>NC_062215.1:78708243-79961243 GCF_902686445.1 Sciurus carolinensis
CCATTTTCCCAAAAGATATCCAGTAATTTATATCTATACTTTTTCCACACCAAATTCTGGAAAAATGTCTACTCCTCAGACATAGGAGAGTCTTGCTAGAATCTCAAATAAGAGTATCTCCTATTTCCAATGAGAAATAATGTGAACAGGAAGAAAAGGGGTTGGGGTGTAGCTCAGTGGAATAGAGAGCATGCTTAGCATACATGAGGCCCTTTATTCAATTCCTAGAACCCTCTCTTCCTCCCTCCCAAAAAAGGAAGGAAAGTCGCAGAGGATGTGGTCAGAATAAAGTAGACTACCTGATGCTTCTTCCTGTGTTAGTTTTCTGTTACTGTAACAAATTCCTGAGATACTCAAGTTAAAAAAAGGAAAGGTTTACTCTGGCTCACACTTTGGGAGGTTTCAATCCATAGTTGGTTGGTCTGTTGCTTTAGGGCCTGTTTTGATCACGATGGGAGTGTGTGGTGGAACAAGTTACTCATCTAATGGTGACTGGGAAGCAAAAAGAGGAAGAGGCCAGGGTCCCAAATAACCCCTTCATGAGCACAACCTCCAGAGACCTAATCTTCCTACTTAGGCACCACCTCTTAAAGGTTCTACCACCTCAGGACAGCACCACAGGATGGCAAACAAGACTTTAATACACCTGCGTTTGGATAACACCAAACCACACCACCACCCCCATTACTACAGAAAACACTTTAAATAGTTCTTATTTAATTTAATCCTAACAATGAGGATAACTATGACCCTTTTAAACAGTTGATTCTGGAGGTCGGAAGGAAAAAAAAAAAAAAAAAACTTTAAAAAATGCTCCAGATCAGACCATAACAAAGCTCCGGAACCAGTATTCAACCCAGCTCCACAAACTCAACTCTTCTGCTGTTCTTGTCAATATTTAGCACCACCTTTCATGGTCACCCCGTTTCTTAGAACTGTGTTTCTATTGCTCCAGGTTTAAGGAACACGGCCTCGTTCTGAGGTCTGACATCCAAGAATCTTGCTGATCCGCTTAGAAAATCTGTCATTTGCACATCTAAAAGATATGCTATACCCTCTGCCAATAAGTGCCCACTCTCCATTCCCAAAACTTAACAAGAAGAAATTGGGTTAGGAAACTAGGACAGGGCAGAAAGTTCTGTTCTACAAGTTGAAGTCAAGTCACAGATAACTCAAATGAACAATCATCCAAGGCTCTTCCTCGGACAAAATCAGTCCACCTGACAGGAGAACCTCTCCCCAGAAAACTCGCTTGATAACAACATCAAAGTTCCAATGTTTCTAGAATTCACCTGAAAATGAGCAGAGAGGAAGGGCACTTGTTCAAACAAGCAGTCTGGACGCAGCGATCTCTGCCACCAGCAGTTAGTTCTGAACCAACCACCGACACTCTACTAACAAGAAGGAAAGAATAGAGACGCCGGGTCAGAGCAGATAAAGTCCTGGTGCTTCTATACCATCAGAAAGGAACGGGGGTGAAGGAACTGTGCTCCTTCACAAAACAAGACCCCAAACAAACAGCAAACCAAAAAACTTTTAGAAGCCGGTCCCGGGTCCCCCCCAGTACGCGTTCCTACGGTAATAAGTTTTTGCAACACTTTATCGCTCTTTTCCTGAGCGCAGTGGCAATTAAGGAACCGAGGGAGTAAACCATCCTCAGACTGGAGACCCGAAAGTGCAGGAACTGGAAGCAGTGGCCATTTGTGGGAAAAGGGAAGGAACCGTGACCAGGGAGAGGCTGGGGCACCGCCCCCATTTCCTCAGCCCCAGCCGATGTGAGAGGCCCGCGGTTCCCCCAGGGTGGATCTCCCCGAGCCAAACGGGGCAGCTGCCCGGGCATCGCCCTCCGCGGGCCCCGGAGAGACGTGTCCGGTCGCTGCCCAACCACAGCCCCGCGCGGAGAGCGTGCGGACAGGCGGCTGCAGGGCACAGGGCGGCGCACCCACTTCCCCAGTCCGCGCCCCACCCCGCCCGGAGGGGGCCCGGCCCCGGCGCAGCGCTCTTACCTGGGACCCTTCTCGCGCCGCCTTGGCCCTCCGCGCCCGGCCCGCGGCTCTTAAACTCGCCCCGCCCCCTCCCGGGGCCGGACCCCAGCAGTTCCCAGCCGATTTGTCATTGAGCAGCTCCAGCTCGCTTCCCCACCCCCGAGCGCGCCCCCGGCGTCGCCTAGGCAACCTCCCCTCTCAAGAGCGCGCCCTTCCTTCCGCTCTAGCCCTTCTCCTTCAGGCCACGCCCTTTTGGCGCCTATCGGCCAATCCGAAGCGGGTCTTCCAAGCCGCGGGAGGCCGGGAAGGAGACTTCTCCAATAGGAAGCCGACTCCAGCCGGAGGGGCGGGCCAGCTAGGCCTGCCCCGCCCACCTCAATTTCCTTCTTGCCCTGGCCGGACTAGCTGCACGTGACCGCTGCTGCAGTGGAAGAGCCGGGAACTGGTCTGGGGACGCTGGGCGTGGGCGGGTGGAGCTGCGCTCGGATTGTGAGATGTAGGCCAGGCGAAGCCAAAGTAAGGAAAAGCAAAAGGGAAGGATAGACCTCATATACAGAAACCACGGAAGATTAAGAGGAGGTCAAGTATGTTCGGAAGGGTCCAGATAATCCTGGAGACACCAGCTAGGGGCTCTTGGGTTGGCACCTCCATGCGCCCCACCACTAGTTTAGCTAATGACATCCTATTAGCAGTAATGGAGTTTTTTAACCCGTGCCTCACTGTAACTTAACCGAGGTCACAACCAAGGGCCAGAACCCTAACCCCTGTAAAGATGGAAGCAGTAAGTTCAATGGGCAAGCTCAAGGCCAGAGGTTTTCTCCAACAAACTATCCCAGAAACTACCCATCCTTCAGAGCCCCAAAACTTGTGGTTTTCTATCAAATAGGCCTTCTCCCCATGTTGATTTTCCTAACTAGCCTTCCCTTTCTAGAGTTTACTAACCACCTGCACCTCCGCACATTTTGTGGCCCCACTGACACAAACATGGCAGGTTACACTGTATTGTAATTTAAATGTAGGCCTCTGCTCCAAATTTGTTCAATGTGCTAGCCGCAGCAGCTAGCACTGAATAATTACTTATTCTGTTGTTAATCATTATAAGTTGGATACATGTGTATTATATTAGCAGCTTTGTGCTTTGATTAGACCACTATATATTAGCAGATCCAGATACCTCTTCAATATCTATAGCAAAAGGTCCAGAGGCTTAATAAAAAAAAAAAAATGCAACCAGAAGACTGCCCTATTTTTAGTCTCTTAAGTATTCGACTTTTACTGTAATAGTGCATAGGTAGGACTTAGTGTTAATGATATGACAAACTTTGCTGGGTACTCTTAAGGAAGAACTGGTAGGAGACTTTTCAAAGAGGATGCTTCCCAGTCTTTATGACCTGGAAAGGGAATCACACCAAAACTTTTTCCTATGGATTTATGATAGTTTGGAGTCAGGAAGCTTAGTCTCAAAGGAAGGCTCTACATGTAACTTACTTAGGAAGTTACTTAACCTCTGTGGGCCTCAGTTTCCCAGATGTCTAATAGGAGCAGCTGAGTACACACTCTAGACATAAAGATTTAAGTGAAATTACACCTACAGCTCAAAGTACAGTGCCCAGTGCTAATTCAGTGGGAATTCCACAAATGTGAGTCTACGCTGTGACCTGTGGCAGCAGCCAGAGATGGGCACTCAAGACCCTGTTAAAATAACTTTCCTGGACAAATCACCTTTCCTTTGTATTAACAGCAGGATGTGCTGGATTGTCTAAGAAAAGCTAACTCACTCTTTACTCACCCCCTCCACCTCCAGAACTCTAAAGGATCCTACTGGGACTCCAGCAGCAGGATCATCTATTCAGCTCCTGCCAGGCCCTGAGCTGAGTGTGGCAAAGTCAAAGAGAAGTGGTTAGGACCCTTTTGTGTGAACCCTTTTGCTGCTTCATACAGGATACTGGGCCAGATAAGTGTCCCTCCTGGAGAAGGGCACTGAGAGGCCAGTGGCCTCAGCTGTCTCTGGGATGGCTCCTGCCAGGTCTCAGAGGATCTCTTTTCTGCTGAGCTTCTCCTGCTAGAAGTCTGGCTCCTGGTAAAGCCAGGGGCTTGAGCAGCAAGACTCTGTAAGGCCCCTCTAATTCACTGTGCTATGAAAACATCCTAGGCACTCCCTCCTTCAGAACTATTTACTAAGTACTGTGTGAGTCTTTAGTGTCATTTGTCAAATATTTCTACTTCTCTTCTCTAAGAACTGGATAGAATTGAACTTCTTAGGTGCCTCTGGTTGGTTGGAGCCATGTGACTAGCTCTGACCAATGACTTGTGAGCAGAAATGACATATACATTTTTCTGGGCTGGAGAATTTAATTGCCAAAGTGAATCCTTGAAGAGCTGTCTCATCCTTGGTGCTGGGAATGTGTGATAGGGTAGCTTCTCCATTAGCCTGGGCTCCTACAATAAGCACAACCCCCCACCAACCTTTGATGGACATTCAGCATAACTGAGAAATAAACCTTTATGGGTTAAAGACACTATATTTGTTGGTTCTTTGTTACTATAGCACAATAACTGAAGCAGCTAACTTGTGAAAAGGAAAGGTTTATTAAGCTTACAGTTTGGGAGGCTCAAAGTTCAAGGTCAGATTGGGGAGTATTGATTTGACCTCTGGTGAACACAATAGATGGGACAAATCATGGCAGGAGTACAAATAGGAGTGAGTAGTCACATCTCCAACAGGAAGCAGAGAAAAACTGCTGCCCCACAGTCACTTCTAAGGACAGTACCCCCAACGACCTAATGACCTCCTAGTAGGCCCTATTTCCCAGAGGTTCAATCACTTCCCAACAGCACCATCCTGAATACCAAGGTTTTAATCATGATGGACCCTTAGGGACATGCAAATCACACCAAAACCATAGCATTAAGATTTGGAAGTTGTTTATTACTGCAGCATAACTTGGCCCATACTGACTGATAAAAGGTCCAATGATGTGCCAAGCATGGTGCTGGGATATAGTGATGGACAACCCAGACCAAAGAACAGATAAACCAGTAAACAAAAAAGCAGTGTGTTCTTATAAATTATTTTAGACTGGGGAATAAAAAAATGCTCTCTCCTAGAAGGTGACTTAGTACTTGAAGAATGAGGAGGAACTGATCCATCCTGGCCAAAGTTGGGGCTGAGAGGAAGGACAGAGGAATATTTCAGGCAGAGTAAAAAAACATGGTACTGAGAACAGCCAGGAGAACTGGAACTGAGCAAGGAAGTTGAGCCACACAAGACTGGAGAGGGATGGGAGGCAGATCATGCAGAGGTTTCTAGGTGTTGCTAAGTAGGTTACTGCTGTGTGCTGGAAGCTGCCAACAAGGTTCAAGCCAGGAGGCTGACATGCTTTGATTTAGGTTTTTGCTACAATTTGAATCTTGAATGTTCTCCAAAGGCCCATGCATTGAAAGCTTGTTCAGCAGTCTGTGGGGCTCTTGGGAGAAGATGGAACCTTTAGGAAGTGGAACCTAGTTGGAGGAAGTTAGGTCATTGAAGGTGTGCCTTTGAAGGGGATATTGAGCCCTTGGTCCCTTCTGTCTCTCTTTGCCATAAGGTGAACAGAGGAGTCTGCCGTGCGCTCCTGCCATGAGATACTGTGCTGCTAAAGGCTGAGACCAGGGCTAAGTGATCATGGACTGAAACCTCTGAAACCGTGAGCCAAAATATTTTTTCTCCTTTTAAGTTGTTTATCTCAGGTATTTTGTCACGGTAATGGAAAGCCAAGTAACATGGTGTTTAAAAGATCACTCTAACTGGAAAATGAACAATAAGAGGCAGATGTGGGAATGAAGGTTAGGAGGCCATTCCAGAGGTCCAGAGAGGCAGAAGCTAGAGAGGGGACTCATTCCTCAGATAAGAGGACCATGTGGGGAGTTTGCAAGATGAGAGGAGCGAGAGAGCTGGAAAGATAACCCTGAGAGTCCTGCTGCCAAACCCCAGAGGAGCCTGAGGCAAGGTTTGCAATACAGGTCCCCAGAGGTGCTTTGACACAGGGAGGTGGGTGCTAAAAGCCATACAGGAAATGGGGGAGGGTGTGGAAAGGACAGCTGGCCAATTTCCTCGAACATCATCAGGCATTAAAGACTTGCTTCCTTGAGCTGGCAGGATATATAAATAGATGATATTATTAGAAAGAGCCCAGACAAGCCCCAGCATCCCTGTGGGCATTTGGGATTTGGTGACTGCCTCAATTAGAAAAGAAAGGAGGTTGCCAATCTACCGATGGGTGGGGGCAGAGAGCCATTCCTACCTGCTAGAAGTTTTGGAACAACTCTGATCAGTAAAGTAAATGGACTTGCTGGGCACAGTGGCACACACTTGTAATCCCAGTGACTTGGGGGACTGAAGCAGGAGGATCAGGAGTTCAAAGTCAGCCTCAGCAACTTAGCAAGGCCCCTAACTCTAAATGAAATATAAAAAGGATTGGGAATGTGGATCAGTGTTTAAGTACCCCTGAGTTCAATCCCCAGTACCAAAATTATGTAGACGAACTTAACCTTCAACATTTTGGTCATTTTTCTGTCCTGTGTTTCTCCACCTCTCAGTGCCCAGATGTTTTCTCCCCACTTTCTACAACCTACTTCTTTTCTCAGGAACAGGTTTCACCTGTAATAATGAGTAATGACAGCTCAATGTGTCATGTATCATTACTCCTTCCAGAACATTTGCAGCATACAATTGATCAGAACCTGAAGTCCCAGCTCAGGGAGTCTCTGAACCTTTAGCAGCACAGGGGGTCTCAGGAAGCACCTGAGACCTTTCATCCACACTACCAGGACAGTGACTTACACCTCCTCTGGGAAGGGTTGATTCCTGAGCTCTCACCCAGCGCCCCCCGTGGGATACTGAATGATTGGCATCCTCCCTCTCTAGCCTGGGCAGCACCCCTAGGGCGCTTACCTTGCAGCCTCTTGCTGGCAGCTCCCAAAACCAGCTCTGTGTATTCGCTTATTCCCAAACATATTCAAATCTTGACTTTGTTGCTTAATGTAGTAATTGCTACTAACACAGTTACTAGGGGTTTTAAAAAGTGCTTTTTCCTAAGTGCTCATGAGAGCTTTTCTTCCTTCACTACCATTTTTCTCCATAATCTCTACTGCCCCTTCCAGGGCCCTGAGCAGCCAGAAGGGTCTAAGCAGATATTCCTGGGAATCCCTCTGCCAGAAAGGCAGCAGCCCAAGTAATTAGCCTGGGGATGAGCTTTTGTCTTTCAACAGAAACAAATCTACTTGGAAAACACATTAGAAAAAAACCTGATTTGTTTCTATTTTAAATTATTGAATTAGCTGGACTCACCTTTTGGCCACTGTACTGTAGCTGACACAACTTCATCTCCCAGAAAGGAAGTCCAGTCTGCCCTGTAATCGAGTAAGTCCTCGCCACTGTTGCTCATCTGCACTGCACGCCCGCGCCTGGCCTCCCTTCCAGCTGCGAGGAGCCCCATGGTCTGTGCTTCCTAAAGTCCACCCAGTAAGCAGCTGCCACAAATCTGCCACTGACCTCCAGGTAACCAGATAAAAACCACAGTGGGGTGACAGCTGCAAAGCACCAGATTGTGAGAGAAAATGAGATTTGAGTGTCTAGATTCTGTGCTGAGCTCTCTCCAAAGTGAGTTATTATTTGCAGTCTCCCAGGAAGCCAACATTGAAAAACAGGAAGAGACCCTATGGGGTCCCTCTCCCTCTCCTCAGATAGGATGTGCTCCTCCCCGCCTCATAAGGTCCTCGCTGGAGGCTGCCTGGACCACAGATGCACAAGGAAGTAGAATCAGCCAGAGGACTCCTCAGACTCCCCAGTGGCCTCTGTTGCTCCTTAAACTTCAGAACTCCAGAAGGTCCGGTCCTCCTCACCTTGAGAACCACATCCACACTTGCCTCTCGCCCAACTGGTATCTGCTGAGCACACCCAAGAAGATCAGGTCCCCCGCCAGGTGCACTCTTGATCCACCTGTGCACATTTCCGCAGGAGTCAACCAGCTCTGGATGGCTAGACAGACAGACAATGAGGCAATGAGAACATGAAAACTTGTTAGGAAGAAGGATGGGGGAAGGAAGGATGTTAGCCAAACATCTGCCACATGCCTGGCACTCTCAGACACTTGATGTGTGCCCCCTGGTGCCCTGTACAAGAGACTCCTCAAAGCCGCTGTTGTTCCTCAATGCTGCAGATGAGGACTGGGCCTCAGAGGAGGAAGAGATCAGAGAGGACCTCACTCACTCCAGAGCTTGCGTTGACTCTTACTACTCCTGTCCTAGTCCCCAATAGCCAGAGTCTCCCACAGTGGTCCAGGACCTGCAGTCACTGCCTACTGCTTGAGGCTGATTCTAACTCACTTGGGGGAGAGGGAGAGTGCTCTTCCAGGCCTTTCTTCGGATGCTCTCTCTCTTCTCATCTTCCAAGCCCATCTGTCTCCCACCCTACCCCACCCTACTCCAGAGCTGGGACGAGCCAGCACTACCTGCCTCCTGACCCCTCAGTCAACCCCAGATAGTCAACCTCTATCACTTTGTCTCTCTCACCCACAAATGCCAACCCACTTCCTGGTGAGTGCCTACTCCCACCATTCTTTAAATGTGACTTTCAGCAGGGTGGAGATTTCTCAAAAGACTAGATATGTAACCCAGCTCTACCACTGCTCAGAGTTCATCCTGAAGAGTCAGCATACTACAGTGAGCCATGCATGCCCATGTTTATAGCAGCACGATTCAAGAGAGCCAAACCGTGGAACCAGCCTAGGTGTCCGTCAGTGGAAGAGTGGATGAAGAAAATGTGGCATGGATACACAATCAACTTTTATTCAGCCACAAAGAAGAATGAAATTGTGTCATTTGCAGGAAAATGGATGGAATTGGAGAGCACTATGTTATGTGAAATAAGCCACACTCAGGTCAAGGGTCAGGTTTTCTCTCATATGTAGAAGCTGGAGGGGATACAGGACAAGCAAGGTGGCTGAGGGGCTCTCATGAAAATTTAAGGGAGATAGTAGAGTAGAGGACAGGGACCAGTGGGAGGAAGGAGGGAAAGGAAAGGGGACATACTGGGGAATGATATTGACCAAATTATACTGTTACACCCTGGGAATGCATAAATATGTAACAACAAATTCCACTAGTATGTATAACTATGGTGCAGCAATAAAAATAGGGAAAAATAAATACATTAAATGCAGTTTCCCCCCCCCCTTAGGGACAGCCCCATTTTCTCCCTGCATCTGCACCAGCAGGAAGGGCAAGGCCAAAGGGTAGGAGGTGTGAGGGATGCAGGGTGGCCCACGGGGAAAAGGAAGCTCCTGAGCCAGGGAAGCCTGCCATGGTAAGAAGATGGAACTGTTAGGGACGGTCACATGCCCAGCCCTTCATTCCTTCTCCTGAAGCAAGACCACCAAGCCATTCAAGTGCACCCCTCAGGCTGGGGCTAGAGCACTTGCCCAGCAGATAAGGGCCCAAGCTCCATCCTGAGCAGCTGCAAAAACAAAAACAAAAACAAAAAACAGCAATGCCCATCTCCATATGGGAATAGGGATGTTTCCCCTTCCTATAATACATTTTACTGCAGGGTTTTAACCTTTATAATGGCCAAGAGGAAATTTGGCAGACAGATATAAAATAAAAATAAAGCAGTGGTGAGGTTTATGTGGTGTCCAAGGTGGGAAAACAGCAGCCTTGGCAGGGCCTTACTGAGGCCTGGTCCCCACTGTGAAGACTCTGGGCGGTGTGTGTCACCTGAGCAAGCAATAAATCTAGCCTTGAAACCCAGGGCCATAGTCACAGAGAACACTCCAGGCACTGTGCAGACCATATCATGGCCGCCTTGTTCCTGCAGGGTGACGGCAAGGGCCAACTGGCCAGAGGTCAGACGCCTGCTTCCTGCCCCTTAGGTGGCTCCTCCCTGCCCTTATCTGGACAGGTGAGGAGAGGCCTCCAGGGACATGTTTGGAAAAGGTGAAGCGGTGGGGACCCTCTCATGCGACACAGGCTTTCTCTCAGTAGTCAGGCCCCACTGCTCCAGGTCCTGTACCCAGTGTTTCCTAGCACCATCTCACACAGCCTAAGAGGGAGACAAGATATCCTATTTATAGTTAAGGCCAGTCAGGTTGACAGAAATTAAATCTGTCCAAAGTCAACACAACTAGTGAGGGACAGACCAAGCCTCCAACCAGATGTGCCTGAAAACAAAACCCACTGTCTAACCTACCACCTTCCTGTCTGTGTTAGCTTTCTGTTACTGTGACAAGATACCTGAGGAAAAGCAACTTCAAAGGAAGAAAGGTTTATTTTAGCTCATGGTTTCAGAAGTTTCAGGCCATGGTCGACTGGCTCCATTACTATGAGCATGTGAGGCAGAACATCATGGTGGTGAGAGAGCATGATGGGAAAGCTGCTCACCTTGTGGTGGTCAGGAAGCAGACACAGAGGAAGGGGCCAGAATCCCAACATACCGTGCCAGAGCACAGCCCCAGTGGCCTACTGCCTCCAAGTAAGCCCTGCCTCCTTACGTTTCCCCCACTTCCAATAGCACCACCAACTGAGGATCAAGTCTTCAAACACGTGATCCTTTGGGGGGCATTCCAGATCCAAGCGGTGACACCCTCCATGGTGGTGGCAAAGCTGCACGACCTCAGACAAGTCACTTCCCCTCTCTCAAGTTCCTCATTTGAAAAGCAGTGATCCACCTGCATATCTCTATGGAGCACCTGCTGCTGGCTGCCTGAGAAGAGCTCCCTCAGGTTCTGCAACTCTCCCCCTAGGGGTGGGCACATGGTACCAGGGTGTCCAAGGAAATGGAGGCCACCCAGGAAAGAGCAGGCGGAGGAACTGCTCCTGCCCCTGGCAGAGCTGGCTGAGCTCCCTGACCCCCTGGGGCCCTGGGACTGCCGGCCCACACATTCCTGCCCACGTCCTACCACAGCCTACGGACTTCTCCATGAGCTCTCTTCCGAGCGGCTAGTGTCCTCAGCATCTCTCCCAAGATCACCTGATGTTCAAGCCTTGCAGACTAGGTCCTTTGGTTAAGCAGAAGTTGCATCTCATGGCTGGTGTCAGCTTTCACACTTAGATATGGATTCCTTGAATTCCTCCTAGCAACTGTGATGCTGCAGAGCAGAGTGCCTGGCACACAGAAAGCCTTAACAAATACCTGTGAGCAAATGATGGATGTGGGTGGGGGAGACTGGAGGAAGGGTGTGTGTTAGCTTGAAATCACTGTGAACAAATACCTGACATAAGCAATTTAAAAGGAATAAAGGTTTATTTTTGGCTCATGGTTTTAGCCCATGGTTGCTTGACTCTGTTGCTTTGGGCAATTCAGCAAGACCCTGTCTTGAAAGGAAAATAAAAAGGACTGGAGCTGTAGCTCAGTGATAGGGTGCTTTCCTGGGTGCATGAGCACCTGAGTTCAAACCCCAGTGATTGAAAAAAATCTGAACTACAGCAGGGTAATTAAGAGGCTTGAGGACAAGGGAATGGATTGGGGACACTTGGTGTGGTTGACCTGATGGGTGGTGCCCCTTCCCTCAGCTTCTGGAATCCACCATTCCACTTTCTGCCTCTGTAAATTTGACTCCTCTAGTCAGAGAAGTGGAATCATATAGCATTTGTCCTGTTTTTTTTTTTTTTTTTGTACCAGAGCTTGAATCCAAAGATGTTTAACCACTTAGCCACATCAGTCCTTTTTATTTTTATTTTTAAATAATTTTTTAGTTGTAGGTGGACACAATATCTTTATTTTATTTATTTATTTGTGGTGCTGAGGATCGAACCCAGTGCCTCACATGTGCTAGGCAAGCCACAACCCCAGACCCCCTTTTTATTTTTTGTTTTGAGACACGGTCTCACTAAGTTGCTTAAAGCCTCACTAAGTTGCTGAGGTTGAGGTTGACCCCAAACCTGCAAGCCTCCTGCCTCAGCCTCCCAAGCTGCTGGGATTGGTTACAGGCATGTGCCACCAAGCCTGACACATTTGTCCTTTTGTGACTATCTTATTTCACTTAGGATAATGTTCTTGAGGTTTATGTAGGTTGTATTGTGTAAGAATTTCCTTCCTTTTTAAGACTGAATAATCGCCTCTTGCGTGTTTATTCTACATTTTATCTATGCAACCATGTATGAACACCCGGGTTGCTTCTGCCTTTTGGCTAGTGTGACTGTTGTTGCTATGCACACGGGTGTGCAAATACCTCTGAGACCCTGCTTTCCATTGAGTAAAGCTGTTGGGTCTTAGGGAAATCCTCCATTGAACATTCCCACCAGAAGTGCATGAGGGTTCCAGTTTCTCCCCTTCCTCACCACGGTTTACTATTCTGTTCTTTTTACAGCAGCCACCCTGGTGGGTGGGAGGTGGCCATTGCCTTTGGGGACCCACTCACCAGCAGAGCCCTGCTTGTAGCAGGCATTCCATGGATGGTTTTCCCGGGAATGAGCTCCTGTCCTGAGCTTTCTTCCTGCTCTTTTGGTTCCTTGGAAAGCAAACAGGGCCTGTTTCCCTTCCTGAGCCAGGGGCTGGGACTTGAGCCTTGCAGCTTTTAGGGATTACAGGACAGACTCAGGGACAGGCGCCTGCAGGGGGAGGAGAGGGGCCTTGTACATGGTGCAGTTCTCACCCCCAGGTGGCTTCCCAGCCAGAGCATCCTAGTTAACGCACCAGGTCCGGGGTCCTGTGGACACTGCTTCCAATCCAGCAGCAGGAACTTCTTTGTGGCTGTTCCCAGTGCCCATGGACAGGCTCCCTTCTTCCCCCAGAGCCCAACTCTCTCTGCCCCACTCAAAGGCAAAGCAGGTTGTTTCCCGAAATCCCACCATGAGGCTACTGGTTCCCAAAGTCCCCACCCATTCATGCACAGTGCCTGGAGGCCAGCCTCCCTCTGACTCAGCATCACTTGCAGAAAAAGCCTGTGCAGGCTGGGGCTCACCAGGGAGGTCACAGAAAGAGTAGGCTCTGATGTAGAGAGGGTCTGGAATGATCTAGAACGAGACTCAGGATAGCAGGCCTGAGTAGGCCTGCTCTTTCTCCCATTGAGGGAGATGCTTTAACATGACTCTGCAGCCACAGAGAACCTGATTCAAATAGCAGCTCCACCAACACATGCTGTGTGACCACAGGCAAGGCCCTTCATATCTCTGAGTTTCATCTGTCAAGTCAGGATACTACTACTGAGTCACAGGGACACATGCAAATTCACAGGGCAATCTGGGTCCTCCCTGCCACGCCAGCCAGCCCAGGTTTCCACTATTTACTGCAGAGGCTGTCTTCCTTCCATCCCTGCACCCCCACTGCCAAAATCCCACACGTTTAGACTCTCCTTTGGAGAAAAATACCCTGTGAGATTAAAGGATAACAGCCTTCCTTTTCTGACATGAGTTGGCTTGTTCTTAAGAGAAAAAAACAACCCCCTCCGTCACACCACCTCCACTCCATCCTTTCTTTGTGTTTGGGCTTCTGGGGAAATAGTCCCACTGCAGTTTCCTTCCAGGATCTTCCACCCTCCCTCCAGAAATTCCCCAACAGCTGCCAAGTTCAGTGATAAGAAAAGAGCCATTCCCAGAGAGGCCAGCACATTTCAGAGACGTGGAATGGAGGCAACACCCCTGCTGCATACACTCCCTCACAGTCACAGGTCACCTGGGCCACAGTCCCCTCAGGACGTGACTCCTGCCATGAACTGAGAAGGCTGGGGCCAGTTGACTTTGATGAAGGCCATGGTGGTCATCTCCTCTGCTGCTGTCACTCCAGGCATTGAGAGCACCGTGGAGGAGGGGGCAGGGGAGGGGCACATGTTGTGCACCCACTGTGGCCCTGGAACTTGCAGGCACAGGGCACCTGGCCTTCCATGAGAACTCACTGAACAGTTCTTTCTGCACCACTTAGCAGCTGCCGGGCAGGTGCTGGGTATTAGGGCACCATAAGCCAAATAGACCCTCGGGGGCCGCAGGGACAGAAGACCCTAAGAGGGCAATCCTCCTCCCCTCTCCCACCCCCGCACTCCTTGCTGAGTTAAGCCTCTGCACACGAGGGGCTGTCAAACAGGCTTGGGCACTGGATGTACCTCTATGGTTGCAAAGCCCGGGCTCTATCCCCAGCACCACACAGTGGTGGAACAAAAGATCCAACTCCACAAGGGAGAATCAGGCCCAGGCGCTCTGGCAGAGATTATTATCACAATCATGGTGTAAGGAAAGGGAGTTGGCATAGGAAAATGAAAGCGGGAGGTCCTGGAAGGGCCCACCACCCTCCTTACCTGGGCCAAGTTCAATGACAACCCAAAGAGCAAACCCTTGTTTTCCAATTTTTATTCCAGGAAACAAGGTTGAGAGCCCAGGGCCAAAGGCTGTGACTGAGCCTGAGTCAGGGCCCTGCATGCAGCCCTTCCCCGGATGAGGAACCTCACAGGCCCTGGAACCACCATGCCAGCTGGTCTCTCCCAACCTGTGGTGCTGGGAACCAAGACCTGAACGGCCCCTTCAGCTCCCTGGGTGACTGACTTCTCCTCCTCCCAATAAGGACAGGCTCAGCCCCGCCTCCTCTGCTCTTCAGACAGCACCCCCCGCCCTGGCACCTCTGGGAGGTAGGGAGTCCCCATTCCAGCTCCTCCAGCCACTGCCCCTCACTCCCGAGAGGCTGGTCGTATCTTACCTTTGTACTCCTGCACCTGGCAGGAGGAAAGGAATGACACATTTATTGTGTGCTGGCCACATTTATGAAGATCATCTCAGATAATATTCATAACACATTCATGACACGGGTTTTCCCTTTTACAGGTAAGGAAACAGAGGCCTCAGCAGAAGAGAGGACTTCAGAGCAAAGAGCCCTTCTGTGGAGCAAAGCAGGCAGGTGTTTCCCAGGAGAGGTGGGGCTCGAGGGGCTTGGAAAATAAAGAGGATTTTGCTAAACACTGAAGAAGGAGATCACCAAGGCAGGAGCCACCGAGATAAACAAAGGTGCAGAGGCAGAGGAGCCCAAGAAGGGCTGATGAGGCTGAACAGGACTGTGTCACAGAGAATTGGGGTATGTTCCGCAGGGGCAGAAGCCAGGAAAGGCAGGGAGAATACCTGACCTGGTGGAGGCAGGGAGTTTCTGAGCAGGGTGGGTAGTGTTTCCAGAAGCAAAACCTCTGTGGACACCCACCATGTAGAAAGCCTTCCAGGGGTTGAAGATGCAGTGTGAGAGGCCTGTGTCCTCAGGGTCCAAAGAGCTCTGTGAGGCAAACCAGCTGTCAACACTAGACAATGACTCACTTCTCCCAGGAATCTCCTGGGCTGAGTACTCCTTCACTCAACCTCCTCAGACCCTTGCTCTGGTCTCTCTCACCATGACTGGAGTCTGTGTTCCTTAATAAACTGTATGTGTGTGTGTGTGTGTGTGTGTGCGCGCGCACATGCATACCCATGTGCTCATGTACATGTGCCAGAACAAGCAAAAGTAGGCCCAAAGGTCTCTTTTCCTGAGACCTGCCCAAGATCTGCATGCAGCTCAGGCCTCCAGCAAGCTCAGCTCCGACTGGCCCGGCCAGATGCTCCTGGAGCTCCACCAGTTGACCCAGGAGGGACATGCCCTGGCTGAATTTAGACCAGTCTGCAGAAGTATTCAGGACATGCGAACCATCAATGAGCCCAAGGCGCCTAGTGATGTCTCATACTGGCTGCCAAACCAACATGAAGGAGAGAAGTCACAGAGGAACACTCCAGACAGCTTCAATTTGGAGACACACCCCACTCATGCTCATGGCACTTGTTCCAGAGTGATTAGAGGGGAGACTTGGTTCAGAGCAGTGCCAGGGCTTTCTGTGTACCCCAGACTCTGGGTCCATTAAGGAGGCCAAGGCAGAAAGCCCACCAAGGCTTTGCCAGTTGCCCGGCTCTGACCCTCAGTGACATCACAGCCCTCTCCGCCTCAGAGCTGACTGCATGTTCAAAAAGGCTGTTGCTTGGCATTGAAGGAAAGGGCTTCTGGATACTTAGGGAGAAGGCAAAGCTGCCAAGAGAGCCCTTAACCCAAAACACACCCGCCGCACCTGGGCAGGAAGACACAGCTGGAGACGGGAGCGGAGGCATCACAGGGGGCCCTTTCTGCTTGGCAGCAGCCAGTCATGAGCACAACCATAACACACAACCTGGATCTCCTGCCTTACAGGTGACTGAAGATCTGGCCAAATCACTGCTCAGACAGATTTTTCCCCAAGCCCCACATTAATTGGTTTTTGGATTCTACAACCCAAACTTCCGAACCCAAGCCCCAGGGCATCCCACGAGGGCTTAGATGTGGAGGCCATGACCCTGGAGCCAAAGCTGTCAGACACCTGGGCCGCACCTGCCTGTGCAATGAGCCCAGGAAAGCAGCCCTGGGGACTGCGCCTGCTCTGCTGGGGCTGGCGAGCCTCTGCACTCAGGAGGCCTGAGGGAAGGGCACAGGGCCAGTCTCCAAGGCGGCTGCTAATGAGCGGATGCATTCTAGGTCATCTGCCCCGAGGAGCCACTGCACCTGAGCAGGGAGAGCCAAGGCTGCCAGGTCCCTGCAGCCTCTGCCCTGCCCAGCGAGGGCTCAGACCAACTCAGCCCTGCCAGGCCCTGGCAGGCGCTTGTCCTACCAGAGGGGGTCCAAGCTGCCCACTACCTCTCCTTCCCTTTCTCTCTAGCTCCTTTTCCTCGAGGAGGATTGAACCAGGGGTTTCGGTTTTATCTCCCTACAGCACACTTGGAACATAGAAGGCACTCAATAAATGCTACTTGTCCTCACTGAGTGGAGGAGCCTGTGCCCAGGAGGTTCAAACCCTGGCAGCCTGGGACCCCTGGCTCTGCTGCCCACCAGCACTGGGGCCCACAAGTGGACATGCAGACCATAACAGTCTTATGGCCTGCTGTAGGCAGGGGCACAGTTTCAACATGGAAGTGATTGATATAATTTATTTTTTATCTCCAAAGAAGAATGTAGCTGTAATCAAACAAAGAGTTGAAACAAAATAAAAGCTAGCATCCAACATTAGAGGATAGGGGGACGTGGATACCTGGGTCTCTCGTGTTCTACTGCAGGAACTGGCCTGGTGGCACAGTGTGGGTAGGATTTTGGCACAGACCCAGACACAATGACCCAGATGCTTACCCAGGACCCTGCAGCTGGTCAACCGCTGTATCATCCAAATTGTCTCCTAACTGTAGCAGAGGGGGAATCGGACCAGGGCTGGCCAGCGTGAAGCCCAGACTTTAACTCTGTACTGCAAATGGAAGCGAGAATCCAGCCTCAAGGGCACTGAGCAAGGAAGCAGCCCTGCCAGGGGACAGACGGCCGGTCAAGAAAACTAGGGCTGCTGACAGTGGACCAAGGAGCTGGAAGAAGAGCCTAGTAGTGTGTTCCCACCAGCCCTGCTCAGGGCATTCGCCCTTGGAGCTGCCACCCTCTGCCATGGCCCTTAGAAGTCAGACTTCAGTTGACACACAGCATGCTGGCTCCACTCCAAGTCTGTCGCTCCTGTTCTCTTTGCAGCATCTCTCTCAGTCCCCGTGTATGGTTGGAAGGACAAACAGAAGAGACCTAGGAGTGCCTCCAGGTTCTGTACTGGAAGATGGGGCCCTAGGTGGCCATCGTGGCACCTATGGAAAGCATGCAAAGCTTGCTGGTTGGAGTGGCCTTCGGTGACAGCAACACGCACTTCAGTGCCCTGACCTCAGGCCACTAAAACAGAAATTCAGCTAAAACCAGCCCCTCTCCTCTCAGCTGGCCACGCCACTCACCTCGCCCCACTTGCTACTCTGGGGAACTGTGCTCAGTGGGTGATGGAGCACAGCCACCTCAGTTCCAGGCGTGAGGAGAAGTCCCCTCCCAGCATCCTCTCAAAATCATAATTCCTGCACTGCCTAAGTTACTACATCACGGAGGGGTTCTCCTCCTCCACCTGTCTATTCCCCCAGGGTCAATATATTTTTTAAAGGTTAGAAATTGATCATTTGGTGCTATGGTATGCACGTGTGTGTCCCCTTTGAAAGCCATCTGCTGACATCATCACCCCAGTGTGAGAGGTCATGAGGGCTCCAACTCCACCAGTGTCTCTGTTAAGAGGACACTGTTAACAGAGACACCAGGAGCTCACTTGTCCCTTCAGCTCCTGAGGACACACAAGAAGCAGCCTTTGCCAGAATTTGCTATCACCTTGATCTTGGACTTGCAGCCTCTAGAAGCATGAGAAATAAACATTTGTTGGTGATTAAGCCACCCAATGTATGGTATTTTGTTATGGCAGCCAGATCAGACTACAATATTTAGTAAACCATTCTTTAAAAACAACTTCTAACTCTAGTCAGAGCAATTAGACAGAAGAGAAAAATTAAAGAAATATGAATAGGAAAAGAAGAACTCAAGCTATCACTATTTGTAGATGACATGAGTCTATATTTAGAAGATCAAAAAAATTCCACCAGAAAACTTCAGAACTAATAAATGAATTCAGCAGTGTAGCAGGATATAAAACCAACACCCATAAATCAAACACATTCCTGTACATCAGTGATGAATCTACTGAAAGAGAAATCAGGAAAACTACCTTATTCACAATAGCCTCAAAAAATAAAATACTTGGGAATCAATCTAACAAAAGAAGTGAAAGACCTCTACAATGAAAACTACAGAACACTAAAATACTAGACAAATGCACCAAAAACATTCATTGGAGAAAAGATAGCCTCTTCAACAAATGGTGCTGGGAAAACTGGAAATCCATATGTCACCAAATGAAATTATCTGTCACCCTGCATGAACTCAACTCAAAGTGGATCAAATATTTAGGCACTAGAACAGAGACCCTGCGCCTGATAAAAGAAAAAGTAAGCCCAAATCTTCACCATGTTGGCTTACGAACTGACTTCCTTAACAAGACTCCTAAACACAAGAAGTAAAATCAAGAATTGATAAATGGGATGGTATCAAACTAAAAAGCTGCTTCTCATCAAAGGAAACAATCAACAACATGAAGAGACAGCCTACAGAATGGGAGAAAATCTTTACCACATGCACAGATATTATGCTTTATTAATGCTCAGATAGAGCATTAATCTCCAAGATATATAAAGAACTCAAAAAACTTAACACCAAAAAAACAACTAACCCAATCAATAAATGGGCTAAGAAACTGAACAGACATGTCACAGAAGAAATATAATTGATCAACAAGTATATGAAAAACTATTCAACATCTCTAGAAATCAGAGAAATGCAAATCAAAACTACGCTAAGATTTCATCTCACTCCAATCAGAACAGCAATTTTCAAGAATACAAGTATCAATAAATGTTGATGAGGATGTGGGGAAAAGATACACTCATACATTGATGGTGGAACTGCAAATTGTTGCAACCATTATGGAAAGCAGTATGGAGATGCCTCAGGAAACTTGAAATGGACCCACCATTTGACCCAGTTATCCTCTCCTTGGTTTACACCCAAAGGACTTAAAATCAGCATACTACAGTGACACAGCCACATCAATGTTTATAGCAGCTCAACTCACAATAGCTAAACTATGGAACCAACCTAGGTGTCCTTCAACAGATGAATGGATAAAGAAAATGTGGTATATAAATATATGCACAATGGAATATTACTCAGCCTTAAAGAAGAATGAAATTATGGCATTTGCAGGTAAATGGATGGAACTGGAGCATATTATGCTAAATGAAATAAGCAAATCCCAAAGAACCCAGGCCAAATGTTTTCTGATATGCAGATGCTAATGCACAATAAGCAGGGGTGGGGGGCTAGGGAAAAATAGATGTACTTTGGATTAGGCAGAGGGAAGTGAAGGGAGGGGAGGGAACAGGGGAGTAGGAAGGAAAGTAGAATGAATCGGACATTATTACCCTATGTACATACATGCTTACACCACCGGTGTGATTATACATCATGAACAACCAGAAGAATGAGAAGTTATACTCCATTTATGTATGATGTGTCAAAATGCATTCTACTGTCATGTATAACCAATTAGAACAAATTTTTAAAATGACTTCTAACCAGCTGTTTGATAGAACTGTCAAGGCTTTTGTCCTGGAGGTACATCCAGCTGGACACTAGTGTGGACACTCATTCTGTCGCATCCCCTGCACCACTGTAGACATATTCAGTGGGCGCCTGGTGCCTGCGCTGAGTGCTTGGACCCTCTGAGCCTCCTCTCCTCCCCTGTGCCATGGGCAAGTCCAAGTCCTTGCAGATGCGTGAATACAATGAAGAAGCTCTTCTGACCATCACCATCATCCTTGTCATTGTCACACTATTTATCAATGTCAATTCTGTCTCCTGCTTTCAAAGTCCCTTTCAGACCAAAAGGGGAATACTGGGCCCTCTGTTCACTTTTAAATACGTCCCTGGTTTCTTGTTAACTAAAAGAAAAATATCTTAGAGGTGTTCATTGTACCTCTACGCCTGTTCACCCCAACACACCCTAAACACTTCATTTTTGAAGTTCGTTTTTGCCGATCTATCTATCCTGGAGCTAATGATTGTAAATCATTTCCATTTTTACTGAGTTTATCAATCCACTTAGAAACTGCAAAGCAACCTCTTTCTTTACCCTCCTGCTCTGTGCAGACACTTGGAGGTCAAGAAATTACTTGTCTTTGTGGGGAAAATCTTGTAATGCTAGATTTGCAGTAGGAATGTATTACCTGAACAGCCACCCATTACCACCCCAAAGCCTCCCTAGATAAAGCTGGGAGGTTTATGGCTGTTTTGAGCAATTTGGAAAGAACCTCAGCAACAGAAAATAATTTTTATGTTTTTATAAGGGAAAAATCTAAGTGGGAGCTCCCAGGAGTTTCATTTTCTGTCTTTGGTGGGAACTGCCCCTTGAGAAGGAGAGGATCGCTGGTTAAGGGTTTAATCCTACCGTGTGTCTCCAGACTCAGAGATTTGTTCTCAGTTTAGACTCTACTGGTGAGAAAGTGTCCCAAGGTAGCTATTTGCCCTCCTCGCAGAAGACCTCAGAGCACAGCCCCAGATAGTTGCTAGATTTCTTTCTGAACTCAGTGGACTCAGCTGGTGGTCTTGGGGTTCATCTGGAGGGTGAATACCAGAAGAATCTCCCTGACAAAAGCAGAAGATGGGCCCTGGCCCAGTCGCTGATGGAAGAGCTCCCACACTGCACAAGGTACTTGATTGGGGACTGAGGCACAGATGGCTGAGGGATCTAAATCCTGGCTGCACACTGGAATCATCTGGGGAGCTTTAGCCACAGTTGGATGAAGGGCCCCACCGGCAAGGAGTCTGACTTGGTAAGTCTGGGTTGAGGACCAGGAATCTGCATATGTTCAGCCAGCAACACATGGACCTGCATCCGAGGACCCCTGCTCCACCCAAGACCTCCTTGGTTTATAAAGCTGAACCAGATCCAGGGTGAAGAAGGAAAGTGGGTGATCAACGTTAGCACAGGGTGGGGTATAACTCAAGGACAACTCAAGTTAGACAATCTAAGGAATAACCAGGGGACTGGCGGGGAGAGGCATGCATACATATGTTAAGCATGTACTAAGTGTATGAATGCATATTTCCATTAGCTCACTCCTAACCTGTAAAGCAGATATTAATATCCCCATCTTAACAGATGAGAACCCCTAGACTCAGAGAGCCTGAGACATCTGGTCAAGGACATACAGCTGATTAAATGGTAGAGCAAGGTTTGAATTCAGGTAGTCCCTTTTTTGACTCAAGCTTAAATACCCCAGGATTCTCTTGGCATGGGTCTAGTTTGGAGTTCTGTGCCAACCAATAGCACAACCTTCTCCGCTGGTCACCCAGCAGGCTTGACTGTCACCCTAAAGTTTATTTTCAATGCTTTTTTTAAAGTTTTTGGTTGAATTTTAATTGTATTCAGCCCAGTAACCTCCAGTTCTCGACTTGTTTCTTTCAGGATTTTGTAATGTTCCATGTCTGTGCACTGTAACTGTATAGGAGTATACTCAGTCCTTGGGACAGGGATCACAGGGCACTGCTTTATCCACAGTGCCTGATCCACAGCAGGCCCCAGCAGACGATCTAGGTATGACAGCTGAGTGATGAGTGAACAGCTTAAAGTGCTATATTAGACTGATTTCCGTTGCTATAACAAAATACCCAAAGCTGGGAAATTTATAAAGGAAAGAGGCTTACTTAGCTCAAAGTTCTGCTCCACTCTGGTGAGGGTCTCATGGCAGTTGGCAGGCATCACAGTGGCTGAAATGTGTGCAAGAGCAATCTCATAGACCGGAACCAGAGATGTTCCGGGATTTGGCTTGCTCTTTTATAACTACCCATTCTCAAAGGAACTAACTCACTCTGAGGGATCAACATTAGTCCCTTCTGAGTGTGGGTGACACCCCCAATGGTCTAACCACCTCCCACTAGGCCCTACCTCTTAAAGATTCTCCAATCTCTTCATACTGACACTGAGGACCACGCCCACAGCACATGCACCCAAACCATAGCAAGCATACTTGTGGGCCCAGCCTCTTTCAGATACATCTTCCTATAAAATCCAATAGATGACCAAGGTGGCAATGGGTCTGGTGGGGGCTCTGAGGAAGAAACAGAAGCTGGGGCCCAGGGAGATGAAGCCAGAGAGATGGACTACGGTAGTCAGATAGTCTTGAAGGGCATGGGAAGGCATTTGGATTTTCTGCTGAGAAATGAGAAGCCACCAAAGCTCTGATGCAGGGCAGTGCCAGGCTCCTATGGCCCCAATGTCACCTGTTTGTGTTGTCAGCTTCTGCACTGCTGGACAGCCTCTCTAAGACAAGAACCCCAAATTGTTCATGGAGCAACTATAGGGCCTGGCTCTGAGGGGCATGCAGAGGATTTGGATTTATTTGTTTTTTGTTTTGTTTTGTTTGTTTTGTTTTTTTCTATTTTGCACTAACTAGTGTAGAATGCTATGTAACTCAAGTGAAATTAGAAATAAATTTTTTCAAATGTCTGTTTGTGAGCCAGTGAACATCATTTGCCCACATGGCACCATCTCAGGAATTTTTGACAAATCCAGGTGAGGGTAGGGCTGAGCAAAATTGTCTTTTACTGAATAAATTAATAGTGCAAATGAGACCAAGGAAGAAAGCTCAAATTGTAAATGCAAAGTAAAAACATTTAGCAGTGCCAATTTCAACCAATCAATGCTTGAAGTGCTTACTATTTCTTTAATGATATTCCAATATTTAGGAGGCTTCCCACCACCTATACGCAATACACAGAAAACTATGAATA
The DNA here is from genome assembly GCF_902686445.1 of Sciurus carolinensis. Classification (NCBI taxonomy): domain Eukaryota; kingdom Metazoa; phylum Chordata; class Mammalia; order Rodentia; family Sciuridae; genus Sciurus; species Sciurus carolinensis. Next base: position 78,731,470 of record NC_062215.1, read on the forward strand.
ATATTTTATTTAGATGCCTCAAATTAAACTATCCTGGTGCCCACTTTATCAGTTCATAGCATTTGGAGGCTGTGATCTGACCCAAATAAGCCACTCATTCACAGGTACACTCACAGGCCAATACTGCTCCTAATTTTGAATTGACTTAATCTTACACAGCCTTACCTGAGCCTACCTTTTATTTCAGCCTCTTTCCCTCAATAATTTGTTTGGTTGGCTAGTTGGTTTTGGTACAAGAGATTGAACCCAGGGGCACTTAACCACTGAGCTACATCCCCAGCCCTTTCTAATATTTTATTTAGTGACAGGGTCTCACTGAATTGCTTAGGGCCTCCCTGAGTTGCTGAAGCTGGCTTTGAACTCATGATCCTCCTGCCTCAGCCTCTCAAGCTGCTGAGATTAAAGGGGTGCACCACCTCACCCAGTCATCTCATTAATTTTAATTCCTCACCCCTGTGTAATTTTCCAGACCACATGAGCCCTGCCAGTTGCTATCAACAGAGTCACATTCACACCTTCAGCAGGGGTGGCCTCAACTCCATTTCTGCCACGACAACACAGAAGAAAAGTATCAACCTCCAAAAATACTATGCTTGCCAGGCACACCTGTGTTCCCAGCTACTCAGAGGCTGAGGCAGGAGGATCACATTAAAGGACCGCCTCAGCAAATTAGTCAGGCACTAAGCAACTTAGTGAGACCATATCTCAAAATAAAACACAAAATGGGCTGGGGATGTGGTTCAGTAGAAAAGTATCCCTGGATCCAATTCCCAGTACCAAAAAGAAACAAAAAACAGTATTATCAAGAGGCAGAATTTCAACCCAGAGAATCTACCCCAAAGAAATAAGCTAAAATATGCAAAAGAAGATGTGAGGAAAAAAAAAAAAAAGGCCACAGCAAGGGGATAAGGGGATGGATGGATAAGCAAAGGACTAGACCAACCCTGTGATGTATTTTTTTTTTAATTTTTAGTTGTAGATGGACATAATACCTTATTTATTTTGTATTTATGTGGTGCTGAGGATTGAATCCAGTACTTCACATGTGCAAGGCAAGTGCTCTATCACCCAGCCACAACCCCAGCCTCCATGATGTAATACTAATATGACCACTAAGAAGACATTTATGGCAATCTGAGAAATGTTCTATTTGTGCATTTCATTGCATTTAAGACACAGCTGATTACTAAGCAAGCCACTATTTCACATATCATGAAGGAAAACAAAACCCAGGGGAGGTTACCCAGTAAGAGACATCTCAGTGAAGCTAGGACCCAAAGGACTATTTCTTGGGTGTAAGAAAAATGATAAATCATCCTTCTAAGGCAGTTAGCCAGGAAATCTCTGTCTCAACCATGACCCTGACAATGTGAACACAGTTTTGAGTCTGGATCTGCATTAAGATGTCCAAAAACATCTCAAACAAACACTGAAATTGAATTTGACTTTAAAGTCATCTCAAGTTGGCAGCACACCTACATGACAGGGCAGACACAACTGCCCTCTGGAAGAACTGAATTTTACACAGGTTGACCAGCAGTACCTATGAGGGACCCTCCACTGTCCAGTGCAGGATCCAGAGACACTAAAGTGAGAAACCAAGTGAGTCTTGGGATTCATGTTAAGAAAACAAGCAGAATGAGATGGCAGGTGGGCAATCACCTCTCTTTGCAGGGTGCACTAACTGGAAGGGGAAAAGTAAACAGTAAAGGCTCATGGTGAGTTTCTGTAGGTAGTAAGACTAAAAGTCCCCTCCCCTCTTCCTTTAAACAACTCAGCATTTTCCAGCTATTTCTAAAGTGAGCATGCATATAATGACCACACAATAAACAGGAGCAATAAGACAGTGTGCTCTAAGTAGGGAGGGAGATGACTTTAGGCTGGGTGGTCATCAGAGCCTGGCTCTTGTGGGGTGTGGGGAGGATTATTATAGGACTGGACTCAGGACAGAGCTGGGATTCCACCAATAGCAGGACTCAGCAGAAAGTCTGTAGCTGGGGGTTTAGCAGAGAACTGTAGCCAAGGTGCTGGGCCCCAGTTTCCTCATCTGCAAAATGAGCTCACTGCAAATATGAGGGGCCTTGTGCCCTGGGGGGTCCTCTTGCAAGCCCTGCAACACTTCCCTGCAAACCTCGGGCCTGTCAGCTTTAGGTTGGCAAGCGCTCTGCTGCTCAGCCCTAGGAAAAGAGCACATCACTTCCAACCTTGCTGCCCACCTACCTGCACTTTACCAGATACACCTACCACCTGCAGGACTGTGCTGGCAACTGCAGATACAGATGAGAGGGGGGTCCCTGTCCTTGGGAAAGTCACAGGGGCCCCAGAGTCATGAGTAAACAGGATGACAATACCCTGTGGTGTAAACCCTAGATTGCTGGTTCCAATTCTTCAGGGAGGTGACACCTAATCTGGGCTCCAAAGAGATGGTAACAACAGTTACCACTGGGATGGGAAAATTGACATATTCTAGGTTTTGATACATTGTTTCATTTTACTCTCACATTTATGGGCAGTTATCTCCATTTCACAGATGAGGACTGGAGACTAAGTTACTTGCCAAGGTCAGGGAACTGGAATTTGCAGGGGGAGCCTGCACAGTGAGCGTGGGAGGGCGTGTTCCAGCCCTGGGGAGGAAGGGAGGCAGGAAGGCAGGGGAGATTATTGCAAAGGGAGGTGGGAGCACGTTGCATTATGGTCCAGGGTCTAAGGGGCATGGTGGACACCGCAGCTGACAGAATGGGTCAGGTGGGCTATGACTTCCTTGAGAAAAAGCTAATGTGAGCAAATCCACATACAGGTCTGAAAGGGAAACTTCCCTGGGATTCCTGTACTGGGCTATCCTTGACGCCAAGCCAGTCCCTTGGAGCACATTCAGCAAGTACATCCTGTCTTTTGAGACTTGTAGGTCATGGACTGACTGAAGCCCAGGATCCAGGACTGAGAGCAGGCTTGGTTGTCACCAAGAGCAACCTGGAGAGGTAGAGGGACCCATGTCAGGGCTCCCTCTCCCTGGAGAATGGGATTCTCCCAGACCAGTGGTGCTCCTGAGGCAGGCCATCTCCTTGCTTGGAGCAGGAGGAGCCAAGCTGGGCCACTGGGACTGGTCTAAGGACTTTGTAGATGGAATGAAGGTTACCAATAGATTAGTCTTCAAATAGAGATGATCCAGGAATATTGGGATGGGCCCAATTTAATCCTATGAACCTTTAAAAAGGGAAGCGAGGCAGAGTTCATAGAGTCTGCATGTGAAGACTTGCCAAGCCAGGAAATAGAGGGCCTCAGAATGAACCCAGCCAACATCCAGCAAGGAAACAAGGGCCTCAGTCCTCCAACTCCATGGCACTGAATTCTGCCAACACACAACTCAGAAGCAGAGTCATCACCAGGGTGCCAACACCTAGGTTTCAGTCTCCCGAGACTCATGCAGAGCACCAGCTGGGCCCAGACTTCTGACTCTCAGAGACTGGGAAAATCAACAGATGTTGCTTTAAACCCTAAGTGTGTGGCAGTTTGTTCCAGCAGTAATAATAGCTCAAATGTGAGCTACCAAAGGAACATCTCCCTGGACAGGGAGTGAGTAGCACAGAGCCTGGGACATGGCAGTGGGAGGACAGTCATGACTAGGGTTGAACTCAGTCATTCACTCACTCATTCAACCACCATTTCCCAAACATCCACCACGACATAAGTGCCAGCAGGGGATCTACATTTCAAAGTTCATGGAGGGAGGTTAGTCAATCAAACACAGCCCCAGGGAAATGAGTCCTGTGACCAGGCCAAAGCCACAGGGATCCACAGCCTCCTGCACAGTGAGTGTGGGAGGATGGACGCTAGCTGTGGGGAAGGAGGAGTCTACTGCAAGGAGAGGTAGGCATGTGGGAGGCCAGAGTCACTGGTCTGTCAGGGACAGAGAAAGTTCCCAAGGGCTTGCAGGCCTGTCTTGGATCTTGGCAGTCCAGGAAGGAAAGAGTACGTCACTTTCAGGGAGAACAGCAGAGCCACTGGATGGGGAGATGATGCATGGAACATTCAAAGGAATGGCAGTCAGTCACAGGTTGACAGACCATGAAAAAGGGCACTGATCAGCAGTGGGCCTGGGTGAGATCAGGAGGGCCTCAGAGGTCACAGGAGAGCTGGGACTGAGGACACCAAGCAAGGGAGAGACACTGGGGGAGGAAGAACACATCCCAGGACATCCCCATCCTTCAGGACAGTGACCTTCAGACCCTCTGCACTCCCTAATTACCATGTACCTCAACTCACACAAGGCACGCCTGCCAATGGTAACCTGAAGCATCACATCCAGACACCCCTCTGTAACTGGACAAATTTACACTCTGGTGTGTGTGCCAGCCTTGAGGGTGGCTGTGCCATTCAGCTCCTGGCATATGGCAAACATCTGTGTTAGCCTCAAAGGTAAATAAAGACCAGGGCAGGTCCCTGAGACCAGCTATCTCAGGAAAAACAGCACAGGGGCAAGTCTGAGGTACAGACCAGGGCCTGCGGGCCAGGAACACCAGCTAGGGGATGACAGCCGACAGTATCCCCTGCTCAGTCTGGTTTCCCTCAGGAGCTAGGCAGGTAGGACACCTCAAGACTCCCTTCTTGGAAGGAAGGAGTCGTGCACTTGTTCTAAATGAAGAACATTAAAGATGGGGAAACAGACTGCAAACTCCTGTCATTAAGCTGGCACTGAGGCCCTGAGGTTGCCTGGCTACACAGATCAGGGAGAATTTCCAACTGTTCTCACAAGTGGACCTGGACCTGGCTCAGCCATCACCTCTCTGGGGGGCTGCCAGCAGGTCCTTGCCCTCCACAGGCTCTATTTTCCTCAGTGTGGTAATATTAATCACTCACATTTCTCTAAATGCAAAGTGCAAAGCTTCATGTATGGGTTCATCTAATCCTCAAAACAATCCTACATGCTTTAATTAGTCCATTTTATAGATGAAGAAGAAGTTGGGACTGATGTTAGGCTTTCGATTTTAAAAAAAAAATTGTTTTAGCTGACAGATCTTTCTTGAAAGGAAATAGTACCAAAAAGTCACTATGCAAAATGATTATAGGGACTCCGGCTCTGGTTAAGAAGAGGGTTCAGGGAGAAAGGTCAGGTTCCACTTAGCTGAATCTCCCCACGATGACTCCCTAGGGGCTCTTTGGAAATCATCTGATGCTCACTCAGCTAGGAGTTGCTCCTCAGGGCCACCTGACTGCTTCTGCTAGGCATGGGAGCAGGTGAGTTGTGGGAGACCTTTGGGCATTTGGACTGGTCTTTCCACATGGTGTTTTATGTGTATCCTGTTGAAGACTGCCATGTCCAGAGAAAGCTAGCTCCTGGGTCTGGATCTTGATTCCCACATCCCTGTAGATGAGCTGGAAGCTGGGGCTGTGAGGGTGCAGGTAAGCTTCCTGTTTCCCTCTGAAAGCCCTTCAGTGCTACCCCACAGAGACCCTGATGGCCCAAGCATTCCTCGGATGACTTCCCCCTACCTCAGAGTCCAGGCCTTTTGTATTGGCATCCCACACCTACTTCTGGGAACCAGACTAGGTGAGACCAGTGGGGATGGAAAGGCAGAAAGGACAACCAACCAGGGCTCTGCTAAGCAGGGGGCAATGAGAAAAGGAGGTAGAAATCCTTGGGGAGTCACGAAGCCCTCAAGAGAGAAAGGGGTGCTCCAAATCAAAGACCCATTGCAGCTTTTCTGGCTCTTAGTGACCAGTTCCCCAACTTAATAGACAAGGAAACTGAGGCCCAGAAAAAGAGGAATCAATTTGTCTACGTTTCACAATTGGTGAGTGGCTGGCCTGGACTAGAACCAACATGATTCTTCAAGAATCAGACCTAGGCAGGGGTCAAAACGAGGCTTAGGGACTTGAAGTTGGGAGCCTTAAATCTACATTCCAACTTTGCAGCTAATCTGTTGCAGTGACTTGGGGCAAAAAGAATCCCTCTCCGGAACCAGTTCCCTCACCCACTCCCTCAGGACGTTGCTTTGGGTCCTGCAGAATCTTAGCACCCTCGCCTGCACCCGCCCTCCACTTCTGGGGTGAAAGGGACAGGTAAAAGACCGCTGCTGCCTAGACATTGGCACAGCCATTTCGCATGGAGCTTGAGAACTGTCTGTTGCCCAGTCAGGTAGAGTTCTAACAAGCGACCGTACCCCATGCACTGATTGCACACGCGGGCCTCCCTCCCAAGTCGAGGGTCAAATCCAGCGCCTCTTTTGCACGCACGCGCAAAGGTGCACACAGACCCGCGCTGGCCCACACTGCTCTTCACAAGTGTACATCGGTCCTTGGCAGTCACACGGTTACCGGCAACCGCTCCCTTGCTCACAAACTCCCACACTCGCTGGCCCCCGCCTTTGCTCGTGTACACGCCGTTCCTCAGCGCACTGGCAGTAGGAGCTTCGCCGCGGGAGGCAGAGCCCCTAGATTAGTACCGTAGAGAGGCAGCCAACGCCAGATGAGGGTAGGGGCAGGGTGACGACCGCACCCCCTAGGCCCCGCCCCTGCCCGTTCCCGGGCCCCGCCCCCGCCCCAACCCCGCCCCAACCCCGCCCCGAGCCGGTCGGGAGGATGTGAGCTCAATCCCGCCTCCACGTTCCGGCCGCTACCAGGAAGCGTCCGCCCGAGGTCGCGGCCCGGTCGCTGCCTACACGCCAGCTGAGGAATCGGTAGCGCTCCCGGCCCTTCCGGGCGCTGCACGTAACAGGTGTCTCCCCTGATGGGTGAGGAATGAAAGCGAACAGAGCGGGCGCCCATCCAGGTGGCGGCGGGGCCGAGGCAGCGCCCCCTCGTAGACGCCGCGCCACCCCGGGCCCGCGCACGCTGTGCCCCTGCGCGCTTCCGGCTAAGCCACGTGACCGCGCGCGCACGTGTTCCGGCCTCGGTGCAGCGGCTCAGAGCCTCCTCCTGGCCCGCCCCGGCCGATGTCCACCTAGAGCCAGGGCAGGCCAAGCCAAGGAGGCGGCGGGCCCCAGGAGCTGCAGGGACGCGGGCGCAGAGCCACGTGAGCAGAAGGCTGGGGCAGGTGGACGGCGGCTTCCGCCATGAACCCCAGGGGCCTATTCCAGGACTTTAACCCTAGTAAGTTCCTAATCTACGCCTGCCTGCTGCTCTTCTCCGTGCTGCTGCCCCTCCGCCTGGACGGCATCATCCAGTGGAGCTACGGGCGGTGTTCGCCCCATATGGCTGTGGAAGCTCCTGGTGATCGCAGGGGCCTCGGTGGGGGCTGGCGTTTGGGCCCGCAATCCTCGCTACCGCACTGAGGGGGAGGCCTGCGTAGAGTTCAAAGCCATGCTGATCGCCGTGGGCATCCACCTGCTGCTGCTCATGTTCGAAGTCCTGGTGTGCGACCGGGTGGAGAGAGGGACCCACTTCTGGCTGCTGGTCTTCATGCCACTTCTTCTTCGTTTCCCCGGTGTCCGTGGCCGCTTGCGTCTGGGGCTTCCGACATGATAGGTCGCTGGAGCTGGAGATCTTGTGCTCAGTCAACATCCTGCAGTTCATCTTATTGCTTTAAGGCTGGACAGGATTATCCACTGGCCATGGCTGGTGGTGTTCGTCCCCCTGTGGATCCTCATGTCGTTTCTTTGCCTGGTCGTTCTCTATTACATCGTCTGGTCCTTCTGTTCTCGACATCACTGGATGTGGTAGCCGAACAGCGAAGAAACACACGTCACCATGGCCATCAGCTGGATAACGATTGTCGTGCCTCTGCTCACTTTTGAAGTCCTGCTGGTTCACAGATTGGATGGGCATAATACATTCTCATACATCTCCATATTTGTCCCCCTTTGGCTGTCGCTAATAACTTTAATGGCTACGACATTTAGGCGAAAAGGAGGCAATCATTGGTGGTTTGGTATTCGCAGAGATTTCTGTCAGTTTCTGCTTGAAATTTTCCCATTTTAAGAGAATATGGGAACATTTCATATGATCTCCATCATGAAGATAGTGAAGATACTGAAGAAACATCCGTTCCAGAAGCTCCAAAAATTGCTCCAATGTTTGGAAAGAAGGCCAGAGTGGTTATAACACAGAGCCCTGGAAAATATGTTCCTCCACCTCCAAGTTAAATATTGATATGCCAGACTAAAGCATTTTCCACCCAGGGCACTTAAGTAAAATAGAAACCATACACACACACAAATTCCACCTTGCTTTGCCTCTGTTCATCCATCCCAAACGTGGAACTGGAAACAGGCTTCAAACACATCAGCTCATGCCTTGTGAGATTGATGCAGATCAGTGACTCATCAGTATGCACCATAGATAGAGGTGGTTATTTTAATCTGTGGTTGTATGTGTGTGGTGTACACATGGGTGAGAGAACTTGCTTTCCAGGTTGGTGTTTAAGAGCTAACCAAGGGCAGTAAATTGTTTTAGTAGGTCCTCAAAAGAGATAACTACACAACTGTTTGGTGGTGGTTGTTGTTTTTTAAGTGCTAGTATACCTGTCAAAAGTATTGTTTAAAAAGTATTTTTATACACTGCTAGTCTCTAAAATTGTATTTCAGATATTGTGCCTGTTATGCCAGAATAGCAAATGTATAGAATTCTCTCCACCACTGGTTTATAGACCTCATAGTTGTTATTTCTAGCATTCCTGCTGTTTAGTTTTTCTTTGGCTTTGCTGATACTGGTCTTTAATATTGTAATAGATGAATTTTTCTAATGGAGTGAATCTGCATATATAGTATTTATATGAATATTTTAGCAGTGTAATATATTGAATTCTAGTTCTCTGCAGTACAGTGTATTATGTTAAAGTATTTTTTTAAGTTTCTATGTGAAGATAAATGTCTATTGCAGATGTATTTAAAGACTGCATAAGATGTTTATATGTACCCTGTTGTGGAATTGTATCAAAATACTAGGCATAAATGTAGGAGTAGAAAATCCTGTGGACCTGAATATTCAGTTTTAAGGTCTCTTAGCACCTGTTATTAGAGGGAGGAGCCACCACCCTTTAGAAACAGTGTGGTAGCAGGCCATAAAGTGACACTGCTATTTACTACCTTGAATTTTTCACAAGTAGTAACAACTCTTGTGAAACAACCAAAATAAGCAAGTGGTTTGTCCATTTCTGAGGATGTTAGAATTTTAGTTTGTCATACTGTAAAGCATTAGTTGTCATTGAAAAGCTGTCTTAACCAGAAATGGTCAAAGGATTAACTCTTATTTTAAGGTCCAGACTTTTGGGAAAACAATAGTTCAGGCTTTATTTTTTAGGAAAGTACAGTGTTTATTCAGTTACTGGTGGCACACCAGGGAATTAGAAGGGTAGAGCCAGACTCTGCAAAAGTGATGTTCTAACTGAGAACAAATAAATACTTCCAAAAGAAGGTTACAATTAAAGGAGTGTTCATATTACTGGGGAGAAGACTGGAGGAAGCCCACTTTTATTAGCCATGAGGCAGACCTGTTCCATTTCAAGAAAAAGATAAATCTAAATTCACCATTTTTGTCCCATTTAAAACATGGTAAAGTAACATACTTTGTACACGTGGCTAGCAACAATGCTAGCAAAAGAGAAGCCAGTCCTGGGAAGCTGAGTGCCCGCAGGCCTGAGGATGCCATAGCTTGGATATGTTGGCTGCAACAGCCCTCCCCCACGCCCTGCACACAGTGGGTCTACACCAGCTGGCTGAACGTGGGAAATGAGGACCTACACTGAACCAGTCACGGTGCTAGGCAGTTGGGGATACAATGGAGAGTATTTGGGATGTGGCTTCTGCCCACTGGTAGTATATAATGGAAAGTGCCAGCCATCACGCATCCATGACAGTGAGGAAATAGTGCTCATGGCAGAGGTGTGCCTGTAGGAGGGAATGAGCTGAGAGCAGCTATGGAAAACCTGTAGGAGGATGCTGCTGGCTTCGAAGTGACCTTTACCTGGAACTTAAAGCCCATCTTTGGTTTTAGGAGCCCAGTGCTCCCCTTTCTGTTCCCCTTTACCCCCAAAAGATATCTGAAAAGGATCATTAAAATTGAGCAGTGGAGGAGCAGGTGTTGGAGGAATTGGCAGGGGCAGGCTTGGGGGCTGCAGGGGATCACCAACCCCTCCTAGCTAGTTTCAGGGTAGGGGCTTGTTGACAGCTGGTGCCATCCCTTAACCCTGGTGGGTCCCTCTCCACACCCACCCAGCCATCGTATCTCCTCTCCCAAAGTGTCTGGCGCTGACGAGCCAGTGTCTGAAGTGTGGTAACAGCCTCCTGCATTAGGCCCCCTGTCAGGCCCTTCTCTTACCTCAGGACTTGGAGAAAAACAACAGGAGTGACAGACTGGAACTGTTGTTGATCTGAAGTCAGTGCAGCCTCACCTGTGCCCGAGGGTTTACATGGTCACCAGCACAGTGGCTCCACAATAATTAGCATGTCAATTCTGTCACTCTAGTTTCTTCTGCAAAACAATGTTATCAGTCGTTTTTTGCTGCTAAACAACCTCCAAAACTTCAGTGGCCTACAACTGCACTCTAGGCTGGAGTCTGAACTGGGTGCCTGGCTGAAGGTACGACATTCCCTGAGCCACGTTCCTCTTCTCATGGCAGAAAAACAAGGAGGCTAAACTCAGCCTTTCAAGCACAAATATAGATCACATATATTCTGGTTTTCTGCAGTACAGTATATTACATCATACTCATGTTTGTGACTTATGTCACATCTGCGTTTTGGTGGCCAAAGCACATGGCCACACCTGTGACCTCTTTGGGGTGAGGTAGCATGTGCCTAAGGAACGATAACATAATCTGCACAGAGGCTGCTGGCCCATGCATTTAAAAAGTCACAAGGTCAGGGCTGGGGTTGTGGCTCAGTGGTAGCGCACTTGCCTAGCACATATGAGGCCCTGGGTTCGATCCTCAGCACCACATAAAATAAAATAAAGGTATTGTGCCCACCTACAACTAAAAAAATAAAGAGTTACAAGGTCCTTCTAAAGGAATCACAAAATATGTGGCAGACCATGAATTATTTTCTTGTCTTCTGTTTTACAGATATTCTTTAATTTTTAAATACTGTTTAAGTTGTTGCCAGATCTAAGGTGTGAGGGGGAGGACCCTGCCTTCAGACCCCTCAGTGAACCAGTGAGGCCTGGTGGCTCTTACAGGACAGTTTTAGGAAAGTACTTCTCTGCAGAGTTATCTGGGTACTATGGAAGGGCAGGGCTGGGTGCTGGGATTCAGGAAAGGGCGGAGTGGAGTCAGGCCTGAGCAGAGGCCTTCCCCCAGTCCTCTCCAGGGCTCTGACTTAGAAAAGAATCCAGGATGACACAGGTGTTCACAGATGGGCAGGAAGGCTGGGGTCAAATTTAGCAAGCACACAGGGATCCTGAGAAGTTGTGCTGCTGGAAATCTGGTCAAGGCCATACCTCAGGGACCATCAGGGATATGGCTGTATGAGCCTCAGATGTGTGTTTATCCTGTAGCTTCCAAAATGTGAGAAGAGATCTGGCTTCTGTAGCTCTCGTGGAAGAGGCAGGACTTGGCCAAAACTCAAAGGATTTGCCCACGAAGGTAGGAGGGGGTGGGGTGCAGACGCTGAGTAGCCAGAGTTAAAAAAGCACCTGCTCCCACTCTTCGGCTATCTGGCATGCATCCTTCCCAAGTTCCCCTCAAAAAATAAGTCTCTCATCCAACGTTCAGCTGAGCCTCAACAGTGGCCGGTCCCCTCCCTAGGGGACAGAAGCTTTCCAGAACTGCTTTATGGATTACATCCTCCAATTCCTGATCTAGGATGTTTGGGATTCCTCTTCCTCCTCTGGTCTTGTCTTGGTTTTCTATTTTTTTCTAGAATGTATGGATTAAAAACAACTACTACAACATGTCCTCCAAAGCATGGCCCTAGGACCTGGGGGTCTGTGAGGTCCTTGCCCAACTCCACATCTGGGGGAGGCTAATGTTCTTCAACCAAGCTGGCACTGCAAGAGACCAAATGCAGAAGCAGACGTGGGGACACAGCTGCTTCCTGTTAAGCCAGACATTAAAGGTTTGCAAACGTGGAAAAATGATGCCACACTCCACTCACTGGTTTGGTTTGGCTTGGTTTGGTTTGGTTTTGAAAAATATGGTCATTTTTCAATTTTTAAAAATGTGAACATAATGTTTTAGTTGTTTTTAAAGTGAATAAGTATTTTTAAAGTCATTGGCTTTAATTTCTACCATGGTAAATTTTTTGATATAACTCAAAAACTCAAGGTCCACAATCATTTTAAGAGTGTAAAGAGGTCCTGTGGTCAGGACTTGAGAATTGCTGCCCTTCTTTATAGTGGGGGAAAGAAAATAGAAATTGGGTGAAATATAAAGTTCCATGTGACACAGCAAGAAAGGGAAAATATAGGCCTCTGTCATTTCCGCAACACATTGCAGGATGGTTTCTCTCTACTGGTCTCCAGGTTCCCTTTGTTACTTAACCCAGCCAGGTAATTTTACAACTTCGTTCCAAGTGGCTTTGATGCCTTTGCCAGTCTTGCTGGCATCTTTCATTTCATCTCACTGCCACACATGGAGGGACTCAGAGCAGCCTAGGGGATCCCCTGGGTGCTGGCCACCAGCCTGGCTCTCCATTGCTGGCAGCAACACATTTCCCCCTGATACAGTAGTTCATCAGAAAGGGAGTATCATTTTTTTACCAAGGGGACAACTGGGAGGCGATAGTCTCACCCAAAGCCCACAGGCCACTTCTCTCTTCCCAGGATGTCCTGTTTGTTAAGCAGTTCCTCTGAGGGCAGGGAGAGAGGAAGTGGGTTTTGAAATCTTTCTCCGAAGCTGAAGCTCGGCACTCTCTCTCCCCTCCTGGTCCTCCTTTCTGTGCTCTCCCTGTGCAACTCACTCCCCCCCACCCCTGGCTCTGGAGCCCAGGCACCCTGCAGTGTGGCTGTGACTAGACCCTTGAAGCCAGTGCCACATCCTTTCAACGGGAGCAACAGCAGCCACTCTAGTGCAGACTCAGGCCACAGATTCCATCACAGCTCACCCCCAACCCCACCACCAGGCCCCTTTGAGTTCCCTAGCCGTCCTCATCGCAGAATCCTGACCTCTTTCCTCTCTCCTCTGGCCTGCTCTTGGCCTGAGCAACTCTAGAGAGGAAAAATGACTGTCATCATGGCAGAAGTCCCACCCTGCCCCTTGCAGGAAGGGAAAATTACCTGGCTTAATCAAGGGCAGGGAATAGTGTAGAAATTCAGACTTAGCCACCAGCCAGGGACCTTACCAGGGCCCCCCCACACACTTAATAACCAGCAGCCAAGGAGGACACAGCAGGGTCCAGCTCCTGCAGCAGTTGCCCCAGGCCATAGTAGTGTCCAGCCAGGGCTGCCTGCCACCTCCCCTCTGCTGCTCAGGAGGAGACCACCCCACCATCCGGTCAAGCAACAGTCAGTTCCCTCACAGTTCTGAAGGCTGAAATCCAAGACCCCCAGCCAGCAGGAGGTGGGGGATGTCCTGCTGAAAGATCTCACCTGTCCTCCCGCCGCAGGAGACGGAGAGAAAGCACTCTGGTGTCTCTTCTTAGAGGACACGCATCCCCCTCTAGCCCTAATTACCACCTACAGGCCCTCATCTCCGAACACCGTCATGCTAGGGGTTAGGATTCCACATGTGAACTGCAGGGGCGGCGGGGACACAAGTCACCCCACAGCACATGCTAAGTGTACAACTCCCAAAGGCAGGGACCAAGCCAGTATTCTCTCGCTCACCCCTCCTGAGCACCTAATGTGGACCAGGGGCAGTGGGTGCTCAAGGAGCAAGATGAGGCCATGCCCTGGTAGAAATTCCCCCACCAGCATCCAGACTTGGGACTGTCCAATGTTGGAAATACAAATGACACAGACTGGGGGGAAAGGGGCCACCTCAACCACGCAGGGCCTTGAGGACAGCTGTCCCCGAGGAGCACCTGAAGTGTAAGGGGTGAAACTGGTGTAGGAGTGGGTGTCCACAGCATGGGCAGGCCTGGGCCTGTTGGGTTGGAGGGGTGAAGTATCTGTTGGTGCCTGTGGTGCTAGTTAACAGTGACTTAAACAGAACATTTCAAGAAATCCAGAGGACACTGGCCTGCAGACGGGTCCCTAGTTCGGCGATCCTCAGGTAAGGCAGGCTTTCCACCTTTCCATGCGCATCCTTGTCCCCAGCTATTAAGGATATCTGCCCCAGGTCACCAGACACAGCTGTGGTGTCGCCTACAGTCAAGGATGGCCAAAGGGGAGGAGCAGTCATTTCCCTGCTCTATTCTAATCTGGGAGGGAAACCCTGTCCAGAATCCTTTATTCTCCCAAGCTGGGATCAGGGCAGCCACCAGGAGGGCACCTACCATGACTCCCAGCCTGCAACAGGTGGAGGATGGCTCCCCTGAGTCCAGGCTGCCAGCAGGACAGGAAGGAGCCAGCAGGGGACCATGAAGAGGGATTCAGGATGTGGGGAAAGGGTAGAGAAGGTAGAGAAGAGAGGGGTTAGCAGGCATTGGTCATGACTGACCTCAGCAGGAGAATTTTAATATCCAGAAGGTCATGGAAACCAAAGGATTTAAGCAGACACATGTTTTGAAAGGTCATTCCAAACATGATTTTAAAAACTGGGAAAAAATTTAATTGCTCAAGAATTGGAGATGAAGTTAAATACATTATATGCACATATGCTGGAATATTATACCATCTTTGAAAAAAAAGTTTACAAAGAACTTTGAGTCCAAGAAAACAAACAGGCATAGTGTACAGACCTGTAATTCCAACTATTTAGGAGGCTGAGGCAGGAGGATTCCAAATTCAAGGTCAGTCTGGGCAATGTAGTGAGACCCTGACTCAAAATTAAAAGAGCTGAGGATGTAGCTCAGTGTCAGAGAGCTTGCCTAGCATGTGCAAGGTTCTGGATTCAATCCCCTGTACTAAAGGAAAAAATAAATAAAAAGAAAAAAAAAAACCACAGTAAAAACACAGAAGAAAAACTCAATAATTGTACGATGTGAATCAGCAGTTGAGGGGGTTGTGAGATAAAAGCACTATATTAAAATATGCAGGAGAAGATTTCAAGGATACAGTAGTAGCACTTTATCCTTCTTCCTTTACATATTTAATCATTTTTCTACAACAAGCACACCTGACTTTTCTATTCAGAAAGGTGAGTACTTTTGAATTTTGATAGACTGTTCCAGGGATATTGAACCTGAGCTGGGGGCAGACAGACAGGTCTTGGGGAGAGGTACGGATGGAAGAATGAGGAGTTTAGGACATGCTGGATCTGAGACGGGACCTAAGTGCTAAGGTGGGAGGACAATTCATGAGCACTTCCTGGTGAGGAAGGAAAGGGGGCTTCAGCTGGTCTCTGTCCCGGGTTCCCTCCTGCTCCTGGCCGGGCTTTTCTCTCTGATGGAAGGATGGCTCCTGCCCCTAACACAGCAATTCACACTCAATAGCTGAAAGAAGGTTTCCCCCTCGGGTCCATCAGGCCTGTGTGGGGTCACCCAGAGCCCACTCTAACCCTGAGCAGCCCCAGATCCTCACCAGCTTGCTGGCATCAGCCCCACCCTCAAAAAGATCACTTCCTGGGTGCCTGGTTTGTCTAGGCTGTGAAGGAAGTGCTGGGAAAGAATCCAGGGGTGGGACAGGTCCTGGGCAGACTGGCTTGCTCCCTCTATTCACTTTGGCACTTTGAAATCACACAAGTGCAGCTATCAACTCATCTGCACCATCCTGCAGCCAAAATGCAAAACATGCCTTAAGAGCAAGGAGTCCTGGGAAAAAGAGCTATGGTCATGGGTCTCTGAGACCTGGTTTCAACTACTGCCAGGTGAACCATGTGACTGGGGCAGGCCACTGACCTCTCTGAGCTTTGGAGGGTCAACTTTGTCAAGTCACCACAATGGTCAGCACTGTAATCTATGACCACCTGGGACACTCTGGTGTTCCTGAGCAGGTTGGAATGCCAGAGGCTTCCCCGTGGGCATCCCTGCAGTCCTGCCACCCTCTGCCTCACTGCTCTGGCAGTTCCCTGTCTTCTAGGTCAGAATATCCTGCACTTGCACACAGGAACTCCGAGTGGTTGGCCATAGCCCAGGTCATGACCTTCATGGGTCCCTCCACCCACCCCCAGCCACCTGAAGTGTCAGCTGGCTTTGCTTGTTCACAGCTATAACCCCACTGTTCCCTGTCTTCAGTAGGTGACTAACATACAATATTGAGAGGGAGAAGGAAGTTTCGGGTGTGGTCCCTCGCCTTGCTCCTTCAGGTGACTCATTATAGACACACCCCAAACTTTGGTTGCCAAGACAAGGGACAGAGGTACAAGCCAAAGGTGGCTCGCTCCATGCTGTAAGTGTATTCCCTCCCTGTTAGTGCACTCGCTCCCCTTCTCCTTTTCTCCCCCGCCCCCTCTTTTCCCATGCTGGGGCTGGAATCCAGGGCCTGTGCGTGCTGGGCAAGCGCTCCACTGCTAGGCTACACCCCAGCCCTGTCTTCTTACCTGGGAGGAAAATCCTGCAGAGAACCCCAGAGACTTCCTTCATTCCACTAGGCCGGGATCGGGACAGAGCCTGGAAAGTCTAGTTGTGGAGGCCAGCAGTCCAACACCAAGGCATCTGTGTCACTGCGCCTCCTTGGAAGACTCCAGGGAAGGATGCTTTGTGCTTCTCCCGGCTTCTCGTGGCTGCTGGCAGTCTCAGTGTTCTGTGGCTTGTGGCTGCTTCTGTCCACATGCTGTCTCCATGCTCAGGTGCCCTTCTCCCCTGCAGGACTATGTCTGTGCCTAACCCTCTCCTTTCTCTACTCTAATCCTGTGGGACCTTATCTTAACTTGATTACATCCACAAAGACCCCATTTTTCCAATAATCACAGGTGCCAGGGGTTGGGACTTGGACATATCTTTTGGGAGACACAACACTAGGGTCACAGGGGTACTGCCACCCTCAGTCCCCTCAGCACAGGGTGAGATGCCTTAAACGACAAGCAGTCTAGGGAACTTTCCCAGTAACTGGAGCAGCCCTGACCCATGCTGTCTGGGAGCCGGGTTGCTCCCCTTTCGGGAATTGTGTCCCTGCACAGTGGACGGAGGTGAGAGGCGGGGCCAGGGTCTTCCACTACCAAGGCTCCCTCAGGGCGACATCTGTTCACAGCTCACCTGACAGAGGAGCGACCGCGGGCCCAGAAGACCACTGGTCTCCTCCCAGTGTTGGTATGAAACCTGCTCTTTCGAGTCCTAGTGGTAAAGCCACCTCTTTCAGAAGCATTCCTTGCTGTCCCTGCTCTCTTGATGATGGGTCAGGGTCTCTGGCTCCATCTCGCATAGCACGCCCATTCCTGTTCCTACATCTGACTCCTTCGTAGGACTGTGACCTTCTCAAGGATTGGTCGCCCTGGGTCTCTGGTGGGCCTGCCATGTTTGTACCTTTAGGAAACAATAGATGAATGAACAAAAGCATCCATGTAGTCCTGAGCCAGCTCCTGAACTGTCCAAGGGAACAAGGATTGAGAAGCAGGGACAGAGAAAAGGGAGGCTGGGGAGTCAGGTGGTAACCAGCCCCCAGAAGGCAGTTGGTGGAGAAGCTGGGCACGACTTCCAGGAAGGGCTGTGCTGGAGTAACCGTGGGAGGGCAAAGGTTCTGAGGCCGAGATGGGCAAAGGCCAGCAGAGCCACCATTCCACCCAGGGGACACATGTGTGGTACACACAATAAGGGACCTCACCATGTGTGTAGCACTGGGATCAGAGGGGGCAGAGCCAGAGCCTGGGGCTCACTGCTTCCCCTAGAATCCAACCAGAAACTGCAAGTTCCAGGCTCCAGTGGCAGAACAACCCCAGTGCCCTCCTAGCATGGCCTGGCCTTCTGTCACCCTGGATAGCCAGAAGGAGCTGCAGCCGGGCTAAGGCCTGGGCTGTCCTCTGGACAGTGGAGCTTCTAGAAGCCATTCCTCCCTAAGGCCTCCTCCCTCGGCCATGGCTGAGACCTCCTGGACTGTCCAGGCCAAGGCAGCCTGAGGCTCCTCTACTTCCCCCAGCAGTGGGTTCTGGCTGCCCTCCCGCTACAGGGCCCCCTCCACCTTCTCTAGAGCAGACACAAGTTTGTCACTCTTGCACCTCCATTTCCAAGCCACTGGTCCTCTCACCGCAGAAGCATAGTGAGGTCAGTACCAGCAGTGTGCTGTGACTGCTTAGGCCTCAGTGCAGGGGTGTGGCACATGGACCGAACCTAGCAGCCCCTTTCCCTCTCCCAGTGCACCCTCTTCTGGCCCAGCCATAACTCTGAATGTATTTCTATGTTGCCAGGTTGGACTCAGGTCAGGCTCAGGTCAAAGGCAGAGGCAGACCATGGGAAAGTGGTGGCCCAAATCTTGATGGGGAAGGAGAGGCAGTGGCCTGGCAGAAAGTCCTTCAGCCCCTAGCCCCCTCTTCCTCCTGCTGCCTGGACTCAGAGGGACTGAACCTCCTTCCCTACCATTTTCCTAACATCACTCCTATATCCCCATACTGTTTTCAAGTCTGTCTTCCATTAATGTTGATTCCAAACTAATTTTCAATCTGACTGAGCTTAGAAAAAAATTGTCTTTCTTCTAGAAGCAGATAAATACTGGTTGTCAGTCTTTGTTTTTAATTGAACAAAACAGGCTTTTCTAATACAGTGGGTCATTTATGAGTGGGAATATCTTTCCTCCAATTTTTTGGGAAGACTATGTAGAATGGACATTATATCTTCCTGAAGTGCTAGTTAAAATTCTCCAGTGAGACTATCTGATGTAGAGTTTTCTTTTAGGGAAGATTTTAATTCCAATTCCAATTTCAATTCAATTACAAGAACTTATGACTTGTCAAGTTTTCTGTTTTTTCTAGACTGAGTTTTGGTATGGGCAGTTCATGAAGTCATTAATGCTGGTCTTGCAGGTTAAGCCCAACAGGAGGTGTATGGCTCCTGGGAGACTGGGTTGGTATAGAAGAATCTGGCCCCTCCCCACGCTTCCTTCTTCTCTCGGGTGTGACCTCCCTCCCTCTCTCTTTCTCACACACTCCCACCATGTGACACCTTTGTCAAGTGTTCTTCACAGAGCCAATACCAGTGTCATACTCCTAGACCTCCAGAATATGAGACACCTGAACTTCTTTCTTTTTATTAAACTATCCAGCCTTGGGTATTTTGTTTTAGCACCAAATCGGAGCCATATGGGTATATATCCAAGGAATATAAAATCACTATCTTTAAAAAATAAATAGACGAATGCAGGAGGCCCTGAGTTCAATCCCCAGTACCCAAACAAAATAAAATAAAATTTTAAAAGATTGAGCTTTTGGTAGCTGTGTCTTGCAAGAAATTTTTCATTTATTCTAAATTGTCAAACTTATTGGCATAAAGTTATTCATGATATTTATACTTACAAGGTCTGTCAATTCTGTAGTGGTAGATATTATTCCTGATATTAGTAATTTATTGCTTCTCCCTATTTTTCCTGATCTAACTAATGAGAAGTTTATCAATTTTTTTGGTCTTCTCAAAGAACCATCCTTTGGTTACTTTTATTTTCTCTATAAACTGTCTTTCCTTTTTCATTGATCTCTGCTCTTGATTGTGTCCTTTCTTCTCTTTATCTTAGATTCAATTACTTTTTCCTTTTTTCTGTTTTTTGTAAGGAATAAACTGAGGTCATTGACATGAGACCTTCTTTTCTAATATCAGAATCTAGTGCTATCAATGTTTTTCTTGTACTACTTTAGCTGCTGCCAACAAATTTTAAAATTTTATGTTTTTATATTCATTCAGTTAAAAAGTATTGATGGACTGATTATTTTTGCCATACTGGGGATTGAACCCAGGGCCTCATGCACTGAACTACATCCACAGTTCTTTTTATTTTTTTTATTTTGAGACTGGGTCTTACTAAATTGCTAACGCTGGCCTTGAACTTGTGATCGTCCTACCTCAACCTCTTCAGTCGCTGGGATTACAGGTGTGTGCCACTGTGCCCAGTCCCTTTGGTCTTTGAAGCAATGTGATGACAGTGAAAATAATCACACATTCTGTGACCCCTTGTGGACTCAATTTCCATAAATTCTATTTTCCAGAGCTGTTTCCATCCTTCCACTTCTAGAATCCATTTTAGGCTTTCCAAATCCCGAGTGTCCTTGGACTCTGATACAGTTTGGCACCACTTGCCTTGATTTGCCCCAAGGTGTCCAGTTTTACCCAACACTGTCGTTTGTTGTCGGTTTGTTTGTTTTGTAGTGCTTAGAGATGAAAGTCAGGGCCGTGCGCACATTCTACCACTGGGCTATGCCCCCAGTTCCCACCATTGTTTCTGTACTATCCGTGGAAATCTCAAACAAAATGAGGGGGAAATACATTTCATTATTATTATGCAAACAGTTTTGACCTCCTGGAGCCCCAGGTTCTCTGGGCCAAAGTTTGAAAAACTTTAGTTTGAATCGTCTCAAAGCTGATGACTGAATGTTCTCTCTGTTATCTTCTTAGCATGTCTCTTAATCCCCTGTGGGTTGGGCCCACAGCCAAAATGCAGTACATGGCTGCTGGCTTAACAGTTGGCATCTTCGTGATGTAAGTTTAGTGAACAGCGCAATGATGAGAGCTCTGGTATTTGAGAAGTTAATGTCAAGAGCTCAAGTGCCTGTAACAAAGCCAGTGAATACACGAGAAAAACAAAACAAAACTACAGACCAATCTCTTGGATATACTGACATGAAAATCTCAGCAAAATACTAGTAAACAGAATTCAGCATCCTATTAAAGGGATTATACCCCATGATCAAGTTTTTTTTAAATTTTTTTTTTTATGGCACCCAGGGCCACTGTTCCACAGAGCTATATCCCCAGCCCTTCTTAAATTGTATATTGAGTCAGGATCTCACTGACTTGCCCAGGCTGGCTTTGAATTGTAATCCTCCTGCTTTGGCCTCCTGAGTAGCTGGGGTTACAGGTGTGCACCACTGCACACGGATGACCAAGTGGCATTTATCCCCAGAATGCAAGGATGGTTCCACAAGCAAAAAGCAAGGTAATAAATCACATTAACAGAATGAAAGAGAAAGAAAAAATATGAGCACCTCAATCGATGCAGAAAAAGCATCTTACAAGGAGCTCCAGTGGCATAATCAGTTAGCATGTGGTACTTGCGAGAAAAAGCAGTTGACAAAATTCAATACCGTCTCATAATAAAAAGACTCAATAAGCTAGAAATAGAAGGAAAGTGCTTCATTACAACAAAGGCTACGTATGAAAGACCCACAACTAAAAAACATTGTAATAGAGTTCAGAGACCATAGATTTTCTTCCTCTAAGAGCGAGGAAAGACAAGGCTCCCATTTAAGCCAACTTCTATTCTTCCAGGACATACTAGACAATTAGACAAAAAAAAAAAAAAAATCATATCAGAAAGGAAGAAGTAAAATGATCTCTGTTCACAGATAGCATGATCTTATGTGGAGAAAACTCTGAAGATTCAACACATACACACAAAAATAGAATAAATTAATTCATCAAAATTGCCTGATACAGGGCTGGGGATATGGCTCAGTTGGTAGAGTGCTTTCCTCTCAAGCACAAGGCCCTGGGTTCGATCCCCAGCACTGCAAAAAAAAAAAAAAAAAAAAAAAAAAATTGCCTGATACAAAATCAATGCACAAAAATATCAATTGCATCTATACATCAAAGAGAATAAAATATTTAAGCATAAAATTACCCAAAGAGGGCTGGGGTTGTGGACAGTGATAAAGCACTTGCCTAGCATGTGTGAGGCATTGGGTTTGATCCTCAGCACCATATAAAAACAAATGAATAAAATAAAGGTACTGTGTCCATCTACAAAAAAAAATTTTTTTTTAAATTAACCAACATCATGAAAGACTTGTACCCTAAAAACTACAAAACATTGCTGAGGGAAATTAAGAAAACATAAATAAATGGAAAGATATCACATGTGCATAGATTAGAAGACTTAACTTTGTAAAATGTCAAAACTATCTACAGATTCAATGCAATCCCAATCAAAATCCCAATGTCATTTTTTTGGTGGGAAGGTAATAGGGATTGAACCCAGTGGTGTTTAACCACTTAGCTACATCCCCAGCCTGTTTTATTTTTGAGACAGGGTCTCACTTAGTTGCACAGAGCCTCTCTAAGTTGCTGAGGCTGGCTTCGAACTTGCAATCCTCCTGCCTCAGCCTCCAGAGCCTCCGGGATTACAGGCGTGCGCCACTGCACCCAGTTCTGATGTCTTTTTTTTTTTTTTTTTTGCAGAAATAAGTAAAATCCATTCTAAAATTCATATGGAATTTCAAGACTCTGAATAATCAAAATAACCTTGGAAAAGAAGTGATAAAAGGAAAGCACATTTAAATGTGCAACAGCCTAAAGAGGTTGTTGGAGCATTCAGTGGTTCATAAATGGAGGCAGTACTAGATCACAAGGTGCTAGAACTTTGCTGGAAGGGGCAAGAGGGGAGACATTTATAATGGGTTTGCAAGGCAAACAGAAAACAATTTTGATTTGTTAGAATGGAAAGTACCAAGATAGAGGTTGTCTTGTGGTTTCTGGTTGGTACAGTTCCTAGCTTCAAGTCCCAATTTACCTTGGGTTTTGGTGTGTTCTTGTAGGAATTTAAGTGTCACGGCAATCCCAGTCTAATGGTTTCCCAATTAGAAGTTAAAAAAAAAAAAGGAAAAAGTTAGAAGACTTAAACTTCCTGATTTCAAATTTTACTACAAAGCTATAGTAAATCAAAACAGTGTGATATAAAGATGAATATATAGAACAATAGAATAGAATAAAGAACCTGGAAATAAACCCTCACATCATACGGCCAAAGGACTTTTGAAAAGGTGCCAAGGCTACTCAATAGGGGAAAATAGTCTTTTCAACAAATGGTGGTGGGAAAAGTACATAATCACGTGCAAAAGATTTAAGTTGAAATTTCATCTTACGCACAAAAATTAATTCAAGCCAGGTGTGGTGGTGCATGCCTGTAATCCCAGTGACTCAAGAGGTTGAGACAGGAAGATGGCAAGTTCAAAGTCAGCCTCAGCAACTTGGCAAGGCTGTAAGCAACCTACTGAGACTACTGAGACTGTTTCAAAATAAAAAATAAAAAGAGCTGGGGATGCGGGTCAGTGGTTCACTGCCCCTGGGTTTAATCTCTGGTACCCCCCCCCAAATTAAACTCAAAATGGATCAAAAATTGAAATGTAAGAGCTAAACTATAGACTTAGAAAAAACACATAGGGAAAACTGTGTGTGGATTTGGCAATGATTTATTGGATATGACACCAAAAGTATAGGCAATAAAAGAAAAAATAAATTGGACTTCATTTAAGTTAAAGTTTTTGTGCATCAAAGGGCACTATCAACAGAGTAAAAGTTTATCCCACAGAAAGAAAGTATTTGCAAATCAAATACCTGATAAGGGATTAGCATCCAGAATGTATAAAGAATTCCTAAAACTCAACAATGACCAAAATAAAATGTTTTAATGGTCAAAGGGCTTGAATAGATATTTCCCCAAAGAAGATATGTAAATGGCTGTGAAGCACGTGAAAAGATGTACAACATCAAAAAGTAGGCTTGAATCTCCATCGTGTTGGCCTAGGACCAGACTTCTTAACAAGACTCCCAGAGCACAAGAAATGAAAGCAAGAGTCAATTAATGGGATGGATTCAAACTAAAAAGCTTTTTCTCAGCAAAGGATACAATCGATAATGTGAAAAGAGAGCCTACAGAGTGGGAGAAATCTTTTCCACACACACTTCAGACAGAGCACTCATCTCCAAAGTTTATAAAGAACTTACAAAACTATACACCCAAAATAGAAAGAACTCAATCAATAAATGGGCCAAGGAACTGGGCAGACACTTCACAGAAGAAGATATACAATCGATCAACAAATATATGTAAAAGTGCTCAACATCTTTAGTAATTAGAGGAATGCAAATCATAACCACCCTAAGATTTCATCTCACTCCAATCAGAATGGCTATTAGCAAGAACACAAGCAATAATAGGTGTTGGCAAGGATGCTGGGGAAAAAGTTACACTCATACATTGCTGGCGGAGCTGCAGATTGGTGCAACCACTCTGGAAAGCAGTATGGAGTTTCCTCAGAAAATTTGAAATGGACCCACCATTTGACCCAGTTATCCCACTCCTTGGTTCAAAATCAGCATACTACAGTGATACAGTCACATCAATGTTAATAGCAGCTCAATTCACAATAGCTATATTGTGAAACCAACCTAAATACCCTTCAATAGATAAACGGATAAATAAATGGTGGTATATATACACAATGGAATATTATTCAGTCATAAAGAAGAATAAAATTATGGTATTTGCACATAAATAGATGGAGTTGGAGAATATCATGCTAAGTGAAATAAGCCAAGCTCAAAAAACCAAAGGCCGGATGTTTTCCCTGATAAGTGGATGCTGATACTTACGGGAGTGGGGGTGGGTAAGTGAAGAATGGAGGAGTGTTGGAGGGAAATGAGGGGAGGGGAGGGGGCAGGGTGGGAAAGATGGTGGAATGAGACAAATATCAATACCCTATGTAGATGTATGATTACATGAATGGTGTGAATCTATATCATGCACAACCATAGAAACGAAAAGTTGTAACCCATTTGTGTCAATGAATCAAAATGCATTCTGTAAAACTAAAAATTTAAAAGTAAAGGTTAAAAAAAAGATGTGCAGCATCACTAATTATCAAGGAAACAAAAATGAAAACCCCAATGACATACTACTTCATATCCCTTAGGATGGCTATTTTATATATATCTATATATATTTAATATTATAAATTAAAATTTAATTTTATAAATTAAATACGTTAAGTTAATATAACTTAATATAAATTAAATATCAAACATTAAATTTAATATTATAAATTAAACATTAAATTTAATGTTATAAATTAAGTATTAAATAGGTACCTCTAATATTTAACTTATGTTTAATATATACATATATGAAAAACAAAATAAACAAAAAGCACCTGTAATCCCATCAACTCCAGAAGCTGAGGCAGAAGGACGGCCAGACCTGGCAAGCTAGCAAGACCCTGTCTGAAATGTTTTTTAAATGAAAAGGGCTGGGGATGTAACTCTGTGGCAGAGCGCCCTGAGTACAATCCCACTATCATTAAAATGAATAATAAAAATGGCAAACAAAGCATAAAACAAGTGTTGATGAGGATGTGGAGAAATTAGAACCCTTGTGCACTGCTGATCAGAATATAAAATGGCACAGCTACTGTGGAAAAATTTCACAGTTCCTCAAAAAATTAAACATAGAATTACCATATGAGCCAGCAATTCCATTTCTGGGTATATACTCAAAAGAATTGAAAGCGGGGAATTGAAAAGATACTTGCACACTCATGTTCTCAGCAGCATTATTCCACTAACTGAAAGGTGGAAACAAGCCAGTGTCCATCAATGAATGAAGAGATAAACAAAATGTGGTCTATTCAGACAACTGAATTTTATGCAGTTTTGAAAAAGGAAGTTGGTTGAAATCTGGGTGCCCCTCTCTGTCCCAGACTTTCAGTTCTAACTCAGTGGTAGAGCACTTACCTAGCATGCCCAAGGCCCAGCATCGCAAAACACAACAAAAAACAAAACAAAACACCAGTGTGTCAAAAAGGATGGGAAGTCTTTCTCCATGCTGCAACATGGATCACCCTGGAAGACATTTTGCTAATGTGAAATAAGTCACAAAAGAGCAGATATTGTAGGAACACATTGATGCAAGTTACCCAGAATAGTCAACAAGACCGTAGGTGGAATGGCAGTCCCCAAGGACTAGAGGAGGGGTAATGGGGAGCTGTGGTTTTCTGGGTGCAGTTTATTTGGGATGATGGAAAAGTTCTGAGGAGGATGGCGGTGATTATGAACAGCAATTTGATTGAACCTAATGCTCCTGAAAGGCACGCTTAAAAATAAAGATGATACATTTTAAAAATTTTGCCACAATAAAAAAATTTAATTAAAAAATAAACTTTGAAAGAGCTCCCAACAGGGCAAAGGACAGCTGCAGACACAGAAATGGAAAGTCCCCAGGCCCCAGCACAGTTCTCTCTGGCACCTTCCACCTACTGGGCGAGGCAGGGCAGGCTGGTCTGGTCTGAGGTAGGCATGGGCACAGAATTAGAATGGCTCACCCACCTGTGGGTTCCCTTTGCCCCATTGTGGGGAGAATAACATTTCCTTGGTAAGTCAGTCCTCTGGAGAGAAGCCAGGCCAAAGGATGCAGGAGGGGCAAGTGAGCCTCACTTTGCGGGAGACTAGCAGAACCCCACCTAAAGGGCAGCCAGAAAGCAGTGCTGCACTTGGCCTCCCAAACTCTGTTCCAAGACTGAAACAGACAGGGGGCGCTGGCCTGAAGGCCCTCTGGACCTCTCCAGAGCACCTGAGAATCTCCCCTCCCCAGGATAAGAGTACAGATGTGAATGTTTCCTCCTGATGCCCTCCTCCAATCCCACAGCCCCGAGCTGGGGCTCCCTCAGCTGGCTCCCGGCCCCACAGGCCGGGTTCTTGCAGGAGGCCACTGTGTTCTGTGGCCTGGCTAAGGTTGCAGTCCTCTTTGGGCTGGATTGGACCTGTGAACCCAGGTTGCCAGGGCAGGGTTCTTGGTTCTGGAAATCTGCAGTGGCTTCTCTTATAACAGTGTCACCTCGTGGTGAAAGGTTTTCACTACAAGGTAGACCTGATGGGACTGCATTTGGTTATCATGCATGTTTTCCTACAATGGGCTGCCTTTGCAGATAGAGCTTCAAACCAACACAGGAGAGCACTCTTTGGTGCCTTGGAGTGTTCTCAGAAGCAGGAAGGACAAAAAACTCTGGTTTGATTTTTTTTTTTTTTTTTTTTTTAATGGTCCTGGGGATAGAACCCAGGTCCTCAAATGCTAGGCAAGCACTCTTGTCACTGCGTCACACCCCCAGCCCCAGTTTGCCTTGCAAAGCACCAGGAGGTTACTTAAGGACTAACTAAACACAAACTTCAGGCATCCTTTTGTAAAAGCGCTAATGAATGGAGCCACCTCTTCCTGTCGTTGAGTGGCACCATATCAGTGCCAGCCAGGTCCAGCTCGGGCAGGTGCAGCCCTCTCTGGCATGAGAACATTCATGGGCATGCCCTAGTCCTCTTAGGAAGAGCTGTTTTTTTCAAAATCCTGGTTCTGTCCCCTGGGAAAGGAACCCAGCATTGGGGCACCTGTCTAGGCCCATCTGGGGAGGTGCAGCTGGAGGGCTAACACAGCTTCTCTCCAGCCTGACTCCCCGCCTGGGCCTCAGCAGGGCCTGTCGGTGGACACTCCTGAAGGTCTCTGCTTTTTCTCAGACCTCTGCTTTCTGCATTGCCACCAGACAGGCCAGGGGTGCATCAGGGCTGGGGAAGCCTCCCTCCACCCTCCCACAACTCAGCAACTTCAGATCTCCTTCCGCCTCTGCTTGGACCATGCGGCCCTTGGCCCTCCAGTGATACCGCCGTTTACCGGTGACGAGTTCTGCTCCCTCTAATGTTGAAGTCTGAACACTGGAGAAGCAGCCAAGGCAAGCATATTAAGCAGGTTTTATTTAAAAGTAGTAAGAATACAGACTTCTCCCGGGAGGGAAAAGGGGGCCATGGCTGATGTTCTAGAATCCCAAGAAGTAAGCACACCCTACATCTTTTATAGGTTAGGGTCTCCTTTATTCTGTTCTCTCCCCCTTATCTCTCCTTCCTGCCTATGTGCCTAGGCCCAGGAGTTACTGGTGACATAGCAAAAAGGTGAGCAGCAGATGGCAGGGGGAGGGCCAAAGTGATTCAGGCAGGCAAGGGCCCAGGGGACATTAATTAGCAGCTCCTCGCCCACATTCCTTGACAAGGGCAGGTACTTTGGTAATCAATGGGCTCCAGAGAGCCTTGACATTCCATTCTCCCAGGGGCAGTCTCCAACTTCCAGACGCAGATGGTCTTTATGGCCTCCATTCCCTCGATTTGACCCGATCTGCCATTGCTACACTAACTGCCTGTCCCCAGTTCTGGCTTCACCAGGATGGCTTATACCTACAGCTGTCAGGCTTCCACTGCACCTGAACTTCTGGGAGCAGAAGCCTGTGGGAAGAGCAGCCTGCCAACAAATTTTCCTTTGGGTCTGTAGCCAAATGGTATGAAAAAACTCCTGGTGTTTCTTAAGCCGGCCATATTTCCCTCCCTCAGTGAGCAGGACACAGAAGGTCAGCCGTGGTGTCCCACTCTGCACCCCATGACTTGGGCGTAGAAAGGGAGACACATCCTTCCAAGACCCATCTGTTCCTGTGACCCAGTGACACAGAGGAAGCGAAAACCTTAAAACACCTTAGTCACAGACACAAAGGGGCATACCTCCTGCTGCAATTTCTGCAGCACAGTCGCTGAAATCCAGCCTACATCTGGCTCAGGGAATGACCCCAAGCCTTCCCTCCACAGCAAGGCACAGGATGGCCCAGACTTGCACCAGGATCTGCACCAGGGCTCTGGGGATCCAGCCCTCCCACTCCAGGCCTTTGTTTGCTTGTGTGTTCTGCACGGTGGCATTGCAAGTTCATCGTGCCTAAGTAAGAAAGGGCTCTGCTTTTGTTGCCCTGTGTCAGCTTGTCCCTTCCAAGTATAAGTGGCAGGGGAGATTTTATGGGACCAAGGGGAGCTGGGTGACATCCTGGCACAGTATAGCACAGCACATAGAAGGTGCTCAATAACTCCCCCTGCCAGTCCCGAAGACTGATTGTGCCCTGGGGTCAGAGAAGCAAAGCCCTGTCCATCTGGCTTCCTGGCCAGGTGTAGTGGGTTTCACTGTTGAGAATGTGGGAACTTAGGAGCCCACAGGAACCACCGGTCTGTTAGACCTGGCTCTGGATCCCCCAGAAACCCTGGCTGGCGTGATGCCCTGTCTGGCGGATAGATCAGGAGGGTTTTACTGCCACCTCCTGTTATCCTAGTCTGCAGTGTGTGAAAGGCTTGGGATGCTGAAACCGAAGCTCAGATCACACAGGGCATCAGATTTGTGCCCAGGGATAAGACCTGTTTTGAGTTCAAAGGTCTCTTGGTTTGGTCTGTGCCAATAGCAAGGCCAGGGCAGATCCATGGCAAGGAAAGTAGTCCGTGGTGGAAAGGGAAAGGCAAGAGTGGTACAGAGGTGGGACACCTCCAGTGACGGCTGCATGTGACCTCACAGTGAAGGGGACTGACAGCTGCTCCTCAAGGGCCTCTTCAAGACGAGGCAGTTCCGGGTGGGGTCTGGTTTTTTGGTACCCAGCCCTGGTGGTTTGGCCTCCTGGCTTCTTGTCTCCACAGAAGCCTGGGGTCCACCGCAGGTGATCTGAGATCTGAGTCTGCAGGCAGCGACAAGTTTGGGTGCAGAGATGATGTAATGGAAGTGTCACAACACAGAACCATGTTGCCACCTTGGCAGGCAGTGAATATCTAAGTCTGCTCTCATCACCTGGATCTGCCTTTGCACATTCTTTGCACATTGACAGGGTAGCAAATATCTGTCCTCTGACAGAGGATTTGACTTTTTGAAGCAACCAAAACCATTTGGAGCTTAATCCAGGAAGTGAAGTACAAGATTCAACTGTAAGAAACTGCAGTTGACAAAAACGGTGTTGATACCAATTTTACTCAGGTCTGAAAGAAGGGAGGAAAGGGATGGGGGAAGAAAGCTCTGAAATTATGAGCAAAATCTAGAAAGAGGCTCCCAGAATATCTGGGGGCAAGATTGTCAGTCTCATTGTGGGCAGCAGCAGCAACCTAAGGGCCACACAATTGTTGGGTCTGTTCATATCTATGTTTCAAGCATTGGGAGCAAGCTGGGCAAATAGTGGTCTCTCAATAAAGAGTTCTTAATGAACTTGAAGTTCATTCATTCATGCCCACAGTCCCCAAAGACTTAACCATTCCAGCACTGCTCAAAAGTCCAAGAACACAGCCAGGGGTGGTGGTACATGCCTGTAATTCTAGCAGTTTGGGAGGCTGAGGCAGGAGGATCATGAGTTCAAAGCTGGTCTCAGCAACTTAGTGAGGCCCAAAGCAACTTAGCAAGACTCTGTCTCAAAATAAAAAATAGCTGGGGATGTGGCTCAGTGGTTAAGGGTTCAATCCCTGGTACCGGCAATAATAATAATAATAATAATAATAATAATAATAATAATAATAAAGCTGTGCATTTCTTTATATGTGTGATATACTTCATAGTAGTTCTAAAAATACTTTTGTTTTGTAAAAAGTTTCCATCCTGGTAACTAAGTGTCACACTTGTCATCTGCCAGGGAACTGTGGTGAGCAAGGACCCAAGTCAATGGGCTGTCCACGGGTTGAGGATTTCTGAGGCCCATTAGCTCCTTCCCAGCTAAACCTCAAGCTGGGCAGCTTCTCAAGGGTTTGGAAAAGAAAGCAAAGAGCTGGTGGCTTTGATGGCACGAAGAAACAGCACAGGGGGAGGCATGGAGGTCGGAGAGCCGCAGAAACAGCTCGTTAGTGTTAGAGAGAACTGAGGCTAGAAAGACAAAGAACTGAGACTTGGCTGTACCTAAACCGAGCCAGTAAAAACCTCTGAGGCCCAGGGACAGCCCTGTCTTGGGAGTTTTCCATTTGTAGAGAGGAAATACCTTCTCCCTACCTGGGCATGTTCAGTCTCCATCACTTTCCCACAGGGCTCAGCTCCTAAAAATTGTTAAGTGTTTTCTGGGACCAGAGAAATTTCCCTCCTGCTGGACCAGCAAGGTCTTCTCAGTGCTGCAGCGCCTCCCTGTGGTCATTACAGGCATCACACCCAGATGGTTGCAAGGATTTCCCAGAAAGGGGGGATCCTACACAAGCCCTAAGCATTGCCCAGTTGCCACTTTCTCCCAGTAACGGTCACCCTTACTACTCTGTCCTTAGGTTTGGAGGTTGGCACAAAGGTGCCGAGGGGCTGCCTTGGAAATCAGAACTCCAGACTCTCCAGGCTTTGGACTCCAGGACTTATACCAGTGATCCCTTTTGACCCTACCCCTCGGATTCCCAGGCCTTCAGCCTCAGACTGAGAATTACACCATCAGCCTCCCTGAATCCAAGGCCTTCGGACTTGGAATTTACTACACTACCAGCATCCCAGGGTCTCCAGTCTGCAGACAGCTTGTTGATTATGGAACTGCTCAGCTTTCATAATCATGTGAGCCAGCTCTCTAATAAATACCTCTTATATATCTATATATGCAAATCCTATTGGTTCCCTAATACAGAAGGAAATGGGGAAACCTAAATTAAGAACCCAGTAGGGAACACAATGGAATTTAGTGTATGCTTAATAAATTCAGTATTCATTCAACAAACATCTGAACAATTGCCTGCCAGGCAGGTTGCTGGGTGCCCACAACATAGCAATGGGTGAATTTATATGATCAGAGAAAATAAGTAAGTACCACAAAGGGGGATAGGCTTATCATAGGGTACTTGGAGGGATGTCTGGGAAAGTGACAGCAACCTGAGCCCCATACAGGGAGCTCTGGGTCCTAGCACAATAAGGAAAGGCCCAGTCACTCACAAGGAGCCCTAGTAAATGCTGCTGAAGCCATGGAAAGAGTTGGATTCTGTATTTAGGGAAATGGGAAGCCACTGAAGGAGTTCAAGCAGAGGAGGATCATGCTCTTGTTCAACTGACTGAATGCAAGGAGATGAATAGGCAGGTAGTTGTGGAAGCTCAAACCAGATGCCAACCTGGTCAAGGAAGGGATGGATCTGCAGAGATAAAGAGGGATTTCAGAGACAGATTCAGCAGGACCTGAAAATGGATGGACAATGGTGGGAGGAGAGAGAGAGAGGAATCAAGGGTAGTAAGACAATTTACTGAGATTAAGGCCACTGGGAAGCATTGCTTTTACTGTGTGTGGAGAAGTGGGGGACTTTGGCAGAACACTTTTAAGTTTGGTTTAAGACATGCTGAGACTGGGGTGTTTGTGCAAACTCCAAGTGGAGCTTAGAAGGAGGAGCCCAGGCAGAAATGTGTGTTGGAGATGGAGGGTTGGGAGGCACAAGCCTGGTGCTGTGGATGGATTTGACACCATGGGAGCTGTCAACAAAACTCAGGAGTGTGGGAATGAGAACAAGACTGGGACCAAGCATAGAGCTCCTTGGCCTTGGAGTTGGGCAGAGGAGAAAAGTGCTTAGAAAGGAAACCAAGTAGTTATCAGATTGGCAGGAGAATTTGCAAAATTTGCAACGTGCCCTGCCCTTGCTCCACCTTTGTTCTGGTCAGTAAAATTCAAGCAAGGATGAATGTCATCTCCAAACAGAAATGGGACAAGCTGAAGCATGGTTCCTTGCATCTCCTTTTCCCCTCCTCTGAGCTCATAAAAACATGTGTCCGGACTCTGAGTCTGGGCCACTTGTGTGGAAATATGTACATAAGAAAGAAACCTTATAGTAAGCAGGGCCACATTTCAAAGGATCCTGTGCTTGGCTTAATGCTTTGCTATTACTGTCGAAATTTTCAGTAATTTCTGAGCAAGGTTTCCTATTTCTATTTTGCACTAGACCCTACAAATTACATAGCCAGTCCTTATAGACTACTGAGTGTTTTCTAGGTTATCTGTCCTAATAGATAAACCAAGAGAATTGAGGAGGTTGAGAAGAGAATGACAAATGCTAAAAATGTTCCAGGCAAGCCTAGACAGGGTCACAAGTCAGGACACAGAGGACAACACTCAAGTCTGTCTGTATGCCAGGTGTGGTGGTGCATGCCTGTAATCACAGTGATTAAGTCAGAAAGGTTGAAAGTTTGAGGCCAGCCTCAGTCACTTGGTGAGATCCTGTCTTGAAATTAAAATAAAATTTAAAAAGGGCTGGGGATATAGCTCAGTGAGAGTGCCCCTGGGTTCAATCCCCCGTACCATTAAAAAAAAAAAAAAAAAAAAAAAGTCTGTCTGTGAAATGAAGCCAGAAAGATGTGCGACAGTAAAAGCTCTATTTGTTCTTTTCCAAATGGGAAACATTTGGAAAGGTTTCAATGACAAAGCAAAGAACTGTTTAGTCAAGTGCAATGTAAAGACACAGGAAAGATGGGCACATAACAGAGTAAGTCCCCCTGAAGGGAGGAGGACTGGGACTGGGATACAGGCTGTTAACAGGATGAGCACTTCCGTATTAACAGGAAGGAAAGAGGGAACGTAGGTGCAGACACAGGAAGGGCTGCTGAGAGCACCCTGCCGGCGTCATTCTGCTTTTATTGGTGAGGTGGTCCCTTTCTCAGTGTGAAGGGCTGCTGGGGGAGAGTCAGGAATGCACAGAATGGAGACTGTGTGAAACAGTGGTTGTAAGTGAAGCCACCCAAGGAGCTGTGGCCAAGAATCTGCTCTGGTCGGTGCCTTCTCTGTGCAGCTGAGACCCTGAATCCATTGGTGGCTGAATCCATCCAATATTGGGGATCACCAGACAGGGGGAAAGAAGCAAAGGAATGAAGACTGGCTAGGGACACACCACTGCCACACCATTAATAATACCACCCGACATGAAACAATTACCATGTGCTACTAAGAATTCTGTACCATATGTTCGGTTCATCTTTAACATCCTATGGGGTATGTGTTAGGTTTTTGTTGCTGTGACCAAAACACCTGATGTGAACAACTTGGAGGAGGAAAAAAAACTAAACAGCTTCAGAGGTTCAGTTCATGTTGGCCAACTCCATTTCTCTGGGTCTGAAGTGAGGTCGAACATGGCAGAGGAAAGCTGCTCCCTCATGGTAGCCAGGAGGCAGATAGAGCAAGGTCCCAGGGACAAAATATGTCCCCCAATCTGCGACATACCTCCTCCAGTTATATTCTACCTGCCTACAGGTAATACCCAATACGGAGTCCTTTCAAATGATTAATGCTTCAAAAGAATTAATCCACTAAGTTACAGTTCTTGTAATCTATCACGTTACCTATTGCTCTCAGGAGCTTTTGGGGGACACCTCATATTCAAACCATAACAAGTTCCTACTGTTATCACGACTTTACAAAGATAAGACAAAGAGACTGTGGACAGATTACCAGTAGGGTTTTTTTGTACTTTGTAATTCAATTATAATTCATTTTGAATGGCTGACTTAAAAGTGGTGTGTGCCTTCGTATTCTAGGCTGAGAACTTTTATGCTTTGAAGGCTTCATTGAGCACACTTTTGTTGAGCATCTAGTTTGTTAGTGATGCAGAGAGCTGTGAGAGCAGCCGGCAATCACCCCAGGAGAAGCACCTCTGTACAGATCCATCTCACTGATTGCAGCCATCTTGAGTGGTAAATGCCAAAACTGACCGTGAGCAACGATGACTAAGTTTTCTGTGCATAGTTTCTCAGCATACTATAAACAAAACCATTAGAGGGTATGAGGAGCTTGACTACTGAACCCAGGTGCCATTAGCATCAGGAATATGCCTGCTGTCCTTAATACCAGCTTGAGACAAACCAGGTGTGTTCAGGTTTGAGGAAAGTCACTTTTGTTCTGACCACTAAATACACTTCCTTCCTCTGACCCAAGTCATGGGGATCCACTGGTCTTCTTGTTTGCTCTTGACCACATTAAATTCCCAAAAGACTGCACTCTATGTAATTTTGAATCCACTTCTTAGAATTTTCACATATGGTCATCTATTCTATTATACTAAATTTTCTTGGAACAGACTCCTCTGCCCACCCTGCTCCTAATGTGTCAATGGAGTTCTAAAGAGATGAAACAATACTCAGTTCCACAAGAGACAGCACCTGGGAAATTTGGGAGTATGTGATAAACATGGAGTGAACATCCCAAGGTAAGGGGTATTGGCTATACCTGAGGTAAGAGGAAAGGGCTGTTTGAAGCCCTGATCCTATGGTTTAGGTATTAGGTGTCCCCCAAAAAATTCATATGTGAGAAAATGAAAGGTTTAAAAAATAAATGATTGGATTATGAGAGCCTTAATCCACTCAAATAATTCTTTGATGGAATTGACTGAATGTTACCTGAAGGCAGGTAGGGTGTGGCTAGAGGGAAAGGGTCACTGGGGGAATGTCTTTGTTATATATATTTTATATCTGGCAAGTGGAGATCGCTCTGCTTCCTGATCATGTGAGCTGTTTCCCTCTGCCACACTCTTCTGCCTTGATGTTCAGCCTCATCTGGAGCCCTGAGGAATGGAGCTAGCTGTCTACAAATTGAGACCTCTAAAACCATGAGTCCTCAAATAAACTTTTCCTCTTCTACAGTTTGGGTCTTTTAGTCACAGCAGCAAGAAAACTGACTAAAACAGAAATTGGTACCCAGAAGTGGGGTTGTTGCTGTGACTAACCTGACCACGTGGTTCAGAAGATTTTTGGAGGTTTTTGGAACTTGCTGGAGGAATTTTGAGATTTGTATCAATGCATGTTGGAAATGGTTTAGATTGTTGTAAGCAGAGTTTAATGGCCGATTCTGGTGGGAACTCAGGTGACCAGAATGCCAAAAGGACTTTGGACAGTGAAGATAGGGCTCAAGAAGGTTCAGAGAGGGAGGAACTTGAGGTAGAGGTCATTTCTGTTATGTTCTGGCTGAGAAGTTATCTGCACTTTGCCCATGTCCTAAGACTTTCTGTGAGGCTGATTTTAAAACCAATGGATTTCTTAATCTGGCATAGATTCTAGACATTACACTCAGGCAATGACATGAATATTGCTGGTGTCACTTAGTCAAATTTTTTGTGATAATCAGAAGCAGAAAGCAGAGCAAAAAGATTTGAAAAACTTAAACTTGGAAGGTGGGAGTAAATTGGGGCTAAGGAAGTTGCAGCTGTTAAAGACAGTACCACCACTAAAGAAATGCTAAAGACTTTGCCCGGAGACAATAAGGATGGCTTGAGGGCATCTCAGGAATTGGCAAGATCATATCCATCTCAGACTCAGGGAAGTAAAAGTAAAAATTCTCTTGAGAATAGACCAGTGGGGTACGCTTCTTGCACAAGGGTATCTAGAAATTCTTTCAACAAGTTCAGCTACCCAGGTACTCAGAGGTGCTGCAGCCAGAATCCCTGGAGGTTTGGCCACTGCTTGAGATGGCAGCAGACCTTGCTGTCAACCATGTAGTGCTGGTTCTGCAGGAATGCAGGGTACTGGAGTTAAGGGGTCATGGAGGCTCCAACCAAGATTTCAAAGGAAGGCCTAGGAGGCCAGGTAAAGTGAAGCAGGATCAGAATCCCCCCAGGTAGTACTCGGGAGAGGGTGATATATGGAGATGTGTGGAGGAAGCCAAAGCTACAGCAGCATTAAGAAATGCCAGTATCGGCAGATGAACACCGGACACTGAGCCTGCCTGCCCCCCACTACCCCGCAGATGGGCGCTGGATACTGCGCCCACCTGCCCCCCTCCCGCCGCTGCGCTGACTCAGTGCACCTTGGATGCGGCTCCTCCGCTCCTTTGGAGGCTGGTGCAGGCATTCTGAATTATTCCCGAGGGTGTGGCCACCATCGCTGGAGGGGCGGCTCCCTTCCTGAGACACCTACAGGAGACTGGAGGCCCTTTGACAGGTACCTCCATTTACTCACTTACAACCTACACCCTTCTCCATCATCTTCATTCACCACTAGACATACTGTAAATAATAATCAAATTCATCCTGCTTATTACAATAATGTTAAAGTCTTTATAGGGGATATCTGGCTCAGGGCTGCATTATTCTCTGTATTGGGTGCTGCTAATATTGATCTCCCCTTTAAAGGAGAGGTACTGAAAAACTGAGGGTCACAATAAGCCTGCAGAGGGGAAACTTCAGTACCTCAGATCTTCACTGCTAGAGGGGAATATACAGAAATATGAAAAAAAGGGGGAAGAAAGTGTCCCTAACAAACCAAGATGCTATTTTGATAGAATTCAATGACCTCATGGCAGTAGAAATGACAGAAAAAGAGTTTAGAATCTGCATAATTAAAATGATCCATGAAGTAAAAGATGAGATAATAGAGCAAATGCAGGCAATGCATGATCACTCCAATAAACAGTTAAAAGAGCAAAGGCAAGAAGCAAAAGAACACTTCAATAAAGAGACAGAGATTCTGAAAAGAAAAAACAAATACTTGAAATGAAAGAAACAATAAACCCAAATTAAAAACTCAATAGAAAGCATCACCAAAGAATAGATCTTGGGGAAGACAGAATTTCAATGAAGACAAAACATTTAATCTTGAAAATAAAGTTGAACAAACTGAGATGTTAAGAAATCATGAATGGAACCTCTAAGAATTATGGGATATCATAAAAAGACCAAATCTAATAATTATTGGGATTGAGGAAGGCACAGATATAAAAACCAAAGGAATGAACAACCTGTTCAATGAAATAATGAGAAAATTTACCAAACCTGAAAAATAAAATGGAAAATCAAATACAAGAGGCTAACAGAACACCAGGTGCACAAAATTACAACAGATCCACACCAAGGCACATTATAATGAAAATACCTCACATATAAAATGAAGATAAGATTGTAAAGGTTGCTAGAGAAAAGTATCATATTGCTTAGAAGGGGAAGCCAATCCAGATATCAGCAGATTTCTCAGCCTAGACTCTAAAAGCAAGAAGGGCCTAAAACAATATATTTCAAACTCTGAAAGAACATGGATGCCAACCAAGAATCCCACACCCAGCAAAACTAACCTTCAGATTTGATGATGAAATAAAATCTTTCCATGATAAACAAAAGTTAAAAGAATTTACAAATAGAAAGCCTGCACTATAGAACATTCTCAGCAAAATATTTCATGAGGAGGAAATGGAAAACGAAAACAAGAAAAGTCAGCAAAGGGAGGAACTACCTTAAAGGAAAAGCCAATCAAAGGAGAAACCAAGTCAAGTTAAAAACCAAAAATAAGCCAAAATGACCAGGAATAGAAATCATATCACAATAATAAACAGTTAAATAAATGTTAAAGGCCTAAACTCAATAATCAAAAGACATAAACTGGCAGACTGGATTAAAAAGAAAGACGCAACAATATGCTGCCTTCAAGAGACCCATCTCATAGAAAAAGACATCCACAGTCTAAAGGTGAAAGGATGGGGAAAAACATACACATGAACTCAGTAAAAAAGCAGGGGTCTCCATCCTCATATCAGATAAAGTGGACTTCAAACCTAAGTTAGTCAGAACAGATAAAGGAGGACATTTCATACTACTTAAGGGAAGCATAAATCAGTAAGACATAACGATTTTAAATATTTATGCCCCAAACAATGGAGCATCTATGTATGTCAAATATACCTTTCTCAATTTTAAGAATCATATAGACCAAAACACAATAATAGTGGGGGACTTTAACACACCGCTCTCACCACTGGATAGATCCTCCAAACAAAAACTGAACAAAGAAACTGTAGAACTAAATAATACAATCAATGATAGAGACTTAATGGACATTTACAGAGAATTTCATCCATTATCGAATGAATATACTTTCTCAGCAGCTCATGAATCTTTCTCCAAAACAGATCATATACTATACCACAAAGAAGCCATTAGTAAATACAAAAAAATAGAGATACTATCATGTATCCTATCAGACCATGATGGAATGCAATTAGAAATCAATGATAAAATAACAAACAAAAACTACTCCTACATCTGGAGACTAATATGCTATTGAATGATGCAATGATAACAGAAGACATCAGGGAAGAAATAAATAAATTCTTAGAGGTAAATGAGAACACCACCACAACATATCAAAATCTCTGGGACACTAAGAAAGCAGTACTAAGAGGAAAGTTCATTGCTCTGAGCTCAGACATTAAAAAAATAAAAAGTTGGGATGGGGAGATAGCTCAGTTGGTAGAGTGCTTGCTTTGCAAGCACAAGGCCCTGGGTTCAATCCCCAGGATGGCAAAAAATTAAAAAAATAAAAAGTCAACAACTAAATGACCTAACATTACATCTCAAAGCCCTAGAAAAAGAAGAACAGATCAACACCAAAAAAAGTAGAGGAGATGAAATAATTAAAATCAGAGCTGAAATCAATGAAATTGAAACAAGAGAAACAATTCAAAAAATTGACCAAAAAGTTGGTTCTTTAAAAAAGTAAACAAAATTGATAAACCCTTAACCACACTAATGAAGGAGAGAGAAAACTCAAATTACTAGAATTTATGATGAAAAAGCAAAGATCATAACAGATACCATTGAAATACATAATTAGAAGCTACTTTGAAAATCTATACTCCAACAAAATAGAAAATATTGAAGACATTGACAAATTATTAGAGACATATGATCCTCTCAAACTGAATCAGGAAGACATACACAATTTAAACAGATCAATTTCAAGCACCGAAATAGAGGAAGTCATCAAAAGCCTACCAACCAAGAAAAGTCCAGGACCAGATGGCGTCTCAGCCAAATTCTACAATACCTTTAAAGAAGAACTACTACCAATACTCCTCAAAATATTCCATGAAATAGAAAAGAAGGGAACCCTTCCAAATTCATTCTATGAGGCTAGCATCACTTTGATACCAAAACCATACAAAACTCATCAAGGAAAGAAAACTTTAGACCAATATCCCTGATGAACACAGATGTAAAAATCTTAAACAAAATACTGGCAAATCGCATACAAAAATATATTAAAATGATAGCGCACCATGATCAAGTGGGGTTTATCCCAGGGACGCAAGGTTGGTTCAACAACCGGAAATCAATAGATTTAAAGTTAAGAATCATATGATTATTTCAATAAATGCTGAGAAAGCGTTTGATAAAACA
The DNA here is from genome assembly GCF_902686445.1 of Sciurus carolinensis. NCBI lineage: Eukaryota > Metazoa > Chordata > Mammalia > Rodentia > Sciuridae > Sciurus > Sciurus carolinensis. The sequence continues at coordinate 78,771,192 of NC_062215.1, forward strand.
CAGCACCCCTTTATGCTTAAAACACCAGAAAAAATAGGAATAGTAGGAACATACCTCAACATTGTAAAGGCTAACTATGCTAAGTCTACAGCCAACATCATTCTTAATGGAGAAAAACTGAAAGCATTCTCTCTAAAAACTGGAACAAGATAGGGATGCCCTTTTTCACCACTTCTATTAAACAACGTCCTTGAAACACTAGCCAGAGTAATTAGACCAAAAAAATTAAAGGGATACAAATAGGAAAAGAACACAAGCTGTCACTATTTGTTGATGACATGATTCTATATTTAGAGGATCAAAAAGAACTCCACTAGAAAACTTGTAGAACTAATAAATGAATTCAGCAAAGTAGCAGGATATAAAATCAATACGTGGAAGGGCTGGAGAAATAGCTCAGTTTGTAGAGTGCTTGCCTCACAAGCATAAGGTCCTGGGTTCAATCCCTAGCACTGGGGAAAAAAAAAAAAAAAAAAAAAAAAACTAAAATCAATACACATAAATCTAAATCTAATGCATTTCTATTCATAAGTGATGAATCCTCTGAAAGAGAAATTAGGAAAACCACTCCATTCACAATAGCCTCAAAAAAATACACTTGGGAATCAATCTAACAAAGAGGTGAAAGACCTCTATAATGAAAACTACAGAACACTAAAGAAGGAAATTGAAGAAAACCTTAGAAGATGGAAAGATCTCCCATGTTCTTGGATATTGTCAAAATGGCCATTCTACCAAAGTGCTATACAGATTCAATGCATTTCCAATTAAAATCCCAATGACATTCCTCATAGAAACAGAGAAAGCAATCATGAACTTCATCTGGAAGAATAAGAGACCTCGAATAGCCAAAACTATCCTGAACAGGAAAAGTGAAGCAGGAGGTATCACAATACCAGACCTTAAACTACACTACGAGCAATAGTAACAAAAATAGCATGGGGGCTGGGGAGATAGCTCAGTTGGTAGAGTGCTTGCTTTGCAAGCACAAGGCCCTGGGTTCGATCCCCAGCACCGCAAAATAAATAAATAAATAAAACAAAAGAAAAAAAATAAAAAAAAATAAAAAAAAAAAACAGCATGGTATTGGCACCAAAATAGGCAGACCAATGGTACAGAATAGAAGACACAGAGAAACTCACATAAATACAGTCACCTCAGACTAGACAAAAGAGCCAAAATCATACAATGGAGAAAAGATAGCCTCTTCAACAAACGGTGCTGGGAAAACCGGAAATCTATATGCAGTAATGTCAGGGACCAAGAAGTTCTCATTCTGAGAACATTCTGACCTTTACAATAAGCAGCAGCGCCCCTCCCCCCCCTCCTGGCTGATAATTCTGACAGTATGGCGCCTATGGCGCCCACGGCTTCTCTTCCGGGACTACACTTTCCCGCCGGCGCGAACTTCACCTTCCCGCCAGCGCGAATTTGCACCCTATCAGGAACCCAGCAGAAGAATACAACCAACCAGGCTGCACCTCGTCATACCCCTCATTCCCTCAGCATAAATACCCGTGAGAACAATAAAAATTTGCAGCTTGATCAGAATTCCTGTCTTGCTGTCACTCCCTGTGTCTCTTGTCCCTTCATTCCTTCTCTCTTAGGTTTGCCGTCCCGCGTTGATGTCCCGCGGGTCGGGACAGTTGGCGCCCAACGTGGTTGACTCGAGCCTTTGAGAAGCGAACGCTGCCCTCTGGGGAAGACTTGGCCAAGCGGGATTTGGGATCGCCTCGGTGGACGCGACCGGGAGTCAGATCCAGGAGGAGAGTGAGGCCAGCGCAAGGTGAGTGACGCACCATGGGACAAGCAGTTTCGTCACATGATTTGTTTCTGACGGGTCTCGAGGAGGCCCTCAAGACTCGGGGAGCGCGTGTTAAGAAAAAGGATTTAAGATCATTCTTTTCATACATAGAGGATTTGTGTCCTTGGTTTCCCCTCGAGGGGTCAATTGATGGTAAAAGGTGGCTCAGAGTAGGAGACTGCCTCAAAGATTATTATGAGACTTTTGGTCCTCAAAAGGTGCCTGTCACTGCCTTTTCTTATTGGAATTTAATTAATGAGATTCTTAAAAGCTCACCCTTTGACAGTGGTACTTTAAAACTTGTAAAGATTGGGGAGCAGGCAATGCAATCCACCTCTCGCCCCCCATCGGCATGCCCTTCGGTTAGTATTCATATGCCCCCTACTCAGCATTCTCAGGACCCTGGGACCCTCCCAGACCCCGGGAACCTCCCAGACCCCACCTTACCAAAAAAGTCCCCTAAAAGTCCCCCTAAGATTTATCCGGTTTTAAATCCCCATGATGAGTTGACCCCAGAGGATGAGGCTACCCTGGAGGAGGCAGTGGCTCAACACCATTCTCCAGACCTGCCACCTCTTAAAAATCCACTTCCCACTTATACACCCCCTGCCTTTCGTGCTCCGGCCCCTCAGGGACCTACTGCCCCCCCAGACATTTTTTCCCCACTTCCCTTGCCTAATCTAACCCCTTTACGCGAGTCTCTCCAACATAGGCGGGAACAAATCCAACTTTTAAAAGAACTAAAAGCCCTTGATGCCGAGCTTCGCTCACTGGCCTTGGGCACAGAGTTAACACAAACTGGCCCAAGACCCCTCAATACTCGTAAGGTGAAGCCACGTGGTCAGCCTGTTCTTGCCTTTCCAGTCACTCGCAGTCAAGCAGATCAGCCCGCACAAACTGAAGCAGAGAATTTAAAAGGAAGTCAGGAAGAGGAATCAGGGGAGGAACAAGAGGTAGAACCAGAGAGGGAACAAGAGGAGGACCAGGAATCAGGGGATGAGGAGGAGCCCACCTCTGGACAGAGTGGAGCCCTTGGTTCTTATAAAAGGCTGAGCCTCCGCTTTCTTGAAAGACTTAAAAAGGCTTGTACACAGTATGGCCCCACTGCACCTTATACACTGGCCTTGCTAGAGAACCATAGTACACAGTGGCTCACCCCTAATGATTGGAAATTTTTGGCCCGAGCCACCCTCAGTGCGGGTGACTTCCTGTTGTGGAACGCAGACTTTAGGGAATACTGTCGGGAAACTGCCCAAAAAAATTCAACCAAGGCTTCCTCTAAATCCTGGACCTATGTTAAACTAGTGGGTAATGCGCCATTTGATACTAACCCTAAACAGGCACGCTTTCCTACTGGGCTCCTAGCACAGGTTCAAACTGCTGGTTTGCATGCTTGGAGACGGATCCCTCAAAAGGGCTCGGCCACCACCTCCCTAGCAAAAATTCGTCAGGGTCCTGACGAGCCTTACAGTGACTTTGTTGCTCGGCTTAATCTAACTGCGGAGCGCTTACTTGGACCAAGTGAAAACGAGAGCTCCTTTGTAAAATATCTTGCCTTTGAAAATGCCAACCCAATATGTCAAGATGTTCTTCGGCCCCACAAAGATAAAGGGGACCTTTCTGACTTCATTAGGTTGTGTGCCGGGGTAGGAACAGCCTATGCCATGGGTCTCGCCATTGGTGCCGCCTTCACCAAGGCCCTTCACCACCCTGGCCCACGTACTTGCTTTACTTGCAAACAACCTGGCCATTTTGCGCAAGACTGCCCAACAGGGAGACTGGGTCAAGGACCCATATCTCCTCAAACAGGGACTAAACCACCTCCGCTCACCCTTTGCCCTAAATGTGGTAAAGGTTGCCACTGGGCCAAGGAGTGTAGATCCAAGACCAATGCCCTTGGACAGCCTATTCCCTCTAACTTCTCGGGAAACTCCTCTCGGGGCCAGCCCCTGGCCCTGACCACCCCCAGAGCAAACCCAGGGGCAATAAGGTTTGTTCCCTCTCAGACTCCCAACCCAATCCAGGCTCCCTGTCCTTCTCCACAATCACCTCCCTCCAACGTGCTACCCCAGGCAGCGCAGGATTGGACCTCTGTGCCTCCACCGATACAATATTAGACTCTATGCAAGGACCTCAAATAATACCCACTGGGATTGTAGGCCCCCCTCCACCTCATATGTGTGCTCTTATTCTTGGGAGAGCTCCTACCACCTTACAAGGTGTTCAGGTCTTCCCTGGCATCATTGATGATGATTACACTGGAGAAATTAAAATACTGGCCACAGCTGTTAACGGAGTAGCTGCCATCCCTGCAGGAACAAAAATTGCACAATTAATACTCCTTCCCCTCAATTCAGGAAATTCACCAGGAAACACAGCCTCTTTAGGTTCCTCTGATGTGTATTGGGTCCAACCTATCTCCCACAAAAGACCCACTCTTACCTTATTTATTGAAGGAAAGAAATTCCAAGGGATCCTAGATACTGGTGCGGACGCCACAGTTATTTCTCAAAAATATTGGCCATCAGAATGGCCCCTCACCTCATCACTAACTGACCTTAAAGGAATAGGGCAGTCAAGAAACCCCTTAGTTAGCTCCAGGGTGCTTAATTGGACTGACACAAAAGATAACACAGGGAATAAAGGAACCGTTACCCCCTTCGTTGTTCCTGATCTCCCTGTCAACCTTTGGGGACGAGACATTCTAAGCCAAATGAAAGTTATTCTTGCTAGTCCCGACTCTTTAGTCACTCATCAAATGCTTCGTATGGGCTTTATCCCTGGTACAGGCCTTGGGAGGCTAGGACAAGGACAGGTTGAGCCTGTACAGCCCATACAAAAAACAGACAAATTTGGACTTGGGTATGTGGATTTTTAGTGTCGGTCCCTGACCCTCCTGTACCCCATGCAGACAAAATTATTTGGGAAACTCAAACTCCTGTGTGGGTGGATCAGTGGCCCCTTACCCAAGAAAAATTAGAGGCTGCCTCCATGTTAGTACAGGAACAGTTGACAGCCGGCCATGTGGAACCCTCAACCTCACCCTGGAATACTCCTATTTTTGTTATTAAGAAGAAATCAGGCAAATGGCGCCTTTTACAGGATTTGCGCGCTATCAATAAGGTTATGCGCCCGATGGGGGCATTACAGCCAGGCATCCCTACACCGGTAGCTATTCCTAGGGACTATTATAAAATGGTCATCGACTTAAAAGACTGCTTTTTTACTATTCCTTTACATCCTGATGACAGACCCTATTTTGCTTTCAGCCTCCCCCGCATCAATTTTCAGGGCCCTATGCAAAGATTTCAATGGAAGGTCCTTCCCCAGGGTATGGCTAACAGCCCTAGTCTTTGCCAAAAATATGTTGCTCAAGCAGTAGACCCTGTGAGAGAGCGGTGGCCACAAGTTTATATATTACATTATATGGATGATTTGTTAATTGCTGCACCTAATACCTATGATCTTAACAATTGTTATTTGGATCTCTATAAAGCCCTTACTGCCTTGGGACTTCAGATAGCCCCTGATAAGGTTCAAACACAGGACCCCTACACCTACTTGGGCCTCAAACTTCAAACTAATCAAATTCAAATCCCTAATATACAATTGCGTGTGGACCATCTCCACACTCTTAACGATTTCCAAAAACTACTAGGGGATATCCAATGGCTAAGACCATATTTAAAACTACCCACCTATGTGCTTTTGCCTCTTAATGATATTTTAAGGGGAGATTCTGACCCTTCTTCTCCTCGAGAGCTTACTCCCGAGGCACGGCAAGCATTAATTCAAGTCACAGAAGCCATCGCTCAACAATTTGTTACACAAATATCTTATAACCTTCCTTTGGTTTTGGTTATATTACACACCCCTCATACACCCACGGGACTATTCTGGCAGCGGGATCCACATTTTAAAAATAAGGGTTGCCCCTTGCTCTGGGTTCATTTGCCCGCCACATCCTCTAAAGTTATTGCTGTCTATCCTGCTCAGGTAGCTTCTATCATTATTAAAGGTCGCTTGCTTTCTCGACAACATTTTGGCAAAGACCCTGATAACATTCTGATTCCATACACTAAGGATCAAACCCAATTTTTGCTACAGACGAGGGATGAATGGGGTATTGCTCTATCAGGCTTTTTGGGAATAATCGATAACCACCTTCCCAATGACCCCCTTTTGCATTTTGCTCAGTTACATCCATTTATTTTTCCTCGGGTTACTCGGAAGGCTCCTATTCCACAAGCCCTTACTGTTTTTACAGATGGCTCCAGCAATGGCCGTGCAGCCTTTGTTGTTGATAATCAGCCTACCACCTTTGACACTGCTTATCCATCAGCACAGCTTGTAGAATTGTTTGCTATAACACAAGTCTTTATGACATTTTTTGATAAACCTATTAATATTTATACAGACAGTGCTTACATTGCCCATTCTGTGCCCCTATTGGAGATTTCACCCGCCATTAAGGCTTCCTCCAACGCAGCCTTTTTGTTTAACCAGCTTCAACAACTAATTCAGGCTAGAAAACATCCATTTTTCTTAGGACACATTAGAGCACATTCTGATCTTCCCGGTCCCCTATCACGGGGTAATGCTCAGGCTGATGCAGCCACTCGGTCCCTTTTCCCAGTTCTTATTGGATCCATCCAAGAGGCCACAGATTTACACAAACTTCACCACTTAAATTCTCAGAGCCTTCGGTTACTCTGTAAAATTACCAGGCAACAAGCAAGGGAAATTGTAAAAGCGTGTCCTGCTTGCGTTGTCTCCCTTCCTATTCAACATCTGGGTGTTAACCCTCGAGGATTACTGCCCAATCAGATTTGGCAGATGGATGTTACTCACTTTCCTGAATTTGGGAAAACAAAGTACATACATGTTTCCATAGATACCTTTAGTGGCTTTATTTTTGCATCACCGCATTGCGGAAAAGCTACCAAGGATGTCATTTCTCATCTTGTCTCAGCCTTTTCCATAATGGGAAAGCCAGCACATATTAAGACAGATAATGGCCCTGCATATACCAGTACCAAGTTCAAACAGTTTTGTGCCACTCTTCAAATCTCTCATACTACTGGAATTCCATATAACCCTCAAGGTCAAGGCATTGTGGAACGTGCACACCTCACCTTAAAAACCTGGCTTACCCGCCTTAAGGCCTCTTCCCTTGCATTTACCACTCCCAGGGATCGCCTTAATCATGCATTATTTGCTCTTAACTTTCTTACCCTAGACAATGAAGGACATTCGACCGCAGACAGACATTGGCATCCCTCTTCTAATTCTGCTCGCCCATCTGTTATGTGGCGCGATCCTTTAACAAATAAATGGAAAGGCCCAGATCCCGTCCTCATTTGGGGACGAGGCTCAGCTTGTATTTTAGATCAAGAACAAGCAGCCCCAAGATGGTTACCAGAACGCCTGGTCAAACAGGTCAATGATTTACCACAACCCAGGGACGGAAACCTTCCCCCTGAGGATGAATCTTCCTCTCTTATAGATGCAGCCGACAATCTATGCAAAAAATCCCCTGAATGACAGACCCTGTGACTGCACACCATTGCTTCTCTGGATAATGGCTGCCTGTTCACTGCTCTCCCACAGTCATGCAGGACTTGAGGACCCTGCTAAGGTCCCCTCCTTTGCTTGCTGCTTATTGTATCTATAGGTCCTTTGATATTCAACAAAATCATGGCTTTTCTTAAAGCTCAAATTGAGGCTATACAGGCGAAACCTATTCAGGTTCATTACCATCGACTGGAGATGATGGATCGTGATGGTGATCTTAAAAGACCATCACCCCTGTGAGCTGAACTGGACAGCCAATGACGGGTAAGATTCGTGAGAGCTCATACCAACCTAAGACAGGAAATGAGGGCCAGAGCCTCATTATCCAATGACGGGTAAGGATGTTGCTCTGCCACGGAAAACCTAAGACAGGCACAGTTCCCGAGGGATTGTCACTCCAGCCCTATACCTGTTCAGGCAAGCTGTGCCCCCATCTCGCCACATAACCTCTATCACCCCCTTAAAATATGGCTATCGAAAAATGGTCAATAATTTTATATAAGAAAGGGGGAAATGTCAGGGACCAAGAAGTTCTCATTCTGAGAACATTCTGACCTTTACAATAAGCAGCAGCGCCCCTCCCCCCCCTCCTGGCTGATAATTCTGACAGTATGGCGCCCATGGTGCCCACGGCTTCTCTTCCGGGACTACACTTTCCCGCCGGCGCGAACTTCACCTTCCCGCCAGCGCGAATTTGCACCCTATCAGGAACCCAGCAGAAGAATACAACCAACCAGGCTGCACCTCGTCATACCCCTCATTCCCTCAGCATAAATACCCGTGAGAACAATAAAAATTTGCAGCTTGATCAGAATTCCTGTCTTGCTGTCACTCCCTGTGTCTCTTGTCCCTTCATTCCTTCTCTCTTAGGTTTGCCGTCCCGCGTTGATGTCCCGCGGGTCGGGACACAGTAAAATGAAATTAAGTCTCTATGTTTTACCCCGCACAAAACTCAACTCAAAATGGATTAAGGACTTAGGAATTAAAGTAGAGACTCTGCAGCAAAGAGAAGACAAAGTAGGCCCAAATCTTCATCATGTTGGCTTAGGATCAGAATTCCTTAACAAAACTCCCAAAGCACATGAAATAAAAGCAAGAATCAATAAATGGAATGGACACAAACTAAAAAGCTTCTTTTCAGCAAAGGATACAATCAATAATGTGAAAAGAGAGCTTATAGAGTGGGAGAAAATCTTTTCCACACGCACTTTGGATAGAGCACTTATCTCCAAAATTTATAAAGAACTTATAAAACTTTATACTAAAAATACAAAGAAGCCAATCAATAAATGGGCTAAGGAACTGGACAGATACTTTACAGAAGATATACAGGTGATCAACAAATATATGAAAAAGTGTTCAACATCTCTAGTAATTAGAGAAATGTAAATTAAAACAACTCTAAGATTTCATCTTACTCCAATTAGAATGGCTATTATCAAGAACACAATAATAGATGTTCACGTGGACGTGGGGAAAAAGGCACACTTTACATTGCTGGTGCAGTTGCAAATTGGTGCAGCCACTCTGGAAAGCATTGTGGAGAATTCTCAGAAAACTTGGAATGGACCCATCATTTGACCCAGTTATTCCACTGCTTGGTTTATACCCAAAGGACTTAAAATCAGCATACTACAGTAATGCAGTCACATCAATGTTTACAGCAGCTTGATTCACAATAGCTAGATTGTGGAACCAACCTAGATGCCCTTCAACAGATGAATGGATAAAGAAACTGGTCTATATACACAATATTCAGTCATAAGGAAGAATAATATTATGGCATTTGCAAATAAATGGATGGAATTGGAGAAGATCATGCTAAGTGAAACAAGCCAATCCCAAAAAACCAAAGGCCGAATGTTTTCCCTGATAAGTGGATGATGATATATAATGGGGGTGGGGGTGTGAGGAGTGAGAGAAAAATGGAGGAACTTTAGATTATATAGAAGGAAATGAGAGGGAGGGGGTATGAAAAATGTCATAATGAGACAGACATCATGATCCTATGTATATGTATGATTACATGAATGGTATGAATCTACATCATATACAACCATAGAAACGAAATGATGTACCCCATTTGTATACAATGAATCAAAATGCAGTCTGTAAAAAATTTAAAAAATTAAAAATTAAAAAAAAAAAAAAGGAAATGCCAGTACTATGGAATACCTGCTGAGAAGGCTGCAGGAATCAAGCCAAGACAAGCCAACAGAAAGGATGCTTGGGCTTCAACCCAAGGAGTGGAGTTACACAAGCCTTTTGGACAGAATATCACCATGCCATGTACTGCTAATGCCAGACACGGAGCTACATAACTTGTTTGCCTAGATGCATTTCAGTCTTGTCTTGGTCCCATTCCTTCTTTCTATGCCCCTATCTTTGTGAATGGAAATGTCTACTCTGCACCTTTATATACTGGATAGTTGTAATTCTTTGTGGTTTTTGTAGGAGCTCATGATCCAAGTTTGTCCAGAATCTGAGAGGAGGCTTTGGACTTGAATTTTTGGGCAATCTTGGAACTGCTGAGATTATGGGAACTCTTGGAAATGGACTAAATGTATTTCACATTGTGAGATGAGTGTGAGCTTTTGGGGGCCAGGGGCAGAATGTTATGGTTTAGATACTAGATGTCCCCCAAAAGCTTATATATGAGACAATGAAAAAGGATTAGAAGACAAATGACTGGATTATGAAAGCCTTAACCCAATCCATAAATTCTCTGATGGGATCAACTGAATGGTAACTGAAGGTGGGAAGCATGTGGCTAGAGGAAATAGGTCATTGGGGACATGCCTTTGGTGAATAAATTTTGTATCCAGCAAGTGGCATCTCTGTTTTCTGATCATCATGTGAGCTGGTTCCCTTTGCCACTCTCTTCTGCTGTGATGTTCAGCCTCATCTTGGGCCTGGAGGAACAGAGCTGGCTGTCTATGGACTGATACCTCTGAAACCATGAGCCCTTAAACTTTTTTTCCCTCTATAATAATTCTGGTCAGGTCATTTAGTTGCAGCAGCAAAAAAGCCAACTAGAACACCTGGGGAACCCTAAAAGATGGCAGAAACACATGGGTCCATCCAGATGCACTGTGGATGTTTCCTTTTTCTTTGGGAAGGCATTGCTTTGACACTGATGAGCTTCTATCTATGGAAATTCTGGACTCAGGAAGGGCCTCGGGATGCAACAGATAAGCCGAAACTACTCTTCACCACAACTCTGGTTCAGCAAGCAGACAGGCAGTGCTGAGCGAAGCAGACCAGAAAGAGTAGTGTGTTGTGTCCCGGATGCCCAAGATCTGAATTCTTGCCTAACCATATGGCCTAGGACCAGTTTCTATCCCTCTCTGGACCTATCTCCTTTTATACACACTAAGACTAGCAATCTTTAAAGTCCACTTCTTCCCCATCATCCTAATTTGCTGGCCTAGGAGCACAGGCTGAGAACTTTGGCTAGATACTTGACATGTGATACACTGGTATGGGCTGTGGAGGGCTGGGCACTCACATAGGCTCCTCTGCTATTAAGAAGGGTTGTTCTGCTACACGTTTCTCCTCACAAGGGAATTCTAGAATCTAAGCACAGTGGGATGAACATCTGCTGGGACAGTGTGGGGCCAGAGACAGACCATTCTGAGACACCACACTGCCACCAAACCAATGTGAGTTCCCTTCCTCAGGCCTGGCAGTACCACAAACCTTACTGATTTGAGACCTGTACCCATGACCACTCCAGGCTTTTCACAAAAGCCTTTTCCAGGTAATATGTTGGGATTATTTGGTTATTTTGGAACATCTCCATCCCCTTCCTCTCAGGAAACCACGTCCTTGTGAGGTGCCCAGCTCTCCAGGCAATGGTCAGAGCTACTGCCCGACCCAGATAAGTTGTACACACTACCCCCCACTTGTTTCTGCCCATTTTCCACATTCCTGTTGGTATGGAGAGCAACCCCTTTCTTTCTAATGACCCAAGTAAGAATGGTTGTTGTTACTGTCCCCCCAAATAAATAAAAATAAAAATAAATAAATAAATAAATAAATAAATAAATAAATATATTTGGCCATAGTGGGATTCAAACCCAGGGCCTTACACATGGTAGGCAAGCACTGAACCACTGATCTAAGCACCGAAAAAATTCCTTTTAGGAGAGCTTCCAGTACTGTCAACTCAGTTTCTAGCACCAACAACACAACCCTGAAGAGAGCAGAAGAGCACCTTGTTTCCAGGGCCTAGGATGACCTCTCTCATAGTCAGGAGAGAGAGAAGAAGGGAGAGGAAAGAGCAGATCTTTCCAACTTCCCTCAGAAGCCTCTGTATGATGCTGTGTCTCTGCCCAGTAGAAGTCCTGAAAACGACCTGACCAGCACTCCTCAGGGGATGGCACAAGGTAAACTGCACAAGGGCAGGCGCTGTGAGGGAAGGAGACAGTGACACCTGCCTACTCAAGATGCTGTGATGCATACTTCAAGCATCCTTTCAGACAAAGGAACTGAGGCTCACGTTTATGAAATGATTTATTCAAGGTCTCAGGGGTACTATGCAACGAAGCCTGGACTCAATGACCAAGGCTGTGTTCCCACTGTACCACGCTGCTTCTTGGAATGATCACTGTGCCTTCCAGGATTGCTGGGCATGACACAAAATGTCTCCCCTTCCAAATTCACACCACCTACACTGACAGGAGTCACTCTGTCCCTGCTTCAATTCACCCCATCACATTTCTAGTAATGGTGGCTGTGGCCTAACAATTCTGTGGAGGTCAGCAGATAGGAATTACATGCCCAGAAACTGAAACTCACAAAAACACAAATGTCTTGCAGATGTTTTATTTGAACAGGGTCACAGCTACAATTCTTATTTCAGTGTACAGACAACTCACAGTTCAGTGCAGTGCTTCTAATACAAGTCATATAAAACTGGAACACACTGAATGTAGTGCACGCAATAGAAAAATAAATTACAGTTTCAAAGCTACTGCAGAGCTTTACACATATAAAAGGTAAACATAAAACAGTTAGTGAGGTCCCCATAACTGTCCATTACATCTCAATATGAAGCTAAAAAGACCAAGGAACTTGTGGTTTTAAAAAAAAAAAAAAAAAAAAAAAACTCTGATAAGGAGAAATCCTGAGATGACTGAATACCATCTTAAGCAGTGTGGTGAAGGAGTGGCTTACAGATCCTACCTAGCTATACCAACATGTTAACATAGCTGAATTCAGTTCAGGGCAAATTTCCATCATCCAAATCTCTGGGGGAATATCTAGAAAAAAAAAAAAAAATTCCAACCTTCTGATCACTCAAAAACCAGGTTCAAGTTTTTAAGAGGTTAAAAAAAAAAAAAAATCTAGAAATGGGCATTCTTCAGTCTGCAGAAGACTCTAGATTTTCAAACAAATACATGGCCAAAGGCAGGACAAATAAAAAAACTGGTGGGATCTCACAGAATCTTTGCTGAGACCTGCAATTGCATCTTGTCCACTTGTGGAGTGGATGAAGATGAATGTCCAGAAGCACTGGGTGTCTCTAAGTGACAGGTGACACTACAGAACCCACCTTGATACTGGCCTGCCTCTGGGACAGACATCCCACCATTCTGCAAATCTGGAAACCAGGGGCCAGGAGCTTTATCAAAATCAACTTTACAGAACACAGATGTGCTCACACACACTGCTTTCTCTGCGCCCTCTACTGGCTGAGTTGAATGGCCAAGTATTTATTATTTCTGGCCCTTTACAGAACAAATGTGTGGCCCTAGCTAAAGGGAAAACAAAAAACTTTACTTTTTAAGATCCTTAGAAAAATACAAAAAATTCTTCAATATGTATCTGGCAAACAAGCCCAATAGCCAGAGCTGTGAAGGGACAGTTGAACTTAATTTTCAGGTCCTGGCTAAGAGAAGACAGAGGTACAAGTTTTAGCCAGAACCGAGAAGCATAAAGAGAACAAGCAACAACTCAGGGCTTTCATCCTTACATGTCCACAGGGCAGCTGACTGTACAAAAGTAAATAAAGCTAAAAACAAAAAGATGATACAAAATATTTTTTAAAATAAATTTTCTTAAAACAATGTAAAAATCCTAAACACACAAGGAACCTACTCTGTTTAGCAGTATCTCCTGAAGAGCAGGAATGAAATAACCATGAGTCACTCCTATATAGGAGAGAGATGCTACTGACAAATATTCATAATTAAGTTCTTGCAGGTTAGTTTACAAGTGCTAAGGCTGAGTCTAGAGCAAATATCTGCAACCTGTTATCTTATTTTACACCAGCAAGTCAATGCTCCTTCTCCTTCCAGGGATATAACATGGTGAGGATTCTCTCCTGGCCACTCCCCCCAGGGTAAGCAGCAGAGAATCTACTGGGAGCACTGTTCCCACCAATCCCAGAGTAGCACATGACACAAATCACCAGGAAGGCCTTCAGTACCCCTGGGCTGCCTTCCTCCCACCTCAGCCCAAAGTTACAAGTTGTCTTCTTACCCAGGATTGTTAGCCTCTCTGCCAGCATCCTCGAATGATTCACCTGTGCTTCTCTCTTCTCAGAGGGACAGATACTTCCCTTTCCCTACCTACCACATTCACAGACCTCCTCAGCCCTGCCTCTCCAACCACCATAGCTCTCAGGGAGCAGAAGAGCATGAGCTCTGGGGACAGCATTAGCAGCAGATGTGACAGGAAACATGTGATGGGTATTTTATCTTCAGAGCTGATTCATAATTCTAGTATTTTCATGTTTACCACTTCATGCCAAGACAAAGCAAAATTTCCTTTTAGTTTAAAATTCAAATGAAAGTCCCAATTAATATTCTAACTGGCAAGCATACAGGTACCTGAAGACAAATGTTATAGAATATTTTCAACTACTTAATTCCTAAATTTTGGAAAATGTAAAACAAGGTAGACCTTCCAAGCCACAATGCCTTTCGAGCTGCTCTGACGTTAGCAGGACATACAGGGTTGTTAAGACACTGAAAATTTGATGTCCAGTCCAGTATTTCCTGGGTTAAGGCCCAGGTTCAAGGTGTCACAGCTGCAAAAAAGTGTTTTACAACTGAAGAATGTCAAGAGCACCACCAATCAAATAGCTAAGGGGAGGCAGCCTGCAAGAAGTGCCAACTTTTCTCTCCTTCAGCAAGAATGTTTTGTGCAAAAGTGGTTTCCAATCTCTACAAGCTCTCTGGAAAACTATAAGATTAAAAAAAAAAAAAAAAAAAAGAACTCCTAGGCTTCCCAGTCAGACATGTCTGGTGTGTCTGAGCACATAATTATGCTATAAGAGACCAGGATAGTCCAGACCATGGAGTTCCAAAGATTATAAAACTGGATTTTTTTATGCTAAGCAATACAAACTAATACTCAATTACATATATATTGCATGGCAAAGAACTAAAAAACAAACTCCAGGATGTATAGCTTAATATAAAGTCCTTGATAAAAAAGGATTACTGACGACTTTCTGGAATGGTTTCTGTATCATCCTCATTCCCCATGGTAACTAAGGCTTACCTTTAAGTTTACAGTTTTAAAGATAAATGAGTGTTGTTCCTGGAAGTTAGAATTACTGGGAATGTTGTATGCTTTTCTATGATTAGCATGTATTATTTTAACATCCAAAATTTTTCTGTATAGGTTAAAAGGGATGGTAGAATTTTGGGGAGAACTCTTTTAAACTAACACAAACTCCCTAATACAGCATGACTTTGTTCAGTGTGCTGTGCGTAGTTTCATACACAGCAGGCATTCAAGAAAAAAAAGAAATCCTCTTGCCCCCAGTCCCACTCTCTAGTTCTTTCCTGGTATTTCTGGTTTAGTGTGAAAGCTCTGAATATTTTCAGGTTTTATTAAAAAGAGATGGAGGCCATGTCCAAATAGGTCCTGATGTTGCAGAGTACTGGTGAGCTGTGCCTTCACTACCTAGTCTGCAGGACTCAGGAGAGAGGAGAGGCCTGAGGTCAATGCCCAGGGTCTATCACGGGGAACCTGCTCCCTTTCAGGCTGCAGAGTAAGATAAGTGTGTGGTTCATGAGAGTACTTCCTGTGGGAAGGTGGGCTGGGGAAAAAATGTGATGGGCTATTGAACTCTCTAGTTCTTCTCAAAAGTCTATCTTACCTTGATGTAAATTTGTAGATGATCAATCCATAAGAAGCCAAAAGTATGGGAGACATTTAAAAACTCTGTATTCTCAACTTCACTACTGTAATAACTATAAAAGAGCTGGCCCTAAATCTACCTAAATAATATCTGCATCAATTTCCTAAATTCCCGATTTCCAGGTAATATATGGTAAAGTGCAATTTCTCTAATGGGCATGCAGCACAAAGACGCACTCTCCCAGATGCGATGGATTATAACAACCAAAAGGCTGTTGACTTCCAGAGGAAGCCTTGCTAAGAAGTCATGAACACTTACAACCACTAGGTGGAGCCAAGAGTTTGAAGGAAACTGCAGGAAAGTAATTTCTTGATTGAGGAATCTGCAACTCCAATAAAATTATAGAAAATAAAAAACCAGATACCCTGATCTGGGTACACAGTGTAAATAAACTTCCAGTTGGACGGAAAATGTAGCTTTTTTTTTCATGGAATCTAATCTAGATAAAGCTTTTTTACCTACAAGTAAAGGACAGGCTCCTGAATCTAATACATTCCAGCAGAAATGGGATTCCAGGACGGACTGCTGTGTACTGGGCATTCCAGTTATAGGTGGTGGTGGCAGGAGCAGTCCCTTAGAGCTCAGTTGTCAATAAACACTTCTGCTTCAAGACTGTGTCTTCTGCCAATGTTGAAGAAGAACTGAAAGGAAGAAAGTTTGGTTATTCAATGAAAACATTTGCAGGGATGGGGGAATACTCACATCCTTACCAGTCCAACTACAGATGTTGAGAACAGATAATAGCCTTAACAGGTAATAACATCTAAAAATAGCAATGAGATATTCTACAAACAGAAATTTTAATTTTTCTTTCTTTTTTGGAATTGGGGGATTGAACAAGGGGCACTTCACTGTGCTACATCCCCCAGTCCTTTTTATTTATTATTATTATTTTGGTACCAGGGATGGAACTCAGGAGCACTCGACTACCAAGCTATATCCCCAGCCCTATTTTGTATTTTAGAGACAGGGTCTGACTGAGTTGCTTAGCGTCTTGCTTAAAAACTCATGATACTCGGGGCTGGGGAGATAGCTCAGTTTGTAGAGTGCTTGCCTTGCAAGTACAAGGCCCTGGGTTTGATCCCCAGCACCGCAAAAAAAAAAAAAAAAAAAAAAACCTCATGATCCTCCTGCTTCAGCCTCCTGAGCGGCTGGGATTACAGGCATGGGTCACTGTGCTCAGTCCTTTTATTTTACTTTATTTTGATATAGGATCTTGCTGAGGTTGGTCCAAAACTTGCAGTCCTTCTATCTCAGCCTCTCAAGTCACTGCAGTTATAGGTGAGTGCCACAACACCCAGCCAGAAGGAAATTTTCTAGGTAACTGAAATGTAAAATACCAAAATTTCCCCTACTTCCTTGAATGAAATATGCCTAACATACATTTAGTCATTTCTTCATGAGTCAAGAATTATCATGAATATCAAGAATAGTCCTGTGCTGCACATGATAGCAACATGCCCAGGAGATATCAAGACAAGTGGGCTGCCCTGTGTGTGTGTATATTTTAAAAAACATGGTCCCAGGTGATTATAACCAGGTCCCCTCACCTGTCATCTATTCGTCAGAGCTCTGAGAAACATTAAAGGGCTTGCATGAGGTCCATGTCTCTGCTGTGGGTGAACTGAGCTTAGATACAAGGATGTACTGACATCAATTTGGTTTCATAAGAGCTTAATTTAAAAAAATGTAAAATGGAAAAAGCACTAACAAGATTTATAAATGAAAGCAGCAGTCACCCACACCACCACTCTCCATTCCTACTACACAGAGATGAATATTTGCAACTTTCTTTTCTGGTATTTTCCTTTACTTTTCTGTATCCCTCGTTCTCAAAGAGTGGTCCCTGAAATCTGTTATAAATGCAAATTCTTGGGCCCCATCCTAGACATAATGAATCAAATTCTGAGGGCGGGGTTCAGTAGAGTTTTAACAGGCCTTCCTCCAGAAATTCTGCCTCACTACCAGTGAAGTTCTAACTGTTCTGAGTGATGTGTTTATACAATGACTTCCTACTATAAACTATGAAGCTTAAAAATTTTTTTATATTTTTTAGTTGTTGATGGACCTTCATTTTCATTCATTTATATGCAGTTCTGAGAATCGAACCCAGTGTCTCACACATACTAGGCAAGTAAGTGTTCCACCACTAAGCCATAACCCCAGTCCCATGAAGCTTAATTTTCTATACTTTACCATCCCCATAATCCTGCATTAACTTTCAACATAGCTATCTGACCAATTTTATTATTATGTTAACATTCAGTATTTGCTGTAAGTTTGAAAATATTTTCATAATTAGGTATCAGTGTACTATATGTCTTTTGTGGAATTTTAATTTTCTCTGGATTGAATAACTGAGTCATTTACTGTTGCTGTGGTAACCATATATATATTCAATCTTTTATATGTATATCTACCCCTGCTTCTTAGGCACAACTGTGGATCTCAGTACATTCAAACAGGTCACAAAAGGAGAAAAAAACTGGGTATATTTTGAATTTGGAAAAGATTCCTTTCTAGACCTGCTGGGCAGCTGCTGTCTTGGGATTTCTTCCACCTTTCTCCAGGTAAATCTCTGCACCTGTTTCCTGGGTCCTGTGTCTTCCTCTTTTTTTGATGGAACACATCTTCCGGTAGCTTGAGGAAGGCTGCTTGGAAAGTGTGTACTGAGAAACTACTGCCTACAAACATCTCTTATCTAACACTCGTAAGTTTTTCTGGATATAAAACTCTGGCGAAAAAAAATTTCCCTCCAAAATCTGAAGGTATTACCTGATCATCCTGTAGCTTTCAGAAACATCTGCTGCCATTACCAATCCTTTGTATGTACTTTTGTTTTCCCCTCAGTAGAGCCTTATGATCCTCTCCTAAGTTTGATCTGAAGTTTCTTGATGTTCCTCAGTGTAGTCTACTTTCATCTTGTATGCTGGGTACTCAGTAGGTCCCTTTAATCTAGAAGCTTGAGTCCTGTTCTGGGAACTCTGATGTCAGTGTGTGTCCAACTGACTCTGGACTGCCTAAACAGTCCTTCAATGTTCTTATCTTTTCTTTCCCAGTTTTCTTTATTTTTTTCCCTTATTTTTGGAAAATTCCCTCAATCTTATCTTCCACATACTCTTTGGATTTCATTTTTAATATTTTCTAACATTTTTAGTTTTTACTATTTTCCAATACAAGTTTTGTTTTCTTTTTCTAAAGTTTCCTATTATTATTGCATGGATGCAAAGTATCTTTTCTCTAAATTTAGATACTATAAATTAGTGAAGTTTTCTTCACATTGCCTTTATTTCCTTGTTAATTTTTCAGTTTACTTCATTTGCTCTTTCCTCACACATCTGATAATCTCCACCTTACTTCCTATTTCAAAGGGAAGCAATGAAATACTCATCAATTAATGCACTTCTGGGAATACTTCTGGCAATTTCACCAAGGGATACACAAATATTACTATCTGTAGGCCTTTCCTCTTTGGTTCATTGGTTTCTTCAGAGAATAACATTTTACTTTTTCACCTGAAACATCCATATTTGGCCAAGAGTATTCAAGAAGCTGAGAAAAGGGGCTGGGGAGATAGCTCAGTCGGAAGAGTGCTTGCCTTGTAAGCACAAGGCCCTGGGTTCGATCCCCAGCACCCCCAAAAAAAAAAAAAAAAAAAAAAGAAGCTGAGAAAAGAAGGTAGGTTGGAAATCTCACCCTTCAGTGTGTGCACTTTGAGTGAACCTCTCTGTTTTCAGCTTGGAACCTTACAATGCAAACTCCCAAATCCAGAGCCTCTCTGGCATGCCTCAATAAGAGGAAAAACCTCAGCATTGTACAGCATAAACAGGGATGGGGGAATGGTGGATGGTCTAAATGGGCATATAAATACTTTCAACCAAATCTCAGTCCTACTTTACCCCTATCTTCATAAATATCTGGTAACTTCAATTCCTAAGTCTTTCCAGGTTCTCCATCATCAACTAGCCTGTTTTATATTAAATCTGGATCTCTGGAAATGGGACCCAGTCATTATTTTAAAAATACTGATTATAACACAAAGTGCACAAATCATAAATTTACAGCTTGATGACTTTTTGCAAACTGAACAGTACCTTTGTAATCAGCCTCCAGAATATTAAATAAAACATCAGTAACATTACAAAAGTTTATTTAGGGCTGACTCCAGCTGCAAACTACCTATAAGGGTAACCATTATTGAGCTTTGTTTCTTCTGGAATTCCATTTTGCTTACTCTTATTTTGATGGGGAAACTCTAAGATGACCCCCAATTATCCCCACCTCCTAGTGTTCACACTCTTACATAATCTCTTCCCCTTGAGTGTGGGCAAGATCTGGGACTTGCTTTAACCAACAGAATATAGCAAAGGTAAAAAATAATGTCATTTCTGTAACTATAAAAGACTGTGACTTCCATTTTGCCACTTCTACTGCCTTCTCAGTTTGTGTGCTTGATACCTGAAAGAGGTAATTAAGTTGCAGAGAACCACATGGCAAGGACAAAGGGTAGCCTCCGACCAAGAATTAACTAGGCTCTCAATCTAATACCTCTACAGGACCTGAATCCTGCCAACAGTCATGACTGGAAACCCTTCTCTGAATAAGACTTCATGGGAGAATCTGGTCCTGGCCAATCCTGACAGGAGGTTATGACAGACCTTGAAGCAGAGGAACTAACCCAACTATGTTCAGATTCCTGACTCACAGAAACTAAGATTATAAGTGTGTGCTGTTTTAAGCTGCTTAGACTGTGGTAATCTGTTACACATATATAGATAACTAATAAAATTAGGCATATGTGATCCATTTATATTACTAATTGAAGTTGTTCTCCATTAATTCTCACTGCTTTTTATTTAATACTTAGTTGACTGCTAATGAGCATGTGGAAATTTTTCAGTTTGGACTATAAAGAATATGGTTTTTTAAAAATTATTTTTTGATTTTCTTTTTTAGTTGTTGATGGACCTTTATTTCATTCGTTTATTTATATGTGGTGCTGAAAATTGAACCCAGTGCCTCACACGTGCTAGGCAAGCACTCAACCTCTGAGATACAACCCAGCCCCAAGAATACGGCTTCTATAAACATTTTGTACATGTTTTTTGATGGACATGTATTCATTATTTCCATTGGTTATGTATATTAGAATACCATCACTAAATCATCAGGCATGTTCTGCTTTGGTAGATGTTATCAAAGCTATTTCCAATGTGGTTATTCCAAATTACAGAGTTCCAGCTGACCCATATCTTCATCAACACTTGGTACTATTGTCTTTTTCATTTTAGCCATCTGAGTGGTACGTAGTGATGAGATATGATGGTTTGAATTTGCATTCTCCAAAGACTAATCAAGTTGCACATCATCTTGTATGCTTATTGGCCATTTAGATATTCTCTTATAAATTGCCTACTCAGCCATACTGCCCATTTTTCTACTGAGCTATCTTTACCTGATTTTGGAGGAGTTCTTTATATATTCTGGATACAAGTCCTTCATGATACGCAGAATCAGAGGAGTAGGGGAGCAGGGGAGAGAAAGAGTTCGAAAAAGAGACAGTTCCACTCAGCAGTTTTCCCTTTCTCACTCTTGAATTATATCTTTTGATGAATTGGAATTTCTTGATATAATTCAAGTTACTACTTTTTTCCTGTATGATTAAATTTATTTGTGAGCTATTTTTAAAAATATTTGCCTATTCCAAGGTTACAAGGATATTCACTTGCTTTATCTGATGTTTTCTACTGCAATCCACCAGAATTAATTTTTTGTAGATGGTATGAGGTTCAGTCAAGATTAATTTTTCCCACAAGGGTAACTAAAGTGCCCAGCTGATTTACTATTTACTATTTACTATTCTTTCCTCACAATTCTGCACCATCATTGTACTCATACATTTCTGGGTAATCCACATGTGTGTGTGGTGGGGGTTGTTCTAGACTCCACTGATTTACCTGTCATTTTTTATCTCTTTAAATCCTTTATGATTACTTGGAATGGATTTTGGGAAGCAACAGAGATAGGTTCTTCTTTCATTTGTAATTTTTAATTGGACATCCTTAAAAACGCACAATAATTATGTAAATTTAACTGCAATGCATTACCACCTGGTCCCTCTGCCTGTAATCTCTACTTTTACAGAGGCAATTGCTGGGCTACAAATGATTAGAAAAATAATCCATTAAATCTGTATAAAGTGCAATTTGACTATTCCCTAAGGCAGGTTTCAGATCTGACTTACTCACTGCTATCTTCAGTGCCAGAAACAAATAATGTCAGGGACAGCACAGACATTCAAGTATTTGCTGAGTTAATAATGGTATAACTGAAAACACTATGGAGATAAGGGAATAATTTTAAAGTCAATCTATGAATTCTTTCAAATTAATCATCTCTAATAATTCCCCCTCTTTCTAATTAGGAAAGCATCTACTTCAATTGATCCCATTCACAACACCAGGAGGACATGGGAAATGGCACCAACTAAGAAAAAGAATAAGAGTAAAGATAATCATAAATCTTTTGAAAAACAGGAACAGTTATGGACCTAGTGATCAAAAGTGGAAGAGTTCTTTTCAGTCCAGTTTGTAGCAAGCAAAATGTTGAAACAACCTTACAATAGTAAAAGCTACCTTGGAGCCCTTACTTTGGGAATTTCCTACCTCATAATGTACCTCTTCACCTATACTGATGGGACATTGCCAGTCATCACTAGTACAGTAGGCACAAGCATAATATTAAAGAACGAAAGGAAAAGATATAAATTTAAAACAAATATAAAAATTTAAAGATAAAACTGTTATTATCTTATCTAGCAAAGACTTTACAAAGAAACCTTAATTAAAAAAAAAAAACTACTAGTAGCAAGAAAAAAACCCCATTATGATAAACAGAAAAGATCTGTCCAATTCTTTTTGTTCAACTAAAGAAGAACTGAAGGATGAGTCCAGAGGCACTAGCCTATGTTCTCAGCTACTTGGGAAGCTAATGTGGAGAAACACAGGTCTGAGACCAGCATGGGGCAATTTGGTGGGACCCTGTCTCAAAAACAGTTTCTAAAGAGCTGGGAATGTAGAGTTCAACAGTGAAGCACTTGTCTAGCATGCCCAAGGCTCTAGTTCTATCCCCTATGCTAAGAGAACAAAACAAAACAAAACAAGGAGAGGGGAAGAGGTGAAGATGAAGAAGAGTAGAAGAGGAAGAGAAAGAAAATGAGAAGGGGGAAGAGGAAGGAAAACTGACATTTGTTATTTTAAATATAACTAACTTTATTATCTGTCCCCCCCCCCCCCCAAAAAAAAAAGATACCTAAAACCTGCAGCTGAGAAATAATTTCCTTACCTGGTCACAGCATCTACTAAGAATGGTGCTGGAGGAGAGATCAACGAGATTTCATCTTTATTACCATGTCCTTCCTTCCCTGCCAAAGATGTTCCACATCTTCCAAGTCCATTAGAAATGGCACCACTCTGCTGTGGGAGATACACAACACATCTGAACACTCAGGTAACACTTACTGGGTCAGTACTTCAACTGCATTATCAGCTTCACTAATGACTATGGTAGGAGGAAGATTTTGATGTTCATGGTTGCTTTGCTTTTTAAAAATTATCCTCCACCTCGGACTTTGATGATGACCCCAATGTTTGTAAGGAAACACAAGAACCTAGTGATCATTTAGGCCTTGCCTTAAAAAGGTGACCAGAAGAAAAATCACAAATATCATGAACTTACTGGAACAATCCACCGGGGTGTAATCATGGATATTGAAGACACCTAAAACAAATTTTATATATGTATTTACTTTTAGGAAAGATAAGATTTATCATAATTATAATACTTTTTCATATTATGAAAGGTACTATAGGGAGTACAATTCTTAATGAGTCCCTTAAGATGACATGTACTTTCACAGAATCTCTTCTGTAACAGATCCCATACTATTATGGGTTAGATATGAGGTTTCCCTTAAAAGTTTATATGTGAATCAATGCAAGAATGTTCAGAGATGATTATTTGATTATGAACTGTAATCAGTGGATTGATCCACTAATATGGATTAACTGAGTGCTAACTCTAGGCAGGTAGGGTATGGCTGGAAGAAGTATACCACTGGGTAAGCAGAGCTCTCTCTTGCTCATGCTTGTGTTCTCGCCCCCCGCCCCCCGTGCTTCCTGGTTGCCATGTTCTGAGCTGCTTTCCTGTGCCATGCCCTCAGGCCCAGTGCCATGGAGTTGGCCTATCACGGATTGAACCTCTGAAACTGTGAGCCAAAATAAACTCTTCCTGCTGTAAATTGTTCTTGTAGGGTCTTTTGATCACAGCAACGCAAAGCTGACTAAAATATATACCTCGTGAGACTCTCCTTAATCTAAAAATTTATGACTCAAGAATGCCAGTACTACTTTCAGTTCATTTAATAGTACAAGCTGTCAAAAGAGACCCAGCAAAATACTGTTTGCAAAGGTCCATCTAAAACCAGTAGATACAGAAAGATTAAAAATAAAAGGATAGAAAATTATGCACCAAGTAATACAAACTTAAAAGAAAGCTTTCAATTATATTGATCAAAAGGAAAATTAAAAGGAAAAAAAAGGTCAAGGGAGAACACTTTAAAGTATTAAAAGGAATTCAAGAAAATATGATTACCATCATCATATATGTATCTCACAGTGTATCTTCAAAATATATAAAGCAACAACTGAAAGATACGGCAATAGGTGAGAAACAGATTAAGCAATACTGTAGACAGAGATAATAAACACATCCCAGATATTGTTAGAATTTTCAGGAGAATCGGATAACCTAAAGAAAAGATTTTAGTAAGTTCATGAGATACAAAATCAACTTATAAATTCAACAGCAGAAAACTAAATACCATTCAAAATACTAAAAAAACTACAAATTATTTAAGATTTAACCTAACAAACAATACAGACTTACAGAGAATATTTAGAGACTCTAATATGAAGATGAGAAAATAAGAAACATACAAATATTTTCATGAAAAGGAAAAATTCACATTAAAAAAAAATTCACTTATCTGCAGAAACATAAATTCTATCCAAGTGCCAGTAGGATTCTGGGGAAATTATAAGCTGATTCCAAAACTTGTAAGTAAGGATATATCAGATATTAAGAAATATTATATAGTCAGTATAACAAAAGTACTATAGCTCTAGAGCAGAAAAACAGAAGGCCCAATGGAACAGTATATTATAGAGGTCACATCACAGTTGGGAAAGGATGAATTATTTAGTAGGTAATATTGGGAAAACTGGTTCTTTATATGAATATATACAAAGTTGAGTCATCCTGTATCACTCTGTCCCTCAGCTCTCCCCCCAAAAAAACCCCTTCAAACTGTCCAAATGGGTTTAAAAACTGAAAGATGAAAGAAAATTATGATTAAAATAAAATATAGCTCTGTAACTTCAAGGATGAAATGGCAATTGAGGAAGGAAAAAGGTTTCTGTTCAAAGATGAGTATAAATCTTTTTTACTTATTCATTTCCTGAGTGATAAGATATAGGTTGGCTCAATCTCCTTAGGAACCATCACAAATGATACTGTGATAAAATTTCTCTCCCTAGAGTCTCTTTCTCCCTTTTCACATGCTAACAACCAACTTCTTTTGATTACACTCTCACTCTATTATCTAGAACTTCTATATATTCTTTTCTTATCCCATTAACAGTTACATCCTACACCCCTCTGCATCCTCTGTCCTCCATTAGAAACTGCAGACCTCAATGCAAATCTATTTGGTATACTAAAGATATTAATTGAACTGAATCTGTTTATTATGACAATATTGTTAATGTCCTCATAGGGGCTATTTGGCCTAGGGTTGCATACTGTCTGAACCGGGCACTGCTAATATCCATCTCCCCTTTAAAGAAAAGGTTTTAGAAATCTATAGGGTCACTATAAGTCTAAGGGGGGAAACTGCAATACCCCAGATCTGCACTGCTAGAGGGGAAGATACATGAACAACATGAAAAAACAAGGGAAGAAAATGATCCAAACAAATCTAGATTCTATATTAATAGAATCCAGTGACAGTATGGTTGAAGAAATGTCAGAAAAGGACTTCAGATTATACATGATAAAGATGATCTGTGAAGCAAAGGATGAGATAAGAGAGCAAATGCAGGCAATGAATGATCATACCAATAAGCAGTTGAAAGAGCAACTGCAGGAAGCAAAAGATCATTTCAACAAAGAGATAGAGATTCTCAAAAAAAACAAAAACAAAAACAAAACAACAAACAGAAATCCTTGAAATGAAGGAAACAATAAACCAAATAAAAAACTCAATGGAAAGCATCACCAACAGATTAGACCACTTGGAAGACAGAACCTCAGACAATGAAGACAAAATATATAATCTTGAAAATAAAGTTGCCCAAACAGAGAAGATGGTAAGAAATCATGAACAGAATCTCCAAGAACTAAGGGACATGATGACAAGACCAAATTTAAGAATTATTGGGATTGAGGAAGGCACAGAAATACAAACCAAAGGAATGAACAACCTATTCAATGAAATAATACCAGAAAATTTCCCAAGCCTGAAGAATGAAATGGAAAATCAAATACAAGAGGCTTACAGGACACCAAATGCACAAAATCACAACAGATCCACAACAAGGCACATTATAATGAAAATGCCTAACATACAAAATAAAAATAGAATTTTGAAGGCTGTGAGAGAAAAGCATCAGATTACATACAGGGGAAACCAATACAAATATCAGCAGATTTCTCAGCCCAGACTCTAAAAGCTAGACGGGCCTGGAACAACATATTTCAAGCTCTGAAAGAACATGGTTGCCAACCAAGAATCCTATACCCAGCAAAACTAACCTTCAGATTTGAAGATGAAACAAAATCCTTCCATGATAAACAAAAGATAAAAGAATGTACAAATAGAAAGCCTGCACTACAGATTGTTCTCAACAAAATATTCCATGAGGAGGAAATGAAAAACAACAATGTAGATCAGCAATGGGAGGAATACCTTAAAGGAAAATCCATTCAAAGGAGAAACCAAGTCAAGTTAAAAACCAAAATTAAGCCAAAATTACTCGGAATACAAATCATATCTCAAAAATAACCCTGAACATTAATGGCCTAAACTCATCAATCAAAAGACACAGACTGGCAGAATGGATTAAAAAGAAAGACCCAACAATATGCTGCCTTCAAGAGACTCATCTCATAGAAAAAGACATCCACAGACTAAAGGTGAAAGGATGGGAAAAAACATACCACACACATGGACTCAGTAAAAAAGCATGGGTTTCCATCCTTATATCAGATAAAGTAAACTTCAAGCCAAAGTTAGTCAGAAGGGATAAAGAAGGACATTTCACTCTGCTTAAGGGAACCATAAATCAGGAAGACAATGATCGTAAATATGTATGCCAGAAACAATGGTGCATCCATGTACATCAAACAAATCCTTCTCAATTTCAGGAATCAAATAGACCACAACACAATGAATTTTCCTCTTAGTACTGCTTTCTTAGTGTCCCAGAGATTTTCATGTGTTGTATCATCATTTTCATTGACCTCTAAGAATTTTTTTATCTCCATCCTGATGTTTTCTGTTATTTATGCTTCATTCAATAGCATATTATTTAGTCTCCAGGTGTTGGAATAATTTGTTTTTTATTTTGTCACTGATTTCTAATTTCATAACATTATGATCTGATAGAACACAAGGCAGGACCTATTTTTTTGCATTTCCTAAGGGTTGCTTTGTGGCATAACATATGGTCTATTTTTGAGAAGGTTCCATGTGCTGTTGAGAAGAAAGTGTATTCGCTTGTTGATGGATGGAATATTCTATATATGTCGGTTAAGTCTAGGTTACTGACTGTGTTATTGAGTTCTATGGTTTCTTTGGTTGGATTTTGTTTGGAAGACCTATTCAGTGTGATAAAGTGAAAAGATCTCCCATGTGCTTGGATAGGCAGAATTAATATTATCAAAATTGCCATACTTCCAAAGGCACTATACAGATTTAACACAATTCCAATTAAAATCCCTATGACATTTCTCATAGAAAAAGCAATCATGAAATTCATCTGGAAGTACAAAAGACCCAGAAGAGCCAAAGCAATCCTGGGCAGGAAGAGTGATGCAGGAGATATCACTACACCAGACCTTAAACTCTACTACAGGGCAATAGTAACAAAAACAGCATGGTAGTAGCACCAAAATAGACAGGTAAATCAATGGTACAGGATAGAAGACAAGGAGACATACCCACATAAGTACAGTAACCTCATACTAGACAAGGGTACCAAAAACTTACAATGAAGAAAAGATACCCTGTTCAACAAATGGTGCTGGGAAAACTGGAAATCCATATGCAGTAAAATGAAACTAAACCCCTATCTTTCACCCTGTACAAAACTCAACTCAAAATGGATCGAGGATCTAGGAATTAGACCTGAGACCCTTCACCAAATGTAAGAAAAAGTAGGCCCAAATCTCCACCACGTTGGCTTAGGACCAGACTTCCTTAACAAGACCCCCATAGCACAAGAAATAAAAACAAGAATCAATAAATGGGATAGATTCAAACTAAAAAGTTTTTTCTCAGCATAGGAAACAATAATGTGAAAAGAGAGCCTACAGAGTGGGAGAAAATCTTTTCCACACACACTTCAGACAGAGCACTCATCTCCAAAGTTTATAAAGAACCCAAAATACAAAGAACCCAATCAATAAATTGGCTAAGGAACTAGGCAGACACTTCACAGAAGAAGATATACGGGTGATCAACAAATATATGAAAAAGTGCTCAGCATCCCTGGTAATTAGAGAAATGCAAATTAAAACCACCTTAAGATTTCATCGAACTCCAAGTAGAATGGCTATTATCAAGAACACATGCAATAATAAGTGTTGGCGTGGATGTGGGGAAAAAGGCACACTCATACATTGCTGGTGCAGTTGCAAATTGGTGCAGCCACTCTGGAAAGCAGTGTGGAGATTCCTCAGAAAGCTTGGAATGGACTCACCATTTGACCCAGTTATCTCACTGCTTGGTTTATACCCAAAGGACTTAAAATCAGCATACTACACTGATGCAACCACATCAATGTTCATAGCAGCTCAATTCTCAATAGCTAGATTGTGGAACCACCCAAATGCACTTCAATTGATGAATGGATAAAGAAACTTTGACATATATACACAATGGAATATTACTCAGCCATAAAGAATAGTAAAATTATGGCATTTGCTGGTAAATGGATGAAGTCGGAAAATATCATGCTAAGTGAAATAGGCCAAGTCCAAAAAACCAAAGGCTGAATGTTTTCTCTGATAAGTGCACGACGATATATAACGATGGGGGGTGGCGGGGGGAAGAGAAGAATGAAGGAACTTTGGATGGTGTAGAGGAAAAAAGGGTGGGAGGGGGTAGGAATGGAAAAACAGTAGAATGAAACCAATATGTATATTCACGCCATTCATGTAATCATACATACATATTACCCAATATGTATGTATGATTACATGAATGGCGTGAATATACATTGTGTACAACCACAGAAATGAAAAGTTGTACCCCATTTGTGTACAATGAATCAAAATGTCTGTAAAAATAAAAAAATATTTTAATAAAAAAATAAAATTTCTCAAGTGTTATTACACAGATTAGAAGAAAATATTTTTTAATCTCTAAGACTGCCATGGAATTGATATCTAGATTATGCAAAGAACTCTTGAAATAAGCAAATAAGAAAGGAAAACTAATAGAAAATGGGCAAAAGGTGAAGTGGTGATTCAGAGAAAACAAATCGACATTAAAAAACTGAAGGAGGTATTAAATTTAACTTATGCAAATTCAAACAATGAGAAAAACTTATTCTGTTGGAAGACATTAGATAAAATGCAGCTGAAGGGAGAATGTGAGTGAAAGGGTAACATGTGAATACTGCTGGTGGCAATGTTAACTGTTAAAGTAATTCTGGAGAGCAATCAGTGATTATTTAATGTTCATTTAAGCCTACATCTCAGTAATCCTACTTGTGGGCATATATCCCCAAACTCCCCCATAATTCTTAAAGGAGATATAAATGACTGTTTACCTAAATAAATAGCTGGAAAGACATATGTCAAAGACAGTACAATGGGTTCCTCAGGGAAAAAAGGAATGGAAGTGGAGAATGGAAAATAAAGGGGAATAAAGCAAAACAAGCTTTACCCAGAAACCTCAAAGGACAGTGTGTCATGGACTAACTGGTATTTTAACCTAATTTGGACACCTAATATTTAATAAAAAAAAATGAACACTATTCCATTGGTCTTAGAGATACCTTGTCATAAATTTATTTTACATATATACTCATTCCCAAAGTGATAGAATTCTCAATGTCTTCCAGAACATTCTTCCTAGTCTTAGTAGTGGTTATTCTTACTCTAGCTTTTAGGTTCTACCTTGGCTCCTTGATGGAAAGATGGAACTTTTTAATTTTAATTTGGAAACTCATTAAGAATGGGAACTATCAACTAGACAAAGCATAAAAATATAATAAAAACCTTACTCTCAATAAAATTCTTAAAATATCTTTTTTCTTTTTTTGGGGGGGTGGGGATCGGGGCAAGGTGGTACTAGGGATTGACCTAGTGGTGCTCTACCATGGAACTACATTCCCAGTCTTTTTTTTTTTTTTTTTTTTTTTTTTGGTACTGGGGATTGAACTCAGGGGTACTTAACCACTGAGCCATATCCTCAGCCCTTTTTTAAAATATTTTATTTAGAGACAGGGTCTCAATGAGTCACAGGGCCTATGTTGCTGAGGCTGGCTTTGAACTCAAGATTTTCCTGCCTTAGCCTACTGAGCTGTTGGGATTATAGGCATGTGCCACCATGCCCAGCCAAGAGACAGGATCTTTCTAATTTGCCCAGGCCAGCCTCAAACTTATGATCCTCCTGCCTCAGTCTCCCACATAGAGATTACAGTTGTGTACCACCACACTCACTTGGTCTTAACTTTTTTTTTTTTTATTGTAAACAAATGGGATAGGTCTTAACTTTTTAAACTGATTTATCTGTGTATTTTCTCTCATTTAATATGGTGATGAATTTTAAATAGGTTCCAATGATTTCTATAGTGAATGTAAATTCAAAGTGAGAGAATTTTAGTGTAAGAAAGGCATGCTAAGTGGTTATTGAAATACAAACTCTTATTAAATGAAAACTTTGCTAAATTCTTAAATATGCAAAAACTGGAATCTAACCAGTTCATTTTCAAAGCAAAATTCCTTCCCATCTTGCTGT
This sequence comes from Sciurus carolinensis, assembly GCF_902686445.1. NCBI lineage: Eukaryota > Metazoa > Chordata > Mammalia > Rodentia > Sciuridae > Sciurus > Sciurus carolinensis. The sequence continues at coordinate 78,802,035 of NC_062215.1, forward strand.
TTTAAAACATATTTACCTGAGGTGCAACTGTGTGGTCAATTAGATTCTCAGTTAGCGATAAGAGTAAGGCATCCAATTCATCTGTGGCATCCTACAGAAGACAAGGCATCTAGAATAGTTAAATGACTCATTCATCATCAGATTAAGTTTTTTCCATATCTTTCCAATATAAAATCCTGGCCCAGGCCTAGTTAGTATTACTTCCTTAAGCAAACAAGCACATTCAGGAATCCTGGTTATTAATGATTCCACTTCTCCATGAAAGGGAACCTAAGACTACAAATCAGAACTTAAAAAAGAAATGTTCTGTTTATGTTCATTTGGGTGAGACACAACGTGGGTAAGGTTATAACTGCTCTGGCCTTTTTTAGGCTTTTTAAAAAAGTTTCAGCACAAGACAGTCAATCAAAGAGGTCCCTCAATTCCAAATGTTTCAAGATGTCTGGGTGCTTCACTGTTTACAAAAGAATATAACAAGAACTCTCCCCCCATAAATGATAATATTTGTTATTTTTAATATTTGAGGCATCTTATGGAGGACAATTCTGTATTGCACTGTGTGGGGAGGTAGAATTTAAAAACAATAAAATATAAAATTCCAGTCTAGTAATACAAAAAATAGGATCCTACAGTGTTGAAAATGTTTAAAAAGGCCCTTCAAAAATATAAGAAAAAAAATCAAAAGATCCTTCATTTATACATTTTTATTTCAATCTATTTGTCTTCAGGCCTTGGTGACTCTCCTATTCTGATCTCTGCATGAAAACAAATTTTAGTCACATATATGAAAGAAATGCTCTCTTTCCTCTCTAATGTCTCTCCTTCTACCCCACCCCTTCCCTGTTGCCTATGCTAAATGCATTGTAACAGCTTGTGCATGTCACTACCACACTCTAGTACAATTCTCTCCACCACTGCATGATAAGCAGTTTGAAAACAGAGACTATGTTTCTTCGTTTTCTTATCTGTAGTGACTAACATGCTGTCTGGTACACATTATATACATAATAAATCTTACAACCAAATGTTCTTCTCTGTTCTAAAAACATCTCAGGTTCCACCTAATGATTCTCAGTAATGTCTTTTTAGAATTTTAATTAGCAAAAAAGGAATTTCTAATTTTGAAGGTACTTTAGATTGGGATTTTCCATAAGTCCTAAAGTCTGAAAGATTATATACCTAAATATCAACCATACATTGTCTTTTGCATTGTGAAAATAAATGTGATATCCAGTTTTTCCTGTTTTATAAAATATTTGGTAGATTTCTATAACAAATACATATTATGCAATAAAAGAGCAAAATAGTACATATTAATTTGCAAGGACAATTTTAAATTTAACTTGCAAATTAAAGCACTCATGGGCAATAATATGGGTATCTATAGCTTCTGAACTGGCAACCATGTGACATGTGGACACAGGAAAGGCAGAAGTTGGGATGAGCTGATTATGTCACAACACAATCAATAATAGGCTCCATTATTTCAAAAAGTTTATTCAACCAACAAATATTTACTTAGTGTCTATTAGGTGCCATGTATTGTTTGAGACACTAGGGATACAGCAATGAACAAAATGGACCAAGTCTCTCTTACAGCTTATATTCTCCTGAATAAATCAGACAGAAATTTCAACAAAAATCACCTATGTGTTTGAAATATATAGGCATAACTCTACCATCTAATAAGAACTTAAAAAAGTATCTTTACACATAATAACGTATCTCTTCAAAAGGAAGAGTGAAAGCATAACCAGCACCTGAGACCACTCCCAAAACAAAAATACAAACAACACAAAAGCCGCATAGGAAACACTGAGAAACTCTTGTCTTACAAAGGGTGTAGCAATAGGACTGACTCTCCCTAAAGAACTGAGTGAGGCTCAGTTTGCCCCTCACAGTTTAAGTCCCAGTGAAAATAAGAAATCACCAGATGTCCCTGGTTATACTACAGAATTCCACTCAAACTGTCTTGGGAAAACCTTAAATAAGTATACTTACCTTCAGAACAGAACTGCTGTCTGCAGGAATGGTATGCATCGGAGCAAGAGAATCTTTGGAGAGGAACACATTCTCATTTACTACAGCACTGGAAAGAAAAAGATATTCAGATCATGGAGGACCTGTACAGGAAAACACAGTGTTTTTGAAGAAAACAGCTTAGGAAGGAAGAATAAGGCATTCATGTAGGGGGAGAAAGAAATAAAAGGTGGTGAGAAGCACCCAGCAGTCAATGCTGTAGTCATGTGCCTAACCTTCCCCATTCCCCAGAAAACAGCTTTTACATACAAGTCAGATTCATTCACAGCTGGATAAAATAGCAAACTACCTTGCTTCCCATTCTAAAATGACAGAAAAGATTTATCTTTTACAAGGGAAAAAATTCATAATGCCTACAAACCATTAAAGACTGCTTTTAAGAAATATTACCAACTCCCCCAAAGCATCAAATCCAGAGAAATTATGTAAAGTTGGAAAGGGAGGCAAAACAGATATAGACCAATAGACTGATTTTGAAAAGCTATTATACAGTACACAAATGGGAAAGTTCAATGGATCAGAAATTACATAGAAAAACAAAGATATGGGGGAATGGTGAGGAAACATTGGAAGAAGCTACCATCTAAGGACACAAGTTGTAGCACTCTGCTGCAGAAGGAATAAGCAACATCCAGGGTGCCCCAGATATACCCAGGTGTGAGAGGATTAGGGAAAATTTGTGACCCATAGGCCTGGCAAGAATGACAAGGTGTCTTAATTCCAGACAGGAATGACAAGAATAAAAGCATCCTTACAGACAGCTTCAACACCAGGGGGCAAAGGGGAGACCATATCCAAAAGACCACCATCCACCAAGATATCACAACAAGCAGGAAATTTCAATGTTCCCCAAATCAGTAAACAGTAATGCAAAAGCACCAGTTGCAGTTCCTGACCAATTCTACAAGATGGAGAAAAAATGAGAGATAAATCATACATTAGAAAAGTAACAAATAATTAGTGGGTAGATATCTTAATAAACCAGTTCCAATAATGGAAAGAACCAGAGAAAATAAATTAATAAGGAGGAGAAGGGAAAAGGAAGCAATGGTGACTGAAATGGAGCGAATTATATTCCATGTCTGTATGATTATATCAAAATGAACTCCACTATTATGTTTTACTATAATGAATAAAAACATTTAAAAATAGTAAACAGAATAACTGAATAACATTATAAACCAATTAGATCTAATAAGCACATACAGACCATTCTGCCCAATATTAGCAAATGCACATTCCTCTCAAGAATGCATGGAAGCTGGGGTTGTGGATCAGTGGTACAGCACTTGCCTAGCAGGTGTGGGGCCCTGGGTTGGATTCTCAGCATCACATAAAAACTAACAAATAAAATAAAGGTATTGTGTCCATCTACAATTAAAAAAAAAAAGAATGCAAGGAACATCCTCTAGCAGGGAGCATATGTTAGGCTACAAAACTAATCTCAAAGTATGTTTTCCAAACACAACAGAATGAAACTGGAAATGAATAACATAAGGAAAACTGGAAAACTTATAGATATATGGAAATATATGAAAAATGGGAGAAAATATTTGCAAATCATGTATCTGACAAGACTCTAATAACCAGAATATACAACAGTCCCCTTATCTGCCTGTTCCAAGGCAACAAGTGGATACCTGAAAGTGCACACAGTACTGACCCATAACATTTTTCTTAGGGGTGTGTGTGTGTGTATGATGAAGTTTAATTTATACATCAGGCACAGTAACAGATTAAAAACAACTAATAATAAAATAGAATTATAATGCTATATTACAGCAAAAGTTAGATGAAAACAGTTCTCTCTCTCTCACTGTACACTAGACCTTGCTTTATTATATGCCCTGCTATTGCCACGTAGTATAAGAGTTCAATTGTCCTTCCATGTTTTATTCCCTAGCACCTCCTTTATCACTACTCCTGCACTTTGGGGTCATTAAGAAAAATAAGAATAACTTTAACTCAATAATGCAACTATCAGTGTGACAATCAAAATGGATATTAAATGACTAACAGGTGGGTAACATATGCAGCATGGGCATACTGGACAAAGGGATGTTGTGAGACTGCATCATACTGTTCACAACAGCATGCAATTTAAAGTTTACGAATTGTTCATTTATGGAATTTGCCCTTTAATATTTTCAAACAGTGGATGACCACAGGGAACTAAAATCACAGATAAGAAAGGACTACTGTACAAATAAGTCTCACAACTCAACAAAAAGATGAACAACCCAATTTAAAAATGAGCAAAGGACTTGAGCAGACATTTCTTTAAAAGGAATGGTCAAATGATCAAAAAACACATGAAAGGATGCCCAAGATCCTTAGTCATTATAAAAATGTAAATTAAAATCACAATGAAATATACCACTTTTGATGTGGAAAACAGTTGGTGAGGATGTGGTGAAATCACAATCCTCATATATAGTTGGGAGGAATAGAAAATGGTACAGCCACTGTGAAAAACAGTTTGGTACTTCCTTGAAAAGTTAAACAATTATCATATGACTCAACAACTCTACATATATATCCAAAATAACTTAAAAGATGCACTCATATGAAAACCTGTAAATGACTTTTCAGTGAAGCACTATTCATAATAGATAAAAAGTGGAAAAAACCCAAATGTCCATGAAAGATGAAAGGATAAACAAAATGTGGCAAATCTATATAATGGAATATTATACAGCCATAAAAAGGAATAAACCTGATATATGCTAGACCATGGATGATCCATCAAATATTATGAAACGTGAAAGAAGTTAGTCACCCCCATGAAAAAAGACCTCATACTATAGGGGTCTATTTATGCCTAGAACATGTAAATCTATAGAAATAGAAAGTAGATAAATGATTCCTCAGGGCTGGGAGGAATGGTAGTGGGGAATTAAGTAAGACTAAAGAGTATGGGTTCTTCTTGAGGTAATAAAAAATATTCTAGAATTAAGGTACTGATGATGGTTGCACATATCTGTGAATACAGTAAAAACAAACCGTATGCTTTAAATGGGTAAACTGTGTGGCATTTTAATCATATTACAATTAAGCTGTTACTCCAAAAATAAGTGATCTAAATAGACAATTCTCCAAAGACATATATGAAAAGATATTCAACATCATTAATCTTGAGGTAAAGGCAAATCAAAACAATAAGATACTATTTCACACCAAGTTAAAAATATTTTAAATGGAAAATGATAAGCACTGGCAAGGATATGGAGAAATTAGAACCATAATATACTGTTGGTGGGAATGGAAAATGCTGCAGTCATTCTGGAAGATTAGCAGTTCTTTCAAGTTAAAAAAAGTTACCATGTGACTAAGAGGAGTATTATCACCCCTAGAGATATCATAAAGCAAATTGAAAATATCTACAAAAAAACCTTAATGCAAATATTCATTAACATCCAAAAGGTGAAAACAACCTAAATATCCATCAAGAGATACACAGACAAACAAATGTGACATAACTATATAATAGAATATTATTTAGCCATAAAGTCTGGTAAAGTACCAATACATGCCACAATATGGACCTTGTAAGCATTAGATGAATGAAAGAAGCAGACACAAAAGGCCACATATAATACAGTTCCATTTATGAGAAGTGTCCAGAGTAGCTAAATCCATAGAGACTAAAAGTAGACTAGCACTGAGTGCAGTGACACATGCCTGTAACCCCAGCAGCTCAGGAGGCTAAGGCAGGAGGATAGTAAGTTCAAAGCAATTTAGCAAGGTCCTAACCAACTTAGAGAGACCCTGTCTCAAAAATAAAAATTAAAAAAGGTATGGAGAATGTAAATTAGTGGCTGCCATACTGGGGCTGGGTAGGAGTGGGGAGGTGGAGAAATGAGAAGTGACTACTCATTGGGTGTTTCTGTTAGGAATGATGACAATATTCTAAAACTGAATACTGGAAGTGGTTGTACAACTTTGTAAATGCACTGAAAACCAGTGAACTGCATATTTTTAAAGGGGAAATTTTGTGATATATGAAACACATCAAAATTTTAAAAAGTAAAAGAAAAATGATCTACATCTACTATAACAAAATCTTATGACAAAGTTTGATATATGGTACATAGATAAATATTACATAATTCTCCATGATTTTCTCTTTGCCTACGATATTTCATTTTTCAAAAGGAGGTACAGTAATAAAAACAGGATGTTATGCCATGAGGAAAAAAGGCATTAGCAGAAAAGGAAAAGGTTCAGAAACAGATGTTAAGTTTAAAAGACAACACGGCATATTTTAAACTGTGAGGGGAAAACAGATTATTCAAAATATGAATAGCTACTTAGAAAAGTAAATTTGGAAGTTGGCGCATATTCTAAGCCCTTTACAGCTTTAAGAGTTTAATAAAACTTCTGATGAACACAAGGCAGTCCTGTCCCCTTTTTCCTTCTCTTGGGAAACAGAAAATTTTGAAGAGATTATTCTACATAAAACTTTAGTAATAACAGTACTAGCCAGCGATGTGGCACATGCCTGTAATCCCAGCAGCTAGGGCGGCTGAGGCAAGAAGATCACAGAGTTCAAAGACAGCCTTAGTAAAAGTGAGGCACTAAGCAACTCTGTGACTGAGTGCCTCTGAGTTCAATCTCCAGTACACCACACCAAAAAAAAAGTATTAAAAATGTCAGCACCAACATTTCAACATTAGAATAAATTAAAGGGATAAGTGGTATATCAGTTTTTCCCTGATCACCAATTAGTATGAGTGTTGAGAACCAACAGTGAAGTCTTACGTGTAAAGCATACTATATGCTTATATGCTATGTTAATTACAGTATGTGGAACAGAATGAAGTATCCAGAAAATCTCCACTGAATAATTTTTGAAAATGGGAAAAGAACATTAATTTACCCAACACATTTCAGCACCAAATAAGAACAGATCATTGGATATACAGTGATGACGAAACTGGCACAAAACAAAGAATAAAAGTCTGACAAATAAATGGCATAATACTCACTGGACAAGAAGCAGATGAGTTTTGGAGAAGTAACAAAAAAATCTGCTTAGTTAATGTTAGAGTAAATGGTAGGTAAAAAAAAAACAAGGCCACTGTGACAACATGAAGATAACTATGACACCCGAGAGAAATGATAAACATTTCTCACGAGCTACCTTATGAAATTCAAAAATATTTTGAAAGATAGCTTTTTTGTTGTTTTTTGGGGGTTTGGGGTTTTTTTTTTTTGTACCAGGGATTGAACCAGGGACACTTAACCACTGAGCTACATCCCCATCCTTTTTTATGTTTTATTGTGAGACTGGGTCTCCCAAAGTTGCTTAGGGCCTCACTAAGTTTCTAAGGTTGGCTTTTGAACTTCTGATCCTCATGCCTCAGTCTCTCAAGCTGCCAAGATTATAGTCATACACCACTGTGCCTTGCTCAAGATGTTTTTTATTCTATTTTTTAAATTAGTTTAAGACAAATGAGAATGTAGAGAGACCAGGAGTTTCTTCAAATAATCTAAAACTAGGTACTAAGTGATAGAAAAGACTGAATTCAAGTTCTTTTTCAAATAACTATCATTTAACCATGTGATGATAGATTGGGTAAACACACACACACACACACACACACACACACACAGAGCAGGAAAGGATAAGAAAATCAATTTAATTCTGTCTACCAAGAATCGTACCTGTCTATGGTAGCATCCTGAACACTGGTATTTTTATGACTTAATAAGCTGTTTCCTCTTGTAACCTAAGAAAATAAAATCATAAAAAAATTATCAATTTGCTTCAGTTCAAATAAGAAGTATCATGACTTATCAATACTATACCTAACGCAATCCTATCCTACAGCCAAATTAATCATCAAAGACTCAATTTCAATATGTTTGGTACACAAATTCCCATGCACTTACTATACTGCTGTCAATTGTTTAAGACATCACATGGGCCAGGTGCGGTGGCGCAGGCCTGTAATCCCAGTGGCTCAGGAGGTTGAGGCAGGAGGATCATGATGAGATCAAAGCCAGCCTCAGCAATTTAGCAAGACACTATCTCTAAATAAAATATAAAAAGGGCTGGGGATGTGCCTCAGTGGTTAAGTGTCCCTGGGTTCAATCTCTAGTACCAAACAAACAAACAAACAAAAAAAGACATCACAGTATGTTCATAAAGATTCAGTGCCAGAATTTTTTAAATTTATGCTAAGAAATAGAAACATGTTAAGCCATATATTTGGCTTTTATTTTTTCCTAAATGCAAGAGATATTTTAGAAGGGAAATGAAAAAAAAAAAAAAAAAAAAAAACAACAAACCAAAACAAAAAAAAAACTTTTTCTGAAAAACTCAGTTTTCTCCAAACTTTATTGAGGTGTTCTTTACCCATTTTAAATGTAGGCTCAGGGAGGTAGCAGCATTTCAACTATATGGACATGCCACAATATCTGTTCATTTGAGTTGTTTCCAATTTTTACAAATGAGGTTGTTGAGAACATTATAATGTACTAATGTGAACCCAAGCTTTAATTTCTCTTAGGTAAATATCTAAGAGTGTAATGGTTGGATCCGGTAGTTCATGTATGCTTTATACACTGCTAAACTCTTTTCTAAAATGTTTATGCTATTTTCTAATCTTACCAGCAATGTACATGCACTGCACAAGCTCTATCATCATCAACACAGTGGTGGTCAGTCTTTAATTTGAGCTGTTTCAGTGGACATGTCTCTCATCACGGAATGGAATATTCACTACAAAATTTTTCCATAGATTTATCAGGCTAAAGTAGTTCCATGCTATGCCTACTGTATTTAAAGTTTTTCTTATGAATAAGTGCCGCATTTAGTGAAATACCTTTTCTGTATGAGACGATTTTATATATATTTTTTTAATAAATGAACTACGCTGGAGTTTGAATGATAAACCAACGTCTTTTCTAAGAGAAACTGTGTGATCATGATGTATGATCCTATTTATGAACTGCTAAGTATGAACTGATTATATTTTAAGAACTTCTAAGTCTGTTCAAGAGAATTACTGGTTTGGAGTTTATTTTCTTCTAAAATATTTTTCTGGTTTTGGTACTGAAATACCAATAGTTTCATAAGATGAATTGAGAAGTTTACCTTACTCTTCTATTTTCTGCAAGTTTGTATAAAACTGTTATTACTTCTTCTTAAAATATTTGGTAGATTTCTACCATGAAAGCATGTATCCTGGATTTTCCTTCATGAGGCTTTTAACTATAAAATACAATCCCTATAATTTGGAGCTACTGAAATTACTTCTTGCTTCTTTACATAAAGAAAGATGAAACCGAAATATAAGGTAATGATATCTTGTCTATTCAGGCTGCTATAACAAAATGCCATAAACTGGTGGCCTACAAATAACATTTATTTCACACAGTTCTGGAGACTAGGAAGTACAATATTAAGACACTGGCAGATGGTCCACTCCTCATAAATGATAGAAGGGACAAACAAGCTCCCCCCAGACTTTTTAAACAAGAGCATTAATCCCATTCATGAGGAATCAAGTTCCCCAAAGTCCCACCCATTAATAGCAATGCTTTGTGGATTCATTTCAACATAGAAATTTTGAGGGCAAAAAAACCCCAGTCAGATCATAGTGAATAATAATAGCTATTAAAGTTATAGCTATTTCCAATATTGGGTGTGAACCTTTTTAAATGTTTATTGTATATCAGGCATGATTCCATGTCCTTTACATTTATTATGTTGCTTTATCCTTGTAACACACCAAATACACGTTTTACCATTATCTTATTTTAAACATACTTTAAATAATGCTCAGAGAAATGAACTGATTCAACCCAAGTCAGATAATTGGTTGGTTATAGGACAGAAATGCGGTTCTATATAGAGCTTTACCATTGTATTTTCTATTTTTTTTTACATATGAATATCATGCTACATGTAACAGTATTCCCTGTCATCTCAGTTCTAGTAAAGGGTTATACATGGGGATAGGATGGGTTAAAGCATACCTTCTCAACAAAAGGAGACTTTGAAATTCTTATTGACAACCAGGTAAGCCTGACTTGGTGAAGGCTTCTATCCTGGTTTCAGCATAGAGAAAAAGTTTGAAAGTTGAAGAAAGCCAAGGAAGAGTTAATTTGAAAAACATGACTGCCACATCCTTCCCTTGGGGGCTGACCCTATAAACCATGCAACTCAATCTTATACCTCACTATTGTTGCTAATAACATCAAAATTTTGTTCAATTGAGGGGAGATAGGTGGTGGGAAATATGGAAGGACACAGAATCATAGACTTAATGGTAAAAGAACTAAAAAAAAAAAAAGTCACTGGGTTTTCTGGTTATAAAAATGGAAAAAATTAAAGACTTGCTTTAAAAAGAATTTGTTTTTTATTTTTTAAATACTTACATGCCAGAGTACCTTTATTCTGACATTTTACTCTATGTGTAATTGAACCTAATTTACTCTTAGACCTGAGGAAGGCATCATGAATGTGCTTCTTACTATTGTACTCTACCTCTAATCTCTTGCTAAATTCTATACTCTGTTCATTTCACCAGGTATGTCTATTAAATACAGCTTACCTTATGCACTGCTTCTACCTGAGCCTTCAAAATGTTACTCTTGAAGTCAGGAGGAACTCTCATAGCATTCAATCCAGGGCTCTCAATAGTATTATTAAGGCATTTTTCAGTCAACTTCACCACTTCCTCCTAAATATTAAAAAAAACTATAATCAGCCTCAACAGGTCATAATTATATGGAAATAGGAAACGACTGATGAAAGTTCATACTCAGACAATCAAGAAAACATGTTTTGGAAGCTATCTCCAATTCTAGGTATAGTTAACTCCTGCAATCATCTACCTTCAAACAACTCCAGAAATTCAGGGATTAGCCTCTGTAGAATCTATCCTAAATTACAGCTGAAAGCAAATGTCACATATTCTCCATATGTGGTTGAATTCAGGCATTTGTGCCACATGATATAGTTAGTTATCGGTTGCTTAAAGGCAGGGAATTGGGCCCAATAATTTCTAAAGGTTCCTACCTATTCATATTTCATGTTTGTAACTCAAGAGCTGTCACCAGGGAAATGGCCACGTCTGGGATTATATGTAACAGAGCCAGGAAAAAATCACTCTCAGATATAGACTTATGAAAAATGTAGAAAACACAAATCTAGTCAATGAATACCATAATTCAAACAATAAAATGAGCTACTAAGAAATAAATGAGGGCTGGGGAGATAGCTCAGTTGGCAAAGTGCTTGCCTTACAAGCACAGGGCCTTGGGTTCGATCCCCAGCATCGCAAAAAAAAAAAAAAAAAAAGAAAGAAAGAAAGGAAGCAGACTAATAAGTTTAAAAGAAAAATTACCCACACTACAACTGATATTTTGCCTAACTTAAAATAAACAGCAACCATTAATACAAAGCTAGTTGCCCGGTATGGAACATATACTGTATCATGCTTTCAAAGTTTGAAAAGATTCCATTAATGTGCTAATTCTAATTTGGTGTTTCTCAGTGTAGTCTCCCACATCTGCCTCTGGGTAGTAACCCAAAATCTAAAAATTTAACAAGCTTCCCCATGTGATTCTGATACATATAAAAGTCTGAAATTCATTTCCTTAGGCTAGACTATGGCCTCCTAGTCTTCAGAAAGGTTCCTATTAGTTGAAACTATTATGGCTTTTCAATCATGGCTCATTCAAATGTTTTGACAGGCTTCTTCTTTTCCTGCAGAAAATAATGTTGCAGACTTGAGATTGCTTGTTAATCATTTTTATCTATCATACCTCTGTGTACAAACTGGAGTGGAGAGAAAGCTACTTTATGCTTATATGCTTTCAAGATCTGAACAGAAAGTAAATCAAGATAGTAAAAACAACAAAGTTTATCCCAAATCAGTGTAACGTGGCAATCTGCTGCTAGGTTAAATTTCTAACTAAGAAAAAGGATCATTAAAGTACAACCCACAGGGCAAATCTGGGCCATCACCTGTCACTGTAAATAAAGACTACTGGAACATAGCAATGCTCATTCCTCTATGCTGCTTTCCTGTTATAAAGGTAAAGATGGGTAGCTGTGACAAAGACTACATGGTTGCCAAAGACTGAAATATTTACTATCTGGCCCTTTCTGGAAACAGCCTGGCAATCTCTGGTTGCCAGCATACAGTCTTTATGCCTATTTTTAATCTTTTAGCCTAAAAAAGGCTATGTGTTAAAGGTCACATATACTTTAATTATGGCCACTGTCCTTGCTAATAAATGCAGTGTAGATTTTGTTACTTTAAGCATTCTTATATTTGATTACTCCTCATCAAAGAACAAGGAAAAAATGATTCCTAAAATAAAGTTTGGTGATAAGGAAAATTCTCAATCACATCAGGTAAGTAAGAGAGAAGTAACTGAAAAAGTCTGTAGATCTTGGCATACCATAAGTAGACTATGAAGATGCAGAGCAAGAAAAAGCACAAAGACTGAATAAATACAGAGAGGAGGCACCAAGCATCTCAAAGTTGGAAGGAACAATCCATCAATCCATTCAGTCACCAAAATACTCAAATTGGTTGATTTTTCATCCTACCATGAGGAATCTCCCATGTTTTTTTTTTTTTTTTTCAAAAATCAGTAAAACTTTATTCGCTTCCATTCTTTCGCCATTAACAGAAAACTGGAGAAAGCAAAAATGTTTTGTGTTTACAAAGATAAACGGCCTCTTTACCCAGAGATCAAAACCTCAAACGACAACGGGGAAGATAAAAGCGCCCTCCCCCACATCCCCTGAGCGGACCCTTGTCATCTGACAAAGCCTTCAGTTCACTGGCCAGGGACCCTGAATATGGCCAATTCAAGATGAGGGCCAAGAAATCAGACCAATCCATTCCCGTGATATAAAGTTGAACAGAAGCTACACCAAGGGTCAAGTGCCTGTATTCTACAGGACACAGGAACCAGGCGGCTACTTATAAAAAAAACAAGATTCATTTCAGGCACAACTTTTTTATTTTATTTTTTTTTCTCGTTTTGTTTTTAAATCAGTAAAAGAAACTGGGTCCTAGAAGCTGCAGTGATCTAAGCAGCAGCAAGTTTGTGCATTCGTCCTTTTTTTTGTTTGTTTTTTGTTTAAATACGTTTAAATTATCACACTGCTGGCACACTTCATTTGCATGAAATTCTGCACCATATATATACTAATTGTAGTAAAGTTATTTGCCCCCCATCCCAGAAAAAAAAAAACCTACTCTGGAAGATAATTTTCACTGAAATCTAACCAAACTTTGTTAAGTGGATTGTGACAAGATTATAAATGATATGAAAAATAACATTTTAACATTTGGCCATCAACTTAAAATGGTTTGCCTATATAAATTTTTGTAATTTTTAAAAGGTAATATATCCTACCCTCATATGGTCCTCAGAATTAAAGCATAATGAACAGGAAAGAAAAGGAAAAGAATGCAACTGAGTGCTAAGGCAGAACATCTTGCCAGAAGTAATGAAGGTAGAGTATATACTAAATATCAAGTGCAGAATTTCATAGGGCCAACAAGATAACAGTCTGTATTTTTCACTTACACAGGCGAAGTGGATTTTGCAATTACCAGTTGCGTTAAATGCACCAAATAAAGCTCCTAAAATTGATACTATAAGGCGCCACCTTAAGTTTTCCAGGCTGCAACTGTGCATAATTTTAAAATGGTTTCTTAAATTTATTTATTTTTTTAAACATAACACGAGGAAGGTGTTAAAACTGGTGTAATAGCTCAATAGAATAAGTATTCCAGAACTTGCTACTTCCTGAGTAGCACATTCAATATGCTACCAAAAACCTGACCAGCAGGAAACATTTCCTTACATTAAGGTGAGAACAACATATTTCTAATATATGCAACTTTTCACTGAGGCTATAAAAAAACAGGACATATTAATTCCACTCTCACATAACAGTTCTTTAGGTATCTAAAGACAGTTAAAGCGCTCTTTTTCAAGATTACATGGTGATCCTCAAGTTTACAATGTGCAGCTGTAATTAAGTTTCAAGATCTTTCACCATACAGACCCTCTTCTCAAACTGTTTTAGTTTTCCCATATCATTTTAAAGAATGGTATTCATAAATGAATAAATTATGGTTGGACCTCCTTTTTAAAACACTCTCAATTAATACAACACAACTGTTTTACAGTTGATTCATACTGCAGTTATATATTCTTAAAAAAAATTTTTTTACACATGCTTCTATTATATTTTAGTCCTCTATCCTAACTCTGTACTTGTGAGGACTTGACATATTTTCTTAAATTCAGCCCAACATTCCAGCCTATCAAAGTATTCATGAATCCTGATTTTGCTTTGCAGAAACTGTACTTCCCTGCTGTTACCATTTGAAAACTTCATTAGTTTAAGGGATCTGGGATAGGAAGTGGTCAATGGAGATGGCCATTTGCGATACGAACTTCTACTGGGCCATCTGATGGCACAGGCCTGAGGGCCAGGAACTTGTTTTCCTTCTGTGAACTCCACACAACACTTTTTCTATCATACAGGAAGTAAACAATAAACACATTTGTAGAACTGAATTGACAGTATGTTGAAAACAAACAAAAAAAGCCCCTTAGGTACCTCTATCAATTCTGGGTAATGCAATTATCATGTGGCATGAGATCTTTCTACAATGGGTTCTCATAACATGGTCAACTGTCAATTGACAAGACTGTGTGGCTTGGGAAGACCTCTGCAGATGCACTGCTGTTCTTGCAGCTGGTCATTCAATACTAATATTTTGCTTCAGAATAACATTTCATTTAGAGTAGATTTTCTTTTGAAATTACTAAGACTGATAATAAAACTTTGTATTCCTTAGGCAAATATCAATGGTTATTGGTAGAGGTAGGGAAATGAGCCTGAATTAAAAATGTGTCATGTTAAAAAAAATAAATCAACTTTTTCACACTGCTCTGATTAACTAGAGCAAGGTAAGGTAAGGTAATCAGATGTCCTTTATTAACACATACTTAATTCTTCCTTCCAGTCTTACCTGGCATGGAATTAAGTCCTCACTAAATAGTAGCTGTTATTTTTCTTGGCTGTGTGATCCCCCAAAATGTTCCTAGATGGCACAATGTCCTTCACTCAGCCCACTCTTTTATCCCTCCCTGCCTATCCTAAAAACCCACACTCTTCACTCATTTTTTCAAGGCTTCAAGATTAATTTAATAGATCCTCTGCCTCAGAGATTCAGGTACATTTCAATAAGATATACAGGGAATTTTGTAAAAGAAACAAGTAACTATTCAGTCAATTTCCATAAAATTCCTTCTAAAGTTAAATTCCCTTCTAGCTCAAGTTTCTCTTTTCCCCTTCCAGCAATGTTCACCAGGTTTTATTTTTCTTTAGGTTTACTCCAGTACTCCACTAAATTTTTGTCAAATTAATGATTAATCACCTAAAGTTTTCAATCTACCCTTCTGTTTCTGACCCTGAATTACCTACTTTACAAAGACCGTAAGCAAACTGACACTGTGAAAACAGACAAATGTAACAGAAAAATACTGAAGGATCAAGAATATGGAAAGTCTTTCTGAGATTTAATTAGTTTCTAAAGTATATTTATAAACTAAAATAAATAAATAATTTTAAAATATACTTGTATCCAGAAGGACAGTTATAATAAAGATAATGCAAGAAAGAAGAAAGTTACTTTCTACTCTACTAGTCTCTGAAGAAATTTTAGGTAGTTATCCAAGGCTGACGAAACACTACAAAACACTACACTACAAATAGTTATTCCCCTTTCCTCTTTAAAACAAAGAGAAGTCATCTTGACCTTGTTATTGGTTGTCTAAAAATAGAATGGATTAAAATTTGTTATTCTATTTCAGAGGGACATGTGGTAGTTGAAATGATTTTATTATAAAATTTCTATCTCAATCACTTTATTTTATAGAAATTATAAAATTTCTATCTCATTCAAGCATCTGAAATTCTATTTTCTTCCTTGTTTACACTATAGAGCATCTGTCTTTAAAACAAACCTTCAGGGTTAGGATTGTGACTCAGTGGCACAGTGTTGCCTAGCACTCATGAAGCACTGGGTTCGATCCCCAGCACCACATAAAAAAACTAAATAAACAAAGTTAATGTGTCTATCTACAACTAAAATTTTTTAAAAAACTTTCTATAATTTCAAATGACTTTCAGCAAGTACTTCAACTAGGTGGGCTGAATCAAAATTAAAGGCTTAACAGCAATAATGCTTTGTGAATTTAAAAAACGATCATGAGCCAGGAATGGTGGCACATGTCAACCTGGAAGGTTGAGGCAGAAGGACTGAAAGTTCAAGGCTAGTCGTGGCAACTTAAAAAACTAAAGCGTTCTAGAGATGAAGAGGTAAGTCAATGGTAGAGCACTCCTAAGTTAAGGTCAATCCCCAGTACAAATAAAGAAAAAGAAAAATCATAAGATGACCTTACAATTCTTAATGCTGTTATACAACTTTCCTCCTTCTCTCTTAAACATCCATCTTTCATCTTTTTTTTAAATTTTTTTTTAGTTGTAGATGGACATGTTATCTTTATTCATAATTTTTTTTAATGTGGTGCTGAGAATTGAACCCAGTGCCTCACACATGCTAGGCAAGTGCTCTACTACAGAGCACAACCCCAGCCCCTATCTTCCATCTTTTTTTAAATGAGAAAATAGGCTTATAATACCTCAGCACAGATTTTCCAACAAAAGAAAAGTATTCCCTTTTGAAAGAAAAGATTTCTAAGAGCTCTGGATATATGAAACAGGTAGACACAGGGAAGACTTGAATACCTGGCTGTTGACATTAACATCAATGTTGGATCGAGGAGATAGCAAAGGGCTGTTTTCCATCTCAAGTTGCTTGAGCTTCTCTGAGGCATCTTTCAATGCTGAAAAAATGGCAAAATAATATATATAGTCTGTCAGTCTGCCAGGCTGTCAGAGCTGTGTGAGGATACAGATTTAAGTTTTGTTTTTTCTCAACACCAATAACCATCACTCAAAAGTAATAATACAAATGAACACAAAGTAAATATATATTTTTTCCATAACCAGGTAACACTCCCTTGATTTAAGAGTTAATCCTAAATTGCAATCCTAAGTACACTGTCCTATGTTTATACCACTCCTAAAAAGCAACTGCAAATGGACTCTCAATAGCATGGGTGCTAAAGGTTTACCCAGTCAAGACATTTAAAGGGCAGAACACTTTTGACATGGTCCTTTTAATCTCAACTCAAATACATGTCTAATCTCATTCTGGTCTTGACTATGTGCTACCTAAAACCAAGTTTCTCTGGAGCAAACTGATGAAAGGACATATTTATTCTTAATTCAATATAATATATATTGGTACTATCAGGTATGAGTGAGGACTGGGGATTTGGCTCAGTGGTTGAACACTTGCCTAGCGAGCTGCAAGGTTCTGGGTTCAATCCCCAGCACAAGAAAAAAAAATTTGACTGCTGTAGGTGTATGTGATGCAGGACAAGCATCTTTTGTCTTCATGATGTTCTTCCTAGCTGCAATATATTACAAATAAAGTCCTTTAATTACTGAAAGATAATACATTAAACAATTCATATTTAAATAAATTCTATTTAAATTAACCGCTAAAATAATTTTATATTGCAGGAACTAATGTGCATTCATCATTTTGGTAATTTTTTTGGTCACTTGACACAAAAGTTGTTAAATGCCTAACAACTTCTATGGAATCAGGTAGAAGGAAGGAGAAGAAAACTGTAAAATCATATCCTTGGATCAAGGGATCTTCTAAAAGTACTCACTGATTAACCCAGTGGATTCTCTTGCTGGTTGCACAGAATCTGGTAGAGAATCTTCAAGAAATACGATTCTCAGGGATCACTCTACAATAATTATATCAGAATTTCTGGAGGTAAGTTCTAGCACTGAAAGTTTAAAAACTTTGAGTGATTTTAATGTACAAATAAAGTTGAAAGTCACTCATTCAGGACTGCGCCACAGCTCAGTGGTTAGGCGCTCTCCTCCCACATGTGAGGCACTGGTTTCAATCCTCAGCATCACATAAAAATAAATCAATCAATAAATAAATAGTAAAGGTTTTGTGTCCATCTACAACTAGGAAAAAAAAAAGTCACTAATTCAACACTGGTCTTCTCAAAATCTTCCCTACCCATTTACTTAATTCCCACCTCTGGTTTTGTATATTCAAGTTCTCTGATGCTGAATTTTAACATGATTCTGATACTACAAATTCTTTAGCATATTCTGTTAAATTACTAGCTGTAACTAGTAACCTATGTAAATCAGGATTTTGACATTACATAAAAATATAGAATAAGCTGGATACCAAGACTGAGAGGCCTTAACTTTTAACATAAAACACACTATTTATTCTCACTGACTTTAAGCAAATGTTAAAAATCTCAACTGAGTAAGTGATATTAATAAAACTCCTATACTATGGAAGAATTTCTTCTGCCAATATCTCAACAGCATTCAAGCTCTACTTGAATAGTTTCTATAATGAGGAACTCCTCATCTCTTAGGTATCTATTACTAGTATGTGGCAGAAACAGTTTAAAAAATCAATCCCTATAGTAATGCAGGATTTGCTCCCCTGTAATTACAAACTGCTCATCTAGGATTCACCAATAAAGTGCCATAAAATAATATCTGTTATACCAGACATTCAAAATGTATGGAGAATTATCACATCTCATTTAATCTTTTCTTTTCTAGGCATCCCTAGTTCATTATGTCACGTTGTCCTAACCATACAATCTGCTAATAACTATATAGTCAATGAATGTTTGCTAATACTACTCTATTACATCAATGAAGAAATTAAATGTTTTGAATTCATATAATGGACTTAAAATGGAATATAAATAAAATCAACATCACCATCCCTATAAAAGAGACCTTTTAACCCTGAAAGTACTTTTCATTGAGTTACTCCTGTTTCTGAGTCTAAATCCTGATGGCTTTCATTTGTATGTCTAACATCTTTTCAGTAACAAAGAACAAGTACTTCTAAGAAGAGGTGGACTCCAAAATAGGGCTATTCAAACTGGACTAAGCAAGAGAGAGAAATAGTAAAAGATTTTTTGATAAATAGAAGGATGTTTTCTTAATCCAATATCTCACTACCTTAAAAAAATCAAATAACTTTATTATAAAATTACCAATGTAATAAATCAAAGTTAATTCTTGTTGCCCTGACCTCTGACTGATAAACACATTTTAAACATAGTGGATGTCAATAAAAACAAACATCATGATGTACCAGGACATTTGTTTACCCAGTTTATTTGTAGTAGTTACTTAGGAGATAAAAGAACACATTTTAATCCCACTTACTAGAAGTATTTCAGCATGTTCTATTAATCAGAAGCACTGCATGATTTTCCACTGACACTTTTTATTTCTAAATTACTAAATGCTATTGCTCTACCCTAAAGTCTTGAGAGACAACAGCATCCTCACTGGCAATTTTCTGTGAGTTGTTGAAAGATGGTGTCTAATTTTAGCCTATGTTAGAATCAAAATTGGCAAGACCCACATAAATACAAGCTGCTTTAAAATGAACACGCATTACACTGAGATTCAATAGGAACTTCTGTTTAAAAACATCTTATGCTTCACTATCAAACCAAACTCTCAAATATATAGACATTTTCAATGAGCAATTTACTTTCTCCTTTTAACCTTTGAGAAATTTAAGGAAAGCAGCATTTGTTCTGTATTATTTCTTTTTATGGTATTTGACAACAATAACCCTCATTAACACACACAAAAAATACTTTCTAGGAGCTAATGAAATATTCAAACATTCATTCAATTCTGTCCCCTAGAAGATCTTTATGGAAATTTTTTTTTTTTTTACTTAATTGGTACTCAAGAAACAAAGTAAACCTAAGAATAAAAACTCAAATGTTTAATGATCCAACTGATGCATATGTTTAATGGTCTTACATTATCTTAAATATTTCAATGCTCTCAAGTCAAAAAAGGCAGGGAATTGTAAAAATTGTGACTTAAATTTAAAAGCTCAACTATTACATGTAATATTCTTGAAGGAATTGATTTAAATATCTCTTTTCAAAGGATTTAAGTGTCACTAATATATTACAGAATATTTACTTACTCCCACATTCAACTTCAGGTTCCTCTAATCCAGTTTGCCTGGTGGCTATGTTAATGTCATCCAGTGCTGGGGATGTTTCCATGGTATCTGATGACCTAATTACATCACCAATGGCTGTTTCCAGTAAGTCTGGGCTATCTAGCAAATCAATACTGAGAGACAAGCTGTAAAGGCAATATAAAATTTACTTAGACATTAAACTTATAATAAAATGAATTTAAAATACTGACAAAAATCAATGTTGAGGAAAGATTCTTTGAAGAATTTTATTGAACTGGCTTTATTCATATCTCAGACCCCTCTGGTAAGATTTCCAGGCAAGATGGAGTAAAAGGGACTGGGTTAGCCTTCCACCCTTAGGAGGAAATGAGATCAGGAGGAGGAGGGGAAAAAACTATTCTCAAAACACTAAACATCAGGCAACAAAACAGAGTGACTCTGAGATTCAGAAGAATGTGAGTCTTAAGAAAATTTTCAGGCAATGGTGCAGAGACAGGGAAGTAAGGCAGAGCACCCAAGAGTCCTTAGTTGAGAAGATGGGACTAAAGAGTCCAGAAGACCGAGTTAGGGCCTGGGGAGATAGCTCAGCTGGTAGAGTGCTTGCCTTCTAAGCAAAAGGCCCTGAGTTCGATCCCCAGTACCGCAAAAAAAAAAAAAAAAAAAAAAAAAAAAAAGACCGAGTTAGACAGATGTTATAGGACAGGGTGCCAAAGGAGAAGGCAGCACAGAGACAGTCCTAGAGGTACGCAAAGGGTCCACCTCAAAGTATTCAGCATGTGTGAAGAAACTCCCAAAGTCCTGGAAAGGAATTACTTCAATGCATTAGAGGGAATCTTTGGCACTCACATGACACCATGGTGCCTGTTTCCACTGGGCTGTGAAAACATAATTCACAGAGCACTCACTCTCTCCTCTATAGAAGAGAGAGATTAACCCAGACAAGCACTGCAACAAACTCACCTAACAAATTGTGAGAACTGAAAAGTTCAAATGTTTCCAAGTACCTCAACCACATCTCAAAACAAAGCTCAAGAATATGTAGAAGAATATAAATACAGCAGCCAATAAAGTAAAATGCACAATTTCAGGCCTCCACTCAAAGATAACCAAGAATGCAGAGGCAGAAAGACATCCTATACTAAAGAGAATAAATCATCACCTGAAAATCAATTGAAACTGACCCAAATGTTAAGAATTAGCAGTGAGGAATATCAAGTTGTTATAATTGTTTTCCATATGTTTTAATAATTAAGCCCCCAAATGGAAGACATAATATTTAACTTAAAGAAACAATAGCTAGTATCCAAAACAGAATATAAGGAGAAAAAATACTGTTTAAAGTTTGTTTTAAAAGAATATCAGAATATGGGACAATTTCAAGCCAGTTGCACTATGGATAATGAGAGTACCAAACAGTGGCTGGAATTTTTCCCAGTTTGATGAGAATTATAAACCCATAGGTTTAAGAATCTCAATAAACCCCAAACATAAGAAATATGAAGAAAACAAGCACACTATAATAAAACTGTTTAAAACTTATAGTAAGGGCTGGGGAGATAGCTCAGCTGGTAGAGTGCTTGCCTTGCAAGCACAAGACCCTGAGTTCAATCCCCAGTACCGCAAAAAAAAAAAAAAAAAAAAACTTATAGTAAGAAAATCTTGGCCAAGTGTACTCTTGTAATCCCAGCTACTCAGGTGGCTGAAGCAGGAGGAGTACAAATTCAAAGTCAGTCTTAGCAACTTAGTAAGACTCTAGAAACAACACTAAAAAGAGTTGGGGACAGAGTTCACTGGTAAAACACTCTGGGTTCAATTCCTAATACTGCAAAAAAGTAAAAGAATTTAAAAAAAAAAAAAACTTAAAAGTAGCCAGAGATGATGTATGTTTAAAGGAACAAAAATAGACTCTGCATCGGAAACAATGCAAACTAGAGGCAGTGGAAGAACATCTTGAAAGAACTGAAAGAAAAAAAAAATTAACTAAATTTTAGACCTAGCAAATAAAGCTTTCAAAATCAAAAGCAAACCTAGGTATATACCCAATACAAAAACATGCAGATGTAAATTTTCATTGAAAATATGATGCTAAGGAAAAACCTGTCACAAAAATGCTACATACTGTATGATTCTACTCATATGAAATGTCCCATATGTGCAAATCCATAGACAGAAAGTAGATTTGTGACTGCTAAGAGCTGAAGGAGAGCCCAAGGAGGAATGGAGATTGACTCTGTGGTATAAGGTCTGAAATTACATTCAGTAAGTGCTGCCTTGACATCTCTAAGCTTCACAGGGCCCCAAAAGCCCTTAAGTTTTTCTATTCTCACCAGATTTCACACTCACTCAATGGAAAGACACCCCACTCAGCTAGTTCCACTACCAACCTCTGCCAGCTGCACTCTTCCCAATTCTTAACCTAATTTCACTTCTCTGCGAGCCTGTGATATTATTCAAATAAGCCAATCACATCTGAATACAGACCAAAAAACGTAAAGGAATTAATAATTTAAGATCTTCCTACAGGTCTAATTGACTTCCCTAGCAAATTCTATTAAAGATGTAAAAGAAAATAAAAGTACCAATCTTCAACAAACTATTTCAGAAACAGAAGAGGCAACAATTCCCAAATTAATTCTGTGAGGCCATTTTTACCCTAATACTGGAACCATACCAAAGACATAACAAGAAATCAAGAAAGAAGTAAAAAAGATCACCCGCCATGACCAAGTGGAACTTATACTAGGAAAGTAAAGTTGGTTTAAAATCTCAAAATTAAGTAATACACCATATTAATAGAGCAAAACCACATGGTCATCTCAGTAGATGAGGGAAAAGTATTTGACAAAAAATTCAACAATATTTGTAATAATAAACAAACTCAGAATAGAAAGGAATGTCCTTGATCTGAAAAAGGGCATCTACCCCAAACAAACCAAATAAACCAAAATCTAACATCACATGTAATAATGAAAGACAAATGCTTTATCTCATTAGAAATAAGACAAAGCTGTTCACTCTTGTCACTTCAAGTCAACATTGTACTGGAGGTTCTAATTGTGCAAAAAAAGGAGGAGAAAAAGAGAGAAAACGTAAATCAAAAGTATTCAGATTAAAAAGGAAATCAAATGACAGAATTCTATATATAGAATATCCAATGAGAATCCACAAAATATTCTCAGAAAGTTCAGCATGGCTACAAGACACAAGATCAATATATAAAATCAACTGTATGTTTATATACTAGTAATGAACAACTGGAAGTTCAAATTAAGATAGCAAATCTATTCACAGTAGAATCAAAAGGCAAAAATGAATAAGTTTTATAAAGAATGTGCAAGGCTTATACACTGAAAGCTAATAAAGATCTAAGTAAAAGATTTTGATATTCATGGATAGGAACACTTAATATTGTCAAGATGGCAATTCTCCCCTGAGCTATACATTTAATATGCATTATCAAAATTCCAGATTTTTTTTTTGTAGAATTCATCAGTCAACCCTAAAATTCATAGGTAAATTAAATTTGGAATAGCCAAAACAACTTCAAAAAAGAATACAATGGAATAATGTACATTGTCCAATTTCAGAACTCACTACACAGCAAACAGTAATCAAGAGTATGTGGTACTGGCATGAAGATAGGCAGGTAAATCGACAGAACAGATTGGAGTACAAATTTTCTCATATTTATAACTGACTTTTGGCAAGACAAATCACTAAGAAAAAAGATAGCCTTAATTGTGCCAGGACAATAAAATGCAAAAATTTTGAATTTAAACTCTACTTCACACTATTCACAAAAATTAAATCAAAATGGACAAGATACCTAAGTCCCTATTTAAGAACTTAAATTAAAACTTTAGAATAAACCACACAGGAGAAAAGTCTTTATGGCCATCATTGAGTATAATATTCCTAGATATAACACCAAAGGTATGATCCATAAAAGAAAAATTTTACACAATGAACTTCATCACATTTTAAAATGCTTGAGCTTTAGAAACCCATGTGTGAAAATGAACAGACTCCACAGACTAGAAGAAGTTTTGTTAATCATGTACCTAAGAAGATACTAGTACCTAAAACATACAAAGAAAACTCTTAGTAAGATGACCCATATAAAAACTGGCAAAATGTCTGAACAAACACTACTTCAGAGAAAATATTCAAATAGGTGATACTCAACATTTTGGAAAATATGAATCAAAACTACACTATGCCCACTGCAATGGTTATTAAAAAAAAAAAAAAAAGACATTAAGTGTTAGTGAGGATGTGGAGATGAGGTAACCCTCGTTCATTTCACTCAGGGAAAGTTTGCCCATTTCCTAAAAACTTAAATATAAATTTACCATACAGTCCATCAATTTTCCTCTTACAAGTCTAACCAAGAAATATAACTTATGTCTGTGCAAAAACATATGGACAGCCAGACTCAGTGGCCCATGCCTGTAATCCCAGCTACTTAGGAGGTTGAGGTAATACTGAAAGTTGGAGGCCACCCTTGGCAACTGAGATCCTATCTCACACTAAAGCGAACTGGGACTGTAGCTCAGTGGGAATGCCCGAGTTCAATACCTAGTACCTCTTCAGCCCTCAAAAATGCAAGTGTATAAATATTCTCAATGTTATTCCTAACAGTCCAAAAGTGGAAACGATCCAAACTTTGACTAACAGCTAAGCAAATTGTAGTATATCTATACAATGGATATAACAACAAAAAATCAGCACCACTCAATGAAATTCACAAACATTATACTTGGTGCAAGAAATCAGACACAAAAGCATATATATATATATATATATATATATATATATTTTTTTTTTTTTTTTTTTTTTTTTTTGTTGGGTGCTGGGGATCGAACCCAGGGCCTTGTGCTAACAAGGCAAGCACTCTACCAACTGAGCTATCTCCCCAGCCCCAAGCCTATATATTGTATGTATTCATTTATATGAAAATGTTTACAAAAAGCAAATAAATATACAAAGACAGAAAGCAGATCACTGGTTGCCATGGTGGTAAAGTAGGGGCATGACTTAAATGTAAACCAGCATGAAGAAACTTTTTGGGATGGTGAAAATGTTCTAAAACTGTATTATGGTAACTGTATAACTCCATATATTTCTAAAAATTATAGAGCTGTACACTGAAAAGTGAACTTGTGGTATAGAAAAATAAGCCTCTGTAAAAGTTGTTCTTAAAAATAAATTCTGAATTTAGAAATCTATCACCCAATATAATTTATATTAATACTTTATTTCTTGGTGGGGGTGGCAGGTGCTAGGAATCAAATCCAGGGACTCACACAAACTAGGCAGGTGCTTTACCACTGTGCTAAATTCCCAGCCCTGACAGTTTTTTGGTTTTGATGAATCTTACTATGTTGCCAAGACTGACCTCATACTTGGGATCCTTGTACCTCAGACTTCCAAGTAGGTGGAGTTCACAGGTATGTGCCACCTGGTTCTAACACAAATGGGATCTCTACAATCACTTGGTTGTACAAGTTTCAACAAGTCACTTTACCTTGCTTTCAAAATGTGTTCTAGAGTTGAAAAACTTAAGTAACGGTGGCGAAGAGGGTGGTGGTAGAGTTTTGGTCTCCCTACATTGGTTTCTTTCATGGGCTTTTTACTTGTATTTGTGACGTACATTTAATTCACAAGGTTTCTTGGCCAAAACATTTGGAAACCACTGGATTGAAGGTACTCCTGGCACATTCCATCTTTGACACTGTAAAAATTTCTTCATATAAAACCAGTACATCAGTTCATTTTTCATACCATTTCCTACTGGTCCAACTGTTATCCACACTAAGTGTGAATCCATGTCACCTCTGGGGATTTTTTGTTTTTAAAAAACAAGAATGAAGATTAAAGAGGTGCTAGTAGTGATGGAGAAAAAAATGAAACAACTGACAAATTACTGGAATTTATTGAAGTTGAGCAATGAGCACTCAAGGGCTCATCATACATTCTAATTGATCTATTTTTTACATTTTTGGAACACATTTTAAAAAATAGGGATATCAATATTTTGGACAAAAGGATGTGAGAATTGGAAGGAGTTTTTTTAATTACACACCACACTAAAAAGACAAAAAACTTTATAAATCAGAAAGTAAATGGAAACATGTAAAAACAGTATATGGGTTGAATTGTGGTCCCAGTTGAAAATTCAAATTGTTAAGTTCTAAACCCTAATGCCTTAAAATATGCCTTATTTGATAGGATCACTACAAATATAAATAGTTAAGTCAGGAAAAGTTCATTCTAGAGTGGGGTATAGAGAATGAAGTCCTTATAAAAAGGGAAAATGCTGATATAGGTGTACACGCAGGGAAAACACCATGTGAAGATGAAGGCAGAATGGAGATAAAGCATCTACAAGCCACGGGACACCAAAGATTGCCAGTAAACCACAAGAAACTAAGCAAGAAGCATTGAACAAATTATTTGACAGCCCTCAGAGGAAGCAACCCTGCCAACACCTTGATCTCAAATTTACAGCCTTTCAAAATGTGAGAAAAATCTGGTTAAGTAATCCAGTTTGTGAACCCTGTAATAGCAGTCCTAGCAAATGAATACATCCCTCATTCTAAAGATCTGAGCAAAACTTCCTGAGACAACCTGAAAGCATACATCATTCAAGTAATAAAAGGAATCAAAAAAAAAAAAAAAAAAAGAGAGAGACATTCTGTAAGGAAATTCAAAGGGCTAGAAAGTACTTTGACTTTTCTGTCCATTCCACAAGAACAGGGACTTGTAAAATCACATCAAGAAAGAATGGCATCTTACTCTGGGTTGGTGAAGTGCCGAGCACCAGAAACCCCTAAGGTCTATGTTGGGTGGTAGAAAATTCTCAGGAAAATTTCATGCATGAATCTGCAAATTTGGGTGCATATTTAAATATACTTCCCATGTAGTGAAGTGCCTCCTTCAGGACAATGTAGTCCAAAACAGTAAGCTGAACTGAACCAACCTGAAGGAAAAGACCTGCAGTTGGACAAGCTGTATTTCCAATGCTTGGGGACAGCACAGACTGCATAGGCCAAGTTGTACAATGAATAAAAACAGGAGCAAATGACAATACATTGGGGGGAAAAATCTAGAAGTCTAATGCTGTTAGCAAATTACTTCCTTTAAAGGTTGGGAGAAAAGAAAGTTCTTCTTTAGAAAAGCAACTCATTTATACAAGGAATGACAGATTTAGAAAATCACCATATTACAAATAGCAAATTAATAATAATGGATTCAGGCAAAACTCATCAATGGGTACTAAAAACACAGGACCTATGCTTTGGTAGGAATAAGAAAACCACTCAGTCTCAAAATGACACTCCACAGATTACAAAGGGGAAACATACTTTTACAGGGAAGTCAGGTGAATATTACCTCTATAAAAAAAAAAAAAAAAAAAAAAACCTAGTGAAAAAAAAATGCGGGGCTGGGGATATAGCTCAGTTGGTAGAGTGCCTGCCTTGCATGCAAAAGGCCCTGGGTTCAATCCCCAGCACCCAAAAAAAAAAAAAAAATGCTCAGCCTTAACCTAATCAAGACAGAAACCAGACAAACCTATCCTGCAAAAACACTGGCAAAGGCTCTTTTTTAAAGAGCCCAAAATTATAAAGGGCAAAAAGGCTGGGGACTATTCTTGATTAAAGATACACGAAAAAATTGAAATCTTGATTGGTTCTTAGATAAAGAGAAAAAAACAACTATAAAGTACATTTACTGAACCACTTGGGAAAATCTGAATATGAACTAAACATTAGATCAATGATAAGTTTTGTGTAATAAAATGTATTATGTACAAAAATGCCTTTGATTTTTGGAAATTTACATAAATCTATTGAAAGTAACATAAGATCTTCATTATGATTCTCAAATAGTTCATCCAATAAAATAAAATGCCAGCAAATAAGAGAAAATATTAACAGTTGGCAAATGAAAGGACACATGATGTATTCATAGCCACCATTCTTCTAATTTTTTTGTAGGTTTTAAGTTTTCCAAAATAAAAAGTTGGAAGAAAAGTTGTGCTTCCCTTGGACCAAGTGTTAAGTCCAACTTTAAGCACATTCAATGGAACATTAAAATGTACCAAGGTCAGATGACTCAAGTAGTAAAAAAGTACCTGTGGGCAAAAGCTGAACCAGGAAAAGGGGCGAGAAGAAGGGTGTTG
This sequence comes from Sciurus carolinensis, assembly GCF_902686445.1. Classification (NCBI taxonomy): domain Eukaryota; kingdom Metazoa; phylum Chordata; class Mammalia; order Rodentia; family Sciuridae; genus Sciurus; species Sciurus carolinensis. The sequence continues at coordinate 78,830,409 of NC_062215.1, forward strand.
GAGAGGTGAAACATGAAGCATTTTGCCTATGTTGAGGTAGTGATAGGTCCTATGAGGGCCTCAGAACAACATACTAATGTGTAGTAGCACAAGAGTATGCACGGCTGGGTGGTGTTGCACACCTGTAATCCCAGCAACTTGGGAGGCTGAGGAAGGAGAAGCCCAAGTTCAAGGCAGCCTGGGCAACTTAGAAAGACCCGTCTCAAAATAAAAAATAAAAAGGGCTGGAGATGTAATTCAGTGGTAGAGCATTCCTGGGTTCAATTTCCAATACCTCCACCCCGCCCCCGCCACACACATATACAGAGTGGGCACTAGCATACATGCCATGACACACTGCTGGATTAAAACAGTATCATTCAAGTAAGACTTTCCCCACTTTCCCCTTTCATCTACTTCAACCTTAAAAGTAAACACCACCGAACAAGGGAAAGGGAAAATTAAAAGAATGAACAACTCTCACTGTAAATTTGGAGAAAGGTGAAATGAGGTTGGATGTAATTTCAGAAGAGGATTTATTTATCACTTAAATTATGTTTCAATTACTGAAAGTAAGGTATATAAAAATAATGGGCTAGAAAGGGGAAAGATAAGTCCACCTTGTATGAATGAATATGGTAATCAAGAGCAACAAAGTAGAACATTCAGCCCTTTCTAAGACAGTGATGAATTTTTTTTCATACATGTATATAGGGTAATAATGTCTATCTCATACTACACTCCTTCCCATCCCCACCACCCCACACCTCCCTCACTGCCCTCTGCATAATCCAAAGTTCCTTCATTCTTCCCTACCCATCCCCCACTATGGATCAGCATCTGCTTGACAGTGATGAACTCTTAGTGAACTGAACCTTAAGCCAAGAGATACTTGAGGAGTCAGGAGTGGAAACAGGCACTGGGGTAAAAAAAAAAAAAAAAAGAAAAAAAAATCCAACTCCTTGGGTGAATGAAACCTAAGATACTGCATGTGAAACAGTGAACAAGACTTAGTCTACTACATAAAATCAAAGGAATGTATCTTCTGGATATGAACAGAAGCTGAGAAAGCTCTATTCACAAGTCTAGAGTTTCAAATGAGAAGAAACTGTTTGCAGTGAAATCAAGGAAATATTCACAAGTATCTATGCAAATGACCATCAGGTACCACATTCTGTCTCCAGAACTGAAGCAATTTCTATGAAAGATCCTACAAGAGGGTCTCAAAATCTGAAGCTGGGAAAACTTAAAACTACCTTGTAGGGAAGAAGGAAACAAAACTGTTTAAAGGCAGATTGAACTCATAGAAACAAAGCACATAAAGAAGTCTGATGTTATAACATACAACCAGACAACCTAAGAATCAAGAGCATTTAAAGTTAAGGAAGTAGAAGGGATAACAATCTAAAAAAAAAATGTAAAGTAAGTATATTACGTGTTCTGAAAGACATAAAGAAGGTATAGAATCAATAAAACAGGAAAGGACATTATGAAATAAAACAGCAGTTTCTAAAAGATGAGAAATTGAGTCAGTAAAATAAATGCTCAAAGGGAAACAGTTGAATAAAGAAACAAAGAAAAATTATTCATTAGCAGATATTAGCAAAATCACCAAGAAGGTAATAAAGATATAGTAAATATAAAAGAGATACAGAGATTGAAAGCTGCAACCTATATTTATTTAATAGAAATTTCAGGAGGAAAAGCAGAGAACATGAAAATGGAGCAATATTAGAAGAGCTAATGACCGCCTCTTCCAAGAGAAGACATTCACAAAGGATTAAACACTCAACACTGAACACTAAGTTTTACTTCTACTTTCTCATAAGACTCCTCTAAAGTGATAGTACAAGGACACAAAATCACAGTAATTTATAAGGAACAAAAAAAAAATTTTTTTTTTTTTGAAGGCAATGAAACAGATGGACAAGTGATTGTTGATTAGAAAGGCTGTGAAACTAAAACCTAAAGGTACAGAAAGTTTAGTGGAAAAAAAAGTCACTACGCAGATCTCAAAAAAAGCTCCAATTCTACAGGCTGGCTTCCTTCTTGATTCTAATCTTCTGAAATACAAATGTTTTAATATTTAATGAATTCCAATTATCTTCTTTCTTTAGTCACAAGAACTTTAGTGTTATATCTAAAAGATACTGCCTGATTCGTGGTTACAAAGATTTACTCCTATGCTTTCCTCTAATATAGTTCTAGCTACTAAACTTACATCTATATCCATTTGGAGTTCGTTTTATATGTTATGAGACAGAAGTCCAATATCATTCTTTTCCCCAGCACCAAATAAAAATTAAAAAAAAATAAAGGTATGGTGTCCATCTACAACTAAAAACTTTTGAAAAATTAAAAAACAGAAAGATAAAGAATGTTTACATCTATATAGGACAGATGCTTAGGGATGAATTACTTGCTTTTACAAGATTACACAAATAAGAGAATAGTGTACAAAACTACACAGAAAACTGAAAACCTAAATGAAATTAATAAATTCATGAAGAAATTGGCTCCAAAAGAAATAGAAAACCTGATTAGACTAGTAATAATTAAATAAGCAGAGTTAATTTAAAAATATCTTTCCATGGGTTGGGGGTTATAGCTCAGTGGTACAGTGCTTGCCTAGCATGTGTGAGGCACTGAGTTCCATTCTCAGGACCACATATAAATAAATAAAATAAAAGTCTATCAACATAAAAAAAATGTTTTTAAATATCTTCTTATAAAGAAAACAGTATGTCAATTCAACTACACAGAAGAGTCCTACCAAATTTACAGGGAAGAGCTCATTCTACTTTTACATAAAGTCTTCAGAAGATTAAAAAAAAAAAAAAGTGGGGAACATTCCATAGCTCATTGTATGATACTAGAATTAACCAAATAAAAATACTACAGGTTAAAAAAAAGACAAGTCAATTTCAGTCATGAAGAAGCTAAAAATCGTGCTGGGTACGATGGCTTGGCCCTGTAATCCAAGCAGCTCAGGAGGCTGAGGCAGGAGGATCCTGAGTTCAAAACCAGCCTCAGCAACAGGGAGGCACTAAGCAACTCAGTGAGACCCTATCTACATAAAATACAAAACAGGGCTGAAGATGTGGCTCAGTGGTCAAGTGCCCACGCTCCCACACAAAAAAAAAGAAACTAAAAATCTAAACAAACTAGCAGCAGACCAAATCCAGGCATGTGTGATGTTATTTACATGAATATAAATCCATGTGATTAAATGCAATACAATGATACACAAAGATACACTGAAAAAAGAATAAGCACTTACAAACACTGGTGAAATCTGAATAAGATCGGAAGTCTAGTTAATTATACTGTGCCAGTTAGTTTCTGGATTTGACAATACAGTTATACAAGATATCAGCATTAGGGGAAGTACTGAAGAAATACTCACTAAAAAATACAGGATTTCTGACAGAGGAAGAATGAGGACAAATAACATTACTCAAGTGGTGCTGAGTCAATCAATCTGTTTGGAAAAATAATTAAACTATCTCTACTTCACCCTTCATATAAGGTAACTAGTCTTAAATGTGAAAGGCAAAACTACCACACTTTTACAAAAATACAGGAGTTAAAGGTTCATAACCTCAACATAGGAAAATATTTGTTAACTAAAACTCAAAGTATAGCACAAGAAAAACATTGCCAAAAAAACCTGATAAATTTAACATTTGTTTATGAGCAATATAAAACACATTCAAGCCATAATTGTCTTGGTAGTCACAACCTGGAAACAAAAAAGATGTATATCAACAATAAAATGGACATGTTTTGGTATTTCCTAAAGATCTGGAAAACCACACCAGTATAATGAATAAACAATCTCTACAAGCATTAACATGGCTGATTCTCAAAAGGAAAGCAATGGGTAAGTCACACAATAAATTATAATTCAACCTACATGAAGTTCAATATGGATATAAAACATAAGGTAAAATTACTTTCAGAAAAATAGGAAAATTATTGAAGATAAAATTCATAGTAGATGTCTTGGGAGGGACAGAATGGAAGGAAATAGAATTATGGTCACACAGAGGGTTCTAAAACAATTTCTACTTCTTAATATGAAGAATGATATTCAAATTGAAACTGTTTTTTATAAACTTTATATGAATGTACTTCCATCATAAATTTTTAAAATAAAGAGCAAATGGAAAAATTTTTAAGGGTAACATCCAAGATGTTTTGTTCTTCAATGGGAAAAAAATCTTTAAACCCTTTCGAATTCGCACTTGATAATTTCACAAATTTACTTGTCTATTTGGGTATTCACTTTACCCCCCTAGTAAGCAGAATGAATATTTATTGTTCTACTTAAGAAAAGTATACTTCTTTTGACAGTAAAGATTTTTTTGTGGTACGTGACTGAACCGAAGGTTTCATACATGTTGGGCAAGCACCCTTAAACTTAATTACATATCATCAATCCTTTTTATTTTTTGAGGGAGGTCTTGCTAAGTTACCTAGGATGGTCTCAAACTTGCTATCTTCCTGCCTCAGCCTCCAGAGTAGCTGGAATTTCAGTGTGCAACACTGTTCCTGGACTTCAATTTCAAGTTTACAGTATAAGGATTGAGTTCCCTAAATTTGAAGGGAAGAACCAGGTTGGTATAGAAGACTCAATTACCTCCTCTTCTGCAGGGAAGCACATAGGAAAAGAAAAAGAAAAAAATACTGTGATAACTGAAAGACGTGGTAATAACATCAGAAACATGTTTGTTTCTAAATTATAAATCTGTTGAAGGACATACAGTATATAAAGATATAATTTGTATGACAATAACAGCACAAAACATGAGCGAGATAAAGTTATAGAGGAGCACAGCTTTTATATACTACTGCAATTAAATTGGTATTAATACAAACTAGATGTTAAATGTAATCTCCATGGCAAACACTAAGAAAAAAATAAATGTTTTAAAATAAAAGAAACAAGAGACTTGAAACGGTACATCAGAAATACCTACACTTAATACAAAAAGCAGTAATGGAGGAAGTGAGGAAGAAAAAAAGACATAGAAACAAACAATGTTCTCCCTCATCAGCATTTACATTAAGTATAAATGTCCAATTAAAGGCAAGAATTAGCAGAGAAGATTAGAACACATGAACCAACCATATGGTGTCTTTAAGAGACAGACTTTAGATTCTAACTCACAAATAGGTTTAAAGTAAAAGGATGAAAAAGATATTCCAAGCAAACACTAACCAAAAAAGGGGATGGAGTGGCTATACTAATCCCAGGCAAATGAGCTGTAGGACAAAAATTGTTGCCAAATACAAAGCATAATGTTTTATAATGACAAAAGGATCAGTTCACCAAGAAGATACAATCAAAAGCATATATGCATCTAAAACATAGCTCCAAAATACACAAAGCTAAAACAGAATTGAAAGGAAAAAAAAAAAAAAAAGTACTTTTACTTTTATTAAGAATAGAAAAAGCAGGTAGAAGACCAAAAAGGAAGCACAAGAGCCGAGCACGGTGGCGCACACCGTGTAATCCTAGCAACTTGGGAGGCTGGGGCAGAAGGATCACCAAGTTCAATGTTAGCCTCAGCAATTTAGCAAGATCTTATCTCAAAATAAAAAGGGCTAAGGATGTGGCTCAGTGTTAAGTAAGTGCCTCTGGGTTCAATCCCTGGTAACAAAACAAAAAAAAAAAAAAAAAAAAAAAAAGGAAGCAAAAGATTTGAACAATACTATAAAACGAAACTTACAATCATGTACGAAACACTCCAGTAATAAGAGAATACACATTCTTCTCAAATGCAAATGAAACAATCTCTAAGATAGACTATATTACAGAATGGGAGAAAATTTTCCAAATTACGTATCTGATGAAGGACTTGTTCTGAAACATGTGAAGAACTTACAACAATAAAAAGAAAACACTTTTTTTTTGTGGGGAGTACTAAAGATTGAATCCATGAGCACTTAACCACTGAGCTACAGCCCCAGACCCTTGAATTTTGAGCAGGGTCTCCTTAAATTGCTTAGGTCCTAAGTTGCTAAGAGCTGGCTTTGAAATTGCAATCCTCTTGCCTAAGCCTCCTGAGTTGCTGGGCTTACAAGCATGCACCACCATTATTTTTTAATGGGCAAAGAATGCAAATAGATTTTCCTCAGAGAAGGTATAAAAATGGTCAATAACCATATCAAAAAAAAAAAAATCCGAAAACACCAGTTCCCATACTACTACTTTATAATAGCTAGGATGTACTATAATGAACAGGGCAGACAATAACAAGTGTTGGCAAAGATATGGAAAAACTGAACATTCATATATTGCTTGTTGGAATATAAAATGGTGTAGCCACTGTAGAAAACAATTTGGCAGTTCCTCAAAATGGCAAAAATAGCTACCATGACTTAGTAATTCCCTTCTTATGCATATAACCAAGAGAATTATAAAAACATGTTAATATAAAACTTGTACATGAATGTTCACAGCAGCATTATTCACAAAGGAAAAAGAACCCAAATGTTCAATAAATGACACATGGATAAATAAAATGTACATCATACAACATTCACCCAGTAAGAGCAATCAAGTATAGTCTTCTGTATTGTGGGTTCCATCCCTATGGATTCAACCAAAGATTAGAAATATTTGAGGAAAAAAATTGCATCTTAGAGAACATAGAGACTTTTTTCTTGAATACAGTGTAACACTTATATACTATTAGATATCATAAGAATTTAGGATTCAAGTTTTATAGGAGATGTACATAAGTTATATGCAAATATTACACTATTTTACCAAAGGAACTTAAACATCCATAGACTTTTGTATCTACAGTGGAACGAGGGGTGTGCCACAGATACTAAGAGATGCTAGCACTGAAACATGCCATCAAGCAGAAAAAGGCCAGGCGCAGTGGTCCACGCCTATAATCCCAGAGACTTGAGAGGCTGAGGCAGGAGGATTGAGTTCAAAGCCAGCCTCAGCAAAAGTGAGGTGCTAAGCAACTCAGTGAGACCCTGTCTCTAAATGAAATACAAAATAGGGCTGGGGATGTGGCTCAGTAGTCAAGTGCCCCCGAGTTCAATCCCTAGTACCCAAAAAAGAAGAGACCTGAACACATGTTAAGTGAAAGAAGTCAGAAAAAAGACCACATATTGTATGATTTATTTTATAGGGAATTCCCAGAATGGGCAAATCTCTGGAGGTAGAAAGTAATTATGGGGAGTGGGTAATAGGGAGTACTGCTAATAAGTCAGGAATTTCTTTAGGGAACTGAAATGTTCTGAAAATAGATAGTGATGATGGTTAAACACTTTTGTGAATACATTAAAAACCACTGAATTGTATACCGCAAAGTTTTTCTGTAATGCAGTTAAGACATTCCATTTTCAATCTATGGACTCTTGATAATTTGTCAGCATCGCCCCTTTCTCAAGAATGTGTAAAAGAATATGCAAACAGTCTGTATTTTCATTGCTTTTCCTTTCCTTCCTTTCCATGGACACTTACCTGAAAAGTTTTAAACAGTTTGCCTTGTCTCCCTCTACACCTTGGGGCATTTTGTTTTTAAAGTAATATGATTGAGGAAACCAATGCTTCCCATACCCCCATTATCTAAAAATTCATTATTTATCTATCTAGGTCTTTGTGTGTGTGCATGTGTAAGTACACAAGGTTTTTCACAGAAATGGGCACATATCTCAGACACTTAACTACTTGAGTTTTTAATGCAACATACATAACATGGGTGTAGCACATTTTATTACCTAGTCTCCACCAACTGGTATTTGACCCTCACATTGCCTCCACAGTTACCTTTGTAAAGCAGAACTGTTATTACATTGCATTTTACTCTCCACACTCCAGATCTCATTGTTTATACTGTGGTGGAGGCATTATGGAAGTTAAATCTGGGCTCTTGGACTGAGTCAGCACACTAAGCTGTCCAGAGTCTGAAGTCTAGTCTCATCATGTATTAGCAATGCAACTTTGGACAAGTTACACACATTTCCTGTGCCTTGATTTCTTCATAGTCTAAATACCTAACAGATCTCTGTAAGGATTATATGCTCTCTTGGAATAAATATTTATGCTGTACCTCCTGAAGAATGCCAGGCATAGAAGCACTTAAGTGTCAAATATGACTACTAGGACACTTCCCCGTGGACTTTGTAATCTTTACTCAAACCTGTTTCATCATTCAACTATATCTTAAACTTTGATACTTTTAAAATTTCTTTACTATGCCTCTCAGCCTATAATGACTTAACCATCCAATACTTAGATTCTGTGTATCGCTTGAAACCTAAATACAAATGTCAGGTAGCCGCCTTAAGGTCAACCTCTTTTAGTCCTGTGGGACCTTGCTCAAATAATGATTTATACTTGTATTAGGTATTTGAAAAATTATCTCCATAGTTTTAGTGTAAAATTTTATAAACCAAGGACAATTTTTTAAATTTTCATCACAAAGTGTGCCAAAATGTGCTTGACACTCATTCAGTTATATAATACATGCGGAGTACCTGCTCTGGGAATAGAGGAGTAAACAAAATAAATGCTCTTCTTTGATACAGCTTATAATTTATTTAAGAATATAGAGATGACAAACAAGTAAACAATATGCAAGATGAAATAAGGTGCGAAAAATAAAGGGTAAAGGAGATGAAGAATGCCAAGAAGATAGGGGAGCATGCAGTTGTTTTACAGAGTGGGAGGAAAGGCTTCTTTGTTAAGAAACCCTGAAGGTGTCAGAATAAGCCATGAGAGATTCAAGGAAAGAAAAGCATTCAGGAAGCAGTAAAAGTATAAAGACTCCGGGAAGGAACATGCTTCATATGTCTGAAGAAGTATTAAGAAATGAGTCTTTGGAGGCAAGTAAGCAAGGTCAAAATTGATAAAAGGGGTGAGAAAAATCATACTTGCTGATGTAAGAATGTGGATTTTTAGTCTGACACAAGGACACCAGAGGTATTAGCAGAGAAATGACATGATCTGGGTAATGATCCCTATGGTTGCTAAGGGGATATCAAACAGTAGCAGATGAAAAGTAATAACTATAAGTCAGGACTCACAGAAAATTTAAACAGCAGCAGTAGAGATGGTTAAAACGTGGTAGACTCTGGCTATATTTTGTGGAACTGACAGAATTTACTGATTGATGAGTATGACATAGAGTGTCAAGATGACTATAAGATACCATGGTCCTAATCACTGCTTCTCAAATTTTAGCAAGCTCCAAAATCTGCCAAAGGACACATTTGAACACAAGACTTCTGACCTCCTTTCTAGTGCTTCTGTATCAGGAGGTCTAGATTGGGCCAAGACGGATTAACCAAGCAAGAGGACAACCAGAGCTGCCATTTACTGAGATAGAAAAAAGTGCAGAGATGTAAAAACTGCAGAGGTCAAGAGATTATTCAATTCTGAACACATTAAATTTGGAATGCCACAATACCACCTCTGCACTCTTTTCCCCCCAAACCTATGACTTCGATCTAATCACATCCAAGTATCACAAAAAACAAAACTGAGGATATATAGGATATCTGACCAGTATTCAATGTATCATGAAAAGACATAGAGACTGAGTGTCAGACTGAGGACTAAATGCAATATGGGATCAAGGATCAGATCCTGGAACACTTGAAACCTGAATGCTGTACCAAGTTTAGTTAGTGGTACTGCACCAATACAAACTCTAGTTTTTATAATATCCTATTACTGTTAGGTGGGACATTAACAGGGAAAGCTAAAAGAGGGAATATGGGAGTTCACTGCACTGTTCTTGCAACTGTTCTATAAGCTTAATAGTATTTTATAATAAAAATTGTTTATTTAAATGAGATGCCTGTAATAGATACCTACGTAGAGAAGTCAAATAGGAAGTAGGATATTTAAGTCTGGTAATAAAGAGCTCCAAGCTGGAGATATAAATGAAAATGCCAATGTGTAGATGGCATTTAAAAGCATAACAAGAAAATGAGTTGTTACAGGAAAGGTCCTAAGACAGAGGATTAGGGAAAGGAGGAATTTGCACAGGGAACTAAAAAACAATGACTAGAGAGGTCAGAAGACAAAAATAGAGGAATATTCCTGAGCTAAGTAAAGAAAGTATTTCATGACGGGAGTGAGCAACTATTTTGAAAGCTACTAAGTTCACTGAAAATTAGTTATGGGATGAGAAATGTGGAAGTCAGCAGTGACCTGACAAAAGCTACTATGGTGATGAGGTAGCATTAACACCACTAGTTCATGAAAGCCTTTGTGTAAACAATGCATCCTAAAGGCACTTTACTTTTACCTATTGCAAAACTGTCATACAACAGACTGATCTGACCAATATTTTTACCCAAATCTTCCTGTGTCTTTGTAAAGACTCCCAAGGGTTTTGCTGGTAGTAGCCCCAAAAGAACTAATAGCTCTTATCTTCAAATTCCTAGAGAATTTACAATTGAATATGTAATCCCTAAAACCGATGGCCGAGTTATGAACATAGATTCGTTTTTAACAGCTCTTCTTTGTGATGGTATATATCCTAGTGATGTTTTATACCCATCCTGGAATGTTTTCCCATTTAAAAAAAAAAAAAAAAAAAAAAAAAAATCCTACCAGTACTGCGGACTGAATCCATGGCTTGGCTTGTGCAAACACAATGCCACTAAGCTATATCCCAGTCTGTCACCTCCCTCTAAATTTTCTCAATACCTCTTTATAAGTTCCACAAGATAAAAATCAAGCCAGCAATCATTTCCCTATAATTATCTCATTTGTATTTTTCTTTTACTCTACCCTAATAATTTAAAAAATATTTTTCATTTACTAACAATGATTAGGCCAATCTTTGGACAAGAACTTTATCAAGAAAAATGTACTTAAGTAATACTGGAAACAAAAAAATAGACCATTGATTTAAAAAGAAAGAAAGAAAAGGAAAACAAATATGCACTTCCCCTCTAACCCACTCCCATACTGGGGATTGAACTCAGAGGCATCCTACCACCAAGCTCTACCTCTAGCCATTTTTAGCTTTTGTTTTGAGACAGGGTCTCACAAAACTGCCCAGTCTGGCCTCAAACTTGCTATCTTCCTGCCTCAGTCTGCTGAGCAGCTGGAATTACAGGTGTGCACTAACTGAGCCTAGCAAAGAAACATCTTTTTTTAAAGGAATATACACTTTCTTAAATCTTAACCATACACTAATTTATCTAAAGTCTTCTTTATTAAAATTAGTTAAAAAACAGGGCTGAAGAAGGAGCTCAGTGGTAAAATGCTTCCCAGCATGTCTGAGGCCCAGGTTCAATCCCCAGTACTACAAAAACACAAAACTAAAAATAAATGAAATTCCCTTCAGTGACAAGAACGACAGCTGTTGAACCTGTTTTTAAGAGGAGGAGGTATAGGTTTATTACACCACTCAGGGAGTCTTCAGACCCAATCTTCAGAGAATGTTGTTCTCTGGGTCAGATAACTCTCTTACAGGCCAATATAAACACAATGTTGGACAGCTGTCAGGAACAAATTAAACAGCTCACTCAGGCACCACCACCTAGAACTGAGGCCACAGCTGTTTGTTAGGAAGAACAGAAGACTTAGGTAATTATCTAATAATGAAAAGAACGTGAGAACAATTCCTTCAAGAAGAACAGAAACACTTGTTTTTCTGCTCGGTATAAAAATGTATCAATGAAAATGCCACAGGAAATTTTTTCCTTTCACCAATTTCTTTAAAATATTTCTCTTCTCTTTACTAATTATCTTTATGAAGGCTAAAATGTATGTCACTCTTCATCAAAGGAGCTGAAGTTTATCATTACATTACCAAAGGACAAAAACTGATGAAAGAAATGAAGCTGACATATTTTCATAGTGAGAGTGATATGCTTCAGGATTTTCAAAGCTAGCTCTCATGTAAAAGTATCTCATAAGTAAGCATTCAGAACATTTCTAGAATGGGGGGTGGGAGGGGCTAGCATTAGGTTTAGGGTTAGGTTTAGAGTTAGGCTAAGGAGAGCGGAAAGAATGAAGGAAAGAAGGACTGTGTAGAGGGAAAAGAGGGGTGGGAGGGGTCGGGGGGAGGGGAAAAATAAAATAAACATCATTACCCTATGTAAACGTAAAAAAAATTAAAAAAAAAAATGAAAAAAAAAAAAGAACATTTCTAGAACCAAAAAATAAATCCATGATATGGTATAATTTGTACTAATCTATCTGAAGGAAATAAATGGTGAGGAAGAGATTTAAGTGTTATTGGCACCAAGATTTTATTTTTGCAAATACATCTGATAAGACTTAATACCAAGGATAAAAAATAAATTAATACAATTTGGTATTATTTTCAAACCCAATACGCAATGCCTAACACAAACAAAATAATGACCTTTCAAAACAAAAAACTATGGTTCAGAAATGAGGCATTTGCCCAACCAAAGCAGTTAAACTATCACGGGTGAAACTTGACAAACGAGTCCACCATGAGAGTGCTGCATTAATATGGAACCATCTCTCAATCTTTCCAGTTTATTCTTGCAAACACAAAGGGAAATAAGAGACCAAAGCTAAAGGATTAGTCTTCTTATGCCTGTGAAACCAGTCCTCTACAACATTCTTCCTCCTCAGAAACCCAAAGACACCATACTGTCCACTCTTTACCTTCCTGTTTTACCTTTATGGTTTTGGCAAAATAGAAAGATGAAATAGTGACACCAAGCACACAAAAGTGATCAAGTAACCAAGTCATTATTAGCACATTAATCCACCAAAAAGTGTAAAAATCCAGTAAGAGAAAATAGGGCTCGGGCTACTATGTGAGAAGCCTCAAATCCCATCCCCAGCATGTGTGTGTGTGTGTGTTTGGTGGGGTGGGCCACAATAAAGGGTCAACTAATTGTACTACTCTGTGAAACAAGGGTCTACCTTTCCTCCAATTAAGAGACATAGTTACCTGTGATGCCTTGCACAATCTGTACAGTTGCAACAATAAAGTTTCATCCAAGAGTTATTAAAAAAAAATTTAGGAGAAGCCAATACTTTAATAAATCCCCACCAAAAAACAAGGATGCTCTGAATTAAAATATTGTAATATTAAAATTGTAAAAGAGCAGCTTTTCAAAAGATAAATACACATTAAGACTAATGAAATTCTCTGTAAATTCAGTTAAACGTGAGTCTATGATTACCATATCAAGATCAGAAAGGTTAGATCATACTCAGGTAAATGCTGATGAAATGGTTTTGCCAAAGAGAATGATCTTAAGCATTTTTTCACATTAAAGTGTGAAGGTTACTAACTTTGCTGTGTCTCCCTGCCACAAAAGACCGCAAATGAAACGTTACCAACCTAATTCAAGACTGTTAGAATTACATTAAATAAAATTTAATTGCAAACCTTCCAAACTTGTGAAGATTCTGTTAAGATACAGATGAGAAGGGGGCTCTGGGGCTGTAGCTCAGTGGTAGAGTGCTTGCCTAGCACATGTGAGGCACTGGGGCTGATCCTCAGCACCACATAGAAAAGAAAATTAAAGATACATATGAGGAATTGTATTACCATCTGACCTTAGATTTCAAGATTAAAGTTAAAATGAGCAAAGTCAAGTCTTGGAACTTTCTAAAGACCAGGAAAGTTTTGTTATTCTTGATGCCTCTTTGGTTTCTATTATAGAATTACCAGCATCTTTTTTTAGTATTTTTTAGTTGTCGATGTACCTTATGTGGTGCCAATTATCAAATCCAGTGCTTCAAATATGCCAGGCAAGCACTCTACAATTAAGTCACAACCACAGCCCAAATATCAGCATCTTTAATCATACTGATATCTATGAAAACTTTTCTTGAATGACAAAAATCAGAGCCTCTGTACTGCAAATTCTTCTTTTTTTTTTTTTTAAAGAAAAAAATTACCAAGAACAATACTTAGTAATTTAATCTAGTGCTATCTGAAGTCTAAAAAAACTAAGACATTAGCAGCCTCATGACAGGCCCTGAGGTTAAGAGCTGGGCTATTTAAAATATGCATCCATTTATACTGAGAAGGATATGCTAAAAAATACTTTCAAGTATCCATCCCCTTATATATGATAATGATAAACTCAGAGGCTGAAACCTGCCTACAACTTTCATTCCTAAGTATACTTCAGTTCTGCTTACTTACATCTTCTATTGACAAGTTGTGTTGTATTTACAACTAGTAGACCAATATTAAATCCCTCTGAAGTCTCTATCATTGTCTAGCAGAGAGAGGATTTGTGAAATAAAAAACTGAGTTAAGCAGGTGAGTTATATGGTCTAGGCTGTTTATAATAAAGCATTACACCTTGAAGCATTATAAATTCTTAACTTATAGTACCCTCAAATTTCTATTTATACAATTTAAAAGTTAGGAAATATTTCTAAAAGTTCGGAAAATTATTATCAAAGAGAATAAGTGTTTCCCTCCTATCACTTCTCATTCCATCAGAACTGCACTTTTTCCAGCTAATCTGCCTCTGTGTAGTAAGCCAAGAAACTTGAATAATCATATCCCAAAGTTCAAAAAGGATCAGAAACAGTAATACATATCCAATCCACCCAAAAACATGGTTTTAGCTTCAAAATTTTATTTTAAAGGTTGTACAAGGTCAGATTCTCAGACCGTTGCAAACCTACAGGCAAAGGAGATGAAAATGAAAAGTGAAAAGACAGAAATAAATTTTTCATTTTGTACAACCATTTAGTAGTAGTGAAGCCATTCAGTTTAACTGTTCAAAGTCACCATCCAAATTTATCTGTGTGAATCGCACTAGGATTTCTAGACCTGTGGTTAACTTGAAATATTTGAGTTTATTAAAAGGTGAAAATGCATTGATTTTTATTAAAATTTTAAGCACTTAACTGAAATTAAGGCATGGGCCATTTCAGAAAGCAAAATAGCATATGAGAACATTATATAAATATCATGAAAGGCTTATATATAATGACTGAACATGCTTCCTTTTGGGTGTGCTTTTAGTATGTCTGATTCTTTAATCCTCCATTTATTTGACATCATGTGAGGTGACAACTGGCAGTTTGTCACAAACACAACCCTTCTCCTGAGAGAGATTTTGAACAATGTATTAACATGCTAAAATCATAAAAAGCCCTTCCAAAGTCACAGTGGTATACATTCTTTTCAACATGGCAATGTTTGTCATTATCATTGATGGCACACAGCTTCTTCAGATCCTCTTCCCTTCCACAGAAGAATTCTATCACAAATAACACTACACAACTAGTGATTCAGTATAAAATAAGTTCTTCCAAATATGCCCAATGTGATCAATCCTTTTTAAACATCAGGAAATGTATACCATCAACTTGGATGACAAAGAGTCCCAATGCCTAAGAGGCTTAACACTCATATCTCGGTCATGGCTGCATAACCAGGAAAATGAACATCATGATGGACTCCTGCATTCTTCACATTGTGCTCATGGACAAAGTCAGTGTAGTTTCTATGGGCGTTCTGGGGTGGGGGCAAAGCCCTTGTGTTCCACTGGTTTCCACCACGTTGACAGCAATCACTGGCAGCAGAGAGCCTGGATGGTTGGGGAGTTGGAGGGGAGCACAGTTAGTCAATAGGAATAGGAGAAAATGGATGTGTTATGAGGTAATAAAGGAGAAAGGTAATGTGAACAGCATGCACCACTGCTATGAGTTGTTATCAACATCTACTCCATGCAACAATAATACTCAAGAATAACAAAGAGATGAAATCTACAAAGTTATACATAAGAGAAAGTGTCAATATGGAAATATGCATTAGTAATGAGAATCAGTTAAGTGAATTAATTAGAGAAGAAAATTCACGGATAGCAAGACACTATCTGTCCCTGATGTTACTATGAAAATCAAATGCAGAAACATTTAGGTTTCTATAGAAGAGAAAAAATAATCTATTTAAATACTTGAAAGGGAAATTCTACATAAAGACAAAGGCATATATGAAAAAGGGAAATTACTGAAAATTATTCCTCAAATTATGTGATTTCACAAAACTGAAATTCAGGGAAAAAAAAAATTCAGAAAGAGAATTAAAGAAAAATCTGCCCTCAGAGTTCACATGATTTTTATATCAGTGATCCCAATAAATAAGAGAATTGTTGCTCCTTCTATAATTAAAGTTCACAGGACAACAGGATCTCAAAATGAAAATCAACAGGTACAGATAATGTAATAAGATTACAAGTCACCAAAAGTTTTTTTTTTCCTCCAAAATTTAATAAGATTATTAGATGTCTTTTATCACAGTGCTATAGAACTAGAAGAGTGAAACATGTATACATGCAGTTAAAAGTGATCAGAGTCCTCTGGTAGAAAGAACACATTTGCAAAGATTCAGGGAACCAAAATTGTGTAACATGGCAAGAAGGGCAACACATATTTCAAATAACTGCAAAAGAAAAAAAGCATCCCAAATATGAGTTATCTAAAAAAACAGATTGTATAATATAGTGTTATCTTTAAACTTACCCAAAACACTTATCTTTAAATACTTTTTGCTTTATATAAGCTAAAAAGGATTTCTCAGAACGAATATGGAAGACTTTTTCACAATAAAATTGTCTTCCTTCCTGCAACAAAAATAATCTGTTTATCAGACCTAATCCACAAAATTTACAAACCTCAACTTAGGGTCTCTAAAAATTTAGAAAATTAAATGAGGTTTATGCCAGATTTTCTAGTATTTGGTTTTGTTGTTGTTGTTGTTTGCAAATGATTTATGTATTTAAATTACACAAACTGTTTCTCAAAAGTTAACATACTACTTGATAAATTATAAGTTATGATACATCAAAGCTCGATCTCAATTAATGGGACATTTAAAAGATACCAGCAAAAAAAAGTTGAAGACATAGCTGGGCATGGTGGCACATGCCTGTAAACCCAGTGGCTTGGGAGGCTGAGGCAGGAGGATTGAGTTCAAAGTCAGCATCAGCAACTCAGTGAGACCAAGAGCAATTAAAAGACTGTATCTCTAAATAAAATACAAAAAAGGGATGGGGATGTGGCTCAGTGGTTGGGTGCCCCTGGGCTCAATCCCAGTACCAAAAAAAAGAAAAAGAAAAAGAAAAAGAAAAAGTTGAAGATGTGAATAGAAGTAGATTAAGTTGACTTAAAGTTATCTGCCTGAAATAAGGTGTTTAGGAGCCAGGTATGGTAGTGTGTGCCCATAATCCCTGAGACTTTGAAGGCTAAGGCAGGAAGATACCAGGTTCAAGGCCAGCCTTGGCAACTCAATGAGATCCTGGTCTCAGAATGAAAAATAAAAAGGGATGGGGATGTTGTTCAGTGACAGCGCACCTCTGGGTTCAAACTTCAGTAAAAAAAACAAACAAAAAATAAGATGCTCCATTATTCTGCCCAACTTTTTCAAACACACAGCATTTCACGTTTTATTAATACTTTCTAAAGGAGGACTCATTCTTTTAGAATAGATTAAACTGGTTAAAAATATGCAGAAACAAAGAATGAAATGCAGCATGCATTTTAAATTAAGGTTGAAGAATCTATTAGCTCTGAGACATGTCTATATGAGCTCTATATTCAGTCCCATGCACTGCTGACATAGAGGCTCAGTGGGTATGAAAGATCACTACTTCATTTCAGCAAAGGATCTCAGTAAAACCAGATAAAGGAAGGAGGCCACAAAGCTCCAAGTTTTTTATTTTTCTGGAAAGCTCACACAAAATCAACACTTTCTAAAAGCTGCATCAAAGGAATGGGATCGTGCCTAACAAACCAAATTAAACAAATTTAAATATGTACCCATTACAATGAAAAAACTCAATAAAGATTTAGTTGTTATACAGGTTACAAAGTAACCAGATTCTCATTCCATATTAATATAAAAGGCAAAAACGTCGTATTAAGATAGTTCTTTGACAACTGAAGTCTCAGTACTATTTTCCTTGCCAATAGGACTCAATGGTAAATAACATTAAGGTGTTTTCAACAAGAAATTCAAGAAAAGTTTCTTAATGGCTTAAAAAATATATAAACTAAAATTTGACATTTAAAGGCTTCCTTCTTTACTTTTAACTGTGTGCCCACTTGCACACAAAATACCGCTACCATACTTCCAAACTAAAATTTTTATAAAAAAGAAATTCTTTCAATCTTAATTGCAAAGTTATTTGGAACTAAAGTAAAAATATGCCCAACCATAAAAAACATCCTGCAGTTAGTGAAGCCAAAATGACTGTGAAGGGGAAAATTACATAAGAAAAGACAGAAAACAATCACCAAACACTGTTGACCCACCACCATGAAGGAAGAACTGCTTGCACAGAAAGCGGACCAAAACCTTGAGATCACCACAGAAACTCATTAGATTTCAGGTACTAAGAAAACTAAGAGCAAAAGAGAAAAATCCTATGAATTATCAAAGTTCAACTAATAAACACGAAACTTCAATAGATGGTACACCCAACATGATCACTTAATCAAATAATTCCCAAGGTGCCCCTCCTTCCCAAGCCCCATACGTTTATTAGGGAAAGAATAAACCCAACTGATTAACTCCAACAAACCAAAGTATCATATTTGTATACTTAATATTAATCTGGAAATCTAAATAAAACATCCCTTCAACAGATTCTCCCCTCTCCAAAAAATGAAGTATTTCATGTTTTATTACACTTTAAAATCATATTTCTCTTTTGGTTTTATATTCAGTTTTTAATGAAGAAAACACATCCTAAGTGGTAATAGCATACTGTATGGAATACATACGTAACAAACATTTTCCTTATGGATCGGGGAAAGGTTTCTACTGACTAGCAAGAAATCTTTCAAGAGAGAACCACCCGGGGCTGGGGAGATAGCTCAGTTGGTAAAGTGCTTGTCTTGCAAGCACAAGGCCATGGGTTCGATTCCATCACTCCCAGATCATGCTAATCAAAAACAGCTGTCTTATGTTCTTGAGACAACTGTACTCCCTTCTTTGCCCGTATACCTTAATTTTCCCATTCCTATGACTACTCATTCCTATGATACTTTTCAGCTCACAAATATGAATAATTTGCTTCCAATCATACTCCACAATTATAATTTAAATTTAAAATACAATTAAGCAAGTAATAATTTTGCTTAAGAAATTAACAAACCATTTCCTGTCATGCTTGTCTGTTCCAGAATTCTGTGGCAGATTCTCTATCTCCACCAGCACAGGACCAGAGGATGTGGAAGGAATCACAGACACAGATGTTAGACTCCAAGTCTGCGGAAAAAAAAAAAAAAAATCATAAAAATAAACTATTTTTCCTTATCAACAAACAGATTATATACAGATGCAAAATAAATGCAATGTAAGCAAACAATTGAATCTTATATATGACCTTAGAGACAGATAATTTAACTGAATATTAATATTTTATTTATTCTCATAACTGATAGGGGCAAAATGTTTTATAGGTCATCTGTTTTATTTATAATATCTTAAGTGTAAAATAAGATGGAGGTAAACATTACTGAGTCACTTAGGGGATAAGGACAAGAAAATGCACAAAACTTGCACAAGTACACTACGAAATTCCAGTTAATAATATTATAATTTGTTTTAATTAACTACAGTGTTCTAGTATTTTAGAAACTTAGTATTGTCTTACCTGTTGGGAATCATTAATCTGGGTAGAAACATTATTGTGAACACTGTAATGGGAGAAAAATCTATTTTAAAAAACTGTACTTAAATTTCTAGGGCTTTACTTTCTAAGATTATACACATACATTAGTGAAAGGAGTCAAAGACATCAATGTTCTGGTTCAAATAAAGAAAAAAAATCTGCTGGCATCTAAAACTAAGAATGTCATGATCAGAAAACATTTAAAAGCCAACACTTGCTTCTCTACATAAGCTGCTCAACTGATCTTTCCATATACATATAATTTAACATTTTTTTTAAGAGACATTTACTTACTACTAATCCTGTTTACTCTTTGGACAAAGATGGCAAAACAGGCGAAAACCTCAAATGACTCCTTATACTCAAAGCATCTAGCACAAATAGCCACATAAGCTTATCTGTCACTTCTTTTGTACATTCATACCAGCTCAAGATTTTCCAGTGTCACAACAGCTCAGCATGTTTTAACTCTGAAGGCCTTAGGACAAACTTAACCTATTACATCCATTGTCCTATACATGACACCTATAAAAACAAATTGAGCAATTTTTAAGATGTCCTACAAAACTGTATAGGTTTTACAGCTGTCCAATATATAAGATGATGTGACACAATAGGTTAAAGCTAGAAATTTCTGTGTATATCCTCCTTTTCAAATGATTTATAAATGTTCTAAAATTTTTAGTTTGCACTCATTCCCTGCCTCTATACACACCCACACCCACACACATACACATTTTTTTAAACCTCAACCTGTAATATCACAAAATAGAAACTGAAGAACAGGAAAAAAAAACAGAACATTCAACAGAAGAATGTGCTATTACCACAACAACAGAGAAAATAAAAGTTTGCCGACTTCAGACATTCTAATGATTGATAGCCTCTGAAGTTAAGAATTCAACTAATAAAGCAGAAAACATATTCAAAGTTATAAAAAGGACATTCCTTGAAAGTGAGAAAAAATCTACATATTCTACATACTCCATTAATGGCAGCAATGTGTTCCAGGAGAATGAAATACAGAATTAAATACAATCAAATCTACTCTTAAGTTATCCCCCCTTCAAGGATAAGAAAAGAAAAATTACTTTCAGTGTCAGGTTGGCATAAATCTCCCCACAGCAATACTCAAGAAATTTACCTAGCTAAGACATCATTCTAGTAATGGAAAATAGGCAAAGCTTCTCAAAGGGGAGAGGGGGATCAAGTGAATACAGCATTCAAAAGACCTTCTTGGGCTGGGGATATAGCTCAGTTGGTAGTGTGCTTGCCTCACATGCATAAGGCGCTGGGTTCAATCCCCAACACTACCAAAAAAAAAAAAAAAACAAAAAAAAAAACAAAAAAAAAAAACTTTCTTATGGTGTGGGAAAAAAATCCAAAATTACCTGAACATAAAACCCAACCAATTAAGAAAGAACAAGACAGAAGTTTGTTAAAAGGCAGGGTAATGAGGAATAAACCTAATTAATACCTTAATTTTTATAAACCACATTTTAATTACAAGTTGAATTACCAGAATTTGCATCACTGTATCTATGGTCAAATCCTATTTGGGCTTGAGATAGGGCCTGCCTAACACACACAAGGCCCCGAGTTAAATCCTAACCAACACATGCACACCCCAAAAATAATAATTGTGTCAACACAGGCATACATAGTACCCTAATCAAATCAGGGAAATTAGCATTTCGGTCTCCTAATTTCTTTACCTTCAGAGTCATCTGTCTTCTTTACCTTCACAAATTATAAAACAGCTGTTTTTTAAAAAAAAACTCTTCTCCCCATCTAATTTATTTTCAAATAGTCAAAAGATTTTATTATTGTTTTTACTCACACTATTTGAAGCATTCAGTTTTATGAAATTTGTACAGAATTATCCTATTAGTCTAAGTAATAGGTAATAGGATTTATGTTTTGTCATTAACACCATCTTAATAGCCTTTTCAAAACACCTTGTTTTATTCAAAATGATGTGACTGAATTTTAAATATATATATAGTATTTAATTTGTGTAATGGAACAAAAGGATCTAATTTTCTCTACATTACACTTACTCATTTTGTGTTTCAGTTTTACCTTCAAACCAACTGCAAAATTGCTGAATAAAATTAAAACATTACTAAAAAGAAACTGTTTAGTGTAGATATGCTGCTAAGGCACCTGTAAAGAACATAGTTACCAGGTACAAGTTCTTTTTACAAATCAAGTTGTTTACAGAATACATGATCCTAAACATTAATGAAATCTACAGTCCCTTTGTTCCTCTCTAAAGTTTTCCTTTAACTGGGAATAACTTCAGTGAGTGACAAATAAAAGATGAATAACATGAGAAAACAATACTTACAATAAGTGATGTTAACTGAATCAGACCTTCCTGTTTTTAAATAATTTGGAATGTAGAAAGCATGATTTTCTCACACTTATATAGGTTATTTTACTTTCAGTAGTATTAAAGAATTACTTATTATACCTAGTCCTCACTTCCCTTTTTAAAGGATTACAGGGACGGAAGGATGGCAAAAGTACTAGCAAACAAAATGTCCAATATCCTTTAAGATGTCATCACTTCTAAATATATTTAATATTAGTTAAGACATACAAAGGAGTTGTTAGGAAACAAAATAATACAAGGAAAATGACATCAATTTAAAAACCTCTTATTCAAATAAGCTGTTTTTATGAAACTGCAGAGTACAAGGTGAAAAAATATTTTTACGTCAAATAGTTGTGCCCTTTTAAAAGCTATTGCTTTCCATGGTTCACTGGAGCAAAACCGTTCATGCAAACAAAACAGCAAGGGCAAGAGTGAAAGGGCATGCATGAGTGTGCAAGCTCAGGTCTCTCTAGAACTCCACTGAAAATAAATCAGAGTATCATAATCACTTTAATATCCCATTTTTGTTGTTATCAGGACTAAGAACATCACTAATGAAGAGAAAATAATATTTAGCAATAATTTAACATTTAAATTAATTTTAATTCTAGAAAAAACTACTCATACTCAATTTTTGGTGAGCAATGTATACTTTAGAACATCTTTTGAGGAAAATTTTATTTTGCAAATGAAAGTCTGAAGTTTTCAACATAATATCACTTCTGAAATACTGTGTTTACATTTCTACTAACTTTACTAGGTACTCTTTAATATTCTATCAGAGTCCCCCTTTCAAAAGATGGCCCATTAAAGGAACATGTTTTAAAAGCTATAAAATGCCTCTAATATTTCTCCACCATTTTTCTTAAAAACACTGTTTATAAATAACTTTAAGGAAACAGAAGTGTATAGTCCAGAAAAGGCACATTTTTTGTTTTTTTAATGTAAAAATTTACAGAATTTCCTACTCCCTCTGGCTTTATTCATTTATTTAGTTTTAATAGTCTATCAGCTAAAGAAACTCTGTAACAGTCATTCTTCAAAAAAGCAGAGTGCTTTTGTAGTGAATTGCTTATCACAGCCTGGTCTTAATAGCTTTCGAAGTGAAAAAAACTGAACATGAAAATTTCAAGGTGAGACTGACCATCTCAGCACCCAAATTTCGAGTACAAATTCAAAAAAAGAACTCAGATTTGGGGGTATGGTATCTCTATGGCTTTTAACAGGCATTCCAGGATTCTCTAACAGCAGTTTTTGGAAAGTATTCTATGAGAGTACACATTGTAATATACACTATTAAAATTAACGGAACCATCATAAACAATTCTCAATCAATCTATAGGGATTAAAATGATAAAAAGTTACATTTTCCATCCACTATGAAATAAAATTAAAAGAAAAAAAAAAAGATTTAAAATATTCACAAATATGAGGCTGGGTCATGGTTCAGTGGGTACAGCACTTGCCTAGCATGTGTGAGGCACTAGGTTCGATTCTCAGCACCACATATAAATAAATGTCCATTGACAACTAAAAAAATATTTAAAATATTTATATATATTCACAAATATGTGGAAATTAAGCAACACACTCCTAAATAATCAATAGGTCAAAAGAGAAATCACAAGAGATTAGAAAATAACTTGGGAAGAACAAAAAATGAAAACACAGCATACTAAAACTTACAGATTTAATTAATTACTAGAAGAAATTTACAGCTATAAATGTTATATTAAAATAAACACAACCTAATAAATGTATGTAATCGTCTACCTGTAGATCACAGAAAAAAAGCACACTAAAAGAAGTAGAAATATTTAAAAAATAGCAAAGGAGCAAGTATTTTTAAAAAATAGGAAAGGGGGGGGAAATCAATGAAATCAAAAGCTAGTTCTATTTGAAAAGGCCAAAAAAACTGACAAAACCTTAGCCAGAATTACCAAGAAAAAAAAAGAGAGGCAACAATTACTAAAATCTGAAGGAAATAAGTGAACAGCACTACTGATCTTATAAAAAGACTGGAATAATATGAACTATGCCAATGAATTAGGTAACTTAAATAAAATAGAAACATTTTCCAAACACAGCTCCCAAACTGATTCCAGATAAGAAATTTTAAATACATCTAGTAGGAGATTGAATTAAAAGTTTTAAAACTTCGCACAAGAGAAATTCTAGGTCACATGGCTTTAATGGTAAATTTTACCGCAGATTTTGGGTGAATACAAATCTTTATAAATTCTTCTCATAAAATGTAAGAGGGGGCTGGGGAGATAGCTCAGTTGGTAGAGTGCCTGCCTCGCAAGCACAAGGCCCTGGGTTCAATCCCAGCACCGCCAAAAAAAAAAAAAAAAAAAAAAAGTAAGAGGAAGGACTATTTACCAACTTTTTCTGTGAATTCAGTATCACCCTGATAGCAAAATCAGACAAAAACACAGTAAGAAAAGTATAGATGATCTCTGATGAATGTAGACACAAAGATCTACAAAACATTAGCAATCCAAATCCAGCAATATAAAAGGAAGAATTATAAACTATAACCAAGTGGAATTTATCCTAGGAATAAAATTGCTTATTTGTAAATCAACCTTGTTCTTTGAGATCCTTGTGTGTAAAAATAACTTATATCTTTAAATCCTTACTTATCAATAACAAATGCCACTCTGATTATAAAAAGCATACCCATTCCCAACTCTATTTTATTAAACTTGTTAATTTTTCTTCATATCAACTTTATCTGGCATTATCTGTTTTATGTGTTCCCTGTTACTCTCCCAAATACCCATAGACAACCCTAACATTTCAAAAAGTCTTCAACAAAGGTTTCATGACAGCAAAAACCTAAAATAAAAAAAACATTATGTATCAGTTTCTATGTAGTAAAACATTACTCACCTGAGTTCTTCAGGTTTTGCTATACTTGCTGCTAGAAGAAAAAAGAAAATAATATCTAATTAGTTCAATCTTACAAAATAAATTGCTTCATTATTCAAAGTAGAACTTTGATTTGTAAAAGCCATTCCCCAGTTTTCAAAACTTAATTTTATAAAAGTGTTCTGGAATTCATACCAGTAAATTCAATAATGGCAATCATTACCATTTTTAAAATAAAGCAGTAAGTATTTAATTTTCTTTTAAAACAAAACCATCTGCAAGTCTCCTAGAGTGAGCTAATTCTGAACCTTACAGAGGAAACCAAGAGGTTACTGAGGATTTTAAACCACCACAGTGAAATGGTTTCATTTATAGTCATATACTATTTTGTTTACAGTCACACCAAAAATTATGAATATAAATAATCAGTTTTATTTTAAAAAATTAATATTTCCAGGAGATACCTCAGAAAACTTGGAATGGAACCATTTGACCCAGTATGCCACTCCTCAGTATGTATCCAAAGGACTTAAAATATACTACACATGTAGCATACACAGTATACTGCAGTGACGCAGCCACATCAAATGTTTATAGCAGCTCAGTTTACAACAGCTAAGCTATGGAACCAACAGAAATGCCCTTCAACAGATGAATGGATAAATTACAACAGTTGTCAGTAAATGGATGAAACTGGAGACTATCATGGTAAGTGAAATAAGACAATCTGAAAAAAAAAAAAAAAAAATCAAAGGCCAAGTGTTCTCTCTGATATGTGGATGCTAACACAAAACAAGTGGGGGTGGGAAGAATGGAAGTTCACTGGATTAGACAAAGGGGAATGAAGGGATGGGAGTGGGGATGGGAATGGACTGGACATAACTTCCCTATGTTCATATATGAATACACAACCAGTGTAATTCCACATCATGTACAACCACAAGAAAGGTAAGTTATATTGCATGTATGCATAATAAGTCAAATACGATATGTTCTACTACCATGTTTATCTAAAATGAACAACAACAAAAAAAACGTGATACATACACACACACACACACACAATGGAGCATTACTCAGCCATAAAAAAAAAAAAAAAACGACTTTATGACTTTTGCCAGTAAACAGACAGATCTGGAGACTATCGTCCTAAGTGAAATAAGCCAATACCAAAAAAACCAAAGGCTAGATATTCTCTCTGAATATTGTGTGTGGAAGCTAAAACACAATAAGGAGAGCCAAGGGAAGAACAGAAGTTCAATGGGTTAGCCAAAGGGGAATGAAGAGAAGGAAGTGGGATGGAAATAGGAAAAATAGTAGAATTAATCACATATAACTTTCTTAAGTACATATGAATATACTACTAGTGAAACTCCACATATGTACAACCACAAGAATGGGACCCTAATTAGAATGTTATACTCCATTATGCATAATAAGCCAAAATACACTCTACAGTCACATATATCCCCAAAAGAACAAATTTGTTAAGAATTTTTTTAAATAAATACTGCCAAATAGGAGCTGAAGAAATGGCTCCTTTTGGAGAGCACTCGCCTTTCATGCCTAAGGACCCCGGTTCAAATCCCCTGCCGGGAAAATGAGAGGAAAAAAAAAAAAATACTGCCAAATATGACACCATGGCAGATGTTTGGGACAACTGGTAAAGACCCTGATACTGGACATAATTAAAATTCAATCTATATTTTAACATAAATTCAGATTTGAAACTGAACAGAAGTTTTTTTATTTTTATTTTTTATAGTTATATATGGACAGAATGTCTTTATCTTGTTTATTTTTATGTGGTGCTGAGGATTGAACCCAGCACCTCACATGTGCGAGGCAAGTGCTCTGCCACTGAGCTACAGCCCCAGCCTCCAAACACATCTCATTTGTCAAAGTAAACCATGCTTTTTCTTCCATAATTACAACTTAATAAACAGTAAGCAAGTAACATTTATGAATTTGGAAATATCTACCAATAATGTATTAAAATTAAAAGCTATATTTAACAGAATTTTTAGTAATATTATAATATAAAATAAAACTAAACACAATCTCAGAATGCCATCTGAATTGGGATTAATATAAAGCTTAATCTCAGCTACAGGTACAGGTAATTTTCCCCTGTGTATCTTATGAAACTTATTACACTAGAAGAGTACTTTAGTGGATTAGAATAGCCGTAAAAAGAGATTCAGGATTTCCTCTCAAGTAAACAAAACCAGAATATGATTAATTATCAAGAAAAAACAGTCTTTTGAAGCAGGGTTGCATTTCACCTTTCATATGCAGAGTTCGACGAGAATATCGTTTGCTGGGCCTTCTTTCAAAGGACGTTGATCTTCTCGCTTTGCTGGTTTTTGTGGTCTGATACTCAGTTTTCCCACTAAAATAAGGTACATCAACAAAAATTTAAGGCCTATGATCTTAGTACAAGAAAGTCTACATTCAGGTTCTCCTTGAAAGAAGCATCCTAATCATTATCCTGAAGGAACTAGTACTATTATTTTTTATTTCCCTCTTTATTATATCATTCTTTCACTTTTTAGGCTTTTGAGAATAGGTAAAATTAATTATACTGTTTTTTATTTTTCCACTCAAGCACACATAGTATCTAAAAACATAAATATTAGTTCAGAATGCCTGTGCTCTTATGGTATTTGGAATACCTTCCTATCCAAATACCTCAAGTCAAAGTGTTTAATTAAAAATAAAATTTTCAGTTACTTTTTCTAATTGTGATATATTTTCAGAATTAATTTTCCAGAAACAGGCTGGGGAGATAGCTCAGCTGGTAGAGTGCTTGCCTCACAAGCACAAGGCCCTGAGTTCGATCCCCAGTACCACAAAAAAAAAAAAAAAAAAAAAAAAATTTCCAGAAACATTTTTACAACTATTATCCTGCTTCTTTGATTTCCACTTAAATTCTGTTTAAAAAAAAAAAAAAAAAAAAAAAAAAAGGCCTCCCCACTCTCTTACATGAATTCCACTGGCTGACTTGCCATATAGTAGCAATACTATCCATTCCTTCTTCAAATCACATCGATTCACACAGCATGTTTTAAAAAAAAAAAAAAAAAAAAGCTAATAATCTAATGTAATGTAAACCAAAACATTTCTAACTCATGGCAAACAAACAAGGGGTCTCTAAGAGCAATGGAATTCCAGGTTTATAAAGGACACAAATATTATTCAAATTAATACCCCACTCAGTGCAAAATATCTTTTTTTTCAATAAATTATAAAGCTGTTGGACAGAGAATCCATAAAACTCTTGTTAAATCAATTTAAACAGGGTTATTTATTATAACAAAGGTCAAAAGGGATTATAAAAGCCATAAGTCACTCTGATTTTCTATTTAAGAAATCATAGCCAATAATAATACATTTTTTTTTTTTAATTTGGCCAATGAAAAGCTTTGGCAAACCACTTTATTTCCCCATGCCTTAGTTTCCACATTTGTTTTTTGTTTTGATTTTGAGGTGCTGAGGATTGACCCCAGGGCCTTGTTTTTGTGAGGCTAGTACTCTACCAACTGAGCTATATCACCAGCCCCACATTTGTTAAAGGAGAGTTGGCCTAGTATTTGGGGCCTGGATAAAAGAATGGATGATAGAGGGCTGGGGCTGTAGCTCAGTGGGAAAGCGCCTGCCTACCATGTGTGAGGTACTGGGTTTGATCCTCAGCATCACATTTAAAAAAAAAAAAGGAAGGTATTGTGTCAATCTATAACTAAAATATTTTTTTTTAAAAATGGATAGACAAAACAGCTGTTAAACTTAACCTATATCTAAAACGTGATCCTAGTCGAATAAATCCAGAGCGATGAGAACTCTTTTGTACAGGGCCTCGGAGGCGAAAGAAGGCATGATGCTCCACAGCACATTTCCATAAATGTTTGCATGCTTTTGGATGATCCAGTCTAAAAACAAATGTATGTTCCTGCTCTTTGCCCTGGAAAGGAAAAGGATATAAAAAGAAGCGATTATTAAACTGGGTGTGGTGGTGCATACCTGTAATTCCCGCAACTCTAGGGACTGAGGCAGGAAGAGTTGTAGTTCAAAGCTAGTCTCAGCAATTAAGAGAGACCCTGTCTCAAAAAGAAAAAAAAAAAAAAAAAACACATAAAAAACATAAAAAGGGCTGAGGGATGTGGCTTAGTGGTTACGCTTCCCTGGGGTCAATCCTCAGTTTTTAAAAAAAACAAAAAGAGAGAGAGAGGGAGAAAGGGAGAGATATTAGGGCAAATACTCCTGTCTCCTATTTCAGTGATACAAATACAGTAACAGCAAAACCAAGAAAGATTTAACAAAGTATCTAGTTTGCTCCCTGAAATTCACTTCTTTTTTTGGCAGTGCTGGGAACTGAACCAAGAGCCTCACATATGCCATAGTATTCCACTATGAGCTACTCCCCAGCCAGAAACTTATTCTTTATAATAGCTATTATACTTAAAAAAGCAGAGTTAAAAATCAAACTATTTTCTACACCAGGATAAAGTAGTTCCTTGAAGTGTCCCCTCTATTTATATACTCTCACTTGTCAGAGAAACAAAATTCACCTATCATTCTTTGTGGTAATTGTACTTTAGAAGCTGGGTATGTAGCTCAGTGGCAGTGTCTGCCTGTCATGTGTGAGGCCCAGGGTTTGATCCCAAGCATCACAAACAACAACTTAAAAGCATTTTATATGATCTGTCAATATGTGTCAACAGTCCTAAAAGTGCTCACATTTTTTGTCCTTTTAACCATACTCCCAGGAGACAAATTATAATAGTCAACATTTATAGACATTTTTCTATGGATCTCACATGAATGAGTAATACTATCATTAGTCCTATTTCATACATAAGGAAATAGGAAACTAGAATTAGAACCTAGTAAGTGTTGCTCCAGAAGCTATGGTTTATAACAACAAATACTGCATCTCTAGAAAAAATGATTTTCTGTAATAAAAACTGACACAACCCCAAATGTGCAAAACTAGAGAGAAATGGTCAAGGAAATAATAGTGTATTTTAAAACTATACAGAAAGATAAAGGATGAATGCATGAATGTGACACTGTTTATTCATATTACAGAATACTACATATTAGTTAAAAAGAAACTAAATCTACACAGCTAGAGGGCTTAAACTTAAAAAGCAAGCTACAAGTATATTTATGTCTATGTAAATTTTTCTTTTTTCATCTTCAGTACTGTGAATTAAAAGTAGGGACCCCTCCACCACCCTACCTACATTTGCAGCCCTTTTTATTTTAAGACAGGGTCTTGCTAAGTTGTCCAGGTCAGTCTCAAATCTATAGTCCTCCTGTTTAAGTTTCTTGAGTCACCGGGATTAAAGGCATGCACCCCAGCACTCAGGTATAAATTTACTTATCCATTTCTAAAATAAATTTGAATCAAGACATAGAAAATACTATAATCCTAGATTCTGAAAAAAATGGATATGATTTTTTGTACTTTTCAATTTACTTAAAATATTTTGTAAACTTAACTTTTCTCATTTAAAATTACTTTTTAATGTCAGTTTCTTTACCATCTTGATACAGGAAGATTCTTAAAATCTAAAACACAAAAATGCTGACCACAAAGCAAAATAATTTATGAACTCTATTACACTGATATGGTTCTATTCATCCAAAAGACACTATTAAGAAGAATCAAGGGCTGGGGATATAGCTCAGTTGGTAGAGTGCTTGTCTTGCATGCACAAGGCCCTTGGTTCAATCCCCAGCACCGGAAAAAAAAAAAAAAAAAAAAGGAAGAATCAAAAGACAAGTTAAAGAGAAGATACATGCACGCTATATCTGACAAAGAATCCCTGGGTTCAATCCTCAGTGCCCACCCCCAAAATATACATACATATATATGTATATATACATGCATATATATGTGTGTGTGTATGTGTGTATGAAAAATCAAAATCCTCCAAAGCTGAAATAGTCTTACAATAGTACACCCAGGCCCTTGAGGTTTATGTAAACTTTTCTACACAAAGTATTACCATTAAAAAAAAATTCCAGATATAAAAATATTAATGTACCAAAATTCACTTACTATATCATGAAGTTCTTCCCAATAACTATTTCTCTTCACTAAAAAGCATTTTAGTGGGCTGGGATTGTGGCTCAGGGGTGGGGTGCTGGCCTAGCAACATGTGCGGCACTGGGTTCAATCCTCAGCACCATAAAAAAATAAAGGTATTATGTTCATCTACTAAAAAAATTGTTTTAAGAAGCATTTTAGTACACAAAAATAGGCATACATACCACATATTTTTGCATACTTGCAAAGATTATGCACTCTATCTTACCACTAATCAAGCTGTTGTAATTGCTTCTCTACTTATTGCTCCCTCCTACTACACTCAAATTTGCTAGAGATCATGAAAAATTCTTCATTCATCCTGATAAGTAAAAAGTCTCACACTGTACCAGAAACATAAGCACTTATCTCTATTCATACATGAATAACTTTACAGTCAAAACAGAAGACCTGGGCTTGGAGCTCAGTGGTAGAGCGCTTGCCTAGCATGTGGAGGCACTAGGTTTGATCCTTAGCACCACATAAAAATAAAGGCATTTTGTCCACCTACAACTAAAAGAAAAAAGCAGAACACAAAACTGTACTGACTAAAAAGTAGTACTTCCCATTAACCATCAGCAATCAACACAACCAGGTTTCTAACAAACTACTGATTCTTTTATTTTATTAATGTTGACCAGAATCTATAGTACTTTTCTGATAAACTTAAAGACTGTTTGCCAACATGGGTGTTTGTACTCTTAAAGTGACCAGTCCAATGTCATTATTAAAAATGAGACAAAAAAACTATACTCCAAGTATATAAATAACTTTAATTGCTACAGTCTGAATCTTTTTTCCAGTTACCATATTTAGTTAAGCAATAACCACAGAAAAAACATTAGTAAACTACTATCCTGATACAGAGTAATATCTGATATTATTAATATTTATGCTGGAATTTACAATGACATTTTCATATGCACCTTTGTAGGAAAAACAAAAAAGGAAATGAACAGAAATGCTGACCAAAAAAGAAATATAAGTAAATATGACTAAGTATTAACATAACTATTAAAAGATCAAGTTTAAAACAGTAATATTCCACTATCATAAGCAAAACTTTTTTTTTTAATTCAATAACAGCAAAGTTTTGGCAAAATTCCCATACTTGTACTTTCACCTACTTTACAAAGTACATCCAAAATGTTACCACTAATGAGGAAAAAAAATGAATTCGAAATTACAAACATAATGGAAATGTGAATCTATGTCTACATACAATGAAAGAAAAATCAGGAAACATTTTAAATGGAAGTACAATGTACTTAGGAAAGGAAAATCGTAACAAAGTTTTTAAATCTCTCCAATATTTAATTATAAAAATGTTCGAACATATACAAAAATTGAATACCAATAAAGACACCATGTACAGTCAACTATTAACATTTTAATGTGCTTACAACTGTATCTTTACATATCTTAAAGTTTGTTAATTTACATACAATAATTTTAGATGTACAATTCTGTGAGTTTTGACCAATATACAGTTGTATAATCTGGCTATAAGGCTATAGTTCCCTCAACCCCAAAAAATATCCCTCAGAATTCTACCATCTGGTAGTCAACCCCCTTCTCAATCTTTAATCCAAAGCAATCAGTGATCTATTTTCCATTCCTATAGGCTTGACTTTCCCAGAATATCATATAAATGCAATCACATAGTACATAATCTTTTTAAGTTTTTGCAGTACTGGGGGTGGAACCCAGGGCCTTGTATATGCTAGGCAAGCACTCTACTACTAAGCTACATTCCCAGTCCTCCTTTATTTTATTTAGAGACAGGGTCTTTCTTCTTAATAAATTGCCCAAGCTGGCCTGGGGCTTAGATTAGCCCGTCTCATCCTCCCAAGCAGCTAGAATTGTAGGTGTGTGCCACAATCCCAGAGGTACTTAATCGTTATGAATCTGACATTTTACTTAGCATAATGAATCTGAGATGCATGTATGTGTGAACTGATTAGGATCTGCATTACTGATAAAAAAGTAATCCTTAGTTCAAAAGGCTTTGAAGAATATTAGATAGATATTTTTAATTTTTAAAATCAGATATGAAGGGAATATGGTCACTTAAATTTAACTTTTTGTATACCTCATATATTTTAGCAATGAAAAAACAAAATAACTTCAATTACATTATCTTTAATCTTAAGGGCAGGAATCCATACGTTTAGGATGGTTATAACCTAAATCAGGAAATTACTTCAAGTGTTAATTATACAAAGTTTTTTCTATGTCTGTGTAAAACAATGAAGTACATTGTTATTGGTATTCCCCTTTGTAAAGATGTTACCAAGGTTGTGTACCTGTAATCCTTGGAAGGCTAAGGAAAGAGGATCACAAGTTCAAAGCCAGCCTCAGCAACTTAGTGAGACCCTGTCTCAAAAATAAGAAGAGCTATGTATGTGGTTCAGTGGCAAAGCCCCCTGGGTTCAATTCCTGGTACCAAAACAACAACAACAATAGAGATATAAGTTACCATAAAACACAGTCATTGTTAAGCAGTTAATGCAACAAAATTCCTACCTGATCATCATCTTCTACAACCACTAGGGTTATTTTATTCTTCTTAAAATCCATTCTGGTTATCTTGGGCCTACATAGTAATATGAGACCAACAGATTAAAAAATGTTTTATTCTGTTTTTATTTCAAGTACATTTAATCATCTAATTCCTGAACAGAATACTGACAGTAAATGTAATCTGTACTACCCAAAGTCATCTATTTGAAAAGACAAAAGGAAATTACATATTTTAAAAATAGTATCTCTATCAAAATTGATGCTGCATATATATCAGACATTAAAAATATAAAGGAAAAAAAGAACATGAAGCAATTTATATATTTCACAGACCTCAACTATGGTGTAAAAAAAATCCCCAGGCACAGGTAAAATTATTTCACTGTTAAAGAAACATCACAGGAATTGAATATAGGAAAGATGATAAAGCTTAAAAATGGCATAAAGGAAAATATTACTGATTAAGGTCTTCAATTCTTATTTTCTATTGCAATTTTGGTTTGAGGATATACATGTTCTTAAATTTTTTTTTTTTTAAAACCTCATCATATGGGTCACTTTCTAACTCCATCTCTTCAATCTGTACCACAATTCTAAATCACCTGCCATATTTAACTCTATTTCTATCAACTGTGAATGTCAGAACAATTTGACTCTCGCTCCTAATGACTAATCTTTCAATTTTCACAACTTTATAACAAGGTACAAGAAGTGACCTCTTTATCTCTCTACTCAGAATATCCTTGGGCTGCAAGGCATGTTTCAAAGCAAGCTGGAATTCCAAAGAAATAACAACCAAGGACTGAGAAGATAAATGCCCCAGTTTCTTCACCCATCAAGGTATAGGTATTCCACTCAAATCTCTTACAAGAATTCCTAGCAGGAACAACTATATGTAAATTTCAGTAGAAGAAAGGGGCTCTGAGCTAACTGTCCTGGCCTATTGTGAAGAATTAAATAACATTAAGAATGAAACAACAGAGGGGCCAATATTCATGAGCCATCTTTGACTCATTTCTATAACACTAGAACACTTTAAGCACTATATTAGTTCTGACAATAATGTACAACACTATTGCCTGATTTTTAAGCTTTTAGAACACCAGACAAAAACCTAAAGGTCTAACAGTTATAAAATCCATGTAAAATCTGTTTGATGTAAAAGTAAAATGTCAAGTATGGATGATAAAAGTGAGAATATGGAAAAAATGAGCCAAGTTTTTAAAAAGGGCTAAAAGTACTAACAGCTCTCCTCCCTCTTACACAACAGAGTAAAAGAGTTGTCTGCAGAACAAAAAACAAACCAAAGAAATAAAAATAGTGATATAGCTGCACGAAGGGAGGGAGTGCCATGAAGATCATTAAATATAGAAATATATAATATTTATATTTAGGCATACTTTGACACGCCTTGAAACTAATGGAGAATATAGCTAGAAAAAAGGGCTAGGGATGTGGCTCAGTGGCAGAGCACCCCAAGTTCAATCCTCAGGGCCACAAAAAGAGAATAAGATGACTAGAGAAGACAGTTGCTTTTCATTTGCAGGCTTTTCAGAACTATTTGATTTTCAAACTATATTTAACTTATTAATTTGACATAAATGCTTTTATTAGCCAGGCATGGTGATGCATGCCTGTGTAATCCCAGAGACCTGGGAGGCTAAGGCAGAAGATCCCATGTTCAAGGCCAGCCTCATCAATTTAGCAAAACCCTCCATAACCTAATGAGACCCTGTCTCAAAATAAAAAAATCAAAAGGACTGGGGATGTAGCTCAGTGGTGAAGTGTCCCTGGGTTCAATTTACAATACCAAAAAACTAATAATTTAAAAATAAAACTATTTTACTCATTAAAAACAAAACAACAATAAGTATCTGTGGACTGTTGACTCTGCTTACCAAAAAAATAAGCCAATTTTAGTGTCTCCTTCAAAAACAAGGACTCCTGTTGGGGTCAGTCCCAAACTATAGTCATTCCCATCTCTAGCCTAATTTAACAAGAAAAAAATGTGTTAGGTCTATTTGCCTAAAACAGGTTCCACGTTTTCAATTAACTCTTCAATTTTACTTTCATGCTGAATATATTACTTACATATATATAGCTAATATTAATATGCAAGATGTTTTCAACAATTAGCATATTCAACATCCCATTCTCTGGAAAATTCATGCATACTTTTTTTTAAAGTGTCTGAAACACTACACAATAATCCTGTTTTATCCACAGGGGCTATGTTCTGAAGTCTCCAGTAGATTCCTAAAATCATACATAGTACCTAGTCCTAGAAATACATTTTTTCCAGTATATAAATACCTATTAAAAAGTTTCATTTTAAATTAAGTACAGTAAGAGCTTAACACTAACAAAACAGAACAATTTTAACAATATACTATAATAAAATTTATGTGGTCTCTTCTCTCAAATTGTATCTTATTATTTGGGAAATCTCAATGTAATATTTTTGGACTTTGGTTGATCATGGATAAATGAAACTGAATGAAAACAAAACCAGAGATAAGGTGAGGACTACTGCAGGTTGTAAGACATGTCTTCAATGAAGGTAGATAGTTATACTCCCACTCCCACTATGAAGAAAGCTCCTTCCAGAGTCTTTCCATATTCCTTCCACCTACCAATTAAATAACAAATT
The DNA here is from genome assembly GCF_902686445.1 of Sciurus carolinensis. Taxonomy (NCBI): domain Eukaryota; kingdom Metazoa; phylum Chordata; class Mammalia; order Rodentia; family Sciuridae; genus Sciurus; species Sciurus carolinensis. The sequence continues at coordinate 78,866,538 of NC_062215.1, forward strand.
TGACAATGTTGCTAATTTACCTAGAAATAACACAAATCACTACTCAAGCTGTTCCATATTTTATCAAAGCCCTCTCAAGTTATAAATTTTCAACTTTGCTTCCTGAATTGTTTTAACAGAGCCTACTGAGTAATGAGATTAAGTGACATAACATGAAGTAAAAAATTAGTGATTTGAGGGGCCAGAGGTTGTGACTCATTGGTAGAGTGCTTGCCTCACATGTGTGGGGCACTGGATTCAAACCTCAGCACCACTTAAAAATAAAGGTATTATGTCCATCTACAACTAAAAACATTTTTTTAAGTATTAGTGATTTAAAACCTTAAATAGTACTTTTTCACAACTAAAAATATTAATAGCTTAGAAGCACCTATGTACTTCTTTTAAAATTTTTCTTATGAATCTTCCTATGTAATTTTATTTGTTCAATATCTAATCTCAACCATTTTTTAAACCATATATCCAGAGTACCCTATGCTAGACCATATACAAATTCATATGCTCCCCTATACACAAATTCATAGTGACCTTAAGTCCCAAAGAAATGAAGTTTTAAAAGACACCACAACACAATGCTTACCTTGACCACATGCATGTCAACTCCATACATTTCTAGCCATTTGGCTTTATTTAGATAATTGGTTTCAGCTTGGGCTGGTGTCTGACCTCTAAAAATTAAAATGATTTTTTAAATAATAATAATATAAAATGAAATCTATATATCAAAGACAGAAGATAACTGGTATGAAATAACTATTGTGGTGATGTTAAAAAAGTGTGATCAAATGTCAAGTACCTGTATTCCTTCCATTTCTCAAAAATAGCCAGTTCCATCTCTTCAGTCTGAGTGGGCACAAACCTGAACTCTGAGACAAGTTCAGGACTGTGTTCAGCAAGATCATAGTCACCAAGTTCAGCTATAAACATAAGTTACACAAAGTTACATTGCGTTAATGCTAATTAAGTTTATTTCCTGCAGAATCCTTCAAAACCCATTTTATAAATAAAAAATGTTAGGTAGATTATTTTTTTAAACTCCAGGAATTCATAATGCTCAAACAATTCCCAACAATAAATCTTAGGCCAAGCGCAGTGGCATTCTCCTATAATCCCAGAGACTCAGGTGCTAAGGCTGAAGGATCTAGAGTTCAAAGCCAGTCTCAGCAACAGAGAAGCACTAAGAACTCAGTGAGACCCAATCTCTTAATAAAATACAAAATAGGGCTGGGGACGTGGCTCAGTGGTTGAGTACCCCTGAGTTGCCGATGGTCTCAACTGAGGCTGGTCTCAAACTTAATATCCTCCTACATTGACTGGCCTCTGAGTCATTGGGATTACAGGTAAGCATCACCATGCCCAGCTTTTTTATTGTTGTTGTTGTTGGTGGTGGGGGATAGTGGGGATTATACCCAGGGATGCTTTATCACGGGGCTACATCCCGGTCCTTTTTTTAGTTTGGAAACAAGGTCTCACTAAGTGGTTGAGGCTGGCCTAAGACTTGTGATTCTTCTAACTCAGTTTTTGGAGTCACCGGGATTACAGGCATGAACCACTACGCTTGGCTTGTTTTTTTGCGGTGCTGGGGATTGAACTCAGGGCCTTGTACTTATAAGGTAAGCACTCTACCGACTGAGCTATCTCCCCAGCCCAGCTTGTATTTTTAATTGCATATCTTTTTCATTTATTCATAGCCTAATGCTTAGCTTTTCAAAGTCACTTTCTAGACTTACACAGAAAAATCTTTTGACCTGATAATGAGTAAATGAAAAAAACGAACAATTCTCAAAAAGACAATTAGCTGGTATCTATAAAGAATCAGAGTAATGTCACAGAACACAATATCATAAAACATTGTAAGATATAGTCCCTGTGTTCTTGGGATGTAGAAATATTAATCCTAAAAAAGTAACTCAGAATTATTTAAAAGAGAAAGAATAATGTATAAACATTTATATGTTCATCTGTGCTATTTCTGAACTTAAGCTGTTTTTATTTTCTCCCCAAAACCACACCAGAGTTTTGTATACTTCTGATATATTTTTTTTAGTTGTTGATGGATTCTTATTTTCTTCATTTATTTCTATGTGGTGCTGAGAACTGAACCAAGTGCCTCACACCTGTGAGGCAAGTACTCTACCACTGAGCCACAACCCCAGCCTTGACACATTCATTTAAAAGAAAATTTAACTTGTATTAGAAAGTTAAATTTTTTTCATTATGATGAAAGTCCAGTTGTGGAATTAAAAAAAAAAAAAAAAAAAAAAAAAGACATGAGAACTATCTTGACATAATAACTATGGGGCCTTGTGCTTGCAAGGTAAGCACTCTACCGACTGAGCTATCTCCCCAGCCCACCATTCATTTTCTACGGAGTTTCTAATCCACACTGGGCCTGTATTTACTGATCACTACTGTGATTCAACCTATGTTAAAATACAAAAAATATGTATTTTTTAAACCCTGGAAACACAACACACCATATTCCATGTGTGTATATATCAAAACACACTCTACTGTCATGCAAATCTAAAAAGAAATTTTAAAAAGCATGTACTTTTGTTGTCCTAAAACTCACAGAATGAGATACAAATAATATATGAGGCAACAAATAGTATAACATCCTGAAAATAGCTTTACAGTGTATCTAAAAGTTATTAGAGTTCATCTCATACAAGAATAATGAAAATATGAGTGTGCTTTCAATAAAATATTTGTGGGTGAGGGGTGTAGCTCAGTGTACAGCACTTGCCTAGCATGCCCAAGGCCTTGGATTGCATCCCTAGCAGCACAAAAACAAATGGGCAACTATACTTTTCTAATCATTTATAGCATTTCCAAGCTAGCATCTAGCTGACATTATGTAGTCAAGAACACTAGTTTTAATTTGGAAATAGACAAGGATAGTAAAAAGCAGGGCAATACAAGTTTACATTAATGAAAAATTTCTGAAGTAAAAAAAAAATTTCATTGCCAATCCCCATATCAACAGGAAAATGTGCTTTCTTCAATAATGAATGCACAAAATAGGCAAAAACATTAGGTTTACCATAAGACATAAAAAAAATTAGTCTTATTATCTACACAATGGCAAATAAATACCACTGACATTATAGACTGGGGTTAAACATGGAACCACTATGACAGCATAGAACTAATCTTGATCATCATTAAGTACTATTTTTCTTCTAGTATATATAAAGATGCTCATTTGTTAAGAGAATATCTTCTAAAATAACCATTGGGAGCTTTTTTGGTAGAGAGTGGGGAGATCAGGGATTGTACCCAGGGGCAATAAACCACTGAGCCACATCCCCAGCCCTACTTTGTATTTTATTTAGAGAAAGGATCTCACTGAGTTGCTTAGTGTTTCACTGTTGCTAAGGCTGGCTTTGAACTCTCGATCCTCCTGCCTCAGCCTCCAGAGCCACTGGGATTACAGGTATGTGCCATCCAGTCTGGCTCTAAGTATGCTCTAAACAATTTCTTCATGGATTCATTTTTTAAGATTAAAGAAAGCCTGATGCAGAGGAACATGCCTGTAATTCCAGCAACTTGGGACACTGAGGGAGGAGAATCCCAAGTTTAAGGCCAGCCCCAGTAATCCAGCAAGACTCTGTCTCTTTATAAATATTAAAAGGGACAGAGATGTAGCTTTAGTAGGAGAGCATTCCCAGGTTAAATCCCCAGTACCAAAAGAAACGAACAATGACAATGAATAAAACTAAACACACTTGTCCCTAGTAACTATAACAATAATTCACTCATATGTCACTGCATTCTTTTTAAGGAGAAAAAAAAATCAGCTTAGGATCTAATCATGACATTTACTGAATTATCAGACAGACTGCAACTTTTATTTGAAAACACTATGAATAGAAAGGGGCAGAGATGAAAGGGAATAAAAGGAAAATGCTCTAAAACAAATGAAAATAAAAGATTTAAACACTGATACAAGTTTACACAAAAACAGCATTCTTTTCTTACACATCATTATACTCTTGAAATTCTTTCACTAAAACACACAAAAAAGAAGCACACTTTAATCTTAGAGTAAGCATATGAATTGCTTACTTACCTTGCAGATTATAAGCTGCCAATTGTACTGCTGTATCAAAGGGACATTCTAATCTAAGAACAAAATGGAAAATTGTCAATTTCATAACTTCATTTTAAGGTTCATTTTAACCTTCATTTTAAGAAATACACATATTATGTTGATTCTTTTTCATAACTATAAACTTATTTTCAAAAAAATTTTGACTACCCGTGAAAATGTAGTTATTTACTAAATAACTAATACTCACTTTCCACTGAGAATATCTTGTTTTAACTGAAGAACAAATAAATACCTAAGGAAAGATAAAGGGCACAAATTTAACTAATGGAACAAACTACTGTGAAAAAAATCCTGTCCTAATTTGAGAACATTCTTAATTATAGAATTTTACCCACAATGAAACATGTAAAAGAAAATATAGAAAAACTGGGTAATAAATGACATGGGACAAATAAATAAATAAATATCATGGGACTAATTACAGTAACAACAACAAATCATGGGAATGGAAGTATAACCACAAGATAAGAGCAAGGAGAAGTAGGTCACAGAACATAGCCAGCAATCTTAAGAGAAAATGCTTAAAACATATTATTAAGAATAGACTGACAAGACATCCACCTCGTATCTGAAGGGATACAGACATGGGAATAACTCTGGTTAACAGCTATAATCTCATTGTCATGTATATGCAATACAGAGTCAATAAATCGATATAAGGAGGAAGAATAAAATAAAGCATATATAACCTAAAGTTTATTCAAAACTATTCAAGCTCAATCAGTATCTAACATTTTCATTCATCAATGGCATTTTTTATTTAAATTTTTTTTCAGTTGTCGATGGACCTTTATTTAATTTTTATGTGGTGCTGAGAATTTAACACAGTGCCTCACACATGCTAGGCAAGAGCTCAACCACTGAGCCACAACCCCAGCCCCATGGATGGCATTTAATGAGTAAGGAAAGACAGAAGCCAGTCAGGCATGGTGGTGCAGGTCTATAATTCCTGTGACTGGGAAGGCTGAGGCAGGAGGGTCACAAATCCCAAAGCAATTTAGGGAGATCCTGTCTCAAAATAAAAAATAAAAAGGGTTGGAGATGTAGCTCAGTGGTAGAGCACTTGCCTAAGCACCCACACAAGGCTGAAGCACTGAGTTCAATCCCCAGTACAAAAAAAAAAAAAAAAAAAAGAAAGAAAACCAAAGAAAGGAGCCAACTTGACTGAATCACCAGTGACCAAAGAGATTATTTTGAAAGTCAATAAACACAATATTGCAAGGTACTGTGTTTTCAAAAAAAGAATTTTCTATAGTTGCCTTTGGAGAATGCTAAGGAATCAACTATTTCAAAAGCCTACTTTGAAAACCAATAAATAAGATGAAAAAAATCATATACATTAAAAACATTGTTCCAGAATAACATTCTATTGTCTGAGGTTTTGTTACCAGGGGCAAGGATTCATTTAATTAGCTTTATATAAACTAGAAAGAATTCTAAGACATTTTTCCAACATCATCAAAGTAACTGTACACAGGGCACTGGGGTTGTGGCTCAGTGGTAGAGAACTTGCTTTGCATGTGTGAGGCACTGGGTTTAATCTTCAGCGCCACATAAAAATAAAGACATTGTATTCACCTACAACTAAAAATATTTAAAACAAAACAAAACAACAAAAAACCCATACAATTTCAGATAGTAGTCTTACCGGGTTAGCTCTTCACGAAGATTATTTGGTTCTGAGGAATAAAACTTAACTCGAAGATGCAGACAATAAGGTGAACCAACTGCAATTTAAAAAGAAAGAAAAAAGTTTTAACTTTTATTATTACTATTTTATTTTTATTTCACTATTTAATAATTTTCAAGACAAGTAATGCGATGCACGCCTATAATCCCCAGCTACTCAGGACATTGGGGTAGGAGGATTCCAAATGCAAGGTCGAGGTGGTAACTTGGTGAGACCTTTCTCAAAACAAAAAATAAAAAGGGCTTAGGATGTAGCCCCTGGGTTCAACATTCAGTGCAGCAAAAATAAAAATAATTTCAGCTAGTAAATTTTCTTAAAATGTACTGAACTGGAACAGAAGATAACAGGAACCTGTGACATTATTTAAGGTTTGCTCATAGGCTTAAACTTGACACAAAAAGATCAATCAGTAGTTTTTTTTTTAAAGTACCAACCATAACACAGTACTATCATGATCATCTGTCATCTCAAGAACAGAAGACTATAGATTAATCCAACTCAGGAGACTGAGGCAGAAGGATCATGCATTTGAGGCCAGCTTGGCAGTTTAGCATGATCCTTTCTCAAAATAAAATTAAAGAAGGGTATTGCTCAGTATAGCTCAGTGATTGATTACTCCTGGGTTCAATCCCCAACACCACGAGAAAAAAAAAGAGAGAGAGAGACTTTTAATGTCTTTATAATAAGAGTTTCTAATACAATTGACTTCCATTTTTCTGCAATTTTTAAAACACTTACTTTTTACTTGCTTTTTGATGCTTTTTGTGCCATCCAACCAATGCTGAAAACATAAAATAATTCGGTATTAAGCAGATGACAAAACTTTAAATTTTAATTGAAAGTTTTTTCATCAGGCCTTTGTTGAGAACCAGAATGAAATATTTCACAAGGAAAAAAACAGAGTGAATGAGTAGAAATGAAAGAGAAAAAGACTAGGAGAGAGAGATTTTAGATCTTAATATTCACAGCAAGCTTATTTCACATACAAATAAAAGATCTAAAACCTGATTATGTGACTTTTTAAAACATTTGCTCTAGCCCCCAGTAACAAAAGTGATAGTCAAAATTTGTCCTTAATTTTCCTCATTGCTCCCAAATAAATGAATCTTTCAAAACTGTTAAAATTAGGAAGAAGAGGACCCTCATAATTCAATGCCTGGTTAATCCTTTTAATAAAAAATAAAAGATTTACTGGCAGATCCTAACAAAGAATTAAACGAAACAACAAATGTCACGTAACTTTTTAATAAAACAGATACTACTCAGAAGTAGTGTTCTTTGAAAAAGACACTGTAAGTTAAAATATTTTTCTCATAACCAAGGTAATTAAATGAATTACTCATTAAATTGCTCATTAAAAGAAGCACTCATTGTTCATTTGCTTTAAAAATAAATAAATCTTTAACATTCTAGTAGATTCCTGGTTTCAAGAACTTCTGATTTATATAACCTTTTCACTGTGAAATGCCGTGACACAAACAAACTTAAAAACCCATTCCAGAAACTTCCACTGACAAACCATTCCCAGTTCACTTCCCATTGTTGAACCCTTTATACCACAGAGTCCTAACAGTGACAGTTATGCACTCATCTAAGAAATACATGACTGAGTTCTCTTCAGTGTGTTTTTAATTCCAAGTACTGTAAACGAAAGGAGTGTTCTTGTGCTAACTAGTTCACAGAGCCAAGGAATCCAGTTTCAGAATCCAGATAGGCAGAGTAAACAAGCCTGCATTGTTAAGAGTTGTAACTATTTGCTTTCCTTGCCAATTATGTGCCTAGCTTATTCTTTTTCTCTCCATTCCCTTCCCCAAACCCAAGAGTGAAATTCATAGAATTACCAGTGTGCCCAGGAGAGTGCCTTTTCACCTTAAAATATGATGCTCAGTAAACATTTCAAAAGGCAATTAAATTCTCTGCAATATTTTTCTCTGGATTCCAAATATGTAGGCTACTTAGCATCTCTAATTTTTAATAAATTCAGATGGATATTCACTTTTAAACATCCTTTAATCTACACAATGTTCACTTTGAAATCTCTCTCCACATTAATAAAACACTAGGCTGTGTAGGCTGAACATAAATCAATCTATTAGTAGATAAGTACTGAACCTAGGACAGAAAATGGTCCACACATCCCTAACCAGAAAGCCAAAATCCAAAAATCCCAGACAGCCCCAAAACCTACTACAACCTAATTAATGCCAATCATAATACTGGGTATGGGATAAAATTAGTTTTTATGCTCAGAATGTTTTCTCATCAAAACCATGGATATGGGGGTTGCTCTATTTTCAGACTTTATCCCTTATCCTACATTAAAAACACCAAGACTATGGTCTGATCACCTGGCACTGTCTGATGTAGCGTTGGTTAGGCAGATTCTCATACACCATAATGAGTGCAAATAAGCACAATCCTTCCAGGAGGGAATCTGGCTGGACAGTAGCTAATGTCTCAAAAGTATCTATGTGTCTTTGATCCAGCAATTCTACACCTAAAAATCATAATGTATGTGTATAGATTTACCTACAAGGAATTAGAGAAGTTGAAACAATCTAGATAAACAACAATAATGATAAAAATAAAGTATTTAAATATGCTAGAACAACATACAGCAATTAAAAAGAATGAAGGCTAACACTTATTAAAGATCTGGAAGATTACTTAGAATATATATATTTTTAAATATAAAAAGTATGTTATAAAGCATTATAAATGGTTCTGCCAAAATGTACAAAACTATATATATATAACATGCATTTTCTTTCAGGTTGAGACAATATAAAACTAAATTTAACAGAGATGTTATTCCTAGGTTAATTAAGATTGCTGATGTTTTCCGTCTTTGTGTTTTCCTGTATTTCCTTTCCTCTTCCTTTATGATAAACATTTAAAACAATAACCACAAACCCCTTTAATATTTTACATAGGAAATATCCATATATATATATATATATATTTTTTTTTTTTTTTTGCTAAGATTAAATATATGGTAAAAAGTACATGACCAACAGTCCATACAACCCCATTCTGCAAATCAGACATGCACCTCACCTGACAATACCGATTTTTCTGTTTCTTCAAACAGGGGAGGAAAAAATATTTTAAAACACACATGGGTTAAGCCAGGAGTGGTAGCACACGCCTGTAATCCCAGTGACTGATGAGGCTGAGGCAAGAGGATCACAGGTTGAAGGCCAGCCTCAGCAACTTAGTGAGACCCTGTCTCAAAATAAAAAAATAAAAGGGGCTGGGAATGTAGCTCAGTGATAAAGTGCCCCTTAGTTCAATCCCTAATACCAAATAAATAAATAAATAAATAAATAAATAAATAAATAAATAAGAATTACTAAAAAGTGAAGAACATTAACATAAATGCACTGAAAAATCAAAAAGGCTAAATATAAATATAAACTTTGACAGAATAAATTCTGAAGACGGAAACATTAATATAATATAAACCACTTATACTAGAATCTTTCTTAAATTTCTCCCTGGTCAAAACTCTTTAGGCCTAGTCTCAAAATACACCTTTCTACTAAATCATACATAGTCCCACTAAGAAACATATTAAACATATCATCATCCCAGTGAGAAAAAGGTCTAGAGTCATCTTCCAAGCAGGCAATTCAGCCTCTTTGCTACCTGCATGTAACAGCTTCTAGTATTTGCTCTCCCTTAAGATGACTCAAAACTCAGATGAAGCATCAAACACATTTTAAAGTAAAGATTCAGAAGCTGGGGAAGTTCTGAGTTCATGTTTGCATATTCGCAAGTCTGTTTTCTTTCATCTCCTCCACATTCCAAGACCAAGGACTGGAAAATTCAGAGCTCCCAGATAGGCACTGATAGTATTTTCCTTGAATAAGGGTTCTTAGGAGCTGAGTTTAAATTATGTGAGAAGATAAAAGTGAGAATATGCAGATACAGATTCTAGGGTGTTTGGTATGAAACTAATAAAGTTCTCTGTCTTCACTATACTTTAAAAAGGAACAAATTCCCTTTTAAATTCCTGTTTTGTTTTGTTTTTATTTAATTGACAGACATCAAAGGATGCAGAAACCCGTATTTCTTTCCATCCTATTGAGGTAGGTATGGAAAAACAATTATTGACTTGTATGTCTTTCTAAGAATATGAATAATGAGCCAGGCCCAGTGGTACATACCTGTAATCCCAAAGCAGGAGGATCATGAGCTCAAAGCCAGCCTCAACAACTTAGCAAGGCCCTAAGCAACTTAGCAAGACCCTGTCTCTAAATAAAATAAAAAAGGGAGTTGGGGATTTGGCTCAGTGGTTAAGTGCCCCTGAATTCAATCCCCAGTATCCCCCACCAAAAAAAGTTATGAATATATAATCATAAGCACAATAGAAATAACTAAACCAAAGAATTACATAGGAATTTGTACATATAAAAAACCTCATCCCAGTCCCTCCAAATAATCTATAAACAGCTCTTCAGGGGCTGGGGATATAGCTCAGTTGGTAGAGTGCTTGCCTTGTAAGCACAATGCCCTGGTTCAAATCCCCAGCACCACAAAAAAAAAAAAAAAAAAAAAAAAAAAAACAGCTCTTCAAAGATTCCTGCCTTCTAAACACCTGCCCAGTTCACTAAAGAAATGCACTATTACCCTTGTTCAAAGGGCAAAGAACTAAAAAGCAGTGAAATGTTAACTCTCAAAACAACTGCCTCTACAAAAAATTTTTCTTCTGTGAGTAGGGACTTAGGCTTTGAATGTAAGAATTATTTTAAAACAAATGTTAACATCTTAAACAGTTTTAGAAAATGTTACAAATCTACACTACAAAAACAATACCCGGTATTGCTGTAATCTAACTGAAAACACTAAGTTTTATCTGGATTTCATTATAAATTCTTCCTGAATGATTACTTTTTTGGAATTAACAGTCTAAGACATTCCAAAAGAAGACTTGGGTCAGGAAGTAAAATACATTTTCCACTGTGCTTTTCTGAAAATTGTTAGTATGCTTCTCTTCAGTCTAAAAAATGTCAAAGTCACAAGAGGTATGCAGGTGATTAGGCTATACATTCACTTTATAGAGATAGAGCGAATTAGAGTTTGCTGTCAAAATGGCATGGTATATCACTTGATCTTAGAGGTTATGTTTATACCTAACTTACCTTTAATAACTACTCACACATGCACCTATTTACAGCACTATTTAATTTTCACAATATGACTACTACGAAATGCCCTTTACCATAAAAGGGCTAAGCCCATTTTTAGAACCCAGCAAAAGTCTGTTATAACCTAATAAACCTAATTTATTTCTCAGATTTCTCATTGTTATTTTTAAATAGAATCCTTTGTGGCATTCAGTCAATATTTTTGTGTTACCCAAGGTCTGTTCTTGTTGGGTTTCAGTGTTAACAATCAACAATTTACTACATGCAAAATTACCACAAAGCACAATGCCTATAGTGAAAACAGCAACTATATTTATGAATTACAATACCTAAATTGAAATCTAATCTCAAAAATCACTAGAACTCACTTAGTGAACAAACCTGAGGATCAGGTTAGAAAAGTGTGACCTTTTCTACACCCCTCCCCAATTATTAAGCAACAAATACAATGAGCTATACATGTATTTCCTTAAAAGTGAGGCCCTGGGTTCGATCTTCAGCACCACATAAAAATAAAGGCATTGTGCCCATCTACAACTAAAAAATATTTTTAAAAAATATTTATTCACAACATAGCTCATTATAATACAGCATTAAATATTAGCTGAAACAAATCAACACTGCATAAATTATAGCAAAGATACCATTATTCTCATAATCTAATAATGAAGTTTAACTTGGCAATACCATGAAAAAAAACTCAAAACTCTTTTTGATCCAAAAATCCCATTCCATATGATATACTAAAAATTTTTTTCTAAATTCAGAATACTGAAAAAGATTTACAAAGATGACCAATATCAGAATATTACTAGTAAAAATTAAAATCAATCAATATTGGGCAGCAGGAAATCTAGGAGTTTTTGTGAAAATTCAAAGTTATCCTCTTTAGACTTAATTTTTTACAATTCATCCTTGCTCAGAAAATGCAAGCATTACAATGTACCCATAAGTACACTTCCTACTGTGTGTGACGTTCCCAGCTGAATTCTACATACAACCAATTCATCTGACAACAGTGATAATTTTACCTCCTTCTTTCTAACCTTTGTAACTTTTGCTTCTATAACTGCAATTGCTGGCATCCTTATCATTTTCCTACCTTTAGTAAAAATGCACACATTGTTCTCTATTAATCTAGGGGTATAATTTTTAAAAAATTAAGATTTAGTATAGAAAAAGAACAATCGTCAAACAAACCACCAGGTCTATCCTCCACAGTTGCTGACTATGGGACCATCTATTTAACCTGCACCACCACACCTCAGAGATGAGCACACTTTCCAAAGTTTCGCTAGATGTGCATAGATTGAAAGAAAAGTTGGTTTTGTACAAGCCAAAGTTGTCTAGATTTATTTACAACATGGTCAAACCCCACCCCCAACCCCAAAAATCACATGATGAGAACTAGAGCACAGTTATTACTTGCCTAACCTCAAAAAAAAAAGTGAGTCACAAAGTGAACCCATCATCTCTGATTATGACTATACTACCTGGAATACCTAAAGAACTGGAAAAATAACAATTTCTTAATGATTTCCAATTTGTTATGGAGGGAATCTATTACTGCAGTAATTATAAATGTATACTTATAAAATATTTACACAATGTTTCACTACACAGTTGTATGTATTCTAGCCCTTTTGGATCTAATACCTCCAACTCCATTTCCGGTTTTTATCATCTTTAAACAAAATGCCATAAGCTTTAATCAAGTTATTCATCTTTCTGTTTTGATGAAGACAGTTTCAATGTTTTTATGTAGTTTTACTTAAGTATATAATTAAGCAATAAAGAACAGATGTAAAAATTAGTTAACCTGTTCAGAATGGGAACACATCCCATCAACTTATATTTCATTACCCACAGCAAGTCACATAGCCTAGTCTGATAACAATGAAGCTAGAAAGTGTAATTGTCTTATGGGTGAGGGAAGGAAACAACCATGACATACTGCATATTTTTAATTATGTCAACTGATATTGTACCATCTCTGGATTCTAAAAATAAACTATTCCTGATCATGATACATTCTTTATACTTTTAATGGGCTGCTGAAAATATGTCAATATACTATTTAGGATTTTTTTTACATTTTTATAAATTGTGTGTGTGTGTGTGTGTGTGTATTAGGTTTTAATGGGCCTTTATTTTATTCATTTATTTATATGCAGTGCTAAGAACTGAACCCAGTGCCTCACACATGTTAGGCAAGCGCTCTACCACTGAGTCACAATCCCAACCCTTATTAAGGATTTTTATATCAAGAACCAGAAAAGGGTTGGGGATATAGCTCAGTGGTAAAGCACTTACCTAGCAAGCTTGAGGCCCTGGGTTCAATCCCTGGTATCACAAAAATAAATTTAAAAACACAACCAAGCAAGTTTAAAACACACACACATACGCTCTCAGATCAATTTAAAAATATTAACTACTAGTCTGGTGTGGTGGTGCAAGCCTGTAATCCCAACAACTAGTAAAGCTGAGGCAGAAGTACTGCAAACTCAAAGCCAGCCTCAGCAGTTCAGCAAGGCTCTAAAGCAACTTAGCGAGACCCCCATCTCAAAACAAAAGATAAAAAGTGCTGAGTATGTGGCTCAGTGGCTAAATTAACGTCTTAAAATTCTTTTCTCCTTTTAAAAATATTCACTGAAGGGCTGGGGAGATAGCTCAGTCAGTAGAGTGCTTGCCTTGCAAGCACAAGGCCCTGGGTTTGATCCCCAGCACTGCAAAAAAAAAAAAAATTCACTGAAAATGCTTCCCTGTTTTCCTTTTCTGAAAGCATGATAAATTATAATACGTTACACAAGACATACATAATACCATACCACCAACTAGGTGAATAATTTTTTTTAATAAGTTTCACTGGGTGGAGCTGGGTTGTGACTCAGTGGTAGAGCACTTGCCTAGCATGTGTGAGGCACTGGGTTCGAGTCCTAGCACCACATATAAATGAATAAAAGTCTAACATCTTTAAAAAAAAAAAGTTGCACTGGATCAGTAAAAAACCTAAGTTGTAAATATGACCTATTCAAACTTCACAAAGCAGAGGTCACAAATATGTAAATAAGAGGGTTAAATGTTGTTCCTGAGACACATTTTGTTGGGCACACACTGTATTTTTGTTTTTAAAAATAATTTAGTATGGCTAGGTGTAGTGGCACACACCTATAATCCCAGCAACTTGGGAGGCTGAGGCAGGAGGAGGATGACAAATTCAAGGCCAATCTCAGCAACTTTGTGGGGCCCTCAGCAACATGTGAGACCCTATCTTAAAAAGGACTGGGAATGTAGCTCAGTAGTAAAGCACCCTGTATTCAATACCCAGTACACACAAAATAAACCGAAAAGTCTAGTTTCCAACTTCTGCTGGAATACATGAGGAACCTGCAATGCTGGTAAAACAAACATACTTGACAACAAATGCCTGAAGCTAGGTGGTAGCTGCCCTTCTACCCCTTTCTTGGAGGGTAAAATGATATGCTTCCAGTCCTTCTACCAATCTTTTCTTATCTTCAGAAGACTATTACATGTAACCCACAATTTATTTGATGCTGTATTTTATTTTATTTATGAGGCATCTTTCTTTGTATCAAAAACATGAAAACAAGCTGAGTGTGGTGGCACACAGCTGTAATCCCAGTGGCTTCAGAGGCTGAGTCAGGAGGACTACAAATTGGAGACAGCCTCGGTAACTTAGTGAGACCCTCAGCAACTTAGCAAGACCCTGTCTCAAAATAAAAAATTAAAAGAGCTGGGACGTAGCTGGGCTTATAGTACCCCTGGGTTCAATCCCCTGGAGGGAAAATTCCCTCCAAATTAATTAAAATACATATGTGCATGACTGTAATCCCAGCTGTTCAGGAGGCTGAGGCAGGAGGACTGAGGGTTCAAAGCCAGTCTCAACTCAGTGAGACCCCTTTTCTAAATAAAATATTAAAAAAGGCTAGGGACGTGGCTCAGTGGTTGAATGCCCCTGAATCCAATCCCAGGTGGAAGGAAGGAAGGAAAGAAAGGAGGAAGGCAGGCAGATGGAAAGAAAAACAATATATATCAAGTATACAACATGACTCAAAAAATAAGATAGAAACCATATTTCTTCTTGGAAGTAAACAACTCAATATCATCTTTAAAAAACATCCCTACCCGCTTCCCTCCATCTTTTGTCCTCCTGCCTGGTCCCTGCAAACATCCGATTTTTAAGACTGAAACTGTTCCTTCGAAATAAATTAAACATGTTTTCTAGCAAATTGGAATAGTTAGTCCCCAAGCAGTTGTGCAAAGTCTTATGGCACTAACATTAAAACCACTCAGAATCAAAAGAATTCCTTATTGCCTGGCTTAAAGATATATTACTTCTATTACAGGAAGTTATACTGTATAAGAAAACTACACAAAATAGTCACTTTTTAGCCAGGTGTGGTAGCACACACCTGTAATCCCAGCAACTCAGGATCCTCCTAAGGAAGGAGGCGTGTGAGTGAGTTCAAAGTCAGGCTTAGCAACTTAGTAAGAACCTGTCTCTAAATAAAATATAAAAAAGGACTGGGGATGTGGATCAGTGGTTAAGCACCCCTGAGTTCAATCGCTGGTACCAAAAGAGAAAAACAAACAAACAAACAAACAAAAAAAAAAACAACCTTTTTTTAAGCCATAGATGTGAGCAGTGTTGCTATCACAGGCAACTTTACGACACACACTGTTTGTTTTTAACTTTATCATAGCAAAGAGTTTTCCCTAATCCTTCAAGATAGATTTTTGTACAGTCATACAGTAAGATTTAATAACAAAGTTGCACCAACAGTATAAAAGATTATAAATGTTTGAAAACATTATTAAAGATTTGAACAAAAAAACACAAATTAGTATCTTTTTCAGTTTTCCCTTCTGCTACAGTTTATTTAACTTCTGAAGAATGGTTACTAAACATAGGAAGGCTTCAAGGATATCTGAATTACCTATAAATGTAGACAAAATGTTATGTTCATGTGCAGTTTTCTAGAGACAAGAGTCCATATGATGACTTCACTATTATAAAGTGTCTTTTAAGACCACCACCTGGGTTACATAGAAAAAAATGCTAAATTTATTTAGTTTCAGTTTGAATATAGAAGATGGGGCAATATTTTACAGTTCACTGAAAACAAGGGTGACCACATGTCCTGATTTACCAAGACAACACTGGTTTATGCCTACTCTTCTAACTCTCGTTCAATAAGGTCCTTTTTACTCTAAAGCAGCCTGGCTTAAAAACTTAACAGACAAATCAAAAACCTGAATACACCTGTAACAAGTAAAGTGATTAAGTCAATAATTTAAAAACTTCCACAAAAGAAAACCCAAGACCTGAATAACTTCACTAATGAATTCTACCAAATGTTGAAAAAAGAATACCAATCCTTCATAAAATCTTCCAAAAAATACAAGTGGGAACTTATCCCTAGGTCATTCTGTAAGGTCAATATTACCTACATACCCAAATCCAAAAAAGATATCACAAGACAGGCTGGGGTTACAGTTCAGTGGTGGAGTGCTTGCCCAGCAGGGTGTAAGGCACTGGGTTTGATCCTCAGCACCACATAAAAATGAATATAAAAGGTAATGTGTCCATCTACAACTAAAAAAAAAAAAAAAAAAAAAAAAAATTTAAAAAAAGGTATCACAAGAAAACTACTGATCATAGATGCTAAAATTCTCAACAAACTACAGGCAAGCCAAACCAAGCAACATATAAAAACTGCATATACCATAATCTAGTGGTATTTATACCAAAAAAGCACTGCTGGTTCAACTTTGGTTCAATCTAGGTAACTTATCACATTAATAAAGAAAACTACCTCTTTTTGCAGGTGATATGATGTTATACTGTACATAAAACAGTTCAGTAAGGTTTGCATGATACAACATAATTATTTTAAAAATCAGTTGTATTACTATACATTAACATTGAGCACTTTGAAAAAATTAATAATTATAATAGCACTGAAGGAATAAAATGTTTAGGAATAAATTTAACCAAGGAAGCAAAAGATTTCTAAACTGAAACCACAAACTTTGTTTTAAAAAAAATCGAAGACACTGGGACTAAGGTTGTGATTCAGTGGTAGAGCACTTGCCTAGCACATGTGAGGCACTGGGTTCAATTCTCAGTACCACATATAATTTAATTAATGAATTAATTAATGGGATTGTGTTCATCTAAAAAAACTTTTAAAAAATAAAGACATTATACATGCAAAGACATTCCATGTTCATGGATCAGAAACTTATTAATGTCAAAATGGCACAACTCCCCCAAATTGATACATATATCCAATGTAATTTCTTTCAAAATTCAAACTTTTTTGCAGAAAAAGACATAGCCATCCTAAAAATTTTATGGAAATGAAAGTGACTCAGAATAGATAAAATTAAAATGACAAAGAAGGAAAGTGGAGGATTCACATTTTTCAATTTCAAAACTTACTAAAAAAGTTAAAATAATTAAAACACTGCTATTGGCATAATGACTGACACATAAATCAACAGAACTGAATAGATAATCCAGAAATAACAGAACTGAATAGATAATCCAGAAATAAACCCATATTTTATCTTCTGTCAATTGATTTTATTTTTTAACAAGCATGACAAGACTACTTGATTGGGGGGGAGGTCTTCTCAACAAGTGATGCTAGAACCACTAGATAGCCACAAGCAAAAAAAATGAAGTTGAATCTACCTCAAAGCATATAGAAAAATTACTCCAAATGGTTAACATTTAATTTTGAGAAGAAAATGTATGTGTAAATGTATGTGTGACCTTATAACAGGCACAGGTTCACAGCTATGATAGCATAGCAGCCAAAGAAAAAGTAGATGAATCAGATTCCATTAAAATCAAACACTTTGGAGCACAGACACTCAAGAAAAGTGGGGGTAGGGGGGAGAGACATACAAAATACGGAAAATATATGCCAATAATTCATCTGAGAAGGGCTTAGTACCAGAAAATATGAAGAACTCTTACAATTCAAAAGTAATAAAGGCAGACAACCCACTTAAAAAGAAGACAAAGATGTAAACCTATTTCTCCAAAGAAAATATGCAAATATTTGATAAGCTCAAAGCTCATGAAAAGATGCCCATGTCATTAGTCATGAGGAAAATTCAAATTGAAACCAAAATGAGATACCACCTAAAACTAAGATAGCTAGATCAAAAAGAAGGGGTGGGGAGAAGGAGAAAGAGGCAATTACAAATATGTGAATAAATTGGAATGATGGAAATCTCACACTCCTAGTGGGAATACCAAATGGAGCAAATACAGTAGAAAACAGTTTGGCAGTACCTCGAAATATTAACAGTTACCATATGACCCAGCAATTGCATTCCTAAGTACATATCCAACAGTAATGAAAATAATGTTCACAAAAAACTTGTACAAAAAAGTTCAGAGCAGCATTATTCATAACAGTCAAACAATAGAAGAAATAAAACCCCAAAAAACAAAATGTAGTATATTTATACAATGGAAAATTATTCAGACATAAGGAATCAAGTACTAAGAAACCCAAATATAAGACATGGATGAACCTTGAAAACATAAGTGCATTTCCAGATTTAAAAGACTACTAGCCACCCAGTGATTTGGGAGGCTCAGACAGGAGGATCACCAAGTTCAAAGCCAGCCTCAGCAAATTAGCAAGGCCCTGAGCAACTTGTAAGCACAAGCCCCGGGTTTGATCCCCAGCACCCCCAAAAAATAAATAAATAAAAAATTTAGGGGCTGGGGAGATAGCTCAGTCGGTAGAGTGCTTGCCTTGTAAGCACAAGGCCCTGGGTTCGATACCCAGCACCCAAAAAAAAAAAAAAAAAAAAAATTTAAAAATTGCTGGGGATGTGGCTCAGTGGTTAAGCACTCCTAAAATTCATTCTTGGTACAAAAAAAAAAAAGAAAGAAAGAAAAGAAAGCAACTACTAACCAGGTTTGGTGGCACACACCTAAAATCCCAACAACTCTGTCTGAGAGCAACTTAACAAACCTACCTCAAAATAAAAAATAAAAGGGCTGGGAATATAGCTCAGTATTAATAAAGCACTTAGGGTTCAATTCATAGAACAAAAAAGTAAAAAAATTTTTGAAAAGCTACATGATCATTTACATAAAATTTTCAAAATAGGCAGATCCACACAGATCAGTGCTTGTCAAAGGCTATGTAGAGAGGTGAATTGGGGGTGACTGGTAATGTACACAGGGTTTTCTTTAGGGTATGATAAAAACATTCTGGAATTAGATAATAGTGATAGTTACAAAATTCTGAATATACTAAAAGCAATGAATTGGCACACACCTGTAATCCTAGCAACTCCAGAGGCTGAGGCAGGAAGATTATAAATAAGTTCGAGGCCATCCTCACCAAGTTAGACCTCAGCTCAAAAAAAAAAAGGGGGGGGGTATGTATGTATGTATGTACGTATATATGTAAATTATACCTCAATCTTTTAAAAGTGATTTTAGATTAAAAAAAAATTTTTTTTTTCAAAAAGTTTTGATTATCCTAACTAAAACCAATTCTTTCTTCATTCAGTCATGCCTTCTCTCTTCCCTTTAATTCTCCTCCACACCATACCTTTAGGAATAACTTTCCAAAACTATTCTCCTTCTCTGCCCGATACCATCTGGGCCTTAATATTTCACTTGTACCACCAAAGTGTTGGTATTAACACTTCCTGGTTTCTATCTCCATTCAGTCTCAATAATCCTACACAGTATTTTCAACATAAAACTTTCTGAAGCAAAATATAACCTCCCTGATTAAAAAATATTTAAATAAAAATTGCCAATTTAATAATCTTGGAAGGCTGCTGGAATGAAATGGCTACTAATCCACCCTTCAATTTTACCATCTGCTACTACTTTCTTTCAAACATCCTTCAGTGAAATCCTAATAGAGGACTCAATTCTTTGAATAGCCTCCAACTTTCTACTGTTACACAGTATTTTCTCAAACTAGCATGCCCAAAAACCAAGTCAGTGGTTTTTTAAAAACAGAATCCCAAGACCCATCTTCAAAGATTTTCTTCTAGTCAGTTTAAAACCAGAACTCACAAGGACTTCAGGTGATTCTAAAGCAAGAGGTAGTCTTCAGATCACAGAAAACCACATGAAATAAAGAATGCAGTATGAAATGTAGCCTTCCAGCACTCAAACCATCCTCTGAAATTTTCCATTTTTGTTCCCTTAAGGGAACTTTCAAAAGTTACTCACTGCTACTTGTGCAGAATCCATAAACCTCAAACCAAAATAGTCACTTTCAATAAGGTCCAGGTGATACATAATCTGATCAAACAGCTCTTGTCCTTTGGCTTTTTTCTGAAATGACAAGAAAATAAATCCATCAGTAAGTAGCTTATAAGGTCAGCAGGCCTAAAAAGGTGATTTTAGTTATAAACAATGTCTTACAGAAAGCACATTTTACCACACTACAAGTATTACGATACAGCAGATAATGAGTTCAGTAGTGTAGTTTCCCAATAAACCATTTAAAGCCAAAAGAAAATCTGTGGTCTCTATGAATTTTTCTGGAGAATATGTTATTACAACTAACAAATATTACCTACTTTGAAGAACAAACAAAATTTATACAAAGTTATATGTGTACAAGGAGAAATTATTGATTTGTATTCACAATTTTCTTTTTTTGGGATACTGGAGGTTGAACCCAAGGCCTAGCACATACTAAGCACACATTCTTCCACTGAGCTACACCAGCCTTATCGTCTCATTTTTTACACATTCTTAAAGGAATCAATAATGTAATTGAAAAATTAAGAGCACATAACTATGTATCATACAGAACTAACAATACCTGCAAAAAAATTTTCAGAAAAAATTCAGGGACTAGAATTATCAGTGAAAGTTTGATGGGAAAAAAAAAGAAAGTAATAATGAGAAAAGAATATAAGGTAGAAAATGGCAAAAACAAAACTGGGGTACAGGAGGGAACATGAAAAATTAGAAAACTACTTTGGAGATAATTGAAGACACCAAATAGTGGTGGGTAATAGCAAAGAAACTTGTCAGGAAAAATTAGCAGATAAAATGTGGTCCCGGGATCACTGAGCATTCCCTAGACCCTTTCAAAAGATCCATGAGGTCCTAGGATTCCCCTCAGATATTTCAATCAAAACCACCAATATATTGGGAATGCTGAGGATGGGACTCAGTGGTAGAGTACTTGCAAGGCTCCCAATACTGGGAACTGGGGAAGAACCCATATCTTGGAACTGGGGAAGAACCCACATCTTGGGACTGGGAATATAGCTCAGTGGTAGAGCACTTGCCTAGCAGAGACAGACCCTGGCTCAATCCCAACACTGTAAAAAACAAAAAGAAAAAGTAACATTACAAAATAGTCAACACAGTAGCAGATAAGAGATTCCACAGTCAGGCACTGGGATGCCCACGTATAATCCTACTCCAGAGGCTGAGGAAAAATGATTCCAAGTTTGAGGCCAGCCTGGGCAATTTACTAACACTCTCTCAAAACGGAAACAGAGGCCAGCATGGTGGTACACATCCATAATCTCAGCAGTTCAAGAGGACCTTAACCCTTAGCAACTTGGTGAGGCCCTAAGCAACTTAGTGAAACCCTGACTCAAAATAAATAAAAGGGTGAATGGAGGTATAGCTCAGTGGGAGAGTTCTTGCCTAACACATGTGAGGCACTGGATTCAATACTCAGCACCACATAAAAATAAACAAATAAATATAAAGGTACCATGTTCATCTACAACTAAAAATTTACAAAATAAATAAAATGGGCTGTGGTTGTAGTTCAGTAGTTAAGGATCCCTGAGGCTCAATCCCTGGTACAAAAAAAAAGAAAAAAAAGAGGGGGGGGGGCAGTGGGCGGAAAGGGCTTAGGATATAGCTCGGTGTTAGTGCATACTTGCCTAGCATCTGTTAGGTCCTGGGTTCAATCCCCCCAGTAAAATAGAGAAGAATTTGTGTGCTTTCTATTAAACCAGACATTAAAAAGATTTGTAATAGTGTTAACACAATGCTACTCCTGTAAGTTCTTAGTTGTTTTGGAAAACATTTTTCATGAAAATGTTATTATGTTAACATAAAGGGGTATGTCACTGCTATTTCAAATTAACCAATAGGTAATTTTTTTAAAACTTCTAATAAGATAACTATCAGTAGATATAACCAACATAAGCAAAAGCACTATCTGAAACTGAATTTTCATGCACATTTTTATCTAGGCCTCTCCCATCTAATTCACAATTGTGACATAGTATTTCATATTTTTAAAAAATACAGTTAGATTCTTTTAGTGTATCATTAATCTCTGCTATTTTGCTGTTGCTTTTTCTGGTGCATATTTGTACGTAAGAGTTGGAATCATTTTGACATAATCATATGTGCATGGAATTAATTTACTTCATTTCAGTACTCAGTGACCCCACTTTTCCTCTCCTCCCATCCCCTACTCTACTGGTCTACCTTACATTTATTTATATATATATTTGAAACCAGAGTATTAACCTCTGCTAATTTTCTTTTTGTAGTTGTAGATGAACAGCATGACTTTTATTTGCTTATTTTTGTATGTGGTGCTAAGAACTGAACCCAGTGTCTCATACAGGCTAGGCAAGTGCTCTGCCACTGAGCCACAGTCGCAGTCCCCTAACCTCCGCTTTTTAACAAGTTTATTATTTCTATTTCTTCTATTCCCTTTTTTTGGTGCAGTGCTAGGGATCAAACCCAAGGCCTTAAACCTGCTAGGCATATGCTGTACCACTGAGTCAGACCTTTTTACTTTGAGATAGGGTCTCACAAGCCAGGTTTGGTGCACATGCTTATAATCCCAATGACCTGAAAGGCTGAGGCAGGAGGATTCCAAATCTGAGGCCAGCCTCAGGAACTTAACAAGCCTGCAAATGTAGCTCAGTGGTAAAGTGCCCGTGGTTATAATCCCCAGTACTGGGGTCAGGGAAGAGGGGAACAGAGTCTTGCCGAGTTGCCAGGTTGGCCTCCAACTTTGAATCCTACTGCCTCAGACTCCTGAGCAGTTGGAATTACAGGTGTATGCCATCATGCCAAGTTCCTAAATTGAATTTTTAAAAAAATCTTTACTTGGGTATTTGATCACCTTCTAATTTATGCATCTTATGTATTTATATTACATGTCATACAGCATCTGCTAGATTTGTTTCTCTGCTCGTCTGAATTCTCCATGAATGTTTTTCAAGCAGGTCTTTGATTTTCTAAGGCCTCCTACATTTGAGGATTTTTTATTCATTCCTCACACTTGAATGACAACTGGATATAAAATTCAAAGTTCAAAATTACCTTAAAAACTCTTCTCAATTCTTAAATATGACTCTATTAATAGTCTTTATGTAGTCAATACTGTTGAATATAATGTCAATTTCAATTGTTCCCTTGTAATGTTACCTGTTCACTTTTAGACTCTATCTTATAGTCTTTTTTTTTTCTTCTTCTTCTTCTTTTGGTACTGGGGATTGAACTCAGGGGCACCTAACCAGTGACCCACATCCCCAGTCCTTTTTTTGTATTTTATTTAGAGACAGGGTCTCACTGAGTTACTTAGGGCCTCACTAAGTTGCTGAGACTGGCTTTGAACTTGTGACCCTCCTGCCTCAGTTTCCCAAGCTTCTGGGATTACAGGCTAGCACCACTGCACCCAGTTTATCTGACAGTCTTAAATTTCACTGTACTATATACAAGTGTGGGTTTTTTCTTAACTCTCTTCAGTATTCTATTCATTTGTTGGTTGTTAAGTCGATAGGGATCAAACCCAGGGCCTCGCACATGCCAGGTAAAGGCTCTACCATTGAACTATATATATTTATATCCCAAGGCACTCTATGGTATTCTATATGAATTTTTAAAATCTTAGAGTTTTCATCGTAAATTCTGGGAAATAAATATCTATTATTTCCTCAAACATTTTTCCTCTTTTTTATCATTCCTAGTTTCCTAAGTGCTGGTACTTCTCTTTTTTAAGCATATGTTTATACAATAATACTGATTATTATGCCTTATCCACTTTATATATGAAACTTAGATGAAAGTTCAGAAAGATGTTCACATGTAACATTATCCATTTTCAGAACATGTCACCATTCCAAACAAACTATGCCCATTAAACAAGCATTCCCTTCTTACACTCCCTCTAAACCCTAGTAACTTTTCTTTTATCCACAAATCTGTTTATTCTATAATAGCTCACATGTGTAGAATCAAATACTTGAGCCTCATGTTTCTAGCTTACTTCATTCATGTTTTTAAGGTATCACCCATGTCACAGCATGTAACAAAATTTCATTCCTTTTAAAAGCTCAAAAATATTCCACTGGCCTGTGTGGTGGCACATGCCTGTAATCCCAGCAGCTCAGGAGGCTGAGGCAGGAGGAGACCAGGTTCAAAGCCAGTCTCAACAACAGCAAGGCACTAAACAACTCAGTGAGACCATGCCTTTAAATACAATACAAAATAGAACTGGGGATGAGGATCAGTGGCCGAATGCCCCTGAGTTCAAGCCCCGGTAACAAAAAAAAAAAAAATTTTTTTCAACTATATACAAATATGACAGGGCAATTCCTTTGGGAAGTCTTCCCACCCATACTAGGGACTGAACCCATACTAGGCAAGCTCTCTATCATTTAGATACACTCCTTATTTTTTAAATTTTATTTTAATATAGAGTCACACTAAATTGCTCAAACTGGTACCCTACTTGATTTTCTGTCTTAGCTTGTCCAGTAGTTGTAATTCATCAGGAAGTTGTTCTTTGAGGTTATTTTCACCTCTCCCTCCCTTTGCCCCTTTTAAGGTTGCTCCTCGGGCTGGGGAGATAGCTCAGTTGGTAGAGTGTTTGCCTTGCAAGACCAAAGCCCTGGGTTCAATCCCAAGCACCACAAAAAAAAGAAGGGGGAAAAAAAAAAAAGGTTGCTCCTCCTCCCTAATCCTTTTCAAAGAACTTTCCCCTCCCTTTTGCCCAATATTCTAAAGAGAAGCCCCACCTATTCCACTGGCCCATGTCTATCTTTATGCTAGTACCATACCACTTGATTGTTATAGTTTTATATTAAATTTTAAAATCATGAAGTTTGAGCACTCCATTGTCCTCCTTTTTCAAGATTGTTTTGGCTGTGTGGATTCCCTGAGATTCCATATGAATTTCAGAATAGGATTTTCTATTTATGCAAAAAAATTACAATTTTAACAGAATTGCTTTTAATCAATAGATCACTTTGAGTAGCATCATCTTAAATCTTTCAATTCTTTAACATGGAATATCTTCTAATTTATCTATCTACTGTTTGATTTCTCTCATTAATGTGTATAGTTTTCAGGGTGCAAATCTTTTGCCCTCTTGGTTAAATGTATTCCTACTAAGTATTTTATTCTCCCTAATACTATTGTAAATGGAATTGTTTTCTTGATTTCAGATTTTTCATTCCTCATGCACAAATATGCAACTAATTTTTTTTATTTATCTTGAGATGTTGCTGTATTAATTTACTAGCTCCAACAGATTTTGTTTTGCAAAATCATTAGGGTTTTCTACATATCAGATGATATCATCTGAACATAAATTATTTTGCTGTTTCCTTTCCAATCTGGATGTCTTTTGCTTCTTATTTTTGCCTAATTTGGCCAGACATTTTTTTTTTTTTTTTTTTTTTTTTTTTTTTTTTTTTTAAGATAAAAGTACTTTTATTGGAACTTCCAGAATACATTAGACTCAGGGGCTTTTATGTTCTAAGGCAATAGGGCTAAGAAACCAGCTTAGGATGCCAAAGGAACTGAGTGGAGCAGAATGAAGTTCCTAGGGCCAAGTACCATGACAAACTTGAAATGTGCCATTTTCCAAAAAATAGCAGACTCACAGCATACATT
Organism: Sciurus carolinensis; assembly: GCF_902686445.1. Classification (NCBI taxonomy): domain Eukaryota; kingdom Metazoa; phylum Chordata; class Mammalia; order Rodentia; family Sciuridae; genus Sciurus; species Sciurus carolinensis. The sequence continues at coordinate 78,892,415 of NC_062215.1, forward strand.
AGAGGAGATGCCCCATTTAGTCAGCACAGAAAGGTCCTGTGTTAGTTTTGTGGGAAATTTGACATTTTTTAGTTAATTTTTCTTTTCAACTAGCTTTGAGTAGGAAGAATGGAAACACGCATGAAGTGACGGAAGACAGGGACTAGTCACTAAGGGTTGTTAGCCTGTGCATGGACGCTCACCTGTAATGCTCAAGAGGCTGAGGCAGGAGCACAAAGATTTCCAGTTCAGCCTCAGCAGCGTAGCGAGACCCTGTCTCCAAAAAAAGACTTCCAGGCTGCATTTGTTATAGGGTCAGAATTTCTAATACAACATTCAGTAAAAGTGGCAAAAGCAGGCATCCTTGTCTTGTTCATGATCTTAGGAGGAAAATGTTTCTCTTAATTTTCTATTTATTTCTTAATTTTTCTTTTATGTTTCCTAATTTATCCCTCTCTTCTTCCAATGGGAAGAGTTCCTAAATAAGAACTTCCAACTCAATAATTTCTCTTTGATCTTCTTGTTTTTTTTTTTTTTTTGAGGTGCTGGGGATCGAACCCAGGGCCTTGTGCATGCAAGGCAAGCACTCTACCAACAGAGCTATTCTCTTTGATTTTTTTTTATTTATTATTATTGTATACAAATGGGATACATGTTGTTTCTCTATTTGTACATGGAGTCAAGGCATACCATTTGTGTAATCATACCTTTACATAGGGCTATGATGTTTGATTCACTATTTTTTTTCCTTTCCCCCCACCCTTCCCACGCCTCTTTTCCCTCTATACAGTCCTTCTTTCCTTCATTCTTACCACACTCCTTATCCTAACCCTAAACCTAATGCTAACCCCTCCCACCCCCCAATATATGTCCTCATCCGCTTATCAGCGAGATCATTCGTCCTTTAGTTTTTGGAGATTGGCTTATCTCACTTAGCATGATATTCTCCAATTTCATCCATTTGCCTGCAAATGCCATAATTTTATCATTCTTCATTGAGGAATAATATTCCATTGTATATATATGCCACAGTTTCTTTATCCATTCATCAACTGAAGGGCATCTAGGTTGGTTCCACAATCTGGCTATGGTGAATTGAGCAGCAATGAACATTGATGTGGCTGTATCTCTTGTAGTATGCTGATTTTAAGTCCTTTGGGTATAGGCCAAGGAGTGGGATAGCTGGGTCAAATGGTGTTTCCATCTCTTTGATCTTAATTGGTCCTATTTTCATTCCATCAACTGTTTCTTTTTTAAATTTTTTTGTAGTTTTTAATTTTTTTTTTTTAATGTGGTGCTCAGGATGGAACACAGTGCCTCATGTGTAGTAGGCAAGTGCCCTACCACTGAGCCACAACACCAGCCCTCAACTGTGCTTCCTAATTTATTTAACTTTTCATCCTAATATTTTCACTGGCTGGGCTTGAGCATGATTTTAACTCCTTCAGTTAAAATCAGTTAAAGATCTGTCTCAAACATTGTTCCTAATTTCTTGACTTATTCGACAAATACTAACAGAGCACTTACTATGTGCCAGGCACTATTCTAGGCAATTACACAGGGAAACAAAACAAAAGTCCATCTCTTTAAGACCCTTACATTACAGAAAAAGAAGAAAATAATAAATTATGCTAATTAGTGATAAAGGTTATAGAACAGGGTAAGGGAATAAAGGATAGGAAATGTGTTAACTTTTCATGGCTGCAACAAAATACCCAAGAAAACTGACTTAAAGGAAGAAAGATTTATTTCAATTCATGGTTCCAGAGATTTCAGTCTATGATCAGTAGGCTCCATTGTTTCTGGGCCTGTGGTGAGGCACAAACATCAAGGTAGAAGGGTGTGGTCAAACAAAGCTGCTCATCTACAGAAGTAGAAAATGAGGGGGAGGGAAAAAGGAATACACTATGGACAAGATTTACCCTTCCAGGGCACAGACACCCCCAGTGACCTACATCCTCCAACTAGTCCCCACCTCCTACAGTTTCCACCACCTCCCAACAGTCCATTAAATTATGAACCAATCAATGGATTATTCCACTGCTGAGATCAGAGCCCTCAATAGATCCAATAACTTCTGAAAAGTCCCACCTCAGAACATTACTGCTTTGGGGACCAAGCCTTCACACAGTCTGGGAAGTATTCCAGATCCAAACTCTAACAACCCCTTTTCAATAGAGGCCAATTCTAGATCATCCAATAGAGAACACAAGACCTTTAAAGGTTCCTTAAATTAATAATGCACAACCTAACAAAAAATATGACATCTCAAAAGAAAACATCTCAAAAAGCATCTTAATCTGAATGTAAGGGATAGCATGAGCATTTTTTAAAATTTTGTACAGAATCCAGTCTGCAATAGAAAGAACTGCACCATTTTATGAACATAAATCACAGACAAGAAGAATATAAGTCAGGCACAGTGGTGCATACCTGTAATCCCAGCCACAAGGAAGGTTGAGACAGGAGGATTATAAATTGGCCAATCATAACAATTCAGCAAGATCCCACCCCCAGATAAAAAAAACATTTAAGAGGACTGGGGATGTAGTACAGTGGTAGCATCCCTGGATTTAATCTCCAACAGCACAAAAAAGAGTGAATTGTTAGTTCTGCATAAAAGTACTAAAGGCTTCAGAAGATTCTATATTTGAAATTAGATCTATGAATGTGGTGGTATGTACCAGTACTCCCAGCCAACTGCAGAGAATGAAGCAGGAGGATCCCAAAGTTCAAGGTCAGACCAGCAACTCAGTGAGACCCTAAGAAACTTAGTAAGATTCTGTTTCAAAATTAAATAAAGGGAGGTGTGGGGATGTGGCTCAGTGGTTAAATGCCCTTGGGTTCAATTCATAGTATTAACATTTTTTTTTAAATTAAAAAATTTGAAATCAGACCAGAGACCCTGCATCTTATAGAAGAAAAAGTAGGTTCAAATCTTCAACTTGTTGGCTTAGGATCAGACTTCCTTAACAGGACTCCCATAGCACAAGAAATAAAAGCAAGAATCAATAACTGGGATAGATTCAAACTAAATAGCTTTCTCTCAGCAAAGGAAACTATCAGCAATGCGAAGAGAGAGCCTACAGAGTGGGAGAATATCTTTGCCACTCACACTTCAGATAGAGCACTAATTTCCAGAATATATAAAGAACTCAAAAAACTCTACACCAAGAATACAAATAACCCAATCAACAAATGGGCTAAGGATATGAACAGACACTTCAAAGAAGATCTACAAGCAATCAACAAACGTAAGAAAAAATGTCCACCATCTTTAGTAATAAGAGAAATGCAAATCAAAACTACACTAAGATTCCATATCACCCCAAACAGAATGGCAATTATCAAGAATACAAGCAACAATAGGTGTTGGAGAGGATGTGGGGAAAAAGGTACACTCATACATTGCTGGTATGGTTGCAAATTAGTGCAGCCACTCTGGAAAGCAGTGTGGAGATTCCTTAGAAAACTTGGAATGGACCCACCATTTGACCCAGCTATCCCACTCCTCAGCCTATACCCAAAGGACTTAAAATCAGCATACCACAGAGATACAGCCACATCAATGTTCATAGCTGCTCAATTCACAACAGCCAGACTATGGAACCAACCTAAATGCCCTTGAACTGATGAATGGATAAAGAAACTGTAGTGTGTGTGTGTGTATATATATATATATATATACACACACACACACATATATACACACACACACACACACACAATGGATTACTCAGCTATAAAGAATAATACAATTATGGCATCTGCTGGCAAATGGATGAAATTGGAGAATATCATGCTAAATGATATAAGCCAATCTCAAAAAAACAAAGGAGGAATGATCTCGCTGATAAGTGGATGATGACACAAAATGGGGGGTGGGAGGGGGGCAAGAATGGAGGAAGGAAGGACTGTATAGAGGGAAAAGAGGGGTGGGAGGGAAGGAAAAAATAATGAATCAAACATCATTACCCTATGTAAATGTATGATTACGCAAATGGTATGCTGTTACTCCATGTACAAACAGAAACAACATGTATCCCATTTGTTTACAATAAAAATAAATTAAAAAAAAGAAAATGGGAAATCGGTTTGAAATGTATCAATCACCAAGATACTCACTATTCTCTCTCATTCTTAAATAAAGGCTTTCCAAATTTTCAGGAAAAAAAAATTAAAAAATTGTTCTTGAAAGGATAAACAAAGATCTGCCACTCTCAGAACAAAATTAAGATATGAAATTGTAACAGTCTGTGATGGGGTTGAAGAAAGAAATAGGAGACAGGTTAAGACTCAGAACACAAAGTGGAAAAAGTTGCCAGTGTGATCTCTCTGAAACTGCAAAACAGAATATTACTTAGCTCTTTAAAATCCTTCAATTATTCCTCAACATCTACAGATTTTTTTTCCCCTTTATTTTTAATCCTGAGACAGGGTCTAAGTTGCTGAGGCTGGCCTTACTCCTGTAATCCTCCTATTTCAGCCTCCTGGGTTGGGGGGATTGCAGGTATGCTACTCAGCCTGGCTATTATCTACAGATTAAAGTGCAAATTAACTGTTCTTGCTTACTCTTACAACTTTGTCTTCTATCACTCCAGCATTTTTATCTGTTTATAACTTCCCTGTTAAGTTATGCCTCTGAGCCTTAGTAAAATTGCAATTCTTTCTGCTTAGAAGGTTCTTTAAGTTCTTAATAAATTCTTGACTCTGGCTTATCAAGAATCAAAACACTCGGGGACTGGGATGGTAGCCCTATGGTATAGCACTTGCCACGCACATGTGGGCACTGGGTTTGATCCTCAGCACCACATTAAAAAAATAAAAAGTATTGTGTCCATCTACAACTAAAAAAATATTTTAAAAATTCTTAAAAGAATTGAAACACTGGGGCTGGGGTTGTAACACAATGATTAAGTGTGTGCTTGGCCCTGGGTTCAATTCCTAGCAAAAATAAAGAAAACACCTGTGTTGCCTTCCACTCATGTCAGAGACTGGATCTTCCTTCTTCCATGTTACATTGTACCTGTAAATCTGGTTACTACGAAACCTATGCAAAGGCTCAGAGTTGTAAAATGGCTCATCAAGTTTAAGCAATGATAAAAGATCCTGAATGGCCAGTTTGTAGATTCCAGATGTTAGAATCTTGATTCCAGGGCCAATATTCTATTTATTTCTGTATATCTTTCATTAAAATTGGAAAAAGTGACAACACAGACTCACTCAGTTCTGATCCACTACAAATTCATTTTTCAGCTGCCTCAACACCAGAACTTGCTACTTACATTCTTCTCTTTCCCCGCCTAACAAATTATTTCAGGTCACCACCTCTTTCAACCCAGTCAGTCTTCACTGTACATTCTTTTATGCAGATAAAGAACATCTTTTCATCAGCCTTCCTTCTTTCTCAGCAGAAAGTATTACTTCTAGAATGTTCCTCCCTCCCATCTCTACCTATGCATACAAAACCAACTCCTAAGGAACACTGTTTCTACTCATTAAAATGAACTCAAGATCTTCTCTAGCTGCTTTGCTATTTCCCTCCTTCCTGCTACTACCAATCTCATGGTAATTCCTCGTTTTCCATTCATGCACTTCCTCAATCAATATTTTAAAGCATCTACCTATGTGCAAAGGACTACAAGAAGTCCACAAAATACAACTGTTCCTAATAATTCCTTTATACCTTCTAAAATCTAACTTCTAAAAATACTATCTAAAACTTTGTCTTGATTTCCATTCTATTATCCCCCTCTTCATGATGGCTTACTACTCTTACTCTCTCATAATCTTCCACACAATTGCTATCACCCGATCCAGCAGAGTTAGAACAATGTTTTACTCATTTCTAATCTTTATTCTTTCCCATACCATATGCATATACTGGGCATTTCTTCCTCTGCAATCTCACTGCCAATTTAAGTCTGTAACCCCATCATCTTGTGCCTACATTACTATGGCAATCTCCAGTCTTGCTTTTTATTTTTTCCCCTGTAACAAATCAAGCATACCACCTTTAAATTAAACCTATGTCTTTTTTTTTTTTTTTTTTTTGTACTGGGGGATTTGAACCCAGGGCCTCATGCAACCAGGCAAGAACTTTACCACTGAGCCACTTTCCCAGCTCAACCTATGTCATGTTTATGTTTCTTAACAACTTTAAAAAGCTTAAATGGAGTTAAACAGAAATACATAAAAGTTGTGTTTTGGTAAATAGTTTTATTGAAATCTAATTCATATACCATTTACCATTAAAGTACACGATGGATTTTAGAACATTCATAGATATGAACAGCCATCACTGAAGTCAATTTAAGAACATTTCCATCACCTAGGTTGGGCCTGGTGGTGCACACCTATAGTCCCAGTAACTCAGGAAGGTGAGGCAAGAGGATTCCAAATTCAAAGTCAATTTTGGCAAGACCCCATCATCTCAATAAAAATTAAAAAGGGCTAGGAATATAGCTAAGTGGTAAAGGTCCCAAGGGTTCAATACCTATTACAAAAAAAAAAAAATACCCAGAACATTTTCATCACCTCAAAAAGAAGCCCATACCCCAACACAGTGATGAACTCCTGAAATCCCAGCAATTCAGGAGGCTGAGGCAGGAGGATTCCAAGTTTGAAGCCAGTCTTGGCAATTTATCAAGGCCCTAAGCACTCGGAAGTCCCGGTATCAAAATAAAAAGTAAAAAGGATTGGGGATGTAGCTCAGTAGTTAAATACTCCTGGGTTAAATCCCAGTTCCAAAAAAAGAGAAGAGAAACCCTTATCTATCCTATAGCTATCACATTCTACTATCCCTGTCAGCCCCTTAAACCTTCCCCAAGCAATCACTATTTATTCCTATAGATTTTCCTATGCTGGACTTTTACAAGAACGAATCAAAACTTGGTCTTTTGTCACTTGTCACTAGCATAATGTTTTCAAAATTCATCCATGTTTTAACAGAGTATTTCACTTCTTTTATGGCTAAATAATATTCTATTATAAGACACATTTTGTTTATGCATCTGTTGATAACCATCTCAGTTTCTACCTTTTATTATGAATAATGCTGCTACGAACATCTGTGTACAAACTGTTATGTAAACATGTTTCTGATTCTGTCATATACCTAAAAATGAAAAAGTTGGGTCACACAATTAAGTATGTTCAATCATCTGAGTAGTTACTAGATTATTTTTCAAAGCAACTGTGCCATTTACATTCCCCACCAGCAGTGTTAGAGGGTTCTGATTTCTACACATCCTCAACACTTGCTTTTTACCTGCCCTTTTCATCTGAGCCTTCTTATTTGTTATGAAGCAGTACCTCACTGTGGGCTGTTGTTTTGTTTTGGATACTGTGGATTGAACCCAGGGCCTCACACATGCTAAGCATGTACTTACCACTGAGCCATGGCTCCCATTACTTTTCATAGTGGTTATGATTTGAGTTTCCATGATGACCAATAATGTCATGCTTCTTTTCATGTGCCGGCTAGCCTTTTGCATATTCTATTTGGAGAAATGTCTACTTAAATCCTTTGCCCTTTTTTTTGGATACCAGGGATTGAACCCAGGAGTGCTTAACCACTGAGCTACATTCCCAGGTACCCCCTGGTTTTTAAAATATTTTTAGCTGCAGATGCTTTTTTTTCCCCCAATGCTGGGGATTGAACACAGGGTCTTGTTCTTACAAGACAAGCACTCTACTGAGCTATATCCTCAGTCCAGACCTTTATTTATTTATTTTTATATATGTGGTGCTGAGGATCAAACCCAGTGCCTCCCATGTGCTACGCAAGTGCTCTACCACTGAGCTACAACCCCGGTACCCCAGCCTTTTTTTTTTTTTTTTTTTTTTTTTTTTTAACTTTTATTTTCAGACAGGGTCTCACTAAATTACTTGGGGCCTAAGTTGCGAAGGTTGGCTTTGAACTCACCATCCTCCTGAGCCACTGGCACTACAGACATGTGTCACCACGCCCAGCCCTTTGCCCATTTTTAAACTGAATTGTCTCTATTTTAGGGTTATATCAGTTCTTTATATATTCTAGATAGAAGTTCTTTATCAGGTACATAATTTGCAAATACATTCTCTTATTCTGTGGGACAATCTTTTAACTTAATAGTGTCCTTTAAAGGTCAAAAGTTTTTGATTTTGATGAAGTCCAATTTATTTTTTTTGTTGTTGTTATTTGTGCTTTTGGTGTCATATCTAAGAAACTAATGCTAAGTCAAAGATAAATATGCATTTATCCCTTTTTTTCCTTGGCACTAGGGATTAAACCCAGTGGAGCTCTACCACTGAGACATATTCTCAGCCCTTTTTGTTTTTTTTTAAATTTTGGGACACAGTCTCACTAAGTTTTCCCTGCTGACCTGGTACTGTAACTCTCCTACCTCCCTCCCAAGTAACTGGAATTACAAGCATGTGCTACCATGCCTGGTGTACAGGTCTTTGATCTCTTTTTAGTCTATTCTGTACATGGTATGAGGTAAGGGTTCAACTTCATTCTTTATTATATGTCTAACCAGTGGTCCTACCATCATTTGTGATAAACAATTATTCTTTCCCCACTGAATGCTCTTGGCACCCTTGGGGAAAAAAACTGACCACAGATGTACAGGTTTACTATTTTTTTTTTAATTATTTAAAAAATTTTTTTACAGACTGCACTTTGATTCATTATACACAAATAAGGTACATCATTTCGTTTCTACAGTTGTACACAATGTAGATTAATACCATTCCACCAATCTGTCTATTCTTGTGCCAAAAGCATACCATCTTGATTATTTTTGCTTTGTTTTAAGTCTTAAAATTAGGAAGTGTAAGTACTTCTACTTTTAATACTGTTTTGGCTATTCAGGGTTCCCTGCAACTTTGTATGAATTTTAGAAGCAGCTTGTCAATTTCAACAAATAGATCAGCTGGGATTCTGGTGAAGACTGCCAGAATCTGAATCCTAACAACTTTAAGTCTTCAAATTCAAGAATATAGGACGGTTTTCTTTTACAGTAATCCCCTTATCCTCACAGCAAATGTTCCAAGACCCTCAGTGTATGTGAAACCACATACAGTACCAAATCATATATACACAAAGTTTTTTTTATATATACATACATTCCCAATGTAAAAGTTAGTTTACAAATTAAGCACAATAGATAGTAACAAAAATAATAATAAAACAAGAAAATTATAACTCTGGAACATTTCACAATGTTTTTGGACCACAATGACCCCAGGTAACTAAAATCATAAAAAGGGCTGGGGATGTAGCTCAGTGCAGAGTGTATGCCTAGCACGCATGAGGCCCTGGGTTCAATCTCTAACACAAATATAAAATAATAAAATAAAATCACAGAAAGTGAAACAACAGGTCAGGGGGACTACTGTATTTAAAAGTATAACTATATATGGCCTATATAATTTAAAATCTTTGGCATCACTATCAGTAAAGCATGTATATAAAAGTCTATAGATTAGTCAAATATTTCATATTGATTTAACACTTAGAAACTGCAAAATCTGACATGACATACTATTTACTTAATAAAACTAAAATTCCAAATGAATTCAAAGAGTTTACTGCAGCATTTTAAGAGAAAATTTAAAAACCAAAGAGTTAAAATTTTCTCTGATGTCTCTATGATTCATTGAAAGGTATTCTCACTGTATTTAGTTGAAAGAAAGAGCAGAAAAAAAAGAAAGTAAATTTCCCCAGTTATCAAAAGGAAGGAGAGCAGGAATAAGAAAATGATCACTACTGCTGGTTAGTGCTACACACCTGTAACCCCAATGATTAAAGAGGCTGTTGCAGGAGGATTTCAAATTTGAGGCCAGCCTCAGCAACTTGGTGAAGCCCTAAGCAACTAAGCAAGTTCCTGTCTCAAAATAAAAAATTAAAAGAGCTTGGAATGAAGCTCAATGTTAAAGTACCCCTGGGTTTAATCCCCAATATTCCCAGCCTCCCAAAAATGATCAATACCATTAATTTGAAGTCCACAGATTATTTAAATTTCTCCACGAAATCACAGAGTTGGAGAGCAGCTCAGAGCTAGAGCATTGCCTAGCCATGTATGAGACCCTGGGTTAGATTGCTAGCACTATAAAAATAAATACTCTTAGTTAATCCCTTATATGTTACCTGGCAATCATCTTAGTTCCATGCTGGTTAGCTATAATCACTAGTGACCTTAATCCTAATAGGAAAAGAATATGTGCTTCATTCAATTTCCAAAATCAATTCTAAATTCCCAGAATCATGCTAGACTAGTTGAAAAGCTAAATCAGAAAAAAATAAACTAAGTTTTCCTTTTTTAAGAAATTAATATTCATCTGGCCTATCTTTTCCTTTACTAAGATGATTTTACTGGCATGGAAATGTCCTTTTTATATTCAAGCAAGTATCTAAAGTTAGGTTACTAACTCTTAAAATTTTAACAGCAGGACTAAAAAGGCTATTGTTCTTATTCCACAAGGACTCAAATCTAAAACTCTGGCTGATTCACTGCAACTGTCTTGTGACAAGTCAGCTAGTATTTCTGCATTTGATCAAGCATCACATACACCCTACTGAGTATGCCACACCTTAATCTTAGGAAAGGATTCTAGACCAGTCACTAAGACATTTGTTCCACTACTTTCTAGCCTAGAGTTGTTTCTCTTCTACGATACACTGCCTTTTCAAAAAGTTTTACAAATTCTCCTAGTACCAGTCTATCCATCAACAACCCTGCAAGTTCATACTTCAAACATTAGGTAATAGGAAACCTTTTCCAGGAACCAGTAATCTCAAGCTTTTGAACATGTATCTAATATTTTAATGGATTAGTACACAAAACTCGAGATTCTTATCAAATAAGAAGTGAATATGAAAACTATCTTAAAGAATCTCATGTTGGAATGTCTCAAAAATCCTCAAGATGTCCTAATAGAAAGAAAATTTAGATGCCGTTGTTTTACAGCATCAAAAACACTAAAAATGTACAGACTAATATATAAAAAGTACATGATGACTCCAAAACACTTCAAGAAATTATGAATCTTTGATTAATTTTATCATATTCCAATATTTTTAAATGTATAAGGCAGGGCTGGCCTTGTAGCTCCAGTGGTATAGTGCTTACCTAGCAAGCATGAAGCCATGAATTCAATCCCCAGCACCCAAAAAAACAAACAAAAAAATGATGTGTAAGGTATATTCCAAATTATTTAATCTGAGAAGTCTTTGAAACAAATTATCCAATTCCTTAAACTGTGAGTTTAAGGCATTCCAGAGCCTATTTAACTATTATAGCAACATCTAGGCTATAGTCTTGCCTCAAGAGACTTTCAAAATTGAATTTCAGGTATATAAGTGGGTACTAAAAAAAAAGTTTGGAGGGAGGAAAGACATCAAGGACCACCCAATGAAGCTTATGTCAAATCACACAAACATACACTAAGTTTCTGAAAGTAGGACAAAGACATTTGAAAGAGATCTGGTATTAGTAAATAGCTCAAAAAGAAACTCCAATGCCTCCCCCGGCACCCCACTTTTAAAAAAAAAAAAAAAAAAAAAAAAAAGCCTATAAGGAATAAGTTAACCCCTTTCAAACACAATGGAGTGTTTCACACTGTGAGTTATGATGATGTATTTGGAGCTAGGAGGGAAAAAAAACTACTTAAAACACAACTACAATTTTAATATCCCTTCCTGAAATGAAGACTAGTACATTAAAAAAAAAAAAAAAAATCTATAATACAAGCTACTCTGGGAGCAAAGAGATAGGCAGTTAGATCTTAGTGGTAAGAAAGTCCTTTATCTCACTTCATTTCATTAAAATTTCCAAAGTACCCAAGACTGTAGAGGAAGTGCCTATTTTAAGAAAAGCAAGAGGTTCACCAAGTGCCTTGGTATACTCCTGTAATCCCAGCAGCTCAGGAGACTAAGACAGGAGGATGGCAAGTTCAAGGCTAGCCTTAGCAACTTAGCAAAGCCCTAATCAGCTTAGTGGGGACCTCTCCCAAAATAAAATAATTTTAAAAGGGATAGGGATGTAGCTCAGTGGTAAATCACCTCTGAGTTAAAATTCCCAGTGTGCCCCACCAAAAAAATTAAGTGTTTAGAAAGTATAAAAAACTAAAAGTTGTAGAGCACACATGTAAGTATCACTATGGTTCCCAAAGACTCTCACTGCTTTAATAAATGCTTAACAAGGACCGTAAGAAATCCATTAGATTATACTATTTACTTTTACCATCAAGAGCACTCATAAACAGGCATAGTTTAATCCACGCTAATAACTGCCCTATCGCTTAAACATTTCACGTAACTGACAGTTACTCCAGAGAGTATTAGTCCAAGTACTTTTGGTCTAAGGTTACCTGATTCATTACAGTGCCTGATGTATACTAACCCATACTGTCTAATTCCCCCAAAAAGTTATCAACAGAAAGCTCAAAGAAAGAATTTGCAAGCTTGCAAGATCCACATACCGGTAAATCCACACTAACATCAGTACCATCCAGAAGGGACACCCGACATGTGATGATGGACTTTGAATCCCCAGCTGCAGGGATGTGTGTGGCAGCTCGCTGTGCTTCTCGGAGTCGTTCCTTCTCAGCATGTTTACGCATTGACCGGCGCCCGAGAGTTCTACGGAGGAAGCTCAGCATTTCTGTCACTATAAAACCAGGGAGAACAAAAATCAGGAGAAAAAATAACTCCATACTACTTCAAGTCAGACAAATGGTATTATCTAATTAAAGTCCTAAGGACATTATTTCAAAAAGATTATAATTGGCTGCTCTTTAAACATACATCAAAATATCATGTTGTATACACTGAATATAATTTTTATTTGGGCTGGGGTTGTGGCTCAGTGGTAGAGCCCTTGCCTAGCATGTGTGAGGCATTAGGTTCAATTCTCAGTACCACAAAAAAAAATAAAGAATATGGAGGGAGACACCGAGATTAGAAAGTTAATTTGTACTATTTCAGCCAACCTATGAATGTAAAAACTACCCTGTTGCCTTGCTGTGGTCCACCCTGCCTAGAGTGGAGCAGACACCTGTCTTAACACCCACCCTCAGGAGGCAATGGAGGTAACTTTCTGGTTCTTTCATTTTATTCTTAAATCCAGCACAGTCTTGTGGCGGTGGCCCACAGAGGGTATTGTGGCGAGGTGCCAGTGTGCAAAGGGAACGTTAGTTTTTCCACTGGATCTGATTTGCTGCCCATTTACTTACACGTGTACTGTATTTGTTTACAGACTGTAGGTGGATGTAGGTGGACTGTAGGTGGATGTTGGTTGAATAAACATTTAACCCCTCCAAATAAATAAATAAATAAAGATATCACGTCCATCTACAACTGAAAAAATAATTTTTATTCGTCAATAAAAAATAAATTTACTGGGCTGGGGTTATGGCTCAATAGTAGAGCACTCGCTTAGCATGTGTGAAGCACTGGGTTCAATTCTCAGCACTGCATATAATAAAAATAAAGGTCCATCGACAACTAAAAACATTCTAAAAATCTTTTAAAAAGAATAAATTTACTATTAAAAAATTAAATTTTTGGGCTGGGGACATAGCTCGGTTGGTAGAGTGCTTGCCTCACAAGCACAAGGCCCTGAGTTCAATCCCCAGCACCGCAAAAAAAAAAAAAAAAAAATTAAAGTTTTTAAAGGCATATATAAGACAGCCCCATGGTTTGCAGTTTTCTAAATTTACTGGACTATTTTATGAGCTCACCTGACGAGAAAAGGCAAACCTTAATAAGATTCATCAAGCCTTTGGATCAATAAATTATATGTACAATAGTCAAATATTCCACAAACACTGGAAAATAATGTTAAATACCACTGAAGTGTAGTGTAATGATTTAACAATTCCAAAGGAAGTTCTATTTCCTTTCTAAGCACTTAAGATAATATGAAAATAATCACCTTAGGTTAAAATACAAACATAATTCAAACACCATGTTTCATCTTAATATTTTGTTTTAGTTGTAGGTAGACACAATACCTTTATTTTCATGTGGTGCTGAGGAGCAAATCCAGGGCCTCACACATGCTAGGTGAGTGCTCTACCACTGAGCCACAACCCCACCCCATCCATGTTTTATTAAATATTCTATTATTTAGAATTTTTCTTTCTTTTTCTCACTATGCTGCCCAGGCTGGTGTCAATCAAACTAGAGTCAAGCAATCCTTCAGTTTCAGTCTCTGCAGTGTAGCATAAGTTGTGTGCCTGGCTCCACAGAATTTAAATTACTACCTAACAAACATTTATAATATCATACTACTTTAATGTTACTTGTTTCCTTATCTCTACTAAGAAAACTAAAGCTAAACAAAATAGTTAAAACAGATAGATGTCAGGAACTTTAAAAATACAGTACACTATTCTATATTTAAAAATACCAAATACAGGGTTAGAAACACCATAAAAACAAAGTCACCTCACTAAAAGAGTTTGAGAATAAGTATATAGGGCTTAACCAACAAATAAGATGATTATTAATTGCAGAAAAAATAAGTTACACAGAAAAGGTAAAATAATCACAGTACAGGACATGACTTAGCTACTAGATCTTACAATACATTCTCAATATTGATCTAATCATAACCATAAACATTTTCATTGAAAATGCCCAAAGAAATACATTATAAAAACACACATTTGAATAATGATTGGATTGTCATAACCAAAGAACTTCAGTCACTTTTTGTATTGATGTTTAATTTTTAAAAAGATCCTTATCTCTTAGAGATACGTAAATATTTACATAAGAAAAGATGTTTTGCTGGTATTTAGATCAAACTAACACAGAGAAGTCCTGACAGAGATGAAACAAACTGGCCAACAGTTATTGAAACCAGGTCATATGTACATGGGGGTTCATTACAGTCTTGTGACTCTTTGTATGTTGAATTTATTCAAAATAAAAAATTTTAAAGGAAAAAATGTTCAAAATGCACTACAATTTTGTGTTTCCTAGGAAACTAAATGTAAAATGATTTTTCTTTCACATCATCCTGACACCCTGAGAACTGATTCACTACATGAGTTAACCTGTGAAAGAAAAAAGTTTTCAGATTTAGAATTTAAAGATTTTTTTTAAAGTCTCCGGCCTAGGCTGAACTTCCAATTCCTGGATTCCCACCTCAACCTCCCATGTAGCTAAGACTATAATCTCCTAGCAGGTGCCACTGCTCTCCAAATAGTTAGAATTTTAATATCTTCATTTTTGAATGATGAAACAATTAAAAATAACAAGTTTATTTTTCAGAAATATGAAAGTGCTTACCCCAAAAATTACAGATGCAATAAAGATTTAAAGTGAAAAAGAAATAAGAAAGTACTAGTACATGTTAGGCAGGCAAGCACTCTACCAGAGTCTTACTAAACTGCCCAGGCTGGCCTCAAATTTGAGATCCTGCCAGACCTCATAACCTACACACTTATAATCCCAGCTCCTTGGGAAGCTAAGGCAGAATTGCATATTCGAGACCATCCTCACCAAATTTACAAGTTCCTGTCTCAAAATAAAAATAAAAAGGGTTGGGGATATAGCTTAGTGGTGGAGCACCACTGGGTTTAGTCCCCAGTACTGCAAAAATAACCAAACAAAAAAACACTTGTACTCCTCCTGTCCCAGCCTCCCAAATAGCTAGTATTATGGGTGTATACCACCATATCTGGATAGGGTGAAGGGCTTTTAAAGAATCTGGAAAAAAAAAAAAATTAAGGATTAATAAGCAGTTTAGTAAACAATTATTACAAATCATTTAGATAAACATCACAATTTTTTAAATGGGCAAGATAAGAAGAAACATGTCCTAAAAGAATAAAAAAAAAAAAAAAAAAAAAAAAGACTCATTGCCAGGGTCAGAGGCACATGCCTATAATCCCAGCAACCCAGGAGGCTGTAACTGGAGAATCACAAATTTGAGGCCTGCCTGGACAACTTAGATGCCATCTCAAAATAAAAAATTTAAGAAAGGGATTGAGAAGCTAGGGATATAGCTTAGTGATAGTGCTGACCTAGCATGAATAAGACTCTAGATTCAATACCCAGCACCACAAAAAATAAATTTTAAAATTAAATTTTAAAAAGGCTGGGAGCCAGGCACAGTGATGCACACCTGTTATCCCACCAACTAAGGAGGCTGAGGCAAGAGGATTGCAAGTTCTAGGTCAGCCTCAACAACTTAGCAAGGCCCTAAGCAACTTAGCAAGATTCTGTCTCAAAATTAAAAAACAGGGACTAAGAATGTAGCTCAGTGGTTGAGTGCCCCTGGGTTCCAGCCCAAGTACAATTAAAAAATCAACAACAACAACAAAAAAAAATCATAAAAGAAGTTGACATGTTTCAGACATGATCTAGTGGGAGACTGTTTGCCTGGCATGCTCAAAGTCATGGTTCCATCCCCAATGCCAGGGGGGAAAGAAAACTTTGTAAAAGAGATGTTCAACAAAACCCCCCAAAAAAACAAATTAAAAATTAAGATAGGGCTGAGGATGTGGCTCCACGGTAGAACACTTGCTTAGACTGTATAAGGCACCAGGTTTGATCCCCAGCACCTGAAAAAAAATAAAAGACAAAAGCTGGGCACAGTGGCCCATGCCTATTGTTCCAACTAGTACAAGGGAGGTTGAAACAGGATGGGTTGGGACCAGAAGTTCAAAGACAGCCTGGGCAATATAGTGAGACCCTGTTTCAAACAAATGAACCAACAAAAATGGATATTGCTTGTCATTAAAATTTAAAGTAGTCAATGTTAAAAAAGGTTGAGAAAAACAATCACTTTCATAAACTGTCCTCTTTGAACGGGTTTTTAAACATGCAATTAAAAAATTTAATGTGCATATCTTTGCATTCAGCAATTCTATTTCTGGTGGATGGTCAAATAAAACAGTCACATACGTGCTCTATTGTAGGAATAAGTACTGTTCAGGGTGTGATTTAGGAAATTTTAAAATGTCCATCAGCACAGCACACAAAGAGTTGTAGTACATATAATGGTATATAATACAGTTCTTTTAAAAGTAGAGTTGACTTAAATATTGATAAAATTCGTAAGTGAGGGGCTGGGGTTGCAGCTCAGTAGTAAAGCACTTGCTTCACACGTGTGAGGCACTGGGTTCATTCCTCAGCACCACATAAAAAAAGAAATAAAGGTATTGTGTTCATCTACAACTAAAAAATGTATTTTTAAAAAAAGTAAATGTTTAGTGGTTTATGAAGAAAAATCTTTTTAAAAATTTACAAGTGAAAAATCTAACCAAAAAATGAACATATTATTCCACATTAAGGGGAGGACACACACACACACACATGTCTGCACATACACAGGGACTGGAAGGATAATGCAAACTGTTAAATAAGGTTCTCTCCAATAG
This sequence comes from Sciurus carolinensis, assembly GCF_902686445.1. Lineage (NCBI taxonomy): Eukaryota > Metazoa > Chordata > Mammalia > Rodentia > Sciuridae > Sciurus > Sciurus carolinensis. The sequence continues at coordinate 78,909,776 of NC_062215.1, forward strand.
GGTCAATCTTGAGCTCTTATGAATACACAAATATGTCATTAGGCTTTTATCATTTTTTTTAAATGATAAAATGTATTGCATGCCTATAATTCTAACTATACAGGAAGCTAAAGCAAATGGATCTCAAGTCCAAAGTCAGCCTGGGCAGCTTAGTGAGACTGTTTCAAAACAAAGAATAAAAAAAGGCTGGACATAGCTCAGAAGTAAATTACCCCTGGGTTCAGTCCCCAGAACGGGGGTGGGGGGTGTTGAACCAAGAGTGGTGGTGGAATGCACCTGTAATCCCAGCTTCCTGGGAGGCTGAGGCAGGAGGATCACTAATTTGAGGCCAGTTTGGGGAATTTTAAGACAGTCTGACCCTGTCTTAAAATAAAAAAGGGCTCGAGATGTAGTTCATCAGACCCCAGGGTTCAAGCCGCAGTACATTAAAAAAATTTTTTTTTCACTTTTTCACCATCCCATCCACACTTGCTCAATTCCATTTTTTTTTTTACACTGCAGCCAGTGAATTTTTTAGCAACCACAAATCTGATTCTTGTTGCACTCTAATAACCCTATCACCACACTACTCCCACCTGCCTGTCCACTCCAGATGCTCTCTGCTCTAGTTGTCAGCGGTGCCCAAAAGTCTTGATTATGGATTGTTTTCATGAGTTGTTTCATCTTTCTGGAATAATCTTTTCCCACTTCTCTCTCCTTCTGCTCCCCCTTCAGGCAGGTATCTTCGGATTTACAGTTAATATGTCTTTTCCTTAGGAAAGCACTCCCAGGTTTCTGAGTCTAAATTAAGTACCCCTATTGGTACTCAGGCTTTTCTTTATGTAACAGCTAATAAACGTTACTGCTTAATTTTTTTAAACTGGTTACTTTCCCTCCTAAGAAACAAAGATTAGGACTTAAATAACTCCCTAAATTTGATCCAACACGCAGAATGGCAACATGCATACTGGGCACACACTATTAATAGGATATAGGAGAATTTCTAGATGGTAAAGTTTCAAAAAAGTAATAAAATTACTAACTTTTGAACAATAAATAAGGGTTTCCTTTTCAATCTTAGAAATGCAACTGAAGTAATCGTTTACTACTTAAATTAATAGAAGTTGCTTTAAAAAAGCACATCCAAGATGAAACGTGTATACATACGTATGACTGATGCACACAATATGGTAAGCAATTACTTAACAAAACAATATGCCAATTTACAGCAAATGCCATGAAAATATCACTATCTTTTGTCTCAGTAATCCCAATAAAGAAAACGTCAACGAGTAATTCAACAGCAGCGAAACTGCACGTATCGTTCTCTAATGAAGCCTGAAACGCTATTTATTTAAAAAAAAAAGGGGGGGGGGGGCAAAGCGTCTGCCTTGCATTCGCAAAGCCCTGGGTTCGACCCCCAGTTCCAAAAGAGACAAAAAAAAGAACCCCACTTAAAAAAAAAAAAAGATCCTGTGAACTATCTTACTCCAAATAACCCACCTATGGTACGTGGAACTCAGTAACTGGTTAGTTATGTTAGCAATAAGGTTAATGGAACTATGGGTTGCGTCAGAAATGTAGTCATGTTTACTTTTCTCCTAATTCTTAAAAAAGAAAACAAAGCAAAAGCTTTGAAACTAGTTTAAAATACTTGCAAATGGCTTAAGAGCTATATCTTCTAGAACGGAATTCACCAGAGTAACCATAAAAACAGAGACCGATACAAGAAACTTTACCCAGCAGGAGCCCCTCGTTCACTCGCCAGGGCGGGGGCGGGGAGGATGCCTCAGCCCTCCCCAGGACTCGGCACACACCTGCCTCGCACAATTTCCAAGTGGCGGAAGTTTTTCTCAATTACAATCAGCCTGACGCGTCCATTCGCGCGTCTGTTCCAGGACCCCGACGCGAACTGGAGGTGTTCCCTTACCCGCCACTCTCCCCTGGCCGGCCGGCGCGCCGCTACTAGGTGCCCGGTGCCCAGTGCCGCCCCGGGCGGCAGGCTCGGGCTCCGGAGCGCGGCCGCCGGGCAAACTTGAACACCGCCGCGCGGCGCGGTATCGCCCGAAACTCCGCCGCCCTGCCCCACCGGCCGCCGCCGCCCCTCCCCTCCGGCTGGCTTCTCGCAGTGCCGGCCCGGCAGGGAAGGCCCGGGCAGCCCAGCATGCCGGCGCTGCCCCCACCCACCTCGCGGGGACCAGGCCGCCCTGGGCGAGGAAGGGGTCCGCGCGCCGGGAGGAGCCGGCTGTGCAGCCGGGGCCGCCGGGCCTCACGCTTACCTGGGATAGGGACGACGGTGCGACGGCGTTGAGGGCGCGGGGCGCCGGGGACCGAAGGCGAGAGGCCCCAGGAGAAGCTGAGGAGGGGGCGGCTCCTCAAGCGACGCCAAGAAATGGCGGCCCACCGCGCTCGCCCACCCTGCGCTAATCTCCGGCGGACCCTGGCCGCTCGCCGGCCCGCCCCTTAAAGCCCCTCCGAGCTCCGCCCCCGAGGGCGGGGCGCTCCGCTCTTAAACTGGCAATCACACCGCCCCGGAAATCAATCCTCCAGGAGAGCCTTGGGTTAAACCGGCGACGCTGGGCGGAGCTGGGCAGGAGCTGACTGCCACCTCCCAAGAGCCGCTGCCGAGCCCGTCTGGCTGTCAGACCGCACCTGCCGAGTGGGTGCACGCAGGCAGAGTTAGTTCTATCACCAAGGTGGCTGTCGCTACCAGCGTGATGCCATTAGGTGCCTGGAAAACTGGCTGCTGGATTATTCATCCATTCATTCAAGACATTAATTCAGGCGGCGCGATGGTTCACGCCTGTAATCCCAGCGATTTAGGAAACTGAGGAAGGAGGATCACAAATTCGAGGCCAACCTTAGCAATTTAGCTAGGTCCTACGTAATTTAGTGAGACCCTGTCTCAAATAAAAATAAAAAAGGCCCGGTGCAGTAGCGCTTGCCTGTAATCCCAGTGCTGGGGCGCTGAAGCAGGAGGATCGTAAATTCGAAGCCAGCCTCAGCAATTGAGACAGGTCCTAAGCAACTCCACGAGACCCTGGCTGTAAGTAAAATATTAAAAAGGGCTAGGATGTGGTTCGGTGGTTAAGCACCCCTTGGTTTAATCCCTAGTACAAAAAAGAAAAAAGAAAAGAACGAAATGAATTTAGGGCTGAGGGTGTGACCCAGTGGTAGAGCACATACCTAGCTGTGCTTGAGGCAAGGGGTCCATCCCAAGCACCGCAAAAATAGAAAAAAGAATCTAAATATTTACAAATGTCTCCTCTTTTCCCCACTTCTTAGGTTAAAAAAGACTTAAGCCTCTGCTGTTATTTTTATTATTGTTGTTGTTGTTATTATTACCGGCTAGACCAACCGTAATTCACCCTTGAGGTTTGGGGAGGAGCCTTCTTTCTTGAGATCAAGGACTCCCCATTAACATGTTTTTCGCCAGTACTGGGATTTAACCCAGGGGCACTCTACCACTGAGCCACATTCCCAGACCTTTTTTTTTTTTTTTTTTTGTATTTTATTTAGAGACACGGTCTCACTGAGTTGCTTAGTGCCTCGCTGAGTTGCCAAGGCTGACTTTGAATTCTCGATCCTCCTGCCTCAGACTCCGGAGTCGCTGGGATTACAGGTGTGCACCACCACTGCACCTGGTTGTTCCTAATTTTGTATACTTAAATTTGTGTTCACACATTTCCTCCACTTATTAGGGTTTTAGAAACTACACAATCTGGAATTACCCCTTTCTTTGTGACTCTAGAAAGCAAACAAGAACCTAAGATAGAAGTGGAATTCTGGGGTGAGGATATTCTTTCCATAAAGGAATATATTTCCAAGAACCAGGAGGATTCCACTATGCAGTGGGTTGGTGCGGTAGGCATCCTGTATAGCCATCCACATTCTTCCTGGCAACATCCACTCTTTACAGCAAATAGTCTGTGCGTTTTTTCAAAAAGTTAATGGGAAAAAAAAAAAAAAAGTTAATGGGAAGTGAGATGTGGTGGCACATGCCTATATTCCCAGCTATTCTGGAGGCTGAGGGAGGAGGATGGCTTGAGTACAGGAGTTTAGGGCTAACCTGGACAACACAGAGAGAACCTACCTCAAAATAAAAAGGGCAGGGAAATGTAGCTCCTGAGTTCAATCCCCAGTACCAAAAAAAAAAAAAAAAAAAAAAAGAGGGTCTTACAAGTAAGGAGCCCTAAAGCCCTAAAGCTTAAACCTAATTATCTTAATAAATCTGCCCCTATCCACAAGAAGAAACATATCCCTCCTTCACATCACAACCCTTTATTATTTATTATTATTATTATTATTATTATTATTATTATTGGTTCTGGGGATTGAACCCAGGAGCACTTCACCACTAAGCTACATCCCCAGCCCTTTTAATCTGAAGACAGGGTCTCACTAAGTTGCTGAGGCTGACCTTGAACTTTTGATCCTCCTGCCTCAGCTTCCCAAGTCACTGGGATTACAGGTGTCACCACCACATCCTTTAAATAATTGAAACTTGTCCCAATCCTACCAAATCTTCTTCTCTGGTCCTTATATCTAGGCTCTTTGCTTTCTTGGTCAGCCGTCTCTGAATTGGTTCACATTGATGGGACCATATGTGCCCAGGTATTCTGTACTGACTGGATCAGAGAGAATTCCAATGTGAGATTAAGTCCTCTTGAAAACTGAAGGGGCTGGGCACGGTAGTGCACACCCGTAATTCCAGCAACTCTGGAGGCTGAGGCAGGAGGATACCAAGTTTGAGGCCAGCCTCTGAGGCCCTAAGCAACTTAGCAAAACCCTATCTTAAAATAAGAAATATAAAGGGACTGAGGATGTGGCTCAGTGGTTAATGCCCCTGGGTTAAGTCCCCAGTACCAAAAAAAGGAAGGAAGGAAGGAGGGAGGGAGGGAGGGAAGGTGGGAAGTAAAGAAAGAAGGAAGGAAAAGAGAGAGAAAACAAAAAGAAAAAAGAAAACTGAAGGGGCCCTGAATTCCAAAAGACTCCATTAAAAAGAAAATATCCTCAGGACAGTAGATATGAGAATTTGTTTATCAGAAAACTGGATCTAGGAGAGCACTACTGTTATGGTTTGCATCTTAAATATCCCCCAGAGGACCATATATATGCAAAAGGATTGGTTTCCAGCCTGTGTGCTGTTGGGAAATGGTGGAACCTTTGGCAGGTGGGACCCAATAGAAGGAAGCTAAGTCATTAGGTCCTCAAAGGAGATATTAGGACCTCCACCCCTTCTTCTCTCTCTTTGCTTCCCTGCCACCGTGAGGTAAGCACGGAACACCATGTGTTCCCCACCACAGGGAAACCTCACCACAGGACCAAAGCGATGGAGCTAAGCAACCAGGGACTGACCTCTGAAATTCTGAACTAACATAAATCCTTCCTGGCTATAAACTGATTCTTCTCAGGTATTTTGTCACAGTTCCAGAAAGCTGACTAACACAACCTATTTGAAAAATACAAACAAATACTAACAAAAAAACAAAACCAGTCATCAAAAAACACCCATTAGGGGAGTTTTATTAGGATACTGTGGAAAGTCTAGACTTGGTTCAGAAGCTAAAAGATCTAAAACATCTGGAAGGCTTAACATGAACACCATCTTCTTCCCAGCATAGTTTTAAGCCTTACCTAAAACAAGTTACCTAAAAATGTTATTTTCTTTCTATTTTCAGTACTGGGGATTGAACTCAGGGCCCTGGGCATCCTAGCAAGCGCTGCACCTCTGAGCTTGGGTCTTGATCTTGTATCCTCCTGCCTCATCCTACCGAGTCACTGAGATTACAGGTGTGTGCCACTTCGTTCAACTAACACCAGGTGTTTAAGCAGAAACCACTTCACAGTTCTCTGGATTTTCTCACTGGTGACAAATTTTTGTCCTTTGAGGTTACATTTATTTCCTGACAATAGCCAAAAGGCAATCAGAACACAGTTGGGTGAATGTTTTGTCTAAAAAAAAAAAAGTCTTGCCTGGCACGGTGGTACAGGCAAGATGCTGTAATTCTAGCATCTGAAGAGACTGAGACAGAAGGGTGGCAAGTTTAAGGCCAGCCTCAGCAACTTACCAAGGCCCTGTCTCAAAACAAAAAATAAAAAAGGGCTGGTAATGTAACTAAGTGGTAAAGTGCCCCTGGGTTTGATCTCCAGTACAAATAAATAAACAGATTAAATCAAAACAATGTGTTGAGTGAAGTTGGCAAAAATGGTAGAGTAAACTGGGTGTGCTGGTGCTTACCTGTATCCCAGCTATTCTGGAGGCTCATACAGGAGGGTGACAAGTTGGAGACAACCTGGGCAATTTAGTGAGCCTTGAAATTAAAGATAAAAAGGTTAGGGATGTAGCTCAATGGTAGAGCACCCCTGGGTTCATTTAATCCCCTATATGGAGTTAGTGCAAAGGAGGAGGGGGAAGCAATCAATATTTACATATAAGACAATACAAATTTTCCAGACCAAGGAACAGAAATATGTGAGCATTTCAAATAGAAGACTAGGATCTCCTACATATGTTTCCTGAGCCAGATTCTCACATTTGAAAGTCTAACCTTCTTCTCTTGTTTACTTCTTGGAGGAATAAACCTTAAACTAATTCATACTAAAGTATTAGCCACATCCAAGTGAAGGATACACTAGCAGAAAGGGGAGTCATTGGGGTGGAAGTATGCAGAGAAGAGGTGTGTTTAAAGATGGGCAAAGGACCTGAACAGGCACTTCACAGAAGAAATACAGATGGTAAATAAATATGTGAAAAAATATTCAATATCTCTAGCACTTAGAGAAATGCAAATTTAAACTACACTGAGATTCCATCTCACTGCAGTCAGGATGGCAGTTACCAAGAATATAAGTTTTGGCCAGGATATGAGGGAAAAGGTTCATATATTGCTGGTGGGAATGCAAATTGATGCAACCACTCTGGAAAGCAGTATGGAGAGTCGTTAGAAAACTTGGAATGGAACCACCATTTGACCCAGTTATCCCACTCCTTGGCTTATACACAAAGGACTTTAAAAAATCAGCATACTACAGTGACACAGCCACATCAATGTTTATAGCAGCTCAATTCACAGTAGCAAAGCTGTGGCACCAACATAGGTGCCCTGCAACAGATGAATGAATAAAGAAACTGTGGTGTGTACAGGTATGTATACACAGTGGAATATTACTCAGCCACAAAGAAGAAAGCAATTATGGCATTTGCTGGTAAATGGATGGAACTAGAGACAATCATGCTAAGTGAAATAAGCCAATTCCCCCAAACCAAAGGCCAAATGTTCTCTCTGATATGTGGATGTGAACACACAAGTTGGGGAGGAAAAAATAAAAGTTCATTGGATTAGACAAAGGAGAATGAAGGGAAGGGAGAGGGATTGGGAATAGGAAAGACAGTAGAATGAATCGGACATAGCATTCCTTTGTTCATATATGAATACACAGCCAATATAACCATATCATGTACAACCCCAAGAATGGGATCCTAATTAGAATAAGTTGTATTCAATGTATGTATAATATGTCAAAATACACTCTACTGTCATGTATATAAAAAAAAAATGAAAAGTTTTTTAATAAAAGATAAGTCAGAGCTGGGATCTGGCACAGCAATACAGCACTGGCCTAACATGCATGAACCCCTGGGTAAAATCCACAAGCAGGAATGGGGGGAAGGCAAGTCATTTTCTTCACCAAACCCTTCAGGCTTTTCCCTGCTTTGGGAGACTCAAGGTGAAGGAACTAAGTAGTCATGTTCCATGCATACCCCATACTCCATGTTCAGGGTTATCTGAAACAGAGCCTGATTTATCTGGTATCACATGCTCCTTCTTTATACAGATAGGGGGGAAAAATCAGAAAACCGTTAATGGCTCCAAGCAAGCTTATACTATTGGGTAACAAAAGAAGTGAAAAATTTTGCCATTAGTTTTGTCTAATGATGAAACCATGATGAAACCATGATGAGGATTAAAGACTCAAGGGGGAAGAAAAAGGAAGGAGGCAGCTCATTGCCCCCAGAAGTTAATGCGCATGAGTCACCTGGGGATCTTATTAAATGACTTGAGACTGGGGGGAGGGACCTGAGATTCTGCATTACAAAGAAGCTCAAAGTTGATTTGGCTCATTATTGGCCTGAAGGAGGAGTCTGCAGGGAGTGCCCCTCACCTGTGACTGGTGCTGGGCACCAGGGCCTGCGAAGGTAGCAAGTCTAGTGTGGCCACCCCGTTGCTAACTCACTCAGACAAGGCATCTTTCCTGGTCTTGCTTTTCTCATCTATAAAATGAGGTCAGTGGAAAAGAGGATTCTGAGATCATTCCAGATCTTAAAATCTCTGACACTAAACTTATTCCTACATATGAGGCTTTTATTTTATATCAACCCAAGACACACAAAAAAAAGCCTGGGTTTACTCATGTTGTAGAGTTTTGTTAAAAATAACCCAAACCTTAACCTTCTTTTTTAAAAAAATTTTTTTTTACTTGCTGATGAACTTTCATTTCATTCATTTATTTTAAAAATATTTTTAGTTGTAGATGGACACAATAACTTTATTTTGTTTATTTATTTATATGTGGTGCTAAGGATCAAACCCAGTGCCCCACACATGCTAGGCAAGTGGTGTACCACTGAGCCACAACCCCAGCCTCTCAAGTTTCCTTTAAAAAGAAAATTTCCTTTTTTTTTTTGTGGTTCTGGGGATCGAACTCAGGGCCTTGTGCTTTCAAGGCAAGCACTCTACCAGCTGAGCTATCTCCCCAGCCCTAAAAAGAAAATTTTCTAATCGAATCTCAAATGCCCATTTTCTAAAATTTGGTTTAAAAATATGAGGTACAGGTTAATTATGACAATGATTTTTCAAACACGTAAACTGGTATTGTTTCTTTGAAATAGTTTATCTCAAAGAAAATTGAATTTGGTTTTAGAGATGGACGGGTCTGTTTTGGGTCAGACACATCATACATAAATGGAGTATAACTTCTCATTCATCTGGTTGTACATGATGTGAGTTACACAGGTCATGAAATCATATATATGCACATAGGGTAATAATGTCTGATTCATTCTACTATCATTCCTGCCCCCATGCCATCTCCCCTCCCTTCACTCCCCTCTGTGTAGTCCAGAGCACCTCTATCCACGCCCCCCCCCCATTATTGTGAATTAGCATCCAAATATCAGAGAAAACATTTGGCCTTTGGTTCTTTGGGACTGGCTTATTTCACTTAGCATAATATTCTCCAGTTCCATCCATTTACTGGCAAATGCCATAATTTCATTTTTCTTCATGGCTAACATTCCTCTGTGTATATGTACCACAGTTTCTTTATCCATTCATCTGTTGAAGGGCACCTAGGTTGGTTCCATAGCCTGGCTATTGTGATTTGAGCTTCTATAAACATTGATGTGGCTACATTTTAAGTCCTGATTTTAAGTCCTTTGGGTATAAATTCTAAGGAATTTCCCTATTGCTTTCCAGGGTGGCTGCATCAATTTGCAGTCCCACCAGCAATGTATGCATTCCTTTTCCCCACATCCTCGCCAACCTTTATTGTTACTTTTGTTCTTGATAATTGCCATTCTGACTGGAGTGAGATGGAATCTCAGTGTAGTTTTAATTTGCATTTCTCTAATTGCTAGAGAAAAATTTACATTTTTTCATATATTTGTTGATCAATTTGTATTTCTTCTTTGAAGTGTCTGTTCATTTCCTTTGCCCATTTATTGATTGGGTTTTTTTGTTTTTTTGGTGTTAAGTTTTTTGAGTTCTTTATATATCCTGGAGATTAATGCTCTGAGGTACATGTGGTAGATTTTTTCCCATTCTGTAGGCTCTCTCTTCGCGTTGTTTCTTTTGCTGAGATGAAGCTTTTTAGTTTGATTCCATCCCATTTTTGGAGTCTAGATTTTACTTCTTGTGCTTTAAGAGTCTTGTTAAGGAAGCAGGTTTCTAATCCGACATGGGGAGATTTGGGTCTACTTTTTCTTCTATTATCTATGCCATTATATTTTGAAAGGATGTGACTTTCTATTTTACAGTTGAGTTTCCTTGAGTCATCTTTTTTTTTTTTTTTTTTTGGTAACAGGGATTTAACCTGGGGACTTAACAACTGAACTACATCCCCACCTCTTTTTAACTTTGAGATAAGATCTTGTTTCAAAGCCACTGGGATTACAGATGTATGTCATTGCACTTGGACTTTTTCTTTTTTTTTTAAAGTAATGGTTAGCTATAGATGAACACATACCTTTATTTGTTTATTTTTTATATGGTGCTGAGGATCAAACCCAGGGCCTCACATGTGCCAGGCAAGCGCTCTACCACTGAGCCACAACCCCAGCCCCGCACTTGGACTTTTGAGTAGTGCTGGCACAGTTAAGACTTTGGAGACTCTGGGGATGGAATGAATGCATTTTGTATTGTGAGACTGATATGGATCTTTGGGAGCCCTAGGCAGAATGCTGTGGCTTAGATCTGGAATGTCTTTTAAAGCTCCGTGTGTTTAAAGTTTGGTCCCCTGTGGTGTTACTGGTAGGTGGCACAAAATTTAAGAGGTGGCGTCTAATGGGAGGTCTTCAGGTCACTAAGGGAATGCCTCTGAATGTGTTAATGGGACTTCATTCCCTTCCTCTTCCTCCTTCTATTTCCTGGCCATGCGGTGAGTGGTTTTGCTCCGCCACACTTCTGCCACGATGTGTTTCTTCACATGGGCCCCAAAACAACAGGGCCAACCAATCAGCAACTGAAACCTCAAAAACAGTGAGCCATAATAAACCTTTTCTCTTTATAAATTGATCATCCCAGGTTTTTGCTATAGCGATGGAAAGCTTAGTATTTCCAGTCAGTAAAGTTCATTTAATTTGATAGGGCAACTTCAACTTTTATTTTCTTCAAACTTTTTTTTTTTTTGAGATGGGTCTTGCTCTGTTGCCTTGGCTGACCTTGAACTCCTGAGCTCAAGTGATCCTCCCGCCTCAGTCTCCCAAATAGCTGGAACTGTAGGCATGCGCCACTGTTCCCAGCTTCTTCTACCTTTTTGATAGGGAATCCACATGGTTTCCAGTAAGTAAAGAGCATAAAAAAACCACTGTTGATGTAAATTTTACTGTCACACTCAGCATTAAGGTTTACTTTGTCTCAGAATGCATGGCTTGAGTTGCGGTTGTGGCTCAGTGGTACAGCACTTGCCTAACATGTGTAAGGCACTGGGTTCAATTCTCAGCACCACATATAAATAAATAAATAAATAAATAAAATAAAGATCTATCAACATCTAAAAAATATTAAAAAAAAAAAAAGCGGTGGGGGTGGAATGCACGGCTCAGTGACGGCCAAGAACATTCGGCAGGGCTCTTCCCAGGTTTCGGCTAAGCTACTTTCACTCATGATGAAGTCTTAGTGTATCAAGTAATTTTCTCTTAATAGCCAAATTTTACCTGAAGTAGTGAGCCCCACTATTTATTTATTTATTTATTTTTGCGGTACTGGGGATCGAATTCAGGGCCTTGTGCTTGCAAGGCAAGCACTCTACCAGCTACGCTATCTCCCCAGCCCAAGCCCCACTATTTTAAGTCATTAGAATCGAATCAGGAAAAATAATTCTAGACCACAAAAATAACCTTCGAATACCTAAAAGAAGAACAATGAAAAACAAAATTCAGCAGCACACAAAATACGACACTTAAACAAATAGTGATCATGAAAAGAATGTATAGGAAAAAAATGTATAGAAATTTCAACTGTGTGAAGGCATTAGTAACATGCATAGAAATTCATATGAATATTTCAGTACATGTCAAAAAGATATTTTATTTTATTCATCTTTTTAGAGATTTATAGTTATACACAGTAGTTGGGTTCATCCCAACCGAATCATATATGCATGGAATTCGATTTCAGTTCATGATCACCCCTTTTCCCTCCTGTCCTCTCCCTCCCCTATTCTCCTTCTTCATTCTGACTTCCTTTCACTCCTCTATTTATTTATATTTGATTGGTTCTTTTTACTTATACATAAAGCTGAAGTTCCCTGTGGTACATTTATATATGCACGTAATTTTTAAAGAATTTATTCTGCATTGCCTTTAATTTCTCATCCCACCACTCTGCCTCTTGATCTCCTTCTTCTACACAACTGATCTTCCCTGTATCTTCATGATATCCTATCCTTCCTGCCCCCTGTGCTTTACGTGACCCTAGCTTCCATATGTGAAACAAAACATTTGAACTGGGTGCGATGGCACATGCCCATAATCCCAGTGGCTCAGGAGGTTGAGGTAGTAAGCTCGCGCCTCAGCAATTTAGTGAGACCCTGTCTGACACAAACTTCACAGATCATCTCAGTCTTTTATTCAGGAATGAGATTACACCTCCAATGGACCCACTTTCCTGATGGAAAATGAGCCACCGGCCAAGGGAGGAGTTTAGGCTTATATAGGTTACAGAGAGATGATTTAGTGAGCGTGTCAGTTTGGGCACTCAGGAATTTTGGTTTTGGACCAGCACCTGGAGATGATTTATCTTGAAAGAGATGAAAGCTATCAATGTGCGACTTTCTTTTTCACTCCATTTTCCCAGGCTGCACTATCTTGAGTGTTTCATTTTCCATATCCAACACTGTCTCTCAATAATTAAAAAAGGTCTGTGGATGTGGGGATGACACATTGCAGTATGGTAGTATGGTCAATTTGACTATATTAATTCTGCCTATCCAAGAACATGGCAGTCTTTCCATCTTCTAAGGTCTTCTTCAATTTCTTTCTTTATTGTTCCATAATTTTCAGTGAAGAACTCTTTTACTTCCTTGGTTAGATTAATTCCCAAGTATTTTATTTTAGTAGGTTATTGTGAATGGGACAGTTTTCCTGATTTCTTCCTCAACATAGTCATGTCGGAGTATGGGAAAGCAACTTATTCATGGGTGTTGATTTTGTATCCTGCTACTTTGCTGAACTCATTTATAAGCTCTAGAAGTCTTCTGGTGGAGTTTTTATGGGTCTTCTAGATATAGGATCACGTCATTAGCAAACAGAGATAGTTTGACTTCTTAAGAAGTTATTTTAATTAAGTTTTTTTGTTTTTAAGGTAATTCTCACTATATTGTTTCAGTTGGGTTCAAACTCCTGGACTTAAGTGATCCATCCTCTTGCCTCAGCCTCCAAAGTGCTGGGATTACCACTGCACCCTGCTAAAGTCCTTTCTACCCTTCTTATGTCAGCACAGTAAATCTATAGGTTGAGCATTCCTAATCTAAAATCCAAAATTCTACAAAATTAATTTCTTTTTTTGGTGGTACATTGAATCCAAACAGCACTCTACCTCTAGGCCACAGGCCCAGTCCATTTTATTTTGAAACAGGGTCTTGCCAAATTGCCCAGACTGGTCTCAAACTCATAATCCTACCCTCAGCCTCCCAAGTAGATTGGATGACAGGCCTGCCTGTGCAAAATTAAAACCCTTTTTAGTGCCAACATGACTAATATCACAAGTGGAAAATGCCATACCTGACCTCATGTGACAGGTTAAAATGCAGGTGCACTAAAAATATTGAATCATATTACCTTCAGGATATACATATAAGGTATATATAAAACATAAATTTTTTGTTTAGACTTGCGTCCCATCCTCAAGATATCTCATACTGTCTACGCAAATATTTCAAAACTTTTTTAAAAATCTGAAATCTGAAACACTTCTGGTCCCAAGCATTTTGGATAGGGTTTTCTCAACCAGTACATAGGATGCATAAGCTTAAAATTCCATTTATGCTACCAAATCCAACCTTTACTATGGGGGGAAAAAACCCTTAATATTCAAAATCCAAGTAAAGTCCAAGAGGTGTCTCAGTGGTAGAGTACTTGCCTAGCATTTATGAGATCCTGGGTTCAATCCCCAGCATCACTAAATAAATAAATAAACAAACAAATGGGATTGTTTCCTTGATTTCCTTTTCAGATAAATAATCATTGGTATAAGGAAATACAACTGATTTTTGTAGGTCTATTTTATATCTTGCAACTTTACTGTTTTTTTAGTTCTAACAGTTTTATGTGGACTCTTTGGCTTTTTTTTTTTTTTTTTTTTTTTTTTTCTTTTTTGTTTTTTGCACTGGGGATTGAATGAAGGGGCACTGAACCACTGAGCCACATCCCCAGTCCTTTTTATTTTTTATTTTGAAACAGTGTCTCGCTAAGTTGGTAAATTGCTGAGGCTGGCTTTGTACTTTTGATTCTCCTGACTCAGTGTCCTGAGCTTCTGGGATTACAAGCATGTGCCACTGCACTGGACTGGGGTTTTCTACATCTAGGATCATGCCATCAGCAAACAGGGAAACATTTGACTCCCCCCCGCCCACTTTTTTTTTTTTTTTTTTTTGTGGTGCTGGGGATCGAACCCAGGGTCTTGTTGCAAGCACTCTACCGACTGAGTGATCTCCCTAGCCCTGACTTCCCCCTTTCTGATTTGAATGCCTTTCTAGGTTTTTTTTTCTTGTCTGATTGTTCTTGATAGTACTTCTAGTACTCTGTTGCATAAAACTGGCAAGAGTGGACATTCTTGCCTTGGGCTACTGTTTCTTTCAATCATATATATATTTTGTGGTACTGAGGACTGAACCCAGGGTGCCTAACCACTGAGCTACATCTCCAACCCATTCTGAATTTGTTTTTGCAGTACTGGGAATTGAATTTAGGGCCTTGCACATGCAAGGTAGGAGCTCCACCACTGAACTTCATCCCCAGTCTCCAACTCTTTTTATCCTTCATTTTGAAGCAGGGCCTCAAGCTTTCAATCCTTCTGCCTCCGTCTCCCAAATTGCTGGGATTGCAAGCCTGTCCCACAAAGCTGGGTTTCAGATTATTTTCTGCAGTGTTGGGAATTGAACTCACACATGCTAGAAAAGTACTCTACCACTAAGCTATATCCCCAGCCCTTTTTTGTGATTTTTTTTTTTTTTTTAATGAAGGGCAGTTCTCTTCCTTCTTCTTCTTTTATTTTCAGCCTCATTATAATCCCTTAGTTTTTCTTTGGAAGAAAAAAATAAATAGGCCCTAAATTTATCATCTTGTTTGCCCTCTCCCCCACAAAGTACTAGAGATTGAACCCAGGTGTGATTTACCACTGAGTTACACACCCAGTCCTTATTTTTGAGACGGGGTATCGATAAATTGCCTAGGCTGATCTTAAACTTGTAATCCTCCTGCCTCAGCCTCCTGAGTCACTGGAATTACAGGTATGCACTACTGTGCCTGGCTATGCTTTTGTCTCTCATAGTTGTATTGCTCATACCTATCTTTAATAAATTAAGAGTATAATCCTTGATGAGCAGGATACTCCCAGTTACTCGGGAGGCTGAGATAGAAGGATTCTAAGTTTGAGGCTCTCCTCAGCAATTTAGCAAGGCCCTATGGAACTTGTAGTACGACTTTTTCTCAAAATAAAAAGGCCTAGGCAATGTGGGTCAGTGGTAGAGCCCTCTGGGGTCAATCCCCAGTACAAAAGGGGGGTGGGAGACAGTTCTTAAAACTTTACTGACTCACCTTTATAGGGTTTTTGGAAAAACCAACTCTTCATGCTGTCATAGGCTTGTGTAATATACAATTATTTGATATAAGTAACTTTGCATATGTATGAGAGCACATAATGGGTTTTAGAAAGTTTACAGTTTAACTGGCAGAACTGAAAAAGCTCTGGCATAAGACAGAAGTCAACAGAAGCAAGGGGACATCAAGAGTATGGAGCTGTGTGCCAGTCTGAGTTTATTTGGGTGGTGATTAAGAAAGGGTCAGTTGCTGGGTGTGGGAGTACATACCTGTAATCCCAGCTGCTTGGGTGGCTGAAGACAGGAGGATTGCAAGCTTGAGGCCATCCTCACTGATTTACTGAGTTTATTCTTTTGTGGGGATAGTGGTGACATTTCAAGACTTCACCACTAAGGAATGTGGTGCCATTCGTAATAATTGTATTAGCAAATATATCAGCCAGGAACAGTAGTGTATGCCTGTAATTTTCAGCAGGAGGATCACAAATTCAAGGCCAGACCCAATTTATCATGACCATATCACAAAATAAAGGACTTGGGGGAGTGTAGCTCAGTGGTAGAGCACCCCTGGGTTAAATTTCAAGTACCACACACACAAAATTAAATTATGGTACATTCATATGATGGAGTATTAGACAGTGATTTAAAAGAATGAGGTAGCACTGGGGGCGGAGCTCAGTGGTAGAGCACTTGACTAGCATGGGCAAGGACCTGGGTTCAATCTCTAGTACTTCAAGGAAAAAAACAAAAACAAAAACAAAAAACAAGGAATGAGGTAGAACTGAATGTGCTGATATGGAAATAGTCCAAGATGAAAAAATTATAGAATATATTATACAATCCTCTTGGCATTTTGTATATGTATGTGCAAATTCACAAATATACTCCCCTCCAGAATAAAATATAATTGAGAAGAGGTTGCTATTGGTTTGAAGAGACTTTTTTTTAGAAATGGGGCCTGAGGAAAGAGGCTGTCACAAATCATTTTGGCTCTTCCTCACACTGTTTCTCATGATGAAAACTGATTTTCTTTTTTTGTGATAGGGTCTTTGTTGCCCAAGCTGGTCACAAATTCCTGGGCTCAAGCAATCCTCCAGCCTCACCCTTCCCACGAGCTGGGGCTATAGGTGCATGTCAACATACCTGACACACTGATTATCCTGCATTTAAGAACATAGGCATGGCATAATCAGACATCTTTAATTTTGTGCTTTTGTTCAGTCAGACCTCAGACATAGAGAGGTCCTTTATTTTCAATGACAAAGGTCTTACATTAGGATTACTAGAAGAGAGGGTCTAGTACTGGAAGAGTCAGTGGTAACCTCAATGAGGGAGGGGGAGGGCTCTTCAGACATTCTTTACTTTTCTAAATCCCAGTTAGTTCCTAATCACCCCCTTCCCTCAAATATCCCTACTATGTGAACAAGTAATTTATAGAAATTTTATGCTTAGAAGGAAACAGTCAAAAATGTGAAAAAGTCTAGAGTGGGAGAAAATCTTTTCCACACACACCTCAGACAGAACATTAATCTCCAAAGTTTATAAAGAACTTAAAAAACTTTACACCAAAATACAAAGAACCCAATCAATAAAATGGGCTAAGGAACTGGACAGACACTTCACAGAAGATAACACAGGTGATCAACAAATATATGAAAAAAGTGTTCATCATCCCTAGTAATTAGAAATGCAAATCAAAATCACCCCAAGATTTCATCTAACTCCAATTAGAATGGCTATTATCAAGAACACAGGGGCTGGGGAGATGCTCAGTCAGTAGAGTGCTTGCCTTGTAAGCACAAGGCCTAGGGTTCGATCCCCAGCACCCCCCCAAAGAAAAAAAAAGAACACAAGCAATAATAAGTGTTGGTGTGGATGTGGGGAAAAGGCGCACTCATACATTGCTGGTGGAGTTGCAAATTGGTGCAGCCACTCTGGAATGCAGTATGGAGATTCTTCAGAAAGCTTGGAATGGACCCACCATTTGACCTAGCTATCCCACTCCTCGGTTTATACCCAAAGGACTTAAAATCAGCATACTACAATGATGCAGCCACATCAATGTTCACAACTGCTCAATTCACAATAGCTAGATTGTGGAACCAACTGAAATGTCCTTCAATTGATGAATGGATAAAGAAACTGGTATCTATATACACAATGGAATCTTTCAGTCAAAGAATAATAAAATTATGGCATTTGCTGGTAAATGAAGTTTGAAAATATGCTAAGTGAAATAGTCCAAGCCCAACAAATCAAAGGCCAAATTTTTTCTCTGATAAGTGGATAATGATATATAATGAACGGGGATATATAATATGATATATAATGAACGGGGATCATTGACGGGAAGAGAAGAATGAAGGAACTTTGGATGGTGTAGAGGAAAATGGAGTGGGAGGGAGTGGGGGATGGAGATAGTAGACTGAAACAGATGGTATTACCCTATGTATGTGTATGATTACCTCATTGGTGTGAATCTACATTGTGTACAATGAATCAAAATATGGTCTGTAAAAATAAAAAAAAATTAATAAAAAAAAAGAAATTTTATGCTTAGTGTCTTCCCCATCCCATCTAACTGGTCACCCATTAATGAACATAAGCAATGTCAGAAAAGTCCAATAACAAAAAACTCCCATAAAGAAGTCTTGAAAACTCCTGTACTTTAGATGACTAAAGCACATCTTTATTTTGCAATTGAACATTGAGTCATAGCTAGTTCTTTTTCCATGTTTGTGCCTGAACAACTACTCAATTAAAATGAAATATGGTCAACAAAATATGTACGATAGCATTCATGTAATATAAATTGTTCTCAGAACTGAAAGTTTTAATGCAATCCAGCATTTTTACTCTGTTTGCTACTGGTATTTGTAGACTTTTTAAAAAACATGAATGGCAGGAATTCTAATTTATCAATGAAGTTAAGACAAATACACAAGGCCTTTTCAAGCACATGTAAGCTTCAGTGACAAACTCAAGTGATAAATTTCAAATTACCCAGTGTTAACCAAATTAATCCTTAGCTTCTTTGTCTCTAAATTATGTGAACAAACCACATGGAAAGAGAGTCCTTTATGAAATGGGTGGGGGAAAGGCAGTCTTAAAAAAATTATAAGACTAATTGAATTTTGCTACAAGTTCAGTAGAAACAAACATGAAATGGCAACAGAAACGTAAAATTATATATTTTAATTAGGAAATAAACTAATAGATTTTTAACTAGGTGACTTTCTCACTTCATTTGTACATATAGCACCGGTTACAAGAAAATATTCCAAATTCAAATACCCTCTACACAATCATTTATAAAACTACTGTTCAAAGGTATCATTGATGAGTATAAACTATCAGTCCTAAAATTAAACCTACACTGTAGAAAATAAAGACTAGTCTTTCTTATTTGAAAAGATTATAACACAGAGTTCATACTTACAATGTGCTGATGCTGGAGAACACTGGGTTGGACAGTTTTTTATTTTTTTAAGCAGATATTTTCTATTGCCAGAAGATGAAAACAGCTCCTAAACTGTTTTAGTCTCCTAAATCCTGCGCTTTGTTAAAATCTATCAGGACTTTTGTCCCTTTAATCTTCCTTGTAGTGTAATAAAAACTTAAAACCCTAGGTACTACAGTGAAAAATTTCCAGGTTTTCATGTAATGTATACAAAATCCAAAGCAGAATGGTTACAGTAAGCCAAGCTTGGTAGAAGCTAGCTGAGAGAACTCAAGAGTCCAGCAACAGTCAATGGGGTAGACTTTATTGTACTATACAAATTACAGAAAGGTGGCAAACCTAAAATCACACAAATTACCTCTTAAATATCAAATAAGCTATCAAGAGATCATTGTAAAGCATTTAAACTTGGGTCCAATCTAAAGAGCTCTAATACTAATCAATCAATTTTTTTCTGTATTTACAAACTCCTAGGATTATATCTTTAGATGTATAAATTAAGTCAGTAGTAAGTGTGAAATAAAGTGCTACTATTTGAAGTTCAAGAAATCAATTTGAGAATTGAAATTTGACATACTTTACAGAATACAAAAATGAATAATCTTGTCAACTTATCGAAGGATTGGAAAAGACAGGTGCCAGAGAATCACAGAATCAAGTTGAAATTTTCTTGCCCAGGAATGCAAATAACTGGAACACTAAAATTCAAGAGTAGAAACCAGAAAGCTTCTTTTATTAAAAAGTAAAATGGACTCAATTTTGACTACAATGATTGGGGGGGAACCACAAATCAGCAACTATCTGGGTCTAAGGGTTGAGCAGGGCAATCTTTTCCTCAATGGCTTCCTGATAATTTTACTTAGCAACAAGGCATTTAATTTAAGATGATCACAAGTAATAGTGTTAAATTATGGAACCTCCCAGGGTTGAGGTGTCTAACACTAATCTCTCATAACTGCCACAAAAGGTAATGAAGATAACATATTTTAGTTGTTCAGGGTATTTATTTCATAGAGTTAGTGATTGGGGGTGGGTACTGGGGATTGAATCCAGGTGCACTTAACCCTGAGCCACATCCCTGGCTCTTTTTATTTGAGACAGGTCTCACAAAGTTGTTTCAGGCTTCTTCAAGTTACTCTGACTGGCTTTGAACTTGCAAGCCTCCTACCTCAGCCTTCCAAGTTACTGGGATTATAGGCTTGCTTGCACCACTGCCACTGGCAAGTGATTTTTTTTTTTTTTTTTTTTTTTTTTAATGTGGACGACAATAAGCAGAAGTCAAAATAATGAAATTCTAATTGAATCAAGTCCTTCCATGCCCAGAAATGGAGACTGAATGCAGGGGTGCTGTACCAATGAGTGACATCCCTAGTCTTTTATTTTGAAATAGGTTTAAGTTGCCTTGGCTGGTATTGAATATAAATCCTCCTGCCTCAGCCTCCTGAGTTGATGGCATTACAGGCCTGTGCCACTGTTTCCAGCCTCAGTTGAATCAAGTTTAATGAGTAACAGTAAATACTACCTTTTAAAGCTACTGCTGAACAAATCATGCCTATAGAAGTTGGTTTAAAGTGAAGATTTTTTTTTTTTTTTTGGTTCATCTACACTAATAATCTGAAGCATATAAGACACCACTGCTTCAAGTCAGAGTTGGGCCCAATGGTCTATGACTTTGACAATAAAAAGGCAGAACCATTTATTGGGTCAGGGACCTCTGCACATAATTAACTGTAGTGAATTTTAGGCACGGTTTTCAGGTTTTAACTAAATCACATTCTTACAATGATATCCTCACTTGTGTCTGCCACAGTGACAAAGCTTGGGAACTTTTCTCCATGGTAGACACATGCAGCAGCATGTTTAACCTCACATACAAACATTCACCCACACCCCATAAGTCTAGAATTAGAATATTTTACACTTAAAAGTAGTATGTGCAAATTTTCTGGAAATTTCTTTTCTAGAGCCCAAACAAAGCAATATGAAAAAGAATGCACATATTTGTAATATGCTTCAAAATGATTGCTCTTGTTTATAATGAAATTATTTTTCATCTAAAATTGCATTTTTATAAAGTGTAATTTCCCTTTTTTTCTTTCCAATCCTTTGAAGACTTTTTTAAAAATGAGTATCCTTAAAATCAAGTCATAATTCTAATAACATTTGAAAGATACATTCATTTTCTTTACAGCATGAAAGACATACAAATATCCTTCTTTCCCTTTTAAACAATTAAAGAAGTTAACGTTTTCAACTTTTTTTCCATAGAAAAATATTTTCTATATCATTTACACAACAACGGATAGGAAAACTCTACAGTGTTTAACTAAAACTTTTGTGAGCTTAACAAGGCTTTCGAACATTTCCATTCTTGTACTGGAAATTTTAAAAGGTTTCAGGAAGTTAAATGTTTGAACTCTTCCCTAAAACTATAGTCTTTAACTTGCAAGATTACTAGTAACTTTCACATTGCAAATTAAAAGAAAAATCTGTTTACTTATTTATGCATTGAACCATGTCTAACTAATTCAGACAGATTACACCCAAGCAGATAGTACTTATGACTGCCCACTTAGCTTGGATGACAAAATAAAAACAATGGTGACTCAACTTCAGAAATCAACAATATACTAGAATAGAAAAACATAAAAATAAATAGCAGCAAATTTATATATAGAAACAAATATTTTGTTGTCTACCCAAAGCAAATTCACCAATATTGTGAAATAAAATGTCTAATTTTGGGCAGAAATAGGAATTGTTATTTCTGATAACATCAAAAAGCTTATAATAATAATTGCTACTAAAAATAAATGAAGGCTATATATAATAATGTTGATAATTGTTGTAGGCATTGTAAAGAAAATTGAACCCCAAACAATTAGGGGTTTCTTGGACTCTTCAAATTGATGAAATTATCTACTAGCAAACAGCCCTCAAAAATGCTTTAGGATTATGAAAATTCCTTTTTATCTATATGTTTAAGACTTCTATAAAATGGTTGCTACAACTTGTATTGTGATCACACTGAGATATTAGTAAATCTTTGCCAACAGATCAGTAAATCTAATATTGGATGAAATTAATCCAGTGGATTATAAAAACATAGCTATTTCATTTGGAAGAAGCACCACAAAAAATCCAGACACTGTGGTTGTATAGCTGAAGTAAATGTGGGAAATAAGCAATGTTAATATAAAGTACTCCGTTTGTTGATGTGGCAGCTTGCAGCAGGCTATGGCATCATTCATATACATCTTGTCATATCATCCAGATGTTTATTCAAATAAACATTTACCATAATGTATTAACTACAAGTGACTTATATGCAAATTCACCTGAACTATGAAATTATTACCAAATGAAAGAGCCTGTAAACATAGCCCACATTATTGTGGTATGACTTTTATGAATTCAAAACTACTTTGGCAACCTTACCATTAGAATATTTTAAATATTCCAAATACAGATATTAAATAGCACATTGTTATAAATTCACATTCCCTTCTCCATTCATGATCAGATTATAAAATGAGTAATGCTTTAATTCTATTGCATGTTCACATTATGAACATAAATTATTTCACTATAAAATGATATATGCTCTAAATCTTAGTTCTGTGTTTTAAGTGCTTTTAAAAATTAGTCTTCTACTTGCAGTCCAGAATGCTTTTATATTGCAGCCTCAATACTTCACAAAAGCTTATGTTCTCTGACAGGGAAGCATGACTGAGTCAAGGTCCTAATTAGGGTCACTACTGCAGTCTACTTATTTTCTAATTTAAGTAACATCTCCTAAGGTTGTCATAGTTATGAAGCAAAAACACTGCCTGAATATGCTTCTCAAGTTGAAACAGACTAAAATTCACAAGAATTATGATATTCACAGAAGTTACAACTTACTGAAGTTCTAGTATAATATAGAGAACACCAGATTGAGAATTAGAAAACTTAGATTGTACAAGACCAGACTCTGCTAAATCAATTACTGTTGCTGGGTCTCTGGTTCCTTGCTACAATAATAAGGGAAGTGGAGACAGGAGAAAATTCTTCCATTTCCTTTCAGCTCTCAAGTTGTATTTGAGACAGGAGACAAGATTTTTTTTCTCAAGTTCCTGATTAGACCTGATCGGACGTGCCAACTGATGATCAACAACTTCTGTGCTTTAAACAATCTTTTCTTCCTGTTTGTGGGCATTAGCCTTAATGAAATACACGTGTAAACAAATGCACTACAGTATGTCCATGAATACATATATATTAGTACCTGAAACCTTCAAGCAATTGTCTAAATGCCTTAACATAACTTTGTGCATTTGAAGTCAGTTTATTCTTAAAATGATCAACCATTTCTTTTCCTTCTACTTGTCCTAATGGGCCAGACAAAAGAAATTTTTCTGAGATGTTTACTCTGCCTCAATTCGGGATGGTTGCATCAGTTTGACAAATATAACCAATTATTCTTGTGAATACAAAGATTATTCCAAAATGTTCTTCCTCCTATCTACACAGTGTTGACACAAATCAGATGCTAAAAAATAAAATAAAATAAAAAGACAACTTGAAATGAACACAGGAAAAGCATTTTAAATTGGAGGGGGAAGTTCTTCACTAACACTTCTTAGCATTTACAAAGTTCCTTGAGTCACCAATACTGATTTCCACTTGTCAGAATAAAAGAGCATTCTTTCTCGAGTGTGTAATGGCATGGAGGCAGGGGTGACTAGAGGAGTGGGAGAACAGCTTAGGTATAAGAAATTTGTGATTTACTACACATTACATCGATATGGATGGAGTCTAGAACTATTCAACTTCGTATATGAAAGCTACCATTATTTTTAGAAGTCTATTTAGATTGAAACATGTTAAAAAATTCTTATGTGTAATGGATAAAAACTTCACTGTTAGGTGAATAGGGAAGCTTAATTGGAGTAGTCATTTTAGAAGTTGTGAAGGATAATTTAAATTTAAATAAGATCCTAATATACTTTTTAAAAGGATCTTTTTTGTACATACAAACACTGATCAAGGGTAGCTTCCAGAAGGAAAAGTCATACATGAGAAATTTAAATGCAATTCTACATCTCCAATACATTGTCATTTAAAGACAGGCATTAATGATTAAAAAAGGCAGCAGTGCTTTGCCAACAATTAGAGTTAACCTCGGAAGTGTAAACAAAGCTGTAAGTTAAAGAACATGCCAAGCAAGACGTTTGTCTGTTTACATCTACAGAACTGTTATCTTTTTGACTGTGGCTGTCATTTTCTGTCCAGTTAGCAGAGACTTTAATTCATGCAAAAACAACTGCAAAAACAGTTATTTCATATGTAGACCCCCCCAACATGACTTTCCTTTTTCACTTTTCAACTTGTCATGATGTTATATAGCAGCCTAAATTACATTTATCTGTTGGTACAGAATGGAATGTTCAAATAAGTCTATAATTAACTTACTATTTTATACTGTCTTAACTGAAATCAGAAAATAGATAATAAAGATTATGTTTCTCTCTTTAAAAATGACTTAAAAGTATTTTAATATAATTTATTTGGTATCTTGGCTATTAATGTTTAGGAGCTTAACTTCCTGAAATGTATTATGATGGATTTTGAATATGTGAAATGACATCATTTAGATTTTACTTAAGATTTTTAAATGTACATTTTCCCCTTCATACTAAATGGCATTCCAAAATATCAACCCTTAGACTCTAAACTTTATCAAAACTATACAGAAATATTCAGAAACCACTAGGAAATTAATCTATTTTAACCATATCCATATAAAATATTTATATAAAATAACATTTGAATTGGCAGGCAAACTTTTACTTAAATGGGGCAATTTTAAAGTTCTATCTCTGTAGACTTGAAACCCAAAAATCCTGAAGAGGAAAACACAAATATCCTTAATGGGAATAAGATCCTCAATCAGACTGGATAATCAAAAAACTCCTTATATATAAAACATGCTTATAATTTAATAAGCATATATAAACTGGAGTAATTTAATTGTACACAAAAATGACAAGAAAACCCTCATTTTATTTAAGGAAGGGTTATACTTAGACTCAATAATATAATAGTTAATTTCTCATTTGAAGATCCAACCAAAAAAAAAAAAGTTTCGTATTAACTAAAATGAATGCTAAAGAGAAATATTTTAGTTGTAGATAGGAATAAATCAAAACTTATTGTTCTAGAGCTTAGAGTCCCAGTATTTTATCAGATGCCACTTCTAAAGTCAGGGATAAAATAAACATGAAATTTGAAGAATAAAGCATCTTTTTAAATTGAGCTGCTTAACTGTAACCCCTGTCCCACAGTAAAGGAATGTGCATATTTTGAACAATTCTGTAGCAGCAGAGCGTGCACTCAGTAGAACACAAAGTATTTTTGCTTCTTATGGCAAAATACAAGTATTGAGTAAGAAATAGAATTTCTTTACCCTTCTTTGACTGCATAACTCTCAATACAAGAAGCCTGTTTTTAAAATGTGAACTTATTCAAAATGCATAAAAATGTAAGAATGTACAATATACTTACATACCTCCTAGTGGGGTCAAATGAGTGCCTTTTCATTAGACATACGAAGATGTCTCAAGGCACTTAAGGGGTTAAGACACAATGCATGCATTCCTTTACATCAAGTATGTGAAATCACACGATTTGGAATAAGCCAACCTTATGATAAATATAATTACATTATTAAATTCAAGAAAATGTGTAGATTCATATTTATACTTTTTATAAGATGCTGGTAAATGGACAATGTGCAGCATTTCCTGGGAATAGCAAATTCCACCTTTCTTCTTCTGAACAGCAGGTCTCTAGAGGGGGTGTGTAGGGAAAGATGTGCTGCATCCATAGGCAGTGTATTGGCTAATATTGAGAATGATATTGCTACAATTTTAAAAATAAAATCTGGTAATCAGTATAGTAAGTACATGATCCACTGGAAAAAAAAAAAAAGAGCTGACTCCTGATGTTTACTTCTTTTTGCTTTCAAGATACAGGTATACAACAGAGATGATGAGAATTCTGAGCCTTGTTTGTGGCAATTTTACCAGAAGGGGACTGCATGGCACCACCACAAAATTTCATAAATTACCCTGAACATACTGAGTTATTCACTATTTGTTCGGAGCAAAGCATGAAATAGTCTTCAAACACGAGTCAAGATTTTGAAGGGTTGACTTTTTTTAAACATAAAGTGCAACAGTGCTGAAGTTTTCAAAAGTTTTTTTTGAGTTCTTCATTTTTTTGTGAGATGCCATTTCCTGTAAGCAGTATCATGGCACAGTGAATATAATGAAAAGCAGTTTTCCAACATGTATCCCAGATCTTTTGTTTCTTATTTATTTGATGATGTTGTTAAGGGTTTAATAAAGCCTTCTTCATAAACCTTCAAAATAGCTTCACAGACAAATCTGTACTGACTCTGAAAAAGAAAACAAAAGACATACAACTGATAAAAAAAAACAAACAAACAAACCCAGAAAACAAGACCATACCAAAATATAAACATCTCACTTGGCTTGCTTATAAAAGAAATTCAAAGTGAAATAGTATAGACAGCATTTTTTAAAATCAATAGATAGGCAAAAAATAAAGTCTGAAAATGTATTTTGTTGGCAAAACTCATGTTGATTCCCCTAAAAAGAGGAATTTGAGAGCATCTATAAAATTACATTAATTTACCTTTTGACTCACTTCCAGGAATTCCCACTTCCAGCAATCTATCAAAAAGATAAACTAGAAAAAGAAACTGAAAACACATATTCGCTTTCTGTTTATTTACAATAATGAAAACAGGTGGAAAAGAGATCCAAACCTGCCATCAATAAGGGTTTGGATAGTTGGGTGTGATGCATGCCTGTAATTCCAGTTAGTCAGGAAGCTGAGCAGGAGGATCAAAGTTCAAGGCCACTCAGGGGCAACTTACTGAGACCCTATCTTAAAAAACAAAACAAAACAAAAAAACCCCACAAAACAACAAAAAATGGCTGGGTGTATAGCTCAGTGGTAGAGTACTAAGGTATAGCATGTGTTAGGCTGTGGGCCTCAGTAACACACACACACACACACACACACACACACACACACACGTATGGTTTGGGTGAACAATCTAGGGAATACCCTCACAATGGAATACTATGTAGTTGAGGAAAAAGAGGAATAAAAATCAACAGACAACTACAGAATGATTCTAGACTTTTTTTTTAAAGTGACAAAAAGCAGGGCATATAAAGTACACACAACATATTCTTCATAAAAGCAAAAATATAAATATCTTAGTATATGTTTTTTTAAAAAAAGCAACGGAAGGGTAAATCATTAAAATTGGTATCTTATAAAGGGATAGAAGGAAAAGGGAGAGGAAAAAAGAGAGACTGAATTTCATTAAATATACCTTTCTTCTTTTACAGATTTTACTTGGACTCCTGTAAGTAATATTACTTTATATGAATTGTAAAATTGATTTAAAAAATTGAAAATATCGTACTGGGACTGTAGTACAGTGGTTGAGTGCTTGCCTAGCATGTGTGAGGCACAGGGTTCAATCCTCAGCACCAAATAAAAATAAAATAAAAGTATTCTGTCCTTCTGCAATCAAAAATAAATTTTTAATTGAAAATATCATAAAATGAATCAATGTATATATCTAGTTGATGCATAGCTATATTGAGGGGAGTTGATTCAAAGAACTTTAAGATAGTAATTTGTTTATCTCTCTTTTTTTGGAGTGGGCGTGGGGGTTACCAGGGATTGAACTCAGGGGCACTCGATCACTGAGTCACTCCAACCTTATTTTATATTTTATTTAGAGACAGGGTCTCACTGAGTAGCTTAGCGCCTCACTTTTGCTGAGGGTGGTTTTGAACTCAGGATTCTCCTGACTTAGCCTCCCAAGCTGCTAGGATTACAGGCATATGCCACTGTGTGGGGTTTGACTGTTTATCTCTTGTAAGCTATACTCTCAAGTCAAAAAGAACTGTGCAAAGTTGAAAATTCTTTTCAGCAACCATACTGATTATGGTGTAGTGTTAGTGCTGTCATTCAGAAACTGTGGTTGGGCAGTATGAAATAAAACAAGAGTGTACTTGTAATAGTCTTTCATTGCTGACGTTGTAAAGAACTTGAATTCTTGTTAAAGAAGAGAACATAAAATATAAGATAAAGGAGGTTTAGTAAAAATACTGTGGTTCGGAATTGGCAAACTCAGTGTAAACACATTTTCCTAGCTCAGTCAACTGAGAATTTCTATAGACAAATAACAACCCAACAATAATAAAACTCCTTAGTTCTTAGAGGGTGGTGCCTAAAAGCATCTCTCAGTAATATGTACCAGGACTTTTTTTTTCCCCACTGAACTACATCCTTAGCCCTTTTTGTTTTATTTTGATATAGGCTCTAAATGTCCCAGGCTGGCCTCAAACTTGTGATCCTCCTGCCTCCGTCTCCCAAGTTGTTGAGATTGTAGGCACGTGACACCAGGCTGGGCAAGAACCAGGACTTCTTAAGAGCACTACTGATTATAAATGTAGGGAATAAAATGTACCAGGTGGGCCTAGAAATCACTTTTGATAGCAAGGGAGTTAATAAAGCTACTAGGATCTTGATAAAAAGTTTCAGAAGCCAAGGTGAACAGTTCCCACTGGTTGAAAATGAGACAATTTAGGCATCATTAAGAAAAATAACTGCATAGGTTGAAACACATTAAATGTTTGAATCCACTATTTCTTCTTTTTTTTTTTTTTTTTTTGTGGTGCTGGGGATTGAACCTAGGGCCTTGTGCTTACGAGGCAAGCACTCTACCAGCTGAAGTATATCCCCAGCCCTGAATCCACTATTTCAAAGTAAATTCCAAACAAACATAATAAGTCATCACCACTGGAAAAAGCAAGTAAACCAGCTCAGTATATTGAAAACTTGAGCTGGGGGTGCAGCTCAGAGGTAGAGCGCTTGCCCAGGATGTATAAGGTCCTGGGTTTCATCTCCAACACTGGAGAGGGGAAAAAAAAAAAAAGAAAGAAAGAAAGAAAAGAAAACTTAAAGGGTAAGAATCAGGTAATCACGTGTTTATATCGCCTTTCACATAAACACTATTCCACTCACTGACCAAAATGAGTAGTAGTTTCTCTTTATTTATTTATTTTCGAGGTTGTGCACAAGTTAGGCAAGCATCCTACCACCGAGCTACATTCCTAGCCCAAGAAATTCCTCTTTAAATAATTATTCTAGCTAATAAAAGAAGATACATAGATAGAAAGAATTAGAGTATCATTTTTCAAACCTGATGAATTAATGGATGCAGGCATTGATTATTTGAGTGTACTAATATCACAAAAAGAAAGAGATGTGCTTCTGAAAAAATAACAAACCACCTAAGCTGCTAAAAAAGTCTATGAATCCACTTATCACTTTTAGGAAATAGGGAGAACACCACCTTGATGATGTAAATCAGCAAAATCCAGACAGTGGGGAACTATATTGCAAAAATAACTCAATTTGTAAAACAAATAAATTGCAAGGAAAAGAAAAAAAGAACAGGGAAGGAAGATTTTACTTAAATGGCATTTAGGGGACATAAACTAATCAATATGTACAGACCTATTAAACAAAAATTATAAAAACAAAAGCCTATCATGAATGTTATGATCCTGTAATTCTACTTGTTGATATAGATCTGAAAGAAATGAAAGTGGGGTGTTGAAGAGATATAACCCATGTTCACAGCAGTATTATTCACAATAGACAAAAGGTAGAAAAAGTGAAGGACTTTGCTGATTTACATCAAAGTGGTGTTCTATTTCCTACGTGGATCCATAGACTTAGCTTAGGTGTCTAGGATCCATAGACTTAGCAGCTTAGGTGGTTTATTCTCTATTCAGAAGCACACATCTTTCTTTCTTTTTGTGATGTTAATAACAAGTGATCAATGCCTGCATCTATTAATTCATCAGGTTTGAAAAATGATATTCTAAGAAATTCACTCTTATGCACACAAAATAAGGATATATGATCAATATACAAAATCAACTGCATTTCTACACCCTAACAATAAACAGTTGTAAATAAAATTAAACAGTTTCACTCACAATAGCTCCACGAAGACTAAGACATGAGACTTTTACAGTGAAAACTACAAAACATCACTGAAAGAAATTAAATACCTAAGTAAACAGGACAATCTTGCATTTGTCTAGTTGGCTTTTTTTTCTTCTTTTTGTAACAAGGACAAACTGATTCTAAAATTCATATGGAAATTCGAGGGACTGAGAGGAATTATAAAAATCATGAAAAAGAGAAAAGTTGAAGATTCTTATTTCCTGATTTTAAATTTTGCAAAAAAGCTATAGTAATTAAGATGGTGTGGTACTAATTAGTAGTATCTGAGTAATAAAGAAGTATTCATTATATTATATTGTCTACTTCTGTGTATGTTAGAAATTTTGTATAAAAAATGTAAAAGCAAAAAAAAAAAAAAAAAGACAGGCATTTAGGTCACATGAATCTTTCTGTTTAGAGCATAATCCTGAGTTGCTAGGATTATGGGGGTGTGCCACCACATCTGGATCCAATGACTCTTTTTTGGGGGGTGGGTACTGGAAATTGAACTCAGGGACACTTAACCAGTGAGCCCACATCCCCAGTCCTATTTTGTATTTTATTTAGAGATAGAGTCTCACTGAGTTGCTTAGTGCCTTGCTCTTGCTGAGGCTGACTTTGAACTTGGGATCCTCCTGTCTCAGCCTCCTGAACCACTAGGATTACAGGCGTGCCCCAATGACTCTTAATTATGCTCCAAGAAACGAAAAATTTTAAAGTTATGTTAAGATGATGATGATTTTGGTACCGGGAATGAACCCAGGTACTTTACCACTGAGCTACATCCCCAGTCCTTTTTATTTTTTGAGACAGGATCTCACTAAGGTGCTTACAGCCTTGCTAAGTTGCTGAGACTGGCATTGAACATGAGTTCTTCCTGCCTCTGCCTCCTGAGACGCTGGGATTACAGGCATTTACCACCACACCTGGCTAAGATTATTTTAACATTTCTGGTGTCAATAAAATTATTTGAAACGGACTGACCTATATACTCTAAATATGAAGCAGGGGCAAAGCACACCTAGGTTTACTCTTCAGGACAAAAAAAGTCAGTGGAGAATGACAAATAGCTTGATTTCTAGGTTATTTTTATTGTTGGAATTTAAGTTCTTATGTAAAAAAGAAAGGTATTCTAACACAGTTGT
Source organism: Sciurus carolinensis (assembly GCF_902686445.1). Classification (NCBI taxonomy): domain Eukaryota; kingdom Metazoa; phylum Chordata; class Mammalia; order Rodentia; family Sciuridae; genus Sciurus; species Sciurus carolinensis. The sequence continues at coordinate 78,941,012 of NC_062215.1, forward strand.
TTCTCCAAAAGCAAGCCTATCAGGATTTCCAGTTCAGTGGTACTGTCATTGTGAGCGTTATACCTGACTAAGCAATACAAGACAGATTCCTGTGCATATGTTTAAACACTCAAGAATTAGGATGCTAGGCCACTTGCATGTTGGCAAAAACTGTTTCTGTAAAAGGTCAGATATTAAATATTTCAGAAATTGCAGGTCATAGCTGGGCATGGTGGTGCATACCTATTAATTCTAGTGACTCAGGAGGCTGAATCAGGAGGATCAAAATTTTGAGGCAAACTCAGTGGCTTTTCAAGCCCCTGAAACAAAATAAAAAATAAAAAGGGCTGGATGTAGCTCAGTGATAGTGTCCTTTGTACCCTCTGCCAAAAAAATGAATAAATAAATAAAAATAGAATTAGACCATATGGTATTTGATGCAACATCTCAACTATGCTCAATGTTGAAGTGGTGTTTAAAAAAAAAAAAAAATGTGGGGAGTTAGATGTGATTCACAGGCAGAAGTTGTTGACCCCTGTGCTACAGTTATCAGCTGCTAGTAAGGAATTAAAAAGATATGACTCAGAATATGACTTAAAATACACACTAATAACAAAAACCATCATGTTGAAGATTCACATGTGTATATGAACTACAGTACTTACAGGTGTTTGGATCATCATGGCTCGTTGATCTCTCATTGTTCTTACAATGTCTAGTGGATAAACTGGTTGATTGCATTCAATGAGACACATGGCTGTTTCCATAGTAATAAGAACTCCAGTTCTTCCAATTCCGGCACTAACAAAGATAAATATGGGCAAAGTCTTACTGATACAATTCTATTAAAATTCTTGTGACTTTAGTGCAGAAAAATCAAAATACTGAATAATAATATTGAAGAATAATTTCATTTTAAGGTATATATTAGAGAAGTAGCAAGTTAACTTCTAAATAAGGTATAAGCTTATTGGAGCAACTTCCCTTAAAAAGTAGAAGAGAATTATAATAATCACTAATGAACACATAGAAGATGGTACTACTTTATATTTAAATAAATTAGGGTTTTCTAAAAAATTTAATTTTAATTAAGTTATCACTGAATAGTTAAGAACTCTTGGAAGTATAATCTGTAAACAAGAATGTAGTAGCTACTAGAGTCCTGGGATATGATGTGGCCACTTGTTTCACCATTTTTGTCACTTTGCTCGCAAGTATTTGGTCTGTGATCTGTTTTAATGATTTGAAAGTCTATTCTTACAATGTGCTGAAAAGGTGCGTTATCTCAAAATATCCTCCAAATAAAGCACTTTAAAACATGGTTATGAAAGGGAGAAAATAATTTCCATATCCTAACCTCTGGGTCAGTGGAAGTGGAAATGAAGGTTGGAGTCACTGTATTTGGCTCTGTGAGGGCAGGAGGACACCTGGGTTGGAAAGGAAGGAAGGTGGCCTGCCGCTGTTTGCCTAGAACTACTGGAAATAGCATATCCTGTAATAACATTTGGTAGGTTCACTCCAAGAGATGTGGGAGCACTCTGTGAGTGTCCCAAGAAGGGTCATGGGAAAGACAAGAATACCTTGCTGGGAGGGAGAAAATCTAAACTGCAGACTGCATCCTAATGTGTATATTATGATCTGAATGTATGCCTCAAAATTCATGTTAAAACTTAATCACCAATGTGACAGTATTAAGAGGTAGGGCATTTTAGGAGGTGACTGACTCATGAAGGTAAAGCCCTCACAGATGGGATTAGGGAACTTATAATACAGTTCTAGGAAGTGAGTTAACATCTTTATCTCTTCTATCCCTTCTGCCACATGAGGACACAGTATTTGCCCTCCCTAGAGGATGCAGAAATAAGGGATCACCTTGGAAGAAGAGAGTAGCCCTCATCTGACACTGAATTTGCAGATGCCTTGATCTTGGACTTGCCAGTCTCTAAAAGTAAGAAATAAATTTATTTTTTTTTTCGGGGGGGGGGGGGGGGATGTACAGGAATTGAACCTAGGGACACCTAACCACTGAGTCACATCCCCAGCCCTTTTTATTTTTTATTTTAAGATAGGGACTTGCTAAATTGCTTAGGGCCTCACTGAGTTGCTGAGGCTGGCTTTGAACTTGAGATCCTCCTGCCTCAATCTTCTGAGTTTCTGGGATTATAGGCATGTGCCACCACACCCAGCTAAATTGTTGTTCTTTATAAATTACCTAGTCTTGGGTATTTTCTTAGAGCAGCACAAACAGACTAAGACAATCTACGATATTGTATATCATCAGATCTAAATTATATTCACTGCAAGACACATTACAATTTCAGAGATGCTAAAATATATAAAACTGATTCCAAGAATCAGTGTAACAATCATTATTTTTATTTCTTATCACAGAGTTTCTGCCAAATATTCTGTTAGAACATATCCTTCGTTGTCTACCTTAGAGCACAGCTTTGAGTAATTAGTCACAACATAAGGACACAATAAAATACCTATTCCCTTATAATAAAAACAAAATCAAGTCAGTTATTCATTTGTAAAAGACAGGAACTAGAATACCTGCAATGAACAACAATAGGTTCTTCTTTGCCAGCCCTCTTATTTCGTACATGACAAACAAAATCCAGAAAGTCACTTGAATCATCAGGGACTCCGTGGTCAGGCCAGGCTATATACTGGATCTGAGTGAGTTGACGACTTTCATTTTTCTAAATATAAAAGAAAAATTATTCACATTGACTTAGGAATTATCTTTAAAATATAAATAAATATTCATGTCATTTTAATTTTAGAAGGAAAGCAAAACCAACTCCTCCTTTTCCCCTCATAGAAGTAATATATAAACTCACTAGTATCCTAAATTTCAGTAAAAAGAGAAAAACTATTTAAAGGAAATAGATGTATCTATTTTATTGGCTACTTGCATCACTGCCTTTTTATAACTCAATTTTTTTATGTGTGTGTATTTATGTTTATATTTATATTTTTAAGATGACGATAATTAAACTGGCAGAAACAAATTAAGATCCAGAGAAATGCTTAAAGATCTGTTAACTGAGCAAAAATGGTAAAGCAAAAAATAAATACATGTTTTTTTTTTTTGGTTGGGAGACAAAACTGAGCTAAACCTGACACAACTCAGAGAACATTTTGGAAATTAAAAAAAAAAAAAAATCCAAATACATGTAGATTAAGAACTGGAGATCATTAAAAAAACAGAGATTAATTAATCCCTGGATCAAATCAGTGATTATTCCTTTTGGGGAGCTAACTAATGCTTGGTATATAGGAGAGAGTAAGAGTCTTAGATTTAGATACGTCTTGGTTCAAGCCTTGACTCTGCCAGTGTGGAATTTAATATTTTAGAGCCTCACTTCTTCCTTCACTTGAAAAATGAAGTAACATCTATTCCTTTGAGGGACAATCTAAATGTTGAAAAGACTCCGTAAGAGGACCTGTAAATCATCCAGCTACTTGGTATCATATGCATAATTAACATACATCTAGTTATTCAATATTATGAAAACTGGTTATTGCCATTTACATTAAAGAAAGCTTCCACTGCTAGACACAGTGGTGCACACCTATAATCTCAGCAACTCAAAAGGCTGAGGCAGGAGGATTGCAAAGTCAAAGCCAGCCTCGGCAACTTAGTGAGGCACTAAGCAACTCAATAAGATTCTATCTCAAAATAAAAAAATAAAAAAGACTGGGGATGTGGCTCCATAGTTAAGAGCCCCTGAGTTCAATATCTTGGTACTTAAAAAAAGAAAAAAAAAAGGCAGGGTTGGGGGTTCCTTCCAAAAAGTACTGTGAAAGGTAATGGGGCATGGTGGTGCATGCCTGTAATCCCAGGGACTGGGAGGCTGAGGCAGGAGGATTATGAGTTCAAAGCCAGCCTCGGCAATTTAGCAAGACCCTAAGCAATTTAATGAGGCCCTGTCTCAAACTCAAGAAATAAAAAGGGTTGGGGATGTAGCTTAGTGGTTAAGAAAGTACAAGATATACAAGACTGGGTAGTGCTATCTGTCTGACGATTGTCCATCAATGTATGTATGCATTTATACATACATGCAAATATATTTTTCACAATTATATTTGGCTCAAACTTTACAAACATGACTTAGCATAGTTTCTAAGGTACCCAGGGTATCTAAAGAAAAGCCTCTATTCATTAAACTGCTGTTCAGGTGCTAATTTACAGAGTACAATAAAAAGACTGTTTTTTTCTTTTTCTTTTTGCAGTACTGGGGATTGAACCCAGGGCCTCAAGCATGCCCTAGTCATTTTTAAAAAATTTTATTCTGACACACAGTTTCATCAAGTTGCCCAGAATGGCCTTGAATTTGCAATCCTCCTGCCTGTACCTGAGATTACAGGCATACACTACTGCACCAAGTAAAGAGTATATGTTGAAGACAGATATTATTTTATATAAACACATAGACTATCTTTCATTATCAATTAGAGAGTATATCAGACCACTGAGTTATATGATATATGACCCCAAACCCCCTAAATATACTCTGACCTGAATAAAATTTAACTTTTTATTTCCAGACTTCTTAGCTTCATTCAATAGCTAAAGTCTTTTCTTTTGGCACTGGGGACTGAACCCAGGGGCACCTTTACCACTGAGCTACAGCCCCACCTCACTCCCCTTTATAAAAAATTTGAGACTGGGTCTTGCTAAGATGCTGAGGGCCTCCTAAATTGCTGAGACTGGTCTTGAACTTGTGATTCTCCTACCTTAGCCTCCTGAGTCACTGGGATTAGAGCCATGCACCACTGTGCCCAGCAAGCCTTTTCCCTTTTTAAAAAAATTTTTTGATTTGTTCTAATTAGTTGTACATGACAGAATGCATATATACATTTTGATAAATCATACATAAATGGAGTTTAATTTCTTATTTTTCTGATTGTACATATTGTAGGATCACATTGGTCATGCAGTCATATATGTACATGAGGAAATAATGTCTGTTTCACTCTACTATCCTTCCTACCCGCCCTTTCTTTTCTTTTGTGGTACTAAGAATTGAACCTAGGGTCTCAAATATGCTAGGTAAGTGCTTGATAACTGAATTACATCCCAACCCACCCGATTCCTTTTCTATATATAACTTCTGCTTCTGTCCCTTTTGGCAAGAAAGGCTCGTCTCACTGGTCTCTTTTAATCATACACTTGGAGTAGGGTTGTAGTTTTCATTTCCAAAGGCTTAACCATTTACGGGAGAGGCCTAGGCCTTCACGGCTTATGCTGTTTGCTCTTCTCTAGCAGTTAATTCTTTTGGCTCCCTTTCAAACCACAGGTGGCTGGCAGGGGAATATCCAGCTGCAGGCAGTGAATGTGGAATACTGTCTCTAAGACTGGCAGCATCAGGCCTTCTACACACATCTTCCAATTGGGGTACTGAGCCATCATTTATTAATCAATTTCCATTTCTGGCTTTGGAAGCCAAAGTGAGTAACCCAGTTAGAACTAAGAACTAGCAGTTAGAAAGCTCTAACCTGTAGGAAGGTCCCGCCTATGAATTTTTCTTCCTTAATATTGAGGGGATTGTGCTTGCCTCTATTCTTTTGAAGAAAGAAACAATTTGACAGCTTTCATATTCACAGATATCCAAAGATTTTACTGATATGACCTGGAGTGAAAATTTTTTAATAATCAATCAAACTCCTGGTACAATCATTATGAATAGGCAAAGTAGTAAATGGTAATATCAGACTGCTTTTAACTGATTACTAATATTTGGCAGTAGAAACTGGAATTATATTTATTTTAGTACAGAATAACACACTCTACAAAGTTCTAGAGTATCCCATCGAAACAGAGAGTTTAATAATTTTTGTGATGTTTTGAAATAACCAGTACTCTGACTAAAAACCATTTTCAGCTTTCAAAATCTTTACTTCAAACACAGCAGTTCTACTAAATGGACACCCTGCCTTCTTACCTCTTGGTTAAACAGTGTCATATTCCTGAAGATATAGGCAGTGTTTCCTTCTTCTGAATGGCAGGTAACTTGGTAGCATCCATAGGACGAACTTCCTGAGGGTTCTGGCCAATACTGATGACATTTAACCTGGTAGCAACAGAATTATATAAACAAAGAAAATCACACACACACACAATAAACAAAGAAAATCACACACACACACACACACACACACACACACACACACACACACAAAATCAACTTAAGCTCTCTATTCTTTTTTGTTTGTTTTGTGGTGCTGGAGATTGAACACAGGGCCTTGCATGTCCTAGGCAAGCACACTACCATGGAGATACGTCCTCAAACCAAGTTCTCAAAATTTTAAAAATATTTTAATTTTTAAGAACTTTCATCCAGGCACGGTATCACACGCCTGTGATCCCAGTGGCTCGGGAGGCTGAGGCAGAAGGGCTGTGAGTTCAAAGCCAGCCTCAGCAACTTAGCAAGGTCCTAAGCAATTCAGCGAGACTTTGGCTCTAAATAAAATATAAAAAAGGGCTGGGGATGAGGATCAGTGGTTCAGTGCCCCTGGGTTCAATCCACCATACCAGAAAAAAAAGAAAAAAAACTTTCAGAAAAAGAAAGAACTTTCAGACTTAAAAAAAAGGTACAAGAATAATTCAATGAACTCTCATAATAATTTAGTAACTCTTCATCAAGATCTACCAACTATTAACATTTTTTACCCTTTGAAATAATAATTAATGTTTGGTCATATTTTGAGACTCTAAATCTTCTAATTTTTAAGATTTTCATTTTTGAGTGCTGGGGATTCAATCCACAGCCTCTGAGCTACATACTTCCAGTCCCTGTTTTAAGATTTTTAAATTAGGTTTAATGACAATACATGACCACACAGTTCACCCACTTAAAGTATACTTTTTTTTTTTTTCTTTTTTGAGGGGTACTGGGATTGAATTTAAGGACGCTTTACCACTGAGCTACATCAGCTCTTTTCATTTTGAGACAGGATCTTGATAAATTACTGAGTCTGGCTTCTAACTTGTGATTTTATTTGCTTAGGCTCCCTTATAGGCAGATGCCACCATGCCTGGTTTTAGTATATCCACAGGTATGCAACCATCACCATATTCACTTTTAGAACATTTTCATGACACCCAAAAGAATCCCTATACCCATTAGTAGTCATTGTGCATCCTATCTGATCCTATCCCCCTTTCCTCAAATCTGAATTTAGACGACGACTAATCTACTTTCTGTCCCTATTCTATTTCATGTAAACAGAATCATACAATATGTGGTCTTTTCTGTCTCCTTTCACTTGGTAAAATATTTTCTAGGCTCATCCATGTTGTAGCAAGTATAAGTACTTCATTTCTTTTTACTGCCAAGTAGTTTTCAACAATATGAATATATTACTGTTTCCTGGCACATGTGAGTTGTTTCTGTTTTGTTACTGTGAATAAAGCTGTTATAAATGCTCATGAACAAAATTTTTGCATGTTCATGTTTTCAATTCTCTTGGGTACATCCAGGAATGAAGTTGCTGAGTTGTAGTAAATCCATGTTTAACTTTTTGAGGAAGTACCAGATTTTTTTAAGGTGACTGTACCATTTTACAAATCCATAGGCAGTGTATGAGGGTTCTGTTTTTTCTACAGCATTATCAACACTTATTGTTACCTGTCCCTTTTATTTCACTCATCCTATTGGATATGAAGTGGGTTCTCATTAGTATTGATTTGACTAATGTGGTCAAGTATTTTTTATGTGCTTAATAGCTACTGGTATATTTTCTTTGGATAACTGTCTATTCAGATGCTTTGCCCATTTAAATAATTAGATTGTCATTTTAATGTTTTTAAGTTGTAAGAGTTCTTTATATAGTCTATATACAAGTTCCTTAAACATTAATCCTTATAAATAATAACAATGGTAATAATAATGGTTAACACTTGTGTCACAGTTATTACATGTCAGTCACCGTTTAAGCACAAATCATGAAACCACAGGAAAAGATTAAAGGTTACAAAAGATTAAATCAATGACAATATTTTGATTATCTATTCAGTGTAATTTCAAACAAGCCCACACTATGTATAAGATTCAACTGTAACTTACTCTGCCACGTTCAACTTGTGTGGTCAACATTACAACCATGGAGGAGCCTTGTTCCCAAGTCATTTGCCAAAAATCTGCACAAGTGTGTGGTAATGGACCTTGACAAGCAATATACTGATTAATAATGCTTGAAGAAGGAATTTCCATCTAAAATAAAAAGGACATTAAAATGAAACTTTGGCATTACTAATTTTTACTAGGATTGGCAATATAAAAAGGATCCACTAATTAATTGTGAAATTGAACATAATAAATCTCAATAAATTGGATTCAGTAAAATAATCTTTTTTATTTTATTGTTAGTACTGGGGATTTAACCCAGGGGCATTTTACCACTCAACTTCATCTCCATACCTTTTTAATTTTTTTATTTTGAGATAACGTCTCACTAAGTTGAGGAGGGCCTTACTAAATTGCTGAGGCCCAGTCTCAAACTTGGGATCCTCCTGTTTTGGTCTCTCAAGTCCCTGGGATTATGGTTATGTGTCACTGTGCCTGACGGTAAAACAATCTATCAATAATTTTTTCTTTTATCTGTAGAAGAAATTTCTTAGCAATATCCACTAGTTTTACATATTTACTTTTCAAATAATAGAAATAAGCATTTAAATATAAATATTTCTCCAAACACTAATATGTTTGTAAAAGCAGCTTTATAGAGAACCTTGCTTCAAATGCAGAGTTAGTAAATAAATAAAATAGATTTACTTCTAAACAGCATATTGGTAAATCTTGTGAGGAAGAAAAGCCCTGCCGTTTGCTTTAGCTTGGATTTTGCATATTAAACAATGTTAAAGGTTATCAGAAGGACATTTACAATTTTTCAGAATGAGGTTAAGACAGTGCATATTTGGGAAAATGACTCATACTACATTTGAGGTTGGGAAAAAATAAAGGTGCTATATTGCACAGGAATTCAAAGCATACCAAAGGGTGAATAGAAAAAGTCTCCCTCCCATCCTCGCCTTCAGTTAACATCCAGGACGGCAATCTTTTTTCTCATTTCTGATATACCCTTTCAGATATATTCTGTACACAGCACACCAATGTTAAACTATCTTCCTTTTTTCTGTAAAGCTATTTAAAAATGGTAGCAACCCACCCCTGCCCAGTCTCACTAGAGGGAGTTTTCCAAAGCTATCAGCCAGCAGGACCTCCTTCAGCTCTGTGCATGTCCAAAGGCTTTGAGGGATGGAGATATAAACTCACTTCAAAAACCAGATGGGGTCTGTCTGCTATGGTGTCCTGTCCAACACGGGGCTACCCTGACCACCACTCCCCCAGGCTGCCCACCAAGGGCTTAATGGGGCTGGGTCAGTCCCACATGGGAGACAGATTAGGGCAAATCCATGTGTCATTTAGCATATGGCTCCATCTGCTTATGCATAAGCAGGTTTGGACTGCTGTCCCTTGTATGGGCACTGCAGACTTTCATGGCCACAGGGGTTCTTTGCTATCCAGGTATGTCCTGCCACCTGGGCCTCCAGCTCCTCTGAACTTTCCAGAGCCCTATGCCACGCCCTCACTTGGTGCCAGCACCTCCTTTCCCTCTGTCCATCTTCCCTGGAGAAGCCTGGGCCAAGTGTGATTTGGGAAGCTTTTCAACACTGCCACTGGGTTCAGTCCATCACTTCCATTCTCTACTACAGCACATATGATCACGATATTAACCTAGAGAATCAGCCTGAGGGTTCATTTTTCTTCATCTTTCCATCAGTGGCTTTGGATTGACTTTTATATCTCCCATGGGGGCAGAATTCTATGAGCACAATTCACTAATCTTTCAATCAGGTTTACATGCTAATAATGGATAACATTAATCTTGAATCTTTTGACATCTCTTCCATTAAATTGGAATTGCTTTCTCATAGTTTATATTAGAAAGATGTCCAATATACTAAAGCAAATCAGAAAAAAGTAAAATAAAAATGGTAGCATATTATTCTACATCTTATTTCTCTTGAGATTGTTAAATTAGAAAAATTTCATTTATTTTAATAGTACTTCTGTACATATTTATACATATGTATGATACATATTAAATCTAATTTATTTAACAGACATTTAAGATACTGCTAATCTACTTGCTACAGTAATAACAAGATTGAATACTTTTGTAAACCTAACATTTTTGTGCAAATGTTAAAATATACCTATATGGGCATCAGGAATGAGAATGCTAGATCAAAATGTATGTGCATTTAAAATTCTGCCAGGTGCTGTGGTACACATCTATAATTCTAGTTACCTGGAAGGCCCAGGCAAGAGAATTTCAAGTTTAAGGCCAGCCTGGTCAACTTAGTGAGACTCTGTCTCAAAATAAAAAATAAAAATGGCTGATGATAGCTGGGTATGGTGGTGAATGTCTATAATCCCAGGTATTTGGGAGGCTGAGGATGGAGGAGAGTTGTTCACGGTTAGCCTCAGCAATTAAACAAGGCCCTAAGCAACTTCGTGAGACTGTATCTCGTAGAGTGCTTGCCTCGCAAACACAAAGCCCTGGGTTCGATCCCCAGCACCGCAAAAAAAAAAAAAAAAAAAAAAAGAGACTGTATCTCAAAATAAAAAATAAAAAGAGCTGGGGATGTGGCTCAGTGGTAAAGTGCTCCTGGGTTCAATCCTCAGTATAAAAAAAAAAAAAAAGAGTTGTTGACAAATAAATAGGTAGTACCAAATCGCTCTCTAAAGAGGTTCCAGTAATTTATACTTCCAACAATAATGTATGAGGATTGCTCTTTCATCATACTCATTAAAACATTCACAATTTCCAAACTCTTAATCCTCTAAAATGCAAGGTCTTTTTTTTTTTTTTTTAAACTTGACCTGGTCTAGGTTCATTTGACAGCAAAATATACGTTCACTAACCTAAGAGTATTTATGCTAATTTGTTAGTCCCACTTACATGCCAGGGATGTTACTTATACTATATATATATATATATATATATATATATATATACTGAATAACCCTTCAAAAGTCCAAAAATTCTAAATCTCAAAGTATACAGACTTGCACATGATATCATCAAACTTTTTGGTTTTTCAGTCTCATAAGTAAAAAACAGTAATTCCTTGCCATTTCTTTGGTACCCGAGATTGAACCCAGGAGTGCTGAATCATGGAGACACATCCCCTGTCTTTTATTTTTTATTTTGAGACAGGGTCTCGCTAAGTTGCTTAGGATCTCGCTTAGTTGCTGAGGCTGGCCTTAAACTTGTGCTCTACCTGCCTTACTCTTGGTTTGCTGGGATTACAGATGTGCACCACCACACCTGGCTTCCTTGCAGTTTCCATTTGTATATTTTTTTTTTTAATTAAGTTGAATATACTTTTCACTTAAATCTGTTTGATACTGTTTTTCTCAATGTTACAATGGTATTGTGGTTTTGCAAAACAAAAACAAAAACAAAAATGAAATAAAACAATCCTTATCAGAAAGACACATTAAAGCAGCCAATCCTCAATCACAGATCTGCATTTGTAAATCTGACTATTTGCTGAAATTTATATATAAACTCAGAAGAGTTGCAGTGGTTTCTTGGTCATTTATAAGCATGCTTGGAGTTGTGAAATATTTAGATCACAAGATATAGATATTTCCAACTAATGTCAAACAAAGCAAATCTATGCCTTCTTGTTTCTGCTGTCATACCTGTAAACAAATGATTGTTCTGCATGCTATATACTGCCATATTTTTCATTTGGTGCTTTTTGTTGGTGATTTCTCTGTTTACAAGGGCAGTGCTAAAGTACTATGTAGTGTTCCTAAGTACAAGAGGACTTTGCACTTCTTTGCATATTTTTTATGCCTAATGAAGAATACATGTGTGTTAGATTAGCATTCTTCAGACATGAGTTACAGTATTATGGGTTGTGGGTTCAGTGATAATGAATTAACTATATATTTAATAGAATACTTTAAATGGCAACGAAGTTATGATGAAATGTTGTGAGCAGGCTTATGATTGAATCCTAATTCTATATTTGCTCTAGAAGAGATGATTTAGTATTCACTAATTCAATATTTGCAAAAACTTTAGGCTATCACTACCTCAAACACTCAGAATTGACAAAGTGGGATTAAAAATTATAGAGGGTAGTGCTCAGATGAAAGACTGGCCATCTGTTGATAGTTCTTGAAGTTGGTAATATAGAGCACTCTTCATACCATTCTACTTTTGTATTTGAAATTGGCTATGAAATTTAAAACATCATTTGCATTTCCATTTCTTTGAATTTTCTATGTTCTATGTCTATTTTAATTAAATAGTAATTTTCTTTTTTTTCATTTTTAAATGCATCTTTTTTTATTGGTGCACTATAATCATACATAATAGTGGGATTCATGGGCTGGGGATATAGCTCAGTTGGTAGAGTGCTTGCCTCACAAGCACAAAGCCCTGGGTTCAAATCCCCAGCACCACAAAAAAAAAAAAAAGTAGTGGGATTCATTATGTTATGTTCATACATACATGTAACATAGTTTGATTACTCTCATTCCAGTATATGGTTTATGTATGTACATATTTATTTTTGGTACTGGGGACTGAACCCTGGGGTGCCTTACCATTAACTACATCCCTAGTCCTTTTTTTATTTTTTAGGTTACTGGGAATTTTATCCAGGGGTGCTTTACTACTGAGCTATATTCTCAGCCCTTTTTTATTCTGAGACAGGATCTTGCTAAAAAGTCTAGACTAGCCTCAAACATGTGATCCTCTTGCCTCCTGAATTGCTGGGATGACATGAGTGTGCCATCATGCCTGGCTTCATGTCTTTATTCTTCTTAATCGTTTATAGAGCTCTTTTATATTGAAGAAATAAGCCTTTTTTAGCATTTTAAAAAGATTCAGGGCATTACTTGATTTTAGTATGTTTTAAGCATACCAAACATTACAAATTTTACACTGCCAAATTCATCAATATTTTCTGTATGGGTTAGACATGTATCTAAGCTTAAAAACAGTTCTCCTTTCAGAAATATTAAACTATTCTCTCATTATTTCTTTCAAGGACTTTCATGATTCTATTTTCAACACTTATATTTTGATGCATTTCAAAAGTCAGCATCAAGAATAGGTAAAATATTCACAGAATGGTATGATGTACAGATTTGCCTCAAAACAATCTGAATGTGGGGATATAGGTGAAACAAGATTGACCCTGAACTGACAACTGCTGAAGCTGAGTGAAATGTATATGAAGGTTCATTTTACTTTTTTTTTTTTTTTGGTGGTGCGGGGAATTAAACCCAGGGCCTCACACATTAGGCAAGTGCTCTACCACTGAGTTACATTCTCAGTTCCTCATTTTATGTTTTGTTCTAATTTTATACCTTTGAAAATTTCTACATTACAAAGTTAAGAAAAAATAGGAGTGATTCCTTTTTTCTCCTCAACTGGGGGCAAAGAATCTTTCTTACAATGATAAATTCTAGACAGTTCACCAAATTCCATTCACTAGATAGACTGTAGTATTTCCAATGATTTAAAAGGTCAAGGTTATGTTTACCATGAACAAAATTCTAGTATTCAGGTTGTCTATTTCTGAACTGGAGTATTCTATTTCAATGTTCAATCTATGTATTAATATACCAGCATCAAACTATTTTATTTAACATTATAACATTTATAATAGTTTTAATGTCTTCAAATTTAAATATTTCATCTAAGTTAGATTCCTTATCAACAAAAAGGAAGAATCAATCCCAAAACGTATAGTGGTCCCTGTTATTCAAATAACAAGACATAATTTAAAAAAAAAAAACTTACATTTATATAGTTTGCATTGATGTAGTCTTCATTACCTTTTAAAATGACCCGTGTAGCATCATCTGAAAAAATTTAAAAGAAACAGTTCTGTTGTTTGTTTTGAAGCTGGGATTGAATCCAGTGCCTTACACATGCTCTACCACTGAGCTAAACCCCCAGTCCAGAAACAATGTTCTAACAAAGCTATGTTAAAAAGATTAAATTTAGGAGCGATTATAGGTACTCACAAGGCGAAATATCTCTGTATCTATTTTTGGAAATATTCTGAGGTAATTTGGCACAAGACATCGTCATTCCAGGTTTTTTACGATATAGTTGCTATAAAAGAAAGAAAAAAATCTTCAGTTCAACAATTTGTTTTGTTAGTTAGACTTGTTTCTGTACTAACAGGAAATAGTTTTTTTTTTTTTTCTTTCCCCTTTGAATACTTCATCTACACAATGATATATACCTGGATCTAGTAGAGTATTGAACCAAAAATGCAAAGCTGAATTCTAAGAATTACATATATATTTTGAAAAACAGGTGAAAACAATTTTGCATACAGCAGTAGTATTAAAATTTTGAGTACCACATCTTCAGAGGACACTTGACTTTTATTTAGTTTGGAGGTTTGCAGCACATGAACCAAGACTTTGAAAAACCAACATGTATATTAAATGTTTTATCATTACAAATACATAACACATACTTCAGATTAACAAGTATTCATGATGGCTATTTAAAAATCATATTAAAAACCTTGTGTTTTCCCTAAATTAAGCAAATTAAGTTCACATAGTCTAAGTAAAGCATTTTAAAATCCTCTGTATGCTTACTAATCAAATATGGGATTATAAGCACTGAAGAAGCATTCTTATTTTTCTGATACAGCAATGTATTTGAGAGTTTTAAAGACTGCACTGACAAAAATTAGAAAAAGATTAAATACCACAAGGTGTTAACTTCAAAACAGGTTGCTTTTCCTTTAATTTGGAAATTTTAAATCTACAATAGCCTATCCTCATCTTCTACTTTTCATAAAAACAGCTGCTTAATTGTTGAAAAAAAAAGGTAGTCTGCTGATATACACATAAAATTTTCTTATGCCTCTTTTTAAAAAAGACCTTTATGTATATAATCATAACTTAAGTATTATGGGAACAATTTTTAAAAACTTTGTATTTTGGAACTTTTTATTATCAGACATTTCTAAGAATACCATTTTAATTTCTAAATTATAATGGAAAGTAGGTTAGGCAGTTAGAAACCATGAAACCGATTAGAAAATATGGGCAAACACTTTTTCTGTACAATGATATTACTCACATCAAATTGTGTCAGGACTGTTCCAGTAACAAGCCCCTCAGCTAGCTGGACCATTGACTCCCGCAGGGAATGGTCATCTTGATGCACACTATCTAGTGGGGCTTTCTCAGGAATGTACTGGAAGTCTGGTTCATTTTCTAGTTTTTCTTCCACTACATCATACACAGCTAAAACAAAACAAAAAATGCACACAGAAATCTTAATGCAATTCATAAGAACTTATTTGATATGCTCTTCAGTTTTGTCAGAAAAATAATTCACTTATGACTAATTATACTGATCTGGTGTAAGGTGTAGGAACTGAGTGGCTGTGAAATTGAAGGGCTCTTCTGCACCCGTGGGGGAAACAAAGGGTTTTTGGCCATATGCCTAAACATGTCTGTAATTTTAAGAAAAAGTGAAGCTGCTGAGAAGTAGCTTTGAATAGACCTGCTCTTATTTGTGGGGACTGAAGAAAAGAGTACAAACAGAAGTTCATATAGTATATATCCAAATATAAGTTACAAATACATTGGACAAAGTGATAAACAATATAAGCTCTATCTTCTTTCCTTAACAAAGCAACAAAACAATCTAAGATGCCATATTTCAAAAGAGAATTCAAGGTCAGAATTCACAGTCATGGTAGTATGAAAAGAGTTAGACCCTAGACCCTAAGCCTATAAAATACCTTATTTCTTTTCACATTTTCAGCTCCATTCCGTAACATGGAGACCTATAAACACACATGTGAACATCCTGGCCCACACATAAGCTTTGTCTTCATTCCTTCTCTGCTAACTACTTACTGTCTCTTAATCACTTTGCTGGCCCAGAGAACAAATACCACATGTTCCACATTTGGGAGAAATGAGCCTGTGGAATATGATTACAAAGGCCTAGGAAGTGGTTACAAGGCTATTTGGACAGAGAATTGAGAATTGTGCTTTAGAAACGGGGGAGAGAGGTTAGAGTGATGGCTTGACATATCTTCTTGGCCTTGCAAAATCCTAACCCTACTGGAAGGGGAATGACAAAAGAAGAGACAAAGAAAAGCTTTCTAAAATATGCAGTCAAGGCTGGAACTCTGCTACTCTTGTCTAGAGGCCTGGTTTCTCCTCAGATATGTATGCATTTTTTCAGAAAAATGAATTTCGGCAATGAAGAATAAAAAGACAAAAAGATGACTATGCTTTGCCTAAGAAGAAATAAGAATCAGAGGGAAAAAGATCAGAAAATGAAAAGCACATTCTTGGCAAACATAATTAATTTCTATTATAAGTTGTTTTTAGGTAAAAAGGACACGACAGACCTACAGTGAAAATGAATAGAGATCCTGGCCCAGATTTTGACTATAAAACAATGTTAGAAAGATCTAACATTTTGCAAGCAGTAGGCTATAGGTGGATTTCTTTTATAATTTAAAGCATAAATCAGACAATTTGAAATTTCAAGAAGACCATGCTTTTGTCATCATACGGACTTTTGTTCACATTCTAGTTCTGTACCAGTCATGAATCTCTGAGCAGAAAACTGAATGTCTTGTGCCAACATGTATTCAGTTCTAAATGAGGATAATCTTCACGTACCACTCACATTGGGTGGACATGAGGATTAAATGGGAGCATACAAAAGAGCCTAGATACATAGAAAGTTTAAAAATCACATTGTTATTTTTAAGTTATTTAGGAGCTATCATCAAAAGAAAACAGAGTAAGTAAAATTGAAAAAACAGGGCTGGGGTTGTGGCTCAGTGGTAGAGTGCTTGCCTAGCACATGTGAGGCACTGGGTTTGATCCTCAGAACCACATAAAAAAATAAACAAATAAAATAAAGTTACTGTGTCCATCTACAACTAAAAATATTCTTAAAAATTGAGGGCTGGGGAGATAGCTCAGTTGGTAGAGTGCTTGCCTCGTAAGCACAAGGCCCTGGGTTCAATCCCCAGCACCACAAAAAAAAAAAAAAAAAAAAAAAAAAAATTGAAAGAACATTATTCTTGGTATAAAATTTAAGAAGCTTTATGTGACAGAAAATGCCTACTAATGCATTTTTTTTGCAGTGCTGGGGATTGAATCCAGGGCCTTGTGCTTGCAAGGCAAGCACTCTACCAACTGAGCTATCTTCCCAGCCCTAGAAAATGCCTAGTAATGAATGAATCACTTCAGTATCAGGTCTAAAAGAACAAGTTCTTTGAAAAACCAAGACAGAATGATTTTTTTAAGTCCTTTTAATCTTTGAAAATCAGTTATAAACCATGAACAGAGAAGACAAAGTAGAGAAGATAAAATTAAAGTGCTTGTTTTTCTATAAGAAATTAAAAGGTTTTTTTTTTTTTAAATAAAAAAGGATTTTGCAAAATTGTGTAGGGTTGGGTATGATAGACAATAGGTTCAGAACAAAACTATAAGAATACGTTTAATGCTATTATGTAGGAATTTTTTCTTGGAACTTGAAAATAATGACCTATGGCTTGATGACTTAAATTAGAGACTATGGATGGTAGTTTTGGTAATATTAGCTCTTGCCAAAAAACTGAAGGAAGAGAGATTAAAACTTATTTTGCGTAGCATTAAATGACAGAATGAGTAACAAAGGATTGAAGGAAGATGAACTTTAATTCAATTACTAGTTCAAACTGTAAAGGTGGAATACACTGCTTCAGGAACCACTAAGTACTCTACATTGGTAGGACATTTTTGAGGCTGTAGAAGAGACTCATGCAATTGGCCAAGGGGCCAGAACTTAAGAGTTTTGACATCTCTTCAAACCTAGGACTCTATGATTATGAATGAGTAGATGACATGATTAGGGAAGTGCACATTATCTATTGAACACTTAGGATTTAAAAAAATTGTTTTAATTAGAGCTTATTATGGAATTTTCTAGGAGTGGAACACAATTCAAAATTTATTCATGCATCTACTGAGAATTTACTGGGTACTTACTACTACTACTACTACAGTAATTGGGAGAAGAGGAAAGTCATCTTAACTATGACAGAATAAGAAACAAAGTCTTTCTGAGATGACATTTTAGCAGAGATGTGAATAAAGTGAGGGCATAAATCAAATAAAAATCAAGAACAGTTTACTGGAATGGATGAAACTATCATGCTAAGTGAAATAAACCAATCCCCAAAACCAAAGGTCAAATGTTCTCTCTGATATGTGGATGCTAACACACAATACGTGGGGTACGGAAGAATAGGTGTTCAATGGAGTAGACAAAGGGGAATGAGGGCAGGGAGTGGGGATGGGAATAGGAGAGACAGCAGAATGAACTGGACATAACTTTCCTATGTTCATACATGAATACATGATCAGTGAAACTCTGCGTCATGTACAATCCCAAGAATGGGATCCTGATTAGAACAAGTTAAACTCCCTGTATGTATATGTCAAAATACACTCTACTGTCATGTATATCTAAAAAGAATAAATTAAAAAAAAAAAAAAAAAAAGGAGTGGGCTGGGGTTGTGGCTCAGTGTTACAGTGCTTGCCTAGCACATGTGAAGCACCTAGTTTGATCCTCAGCACCAGATAAAAAAATAAATAAATAAAATAAAGGTATTGTATCCATTTGCAACTAAAAAAATATTAAAAAAAAAAAGAAAGGGAAAAAATAGTTAATCAGGCAGAGGGAACAGCAAACATGAAGACCCTGAAATAGATCAGATCAGAATATTTAAGAACAGTTAGGGGGGGAGAAAAAAAGGAAGGAAAAAAAGAAAAAAGAAAAGAAAAGAAAAGTCAGTATAATAGAATAGAGGAGCAAACAAGGTGAATGAGGAAGTAAGGGAACCAAGAATGTGGATTTTTCTTCAAAGGTGAATGGAAGTCATTGTGCTTTGAGCCGGAAACTGATATTATTTATATCTTAAAAAGCCCACTCTGGCTGCTACGTCCAGTAATAAACAGTAATGAATTATGACAAATACCCAGTGTTACACAGAGTACTTACCATTAGGTCGAACTAGAAGCACGAGTTCCCCAGAATGTCTCTCACAGCTAGCTTTAATAAATAGGACAACTTGATCATGGGTATGTTCTGTAATGTCCCGACCATTAATCAGTACAACTTGGTCCCCTTCATTCAATCGAGGGACACAGAGATCAGCCTGTAATACAAAGCGAGTAAGGTTTCAGATTTGCATATGGCTTTCTGCAAGTATAGGTTTTTATTTTTAATGACTTCTAAGCAGGAAAACTAAAAGCATCTATGCATTCATTAATCAATTTTAAAAAGTAGAAACCTAGAATTTTTTTTTTGTTTGTTTTTAACTGTACTAGGGATAGAACTCAGGGGCACTTTATTCCTACCCCACTGGTTTCTTAAAATTTTGAGACATGGTCTTAGAAGGTTGCCTTGGCTGGTCTCAAACTTGTGATCCTCCTGCCTCAGCTTCCCAAGTCACTGGGTTTATGGGCATGGCCACCACCTTTGACTTAGAAACCTAGTTTTCTCATGCAAATACTATTTTTTCCCCTTTTTCCTTCCTGATGATCTATTATGTGCCTAGAGATACAGATAAAACAAAAGGTTTAAAGGTCCATATATACTTGCAGCCCTAAATTTATAATGTCTAAATATGTACAAATTTCAGTTACCATGGTTTAAGTAACACCTGTCCACCAACACCATGGTTGAAATTTTAGTTACCATGTGTTAATTGTGGATAATACATAAAATAAAAACTTCACTGTGAGGTCTTCAGTCCCCAAATCGCTACATAAATAAAAGACATATATTATGATGACAGATAAAATCACTTTTTTGTGTGTGTGTGGTTACTAGGAATTGAGCCATGGGGTGCTTAACAAACACTGAGGCACATACTGGCCTGGTTTTTTTGTGCTAACAGACAGGGCCTTGCTGAGTTGCTAAGGCTGGTTTTGAACTCACAATCCTTCTGTATCAGTTTCCCAAGCCACTGGGATTACAAGTTTGTGCCACTAGGCTTGGCCACATCACTTCTTTCAAAATCTATGAGTGATCTGTCATTCACTTTATGCCCAGAAAGTAAAGCATGTAGTTTTGTTCCTCCTTGTCTTTCAGTGATTAGCCCATACAAAAATGGATAGTCTAAAGAGGGAATTAACCAAAAAAGATGAGCAAAGAAAGGAAATGTGATTAAGTAAAATCTGAATTGAACATAAATGAATTTAAGAGAATAAATAAGTGATGATGGAAGTGTTGACTCTATTGGTGTTTAAGCAGCCAAGGAACTCTTGAAGTTATTTTCACAACACTCAAAATTCACAGGACAAAATGTTGGGAGAGAAATTAAACATAGACAATTATCAAGGCAAGAACAGATGCTCACTCTGTACTAAAAGTTTTATAACAAGAAGAAGGCAAGTACTTTTTGAACTTGTGCTAAGTTTTCACAAAGAAACATTACATCTCAATGTTTCTGATGTTTTGAATTATAGGATTTAATATTAAATAGCTTTAATATTTTCTCATTTCTTTATACTTTTGTAAGAAATAGAGATTTGAATGTTTAGGCAAAAAATATAAAAGTGTGAATGACTCTACATACACTATCATTTTTATGGTCATGCACTACTGTGCAAAGTAAGGATTAATTGTACTTTATTGAGAAAACAAGCCAGTAATTAAAAGTAAAAGAGCTAAGAGAAACAGAAACAAAAATATGAAGAGTATGTTCTGGGAACACAGCAATAAAAACATGAGAGTCAAGCATAAAGGATAACAGACCGGGTAGAAAAGAAATAATGAGGCATATTTTAATAAAAAAGGGAACCTCCTGTGAAAATGAAGCAGGAGCCCGCCCACCCCTCCGAGGTCCGATGACGGTGCTTAGCCCACCCCCCACCGCAGACACACTGGTGCTGAGCCCCCAGTCCACCCCCACCAGATGCGGGCCAGTAGCTGAGCCTGCCCGCATGCCCCCATACTGCTGAGGGACACTGCGCCTGCCTCCGTGCTGACTCAGCACACCCTTGAGGAGGCTCCTCAGTTTCTTTGGGGGCTGGTGCAGGCATTTTGAACTATTCCTGAGGGCGTGACCACCATCACTGGAGGGGCAGCTCCCTTCCTGAGACATCTACAGGAGACTGGAGGCCCTTTGACAGGTACCTCTATTTACTCACATCCTACACCCTTCCCCATCATCTTCATTCACCACTAGAAACACTATAAATAATAATCAGATTCATTCTGCTTATTACAATAATGTTAGTCTTTAAAGGGGCTATCTGGTTCAGGGCTGCATTTTCTCTGTATTGGGTGCTACTGGTATTGATCTCCCTTTCAAAAGAGAGGTAGTGGAAAACTGCAGAGCCACAATAAGCCTGCGGGGGTGGGGGGCTGGGGGTGGGGCTTCAGTATCTCTGATCTTCACTGCTAGAGAGGAATATATAGAAACAATGTGAAAAAACAGGGGAAGAAAGTGTCCCTAACAAACAAAGATGCTATTGTGATAGAATCCAATGACAGCATGGCAGTAGCAATGACAGAAAGAGTTTAGAATCTGCATAATTAAATTGATCCATGAAGCAAAAGACGAGATAAGAGAGCAAATGTGGGCAATGCATGACCATTCCATTAAATAGCTAAAAGAGCAAATGCAGGAAGCAAAAGAACACTCCAATAAAGAGACAGAGATTCTGGGGAAAAAAAAAAAAAAAAAATACTTGAAATGAAAGAAACAATAAACCCAATTAAAAACTCAATAGAAAGCATCACCAAAAGAACAGACCTCGTGGAAGACAGAATCTCAGACAATGAAGACAAAATATTTAATCTTGAAAATAAAGTTGAACAAACTGAGAAGTTAAGAAGTCATAAACCAAACCTCCAAGAATTATGGGATATCATGAGAAGACTGAATTTAGAATTACTGGGATTGAGGAAGGTACAGAGATACAAACCAAAGGCATGAACAACCTGTTCAACGAAATAATATCAGAAAATTTCCCAAATCTGAAAAATGAAATGGAAAGTCAAATACAAGAGGCTAACAGAACACCAGGTGAACAAAATTACAACAGATCCACACCAAGACACATTATAATGAAAATACCTCACACACGAAATGAAGATAGGCTTTTAAAGGCTGCAACAGAAAAGTGTCAGGCAAAAATGGAGGAAGGAAGGACTGTACAGAGGGAAAAGAGGGGTGGGAGGGGTGGGGGGGAAGGGAAAAAATAACAGAATGAATCAAACAACATTACCCTATGTAAATTTATGATTACACAAATGGTATGCCTTTACACCATGTACAAACAGAGAAACAACATGTATCCCATTTGTTTACAATAAAAAAATAAAAAAATAAATAAAAAAAGAAAAGTGTCAGATTACATATAAGGGGAAACCAATACAGATATCAGTAGATTTCTCAGCCCAGACCCTAAAAGCAAGAAGGACCTGAAACAATATATTTCAAGCTCTGAAAGAACACAGATGCCAACCGAGAATCCTATACCCAGCAAAACTGACCTTCAGATTTGACAATGAAATAAAATCTTTCCACGATAAACGAAAGTTAAAAGAATTTACAAATACAAAGCCTGCACTACAGAAATTCTCAGCAAAGTATTTCATGAGGAGGAAGTGAAAAGCAACAATATAAGTCAGCATAGGGAGGAACTACCCTAAAGGAAAAGTCAATCGAAGGACAAGTAAAGAACCAAAAATAAGCCAAAATGACCAGGAATACAAATCATATCTCAATAATAACCCTGAATGTCAATGGCCTAAACTCAATAATCAAAAGACATAGACTGGGGTAGGAGGGGTGGGGGGAAGGGAAAAAATAACAGAATGAATCAAACAACATTACCCTATGTAAATTTATGATTACACAAACATAATGTACAAACAGAGAAACAACATGTATCCCATTTGTTTACAATAAAAAAAAAAAAGAAAAAGAAAAAAAAAAAAGACATAGACTGGCAGATTGAATTAAAAAAAAAAAGACCCAACAATATGCTGCCTTCAAGAGATTCACCTCATAGAAAAAGACATACACAGACTAAAGGAGAAAGGATGGAAAAACATACCATGCACATGGACCCAGTAAAAAAGCAGGAGTCTCCATCCTCATATCAGATAAAGAGAACTTCAAACCTAAGTTAGTCAGAAGGGATAAAGAAGGACATTTCATACTGCTTAAGGGAAGCATAAAACAGCAAGATATAACAATTTTAAATATTTATACCCAAACAATGGATCATCTATGTATATCAAACAAACCCTTCTCAATTTTAAGAATCAAATAAACCAAAACACAATAATAGTGGGGGACTTTAATACACCGTCAACCACTGGATAGATCCTCCAAACAAAAACTGAACAAAGAAACTACAGAACTAAATAATACAATCGATGATATAGACTTAATGGACATTTACAGAGTATTTCATCCATCATCGAGCAAATATACTTTCTTCTCAGCAGCTCGTGGATCTTTCTCCAAAAGAGACCATATGTTATGCCACAAAAAAAGCCATTAGTAAATACAAAAATATAGAGATCCTACCCTGTATCCTATCAGACCATAATGAAATGCAATTAGAAAATGAATAATTTGTTAAAATAACAAACAAAAATACTCATATACCTGGAGACTAAATAATATGCTATTGAATGATGCAATGATAACAGAAGACATCAGGCAAGAAATAAAATAATTCTTAGAGGTAAATGAGAACAATGACACAACATATCAAAATCTCTGGGTCACTGTGAAATCAGTACTAAGAAGAAAGTTCATTGCATTGAGCTCATACATTAAAAAAAATAAAAAGTCAACAACTAAATAACCTAACATTACATCTCAAAGCCCTAGAAAAAGAAGAACAGATCAAGATCAAAAATAGTAGAAGACAGGAAATAATTAAAATCAGAGCTGAAATCAATGAAATTGAAACAAGAGAAACAATTCAAAACATTGACAAAACAAAAAGCTGGTTCTTTGAAAAAGAAAATAAAATTGATAAACCCCTAGCAAACTAACAAAAAGGAGAGAGAAAACTCAAATTACTAGAATTCGTGATGAAAAAGTAAAGATCATGAAAGACACCATTGAAATACATAACATAATTAGAAGCTACTTTGAAAATCTATACTCCAACAAAATAGAAAATATCAAAGACATTGACAAATTTTTAGAGACATATGATCCTCCCAAATTGAACCAGGAAGACGTACACAATCTAAACAGATCAATTTCAAGTACTGAGATAGAATAAGTCATCAAAAGCCTACCATCCAAGAAAAGCCCAGGACCAGATGGATTCTCAGCTGAATTCTACAACACCTTTAAAGAAGAACTGATACCAAAGTATCAGTTTTACAAAGTATTCCAGCAAAGGGAACTCTTCCAAATTCATTCTATGAGGCTAGTATCACTCTGATACCAAAACCAGAAAAAGACTCATCAAGGAAAGAAAACTTTAGAACAATATCCCTGATGAACATAGATGTAAAAATAAAAATACTGGCAAATCGCATACAAAAATATATTAAAATGATAGTGCACCATGATCAAGTGGGGTTTATCCCAGGGATGCAAGGTTGGCTCAACATCCGGAAATCAATAAATGTAATTCATCACATCAACAGACTTAAAGTTAAGAATCAAATGATTATTTCAATAGATGCTGAGAAAGCATTTGATAAAATACAGCACCCCTTCATACTTAAAACACTAGAAAAAATAGGAATAGTAGGAACATACCTCAACATTGTCAAGGGTATCTATACTAAGCCCACAGCCAACATCATTCTTGATGGAGAAAAACTGAAAGAATTCCCTCTAAAAACTGGAACAAGACAGGGATGCCCTCTTTCACCACTTCTACTTGACATGGTCCTTGAAACACTTGCCAGAGCAATTAGACAGACCAAAGAAATTAAAGGGATATAAACAGGAAAAGAAGAACTAAAGCTGTCACTATTTGCTAATGTCCCGATCCTATATTTAGAAGACCCGAAAAACTCCACTAGAAAACTTCTAGAACAAATTAGTTCAGCAAAGTAGCAGGATATAAAATCAATACGTGTAAATCGAATGCATTTCTATTCATAAGTGATGAATCCTCTGAATAAGAAATTAGGAAAACCACTCCATTCACAGTAGCCTCAAAAAAAAATAAAATACTTAGGAATTAATCTAACGAAAGAGGTGAAAGAACTCTGCAATGGAAACTATAGAACACTAAATAAAAAAATTGAAGAAGACCTTCGAAGATGGAAAGATCTCCCATGTTCCTGGATAGGCAGAATTAACATTGTCAAAATGGCCATTCTACCAAAGGCGCTACACAGATTCAATGCAATTCCAATTAAAATCCCAATGACATTCCTCAAAGAAATAGAGAAAGCAATAATGAACTTCATCTGGAAGAACAAGAGACCTTGAATAACCAAAACAATCCTGAGTAGAAAAAATGAAACAGGAGGTATCACAATACCAGACATTAAATTATATTACAGAGCAATAGTAAGAAAAACAGCATGGTATTGGCACCAAAATAGATAGGCAGACCAATGGTACAGAAGAGAGGATACAGAGACAAAATCACATAAATAGTTACCTCATACTAGACAAAGGAGCCAGAAACATACAATGGAGAAAAGATAGCCTCTTCATCAAATGGTGCTGGGAAAACTGGGAATCCATATGCAGTAAAATGAAATTAAACCTCTATCTCTCACCCTGTACAAAAATCAACTCAAAATGGATCAAAGACACAGGAATTAGACCACAGACCCTGCACCTTATAGAAGACAAAGTAGGCGCAATCTTTATCATGTTGGCTTAGGATCAGACTTCCTCAACAAGACTCCCAAAGCACATGAAATCAAAGCAAGAATCAATAAATGGGACTCAAACTAAAAAGCTTTTTTCTCAGCAAAGGATACAATCAAGAATGTAAAGAGAGAGCCTACAGAGTGGGAGAAAATCTTTTCCACACGCATTTCAGATAGAGCACTTACCTCCAAAATTTATAAAGGACTTACAAAACTTAACACCAAGAATACAAAGAACCCAATCAATAAATGGGCCAAGTAACTGGACAGACACTTTATAGAAGAAGACACACAGGCAATTAATAAGTATATGAAAAAGTGTTCAACGTCTCCAGTAATTAAGAGAAATGCAAATTAAAACAACTCTAAGATTTCATCTTACTCCAATTAGAATGGCTATTATCAAGAACACAAATATAATAGATGTTGGCGTGGATGTGGGGGAAAAGGCACACTTTTACATTGCTGGTGGAGTTGCAAATTGGTGCAGCCACTCTGGAAAGCAGCGTGGAGAATCCTCAGAAAACTTGGAATGGACCTACCTTTTGACCCAGTTATCCTACTCCTCGGTTTATACCCAAAGGACTTAAAATCAGCAAACTACAGTAACACAGTCACATCAATATTTATAGCAGCTCAGTTCACAATAGCTAGATTGTGGAACCAACCTAGATGCCCTTCAACAGATGAATGGATAAAGAAACTCTGGTATATATACACAATGGAATACTATTTAGCCATAAAGAATAATAATACTATGGCATTTACAAATAAATGGATGGAATTGGAGAATATCATGCTAAGTGAAATAAGCCAAGCCCAAAAAACCAAAGGCCGAATGTTTTCCCTGATAAGTGGAGGATGATATATAATGGGGGTCGGGGGTGGGGAATCAGAGAAGAATGGGGAACTTTAGAATACGTAGAAGGAAATGAGAGGGAGGTGGGTACGAAAAAATGGTGGAATGAGACAGACAGCATTACCCTATGTACATGTATGATTTCACGAACGGTATGAATCTACATTGTGTACAACCATAGAAATGAAATGATGTACCCCATTTGTGTATAATGAATGAAAATGTAGTCCTTAAAAAAAACTAACAGATAAATAAAAAGTAAAAACAAATAAATTATGAAATAAAAAATTAAAAAATTAAAAAAATAAAAAACATTAAAAAAAAAAAAAAAAGGAATGAAAGCAAAGTCGGGTGCGGTGGTAATCCTGTAATCCCTGCGTCTTGGGAGGTTAAGGCAGGAGGATCATGAGTTCAAAGCCAGCCTCAACAACTTAGGAAAGACCTAAGCAAGTCAGTATGATCCTGTCTCTAAATAAAATATAAAAAGGGTTGGGGATGTGGTTTGGAGGTTAAGCCCCACTGGGGTTCAATCTCTGGTACCCGCCCCCCAAGAAAACAAAAACAAAAACAAAAAACAAACACAACTACTCAGAATTCACTATAAACACAAATTCCATAAAATCCAAAAAGGTTGTCCCATTAATTTGTTCTAATTATAAGCCAAAGTTGGGGCTTGGGATGTGACTCAGTGGTGGAGCACCTGCCTGGCATGCATGAGGCCTGGGGTTCAATTGCTAGAATGCTCCCCCCCAAAAAAAAGGTCAAAATTCTTCCTTTGTTGCTTATAAAATATGTGATCTTAGATACCTAAGATTATGAAAACAGAAAAGATATTTGCTGTGATTATTTCACAGAATTGCTGTGAAGCTAAAAATGTGAAAATTAATCCAAAGTTTTAAAATCTGAAGTATTAAAATTTAAGGTGGGCTGGGCACATAGCTCAGTGGTAGAATGCCTGCCTAGCATGCAAAACAAAAATAATCAAAAAAGTAAGGTTATGTTCATTTTCTCCAGTTGGTTTTTTTCTCTCTACTTCTTTGGTAAAGTAGAAGACAGATATTCATATATTCTTTGCACTAGATATGTGATGCTTCTGCATATCAATTTGGTTCCAGGTTTTTGTACATGTCTTTGGGATACCTGAAGTGAGATGGAGTGGGAGTTAATGGTAGAAGAGTGAGCCATTACTTTGTGGATGGTGTAGCTGATAGAAAAAAACAGATGATTTGTTAGAGACAGCTGTTAAGTCTCTCTTACTGTACCTATTATCACTGAAGGAAACACACTTAACCTGCCTTTTTTCAGAAATAAATTCTTATTTCTATTTTATTCTGATTTTAAAAATTTAGATAAAGAACATATTGAAATGAATTTTGTTGGCTCAATAGCCACTAAAAGATCATCAGACTAGAAAGAAGAAACATGATTTTTATTGGAAATTATCCATTTCAAAGGTGTCCAAAATAGAAAATAACATCAAAATACTTGAAATTCTGTTTCCCCCTGTGTCATCTTTAAAGAAAAGGGGGATGGTAAACACAATGTCCCTGAATGTCCCTTTCTGTTCCCAAAAACCTACCCAAGTAGACTAAATGGAACAATGAAAGAAAGTGGGTCCAGGTCAGAATGTCCAGATACATATTATCTTGAGGGACACTTGGCTCTCTCTAATGTATGCTGGGAATCAGGACAAGTTAGCATTATCTGTAGAAACACTTTTTTTTTTTTGCATGCATGCCAGGACAGTTGCTCCTTGGTACGCTGGCCATACAATGAGACAAAGCAAGCTAAGCTGATTCTGTTTTTGTAACTAAACTTATAAAATTCCCTCCTGTGGTAACTAATACAGATCAGAGCACCTTGGAGAGAGAAGTACTGCCCAGGGACAAAATGTGGAGAGGTAAGAAAAACAACTTTCTGTTGAGGTACTGGCAGTACTGCATGCAGCAGAGATGCACTTGTCCAGCTCATCACCAATGGTCTTTCTGGAAAAGAACCTGACCAGCCCATTGCCAATGAATCTCCCGCATAAGATTTATTAATAAATCCTGTATCTCATATCACATCTCTTGAGTGTTTTCCTTGGTCTCTTGGCAACCTATTCCACTGCCCTAGAATGAAACGGGCAATAGACATAACACCAGTCACATAAGAATATGGTTTCCAATTTGAAGACTGTGGTGGTCTTGAAATTAATAAAATAATATAAAAACGAGCCTGTGGCACATGCCTGTAATCCTGGCTACTCAGGAGGTTGAGGCAGGAGAATTGCAAGTCTGAAGTCAGAATGGGCAATCTGGCATGACCCTGTCTTAAAATAAAAAGGGCTGAGGATATAGCTCAGTGGTAGAGCAATTGTGGTTCAATGCCCGATGCTGCCAAAAAAGTGTGTATATGCATGCATATAGATGTGCATGCACACATAAAAATGACAAAACTCTAATTTGTTTTAAGTTTAGTCATTATTTATGAAACAGAGTTCTATGTAACTGAAGGGAAAAATTACCAATAATTTGCATAGCTTAAGAAGAGAATTTGGAGTCACAGAATTATGTTGAAGTCAATCTAACTATAGAATGTTCCCTGAACATCTTAGACTTTATAAAGTATACTATCTTTTCTAATGGTATGAGCAAAACATATTCATCATGTTTTGAACCATTAAAAAAAGAATAAAGTGTAAAAATTCCAGTAATTCCATCCAGTTCAAATACTATAACACTTTTGGCAAGTTTCTAGACTTTTTCTATATACACAATTTACATTTTTAAACACTGGGGTCAAATATGTATGTGGAATTATAATGTAATTTTCAGTAAGATCATTTTTTGGATATATTTCTGTATTTACATAGAGACATCATCATTTCAATAGGAGTAAGGCAATGCATAATTTCATTAATTTTAATGACATTTTGATTTTTTCAATTTCATATCATAATGAACATTCTTTTTTTTAAAAAATATTTTTAGTTGTAGATGCACATATCTTTATTTATTCTTTTATGTGGTGCTGAGAATTGAACCCAGCGCCTCATGTGTGCTAGGCAAGCACTCTACCATTGAGCCACAATCCTAACCCATAATGAACATTAATTGTGTATTATTTTGTTCTGTAGTTCAATTATTTCACTAGAGACAATTCCTAAAAGTCAAATTATCAGATCAAAAGGTATCATTTTTAAAATTAAAAAATTTTTATTTTTGAAAAGTTATAAATCACAATTTAAAGAGCTGACTATGTCTATAAGATTATTAAGAAACCATTTCTTCTGTAATCCCAGTTTCTTGGGGTGCTGAGGTAGGAGGATTACAAGTTCAAAGCCAGCCCCAGCAACTTAGCGAGGCCCTAAGCAACTCAGCGAGACTGTGTCTAATAAAATATAAAAAAGGGTTGGGGATATGGCTGAGTGGTTAAATGTCCCTGGATTCAATACCCAGTACCAAAAAAATTAGAAACCATTTCTTGTGTTTTTCCTTACCATTTATTTTCCTGTCTCTAGAGGCAACAAATTTCAGTATTTTACTTACATCTTTTTGTCCCTCTGTCTCTAAATAGCATTTCCTTTTTTGTGTTTTACATGAGAATTCAGCAAACATTTATTTCTTCATCCATAATCTCAAACACATAAACATTTCCTATTAAATATAGATTAAATAATTTGGGGCTACTTCACCCATCCTTCATATTCATCTCTGAACAATAACTGAGTTTTTTCAAACAAGGATATCTGATCCAAGTTTCACTGATTAAGGATTTACTTCTTAAGGGTTTACAAATTAGACACATTTAGTCACTCTGGGTTACTGAGCTGGTAATACACAAAACTGGAGGTTATCAGTAGTCATGCCTACCACTGAGGACTGAGGATTAGAGTAGTGATACATAGCCATGCAATTTCTACTAAGTAGAGATTCAGGAGTGACAACTGATAGAGACAGAGATAGAAATTGAAAGAGCGAAAGCAAGAGAGAGACATAGAGACAGAGAGAGAGACAGACACATAGGTGGTGATGGTGGTATTATAGAACTTGGCTTGAAACTGCTACTAGTGTAATGTTTTTACTTTGTGTCATATCTGGTGTGGCTTGAAAGATGAAGCTGATTCAGGGTACAAATTTGCACTGAAAGAGAATGGAACAAACACATAAAAAACAGATGAGAAGCAGAGTCTTGATGTTTTTCAAACTCCATATGGAGGTCTAACTTCATTTTTGTCCTTGACATCTCTACAGTTATCTGATAAATTCTGTGTTTGTATATGTCAGAGGTATTCCATAAGTACCCCATTATTTGTAACCAACAAAGTCCTTAAAAACCATTATCATGACATCCTTGACCGATCTCCCCTATGATTTTCAAGTAAGTTTGAGACTGCTTCAAAGTAACAAAAGGCTGGCATCTCTCTCCGGTTACTGGTTAATTCTTTTCACAGGGCAGAGAAAGAGGAGATAAGGGTGCTTGGAGCCCATTCAGCTAAGAGAAATTAAACTAAGCAGAGTAGAAAAAGAAAGAAATGGGAATTTGAAAGGAGTATTTGTTACATGATATTGAAATAAAGGCAACACATCCATAATTAAGAACTGTCCTATGTTGAACAGAAAGTTCGTGGGATTGTTCAAGCTGAATGACTAGTAATAGGGAATTCATTATTAATGGGCACAGGTATACATGATGTTTTCTCTACTTTTTAAAAGGTGTTCATATTAAAAAGTTTTAAGGGTTGAGGATGTAGCTCAGTGGTAGAGTAGCTTGCCTAACGTGTGTAAGGTTCTAGGTTCTAGCCCTAGCACTGCAAACAATAACAAAAAGTGTAAAGTTGTTCTTAATAGTATCATTTCCATGTAAAGTATTTTTTAAAACATAATATATAATGTGCTTCAACTATTCTAAATGAAAAAACAAACAGGCAAACAAAAAGCCCCATGAAATTATACTTCCATCTACATTTTGTTGTTTAAGGAGGTTGTTTTGATAGAACCTGTTAATACTTTGGAAGCACTGAAAGTCATAAATAGTTTCTTTATAAGACGAAGAAGATATAAAAACTAAATATCCAGCAATTTAGGAAATTCAGTCAACAATACTTCATAAATTAAGAAAAAAGATTAAATTTCTTCCTCTAATAAAAATGATAAAATAAGTACATTTTTTTTTTGGTGGTAGTGAGAGACATAAGTGCTTTATTGCTAACAACATCCCCATTGTTTCTTTTTCTTTTTCTTTTTTTTTCCAGTATTCAGACAGGGTCTCCCTCAGTTGCTGAGGTTGGCCTAATACTTGTGATCCTCCTGCTTCGGCCTCCAGTCAGGCTTGCTCCACCCTGCATGGCAAGTACATATTCTTGGAAACAATTTACTTGGAAAATTTGGAAAACTCACAGGTGTTCCTGGTGCTACTCGGGACACAATTATAGGCATCTTCTGATCATACCCTCCCTTGAAAAGAAAACAAGGCAAGAATTAGTCAAATATTATCAAAAATAAAGACAACAATGTAAAAACTGAATACAATATAAATTTCAGCAGCTTACTTTTACATTGAATCCAAACCTTCCATTTTCATCAGGTTTCATCCTGATTAGAACAAGATTATCATGTGGAATACCACCATTAGGCTTGAAAAGACAAAAATGAACAATGTATAAATTTCTGTATTTATAGTCTATCCTACAGACATACATAAAGCATACTTTTCATCTGCTTTTTTTTTTTTGGGTGCTGGGGATCGAACCCAGGGCCTTGTGCTGACAAGGCAAGCACTCTACCGACTGAGCTATCTCCCCAGCCCCCATCTGCTTTTATTATCTACAATATGTAAAGAATCATAATTCTAATCAAAATGTTTAGGAAAGTAAATTTCTTTGACTAATAATGTGCTGTTATATTCTCTCATGCCTTCTTGCCACTAAATTAGAAACAACACTGGCAAACTGAAAGAAATTCCTTTCTCTATTTCCTCTTATCCCATCCTACGTCTCAGGTTTTCATCTCCACCACTCCACCACAACTGTTAATTAAGGACATCAAAGATTTTCACATTGCTGAATTTAGTGTTCAATTCTCAGTCCTTACCTTACCTGATATGGACTGTGACATCTGATAAATTTGGTCACTTGTCCACTTTCCCTTCTACCTTTCTATCTGCATTTTCTCAGTCTCCTTTGCTGTGTTTTTTCCCCCGCAGTTTCCTCATTTTAAAAAATTGGAGGATGGAAGGCTGGGT
This sequence comes from Sciurus carolinensis, assembly GCF_902686445.1. Classification (NCBI taxonomy): domain Eukaryota; kingdom Metazoa; phylum Chordata; class Mammalia; order Rodentia; family Sciuridae; genus Sciurus; species Sciurus carolinensis. The sequence goes on from NC_062215.1 coordinate 78,974,002, forward strand.
ATCTAGAATCTCTTATTTAGATAGCTACATGACCTTTCTTGGTGATTTCTCTATTTTGTGGTTTTAAATATCATCTACATGCCAATATTATAACTCTGGTTCAGACCTTTCACTTCAAGTCCAGAATCACATATCCAATTGTCCTCATTTCCAAACAGATTCGTAATAAACATTTCAAACTTAACATGCTCTAAACTGAGTTCCTAATATTCTGACTGTACCTGCTTTATCTGCAGTCTTTCACATCTCAATAAATGCAAACTTCATCTTTTCTAGCTGCTCAGGCTAAAAACACTGGATTATCTTTGGTTTCTTTCTGTAGTACTCCACATCTAATCCATCAGCATATCATGTCTTAAAAATACATTCAGAATACAGTCCTCTCTCATTCCCTGTATTCCTACCACCCTGGTCCAAATCACCATTACCAGATGGAAATACTGCAATGCTTCACAACCAGTACCTCTTCTGCCCTGCTTTCAGTCTATTTGCAATACAGCCAAAGTGATACTGTAAAAACTTACGTGACATCGTTACTTCTCTCAGATATGTCCATTTACTTCCTAGCTCACTCATGGTTTAAACAAAACAATCCTTATAATAGAAGTCTTTTAGAATCTGGCTTGTCTCCTCATTTACTACTTTTTCTTAGCCACACTGACTTCCTTGGTATCCCTTGACTATGAGTCATACTCCTGTTGCTATGATTTGAACGTGTCTCCCTAAAGTTCATGTGCTGGCAACTAAATCCCCAAATTCTTATCTTAATGGTACTTAGAGGTGAGACCTTTGAGAGAAAATTAGGATTGAAAGAGATCATGATGGTGAAGCCCCCATTATGGCATCAGTGGCTTTACAAGATAAAGAGACCTGAGCTAGCACAATTGCTCTATCTTGCCATGTGATACTCTGTTATGTTACAATGCAGCAAGAAATCCTCACCAGATGCCAGTACCATGTCCTTAAATTTCCCAATCTCTAGACCCATGGAGTAAATAAACCTGTTCTTTATAAATTACCCAGTCTGTGATATTCAGTTATGACAACAGAAAATGGACTAAGACATCTGTCATTATACCTGCTATTCTCCTAGATATTTACATAGCTTGTCACAAATTTCATTCCTAGCTCACACTATCTAAAATTGTAATACTTCTGGAAATTCCCTAAATCCCCTTCCTGTTTTATTTTTCCTCTTTAGCATTTATACTATCTAATATGCTATATATTTGAATTATTTACTATTTAGCATCAAGTTCAAAGCCAGCCTCAGCAAATTATTGAGTCCCTAAGCAACTCAGTGAGATCCTGCCTCTAAATTTAAAAATTTTAAAAAGGGGCTAGGGATGTAGTTCAGTGGTTAAGTGACCCTGGGCTCAATCCCTGGTACCAAAAAAAAAAAAGTAAATTATGTCATAGTAGGGACCATGTTTTATTTGTCCTTGCATACATCCTACCATCAAAATGCCCAGCACTCTGCAAGAGTTCAATGAATGCACAAATGATACACAATTGACCACTTGGGAAGTACTAGACTTCTTTATTTTTGTAAGGATTCTATTTTTTTTATATTCCTGGTATTGGAGTAGTAAGTATGGAATAAGAGAATAGTTTCCTTTCAATTTCAACTTCAGATAATGTGAGAGGCTTTGTATGGGTGAAGAAATATGAAAGCAATAAGTGTAGTGGCCACTACAGGCTTTTGGCACACATGCCAAAATATCTGCTGTGGACTTTCCCTGCTTTACATCTTATTCCATTCCTTGATGTTTCTTTAAGTTTCTTGAAACATACCAATTTTTATCTGTTTTTAAATTTCCCCAGGAGCACAGTATATCCTTAAAGTATACTGACAATCTCACGTATAGTTTATTTAAATCTACTTGAAATAGCAATGAAAATTCTTAAACCAGGGGATTCTAACTCGCCACTTTATTGTGGTAAAAACATATTCTCTAAGGCAAAAGCACTAAAATAATTCATAAATTATTTTGTAAACTAGAGAGTGATTATGTATTCCAAAAACCTGTACTCAATTTCAAAAGATGAAAAAGATAAAAGTTTCCACACTAAGTAATTACACAGTAAAAATTATTAGTACTTAATGGATTATTAACATTTAATGTTTTGCATTAACCTCTCACCCAGAAAGAAAAAGAAATTTTCTTTCTTTCCCTCCACTTTTTTTTTGCACCAGGGAATAAATTCAGGGGTACTTTACCCCTGAGCTACATACCCTGTCTTTTTTTTTTTTTTTTTTTTTTTTTTGGGGGGGGTGGGGGGAGCAGGGATTGAACCCAGGGGCACTAAACCACTGAGGCACATCCCCAGCCCTTTTTATTTTATTTTTTATTTTGAGACAGGGTCTCACTAAATTGCTGAAGCTCCTTCTAACTTAAGTCTCCCAAATCCCTGGGATTACAGGCATGTGCTACCATGCCTGGCCCCCATTCTTTCTTATTTTGAGACAGGGTCTCTTTAAATTGCCCAGGCTAGCCTAGAATTAATAATTCTCCTGCCTTGGACTCTGTAGCCTTGGGATTATAGATGTACACCTCTATGCCTAAGGAAAAAAAGAAAATTTCTAAAGTAACAGGTATTTCACAAATGCAAATAATTTATGACTAAAGAATATGATGAAAAAGTACTATAATAAAATTTACAATTAAAATATACTAAAGTACAAAAGAAATAATTTCAGATTTGAAAAACTGAAAGAAAAGTGAGAATATGTAAAGAAGCTTCTTTTTTTTAAAAAAAAAACATTTTTTAGATGTCAAGGGACTTTTATTTTATTTATTTATTTTTATTTTTATGTGGTGCTGAGGATTGAACCCAGTGCCTCACACATGCTAGGCAAGTGCTCCACCACTGAGCTACAAACCCAGCCCATGAAGAAGCTTCTTACAGTAGACTTTTCAGGGGAAGATGGTACATCAAATGCTTCATTAGTATGATTTTCCAGATCTTGCTGAGAATGTGAGTAATGAATTTGGTTCCAACTATTTTTCTTAGATTGTTTAGGTGGTAAAGCTGGAGGTTGCCCATCTTCAGGGGTCTCTTGTGATCTAGGTAAGAAAAAAGTAAAAAAATATTTTAGAAATTGTCTTACACATTATTTTTTAAAAGTTCAAGTAACCCAAATATTTACAATGTTTAGGAGACAGATTTTAAATGCCATATTTATCTGCAAGTGCCACTTTACCTTTAAAGTGGTAAAGTTAATTTCTTTACCAAATCAGTAAAAATTATATGATAAAATGAACTTCAAAAATATTCCTATGAAGGTATCTGTTACTTTAACAATGCACATACCTTTCTGAAATATATATTTTTAAGGTTTTCAGTGTAGTCATGGTTAGCCAGAGAATAAGGTAGGCAAAGAGACACCAGAACTGAGAACTGGGCTGTGCCACCGACAAAACACCTGGTATAATCTGAAGAATTTAAAATGATTGGCCTATTCTTTTTTTTTTGAAGCCAGGGGCACTCTACTACTAAATTATACCCCCCAGCCTTTTAAATTTTGAGTCAGGGTCTTACTAAGTTGCCCAGCCTGGCCTAAAACTTGCAGTCATCTTCCCTTAGCTTTCTGAATTGTTGGGATATTACAGGTATGCACCACTGCACCTAGCTGGCCTACCTTTAACATGATTCAAGAAGAGTAATGAACTTAATGTAACAAGCCTATAATAGTGCAGAGATCATCACAGAAGAGGCAAAACTGGAAGAAATAAGTATCAGGTACATGATTTAGGAGAGAAAGCAAAAATATAGTTAACACTAGGGAACATAACCCTCAACTTTGACAGCAGGAACTGATAGCGAACACTAAGTATTACAGGATAAATTTCAAGGGAGAAATTGTAGCTTTTAAGAACAAGCACAGTTTACAGAACAGTACTTTTGAGTTTTCCACAAAGAAGGGGGAACCAGAGGTTTTAGTTGTGTCCTGGGAAGCGGACACTATGGAAGTTGAATTTGGAAGAAAACAGAACAAGAAAAGAGAAAAGTAGTTCTTGTTAAGAGCACTTACCACCACTGAGTTTATCATCTATTTCTGAGATGGCAGGAGGCCCTTTGGGGAAACATAAGGATTACTACCTCATTGCCTAAGGGCAGGTAAGAATGTTCATCTCTGTTATGTCAAGTCACAAGGCTGTGGCTGTGGAATTTAGGCACATATTTCACTTAGAATCTACTTAATTATGTTGACTGACAACAGATACCTAACACCCAGGCCTTAAAGTCTTGAGAAAGAGAGACTGTGTCAGATTTTCTCATTGTTCAAAATATTCCTTACCTTCCCCTCACCCCATATCAGGTTTGGCCATGTGACTTGCTTTGGCCAATGAGACACAGATAGAAGTGGTACGTTATCACTTATTTTTTTCTTCAGTTGGGGATCAAACTCAGGGCCTTACACATGCCAGGCAAGGGCTTTACCACTAAGCTACTACACTCCCAGCTTAGTATGTGACACTTTTGGAAGGGAGCTTTAATAAACGTGTAGACTGGACACATTCCAAACACAGACTGCTGTCACTCTAAGACCCAGCATGAAAATACTGTGGATCAGAATCACAAATGTCTCATGATGAACATATAAAGTAAGAAAGAAATAGACTTTGTTGTTCTAAGTCCCTATAAGGTCAGCTCATTTGCAATCACAGCATAAATTTAGCCCAAGATAACAGAAACATCCACTAACACAGTGACTCTGTTAGAAGAGGTGGGAACTTCTTTAGAGGTTGGCTACTAGAAATCTGGTAGATATGGGGATTAACAATGAAGGAAGTCATTGCATGGTTTTCCAGGGAATTTGTTTTTCTTTTGAGGGGGGGTGTTTACCTAAGAAAAAGAGTTATGAAATTTTCTAGTCTGATAAAAACTATAACCATGCAGTAAGTAAACAATAGTGCCTAGACATTTGCATACAAGTACTTCAAGGCACAGATGTTCTAAATTCTGTTAAGTCTATAATGACTCATCAGAACACACACAGGTCCCTTCTTTTCAGCAAAAACTTCACTGACGTCTGCCTGTAGCCAGGGATCCCAGGTCCCAAACATTGCCAAGAACCCAAGCCTCTAAGGGATAATACATTCAAATGTTCCTACTCCAAGGAAATGTTTCTGTGATCTAGAATAGAGACTTCCACCATGGCCTCATAAATGGAATTATGAAAGATCAAAATGGACAGAACTTTGACAGAACTCAAGATATCTAAAAGTGAATAGAATGTCTCCAAAACTTAACAAAAACCAGAAGTTGCTGGACTCCATACACAATGAACAGCAGGTTTGTGACCTAACTTAGGCCTACGTATAATCATTTAGGTAAGACAATTAGAAGCTTTTTTTTTTTTTTCCTGATGGTACAGTTGTCATTCAGGAAGCATTTACCCATAAAACTGAAGTCCTATGGAAAGGGTACCATGTTGGGATCAGATGGAAATGCAGTTAGAATAACTTCTCTTACTCTTGGTCTTGTTAACAGTCTAAATATAGTACCAAAATATACAGCAGGACAAATTCAAGCCTGATCTGCAGTACAACATCTAAGTCAGCCAAACATTGTGAGGATGAGCATAATCGTTAACTAAGAGGGACAGCATGGACATAATGGGATTTAGCTAAAGCAGTTAAATCTGTGTTTTTGTGGGCCAGAGTTTAGGCACATATTGTCAAAAAAGTTTTGGAGGTGATTTTTACTGTGTACTTCTGATTAAAGACCACTGTCCTAGAACAGTAGTTGTAAATTCATGGCTTGTGAGCCAATTCTGTCCAATATGTATTTGGTCCATTGTTTTTAAAAAACGTGAGTTAATGACTGTATTTTAAAAATTATATACAAATTTGGATTTTTCAGACTGAAATATCTATAAGCTTTGGAAAGAACAGGTCTGAATTACCAATTGTCAAACAGCAGACAGAGCCAAGTGGCAGCAGCTGCCCTTTGATGAAGCATGGGAACTCCAATCCACTTGAGTCCTCGCCTGTCTTAGTTGCCAGACTCCATTGGATATTTGAGCACAACCTCTCCTTAACTTTTGGAAAGGCAGGAAGACAGGGACAAGAAGGGAGTCCAAGTAATACAGACCTGGGTTGGGGGGTCTGTGTCCACAAGGAGGTAGTAGAGGAAACAAAAGTAAAAACTGTTTCAAGATATAGGCTACTCGCCTTCTGTCTTATGTAATTTTCCTGTAAAAGTAACTTCTTAGAGTGACAGATAAGCTCTTCAAATAACTGCTTCTGACAGGTTGGCCTGGGGAGCTCTTACACTCTAAGTAAATACTCTGCCAGTAATCTTGGTAACTATTTCCCCCTTCTATGTTTTCAACCTAGCAGTCAAAATTCTATCCACACACATGCGCATATACGCTTTCACATACTTATACACACTTACAGTAAAGTCTGTAAAAGTAATCAAGATAATCAAGACTTGAAATTTATATATTAGGCAAGTTATCGATTACATTTTAAAAACATATTCCAAAAGTTTTAATTTATTTTAATGAGGGATAACTTCCTTCTTCATATCTAATGTAGCGCTACCATATTCAACCTATTACTTCAATAATTATCTAGGAAATAATTATCTAGGAAATAATTATCTAGGAAACTTTCATAAGGAAACCATGCATTTATGATCAGAAATTGTAATACAGTTAAAAAGAATACCATGAAAATAGACTAGCTCTTTAAAAAGATGATTTCTATGTATACACACATGCAAACACACACACACACACACACACACACACACACACACTCACAAATATCTGGCAAGTATAACAGAATGCAGAGGCACCACATACTTGGGAGAATAAGCAAGCTGCATTGTGAACTACAGCCCCATCGGAAATAACAGTTAGTACCCTGAAGAAAAGGACCTATAATTTTAAAATGTTATAATCTACTAACAGTTTAGACAGGACTTGGCCAAGAGAAACCAAAGAAAAAAGCCAGGATCATTAGGGCTGTGGTTGGAGTTTTACTAATGGAGGCCCATCATCTGGCTTTAAAGTTGATAGGTAAAAATTATGTGTCATACAGAAAGTTAGAAAGAAATGAAATCCTGAAATTATTATTTTAGTTACTTATAAGAAAGAAAAATGAGCAAGACAGACCTTTAAGATTGTGAATTTTTAAAAATAGGGCAAAAGGTACATATGTATCTAATATAGAAGCAGCATAAAGTTTTTAAAATTTAAGATTAGGAAATAAACGAAAAGTTTATTTCTTGATAGACACTAATACAAACTTTCCATGAATGATGTCTCTTTTTAAAACTACTACTTTCTAAAATATATACACTTGGGGATTGTGTCTCATTGAACTGTACTCACTAGTGTCATCCTAATCTTCCCGAGATTTGACATGACTTTATTTATATTACATTAGACATAAAATTCTGGTTTAAAATTCAAGTTTTTTGACTTTTTGGCTAATTTATACTGAAATAAAGAGTATTTACAAGTAAACACTTTCAGATAGATTACTAATTAATGCTCAATGTAATTTAAAAAGTGCATATAAAAAAGTACACACATACTTTCAGGGATAAGATTAACATACAATAAAACTGATGCTATTATATTATTTTATCAGCCAGAATCTATTCTAGAAGAAGGCTCCTAGACTTGAGATTTTTGGTTTCAACCAAATACAAAGTCCCTGACCTTAGCTACAAAATACAAGTCACAGAGACTAGCTAGAGATGGAAGGCAGGTAAGCAAACACCACAGCTACAGCAGCATCTACAATTAATTTTGCTATTGCAAAAATAGCTTCTAAATCACCTCTGAGCCACCATTGCTTGATATCTCCTTCTATTCATATTCTCGTTGGTTCTTTTCCTTATCCTAAAGCAACCTAGAATTTGTAGGGTTCATAATATATTGCAAGACTTTATTGCCAGACTATTGATCAAGAGTAGAATACGAACTGGATAAAGCTGGCAGCAGATGAAAGTCATTAGTGCCAGTAGCTGAGAGACAGCAGAGGAAAAGCAAAGCTTTGAGGTCTAAGCAAAAGGACTTCATAAGGATGGACAAAACTGTGGGTACTCATTAGGTGTAATTCTAGAATGTTTGGTCCAGGAAACAATGGTTCAGGGAAGTGGATTTATCACTTGAGGATTATGAAGTCTGCATAAAGTATTGTGATCAGAGACGTAAGGAAACACTGAGAATTCCTGGAATTCCTTACTGTGTTTAATCAGATACACTTCAAACATGCAAATAAATTATTCATAATAGAATTAAAAGCTGTCAGTATATTTGCCTAAAATTAATTGAAGAAAATTATTTATATGCTAAGAGTAACTTATGAGGTAGATAGTCTTATCATCTTGGTTTTCAACATGTGGGAAAATTGAGGTTTTCAGAGATAAAATGACTCATCAAAGGTCACATGATTAGAAGTGATATAACCTAATTTAAAATCCAGTCAGAATCCAGAGCTTGTTGCCCTTTTTTGATATCAGGGACTGAACTCAGGAGCGCTTAACCACTGAACCACATCTAACACTTTTTATTTCTAAATTGAAACAGGGTCTCACTAAGTGATATAGGCCCTTGCTAAGCTGCTGAGGCTGGCTTTCAACTTGGGATCCTCCTGCCTCAGCCTCCTGAGCTGCTGGGATTACAGGGGTGTGCACACTGTGCCTGGTCACTTGTGCTCTTATATAGTTGCACCTCAAAGAAAATAACTGCAAAAAGCAGTAGGAAAGTTATTTTTTTTAATTAATTTTTTTTGGTGTGTGATATACACACACACACACACTGGGGACTGAACACAGGGCCTAGTGCATGCTAGTAAATCCCTTTATACTAAGGTACATGCTGAACTCTCATTGAAAAAAAAAATTCATTCTGAGACAGTGTATTGCCAAGGGTGGCTTTGAACTTATAGATTATTACAGATTTGACTTAGATTATAGGTATGTGCTACTGTGCCCAGCTGGAAAGTTATTTTAAAGCAGAAGTTTCTAAACTTTTTGTAACAGTGGAATATTTTCTTCAAATGGAATGTTTCTCAGAAGCCAACTTATAAAATAGTTAAAAGGCTAAGCACCCCTTCTATCTGCCTATATTTGAGGCCTCAACAGAACTCCTGGGACTTAAAAGAGCATATCCCAAACATGACTATTTTAAATCATTCTGAGGCTTGGGAGTATAGTTCAGTGGTAGAGAGCAGACCTGGGTTCAGTCTCTAGTACCCCAAATCAATCAACTAATCAATAATGTTATTTTGGTTATAAATGTTAATATTTTAAATTTTAATAGAAACTGTATTTTAATGAGCAGAAGGTTAGATCCAAGGGATGGGAAGTCAGAGCTTAAGACATTGCATTAAATTTACCACATATAAAATTTTATGGTAAAATTTATACACAGGTAATTAACTTTCACATGTTAAGAAAAAGGGGAGATGGGAATATAATTCTGAAAGTGTTCCAAATGTTCAAATTTCATATTGGGTTGTTTTTGTTTTACCTTAAGTAAAGTTATCTTAAAGTTTGATGTTTTATAAAATGTTAAGTAGAGAACAAATAATGAAATTTTATGTGTAAGTGCTGTTAATGGCAAAATTTTGTCACGTAGTAGCAAAAAAATTGTTAAAACTGTCAATCAACATTGAGCAAAAACCTGACTATTTCAGTCCATTCAGCTTTAATTATTCACAAAATGCTTAAACAATAGCAGTGAAAGCAGTTTATTTTATAGTCAAAGCAGCTCCCTGTTGCTGTCTTTAGCAATTTGTTTTCTAAGAAAAATAAAATTTTAACCATGCAATTCACATGCTCTGTGATTATTTTTATATAAATACCCTGGCTTCACTGTTACATATCATGAGGAGTATACTAGTACTTTTTAGAAATTAATTGCAGGTAATTGTTTATATCTCATAAAATTACAAACTAAAACAGTCTAGGGCTGGGGTTGTAGCTCAGTGATAGAGAGCTTGCCTGGCATGTGTGAGGCACTGGGTTCGATTCTCAGCACCACATATAAATAAGTAAAATAAAGGCCCATTGACAACTAAAAAGATATACATATAAAAAATGAAAAGTCTAATTTTCTGTTAAGTATTTAAAGAGAAAATGGTAAACTATGGTCTCAGTTACATCTACTTATAAATGGTAACCATTCTACACAGTGCAACCAATGTCCTTACTTACTTAAAAATTACAAAATTGGTAAGATGATCTTGAGATCTACTTCACTACAATTTTATGTCAATTTTTAAAAAGTGTAAAATCTTAAAAAACATATTTTATTGTATGTTGAAAAGCTTCCTATTTAATCCAACACTGTCTGAATTTTTTCACATTTGGCCAATGGTAAAACTAAAATCTATGAAATCCACACAACAAAGAGATTTTTCTAAATTGCAGGAAAAAAATCTACAAAGTCAAAATGGGATACAAAGTTCTGAATAGTTTAGGTAGGGAAGGTCTAAATTCTGTTCTGTAAATTGGGACAATTTGTAAGTGTGGCTTCTCTTCTATAAAGACAGGCATTATGTATCTTTCCTACTTCACTGAGTTTGCCTAAGCAGAAAAGAGATAATTTATGTGAAAAATACTGTGAACAACTAATGGATTATAATTAGTTTTACGATTAAGCTTATTGTCTTAGAACTCATTATTTTTCAGGTCAAAACTGGTCAAATTTCATATGCAATTATAAATTTGAAAATGAATACAAACACACTAACTTATAAAATACATGTCCTATGAGAAAGCTTTAGTCATTTTAAATTCTGTGAACCAAGGAGAGAAAGCAAAAACTCTTCACGGTTACGTTCTCTCCTGAATGTACTTCTGCACTTCAGTTCAGAAAGCAGAAGAAAGGAATTTTGAGGAGGCAAATGATTTGGGGGTTTATAATCTACACATGTGAAAATATTCAATTGTGTGTGTGTCTTTTTCTAAAAAAGGCCCTTCCAAAAATCCAGATGTGATGGTGTACACCTATAATCCCAGCAACTCGGGAAGCTGAAACAGGAAGACTACAAATTTGAAGTCAGTCTCAGCAATTTATAGCAAGACCCTGTCTCAAAATAAAAGGGACTGAGGATGTAATTCAGTGGTAGAACACCCCTGAGTTCAATTCTCAATACCTAAAAAAGAGAAAGAAGAAAAAATTAAGATATTTGTGGGTGGTGCTGTGTGTTTATAATGCCAGCGATTTGGGAGGCTAAAGAGGAGGATCAGGTCCCCAACCCTCACTATGCTGACCCCCATGGTGCCTGGCTCTCCATCTACCAACACGGGGCTCTGCTCGCCACTTCCATCTTGGGACACTGCAGCCGCCACCATAGCCTCCTCGATGGGGTAGCTTCCACCATGGGACACTGGATAGGCCTGGAGTCGCCTGATGCAGCAACATGCGCCACAGCGCTGCATCTCTGAATAATCTGCCCAATACCACTGTACAGCCTGCTCTTGATGCCCCATCTCTGAGAGCAGTCACCTTCATCTCCGGACACCTCTGCCGCCATTGCCATCTTTAGTTGGGACAGCTTCCATCTCGAGACATCAGCTGGGGCATGGACACCCAACATCAAGGTACCTAACAGATGTGCCGCTGCTGCAGCTGCCAAATAGAGGTGTAGCCACTTCCATCTAGGGACAACAGCCAGAGCCTGGGAGACCACCACCAAGGTCCCCGCAGGCTTGGTTACACCTGAAATCTTGTTGCTAGGTGTATTAATAGCCACCAACTTGCTGCAGAGGCAGGAGAGAGCCTTGCATGGTGGCGTAGGTTAGAAGGGTATGAGGGCATCTTGATCCTGACTTGCCCAGCCAATCAGCCTGTTACCAACCAAGTTCCCAGGGCCAACTTGGGCAGCACCTGCTGTGACCTGACTCCCTCCCCAATCTGGCATCCACCAATCACCTGGTCCCACAATTTGGCAATCAACAGGGTTCTCCAGTTCCCCATACCCCAGTCTCCCAACCATCCTCCCAGCCATCAACCTGGCCCAGCGCTTGAAGCTCTGTGTCTGGTCCGCAGCTCTCAACACCTGGTTCTGATCTGCCCAACACAGAACAGCTCTCCACAACAGGGGCGCAGGTCCTGGCACTCAGCCCTCAGGACCTCCGCAGAGAGAGGTTCCTGATTGGGAAGTCAAAAAGGCAGGCCAGAAGAGATAGAGTTTAAAGATTAAATTAGAGATCAGGAATTGTGGGGTCCACAGGCAATGTAAGGGGCTAAGTCCAGGCTCCCACACCACATGAGTGGAACCCAAAGGAGATTCCTGGGGTGCAGTCTTCCAACTGGGACCTACAATTGCTATACCCTGCCTTCCAGGAGTTCCTCTTCTAAGACTAACCATCTCAATCTAGTCACCTTCACCATCCTGAGAGTGGAGATACCAGTAAAATCCAGACAACCCCAAATATAAGATTAGAAAGGAAGCAGGGAGGATACCGAACTCCAACAGAAACAATCGTTCAATTTTCCTTCAAGAAAATTTTTTTTCTTTTCCCACCCTCACATCCCCAACATCTGTGAAACCAAGTACTTTTCAAGCATCAGGCTACTGAGGACTGGGATGTCTGAATAGTACATTATAGTTTTGTTGTATATTCTTTTTTTTTTCTTTTCTTTTCTTAACTCTCTCTCTATATATTTTCCTCCCACTTATTGTCTCCCCAGTCTCTTTTTCTCATTTTCCCTGCTAACTGCCAACTTCTTTTGATTCCTCTTTCACACTTCCCATAATCTAATACCTCTATACTCTCACCTCCTACCTCATTAACATCTCATACCACATCCCCTTCTCTCTTTGTGTCCACCATTAGAAACTGCAGGCCCTTTTGCAAACCTACTGTTTATATTGTAGATAATAATTGAATGTATCATTTCAGTTTATTGTGATAAAATTGTAAATGTCTTAATAGGAGCATTTGGTTTAAGGCTGCATATTGTTTTCATTGGGGTGCTGTTAATATTGATCTTCCCCTTAAAGGCAAGGTATTGGAAACCTGCAGGGACACTTTAAGTCTATAGGGTAGAAACTGTAATACTTCAGATATGCACTGCTAGAGGAGAAGACACATAATCAACATGAAAAAAACAAGGAGAGAAGGTGCCCCAAATACCCAAACAATAATAAAATCCATTGATAGCACAGAAGAAATGTCAGAGAAGGAGTTCAGATATACACAATTAAAATGATCTGCAAACTGAAGGATGATATAAGAGAGCAAATACAGGTAGCAAAAGATCACTTCAATAAAGAGATAAGAGATTCTGAAAAAAACCAAACAGAAATCCTTGAAATGAAGGAAACAATAAACCAAATTAAAAACTCAATAGAAAGCATCACCAAAAAACTAGATCACTTGGAAGACAGAACCTTAGGCAATGAAAACAAAATATATAATCTTGAAAATATACTGACCACACGGTGAAGATGGTAAGAAACCATGAACAGAACTTTGAAGAATTATGGGATAACATGAAAAGACCAAATTTAAGAATTATTGGGATAGAGGAACACAGAGATACAAATCAAAGGAATGAACAATCTCTTTAATGAAATAGTATCAGAAAATCTCCCAAACCTGAAGAATGAAATGAAAAATCAAATACAAGAGATTTATAGGACACTGAATATACAAAATCACAACAGGTCTACACCAAGGCACATTATAATGAAACTGCCTAGTATACAGAATAAGGTTAGAATTTTAAAAGCTGCAAGAGAAAAGTATCAGATTATATATAGGGGAAAACCAATTTGGATCTCAGCAGATTTCTCAACCCAGACTCCAGGAGGTGGTCTTGGAACAAATACATATCAAGCTCTGAATGAAAATGGATGTCAATCAAGAATCTTATACCAAGCAAAATTAAGCTTCAGATTTGATGACAAAATAAAAACCTTCCATGATAAACAAAAGTTAAAAGGATTTACAATTAGAAAGCCAGCACTACGGAACATCCTCAGCAAAATATTCCAAGAGAAGGAAATGAAAAACAATGAAAATCAGCAAAGGGTGGAACTACAATGAAAGAAAGTCAAAGGAGAAACCAAGTCAAGTTAAAAACCAAAAATAAGTCAAAATGACCAGGAATATATATCATATCTCAAATAATAACCCTGAATGTTAATGGCCAAAACTCATCAATCAAAAGACACAGACTGGCAGATTGGATTAAAAAACAAGACCCAACAATATGCTGTCTCCAAGAGACTCACCTCATAGGCAAAGACACCCAGAGACTGAAGGTGAAAGGTTGGGAAAAAATATACCACTCACATAGACTACATAAACAAGCAGGGATTTCTATCCTCATATCAGAAAAAATAGCCTTCAAGTCAAAGTTAGTCAGAAGGGATAAAGAAGGGCATTTCATACTTTAGGGAATCATATATGAACAAGGCATAACCATGATAAGATATACATGCTCCCCAAAACAGAGTATTTACATACATCAAACAAACCCTTCTCAATTTCAAGAATCAAATAGATCACAACTCAATAATACTGGGTGACTTTAACATACCTCTCTCACCACTGGATAGATCTTCCAAACAAAAACTAAACAAAGAAACCATAGAACTAAATAACAATAATTTAGATTTAATGGACATATATATAGTATTTCATCCATCATCAAGTGAAATCACTTCTCAGCAGCACATGGATCCTTCTCTAAAACAGACCCTATGTTATGCCACAAAGCAACTCTTAGCAAATACAAAAAAAAGAGATACTATCCTGCATGCCAACAGATCATAATGGAATGAAATTATAAATCAATGATAAAAAAGAAAAGCTACTCCAATACCTGGAGACGAAATCATACGCCACTGAATGACGCATGGATAGCAGAAGACATTAGGGAGGAGATAAAAAATATACTTAAGAGGTAAATGAGAACACTGATAATACATATCAAAATCTCTGGGACACTATGATGAAGACAGTGCTAAGAGGAAAGTTCATTGCACTGAGATCATTCATTAAAAGAATAAAAAGTCAACAAATAAATGACCTAACATTACATTTCAAAGTTCTATAAAAAGAGGAACAAAACAACACCAAAAGTAGAAGACGACAGGAAATAATTAAAATCAGAGTGAAAAATCAATGAAACTGAAACAAAAGAAACAACTGAAAAAATTGACAAAACAAAAAGTTGGTTCTTTGAAAAAATAAATAAAATGATAAACCCTTAGCCACACTAATGAAGAAGAGAGAGAAAACTCGTATTACTAAGTTAGTGATGAAAAAGGTAGTATCATGAGACACTAGTGAAATACAGAAGATGATTAGAAACTATTTTGAAAATTTAGACTCCAATAAAGAGTAATATTTTAAAGATATCGATGAATTTCTAGAGACATATAATCTACTCAAACTGAATCAGGAGGACATACACAATTTAAACAGACCAATTTCAAGCAATGAAACAGAAGATGCCATCAAAAACCTACCAACCAAGGAAAGCCCAGAACTAGAACAGGTTCTCGGCCGAGCTCTATAAGACTTTTGAAGAAGAAGTAACACCAATACTCCTCAAATTATTTCATGAAATGGAAAAGGAGGGTACCCTTCCAAACTCATTCTATGAGGCTAATATCACCCTGATAACAAAACCAGACAAAGACACATCAAAGAAAGAAAACTTCAGACCAATATGCCTGATGAACACAAATGTAAATATTCTTAGTAAAATTCTGGCAAATCACATATAAAAACATATTAAAAAGGCAGTGCACTAGGATCAAGTGGGGTTCATCCCAGGGCTGCAAGGTTGCTTCAACATAAGGAAATCAATAAACGTAATTTATTACATCAATAGACTTAAAGAACCATATGATCGTTTCAATAGATGTAGAAAAAACATTTGACAAAATACAGCACCCTTTCATGTTCAAAACATTAGAACTAGGAAAAACTAGGGAGAGTAGGTACATATCTCAACATTATAAAAGCAATTTATGCTAAGCCCAAGGTCAACATCATTCTAAATGATGGAAAGGGCTCCCTTGTTCTTGGACAGGCAGAATTAATATTGTCAAAATGGTCATATTATTAAAAATGCTATACAGACTATAAGGCAATTCCAATAAAATCCCAATGACATTTCTCATAGAACTAGAAAAAGCAATAATGAAATTCATTTGGAAAAAAAGAGACCCAGAATAGCCAAAGCAATCCTTAGCAAAAAAAGTGAAGTGGGAAGCATCACACTACCAGACCTCAAACTACACTACAGAGCTATAATAATAATAATAAAAAAAAAAAACCAGCATGGTTTGGCACCAATACACACACATAGACCAATGATGCAGAATAGAAGACACAGAGACAAATATTTAAAAAAAAAAAAAAAAAAGAATAAATGGGATGAATTCAAACTAAAAAGCTTCTTCTCAGCAAAGGAAACCATCAATAAAGGAAAGAGAGAGTCTACAGAATGGGAGAAAAACTTTACCCCACACACACCTCAGATAGATCACTAATCTCCAGGATATATAAAAACTCAAAAAACTTAATACCAAAAAAACAAATAACCCAATCAATAAATGGGCTAAGAGACTGAACAGACACTTCACAGAAGATATATAATTGATCAACAAATATATGAAAAAATGTTCAACATCTCTAGCAATTAAAGAAATGCAAATCAAAACTACTCTAAGATTTTTTATCTCCAGTCAGAATAGCAATTATCAAGAATACAACCAATAGTAAGTGTTGGTGAGGATGTGGGAGAAAAGGTATACTCATTCATTGCTGGTGGGACTGCAAACTGGTGCAACCATTACGGAGATTCCTTAGAAAACTTGGAATGGAACCACCATTTGACCCAATTATCCCAGTCCTTGGCATATACCCAAAGGACTTAAAATCAGCATACTACAGTGATGCAGTCATATCAATGTTTACAGCATCCCAATTCACAATAGCTAAACTATGGAACCAATCTAGATGTCCTTCAACAGATGAATGGATAAAGAAACTGGGATACATACACACAATGGAATATTACTCAGTCTCAAACAAAGAAATTATGACATTTGTCGGTAAATGGAGAGAACTGGAAAATACTATGCTAAGTGAAATAAGCCAATTCCAAAGAACCAAAAGCCGAATGCTTTCTCTGATAACTGGATGCTGATGCATAATTGTGGGGGGGGCACACAAGGGAAGAATGGAGGAACTCTGCACTGGGAAGAGGGGCGTGAGGAGAGGGGACGGGGTATAGGGGTGGGAAATGGTGGAATGAGATGAACATTATTGCCCTATACACGTGTATGATTGCACGAATTGTGTGACTGCAATGTGTACAACCAGAGAAATTCAAAGTTGTGCTCCATTTGTATACAATGAGTTGATATGCATTGTGCTGTTATGTATAACTAATTAGGACAAATAAAAATAAGTAACCAAATAAATAAATAAGAGGATCAAGAATTTATTGAGGGCAGCATGGGCAAGACCCTGTTCTGTCTCAAACAAAACAAGAAGAGAAAAAAAGTAAATTAAAATAATTGGGTTAGGCCTCAAGATTTACACTTTAGTTGGGTATGGTGGCCCACACCTATAATCCCAACAGTTAGGGAGGTTGAAGCAGGAGGATTTCAAGTTGGAGGTCGGCTTGGGCAAGTGAGCAAGACTCTGTCTTTAAAAAAAAAAGGGGGGGGGAAAGGGTGGTGCTGGAGATGTATGTAGCTCAGTGGTAGAGAATCCCTGAATTCAATGTTCAATCTCCAGTACTGGAAAAAAAAGAAAAGTTACTTTATATTTTTTAAATTTTAAAAGAAGAAAATATGATTATTTAAAAAGAAGTTTAAAATTTTAATTTTAAAGTAATAAAACAATAAATTTCCATCAATCCTATCTTTTGCTAACTCATTTATGGTAGCATATCTGTCCTACTCACTCCTTACTCATAATATGTATACACAATCTAAATGTTTTACCAAGATATAAGTTACCAAGGCCTTCATAGCTTAGTTTTTTCTAGTTAGTCTAGCCCAAGGACAATGATGGCTCATATATCTAGTCATATTTTTCCAAAGTACCTACAATTGCATTGCTGACCATTTATCTCTTTTAAGACTGATCCTTTATGCTGATCTCATTCACTGTATCTTGTACTCCTTTTTCTTTCTCATCAATTAATCAATCAATCTTACCTGTGTCTTGTGCATATTCTACTTTTTTAAAAAATCCATTTTCCCATATACACATGAACTGTTTTATATAAGCCAAAATTAAGGTATTGAATATTAATGTGAGTATATAGCTTGTACATTAAACTAGATACGAAATTAAGAAGTTGAATTTATGTGCCAATTAGGTGCAATGTGATGTAGAAATGGACTTCAGAAATGATGTGTGCCTTCTGTGGCAGCAGTGGCCCGAGAGAATCTAAGTAGCTTAAGGTGGAGTTACATCCTTAACTCTAGGTTGCAATAAGTACCCTGACTGTGCCCCCTAGACCTGCAGCTCTTCCTGAGTCAGAGGGTCTGATTCATGTTCAGAGAGCAAGGAAGACAAAAGTTCAAGGAACATCTGTTAAGAAAACAAAACAAAAAACATTTGCATACAAGTAGGAAAATCAGATATCCAGTAGAGGACATTAACAACATTTAGAGGACCAGGGACCAGGGACCAGAGTTCTGAAACTTAAACCAAAATGGATAAAAATGAAAATATCAAAAGACGCATGCCTGTAATCCCAGTGATTTGGGAGGCTGAGGCAGGAGAAACCCAAGTTCAAGGTCAGCCTTACCAAGACTTTGTCTCAAAATAATAAATTTAAAGGGCTGGGATGTAGTTCAGTGGTAGAGTATTCCTGGATTCAATCCTTAGTCTAGTACTGTAAAGGGGTAGGGGACAAGAATAAAAGAAATAGGAAGAAAATATCAAAAGACTAACAGGAAGTAAAAGTAATACAACAATGAGCTAGACACAGTGGTACAGGTCTATAACCTTGGCTACTTGGGAGACTAAGACAAGAGGATCACAAGTTTGATTCCAGCCTGGGCAACTTAGAGAAATCCTGTCTTGAAATAAAAATAAAAAGGGATGAGAATATAGCTCAGGAGTACAATGCTCCATGGTTTAACTCCAGGTACTGCAATCCATGAATCAATCAAAATTAAAAAAAAATACAATAATGTAAAAAATTGTATTCTTTAAAACCCTTCAATGAGTTAATCAATTCCACTACAGCAACTGAAAAATAATTTTGAGGATGACAAACACTGTAGTCGTTCAAATTAAGGTGATCCCTAAGGTCAAAATATGACATCAAGTCAGGCATTTCACCCTAAAAGCAATAATACAAAGTAACAAACAACTGAGGAAAAACCAAAGCAAGATGTAATATGCTGAAGAAACCTGTGCCAGGATCTTATCTGGTCAAACTGTTCAGTTTAAGATTAATTCACTTAGAAAACCTCTACAAATCAAAGATAAGAGGTGTGCAACTATACCGATACTTTCAACTACTCTCTTTAAAGCCACAAAGCCTCAGCCTGTAAACAACAGTAGTGGGAAGTGATAGAGGAACCTCCAGTACAAATGCTACCACTAAATTTGTGAGCACTACATCCCAGAACACACAACTTATGTGACATCTTATTAGAAGTCACCATAATACCCAGAACACCATGAAATAAGGAACCAGCACAATCTCTGATAGTGTTACAATTCAAAAAGGGCCTCATGAAAAAGAATTAGTCAAAAATTGGTTTTCTCTAGTGTCAAAACCAGTTCTCATAATATAAAAAGAAACAAGGCATTACCATAGCACCTAAAATTGTAGCCAGGCCTGCTTCATCATCTAATATGGAACTCAGGAAAAAAAAAAAAAACAAAAAAACTATTCACCAGTAGAGACATGGTAGAATAAAAGCAACTATTGTGAGATCAACCCAATACAAAGAAACTGCAGAAAAGAGAAAAGTTTATCTGAGTGAGTGGAAAGCTGGCAAAGGAAAAGTAACGAAAAGCCATCTTAACTTGGTAGTTAGCCAACCTGAGCCTAAGCACAAAATGAAAAATCATTTGGGTCCTTTTGAACTACCAAGGCAAAAAAAGATGAACAAAGACTGCTTATTGAAAAATTCTAAACAAAACATTTTTTGAATACCTGAAACTGATTAAAAAGGGATGCCCCAAAGAAGCAATGTTAGTCACACTGAATAATCTGATCAAAATATATCAGATGCCAAAAACTTGTTAAACATTGGGTATGCCTTATCTGTACTGAACCAAGCATAAGTATGTATTTACATCATACTTGCAAAGTATAGAAAACAAGTGGCAACATGTTTTAATTAGTTAAATTTATTATATCAATGAGATAATCTTCATGATTCTCAGGGAAGACTTCTAAATTGCCAGATATTTTAAAAGATCATCAATCATTCTTGCATGTCTTCACTGGAATAGTTATAGGAACTGGAAGCTGAAGCATGCTTTCATATGCTGCCCTAACACAGCACTGTGTCCTGTGTACTCCAATACTGATACAAAAGAATGAAAGCTCTGATGAGGAATGAGAATTCTTATGATATGTTTTGTGCAGCTTTGTATTCCCTTATGTCTGGAATTGGCCAAGTACGCCAACAGTCTAAGCATTCGTGGCAGTAAGCGACTTTATTAACGTTCATATTATAGGAGTTTTCCCCTGTTTTAGAAAGTTAATCCTACCTTGTCAATCTTATCAGACTGAGTTTTTCCTTATCTTTCAGACAGGTATATTTTGCCAGCTTGTTTACTATACTAAACATAAATATAGGTAATGATATATCATGAGAAAATGAGGTTTTAAAGATGAAAATTGTTTTTACATTCACTTTTTTTTTTTTTTTTTGGCACCAGGGACTGAACCTAGGAGTGGTTTACCACTGAGCTACACCTTTAGCCTTTGGGTCTCACCAAGTTGCTAAGGGGCCTTGAACTTGAAATCTTACTGCCTCAGTCTCCCAAGTTGCTGAGATTACAGGTGTTTGCCACCATATCAGTATAAATTTTAAAAACATGTCAGTGTTACCTGGGCATGATGGTGCTTATCTGTAAACCCAGCAACAAGGGAGACTGAGGCAGGAAGACTAAGTTTGATAACAGCCTTGGCAACTTGGTGAAAGTCTGTCTCAAAATTAAATGGGCAGGGGGGTACATATCAGTGGTAGAGCACCCTAACAAACAACAACCAAATTTATGATATACCTTTTCTGCCTTTAAACTATGATTAGTATGAAAGTAAAAAATGAGGCTTGAAGTATAGCTGAGTGCTAGAGCATATTGTTGAACATTCATGAGGTCCTAGGTTCAATCCCTAATGTGTGTGTGTGCTCACATGCGCACACATACACAGAAAAAAAGAGGGTTAAAAAAAATCACAATGTTGTAGATCAGTTACCTTCAAATATTAAGACTTGCGAAACTTTCCACCAAACTTTCATTAAACAGACTGTTGTACTCTGTTTCATTCTTGAAATACCTATGGTTCTTCACTATCATTGTTTTGAGTTTTGTTGGTACTGGAGATTGAACACAGGCATTTTACCACTGAGCCACATCCCCAGTCTTTTTTATTTTGAAATACAATCTCAGTAAGTTGCATAGGGCCTTGCCAAGTTGCAGAGGCTGGTTTCTAACTTGTGATCCTCCTGCCTCAGACTCCTGAGTTGCTGGGATTACCAGTACACCACCACACCTGGCTCAACTATCACTTTTCATCTATCATAGTCAGTCTGCATCTGTGCTCTTTTGGTCTCTATCTTTTGATTTTAAATGAGGCTGCCAAGAATGCTAGTTTAACTAAATACCCCATTTCAAAGAGAAGGTACTTCGTGTAAGGAAAAAAAGGTGCTGAATACAGTGGATACTCACAATTTTAAATCTAATGTGAGTTCCTTTTGCAACCTGTGTTAATGTTAAAACTTTAACTTTCATACATTCATTTGATAGTTTTTAATCTATTAGAATGGAAAACTTAGCAAGACTGTCTCATTATAAAAAATAAAAAGGGCTACGAATGTGGTTCAGTGGTTTAAGCATCCCTAGATTCAATCCTCAGTGTCAAATAAGCAAATAAATAAATAAATGTCATTTTAATTTAGAAAGCATTTCTAAAATAGCCAATACTTATACTGCATTCTTCTTAAATCATGTAAAATAATGGTTACAATAAACATTTTCCTCTCCCCACATAAATGCCACCAATGAAGTTGTTTTATAAGACCCAGAACTAATATTTAAATGGCATATATCATATCAACTCAGTTTCAAATTAATTATGAAAGATCAGTTTAATATATGATGTGAATGTGGTTAAAGATCACATACCTAGTCCTATATGTTCATTCCATTTATATATTATCTTTTATTTACTGTCTTTTCACACTATAGAAAGTAGGAGTTTGGTTTTTGCAATACTGGGGATTGAATCCAGGGCCTACTGCATGCAAGGCAATTGTTCTACCACTGAGTTACATCCCTAGTCCTTTCTTTTTTAAATTTTATTTTGGGACATGGTTTTATTAAGTTGTCCGGGCTCTCCTCAAACTTGTGATCCTTCTGCTTCATCTTCCCAAAAGCTGGAATTACAGGTATGTGCCACCTCACCAGCTAGAATTTCTATTGTTTTAAAATTGTACAGCAAATAAGAATACGATATTATCTGTATAAAAATTTGATATATGCATGCTTTCTAAGACTTATTCAGTGTTGATCATCTTAATTATTTCTCCCTGTTACTTAATTTTTTCAACACTATTCTTATTTTTTCCTTAAAAATATTTTTTAACTTTTTAAAAAAAATACATTTTTTAGTTGTCAATGAACCTTTATTATTTATTTATTTATCTATTTATTTATTTTTATGCAGTGCTGAGAATTGAACCCAGTGCCTCACACATGCTAGGCAAGCACTCTACCACTGAGCTATAATCCTAGCCCCTTGAAAAATATTAAGGAAAAAACATCATGTGCTGTGGTTCCCACCTGTAATCCCAGCTACTCAGGAGACTGAGGCAAAAGGATTACAAGTTCAAGGACAGCCTTGGCAACAAGTGAGACACTCTTAAAAATAAATAAGTAAATAAAATAGCTCTACCTTTCATTATCCTCTCCCTGACCACAGTGCTATAAAAGTTGCACAAATATTTGAGTATATGCACTTAAAATTAAAGGTAGTTAGAAACTAGGGGTAGAAGTGGAAAGAGTCAACAAATAACTCTCAGGGACAATACATAAATATTAAAAATCACATAAATATCCTGTATCAAAAATTCTAATTTTCCAGATTATTTCAAATGAAACAATTTGAACAACTGAATGTACAGAAATAGGAAGCAAATGAAAAAAGGTCTTACGGTGATGATTCAAGAATGATGCTATTAGCCTGTGTTGATGATGGAGATCTCTGACTCACAAAATCTTGACTTGGCGAAGTGTGTACCACATGGTCTACCAAATGACCAACTGAAGATGGTCGTAACCGGGTTCCCTCTTGTGTGAATGCAGAATTTCGACTAAATGGAGAGGAAGAAAAACCAAAAAGGAATAAACAAAAGCTTTAATTCAAATTTGCCAAATTTCTTAATTATATGGTTGCATGACAGTGGAGATTGTGTTTTTAAGACTATGTTGACTAAGCAGTGTCTGACATAAATCTGTTGCAAGAATTTTACCTATTTAGTCATCTATTGTCTCTACCCACATGTTTCTAGGTTTTAGTCACTACTATTTTCGATCTTACCCAAAATTTATAAAATTGATTAGAATAAATAATGATTTGAAAATATCTTCTAGTCTAAATTCTTTTTTAATTCTTATTTTTTTTTTATTTATGGGACTTTATATACTAAGAATAGATACCAAATACCATATTTCTATCCTTACAAGTGACAATCACATAAATACTTACTGTCATTACAATTGTTAGTTACAATAGCTGATATTAAAGAATTTATTTTATATTAGGCATACATAAAATAAGTGTTTTACATACACCATTTCTTTAATCCTCAAAACAATACTAGAAGAAAGACACTGTTAATATAATTTTGTAGATGAGGAAAGTTAAATTGCCCAAAGTTTAAATGCCTTTTGTTGTTTAACATTATTACAACACACTTATTACTATTAAAGCCCATGCTCTTAACCACTACATTATACTATCTCTTTAGAAAAAAAATTTTTTCTTATCATAACTAAAATTGTTCCATTAATTAGAAAACTTAATCAGATACTGTTAAATTACTTGGTCATCTGTTTTAAATTTTCTTCTGTCCTATCTAACTCACTATAATTATTTAGTGGTACTGGTAATAAACGGAGAAATGGCTGGCTGCAAAAGGGAGCAAACAAGGTTTCAATATTTCTTCAAACAAGCTGACGAGCCTTTAGGTATATACCATATTTTATAAGACAAACTGACTTAGTAATCTGCAATAGGCAAGAGACAAACTATGGAATTCAAACAAACAAACAAAAAAGAAACTATAGAGTTCGATTCATCTAGCAGGAAGGGAAGACACCTAGGTATAAAGTTTTGTAAACCATTCTTTTTATGCATATACTTTTTATGTCCAATAGGTAGAAGTTTATTTTTCAGCTGACACTACCCATCAGTGACTTAGCTTTTAGAATTTAGAGGAAACTTATTGAAAATTAATGTGTATAAAATATTTCTAAAGAATATTTCTTCAAAAGGTCTGGGGATGCGGCTCAGTGGTTAAGCACTGCTGGGTTCAATCCCTAGTACCAAAAAAAAAAAAAAATTTTTTTTTAAAAATATATATTATTCTATACCAAAATTCAAGCATTCTATAAATGAACCTTACAGGATAACAAAGTTTGTTAATGTGCTGATATACATCTGTTTATCATTATCTTAATTAGGTGCAACATACTTGTTACTATTATAAAATTAAAATAATCAACATCTTTGGACACAAGCTCATTATTTTATTATTATGGACACCAAAAGCATAAGTTTTTATGATACATGCTATCGGAAGGGCTAAATCACAAGGTTCTTTTTTAGCATAGCTATGGCTAAGCTTATGGGGCCTACAGTTGCAAATTCTTTTCTAGGTCAAAGAAGGTGAATGGGATGTTTTTGTTTTGTTTTGTGGAGCTGTGGATTGAACCCAGGGCTTTGCACATGCTAAGCCAAACAAACATTCTACTACATAGTTACACCCCTGGCAGTAGGATGGGGTTTTAAATAAGAGAATAGCCATCATTTTGTAAAGCATTTACAATCTTCACTCCCTGAGAAATTCTGTGGAGAATCCATATGGAAAAGAATGTGTAAACAACAATCTTAAAAGATTTTAAGTCCACTAATAGATCTTAATTTATTCACTAGGAACCTCTACTATGAGGAAACTGAGGGTCAATGCACTACTTTGTCATTCTCCAAAGCTATTATTTCATGCCACCTGCTGAGCAGTAGGCAAGGAGGAAATAATGCTGTGGCGCAACAAAAATCATGCTTGATTAAAAAGAGTTAAATTTTTACATATTTAGACATTCAGGCATATGGAAATATACAGTTAATAATTTGGCAATTAGCTAAATGCAAATTTGGTGTTGGTTAGTACTTATTAGTACTTACTGATTAGGAGTTCCAGGTGGAGACCGAGATGGAAGGCTTTGTGTTTCTAACCTGTCATCAGATATTGAATTTCTGCTTACTACTTCCCAATCCATTAATTTCCGTGCCAAAGGCTTACTTGGGGATCTGCAGAAATAATTTAAATAATTCACTGAGTTTTATTTTTGTAATCCAAACTATGAATCAAATTCAAAAGTGTTTTAATAGATTATATTCTAGATGAGTTAACATAAATTACAAACAAATGTAATTTTTTTCTTTCTTTCCTTAATTTTTTTGTTTCTGTAAATGGATGGAATACTTTTGTTTATTTTTATGTGCTGCTGAGGAACGAACCCAGTGGTGCACATATGATAGGCGGGTTCTCTGCCACCAAGCTACAGCCCCAGTCCCTAATTAATTTCTTTCTTTCATAAATTTTCTTATATATAATAGGCCAGCATATGTTTCTTTTTTACAAAAACATTTTGAAAGATTAACTATTCTGTCTTGTGGTGGAGAGTAGAAGAATATCTTTTATTACCTATCAGCTATCATCGTGATAAATATGAGAACTAAAAGTAATCTTCAAAGAAAAAGATCTTGATATTTATCTGTGCAAATCAAGACAGTGATCTGGGCAGAGATCATAAACCCTTAGAATATTAAGAGTGTTAACAACTAAAAAAACTAAACTGTTTTATATGCAAATTCCAATGTTGGTCAAAATTCATTGAAAATATATCGCATCTATTTAAACTAGCTTTTAGAAATTCAGAATTATATGGAGACTAATAAAATTAATTAAATTCCTTACCTAAAAGTATATAATAACTCATCTTCCAGCTTTTTTATTTCTGCAGTAAATTCACTGAAGTGCATGAACTGTTTATGCTCTTTTCCATTACATTATAATTTTTAAAAAACATTCTATTATCCTGCTAGATCATGTCAGGTCAGTGGTGCATGTCTATAAGCTCAGCAACTTGGGATGCTGAAGCAGGATGATTGCAAGTTGAAGGCCAATCTCAGTAACTTAGTGAGGCACTAAGCAACTCAGCAAGACCTGTCTTCAAAAAAAAAAAAAAAAAAAAAAAAGAAAGAAAGGAAGAAAGAAAAAGGGGGCGGTGGTGGAAATAGGCTGGGGATAAAGTGCCCCTGGGTTCAATCCCCAGTACAAAAAAACAAGAAAAAAGTAGATCATAAAAATGTAGGCAGAATTTTTGTTTAAATTAAAAACCCAAAACTATTTTTAGTTACAATTCATAGGATTTAATGGTCTTTAGTACATGTATTTTTTTTTTAGCCTACCAGGACTTTTCCCCTTAAAGTTCACCATCTCCCCCCACCCCATCATGTACTATGTACATACTTTCGTACAAATAAAAAAAGATTATCAAGTAAGGCACAAAGCAAATTAATATTAAGTTACCCAATTATATTGAAACAAAGTCATGTGTATAGTAGGAAGCATTAATATAATTATAAGGAGACCTGGATACCAGTTCTGGCTTTCCCTTAGACAAATCAGGTAAGTTTCTATATCTAAATTTATTAGTATAGTAAAATCCTTTTGCCCTTCCTTACCTCTGAATTTTATGATTTATGATAATTAAATTTTCAGAGCAATGTTTTAGTTTTGCTAAACCATGAGTAACTCAATTTACTTATGAATCCAAACCACGAAAATGTCCTATCATTTCAGGAATTTGTAGCCAAAAACTTTTTAGTTTGGTGTGATAATATCTCCTTAATTTAAAAAAGAATGGGTGTTTTAAAAAAGAGATACAATGTTGGTTAAAAAAAAAAAAAAAAAGATACTGCTTCAGATTTCATTTTCCATAAGTGAATTCAAAATAATTTCAGCAGGAATATTTCTCATTATCACGAGTTTAAGTTAATAGAATTTTTTGACTTAAAGACAATTCAGGATACCATTTAGTTTAACCCCCTTCACACAGCAATACAAATATTCGTATCAGTCAAAACAAAATGGAAATGTGTTATCTCATTCAATTTTTAAAAGAAACTTACCATAACTTACCATTTATGGCTCTTCTATTAGTGCTAATCCTTAAGGTTTATAAACTATTCTTCCCTCATATATTAGACTACTAAATGAAAGCTGTAAGAGAGTTCACTAACTATATATAGTTAGGATATCAATTACTTTCATTTTCTAAGAGAAGGAAAAAAAAAAATCCTTTGAAGGAAGAAAATATCCAGCATACTTACCTACTATAAACCATCAAAACACTTTACTCTTCTTCATAAGATTAGACATATTGGGAATACTTTAAATTCAAAGCTACATTCAGGTATTTTATTTTATTAACAGTTTTAACCTCAGAGACCCACCCACTCAAACTTGCTGTCTATGTTTCCTGTTGAGTGTGGAAATTTCAGAGAAAAAAATACCACACTGCAGTGTGTTTGCAATGTGGTAAATTTATTTTCTGACCATGGCACCTAATTTTCTGTTGTATGAGAACATTGTTTTGCTCTCTTCATAGATATTATTATATGATAATTGAAGAAGTATGAAAGCAGTTCCAAGAGTTGACAGAGGAAAAAACACTATAAAATTTATTACATGAAAAATTTAAGAAGAAATCTTTTTTATCTATGTTGCCAACTAAAATTTCAAAACAGGTAAGAAATTCTGGAATTTTCTAATACTTTACCAAAATAATTTAACAGTTGCTGAAACTACTATAGAAATTTGATGGATATGTATGGGTTCATCACAACAATATTATATTAGGAAAACAATCCCAGAAAGCCTAGTCTTTTAGACATGGAAGGATCACTAAACTAGCCCAGTACCACTAAAACCTCTTTCCAGTTGATGACTTCTTAGTTCAAGGAGAATTCATACAATTCCAGCAAAACAGAAGACAAGAAAGACATTTGAGGATTATCATATTGGAATTCCAGCTCTACTATTCATTGAATGCAAACTTGTTTTATAAAATAACCCATTAACTTCACATTTAATAATGACTACACAAAATGAACAACTAAGACGTAGGTATAATTGCATATTTCTAAAATCTGATATGACCGAAAATATTAAAACAACACTTATAAAGAAACTATTTGTGGTGCTGGGGATATAGCAAAGAGGTAGAGTGCTTGCTTAGCATGTGCAAGGCTGTGGGTTTCATCCCTAGCTCGACAAAAAA
The DNA here is from genome assembly GCF_902686445.1 of Sciurus carolinensis. Taxonomy (NCBI): domain Eukaryota; kingdom Metazoa; phylum Chordata; class Mammalia; order Rodentia; family Sciuridae; genus Sciurus; species Sciurus carolinensis. The sequence goes on from NC_062215.1 coordinate 79,002,790, forward strand.
TGAAACAAAACAAAAAAATAAAAGCAGAAACCATTTGCAATGGATATTAACTTTAAGATAAAAATACACCTATAATATTGTACTCATGAACATCATATTACAACTATCATTAAATTTCATCTTTTTTTTGTAAATATTAAACAAGAAAAAAGTTTCTTGTTAGGAAAGGAAAGAAAAAGGCTTAAGAATATTGTTCTGGTGCAGTCGTAACACTATGAATCGGGAAAAATATTTTCATTTTAACAAGTACTGAAATGAGTATTGCAAAATCATTACTGTACTAAGGACTAGAACAAATTCATTAGAATAATAAGTTATTTCTCAAGAGCAATTGTAATAAAACAATTTCATATTAACATTTGCTGTACATTTCACCTTTGTACAGGTCTTTAGTATTAACTGGAAATAATGGTGTTCAGCACTGTAAAAAGGAGGACTTTTGAGTAATTTCAGGAGTCATGATGATTAGGATAACCACCTCTGTATTCTTTCTCTTTTCTCCCTTCCAAAATAACTAAGCCACTAAAATATATATTAAATAAAAAGATAACTTCCCCCTCATAAACCTAGGACAAGACATAAGAATAAACTAATTTCAAAACTTTTCTGAACAAATGCTAAAATGAATTCTGTTATCCAAATTCAAGAAATCTTATCACAGCAAAATGCTATATCCCTGACCAGCTGAATCCTTCCCACATTAAGGCATTTTCACAGACTGTTTCCCTGATAGATAGATTATTTACAGACAAATCAAAAGGAAAAAAGGGAAGTGTATTTTATTACTCAAACACAAACACATGCTTCAGTATTTTTTTTTTTGCTTCAAATGTAGTAGCTGATAGTTAATATTTATTATTTATTTTTATAAGCTCTCAAGACATATTACTGTGACAGTCACAAATAGCCTTAGCAACAACTCCTACTCTAGAGGCAGGGACATGGCAGGAGTAAAGGAAAGAACCTGAAAGTTAGATTTACATTTAACTATAAAAGGATTTAACCATTTAAAGACCTACTGCCATTATAAATTACTAGATTTTTTTCAGCATCAAAGAGAATGTGCGTGGTATGTTAAGTGATAAAAGCAAGCAACAAAAAGCATGAAACAATTTTGAAACAAATATATACATACATATAAATATTTATATTGTACAGAAAAATCTTGAATAAACTCTTGAAAATTTGAAATGGTTGTTTTGGGATGACAATTTTTCATGTTATTGGACAATGTTGGGGTTTTAAATTTAAATATGTATCCTACCTCTCATTTTCATTAACTAGAAAAAAGGAATAATTTTCACTTTTGGAGAGAAGGAAAACAAATCAATTGTGTGAATAAAGAAAAGGACTTGTAGACTATTCTGTAATCATTCAGAAGAAGTTTTAAATAATTTTCATCCTTCAAAAAAATTCAGACACTGAAACAGAATTGGCTTACCTTGCAAATACCCTGTCTTTATTTGCCTTTTCTTTGCCATACTGAACTGACTGGACTTCAGTTCTCCCACTGAAATACATAAATATGCACAATATCTTAAAGAGAACTACAAGATAAAATGACAACACACAACATGATTATTTTACAATTTTGTATGAGACAAGACATTTCTAACAACAATAACAACAAAAGCAGAGTAAGACTGAACTACATTCCAGTTCTACCTGGATGGATGAAGTTTTCCCAGTAATGAACAAAGATGTGTTCCATAGATATTTTATTTTCAGATACTTAAAGAATATGAGCAAAATACTTTTGTGTGAAAGGAATTCCTTCCTGCTTCTCCTCTGCAAAAATATTCTCTCTAGAGTAAGAAACAGGATGCCATGGCCTAGCTTAAACAAACTCTACCAGCCCTGTCCTGCCTCCACAGGTTTGGGGTTTAGCTAGTTGCCTTCATTACTCCTTAAGCAAGGAGCTAAAATGAGGGGAATCTTGGAGAACTGCTCTTTCTTCCTTTCCAACTGGTAATAATCACACAGATATGAGGACTGGTAACATATCAATTCCCTCCATGTCCAGATGTGGGGCAATTCCAGATTTTTTAATGTAGAAAGGAAACTAAAGACAGAAACAAATTAGGGGTCTGGCACTAAGATATTTGTCTTGAAACGAATTTGTTGAGCAATAACACTTTATGCAGTCAATCTAATTGTCCTCCTTTGTATACCAGTATGTTCACACCAACTTTGTTAATATAGTTGATTCTCAGAGAATTTTAAAATTTGTGGTATCTCATTACTTAAGTGTGAATGAACATATATTTCTAGTACATCAAACAACCATTTACAAATGCAGGTATCAATGTATATAAGAGTAGCCAAATAAAGGTTTCCAAAGCTACATGAGCTATTTTAAGACCATTTTCCATGGGGTAAGTATCAATCAATGAGATCTGAATAGCATGCCTGTGAGATTTTAATGGAAAGATGAAAAACAGTAACATGATATTTTAATGCTGGTAAGTTCATATTTCCTAAGAAAATATATTTCCTCTAAGGAAGATGTAATAAATTAAGGTTCCTCACTATTTGTAATTTCACATTAGAATAATGATTTAATCGCCAGATATTTTGGAACAGAGATGGGTGTGTGTGTGTGAGGAGGATGGTGGGGAAAATAATACATCTGTCTAATGCTACCAGTCAAAATAATATTTCAACATTTTAGGTAAGATAATAGTACTTGTACTGCTAACCACTGCTTACTTTGAGGGAAAAAGTGTTTGTTTGGTGTATAGTTTTTAGGTATGACTGGCCAGTTAAAAATTTGTCATGCTGCCTTTCTTACCTCATTTATGACTATTAATCACTCTGATGATTAAAAAGTGCTTTATATGGTTTTAAAGTTCTTAAGAGACTAAAAACATAAAACTTAATCTTTAAAACTATAAATATATATGGTAAATATATATATGGTTTGTGTACACACTAATTTAATGTGGACTGAGTTGTCATAGTGATGGGGGCAGACAGATGTGGGTGGTAGGAACATGAGGTTAAGAGAATAATTCTATAAAATGGGCCCACCGTGCTGACCCCCACATGCTTTCTTTTCCAAGAAGCAATTTACCTGCAGCCCTGCCTGGGCTTAAGTGGACAGGATATGTTACATTCCTCAGCAAACTACCTGTTATCTGCAGGAGAAATGCAGGTCCAAAATTATATCGATAAGAAGAAGCCAAGTTACCCTGAAGGGGAAGACTTTCGTGACCCTTTTCACAGACCAGATCCTGAAATTCAGGGCGATAAGATAATTCCTCTAATCATAAAATCTGTCAGAATGTATGGTTAAGAATCCAATTTGAATCGGTCATCATGTGCTAAGGTGACTTAGAGTTGTCATGGCAGTAGGGACTTGAAAGTCTGATGTCATCCTGCTGTCAGTCAAAAGTCAAGAGGTGGACCTGGGTGGGACTCTCTGGAAACTTCTCTGGGATTCCCAGTAAAACTGTAGTGCAGGAGAGGCAATTTGTCCCTCTTTTCTCTGAAAGGACCTATTCTCTCCCTTGAGAGTGTCCCCTTTTCCTATCCCTTCAATAAACTCATGCCTGTTGCTCTGAGTGACATGACTGAAATCTTTCTGATCTGACTGCAAGAATCAGCATTTGAAGGAGGGAGAGGGACTGCACTCTGTCTCAGTTTTCTGGAAGGCTCCAGCTCTGTAACAAATAGGTATCAATTCTGTCCTTTTGTGTTCCGCCACGTTTAGCAGGGGGTTGTGAGTAAATAAACTCCATTTTCTACATTCCTTTGCCACCTGTCTTTCTGTTAAGTTCTGTCTTTAGAAGGTACTAATGGAAGATTAGAAAGCAGAGAAAGGCAGAGCAGGAAACAGGAAGATGCTGGTAACTGCTTTAAGTTGTGGGAACAGGGCACAGTGAGAAACAGCATCTTGTAGATGGTTCCATTGTTGGCTAAAGCAGCACTTCTCTGGAAGATTCAGAACTGTGACAGTGGCTCTAACTGTTTAGTACTAAACCCAGGGCTGGGAACTATAGCCCAGAAGTGACCTAAGTTTTTGATCCATCGGCAATACCCCTTCTTCTTGTTTGCTTCTTCATAGCCCTCTTTATTCCCTCTTGCCTTCCCAGTCTTTTTAACACCTGTATAACCAATTCCCTCAATTAAATCGCTCTTGTTTGAAATATCAAAAAGTTTTTGTTCTTCTAATTAAATCCTGACAGATACATTAATTACCCAGTGAAGAAGATTCAAACAGAACGCTCTTACTCAAAAGCCTGATTTTACAATTGAATTTCACAATAAGGAACAACTTATTTATTTAAAACTTTTTGTAGTTGTAGATGAACAGCATGCCTTTATTTTGTTTGTTTATTTTTATGTGGAGCTAAAGATCGAACCCAGTGCCTCACACATGCTAGCAAAAGCTCTGCCACCGAGCTACTGCCCGAGTCCCGAAAGTAACCATTTATAAACAATGCCAAAGGGGTTTATATTGCATATTATCCATAACACAGTCTTTAAGGGCTTAGCATTGTTATTAGAATAAAATGTAAAACTGTACGACTCTTAGAACACAAAATTCTGACAGTAAGATACTGATCTTTTGAGCAATAAGAAAATGCCAAGAATTAAATACCTATATATAAGTATGTATATACATATATATGCTTATTATTTTTAAGTAATTCAAGTGACATAAAAAAAGGTCTAAGAATAAAAAAAAAATTGTTTTTTTGGACCACAGTCCTACCACCAAGAAATCATCATTAAGCATAGGTAACAATCATTCTGAAAAAAGGCTTGAAATATAAATAGAATCTTAATGTGAATACAAGATAAATGCCACTTTTATTTATTTTGTTTTTAATTTTTTTGAGATAGGGTCTCACTACATTGCCTAGGTTGGCCTCAAATTCCTGGGATTAGGGCTGAGGTTGTGGCTCTGTGGTAGAGCACTTGCCTAGCACCTGTGAGGTACTAGATTCAATCCTCAGCACCATGTTAAAAAAAAAAATAAAATAAAGCCATAAAAAAAAAAATTCCTGGGATCAAGCTATCGTACTGCCTCACTTTTGGATCAGCTGAGGTTATAGGCATGCATGACCACGCTCAACTATATTCTAGTTTTAAAGGAAAGATCATGTTGATTTCCTTTGAAACTAAAGAAAGGGAAAAGATGCTGTTTTAAGAAAAATAAGGAAAAAAGATTGGGAAAAGCACAAGAAGCTCATGTATTAATATTTAAAGCTATATGTTAAGGATTCAAATACTTCTTCCTACTTGCTTTTTTTTTTCTTTTCTTTTTTGTGGAACTGGGGATTGAACCCATGGGCCAGGGACACTCTACCACTGAGCTACATGGTCCCTTCCTTTTTAAATTTTATTTTGAGACAGGGTCTAAGTTGCCCAGGCTGGCTTTGAACCTGCAATCCTGCCTTATCCTCCTGAGTTGTTGGAATTACAGGTGTGACTGAATTTCCTTTTTTTTTTTTAAAGTTATAGTATTTATTTTAAAATTTACTATTTTATATCTATTTTGTAGTTATCATTCTCGCAGTTGTGAAGTATTAATTCTATTTGAAGGATTTAATAATCATTTAAGTGAAGAATTTTTCTTGAGTTATTTTGATTTATCTCTTGGTTGGCTAAATTTTACTATAAAATGTTTTTTCAAAGGCTGAGAGAGGTTCTATTACCTGAGGTTTTACATACTGAAAAATGTCATGCTGATTTTAGACTTGAATGGCAACCTGGGTGAGCTTAATATTTTTTAGTCTCTTTTATTTTCATTAGGACTTCACAGACAAAGGGTGGTCCACAAGCTACAAAAGCCTGAAGACAAGTTTTATTTGGCATATTCATTGTTCAAAAATATTTAATCCAAATAGATAAAATTCTAGCAAGACTGATCAAGGAAAAATAAAGAGAACACACAAGTTATCAATACCAACGAGACAAGTGACATTACTAAATTCTGGACATACCAAAAAAATAATGGGAACATTATGAACTTCATGTTAACAAAGTCAACAACTCAGATGAAATGGAAAACTTTGTTTAAAGAAACACACAAGTTTGCTCAGGAAGAAAAGGAAAACAGGAACTGTCTTATCTATTAAAAATTTTAGATGTTTGTTTAAAACTTTCCAAGAAATAAAACTACCCAGAAGAATTGGTAAATTATTTTTTTTTTCATACTATTTAAAACTCTTTTATTAGCAATCATGAAAGAGATCAAAAATATCCAAGGCTGGTGAAATATCTTTCATAATTCAAATACAACACCTATTATTATTTATGCCACTTCCCCCCATGTTTTTAAAAGGTGCATTATAATTGAATATAATGATGGGATTTGTTGTTATATCTTCATGCATGTGTACAATATAACAAAGTAATTTGGTCTAATTAATAAATTGTATCAAACATTTACAAAGGAGATTAGAGCATTACCATGCAAACTCTTCTAGGAAAATAGAGATATTCCAATTCCTTCAATAAGGCCAATGTTATCCTAACAGAGAAACCTGACAATGTCACTCTAAGATAGAAAACTACAGACCAATATCCTTCATGAGCACAGATGCAAAAATTCTAAACAAAATTTTAACAAGTTCATTTAGAAAGCATAGAAAAAAGATAGCACGACCAAGTGGTATTTATCCCAGGAATCAAAGGTTGGTTTAACACTTGAAACTCACAAAGTAATTGATCACATTAACACACTGAAAAGAAAACCATCTCAAGAATTACAGAGAAAGCAGTTAACAAAAATCAATAACCCAATCCTAAAACAACTTCCAGAAAAGAAGAAACAAAGGGAAGTTCCTTAACATGAATGTCACAGGATATCTAGAGAAAGCCTACAACCAAAATCATACTTCAGAATGAAAAGATGACATGCTTTCTACTAAGATAAAGAAGACAACAAGTCTGCTCTCATCACTTGTATTCAACACTGTTCAACACTGTAATTCAGATGGAACAATAAGGAAAGAAAAAGAAAAAGAAAAAGGTTAGAAGAAAAGAACTAAAATCATCTTATCTTCTCAGGAGAAAATCTGTTGGAAGATGCTGGGCATGGTAGTACACGCTTATAATTCCAGCAGCTTAGGAGGCTGAGGCAGGAGGACAAGTGTAATTTAGCAAGGCCCTAAGCAACTCAGTAAGACACTCTCTAAATAAAATACAAAAAGGGATAGGGATGTGGCTCAGTGGATAAGCATCTCTGGGTTCAATCCCTGGTACAAAAAAAAAAAAAAAAAAATCTGTTGGAAACTATAAAAAAGCTCCTTCTAAGTGAGTTCAGAAAGGTTTCAGGAAACAAGGTCAATATTACAAAATCATTTCCATCTAACGGCAATGATCACTTTGAAATCAGTATTTAAAAAAATACTCATGGATAAAAATATGAAATATGTAAGGCTAAATAAATTTGACAAAGATATGAAGGACATGTACATCAAAAACTAAAAACATTGCTGGAGAAATAAGAAAGAGACATTGTGCTTCATGAGTTGGAAGAGCCTATATTTTTAAGATATCAATTCTCTATAAAAATGGGTATACAGATTCAGCACAATTCCAATTAGAATCCCCAAACGATTTTTTTTGGTAGAAACTGGAAAACTAATTCTAAAATTCAAATGGAAATGCAAAATAGTTAGAATATCCAAAATAACTTTTAAAAACAGGAGCAAAGTTGGAGGACTAATAATACTGAACTGTAAGAAATAAGTCCAACAACAGGATGATACAAATATGAGCAACTCATTTTTGATAAAGATGAAAAGGAACAACTAGATATAAACATGCAAAAAATGAACTCCAACCTATATTTCACATCAAATATAAGAATTATATTCAAATGTATCACCTAAATGTAAGAACTAAATGTAATAGCAAAAACTGTAAGACTCTTAGAAGGAGAGGAATAAATCTTTATCTTGGATTAAGCAAAGATTTCTTGGATATGATAACAAAAGGTCCATAAAAAAACAAATCAGTAAGCTGAACTTCATCAAAATTCAAAATCTGTTCTCTTCAGAAGATACTTGTAAATACTAAAAAGATAACAGCAAACATTATCTTTGAGGATGTGGTAGAGCTAGAACCCCATTTTTTTGGGTGGTAGTAGGGATTGAACCCAGGGTCTGATGCATGTTACTTAAGTATACTACCACTGAGTTATACCCTCAGCCCTGAGATGGAACTATTATACACTGCAGGAACGTACACAAAGGTGCAACTGCTTGGACAAAATGTTTGACAGTTTCTTAAAAAGTTAAACCTATATCTACCACATAAGCTGGCCATTATACTTTTAGGTATTTATCCAAGAAAATTTAAAGAAAATGTCCATACAAACACTTGCACATACATGTTCACAGCAGCTTCAATTGTAATACCCTAAATCTGGAAACAATCCATTTTATATCCAACATCAAATGGATAAGCAATTATCATTTACCTACACAATGGACTACTACTCTGCAATACAAAAAAACAAGTTATCAATACAGGCAAGGACATGGATGAATCTTGAAGTAATTAGCCTGAGTAAAAGTGGAGAGACTAAAAAGAATACTTCCTATGTTTCACTTTACATAAAATCCTAAAAATCTATAATGACAGAGAATAGAGCAGTGGTTGTCTGAGGACCAAGGGTAGGAGAAAGGTGGTCACAGAGGAATATTATAGACCTTTTTGTGGGTGATGGGTATGCTTGTTATTGAGATTATGGTGAAGGATTAATGGAGATTCAAACATCAATTTTAAATGCAGTAGTTTACTATGTGTGAATACCTCAATAAATCTATTTTAAAATATTTTATTCAACTTTGAAAAATGTACAGATTCCATTTAATAGACCATAATCTCAGTTTTGTTGAATGTGTAAAGTCTGTGAATACTAGGTCAATCTTCTCCCAAGGGCAGTAACAGTCTGAATGGCACTTATTGTTCTCCTCTCCATCAATCTTAAATTTTGTTTTGTTTTTAAATGTAAGATTGTTCTTAAAACTTGTTTTTTCATTAATGTCTATGGTAGAAACTTCCTTTGGTTTCAGAGATGATTTTCTCCAAAATAGTTTCTTTAATTGTATCTTCTATTTGTATTCATCATGTCTAGACTTTGTTTTCAGTGGTATGGTTTGAATTACTTTCTTGAATTTTTCCTCATCTGAGACCTGTATGAACTGTAGTTGAAGGCTGTTTACTGTGTTCTATTAATTTCTAAGTAAAATGGGTATGTGTGTGTGGAGAGGGAAGGGGTGGAGAGAGAGAGGGAGATGGATGGACGGATGGACATACATTTCTGCAAGGATAAGGGCAAAGAAAGAATTCTACCAGAAAGTAGGGTCAGTATTTGGGTAATTACCCCAGTGGTCATTTAGAAATTAGATTCACTGAAGGAATACTCTTGGGGCTGGGTTTATACTGATCTCACATTTCATATACCATAGAGCCTTTGAGATTTCTTCAGGAGGGAAGGTTCAGCAACTTTCCCTTGACTTTCACTATTGACCAGACACAATCTCTCTCAGACTAATTACCTTTAATTTTGCAAATACTTTTTCTCAGTATTTCTTTTAGGAAAGTGAGAAAGGAGTTAAAATATATCAAGTCACTTAAGATCTTGCAGTTTTTTTTAAATTGAAATTTTCCTAATTCTGTTTGTTGTTACTAAACTTTTGTGACTTTTACCACATTTTCTTGGGATGAGGGCATGCATTTTTAGTGATATATTTTGTACTAAACTTTATGCAGTATTTTTTTATTGAGATTACAAAGTGGGCATTTATAAATGTCTATATAACATGAATCAACCTATCACATGATGATCAAAGGTTTTACTTATTGAAGATAAAAAATCTTATTTTGTGAACTGAAACAGCCAAAAATCAACAACATTTGTCTTACTAGAAGACCATGAATAACTTTTTCTATACAAGTCTTATGTGGTTTCATTTTAAAATCAGTTTTTAAAGGCTTTTAAAAATTCCATAAACAAAACCAATCAGAGCTTCTTCAAACTTAGTCATTTCCCCCAAAGACTTTCAGAAAAAAATACATTTTGCTTTCAGGAAAAAATAAAGCTGTCAAGAATAAACAAGACACGGGTGCAGTTGGATAGCAGAAATAACTTCTAAGGTCCTAAAGCACAATAGGATAATGCTGATTGATAACAATTAATGGTCAATTTCAAAACAGCTAGTAAAAGAAATGATAAATGTCTGTGATGACTATGCCAATTACCCTGATATGATCATTATAATATTTAGATGTATCAAGATGTTACATTATACCTCATTGTGTGTCAATTAAAAATAAAAAATGATTTTAAAAATAAATACAGTTCTATGAAAAGAAACCTGGGATTCTTGTTCAACAACTAAACTTGATTTTGCCTTATGACTGTTTTGAACTCTTTATAACAGAGGGTTTGACAATTCAGATATATATTAAATTATATTTTTTTTAAAAAGTATATAAAATGCAGGATGTACCTTAATTTTTACAAAAAAAATGTATCTGAGCAAAGATAAGTTTTTATACAAATAATTAATAAAGACAAATGGAAATTTAACCCGTCTAGACTGTAAATAAGTAAATGTAGTTAATTTACTTTAGAAAATAAGGACCTAAAAAACAGTCAATGGAATGGGTTTCTGAAGCCTGGTGATTATCTAAAGAACCTGCAGAACTTTCTGATACAGACGGTAAGGGCTTCATTCTACCAGAATTTTGACTCCATAGGTAGGTATGAGGAGTACAACAGTTCTATGGTTTGATCAACTAGACATTTACTTTTATGGGAGGAAAAACATCCAACAATAAAGTCTTAATACAAAAGTAGTACTTACCAGTACCGGAATTTTGAACCTAATGTAAAATAATGTGCAAAAAAATTCTTTTGAGGCGGAAGTGGTCTGTCCAAACGGAAGAATGTGTGATGTTCTACACATGCTTTCCACAAATTTTTACAAGCTCTGTAATTTACCATATTAAATCCCAATAATGTTTCTCTAGATTCATGCTGTAATAAACAAAAAAAATGCAGAGAATACCAGAAAAAAATGTCAGAATCTAATACTGCATGTAATTTACTTTTGACAGATAAATTATTCTATCCTTACAAACAAACACCAATCCCTCTAAGATCTTTTTTGTTTATTCAATAAAAAGGCAGTAAAGGAAAATATTTGTAAAATATGGACCTTGGTCCATAATATTATGTAACATTAGGAACTTTACCTTAGATCATAGTTAGAAATAAGTTTAAAAATTTGATACCTATTTTCAAAACTTATCAGTTATGATTCTATTTTAAAATGAAATTTAAAATTAAACTTTAAGATATATCATTACACTTTTCAACAATTTCTCATTTTATAAATCTATACTGATTGTAAGTAAATTAAGAGTATTCGGTATCTCTGAATGCTGTCATAAAATTTTAAAAAGTTTATAATTTATTTTTTTTAGTTGTAGATAGACACAACAATTTTGTTTATTTTTTTATGTGGTGCTGAGGATCAAACCCAGTGCCTCACATGTGCTAGGCAAGTGTTCTACCACTGAGTCACAACCCCAGTTCCATAAAATGAAAAATTTAACATAATCAGCATTAGAATCATTTCTCTAACTTTCTTGAAGAGTTTGGCGCAAAATACTAAGTAATTTGATTGAAGTAAACCATATGTAGCAAAGTACACATGCTATAAGTGTACATCTCTGATCTTCACACAACAAATGCAACCATTTAACCTCAACCTAGATTAAGAAATGGATCACTATCCCTACCTCAGAAGTTTCCTTTCTCTCTCCTTCCTACATTACCTTCCAAAAATAATTACTTTCCTGACTTTTATATTATATATTAGTCATGCTTATTTTTAAATTTTATATCCATGGAATTCTTTAAGTTTGTCTGCTTTCTGTTCAACATTGTTTCTGATACACATCCACAGAAGCAGTAATTCACTTAGTTTTATTCTTCACAGTATTCTACTGTAATGTATACACTACAGTTATTTATCCACTTTACAGCTGATAGACATTTGATGTTTCTAGTCTGAGGTGATAAGAATAATGCTGCTATGTATATTTATGTAGGTCATCTGGTGTACATTTATGCGCTTTTCTGTGGATGGGTTATAAGATGCAAGTATGTTCAGCTTTAGTACATAAAAACCTGACAGTAGTATATACTCTGTATTTTCACAAACCACTGGTTTATCAGTCCTTTCCATTGTACTATTCTGTTGAGTATCCAAAGGTAGCACATTTTGGTTATAATTTGTACCTGCTTCATGACTCATTAGTTCAACACCTTTTCACACTACTGGCCACGTGGATACACTATCATGTGTGAAATGCAGTTCAAATTACTAGTTCTACTGGCTTGCATATAAAACTAAGGACAGAGTATGTGCGTGTGAGAGAATGATGAATATTCTATTATTTCACTCTCCTGATGTCTTCTGATGAAGAGTTATCAACTGTAACAGCTCATATTATCAATTTTTATGTTTAAGGTTAAGAAGATTTCCTTCTATGTCCTGTTCTACAAATCTTTCTCCATTCAAAGATCATAAAGAGGGCCAGGAGCTGTAGTACATGCTTGGAATCCCAGCAATTCAGGAGGCTGAGGCAAGATGATCATTAAGTTCAAGGTCAGCCTCAGCTGACTTAGCTGACTTAGTGAGACCTTGTTCTCAACATTTAAAGGTGTGTGTGGGGGGGGGGGCAGCACTGGGGGTATAGCTCAGTGGTAAAGCACCCCTGGTTTCAATCCCCAATACTGTATATATTAAAAAAGTCATAAAGCTATTTTACATGACTAAACCACTGTAAAATATCTATATGTAAGTAATACGCTACCATGTATGAAGTTAATATGCCTAAAACATCACTTCTTGATCATCAGAAAATTAATTCTTAGTTATAATTATCAGTTGTTTTGTATGTAGTAACACATACAGTATGTATAACATGTACCATAAACATTAGGCAAAATGACAATGACTTTATAGTGAATATGATGAAGTAACACTTCCCTGTGTCAGCAAGATCTAAGATGCATATATATTCTCCTTTTTGACACTTGTATATGTACTTTTGAATCCTACCCACTGTATTTGGAATGTAACAACAAATTTAACCATACAGTTTGTACAAAATGGACACAAAATATACTGAGATTAGTACATTTTCTAAAGTTTGGGTATTTACAAACAAAGAGATATTTTAAAGAGAAAACACTAGCAGGATGCCCTTCTGCAGAGTATACCTCTATACTGTCTTTAATCAAATGCTAGTTGACTTTTGTTGCTGTTGTTACTTATAGGCAAACACACTCCTAACTGATACACTACCCTAAGAGAATGAGTGTGAGGATTAAATAATATGAAAATGGTTGATATGATTTCATTTTTTAGGTTCAAAAATAAGCAAACTAATCCTTGGTGATACAGATGAAAAGGTTGTTTATATTTTAGAAGGGTTAATGACTGAAAGTGGGCCTCAGTTCCACACATTACTGGTTTCTGGGGTGTTGGTAATGTTCTATATATTAATCTATAAGGTATTAAAATGAATATGTTTATTTTATCAGGTTGTATACTTAAAATCATACCTTTAGCTGGGTACATGCCTGTAATTCGAGCAACACAAGAGGCTGAGGTAGGATGATGTAAGGCCAGTTTTGGCAACTTATTGAGACCCTATCTCAAAATAAAAAGGGCTGGGGGGCTGTGGTTGTGCCCAGTGGTAGAGCGCTTGCCTAGCATGTGTGAGGCACTGGGTTCGATTCTCAGCACCCCATACAAATAAATAAAGGTTCATCAACAATTAAAGGGTATGTGTGTATATATATATAACATATATAAAATATATATTGTTCTTCCATTATAATTAATAGTTATATAATATATGTATGTTATATATATTATATATTTTAGTAAGGACTGGGGATGTGGCTCAGTGGTAGAGCACCCCTGGGTTCACTTGCCAGTAACACAAAAACAGATACCCACCCACACACACCATGTACCTTTTTGTGTTATATTTTAACTTCAATAGAAATTTGATTTAAAAAACTTGATATTTTGTGAACATAAATGAACAGCCACAGATTAGATTACTATCCTGATAAAATGTAGTTGATTCAAATACATTTTTAAGGTTTCAAATACATTTTACACATATACACACTCACGACATCTTGAAATCTGCATTAATTTGCAGATTTCTAATAAATAGTATAATAAAAAGGTTAATTAGATGAAATAGATAATCATTTACAAGACAAAACTATTCCCAACACTGTACTTTCCATCACAAGTCAACTTGTACTTATCATAGAAAAAGGCAATTATCACTTCAATACAGGGAAGAAATGTGCTACAGGTTCATGAATTAGAAACGAAACACTCAAGTTTCTCTAAAACAAAATGAACTTATATTGAAATGAAATGTTGTGGACTTAGCAGAAAAAAGAACAAGGCCATAGAAAATGTTCAATTACTGCTCTTAGGAATGAACTCTGGGGATTGACAATGCAATATCACATGTTAAAAATCAGTTTGAGTTCAAGAAGGAGCAGAAACAATTCTAGAAGAACTTTAAATCAGAACCACAGACACAATGAAGAAATGAATACACCTGGTCATAAAAAGTGAATTCATTTACCTTACTAGTCAGTTATCAATGATATTAATTGTATTTTTACTTATAGTGGTAGAAAATTTTGCCATTAATGACTAGGCATTTTGTTTAATAAAAGACTTCATTTATATCAATAATTATTAGATAAATACTTACCAATTCTTTTCTAAGTTGAATAAAAAACTGTTTGCACTTAAAAGAAATCTTCACAATCTTCAACCTGTACAAAAGAGAATAAACTAGAACATTTAAAATACTGAATGAAGAGAAAAATATTAACAAGTTAAGAAAGTATCTATGAAATATTTTAAATTTATATTTACTAATATCTAAACATTTTATCATATATTATATACATACACACAGAATATAAAAAATTTGAAGTTTTTGGTGCTTCATGAAAAACTAATTAAAATCTATGAGTTCACCTATGGAAAATTTTATCAAAATATCTATTGTAAACTATACATTTCCCAATTTCATGTCTACAGAAATACTTAAACGTCACAAATTAAAATTTTAAAAAATAGGGCTGTGGATGTGGCTCAATAGTAGAGTGCTTGCAAATTAGCATGCATGAGGCTCTGGGTTAAATCCCAGCAATGAACACTGAAAAAAAGAAAAAAAATTCAGGAAGTATCAATAATATAGGTATAGTTTACTCTTTAAACCTACAAGCAATACTTATAAAATGTAAACTTTCAGCTTTGTGCAATGACCCTAGAACCATTTTCCATTTGACTTTAAAAAGTATAATTAAACCAGGTACAGTGGCACTTGCTGATAATCCCAGGTACTTAGGAGGCTAAGGAAGGAAAATCTCAAGTTTGAGCCAGACTGAATAACTTAGCAAGACCCCGACTCACAATAAAATTTTAAAAAGGGACTGAGAATGTAGCTCTGTGTTAAAATACTGCATTGCATTTTCAAGGATCCAGGTTCAATCCCCAGTACCCCTCCATTTCAAGGCATAAGTTGTTTTTTTTTATTTCACCTTTCTATGTAACTTTCTTCTCATAAGCAATTCACAATGATATGAGTTCTCAAAGTTCCATTAGTATAATCAATATGAGCAAAACTGATGTGTCTCCTTATTATAACCATATGTAATAAGTAACACTCAAATCCTTTTTAACCTTAAAACGGGGTCATTAGGTCAAAGATATTCAATCTTAGTGAAAACTGCTTTGGGATCCTACCCCAATCTTCTGATTTTTTCATAGTGATTCTAAATTTTGGTCTTCATACCTCAGGGCCCTATCCATCCAAGAAGCTCTCAGCATTCCCAAATAGATTTCTCACACCTTGAATCATTTGAGGAGGCAAATGTATGAGTCAGCTTCAAGCATGACTGGTTTAGAATAGGAAAGAAAAGATACGCTTAGTGGTATTTTGTTTGTTTGGTACTAAGGATTGAATCTAAGGGCTCTTTACTACTGAGTTACATCCCAGTTCCTTTTTATTTTTTAATTTCAGACTGTGTCTCACTAAGGTGCTGAAGCTGGCCTCAAACTTGTGATCCTCCTGCTTAGCCTCCCAAGTCACTGGGATTACAGGTATGTGGCACTACACTCCTGGTTTATACTCAGTTTTTAGGTTTAAAATTTTTTGTTTTATTTTTACATTCAGAGTTTCCACAGGGACACAACAAAACAGGGAAATTCTTATGTCATAAGACTGAGGGCATTATTTCTAGAAAATGAAGAAAAAAAAAAAGACTAGGTAAAACAGATTATATTTAAGGAAAAAAAAAGAAAACCAGGTAGCTCATTTAAGAAATCCTAAAAGTAGCACATAGATTTTAGAAGTTAAAATGAATTTCGATTAGGAGCTGTCACACAAGCAACAAGCAAAACCCTCTATTCATTTCTAAATGATCAGTAGAAAGAAAATCTAACCCAGTTTTAAATCATATTAATTAAAAACAAAAACAAAAACAGAAAAACATAAGGGGAATGAATAAAAGTTCTTACACTGGATACTTGTTACCGTAACATCTATTTTATTCTCTTATGAAGATCTATTGTATTCTCTTATGAAGACATTCTGTATGATTTTATTCTATACACATAGGTATAACAGTTTTTTATATTATTAAACAATGAATAAAGGACTTTGAAATACCCAATACCTAATACCTAATTTGTCAAATAACATTGTAGCTGTAATAGTTTTCTTCTGATTTCTATATTCTTGGTTTATCTTTTTCAATGCATTTACTTTCAACCATTCTGTCTCTTTATGCTTTTAACATATCTCTGGGACATAGTATGCAGACTTTTTTTTTTTTAAAGTCCAGTTTGAATAATCCAGAAAGATGAAAGAACTGTCAACATTTGAAAAAATGCTCAGCATTATCAACATTAGAGAAATGCAAATAAAAATTATAATTACTTCATACCCACCAGAATGACTATAATATAAAAGACATACAACAACCACCACAGGGGAGAATATGGTGAAGCTGAACATGTATATGCTGCTCTTTGGAATGTGAAGTGACGCAGCCATGTTTGAAAACAATTAGCAAACCCGGCAAATCCAATCCTTTGTGTATGCCCTAATAAAATGAAAGCACGTGTGTCCACAAAAACTTACATGCATACATTCATAGCAGCCTCATTCCTAATGGCCAAAAGGTAGAATGACTAATGAACTGATAAACAAAATGTGATATATGAACATAAAATGAAATATGATTCAGCAGGAACCTCAAAAACATTATGCTAAATGAAAGAACTAAGTCACTAATGACCACGTAGCATATGATTTCATTTAAGGGAATATTCAGCACAGGAATTTCTATGAAGAAAGTGATTAGTGATTGCCTAGGGCTAGTGATGGGTCTGAGAGGCAGAGAAAGGGATGGGGAATGATTCTTAATGGTTACAAGGTTACCTCTTTGGGGTAATGAAAATGATTCAAAATTAGAGTATGGTGATGTAAATACACAACCAACTGCTAAAATATACACTTTAATAGGCAAATGTAGTTATATCAGTTAAGTTATATCAGTAACTAAATTATATCAGTAAAGTAATCAGTAAGTAAATTGTATCAGTAAAGTTGTTTAAAATCCATTTGGATAATCTGAATTTGAACATTCCTTTACTCTGAAGAACTTCTTTTAATATTTCTCACAAGGCAGGATTGCTAGCAACAAACTCCCTCAATTTTTGTCTGAGAAAGCTTTATTTCTTTCACTTCTGAAGGGTAAATACAGACTTGTAAATTTGTGAGCTTTTTCTTTCAACACTTTAAAATATTTTACCCCATTCTCCTGCTTGCATGGTTTCTTATCCCTGGTTCCTTGGTGAAGGTGCTGGCATTTTTGCCTCTTTTGAGATTTTCTCTTTATCCTTGATTTTCTATAGTATGAATATGCTATGTGTAGCTCTCGATTTTTGGGATATTTAATTTGTTTGGTATCCTCTAAACTTCTTGGGTCTGTGGTTGGGTTGCTGCCATTAACTTTAGATTATCAACCACTACTTTTGTTTGAATTCTCTTTCTGGTATTCTCTTACCTATCTTAACTATTCTGTTTTTTTCTCTCTCTTTCTCTCTCTCTCTCTCTTTCCTCTTAGCTTTTCAGTTTGTGAAGTTTATACTGACATATCTTCAAGGTCACTGACTATATCTAGGTTGTGTACAATGTACCAATGAGACAACTAAAGGCTTTCTTGATTCCTTTTGCATTGTTTCTAATTTCTTTCATTCTTTCACAGGATTTCCATCTCTCCGGTACCATTAGTCATCAGATTTTGAAAAGTGCACAAGTTTCCCATTAAAGCCCTTTGCATACTAATTAGTAATTTTAAATTTGTGATATAATCCTAAAATCTCTGAGATACCCAAATCTGGTTCTGATGCTTTGCCTTGCCTCCTCAGTTTTTTGTCTTTCAGTAATGCTTTGTAATTGGTTGCTGAATACCTGATGTGATACACAGGGTAAGTGGAACTAGGGCAAATATCCCTTTAGTGGAGGTTCTGTATCTGGCAAGAGGAAAGGCTGATTACTATTTGTTGTAAACAAACTGTGAGAGGTTACAATTTCTTCTAGTACCTGTGTTTTTGTTTTCCCTATAGAAACTTTAAATAGTCTGAACTTTGCAGTTTTCAGTTGTAATCCTGTTATTCTATAGGAGCCTCACTGATGTTAAGGTATGGGCAGGGGAAAAATTGCTCTTTAATCCTGATTATGTCTCAGTGGTTTAGTGATTTCTGCCTCTTTGTTATGAACTTCCTTAGGAAAGCAGGAGGAGTCTAAAATGGACAATTTCCATCCCCATTTTGGTAAGGTTCTGATAAAACTCATATTGTTCAGGTAATGGCAAAATAGTTTCTGAGGGCAGACCTTGTTAAGGAGAACAGAAAGCTCTCAGTGGATTTTAAAATGGTCACTTTCCCTCATCCCTGGCCAGAGCATAAGTGAATTTTTTCCTCCTATCTTCTACCCTCAGAATCTGGAGAGGCACCTGGTAGTAAAACACATAAAAAACCTTAGGAATTTTCCTAAGACTGGGTCCCCCAGAAGCTTTTATTTCTCAATCTAGTCAAAACTCACTATCTAGAATTAGATAACTACCCTTTAAGTATTCCTAACAGTTCTGGCTCTAGTAGTTTTCTAATCTTGATTATTCTCTATATTAATTTGTCTCTCCAGTTTTCAAAACAGCAGTGTCCTCAATTCTCTGAAGAATCTCAAAAGTTGTTGATTTGGGGTTATCATCAGCCTTTTCCTTGTGAGGACAGAAGTGTAAACATCTAAGATTTTTACTCATCAGATTGGAAATCAGAACTCTCTTTTTCTTTTCATTGTCTTAATAATGTCTTCTGGTTAGTATTCATTCTGAAGACGTCTAATTTAAAGAATCCACATATCTCCAATTTTGTTATCCAACAAATTTACAGTATAAACTTGAGCTGGAGGAAAATCATATATGGAAAATGGACACAAGGGAGAATATTTATTATGTGGCACATTCTTTCTACGTGTAGGTCTAATTCTGAGTGAAGAGGTAAATGAAATGAGTTTAAAGCTCTGCTTCATACTTATCAGTTATCTAATTTTGGGGTCACCCAACTTTTGCATTTCTCCTTATTTGTTAAAAAAAAATATATATATATATGCTAATAATTACCAAACTTGCAGAGTTCTAAGTTATAGATAAATGGATTAAAATTCATGAGTGATTTTTTTCATATCAGTTCTAAACTCTTCATTCATGCATATATTTGGTGTCTGCACCATTTCAATTTTTGGCCTGAGCATCTTATTTAAGATATTACATGACATAAAGTTCCTGAAATGTATAATATTATAGTCATCATCATTATCAGTACTCATAAAATGATTTTATGGTTTCCTAAAGTAAGTTTATACAGTACTTTGCTAAAATATAAATTTAAAGGCAATGGCAATGCTATAGATACCAATTACAAAATGGTTAGGAGATGAATATGGTCTTATTCACCTATGATACTTGTGAGAAATATATTGCTTTTGTGAAAATAAGTTCACAAATTTGATAATTATCAAAGATACTTGGAAGGGCTATATGTACAGTTCAGTGATACAGCACTTTCCTAATGTGTAAGGCCCTGAGTTTGATTCGCAACATTGAAGGAAAAAAAAAAATATATATATATATGAATATATACACACACATATATAACATATATACAGGCTCTTAAATCATACTTCTTGTGACAAAATCGTATTTTCCTAATGTTGTATTATGTACTACTATTATTAGTCAAGATCAGAAGAAATCCTTATATTCCATGATGAGGCAGACTTAGTAGCTTTAGCAACCTTAAATCCCATCTATTTAGTGTAATTTTTGAAAATAAAATTTAAAAACTCACACTGCATAATATTTTCCAATTGATACTTTAAATACATCCACATTGTTATTTTTTTAAAACATAATTGATCTGTTAAGGAACTGAAAATATGAGTTTTATGTCTCAATTTTGCTCTAATTATATATATGTATAAAATAAAACTCAACTCCTTAGCATATAAAATATATAAGTCTGAGTGCAATTTCTTCCTCAAGGAATATATTCCTAAATTCTTATTTTCTTGCTTTTCTCCTCAATCAAAATAAATGAAGGAAGGAAAAAGCAAACCAAGTATCCTTTCATTTTATGAACTTGCCCTCAGGCCTCAGCTTGCTTTGTACTCCTACCTTGAATGCCTGACATGCATTAAATAAACTCTGTAATATTTGTTACCTCTTCCACATTTCCCTTTCAACTGAGGAAATTCCTATTTACCCTATGAAAACCATCTCAAATATAATGGGACTAGTAAAATAGTCCCAAGAGATTACATTCATTTTTGTTTCAACTAAAAAAATGATGAATGAATGCATTTAAACAATGGATGCATTTAAATGAAGTACTAAGAGCCCTTAACATGGTAGAAGACACAAAGTAAATGCTCTAAAAATGCTACAGTGTGAATTTAGAAATTCTCTAAGAGAAAATTTTCATCAGTAATATTTTTTATTTAGTCATATCAAAAGAACAAATCTGTTTTTTTCTGGAAGGTTCCAAATTAAGCAGGATAAAGTGTAAGCTGCACCACATAAGAAAACTGACATTTAAAATGTCAGTACCGAGGCTGGGGTTGTGTCTCAGTGGAGAAGCGCTCACCTGGCATGAGTAAAGCGCTGGGTTTAATCCTCAGTACCACATAAAAATAAATAAATAAAATAAAGGCATTGTGTCCATATATGACTAAAAAAATTTTTTAAATGTCATTGTTACATTATTTGATTTTTCAAATACTTTACTTGATACAAATTATTATATTTGGAGATACAGTAGTAAAAACAAAAGTATTGATCAAGTTCTTACCATGGGAAGGTATTCATTCGTACCCGGTTCTTATAAATCAGAATTCCTCCTGACATCACACCAATCATAATTTCATTGTTACTCTGATCCTTCAAAATAAATAATAATAAATCTAAAATAACAACCTTTAACTGTCAGAAATACATTTTTAAAACAGGATTAGTTTTAATACAATGTGACATTTTCAAAGATATTATAGAACAACATTCTAATTACAACCCAAATAGCAATTACTACACACCATACTTCCCTAAGAAAGATGACTGGCCAAAAAAATGATGAATGGAAATGTGAAACAGGATTATGGAGAACTGTGATCTCAATACTCTTAAGGGGACACAGATGAAGTCATATGTATACCTCTATACTGACAGAAGAGTTCCTTTGCTTGATTCAGATTATGTTTTTACATTATTTGATTACTGTAACTAATCTGCCAAAAAGTCTTCACATATATGTAGGCTAAAAATGAGGCTTTAAGTCAGGCATGGTGATGCATGTCTGTAATCCCCTGCAAACTCAAAGCCAGCCTCAGCAATTTAGCAAGACCCTGTCTTAAAATAAAAAATGAAAAAGGTTGGGGATGTGGCTCAGGTTAAGTTCAATCCCTGGTACAAAAAAAAGGGAGGTGGGCTTTAGAAAAAGCTGTAAGTTGGTTCTTAAACACAGAAATAAGTATTAGAAGGTCAGGTAAATTAACTTATTTGTGTATCATTTCCCTCATCTACAAAGTGGCAATAAAATATTCCCACCTCGCAGGGTTGTTGTAAGGATTAAAGTATTAATACGTGTAAAGCCCTAGGAAGGATGTCTGGCATTTAATAAATGCCACGTGGGTGTTTCCTGCTGTTATTACCCATGTCATGGACAGTAAAATTCCTCAAAATTATTGTCGTCACAGTCTTTCATGAATACTCTCTAATTATCCTCTGGCTATCCCTATACCGCCAAAACTTGCTCTTACAAAGTCACCAGTGACTTTCACA
The DNA here is from genome assembly GCF_902686445.1 of Sciurus carolinensis. Classification (NCBI taxonomy): domain Eukaryota; kingdom Metazoa; phylum Chordata; class Mammalia; order Rodentia; family Sciuridae; genus Sciurus; species Sciurus carolinensis. The sequence continues at coordinate 79,025,282 of NC_062215.1, forward strand.
TTTCTAACTCAGCTTTCTGTCTTCACCCTACTTGACCTATAAGCAAAATCTGACGCAGTAGACCATTTCTGATTCACTTGACTCCAAAGACATACAACTGTGTCTTTAACAGAAAAAAGCATTTCTTTCTATCCAAATGGCTGTTCCTTCTTGGTTTCCTGCTCTTCCTCATTCTCCAACCTCTAAACTTTGAAGTGTTCCAGCTTTGAGGACCTCTTCTCTTCTACTGTCTACTAGATTTCTTCCCCCAGTGCTCTTATTTTGCAGTCATAAATACTATCTATAAGCTAACAACTCCCGAATTTGTATTTCTAGTTCAAACTTTTCCTCTGAACTCCATGTCTATATGAACTGTTCATCCTTCTTCATTTGGATTTGTAATAGTCTTCTCAAATTTAACACATTCCTTGGGCTGGGGAGACAGCTCAGCTGGTAGAGTGCTTGCCTTGCAAGCATAAGGCCCTGAGTTCATTCCCCAGCACCGCAAAACAAAACAACAACAAAAAAAACTAACACATCCCAAGACTAATTCTAAAACCTGTTCTGCCTGGTTTTTCATTTCCTGATACTTATCACTACCCCACTGCTATGACCACCATTTTTTCTCACCTGGATCACTATAATAGTCTCTTGACTCTCTCTCTCTCTCTCTCTCTCTCTCTCTCTCTGTATTGGAGATATAACCCACTTTACCAATGAGTTACATCCCCAACACTTTTTTTTTTTTTTTTTTTTTTTTTTAAATTTTGAGACAGGGTCTCAAAAAGTTGGCTAGAGTCTCACTAAATTGCTAAGGCTGGCCTTGAACTTGGCAATGCTCCTATCTCAGACTCCTGAGCTGCTGGGATTACAGGCATGTGCCACTTTGCTCAGCAACTATATAAGTCTCTTTATTGGTCCCTTTCCTTTAGTGTCTCACAATACATTCTCAAAACAGCAGTCGGTTTTTTTTTTTTAAATGTTAAGTCATAGCCTATCTTTTAAAATTACCAAAACCCTCTAAGAAACTTTCTTATAATTAAAGACCAAAGTCCTTAAAATGTCTTAAGTCCTGGTCTGCTTTGACCTCACTTCCTAATACTCTTCCTGCCTTGCTCACACTACCTCTAGCCAAACACGTTTCTTTGCTATCACCTGAACTGCTACCCACACTAAAATTTTATCACCTTCCATTGCTGTTTCCTCTGCTTATAACTGTCTTCCCCACAAAATCCCAGACATATGCACAGTTCCTTCAGGTCTATTTACCTTCTCAGTGAGGCTTAAAAGGATACTTTATATTTGGCTGATTCAATTCCTTTTCTTCAGTTTAATTTTTCTTCATAGCATCTATTGGTATCTGACCTATTACATGTTTAATTTCTTTTTTAAAAAAAAACTGAAATATATACATTATAGATCTTAAATGTACATTACAGATCTTAAATGTACAAGTCGAAATTTCACATACACTTACATACATTACTATTTTAACCACCACTAACTAGTATATATACCATTTTCAAAAACAGTAGGTTCCCTCATAAGAATTCTAGTTAACAACACTTCTCCAGAGGTGACTAATATTCTGACTTCTATCAATATCAATTGGTGTTTTGCCTATTATGAACTTTACTTCCATATGCACTCAGATATAATTAGTTGTTGATAGTCCTGTTTTGCCTACCAGAATGAAGCTTTGTGAGGGTTGGAACTTATCTGCTTTTCTCACTGCTGTATCTACAATAGCTATAAAAGGACTTGAAGCATAGTAGGTACTCAATATTCATGGAATGAATAAAAAACTTTAAAGTATCGACATAAATCTTTTCTTGAAACTTTAAAGAGCAAAAGGTTCTTTTTCCATAGAATTGTCTTTATCACTATTACAAATACTTCTGGAAATAAGATTCATAATTAAGCCTAAAATTTGTTAGAATTGTTTTAGGGTTGATTTAAAGTATCCTGTACCTAACTAAAAACATAACTGTGCTTACATTTAGATAACTTGGAAATAGTTTTTTAATATAAACCCTCTTTTTGTAAATGTGAACATTCTACAAAAGAGTTTGAGGCTGGGTACATAGCACACACCTGTAATCCCAGTGATGTGATTACAGTGATGTGATTTGAGGCAAGAGGATTGCAAGCAATTTATTGAGACCCAACAAAATAAAAAATAAAAAAGAGGCTGGGATGTAGCTCAGTGGTAAAGTGCTCCTGGGTTTAATCTCCAATACAAAACAAGAGAGAGAAAGAGACTGAGTTTGATGACCCATGGTTTAGATATTATCATAGCTCTCTTTTATTCTTTTATTCCATTTTCTTTGTGTAACAGTTACTGACTGATTTTCAAGTTGATAGGTGTTCAGTGACTGATCACACCTTTCATCTAACAAGTAAGATATTTCAATCAGGACAGCAATTACTCCTGAGAAAATGCCTTTTCCCTTTGAAGAAACCAGAAATTCTTTATAAAAATAAATCAAACTTAGTTCCTATGATATTCCTTGTTATTAATTTTATTTTTTCAAGTATGTCATGTTCTCTCTTAATTTCAGGTGTTTTTTTTTTTTTTTTTTTTTTTTGGGGTGCTGGGGATCGAACCCAGGGCCTTGTGCTTGCAAGGCAAGCACTCTACCGACTGAGCTATCTCCCCAGCCCCAATTTCAGGTTTTTATTTATAGTTCTACAGTGAAAACCATTATCTTGAAAAAACTTAGTCATTCTTTTTTTTTTTTTAAATATTTTTTAGTTGTCAGAGCTGGGATCGTAGCTCAGTGGCAGAGTGCTTGCCTACCATGTGTGAGGCACTGGGTTTGAACCTTAGAACCCCATAAAAATAAACCTGAAATAAAGGCATGCTGTCTATCTATAACTACAAAAATTAAAAAAAAAAATTTAGTTTTCAATGGATATAAATATTTATCTATATGTGGTGCTGAGGACTGAACCCAGGGCCTCAGCAAATGTTCTACCACTGAGCCACAACCCCAGTCCTTATTTATTCTTTTTTTTTTTTTTTTTTTTTTTGCGGTGCTGGGGATCGAACCCAGGGCCTTATGCTTGCAAGGCAAGCACTCTACCAACTGAGCTATATCCCCAGCCCTTATTTATTCTTTTGACTTAAGTGAATATACTAGTTTTAAGAAGCTTTCCCTACTCTCTCTTCTGGGCTAGGTTAGATGTTCATGCCATATGATGGCACACACTTTGTACTTTCCCCTTCATATCCTCGTTATTTGATAATATGTTTCCGTATTGTACAGAACATCAGTTATCCCTGCCCTCATGGAACTCACATGAGGGTAGGGATAACTGATGTTCTGTTCAATAAGTAATCCTTAGTGCCAATGTTGTGCCAGGCACAGAAAAGATCCACCATTATAAAGGGACTAAGATTTATATGAATCTTGGAAATTTGGTATGAATGACTTGGTTCCACTTGAAGGCAGAAAGAAAACATTTTATCTTGCTTGCCAAAATAAAATATTTTGCTTCTGATATTCAATTAAAGCTTAGATCTTCTCTTTATTGCTTTTCCCTCATCTACTTTATGTTCTTTTTTTTTTATTGTAAACAAATGGGATACATGTTGTTTCTCTGTTTGTACATGGCGTAAAGGCATACCATTTGTGTAATCATAAATTTACATAGGGTAATGTTGTTTGATTCATTCTGTTATTTTTTTGTTCTTTTGTTTTTGATGTCACAAAAATTCCCTTCATGTTTACTGAACATTCTTTTCTTAAGGTCTCAGAATTCACAAAAAAGAAAAATACCCTTTCCTGATCCTTTTTTGGGGAAAGGAGTATAAAAATATGCTTCTAAATAACTTTGATGATTTAAAATTTAAATTTCTTTAATCTTGTCCTACACATTGAGGGCTGAGAAACAGTTTTATAATCTAATAACTTAAACAGAAAAACAACCTTAATAAAATAAATAACAACACAGTTAATTATGTATGAAATGTATTTAGCCTTGTTACGTAAGTAAAAAGATGAAAGTTTAACACCCTTATTTCATTGTCAGTAATCTCGGCACTAAACCACTGAGCCACATCCCCAGTTCTTTTTATTTTTTATTTTGAGACAGGGTCTCACTAAGTTGCTTAGGATCTCACTAAATTGCTGAGGCTGGCTTTGAACTTGAGATCTTCCTGTCTCAGTCTCCAGAGCTGCTGAGATTACAGGCATGTGCCACCACACCTAGCTGGTTATCTTATTTTTTAAGCATAGCTCATATTTAAAGTTCCATCAGATATAAACTTTATTATAATATAAAACAAAATCTAGTTGCACAAATATTGACTATTACATTTTAGAAAACTGTGTTCAAAGTTGTAAACCCCAAATAAGGAAAGAGAGGGAAGGGACATTCTAAAGAGCAAAAAGCTTCAGAGACTTAACATTTTCAATAGACTCAGACAAACAAATTTCTAAGTCACAACACTCAGAATTACAAGATGTACTCCTCAAAAGAAAGCAAGTCATCTGACTTCCAAGGAAGAAATTGACATGAGTTTTATGAAATGTTAAGAAATAAAGCTCCTCTCGTAGAACATGATCAGATGAGGCAATAAAGGATAAAAACATTATGAGGAGGAAAATCTTGAATACTTAAACAACTATCTGCCCCTGAAACTGTGTGTCTGTGTAGCAAGATAAGTTCAAAATAATTACCTAAGGAAAAATTTTCGCCTTTAACACCTTTTCAGGTTGATATCCTTATTCAGCTCGACAGTTTGTCCTGACTATGAACCCTATTGCTAACTCAACCAATGACTACTTATAATTCTACTGAGAATAGCTATACTCTAGGAACTTCAAAAAGAATATAACCTCTTGATTTAAAAAACCACAAGAAGGAATAGTCACAAAAGAAGGATAGCTACTCACAAATAGCTATGACAAAAAGTTAATAGTCTTTCATAGGATGAAAGATTTGATGCAAAGAAAAAAAGGTTATACAGTATTGTACAGGAACAGCCAGTGATTGTAAATTCTAAATTAATAGATAAAAACAAAATGTTAATATGCTCCACTTTGTGCTTTATAAATAAAAATGTATGCTATTAATAAATGATGAAAATAAAGCTCACCAATACAGGTCTAAATGTTTTAAGAACATCTTTTATGATGATTATAAAAGAGTATTAAAAAACTACTTTTCTTATAGCTTAACCTTTACTTTATAAACTAAATATTCTATCTCTTATAGCCTACAAAAATTATCTTTACAATATAAAACATGATCTAGAAGAAAAAACATGAAGAGTGCACTTTAACAGTCTTAATGTTATTGTGAAAAATACTTCTATTCAGAAGAAATTTTTAGTCCAACTATATCGGCAGCAATTATAAGTTATTTCAATTGTTACTTAAGTCTTTCACAGCATTACAATTTTTTTGATACTGAGTAATGAAGCCAAATTCAACAACATTGAAATAAGTTTTCTTCACTTACCCTTGCATAGTGGAATTCAACTCCATAGAGTTCTAAGGTACGTGCTGTGTTTAGGTAATTAAATTCTGCTTCTGCAGGAGATAAGCCCCTGTAAAGACATCATCGGGTTAAAAAATTATATCTATTGCAAATACACCCAAGTTTGAAAAAGGTTATTTATCTGGAAAAATAACAGCCTAATTAAATCTTGTAAAACCACCATGCAGAACTCTTCCTCTTAGTTTCTGTGTAGTAACATCTTAACTTATATGGAGCATTCACTTTCAGTAACTCAAACTATTATCCTCCAGAATACTTTTTCTTCCCTCAGAAATATACAATATATCATTTTAAAAATTTATGAAAAACTGTACAAAAAAGAGTAAATTCATTTTTCTTTCTTTCTTTTTGTACTGGGGATTGAACCCAAGGGTGCTTTACGTTTAAGTTACATCACCAGCCCTTTTTATTTTGAGATAGGATCTTGCTAAGTTGCTTAGGGCCTCAGTAAGTTGCTGAGGCTGGCTTTGAACTTGTGATCCTCCTGTCTCAGCTTCCTAGGAAACTGAGATTACAGGCATGAACCACCGTACCCAGTTTAAATCCATTTTTAAAGACTTGACATCTAAAGCAAGTTTGAGAACCACTGCTCTAGATGTAAAATCTTTTTTTTTTTTAATATTTTTTTAGTTGTAGGTAGACACAATACCTTTATTTTATATTTATGTGATGCTGAGGATTGAACCTAGGGCCTCACGCATGTGAGGTGGTGCTCTACCACTAAGCCAAAAAACCAAACCCCAGATGTAAAATCTTAAAAAAAAATTTACTCCTATAGTCTTATGGCTCTAACAAAGGCACTTTTATATATAACGAGAAGCATTATTTCTCAAAAATTGGTTCACACACCATAGTTGCATTTACACCATATAGGGTGCTTCTGAAACATGCAGATTCTTAGGCAACCTTCAAAGCAGTGCTTTTCAGTGTCATGCACAGATTGGTGTTGTTTCACACCAAGTACAAAAGGGAGCGTCAGAGACTTTTATAGATATTTGGCAGTCACTTTATGTTAATTGAACCTAACAGTGAAAAAACTGGACTTTTTTTTTTTTTTTTTGATGGTGCTGGGAATTAACCCAAGTCCTCCTATATACTAGGCAGATGCTCTACCAAAAGATACAGCCTCAGCTCCCAGGACTAGAATTTTTTTAATGTCTTTATTTTATTTCTCCATTTTATTTTCTATTAGTTCATTTTTATTACATATTTCAAGACATATTACAAATAACATAATAATGACAGACTGGGGGAAGACTGGTCTTTCATCACAGATGGTTTCAGAAGTACAGTTCTATAGAGGGGATAAGGATAAGGTCAAGCTGTTTACATTTAATAAGTATCTCAAGTGATTCTTGTGACTACAAATTTGAGAAACAATGCTCTAGATATGAAGTCTTTTACAACAGATTTACTCCTGCTGGGTGTGATGGCACATGCCGGTAATCTCAGTTACCTGGGAAACTGAGGCAGGAGGATCTTTAGTTCGACGCTAGCCTAGAGTACTTGATAAGACTTTGTCTCAAATGAGAAACAAAATACAAAAACAAAAAAAGTGCTGAGGGTGTAGCTCAGTGGTAGAATACTCCTGGATTCAAATCTCAAACAAAACAAAACACCCAATTTCATACATAATTCTAACAGCCTTAGTTATCTGATGCTATGAGACAACAGCAGAGCTAAAGTGGTAAATTACAAAAGCAAAGATATCAACCTTTTGTTCATTAATGATACTAGAAAAGGGAGCCAACAACCTGCCAGTATATGATCATAACGAATGTTGTGTATGATTCTTCAAAAAGAAGGCAAAGTTGGCCATTGTAGTCCCAGTGGCTTGGGAGGCTGAGGCAGGAGGATGGTGAGTTCAAAGCCAGCTTCAGCAACAGCAAGGCACTAAGCAACTCAGTGAGACCCTGTCTCTAAGTAATATACAAAATAGGGCTAGGGATGTGGCTCAGTGGTTAAGTGCCCCTGAGTTCAATCCCAGGTACCAAAAAAAAAAAAAAGGCAGATGGCAAATTATACTTCTTTTTCTGTAACAGAGTGTATCCCCTATTAAACTGGACAATTCTGTTTTTCCTTGTCTATAGATCTGATGATCAATTTTTTAAACCAAACAGAAATATGTAATCACTATCTCATTTAATAAACCTTTTACTTATAGAAAAAAATTTTCATTATTGGTAAATTTTTAAAATCTTGTCTTTAAACCTTTGGTTCAGATACATGATATGTCAAACTTTCATTATAAAGCTATTTAGAGCAAAATAGCCCCCTCACTTCTTTACGCTATTCTATTACAATTCTCAGTCATTAGTCCATTTAGAACCTAGGTCAGCAAACCTTTTAGGGGAAAGGGCTGGATAATAAATATTTTAGGTTCTTAGTTGGTTTCTGTAACAACTACTGAACTGTGCTACTGAATGAAAGCAGTCATAGTTAACATATAACAAATTGCAGTAGCTGTCTCAATAAGTATTTATGATCATTGGATTTTGTGAAATTTCAATATGTACACATACATAAAACTATAAGAGTGTGTGTGTGTGTGTGGTGTGTATCTCCATATACACTAACACCCATTTTTAGATCATGGGCCATATAAAAATAGGCAACAGCCAGTTTGCTAAACTGTTTTAGATATATTTTTAGACACATGGGCTATTACTAAATGAAAGTAGTTTTCTTAATAAGAACTAATATTTCTTCAGTACCTTTCATGTGCTAGGCACCATCCTGAGTACTTTCTCATTGAAGACTTAAAATAACTCCAGAGAGATACTTTTATTATCTCTAGTTTACATACAAGAAAATGGAGAAGCAGAGGTATAGAGCAATTTGGCCAGTGTTATAAGATAGTAACCATATCATAAATTGGAATCAGGCAATCTGGCTTTCTAGTTCAGACTCTTAGCCAATATGCAACACTGCCTCAGCTCCTCCAGGATTCAGTATTTTGAATCATATGTTAAAGCAAAATTAAACTATGAACCAATCAACAATATCACTTCCTATTCAAAACAAAAAATGTCTTCTTGAAATCAATGTCACAGAAAATCAGGCTTACAAAACAATCAAAGCTGAGTATGGTAGTAAATGAAAAAAAATGCTACAGTTTTAAAAAGAATATTTTTATAAAATTAGTGTTACATAAGGTGCTTTCAGTTCATTACTGAACAGAATCAATTCCTTTCACATAGCTAAAAACTAAGACATACCAAGTAGATTGATCTGCAAGTTATAAACATATATTTATATTCCAAATTTATTCATAAATGACAATTTTGTTTAAAAACAAATAAATTTCTGTTTACAAATAACTTTATGGCTCTTAACAAATGAAAATAAGTCTCACATAATCTATGAAATAAGTAAAACATATTTTTAGTATAAATCCTACATTTCTTTATACCAATCTTATTTCTAATATTAAATAAACACATCAATAAGTTTGGAAATAATTTTAACTATTTCTCTAGAAAGAACATCAATAAGTTTACTGAATAATCAAAAAATTAAATAAATTCTTACATATGTTGCTGATGTAATTTTGCAATTTCTTTTTCAAAATCTTGAGGTTGATTAGGAATGAAAGAATAATCTGAGAGGTAGCCTGGCAAGTTTTCTGACTGATTGTAGTCTCCAAGTTCAGCTAATAATGAAAAGAAAATATTTACACATTAAAAAACAAATTTTTAAATTATTATAGTTAAAGCAGCAATGTCATCAATTCCACTATATTTCTGGGAGTAAAATATTTGGGTTTCTAATGTAACCATGTAAGAAGAATATTAAATGAATTGTTGCAGATCACTAAAGTAATCTGCAATGTTTAACATTCTTCTAGTTCTCAATTTTAAAGAAAAATTTTTTTTCAAAAATCAAATTAACTGTTAACTACTTGGACATTAATTTCCTCCAGTTTCTATTTTCTGCATAGTAACATATCTAAAGAATTCCTATATTAAAAGAAACATACTATCAACACAGACCACAAAGTCATGTTATTTGACCTAGAAGTGGGATGATACTTACACTGAACAGCAAATGAAGCTAAAAGGGCAGCAGTATTATAAGGACAGGGCAATCTGATAAAGCAAAACAGAAAATACACAACCCAAGGTTAAACACAGTAACTTCAAAAGTGCTATAATTTGTTATACTATTCATACCTGAAGTTTCCATGTGACTTAATTTTAACTACTAAGAAATGAACTTATGTGATGAAATTCATACTAAATGTAAACATTTTTGATAATTTGTAACAATTAATTACTTTAAGAATGCAGAATTAAAAGTAATTTTAAAGTTTATTACAAAAAAATTTAAAATAGCCCACCTTCCAGTAAGAATGTCTTGTTTGATTTGCAAAAAATACTGGTACCTTAGAAAAACAAAAACAAAAACAAAAACAAAAAAACAAGCATTTACTGGAATTACATTTTTAGTTTTCAGAAACTGTACACTTACATTAACAAATTAAAATATTTAGTACTTTTATAATCTATATATTAGCACATGTAATGCTAGCATATATATACATTAGTACGTATTTTTAAACTTTCATAAATCCATGAATATAAATCTTTAAAATTCTTTGAAATTATGAAAATTTATACTTTGAATGTCTTGTTTCCATTATAAAACTTCTTAAGATTCTTAAAAGTTATATGACCAAAGGAGAAAATTAAGGGATAATATTCTGAGGATTGATGTATGCAGAAAGTAAAACTGAGAAGCGTAGAGAAGTTTGAGCACCAGACACATAAGAAGACTGATAGCAATGCATTAGAAACCAGTTAAAGAAAATCTTCCTTTCTGCTGAGGAAAAGACAGAATCTGTGTTGATCATTTTATCTTTAGGCTTATTGAAGAAAAGAAAATGTCCACTTGCATTAGACTTAAGAAATCTGTACACACAAGAGAGATGAAACCTTATAGTCCACACACTTCAGGTTTGTTGTTAAAAGTAAAAAGTTGGTATGTGAAAGTATTCAGAACAATGTATGGGACACCAGACAGAATCACTCAATAAATATTAGCTCCTAGTATCTCATTTAATCCATACAACAAACACCTGAGGCTTAAAGATATTAAATAACTGGCAAAGGGATACTGTATAACTCCAGAGACTATGTTTATAACTGCAGTCTATCTGAATAAAAATAAATAGTATATTCTCTCTCTCCCCTCCATACAGTGTACATATATAGAAGAGTATGCATAAAAATGACATATATTAATATTTTGTATGAGTAAATGCTGGAACAAAAGTATGCTGAGTAACAATTACTATTTTTATAGCTTCTTTTTCCATATCTTCTACAAGCAATATGTATTCCTTTAATAATTAAATAAAAAAGAAATCTCTGATCAGAAAAATAACCTAAGTTCCTTTTCCTATTATTGTTCTACTATTATTAGAACTGTCAAATAATCGATTTCTTTAAAACAAACAAGACCATAAGCATCCTATAACCAGACTGCTGAGGTTGCTTGGAAGATGGCCTTGTCCTTCTGTCCCTCCTAGTGGGTAAGCCATTCACTCATTACTAATACTTAGGCAAAGTCACCTATGCTGTATAATGTTGGCAAAAGAACAAATTTTGTGGTTTAAAATGTTTCAACAGAGAATTTTAAGATTTTATTTCACCTAACTGAAAAAAAGGACTTATTCCTAGAATCAAAACTCATTAAAATTCCAGTGTAGCTTATCATTAACTAGCTCTATGACAATATTCAAATTACCAAAGAATAATTAAGGTTTTTAGAGAATCAGATATTCAATACCAAAGGGGAAAAAAAAAATACCTGAAACAAATATCCTACTTCCATATATTAATTTAGTACATAAATTCTCTGAGGTTTAATGTACAATACTATATATATTACCCACTTAATCCAAGACAGTGTATTTCTATCAAGTCTATTTGGTTTCACAATTACACATTAAAGATGGGCTGGTGATGTAACTCAGTGGTAAAGTACAAAGCATAATGAAGTCCTGGTCCTGGGTTAATCACTCCCCAGCACCACTAAAAAAAGAAAGATAAAAGGGGGCTCGGGTGTATGCTCATAACTCCCAGCAGCTGGGGAGGCTGAGACAGGAGGATAGAGAGATCAAAGTCAGTCTCACCAAGAGGAGGAGCTAAGCAACTGAAGGAGACCCAGTATTTAAATAAAACACAAAATAGGGCTGGGGATGTGGCTCAGTGGCCCTGAGTTCAATCCTCAGTACCTGCCCCCCAAAATGAAAGAAAACAGGGGGTTCCCAGCAGGGAAACAACCTTATAGTTAGGATAAAGGACATGTATATCCTTGATTTGTAATTCCTATTACTTGTATAGTATTTGCAATATAAAATTGCAAGTAATGCCTACTCCTTACTGAATTTTATTTACACACTAGTTTAACCAAACAGGATTATTACAGTAGAAACCAGAATTTAAGTACTAGGCTAAATCAACCTATGATCTTGGGCAAATTACTTAAAATGTAGTTTAAGCCTTTGGTTTTTACACTTGTAAAAAGGAAGTAATATAATTTGCCTATTGCCTCTATTTTAGAAATTTAAAAAATCCAAATTCTAAAGACGCCAGCACTGTCAATATTGAATGACATTTAATGGAAGTCCTTTGACTCCATTCTTTTTTTCTACTTATTCAAATGGTATCTCAATGAGTAAGGGGGATATAGTAGATCTGTTGTTTTGTTGGGTCTTAATTAAGTCCTAAAAATTTGGCAGCTGTGGACACAGTGTCTTTGTTACTAATCAGGATCATCCTATTAAGATTACCCAAGTATTAAAGTTTTAAGAGTATTTCTTACCCTGGCTATATGTATTAGAATCACCTGGGGGAACCTGTGAATGCCTATGTACATGTCCCATCTGAGACCTTTTAAATCAGAATATCTAGAGGTGTGACTAAATAGTACGGTTTAAAGTTCTCCTGATTCTAATTTATATTCAGGGTAGAGAATCACTTATTACATTATGATAATAAAAACTAGCCAAGTACCACATTTTGCCAAAAAGTACCAGTTGTAAGATTCTATAACTAAAACCCATTATATAGGGTTTTGAAAAAGAATATTATTTCTAATGAAAACAAAGATAGTCCTCTAGACTGAGCACAAGTTCATTCTCAACTAAAGTCAAACCTGACTTCACTTTCTTTATTGTCAAGAAGTTAATCTGACTTAATTATCAGTGGGACACATTTATTTCTCAATTACATTTTTAACACAGGCTATAAAAAAATCAACACATTCAAGTTCCACTCAGAAATTCAGGCAATTCTAAGTGAAGTAAATTATGTACCTGGCTATAATTGATGATATTTAATTGCTTACTTTAACAAACTTATAAACATTAAACATGTTAGAAATCTAATTATTGGTATTTTAATTATGAATATTTCTTAAACATTCACAGTCTGGTTACATATAACATATGCTATGAAATATTTTTTTCCTCAATTTCAAGTTATTTACATAAACCTGGAAATGAAAAAAGCATTTAACACTGTTTTATAAATCAAAATTTTCATTAATTGAAAGTTGTTTCCTTGGAGTGCATGCAAAATCTGGAAAAGTTTTACTACATTGAGAATTAATTACAGAAAAAGATCTCATTATTTTAATTATTCAAAAGCAAAGTTGACTAAGAGCTATAAGACTAAAGAGTATTCATATAATACAACTTTGTTTTTCAAGATAAATTAGCTTGGACTTTACTACTGGTCGCCAATGTCAGGAATATCCTGTATTCTCAAATTTTCTCATTATTAAAAAAGCAATACCTAGTCTCCCCCAACAAATACACAGAAAAGGACTTTAAAGAATTTCAATCTAATTTTTCTTCCTTGGTTTAATATTAAAAACCCTACAGATACCTAAGAATAGGATCTTAGGTTAATTCAGTACCATTAATTTATCCTTTTGTTTTTCCACTCCAACACAGCATTCTAAATATAACAAATACATGAAAATCAAATGCTTTGTCTTTACAACCTTTAGGTACAGATCTTTAATTGGACACCTATCTTCTGGAGTAATTCTCAGTGTAGTCACTGACCAGTATTCTTACATGTGGGAACTTTACAGAAGGTATACTACACTAATTCTTCATTTTCAAAAATTAATTACTAATTTTACCTTTCAAGCAATGCACAATGTCATTTTTCAGGTTATTTTAGATAATTACATTCATTATACTGTCAGTATTTCTCACATCTTTCTACTCTAAACATGTTGCCTAATGCTCAACATCACTAACAAAATGCTCATTTGGATCTTTCCTGTGTATACTCATCATGATGGTACAGATGACAACAAAATTAGACAGTTAACACAAACATGGTTTTAAAATGGGTAATAAAGGGGGCATGCAAAGGCTGAACTTTCTGCAGCATTCTTTATAAAAATCTAAATTTTCTTTAGAACCAAAGATTAAAAACAAGTAGGGAACTGGGGCTGTAGCTCAGTGGTAGAGCGCTTGCCTAGCATGTGTGAGGCATTGGGTTCAATCCTTAGTGCCTCACATAAAGGTCCACTGACAACTAAAAAAATATATTTAAAAAAAATAGGGAAAAAGATACCTATTGACAACCATTATTCCTACATATGTAATACATTTTAGAAATTCTATGTTCCCTTCAATGAAAGGAAAAAATACATAGAATATGCTTTTTTCATTTTTAGTTGTAGATGGACAGAATACCTTTATTTATTTTTATGCGGTTCTGAGGATTGAACCCAGGGTCTCATACGTGGGAGGTAAGTACTCTCACCACTGAACCCAGTCCTAGAATATGCTTTTACATGAAAAAAAATACAATAAAAAACTCTCACATGCATAATCCTTTGGACACAATTTTGGCATCACCTGATTCTTTTATTACAGCACTGCTTTTGTTTTACATTGCTCAGGATTGAACCAGGGCCCTTGCATATGCTAGGTAAACACTCACCACTGAGCCACATCCCCAGCCCACAGCACTGCTTCTTAACCATTGTTCACAAAAATAAATGAATGCATGAATGAAAGAATGTGGTATTTGTATGGCTCAGGAGGTAGTTTGTGGCTGGATGGGGCATTCCTGAGAATCTAATATCCTAAAGCCCTCTCAGTCATCCAAAAGGAGAAGTAATAGTTATCTTGGATCATCCATAATTTACTCTGTGTGCTGGTTGGAAACGTTAGAATTACAACATGGTAATCTATTTTGCCTAATTAGTTTCAAATTTTCATATTAGAATTTTGACAATGTTTTCAAGACAAACATGCTCCATAAACCCACCTTGTATACTCTTCTTGTAACTTGTTGGGGTCACTTACAAAAAATTTGACTCTAAAGTTCAAACTGTAAGGAGATCCTCCTAGAATTAATAAAAGCAGTTCTAATTAATCAGATTATATTAATCCTTTATCTTTGTAAGGTATACTTGTAAAACGTCAAGTAAATATGTATGCTCACTCTTTAGCTGCTTCCTTATTGGTTTGTTTGGATCCAGCCACCTCTGAAAAATAAATAAAGAAGACTGATTTCTTTATACTTGAGTACCTATTTTTTGCAAATCTGTTGCATTTGAAGAATAACACTAGGAAATCACATTTTTGAAAAAGTTTAGGTAGGAAAAAAATCATTAAATTACCAATAACATTGCTCATATCGAAAATAAAGTTATGATAGAAACTGCCGAATATATTTGTGTAAGCTTTAAGATTTTGATTTGCATTTCCCATCTAAGTATTAACTGTGCAATAACCTCTATTTCAAAAGTAAAGACACTTAATTACAGTGATTGGAAGTGACTTCCATAAATTTAACTATTTTATCTGGCAAGTAAAAAAACTCCCTCTCATAATCAGTCAAAATTTTAAGTACAGAAATGGAAATACTCTAAAGTAATACTCTATTACTTTAAACTCACCCACCCCACCTCAAAGAACCCACACACTTTCTAAGACATAATGTTTAGTTTGGGGAAGAACAACATTTTGTCTGTAAGGATTTTAAGCAGTCTCAATACTTTCAAATGCCAATTAGGCTCTATTTCTGCAAAATTATAACTGAATTCAGAAAATATTTCAACTGCCAACATATTTCGTTAAAAAAATGAAAGAACCCCAAATGAAGCAGTATTTTCAAAGCACTGCAAGATATGTTATGTATCACTGTTTTTAAACCTAACACTACCCATATTTGATTCCATACAAATCACAGATTTATTTAATATTTTTATACATAAGTATGTGCTGAGGACTGAACCCAGGAAGGGGTAAGTAAGTTCTCTATCACTAAGCTACACTCCCAGCCCCAATAAATTTTAATGAAAAAACAAAAGTACACCAAGAATCTTCTCTCTTCATTATATGTTACATGTTGATTCTATCTTCAAACTATACTTAAAATTGAACACTTTTTCTCCATCTACTCTGCCACCATCCATATTTCTGATGTAGGTACTGGTCATAGCCTTCTTTTTTTTGGTACCAGGGACTGAACCCAGAGGTGCTTAACCACTGAGCCACATCCCCAGCCCTTTTTTATATTTTTTCTGACAGGGTCTTGGTGAGTTGCTTAAGGCCCCCGTCAAGATGCTACAGTTGGCTCTGAACTTGTGGTCCTCCTTCCTCAGTCTCCCAAGCCACTGGGATTACTAAAGTATGCTACCTCCTCTGGCTGGTTATAGACTTTTAATTGCTTTCTCAATTTCTTCCCTCTCTTCTCTTTGAAAAGTTAGTGGTCTTTTAAGATAAACTTGATTGTGTCAATCTTGGGCTTAACATCTCTTGATAATTTCTTAACGCCAAGGTCCAAAGTCCTTACTATGACTTGAATGGTCTCTTCTTACTTTTCTACCTTCAATTACCAAGTTCTAGCCATAGTGGTCTCCTTCCTGTTTCTCAGAGATTTGATCTTAGAGTCCTCAATTTCAGGCTTCCATTTCATGAAATGTTCCTCAGCTTTGATATGTCTGGCTCCTTCCTCATTATTAGTTTAAATCTCACCTCTCAGAAGGAGCTCCTTCACTGACCACTCTACCAAAAGTATGTTACACAGCTCCCACTTAGTTGTTTTCTATAAACAAGGAATATTAAATTCCTTTATAACATTTGCTCAATTATAGTATGTGTGGTTTTCTGTTTTACTGGCTATCTCTTGGATTATAAACTGCATGAAGTCAGGGATAAAATCTGTTTCAGTCCTAGGGAATAATATTGCCCAAATCAGATTGTTACATTGTATATATGCACAAATATGTAACAACAAATCCCACCATTATGTATAACTATAATGTACCAATAAAAGTTATATGAGGAAAAGTCCGTTTCAGTCAAAATGGAATAGCCAGTACCAGAACAAGGTTTGGTGCATAATATGAATAAAAATATTTATTGAAGGCTGAGGGTGGGACTCATCTATTCCATTGCCAATAGTCACCTGGTTTTGAGCCCTGTTTTGTTTTTTTCAATTTGAAAATTTTATTGGCTAATAGACAATTGCCACACATCCTTCCCACCATCATCCTACTAGTCTTAAATTTAATTTGCAAAGGGAAGCAGAAACCAAAAAGGATTTCTTAGGTACTTGACAAAACTGAAGAAGTGGGAAAAAATATGTTTACAATTACTGAAAATAAAACGTCTCAGTTAAGAAAAAATTTTTCTTTGTATATATTTTAAAATAGCTTTATTTTCCATTTAGGAACTGTGGAAATAGTTACTTATAATGTTTGGGAGGGTACCCCATTTTGTAATAGGTGGTCTTCTAGATTCTTTTCAAAGGGTGTTCACATTTCCTATAAATCGATGCTGTCTGGCAGAGCCTTCTATTCAGCTTTCTGACATCTTATCAAGAATTTGTAGAGGGGCAAGAATTCTTGCCCAATTAGTTTCTACAATGCAGCCGTTTAAAACCATCTCATCCAAAATGATGTGTACTTTATCCAAATTAAACATTATATCTAATTCACTCACTCGGCTGCAGTACTCATCTAAAACTTCCACAAAATTATGGATGAATTCATAAATAACCATCTCATTCTCAGTGTCATTAACTCCAACCACAATGAAGAGAGCTGCATATTGCCGATATATCAGTTTAAAATCCTTATATTCAATGAAAGAGCATTGTTCATTGGATTGAGAGAGACAGCTCTTTATGACTTCTGTTTCTAGAAGTGTACGCTTATTAATCTCCACATGTTCATAGTTCTTAGAAAGTCGGGTCTGCCCTTGTTTATTCACCATAAGGAAAAATTTTATCATTTTTTCTTGGTCAATATTTTTTCAAATATAGTTTAAAAGTTATGGCAAGGGATGGTTGTAATTGGAACCTTGCTGGGGTCAGTGTGTGGGATGGCTGTTGCGGCGGGGTTCCCAGTCCGGTGCTAGGGTGGCAGGGGGTGGATTGAGCCCTGTTTTAACACATTTGTCTACCCTATTTATCTACCCATTTATCTACTTTTTCACTCATCTATTAATCTAGTATTTTTTCATATTTTCTATGAAAACAGCAAACTACATTACTTTAATAGTTGTCTAAAATCAAAATTAGAATCAAATAATTTATCCAAAGTCTGAGTTCCTCATCTACTTCCCCTTCAAAATATTCTGAATATAAGAAATATAAATACAATTACATACACAAACAGATGTGGTAAACTGTCATAACTTTACAAGGAATACAAGGATAAGTACCAATAAACTTAACAACCCTCATCAATGATGTCAAAGAGATATGACTTAGGTTCTCAGATTAACCTCAAAGATGGAACAAAGTTGTAACAAGTACTACTGGACAGCAATGATAGCATTCACGAGAGCATTCATTCAGCAAGGATAGCTCAGCCAAAAGAAAAACTAGGTAAAAGATAACAAAGAAGTCCTACATATCAGTAAGAAAAAAAACAAACTTTAATAGAAAACAAATCAAAGAATAAGGTTAGATGTTCATACTTAAGGAAATAAAAGTGGCATTTACGAAAAGATATTCAATCTAGATCACAGGGAAATACAAACCTACATTAGGTTATTATTTTATTCTTTTCTTGTCTTTTTTTTTTGGAGGTATAGGGGATAACCAGGTATTTAACCCAGGGGTTTTACCACTGAGCTACATCCCCAGTCCTTTTATTTTTTTATTTTGAGATGGGGTCTCAAAGTTGCTGAGGCTGACCTCAAACTTGTGATCCTCCTATCTTAGCCTCCTGAGTTGCTGGGATTACAGGCACACACCACTGCACCCAGCTAGGTTATTATTTCTCAATAGCAACATTGGCAAAGACTAAAACTTCTGATCACATAACACAACACCAAAAACATGATAAAAACAGGTACCTTCATCCACAGCTTCTCAAGAGTATAAATTATACCATTTTGATGGATGACAATTTGGCAATACTGATCAAAAAATGCATATGATACAGACCCAGCATAAATTTTTTTTAGACATCAATAAAAACTTTTAATGCTTTTAGAGATGTTATAATATCTAAAACACACCAACTCCATTGATTGCTGATGTAAGAGCATGAGTGTCTATTGTACTTGTCTCTGACTTTTTTAGTATGTTCTCATTAGTTATACATGACAGTAGAATGTATTCTGACACACTGTAAAGTGGAGCATAACTTCTCCTTCCTCTGGTTGTACATGGTACAGTGAGTCACACCAGTAGTGTAATCATACATGTATATAGAGTAATACCAGCGTAAATTTTTATATAGCGTTCTGATATATTCAAGACCATAAAATTTCCCAGTTTAAAATGTACATTAGTAAATTCACTATATTGTGCAATCATCACCACTAATTCCAGAACATTTCCATCATCCTACTGCAAAATCTATACTTATTAATAATCAGTCTCATTATGCCCCTACCATAAACTACTTTCTGTCTCTGGATTGCCCTTTTGGACTTTCATATGAAGGAATCATACAACACATGGCTATTTTTGTTTTCAGTTTGCATTTAGTATGTTTTCAAGGTTTATCTATATTGTAATATGTCTTTTTTATAGCTGACATTTGAGTTGTTTTACTTTTATGCTATTATGAAGATTACTGCTCTGTACAACTGTGTACAAGTTTTTGTGTGAACATATTTTCAATTCTCTTGGGTACAGACCTACGAGTAGTATTGTTGGGTCATATGGTAACTTCATATTTAACTTTTTGAGAAACTGCCAAACTTATTTCTGTGGTGGCTGTACCTTTTTATACTCTCACCATCAACATTCAAAGGTCCCAGTTTCTTCACCTCATCAACATGAAATTTTAATTTTTAAATTTTATTTTGAGACAAGGTCTTGCTATATTGCCCAGGCTAGCCTTAAACTCCTGAACTAAATTTGGTCCTCCTGCCTCAGACTATCAAGTAGCTGGGGCTATAGGCATATACCACCATGCCTACCAATATAAGCTGTTTAAAATTGTTTCCATCTTAGTGAATGAACAGTGGTATGTCATTCCTTTTTACTGTTGAGTAATAGTCCGTCGAATAGATACACTACTTTTGGTTTACTCATTCATCACTTGATGGACATTGGGCTCTTTCTAATTTTTAGCTATTATGAGTAGTACTACTATAAACATCTTAATACAGATTTTTATGTGTGGATATATATTTTCAAGTCTTGGGTACAACATATCTACCTGTGTAATTTCTTACAGGAACTGTTTCATTACATTTTGAAAACAAGTATTAAAAACCTTCCAGTTCTGTTCTTATATAAATGGGAACTGAGGTTATTTTACCACCTATGGTCACAGACTGCTTTTCTCTTTGCCAACAACTGCTGTACCAATTGGATTATTGTGCTGCATCCAAGAAAAGATGAACTGTGCAATGCAATATATATGAATTTAAAGTATGATAATACTGTATTGAAAACCATTAATATCTGATAAATATTAATAGCTAATATTGACATCATTGTCAATTTAGGCATGAAGCTGTTAGTCTTCTCAAAGCCAATTTCTTGTTCCATTTTTTTGGATGGATCTCTTGTTTATTCTATACAGTATTTCATAAACAATTTATGTATCTAAAATACAGGAATAAAATTTCTAACATAAATTTATATTTAGATTTATAATATTTCCTAATATATTGTCTAATATATGCTAAATTTCTGGAAAGTTCCATTTGAAAAAGAAAATATATGGTTGCTTAAACTTGGTATTTATTTTGTAATTGAAATATGTATTATTTATTTGCCACATACTTTAATAGTGAAAGAATTAGTCTTCTACCACATCTACTCTAACTAGTGAGCTTTTTTATTATGACAATTATATTTTTTCCCTTGCATGGATACAATACCCTTTCTAATCAGGCTAATACAAATTAGAGTTCTTTTTCATGTTTGTTGAATCATATCCCTCCTCCCATTCTCCTGTCAGTCTCAACAGGACTCACTGCTAAATATGGCATAACCTAAATCATTTAATTTCTCAGTATACCAATTTTCTCATCTATAAAATGAAGATGACAGTATTCAACTCACAGTGTTAACAGGTCTAAATGGAAAATAAATAAAATACTTAGTGCATTGTAAGTGATTAATATATTAACAATGTACACTGAGTTTGCCATCTTGCAAGAGCCATTGTATCTTCTTTTTCAAATACAATATGTATTTATTTTTAAAGAACATAAATATGGAGTATTAAGATGGTTATTTGAAGCAATCCATGAAACAACTGACAGTTACATACATAAAAATTGATGAAATTTTGAGTCAGGGAACCAGAAGTATGAAAATTTCTTGAAAATGGGTGACATATACATTCTTTCCTCTGTTTACTGGTAAAGGAAAACTGTTTTTACATGTGATTTGTAGGAACATCATACTAGAAAAAAATGCCTATTACACCTATGAGTCCTTAGAAAAGGAAACTTGTCAGCATGTAGTTAGATCCTGGCTTTTTGTTGTTAACTCTTTATCCCATCTATGTCTTTGGATTGGGGAATTTAATACATTTACATTTAAATGGCTGACAGGGAAACACTTTTGTATCATACCTTTTTTTGGCCTTCATTTCCTCTCTTCCTTCCCTCCCTGTATTTCATTTTGTTTTGCTTTTCTTTTCTTTGGTAAACATTTTGATTTTCTTCTCACTTCTTTTTGTATATAGTCTATAAATATTTTCTTTGTTGTTACCATGAGGATTACACATGGGATTCTAATGACAATCTATGTTAAACTGATGTCTACTTAATTACAATTACATACAAAAACTCTAATTCTTTACAACTCTGCCCTCAACTGTTTTCAATGCTGAAAAATCACATCACTACATATGTATTCTAACACAGATTTTATAATTATTCCTTATGCATTTCTTTTAAATTCCACAGGAAATAGAAAGTGAAGTTACAAACCAAAAGTAAAATAACTGTTCTTACAAGTGTTCATGTATAATTGCATATTTACATAACTTTATTTCTGTACAACTCTGACTTACTGTCCAGTGTCTTTTCATTTCATCTTGACGGACTATCTTCAGCATTTGTTTTGAAGGCAGGTCTTGTGGTAATGAACTCCCTCAGGTGTTAAGTATCAATGTCTTCTGACATCTGGAGTCAGTGAGGCTATTCCCCTGCTGTCAATGTCTTAATTTCTTCCTCATGTTTGAAGGGCAGGTTTGCTGGATACAAAATTCTCAGTCAAATAGGTTGGTAACTTACATGTGTCATTCCACTGCTTCTGACCTGTAAGGCATTTACTAAGAAATTTTATTAAGGATTCCTTGTACATCTTAAGTCACTTTTCTCTTGCTGCTTTCAAGATTCTCCCTTGGCCTTTCAACAGTTTTATCCTACTCAGAGATTGGTGAGCTTCTTTTACTTGTATATCCATATCACTGGGAAATTTTTGGCCATTATTTCTTCAAATAATTTCTTTGCCCCTTTCTTCTCTTCTCCTTCTAATGGGTTTTCCTCTGGTTTGATTCTTCCACCACTCCTTGAAGATCCAGTCTTCAGAAGATCCATCTTCTAAGACATCCTTCTTAACATCTGTTTGCTAATGGTATTAATTTGTGAGTGTATGTATCATCTGACATTGCAAAGTAACCAAAAGTAAACAGAAGCAGGAGCAGGTGCAAAGTCTATTCTTAAACTGTAATTAGTGAGAGTTATACATTTTTAGTATTTTGCTTGAGGGCA
The DNA here is from genome assembly GCF_902686445.1 of Sciurus carolinensis. Classification (NCBI taxonomy): domain Eukaryota; kingdom Metazoa; phylum Chordata; class Mammalia; order Rodentia; family Sciuridae; genus Sciurus; species Sciurus carolinensis. The sequence goes on from NC_062215.1 coordinate 79,047,954, forward strand.
ATCTCAATTCCTTCAAAAAGCAGGTGAATAGCCTCACTGACTCCAGATGTCAGAAGACAGAGTTAAGGACAGGCAGAACATCCAGAAAATTGAGGATGAAATCCTGAAAGGGAAAACTCAGCAGAAAGTAGGCCCAAAACCTACATATATAAGTCACCTCAACTCTGGGTGACACATGAACTATACATGCAAAGACCCCAGAGTTCCATGAAAAAGCAATTAGAATCTTAAAAGAAATGAGTAGAGATACTACTCCCCAAAAAGGAAATAAAATATGGAATGTAGGTCCAACCAAATTACTCATTTTCAATATACAGTCTAAGTTGTAACAAATGTATTCAGCTAGGTAACCATCACCATCGCAATCAATTTCTAATACTCTAAAATGTTCACTGCATCCCTTTGTAGTATACCAACCAAGCCCCAGACAACAACTCATCTGTTTTTGGTCACTATCAATTTTGTTTGATCTACAATTTAACACAAATGGAATCATACAGAGTTCCACTGTATAACTACACAACATTTATTTTAATCCCTTTTCTTTACTGATGGATATTAAAGTGAACTTGTGCTTGGGGTATTGTGATTAAAGCTCCTATGAACGTTTGTGTACAAGATTTTATATAATGTTTTCATAAGTGGAGTTTTGTCAGGTGGTATAATATAATAAATGTGTTTAGTTTTTATAAGGAAATACCAAACTATTTTCCAAATGATTGCATATTTTTATATTCTTACAAGCAATTCTTCTCTGCTATTCCACATCCTTTCCAACACTTGGTATTGAAAGAATTTTTAATTTTAACTATTCTAGTGAATGTGTTCTGACATTTAACTGTGGTTCTATTTTTTATTTATATCCCTCATTGAGCAATGTTTAATACATATCCTTTATTGCAGTGAAAAAGTTTTTTTCAAATTAGGTTCTCATTATGAATGGACATTAAGCTTTATTCCATGTAAATTATACTTCAATTACATTAATTCAGGGGGGAAAAAAAACCTCTACATTAACAGCATACCTGATGGTGATTCACTGAATTCTTTCTTCTTAAGATAGAGAAGACACTCTATCCCATCACTGCTATTCATCACTGCTATTGATCATTTTAACAGTGGTCTCAGCCAATGTAATAATGAGTTTAAAAATAAAGACTGGAAAAGAAGTGAAACTGTTCCCAGAGATGATAATTTACAGAGAAATCCTAAGGAATTAATGAAGAAAAAATATTTGAAATAATGTGTATTTAGCAAGGTCTCTAGACACAAGTTTAATACACAATCAATTGTACATTTAACCAGGAATACAAGCCAGGTTTAAAATCTGAAAGTCAGCAGGGCACAGTGACACAGACCTGTAATCCCAGTGGCTGGGGAGGCTGAGTCAGAAGGATTTCAAGTTCAAAGCCAGCTTCAGCAATGGCAAGATGTTAAGCAACTCAGTGAGACCCTGTCTCTAAATAAAATACAAAATAGGACTGGCTCAGTGGTTGATTGCCCCTGAGTTCAATCCCTGGTACAAACAAAAAAAACCCCAAAAAAAACAAAAAAAACTCAGTCAATGTAATTTACCATATATATACATAGTAATCTATATAGAAAGTCTTATTAATTTACAAAATGTAGAATTAATGAGTTTAATTCCTTTCCCTTATAGATCACTCTACCTTAACTATATCTAGTCCTATTGACTTTATCATCAGCACTCATTTTTCTTCACTTCCTACAGTCAATCATTACTTTTCATAGTAACATCATTAATACAACTATCTTCCAGGTGTCTCTAAATTGTAATTCTATTAGTCATTGGCTACACTGTAAACAGAGTGACAGAGATAAAATACGTCTTACATTTGGTATATAAATAAATCCTTAGGTAAGTATGATCCTTTTACCTGTCTTTTCCCGACTTTATATTCCAGTCAAATTAAAACATTTTTAAAAATTTCTCAAATACAGCATTCCTGTCTCTTTACTCTGAAACTTTGCATATGCTGCTGCTTCTTTCTGAAACACTTCTCTGTATCTCCGGTACCTCTGTCATTCCTCAAGAAAGTACAACAAGGTTAAAATTAAAAAAAGAGAAAAAATAATAAAAAGCATTTAACAGGTTACCAAAGAGGTTTATACAACAGGTAATAAGAGCCTAAATTAATGTTATTATAGTACGAACACATGAAAGAAATGTAAGAGAGAAATAATGATTGAAATAAAAGCAAGTACTATATGAACTGTTTATACTGAACCATGTGAAATAATGGTCATCCTCTATGTGACTTTTCCAGTATTTATTCAAGCCTGATAAAAGAAATAATTCAGCAACTTTGAGTTATGTGTTAAAAAAAAAGAAAATGAGATGGGTGTGGTGGTGCAGCCTGTAATCCCAGTGGCTCAGGAGGCTGAAGCAGGAGGACTCCAAGTTCAAAGCCAGCCTCAGTAAAAGTGAGGTGCTAAGCAACTCAGTGAGACCCTGTCTCTAAACAAAAAATACAGAATAGGGCTGGGGATGTGGCTCCGTGGTTGAGTGCCCTGAGTTCAATCCCTGGTATCCCGCCGCCCCCCCCCCCCCAAAAAAAAAAAAAAATTCAGCTGGGCATAGTCGCTCACACCTACAATCCCAGCGAAATCAGGAGACTAAAGCAGGAGGATTCCAAGTTCCAGGCCAGCCTGAAAACCCTATCTCAAAATAAATGTAGCACCCTAGGTTCAATTCCCAGTACAAAAAAAAAAAAAAAAAAAAAATGTTGACAGATAAATCAAACTATTCCACATAAATAAAGCCATATTCAATTGTTGTAATATTTTATTAAGTTAGAACAGAGATTTCCAAAATGTGGTTCTGGGGCTTGCAACTCAAGCATCACATGGAAACCAGTCATAAAGACAGTCGAGAATACAAATAGTAATAATACATACTAGTGAGGATGTGGAGAAAAAGAAACACTTTTACGCCATTGGTAGGATTCTAAATAAATACAACCACTATGGAAATTAATATGGAGATTCTTCATGCCACTCCTCGGTATATAGCCTAAAAAATTAAAGTCATCATACTATAGTGACACATGCATATACCCGTGTTTACAGCAGCATAATTCATGATAGTCAAACTATGGAACCATACTAGGTGTCCATCAATGGATGAATGGATAAAGAAAATGTAGTATATATACACAATGGAGTTTTATTCAGTCATAAAGAAAAATGAAATTATGCCATATGCCATATTCAAACAGTTGTAACTTGAGACCATTATGTTAAGCACCCTAAGTCTAACTCAGAAGGTCAAGGGTGGTATTTTTTCTCTTTTATGTGGAAGCTGGAAAGGAAAAGGGAAAAAGAAAGGTAAGGTAAGGTAGGGTGGGGTGGGGTAGGGTAGGGTAGGATAGGGTAGGGTGGAGTTAGGGTGGGGTGAAATATAAGTTTCACACTGGTAGGTAGAAATGGGATATTAACTATAAAATCTGACTCTAAAGATCCTTCCTTGGACACAGTTTGGTATCTCACAATTCTTCTGCATATTTAAATACTGAAACTGCAATCCAGTGGAAAAGAATGGCAAGGAGAATTAGAAAGACCAAGGTTCTGCCTTGAAGTAGTTTAGGTTTTATCTCTTTGAACTGAAATAATGTCTCATGAAAAATAAGTGCTTGATTAGATGATCTCTAAAGTCTCTTTTAGGTTTCTAAAATATTACGGTTCTAACTTTTCTGAAGAATTATTTTAGATGATAAGCAAGTAAACCCTTGGACCTAGGAATATATTGCCATTTAAGAAGGAACACTTGAAACAGAATGAAAGACAAAGTTAGAAAAAGTAGGAGAGAGCAAAGATCAACCTAGTACGAAATTCCTGTTTCCCTAAATTCATCCTGGTCTAATTAGGTTTAGAACAGAAATGTCTTCTTGCATACAAATTTATGTGATATAAGTTTTATCTCTTGTAGGAAACATAGGAAATATCAGTCCTTTTGGAATACTTTCTCAGGAACAATATTCTTATTTCACTGCATATTGGTCATCAATGCATTAACATATATTCATAGTAATAAAGGATTTTAAAGCAATATCAGTACAAAATTTTTAAAAAAGCATCACATAATGGTTATCTTTGCCACTTTTTGACAAAAAAAAAGGGGGGGGCATAAAATCTATCTTGTTTCTTCTCCAATCAATCTGAAGTCAAGACTATGCCTAGAGGATCTGATTTATGAGCACCAGCAAGATAATCTAAGAATTGATTGTTTTTTTTTTCTCTCCATGCAGTATCACAGACATCTTTTAGGTATTTTCTTAGCTAACAATTTACCTTTCTGGGAAAGGATCCATTACTGACATTTCACCTAATATTCGTATTTATTTATCAAGAAATAACAGTATAACTCAGGACGCTTGGAGAAAGTCAACTCATCTGAAGACAAAGTATGAGGAAAGATTGTTTTAATTTCAATTCAGTTTAGCATTTATTTTCACTGAGACTATTTGGCCCTTGGTTTATTTTTATCACATCATCCTCATATTTTCTTCTGGTTAGTTTGTGATGTGAAAGTCAATAAATGATACCAAAAACTAAATAGTACGATTTAACATTTTACATTTATTTCCCACTAACGATTAATTCACAGAACCAGGACTCAACCATGACAGAAAAAAAAAAACTAAACTAAACCAGATGTGGTGGCACACACCTGTCATCCCAGCAACTCAGGGACTGAGGCAGGAGGATCACAAGTTCGAGGTCAGCCTCAGCAACTAAGTAAGACCCTGTCTCAAAAAATAAAAAAACAAAAAAGGTCTGGTGATGTAGCTCAGTGGTAAAGTGCTTCTGGGTTCAATCTCTAGCAGCATACAAACAAACAACAACAAAAGAAAAAATGAAAAAAAAAAAAATAAACAAACAAAAACCCTACTTTCTCATTATGTTATTTTTATTTTCTATAGCCATTCTATCAGTATAGTCTTATAATGGATCTTTAAAACACTCATTCAGAGAACCATTTCTTCTGCTTCTTGGTTTTTATAAGCTGTACATAATATTTCCTTAAAAATGAACTCCTTTTACACTAATCAAAAGGATATTATAGTTTCTGTAAAAGTCTATCAAGATATAACTACGTAGATATATAAGGAATTCAACCAAAATTTGCAGTAAACCCTTCACCTAGGTTCATAAAAAGATGTATTTCCTTCCTTCGCGTATTTTATAATGTTTAATTAACAAAGTCAATAGCTCTACTATTCATCATATTGTTATTTTTGTTTCTATGATCTGATGTTTCTAATCAAAAGAACCATGATTACAAATACTATGAAATTATAGCTATGAAATTTATTCTCATTTGGGAGGGTCTCTTTTAAATTTTTTTTTTTTTGTGACCCTGGGGATTAAACCCAGGGACTTGTGCTTCCAAAGCAAACATTCTACCAACTAAGTTATATCCCCAGCCCTTAAATATTCTTACTTGGAAAATACCGAACCAAAAGATGATTTGTTAGAAATACTTCTCCATGAATACCATAAAAATCTAATTTCATTTTAGTGCAGATTAATAGGTCTCAAGGTATTTTGATTTTTATGCCCAGTCATCTTAAGTCAAGAGGCATGAATTAGTCTTACTTTTTTTTTTTTTTCCAGTTTCCTAGGATACACAATTAATGAAGCTGGCACTAGATTTATAGGCTGACTTATAATTATGAAAACCTTAAAGGTAATAACTTCTGATATCAAAAACATCAAGAAAAGGGGAACAAAGACATAAGAATTACCTCTAACAGTTTAAATAAAAATTTTAAAACTCATTAAATCAGTAAACATTTAAAACAAAAGGACTTTATAGTTTGAACAGAGATAAAAACTAAAATAAAAATGAAACTTACTGGGTTATCTGTGGAATCATCAGCCAACTGTAAACCAAAATAGTCTCGCTCAGTCAAATCAAGATGCTTGAAGACTATATCCAACAGAACTTGTCCCAGATCATGTTTCTGGAAGAAAAAATAAAATGAAACCGATTTTGCTTTATAACTGCTTGACTTTTTGTCCTCTTCTATTAAAATGCCAACTGTTTGTATACTAATGATTTGGTTTAGAGGAAACCTTCACATATAATAGTTTTTTAAGCAAACTGGTTCAATAGTACATAATAAATATGAAGATATAAAGAAACCTTTGAAAATGTCTCCTGCTTTCAGGCTATCATCATGGTATTCTTATCAGTGCCACATTAATTATAAATATGATTAATGTATGTACACATGTGTAATTAATGTATATGTTAATTTATATATATATATATATATCCATGGCATTTTTCTCATACCTTTTCTTATATTTAAATAATGACTGAAAAGTAACAGGCTTGACTAAATATAATTGAAAATATAATTTTGTGTAAAATAATGCCATAAAAAGGGCAACAAAAGATGGTAAAAATTATTTATAGCAAATGTGAGAAAGGACTATTATTTCATTATGATACTCGGAGAGTCTCAGGAACATGTCTCATTTTAATCTCACACTGACCCTACAGTGTACGAATTATTTATTATCCGTTTGTTTTAGTAACTATAACTTCCCCAAGTTCCACAGTTACTAAATTATGGCACAGACATGATTGTATTAATTCCCTAAAAAAAACAAATGAAACTGATGAGTAAAAACACAGTGAAATGACTAACATGTTTAGTAATAAAGGAAATAAAAATGGGAAATTACAATGACAGGACACATGTAAACAATGAAAAAAAATAAACTCAGTGAGCAAGATTAAAAAATACTCATTACTGCTAACACTGTAGATAGATAAAATCTGTTGGGAAAGGAATTTGGAAATGTTAACCAAAAGCAATAACAATATTGACTACTTTTGGGATTTTAACTTGAGTAAATGACATAAAACCCAATACTGGGGGAAAGAACTATATACACCAGTTATGTTCATTGCAGTGTTATTTATATAAGAGAAATATTAGAAAACACAGTAGTTAATATTGATATATTTTACCACTACTTTATCCATTCATGAGATAAAGTAGTTTGGAAGCTTCTAGCTATAAATCAGCTTCTAGCTATAAATCCAATCTCAGAGCTGAAATATTAAGGACATTTAATAGAGGTGAAATAGATTCCAGAGCTAGCTAATTCAGCAATGAAAGACATAATCAAGGACCAGATTTCTTTCCATCTCTCTCACCTGCATTCCAGGGTTGGTTATATTTGGGGGCCATTAGCAAGATTACCACAATTCCAAAATTCATACCCCTACAGGACAATGTTCAAAAGAACAAATTTCCTTGTAAAGTTACTTTACAAAGAGCTTCCCTTCATGTCTTATTGGCAAGAACTGGGTAAAATGACTATTAACCAAATTCATTGATGGTAGAAGTATGGGCTTCAAACAGGGCTTCTCAATGTTGTTGCCCACTCAATAATTTGGAAATATTTTTGATACTGAAGAAACCTACCTCCCTGCCCGCTCCCATTCTGATTAACTGACCTGAGAAAAAAGATCAAGCATTAAGTCTTTTGAAAAGTCTAAAGTGAGTTTAATGTCTAGATGGGATGGAATAGAATCATTTTCTGCTATGCCTCCAGTTCAGTGCAACTAATAAACATGCTAAAATGGATAGAATTTTTTAAACTTAAAAGAAGGCAGCAAGGCTGTGGTCAGATCACATGTGACTTTGTAGAATAATGTGTAGATAGTAAAACAAAACAAAACAAAACAAAAACCTGAAAGATAAATTAAAAGACTCCTGTGGTAATACCAAGAATAATGGAGGCCTAAACTAGAGTGACATCAAAGTTGATAAGCTCAAATGGATAAAAGGCAACTGACCATAGGTAAGGAAGGAGGGAACATCAAAGACAAAGTAACCACATGCCTGAATTATTCAAAAGTGTCATTAGTGGTACCATTCACTGATGGAAGGAACAATGTAAAAAACTGTACTCCACAGACAAATCTCAGTTTTAAAAACCTCCATTTTATATGAAAAAATGTTCAACATTTCTAGCAATTAGAGAAATGCAAACTAAATCCACAATGATATCCCATCTCACTCCAATCAGAATGGCAATTATCAAGAATACAAGTAACAATAAAGGTTGGTGAGGATGTGAGGAAAAGGTACACTCATACATTGCTGGTAGGACTGCAGATTGATATAATCATTATGGAAAGCAGTATGGATATTCCTCAGAAAACCTGCAATGAAACCATTTGACCCAGTTATGCCACTCATCAGAATATACCAAAAGGACTTAAAACAGCATACTATAGTGATGCAGTCACATCAATGTTTATAGCAGCTCAATTCACAAAAGCCAAGCTATGGAATCAACCAAGGTGCCCTTCAACAGATGAATGGATAAAGACAAGGTGGTATATACACACAATGGAATATTACACAGCCATAAAGAAGAATGAAATTATGGTATTTGCCAGTAAATGGCTGAACTGAAGACTATCATGCTAAGTGAAATAAGCCAATCCCAGGAAACCAAAGGCCGAATGTTCTCTCTAACATGCAAATGCTAACTCACAATAAGGGAGGTGGTGATACAAGTTTGCTGGATTAGACAAAAGGGAATAAAAGAAAAGGGAATGAGGATGAGAATAAGAAGGACAGTAGAATGAATTGCACATCACTTTACTATGTTCATATCTGAATACACAACCAGTGTAACTACACATCATGTATGACCACAAGAACGGGATCCTAATTAGAATAAGTTATACACTCCATGTATGTATGTGTCAAAAGATACTCTGCTATCCATAGATCTAAAAAGAAACTTTTTAAAAAAGAAATAAACCCCTACATTTTGAGTGCTTATGATTCAAACAAAGGAAGGAGAATAGAAGAACTTAAAAATCCAACTGAAAGCTGGGTCCACTGGTGCATGTCTATAATCCCAGCTACTCTGGAGGTTGAGGCAGGAGTACTGGAAGTTCAAGGCCAGTCTAAGAAATTTCATGAGAACTAGTCTCAAAATAAAATTTCAAAAAAGGGTTAAAGGTATAGATAAATGGTAGAGCTTCCCTGAGTCCAACTCCTAGTACCTAAAAAAAAAAAATCGAATTAGAAAAATAATACAAATAAATTTCTCATTCCTTGCCGTACCATCCATTTTCTGTTGCCAGTAACACAACACAATACCATTGACTGGGAGAGTTTTATGTTGTTTTTGTACCGGAGATTGAACCCAGGGGGCGCTTAACCACTGAGCCACAATCCCAGTCCATTTTTACATTTCATTTAGAAACAGGGTCTCGCTGAGTTGCTTAGGGCCTTACTAAATTGCTGAGTGAGCTCTGAATCTGTGATCCTCCTGCCTTAGCCTCCAGAGCTGCTGGGATTACAGGTGTGAGACACTGCACCTGGCTTGACTGGGAAAATTTTAATCAAGAAAGGTTTCTTTTGGTACATGGTTCTGAAAGTGCAAGGTCAAGGGGCACATCTGGCAATGGCTTTCTTGTTGGCAGACTCCTGGGACAACACAGATCATCATAAGCAAGAGACAAGGGGAGAAGGAGGGAGAGAGGGAGGGGGAGAGGGAGAAAAGAAGGGAGAGAGAAAGGGAGAGAGTGAGAGAGTGAGTGAGTTTTCCATCTCTATCTCTTGCTCTTTTCTGAATTCCTTCCTAATAGACACTAAGATTTAACTAGCTTATGTGTGGCTTTGGGTTCAATCCTCAGCACCAAGGGAAAAAAATAAATAAACCACTAGAATTCAAATACTGGAGGGGAGTTTCATCCTAAAGACTTTACCTAATCCTGATCACCTTCCAAAGGCCCCACCTCTAAAATGACCCCCCCCCCCCTCCCAGTACTAAGAACTGAACCCAAGGCCTCATACATCCCAGGCAAGTGTTCTACTACTAAGCTACATCCTTAGCCTAATGACCTTACATCTAAATGCCATAGTCAGAGTGAGTTTCTGCCCTTTTAATATCTCACAACAAGAATTCAATTTCAACGCTCAAACCTTGGGGGAAAACACCCAAACCAAAATTCAAACCACAGCAATTACTAAAGTTTAGTGAGCTACTTTTGATCCACTCTTCACCTTACTAATCATGTACACCCTATGCTTGCATATTCTTACTTAGTGACAGCCTCCTTGATTTTCCCACACTAAACTCAATCTCTGCTCTTGTTCAATCCTGGCTTGTTCTCTCAGTTCTGAACTCCACACTAACGCCACTACTTCAGTAACCATATGTACCTTCCATGCTACCATCTCATTCTATGTCTTTATCGTATTTTCACTTTCTTATTACTTATCACTATCATATATATAATTATATTTATATGTGTCTCATGCTAGAAAGTTCCCAGAGTAACAGTCTTATCATTAGATTACTGAAATCTGGCACAATGCCAAGCATACCTCAGTTACTCAATAAATAGTTGTTGTTGAATGAATAAACACTAAATGGATAAAAGATTCACTGTTCAAATGAGAAGAAATGCATATTTGGGAGTTATCAAGACTGAGAATTGAAGCAGATAGAACTGATCAATATCTAAACAAAGAGTAACAAGACATGTACCAGAAATTCTAAGCAGGCTGTCAAAAAAGACATAGATAAATATTTGGTTAGTTGAATAATTTTTTTTTTTTGGAATCAGGGATGGAACCTAGGAGTGCTTAACCTCTGAGTCACATCCCCAGTCTTTTTTTTGTTGTTGTTGTTTTATTTTGAGACAGGTTCTCACTAAATTACTGAGGCTAGCTCTGAACTCATAATCCTCCCGCCTCAGCCTCTTAACGGGGATTACAGGCATGCACCACTGTGTCCAGAGGTTAGTTGAATAATTAAATGCTAGAACAACATATAGAAGCAATTTTAAAGTTTAAGTGGCTTTTAGTTGAGGTACTGCCAATCACTCTGTTTTTCTTATTTTATAAAGGACCAGTTAGAGATCAGGGCATTTGAGGGTTATCTCTAGGGCTTGAGGGATAATTTATCTACAGATAAACTAACTTGGTAAACTGTGTCTCAAAAAATGAAAACTGTCAATAGAATCTTATCACTAGAATCTTAAGTCAACAATTGCCTAGCTAAGTCAAGATTCTTGTTGGCAGGCCAAGTATAAGGAGAGATTATGTTAGACAAGTTTGTAAGAAAAAAACTAAGCAGCAACTCTCCAGACATATAGCACAGGGGACAGAGCAATGCTTTAAAAAGTAGCAAAATGGAAACAGTAAATACTGACTTAGTCCTTATTTGGCTAGTTAACGTGTGGTGTTGGGTGAACTTTTCTTTCCATGTAAGCCAATTTCATGGATCCTAAAATAAGAGAAAGACTTGATCAGTTGTTCCAAATTATGCTGTGTAGTATAGATAGGGCTCTGTGAGTGTACTTAGGGCTGATGTAGTGAGAAAGAAAAGTCCAAGGACGAATTTAGGCTCCTCCCTTTAACTACTAACTGTAACTTTATCCATTATACATATGGAGTTCACATATATAAATGTTATCTTTATTAGGAAAAGAAGAATTCCATATTTTAAAAAGTGTTTCAAAACAACTAGGCTAGGTGATGTCTGACGTCCCTTGTGACACTAAGATTCCATATTTCTAAAGATGCTCTCCTGAAGATAGGCAGGACTCTACCATAAATGAAAAAATACAATTACGTAAGGTGTTAGGCAGGTCAGTAAGACAAAGCTATAGGAAAGAGTTCCTTCATAGTGTTTAGTGCAAAGGCATAGTAATGACTCTTAAGAGTGACTGAACAGTTGGGGAGGTAGCTCAGGGGCAGAGCACTTACCTAGTGTGAGGCTCTGGGTTTGATTGCCAGTACCACAAAAAAAGAAAAAAGAATGAATCCTTGAGAGTTCTATTATAATATGGATTCTGATCACCTCTCTGGATAGAGAAAATATATCACAGGAATAGATTTTCATTGGAGGATTAGGGAAAAGAGAGATTAATAATAGGTAAGATAAATTTAAGAGACAAACCACCAGTGATTTTGAAAAGATTACATACTAAAGGAAAATTTAAAATTTAGTAGTGGCTTACAGAAGTGGCAACTAATTTCCTTTTCTGCAGAAAACTCATTTATAAAACAGAAGGAGGGGAAAACAATACAGTATTCCAAAAATAAAGTATGGCTTCTATAGTTTTTTCTACATATTAGTCAATGAAAAACTTTTCCCAAACAGAAAAACAGCCCCAAGAAGAATTGTGGTTAATGAAATTCATAGTAATAATAACAATAATAGCTAACATTATTGAATACTAATGATTTACAGACACTACTGTAAAGTACATGTGTACTGACTCATTTAATCATCAAAACAACCCCATGAGGTAAGCACTATTAACATTCTTTAAAGGTGAAGATGATGAGGCACAGAGAGATATCACAGACTTCTAAAGATTATACAGGTTGTTAAGTGGCAAAGCTTAATACACACTCTACTTATGTGGGGTTTAGACTTGGCCAGCGCCACTATGCAATACTTTGCTTCAAATAATTATTTTGCCTTGGCCAACAATGGAAGGCTATTTATATTTTGTCCTCCCATCTGAAGGGGAAATTATTTAAGCTGACAATACACAATCACTTTATATAACCTATTTTAAAACACCAACTTCCTTTCCAGCAACATGACACACCAGATGATCTAAAAAGTCATGCAACAAAATATATAGACATGTAGGATAAAATGTAACAAAATGTATTATTTTCATTGCACTGCTAAACTGAAAAGAAAGCTCTAGCATTCACAAAGAGAAATAGAATTTGGTGTGCGTAAACTATGCTGGGACTGCCTGGAAAGGCTTGTGAAAAAAAGCAATTTGCTATAATCCCAGTAACTCAGTAGAGGGTAAGGTATAAGGATCACCAAGTTTCAGGTCAACCCTAGTAATTTAGCAAGGCCCTAAACAACTTACCAAGATCCTGGTCTCAAAAACGAAAATAAAAAATAAAAAGGGTTAGGTATGTAGTTCAGTGGAAAAGTGCCCCTGAGTTCAATTGCCAGCAGCAAAAAGAAAAGGATAAAAAGAACAAGAAGCAATTTGGCTTTATCACAAACAGGTACAACAATGTACAGGCCCTGAGCCCAAATAAGGCAAGATATAAAACTAAGACTTTCCTAATGATGCCCCAGACTCTGGATGGCAATATGCTCAATGAAAGATAAGCCAGGGAATGGCACGTCCTCCCTCCAGCCCAGATGTGCACAAAAAGGTTTTTCTGCCTCTACTTGGGATCTGGATGAAGAAAAGTCTCTTCTGAAAATTCCTAGCCACGAGACAGCTTTTTCCTGGGTCTTAAGTTTAATTTTACACTATTGACTGTTTATAAAATCCCCAAAGGGGGAGACTTTGATAACAAAACTAAACTATAACTGGATAAAAACAAAACATGACATCGGTCAAGAACACATTCATAACCCTGACTGTAGATGATTCTCAGAGTTAATGCTATTGGGTGACAAGTTACAATCCAAAATTATAAGACATAAGAAGAATCAATTTATCAACAGCAAGAGCCAGCAAAGCTGAATCATCCCCCTTTAGAACTTCAAATAATAGAACTACAGACATTATAAACTTAAATGATTAGGAATACTTAAAATATAAAACCATTTACTCTTTCCCATATAAAGACTTACTATTAGGCTAAAATAATCAGACAATGTGACTGCATGAAGACTAAAAGGACTATTAGAATAGAAGAAAAAGTCCAGAAAAGAGATCCACCAAACTTTACTTACAACTAAGTGTATAAAGAGTAAAGGGGAAAGGAAGGTCTTTTTCAATAAGATGACAATGAGCCAACTGTATTATCCATATAGAAAGAGTAAAACTTCACCAAAACTGAAATTTACCATACCTCCAAATTACTTACAAATGCATTAAAAGGATTAATAACAAATCTCTGAAAAGACGAAATAAAAACAATGAAAGAAGCAAATTAAATGGACAATAAAAAAGTGAAAAGAACTAAAGATAGAATAATTAAACCTACGTACATTAAAGAAAACTAGTAAATGCTTTAGAATCGTATACACTTAAAAGTCACCATAGACAGTTTTACCAAACCTTTCTAACAACCTTTCCAAAAGCACAGTATCTCCAATTTACCTAAACTGTTCCAAAGAATAGGAAAGTAGGATATGTTATGCATTTAGTCTTATGATTCTAAGGAATAAGAATAAAAGAAAATATAAGGGCAAATCACACAAACAGAGATGCAAAAACCTAAAATGAAATATTAGCTAACTGACTAGAAATCATGATAAAAAGATATCGGGATTCCATGGATGATGCAATGTCACAAAGGCAGCACAAGTAATTAATTAAGTAAAATGTTAACAGAACAGGGGAGGAAAAGCATTCAAATACCTCCTTACTGTCACGGGGAATTTTTTTTTTTAAATTCCAATATTATCTCTCAAGTCATGACAAAGATTCAGTATGAATTTAAAACATAACTATCAAATTTCTGGCCAGGTACAGTGCAGCACACAAATAATCCCAGCAACTGGGGAGGATGGGGCAGGAAGATTACAAGTTCCAGGCCAGTCTCAGCAATTTAGTGAATCCATGTTTCAAAATAAAAAAGAAAATAGGGGCTGGGAATGTACCTCACAGATAAAGCACCAGGGGTTAAATCACCAGTACCAAAAAAAATGTTTTAAAATTTCTTTTTTCCAGGAAAAATTATACAAGGATCACATTTTGTTTTCACAGTTGAAAAAGCTTTCTCAGAAAAAGAACTCTAAGTATAAATAAAAAAGAATAGATAGATAAATCTGACTATTAAAAGCTTCTGTGCAAATAAAGATATGATTTCTATTTCTGGCAGTAGAGATTGTATGTTCTAGGAAAAAAAGTCCTCTCAAATGCAATAAAATGGTCAGGTAAAATATTTTCAGATTTTTTTGTTTTAATATATTACTGACCTAGCATGGGGTGAAAAAGAAGCTAGAAAGTCTAGCTAGTAAGAAATGTACGGATCACTTCCTACTCCTTAAGTTTTCTAGCTTTCACTTTCAACGCAAATGATATATGAAAATCAAAGTTTATTCAGGTTGAAAACAAAAGACCCAAATTTTAAGAAGGCTCTACTCACAAAGTAAAAATAAACAAAGAATCATGACATATACAATGGCAAACAGAAAAAAAAAGAACTAAAAAGATTAAAACTCTCCTGTCTTGTTAAAATTCATGCTACACAATGTGCTTTCAAAAGTCCAAGTGAAAAAATAAAGTATTTCTAGAATGATGGTGTCTGCCAGTTACTTGCTAAAAAAATAAAATAAAAATTCAATTTCCAACCAGGACTCAGGGATTGGCAAGAGTAAATACACACACACACAAAAAAGGCCCAAATAAATGCCATCTCCAAGAATATCAAAAAGTATAATGAGGGGCGGGCCAAGATGGCGGACTAGAGGGCGGCTGCATTTCACGTTGCTCCAGGACGCAAGATTCAAAAGAGGAGATAGTGAGAAACTTGGGACCAACTCAAAGCCGCCGGGTGAGTCTCTCCTGTTGGGGAGGCGTCCCGGAGGGGGTGGTAGCCCCGGAACGCAGGGAATTTGTGAAGTGGAGTTGCTCGGCGAGACGCCCCTCCCCCCGCTGGAGCGGTAAACACGGACAACTGGGATCATCGTAGAGTAGGCGGCTCAGGACAGCGCTTGGACTCGAGCAACCACTGGGGCTCCAGGCAGCTGCCTGAGGAGGAGCTGCGTGGCGAGCTGTTTAGACCCAGAACGACCGCTTCTGAACACCGGGGGTTGCCCGGAGGAAGAGGAGAAGCCGGGCGGGTCGCTTGGTCTAGGAGTGACTGCATCAGAGCCGCGGGCGGTTGCCAGAGGAGGAGCTGCGTGGTGAATTGTTTGAACTCAGAGCGAGCGCTCCTGAACACCAGGGGGTTGCCCAGAGGAAGAGGAGGAGCGCGGCGGGTTGCTTGACCTAGGAGTGACTGCATCAGAGCCACAGGCAGTTGCCAGAGGAGGAGCTGCGTGGCGAGCTGTTTGAACTCAGAACTGCTCCAGAACACTGGTGGCCTGCCTGGAGGAGGAGAGCGGTGGGACGCTTGGTCTAGGAGTGACTGCATCAGAGCCACAGGCGGTTGCCAGAGGAGGAGGAGGCGAGTGGTGAGTTGATTGGACTAAAAGCGACCGCTCGTGAACACCAGTGGCCTGCCTGGAGGAGGAGCGTGGTGAGTCACTTGGTCTCGGAGCCACTGCTCCTGAACACCCGGGGGGCTACCCCAAGGAGGAGGAGGAGGAACAGGGCGGGTCACTTGGACTTGGAGTGACTGCCTAGGGCTACGGGTGGTTGGCGGGAGGAGGAGACCCAAAGTGAGTTGTGTGGACTCCTAGTGACTGCGTCGGAAACCGGGTGGCTGTCCGGAAGAGGAGGTGTGTGGCGGGTCTCTGGGTCTCGGAGCTATCGTATGGGGCTCCAGGTGGTGGCTCAGAGGAGGGGCTGCATAGCCAGGCGATTGGTGCAGAGCAGGGTCCCAGGAGCTAGGTGGCTTCTTGCTGGAAGAGCCGCACAGAGACACGCCTAGGGGCGGAGCGAAGTTTCCAGGGCGGCGGGCAGATTCTCTGGGAGAGGCAGCCTAAGGAGACTCGCCTGCGAAGGGTGAGGCTCCCAGGCCCAGGACGTAGGTCCGGGCCCCTGGGATTGCTGCAGAGGAAGACAGCCCAGCCCAGGTGGTAGTTGTAGATTGAGGGGAATCTCTAGGAGGGCAACTGACCAGCGAGACGTCCCCACCAAGTGAGTCTTCCCGGCCGGGGGAGGTTTTCCCACAGGGACAGTAAAACCACAGACACAGGCACAAATAGGCCTTGCCTCAGCCCGCAGTCTAGTTCCCCATTGGATGACCATTGGTCAACAAGTGGAGGCACCTCTGCCCACTAGCAGGGAATATACGCCACCTGAGGGTCACCACCCCTAGAGAGGCAGCTGCTTCGTGGAACTCTTCATTATCAACCTCCTCCAAGACTTCAGGCTACTGAAGGATAAGAGGAGATATACTAGCAATCTTCAGGGACATTATAAGTTGATAGAGGAAATCTGCAATATCTTAATGACCCACTGATTCCTGAACAATATGAGAAAACAAGGGAAGAAAATGCCCCAAACAAATCTAGATGTTACATCAATAAAATCCAACGACAGCATGGCAGAAGAAATGACAGAAAGGGAGTTCAGAATGTACATAATTAAAATGAATAGGGAGGCAAACGATGAGATGAAAGAGCAAATGCAGGCATTGAACGATCGCACCAATCGACAGTTAACAGAGCAAATTCAGGAAGCAAAAGATCATTTCAATAAAGAGTTAGAGATATTGAAAAAAAACCAAACAGATATCCTTGAAATGAAGGAAACAATAAACCAAATTAAGAACTCCATAGAAAGCATAACCAATAGGATAGAACACCAGGAAGACAGAACCTCAGACATTGAAGACAAAATATTTAACCTCGAAAACAAAGTTGAACAAACAGAGAAGATGGTGAGAAATCATGAACAGAATCTCCAAGAACTATGGGATATCATGAAAAGGCCAAATTTGAGAATTACTGGGATTGAGGAAGGCTTAGAGAAACAAACCAAAGGAATGAACAATCTATTTGAAGAAATAATATCAGAAAATTTCCCAAATCTGAAGAATGAAATGGAAAATCAAGTCCAAGAGGCTTATAGGACTCCAATTACACAAAATTACAACAGACCCACACCAAGGCACATTATAATGAAAATACCTAACATACAAAATAAAGACAGAATTTTAAAGGCTGTGAGAGAAAAGAACCAAATTACATTCAGGGGGAAGCCAATACGGATATCAGCAGATTTTTCAATCCAGACTCTAAAAGCTAGAAGGGCCTGGAACAACATTTTTCAAGCTCTGAAAGAAAATGGATGCCAACCAAGAATCTTATACCCAGCAAAACTTACCTTCAAATTTGACGATGAAATAAAATCATTCCATGATAAACAAAAGCTAAAAGAATTTACAGAAAGAAAGCCAGCATTACAGAACATTCTCAGCAAAATATTTCATGAGGAAGAGATAAAAAACAAAGAAGCAAATCAGCAAAGGGAGGAATTATCCTAAAGGAATTGTCAAATAAAGGAGGAACCAAGATGTGTCAAAAAAAAATTTTTTTTTTTGTTTACATAGGGTAATGATGTTTATTTTATTTTTTCCCCTCCCCCCACCCCTCCCCCCCCTCTTTTCCCTCTACACAGTCCTTCTTTCCTTCATTCTTACCGCTCTCCTTAGCCTAACTCTAAACCTAACCCTAAACCTAATGCTAGCCCCTCCCACCCCCCATTATATGTCCTCATCCGCTTATCAGCGAGATCATTCTTCCTTTAGTTTTTTGAGATTGGCTTATCTCACTTAGCATGATATTCTCCAATTTCGACCATTTCCTACAAATGCCATAATTTTATCATTCTTCATTGTGGAGTAATATTCCATTGTATAAATATGCCACAGTTTCTTTATCCATTCATCAACTGAAGGGCATCTAGGTTGGTTCCACAATCTGGCTATGGTGAATTGAGCAGCAATGAACATTGATGTGGCTGTGTCTCTGTAGTATGCTGATTTTAAGTCCTTTGGGTATAGGCCAAGGAGTGGGATAGCTGGGTCAAATGGTGTTTCCATTCCAAGCTTTCTGAGGAATCTCCACACTGCTTTCCAGAGTGGCTGCACTAATTTGCAACCCCACCAGCAATGTATGAGTGTTCCTTTTTCACCATATCCTCGCCAACACCTATTGTTGCTTGTATTCTTGATAATCGCCATTCTAATTGGGGTGAGATGAAATCTTAGGGTAGTTTGGATTTGCATTTCCCTTATTACTAGGGATGTTGAACATTTTTTCATATATCTGTTGATTACTTGTACATCTTCTTCTGTGAAGTGTCTGTTCATTTCCTTAGCCCATTTGTTGATTGGATTATTTGTATTCTTCGTGTAGAGTTTTTTGAGTTCTTTATAGATTCTGGAAATTAGCGCTCTATCTGAGGTATGGTTGGCAAAGATATTCTCCCACTCTGTAGGCTCTCTCTTCACATTTCTGATAGTTTCCTTTGCTGAGAGAAAGAGTTTAAGTTTGAATCTATCCCAGGTGTTGATTCTTGCTTTTATTTCTTGTGCTATGGGAGTCCTGTTAAGGAAGTCTGATCCTAAGCCAAAAAGTTGAAGATTTGGACCTACTTTTTCTTCTGTAAGATGCAGGGTCTCTGGTCTGATTCCGAGGTCCTTGATCCATTTTGAGTTGAGTTTTGTGTAGGGTGAGAGATAGGGGTTTAATTTCATTCTATTGCATATGGTTTTCCAGTTTTCCCAGCACCATTTGTTGAAGAGGCTATCTTTTCTCCATTGCATATTGTTGGAACCTTTGTCTAGTATGAGAAAATTGTATTTATTTGGGTTTGTGTCCATGTCCTCTATTCTGTACCATTGATCTACCTGTCTATTTTGGTACCAATACCATGCCGTTTTTGTTACTATTGCTTTGTAGTAGAGTTGAAGATCTGGTATTGCAATACCCCCTGCTTCGCTCTTGCTACTGATGATTGCTTTAGCTATTCTAGGTTTTTTATTCTTCCAGATGAATTTCATAATTGCTTGCTCTATTTCTGCAAGGTACATCATTGGGATTTTAATTGGAATTGCATTGAATCTGTATAGCACTTTAGGTAGTATAGCCATTTTGACAATATTAATTCTGCCTATCCAGGAACATGGGAGATCTTTCCATCTTCTAAGGTTTTCTTGAATTTCTTTCTTTAGTGTTCTGTAGTTCTCATTGTAGAGGTCTTTCACCTCTTTTGTGAGATTGATTCCCAAGTATTTTATTTTTTTCGATGCTATTGTGAATGGGGTAGTTTTCCTAATTTCTCTTTCTGAAGATTCATCGCTTATGTATAAAAATGCATTGGATTTATGAGCATTGATTTTGTAACCTGCTACTTTACTGAATTCACTTATGAGTTCTAAAAGATTTCTGGTGGAATTTCCAGGTTCCTCTAAATATATAATCATGTCATCAGCGAACAGGGATAGTTTGAGTTCTTCTTTTCCTATTCGTATCCCTTTAATTTCTTTGGTTTGTCTGATTGCTCTGGCTAGAGTCTCAAGGACGATGTTGAATAGAAGCGGTGAAAGAGGGCATCCCTGCCTTGTTCCAGTTTTTAGGGGGAACGCTTTCAGTTTTTCACCATTTAGAATGATATTGTCCATGGGCTTAGCGTAGATTGCCTTTATAATGTTTAGGAATGTTTCCACTACCCCAATTTTTTCTAGTGTTTTGAGCATGAAGGGATGCTGTATTTTATCAAATGCTTTTTCTGCATCTATTGAAATAATCATGTGATTCTTAACTTTAAGTCTATTGATATGGTGAATGACATTTATTGATTTCCTGATGTTGAACCAACCTTGCATCCCTGGGATAAAACCCACTTGATCGTGGTGCACTATCTTTTTAATATATATGTGTATGCGATTTGCTAAAATTTTGTTGAGAACTTTTGCATCGATGTTCATTAAGGATATTGGTCTGAAATTTTCTTTCCTTGATGTGTCTCTGTCTGGTTTAGTTATCAGGGTGATATTGGCTTCATAGAACGAGTTTGGTAGGGTTCCCTCCTCTTCTATTTCATGGAATAGTTTGAGGAGTATTGGAATGAGCTCTTCTTTAAAGGTTTTGTAGAACTCGGCTGAGAACCCATCTGGTCCTGGACTTTTCTTTGTTGGTAGGCTTTTGATGACCTCTTCTATTTCATTTCTTGAAATTGGTTTATTTAAGTTGTGTATGTCCTCCTCGTTCAGTTTAGGTAGTTCATATGTCTCTAGAAATTTGTTGATGTCTTCGAGGTTTTCTGTTTTGTTGGAGTATAGATTTTCAAAATAGCTTCTAATTAGGTTTTGTATTTCACTCGTGTCTGTTGTGATGTTTCCTTGTTCATTCCGAATTTTGGTAATTTGAGTTTTCTCATGATTTCTTACCATCTTCTCTGTTTGGCCAACTTTGCTTTCAAGATTAAATATTTTTTCTTCAATGTCTGAGGTTCTGTCTTCCAGGTGTTCTATCCTATTGGTTTTTCTATGGAGTTTTTAACTTGGTTTATTGTTTCCTTCATTTCAAGGATTTCAGTTTGGTTTTTTTTTCAATATCTCTAACTCTTTATTGAAATGATCTCTTGCTTCCCGTATTTGGTCTTTTAACTGTTGATTGGTGCGATCATTTAATGCCTGCATTTGCTCTTTCATCTCCTCCTTCAATGCCTGCATTTGCCCTTTCATCTCCTCATTAGCTTCCCTGATCGTTTTAATTACGTATATTCTGAACTCCCTTTCTGACATTTCTTCTGCTGTGCTGTCATTGGGTTTTATTGATGTAGTATCTAGGTTTGTTTGGGACATTTTCTTCCCTTGTTTTCTCATATTGGTCAGTTGTCAGTGGGACCCTGAGATATTGCAGTTTTCCGCTATTGGCTTATACTGTCCCGGTAGATTTCCAGTGTATCACCTCCCAGCCTTCAGTAGCCTGATGTCTTGGAGGAATCTGATAAAGCAGCTCATCCGAAGAAAACTGCCCCTAGCCCCCTACTGGTTCCACGGTTTGGAACTGGCTCTGTGTGGAAATGCTCTCACTGTGGGCCTGCAACATGCAGCTGGCCGTGTGGGAGGAGCCCACTGCCGGAGTGTGGAAGGCTACCTTGGGAAGACTCTCGCTGCCCTGCCTGGCTCCAATAAGCCACCTCTATCTGGGCCTGCCACCCGGGCCGAGCTTTACCCAGTGGGCAGACTCACCGTGGCTCTATTTCCGAGTCTCTCAATGCCTCCCCTTCTTAACTCCTGGGTTCTGGAGCGACTGGGGGTGCAGTCCCCCTCTAGGCCGCCATCTTGGATCGCCCTGTGAAGAGAGTCTGCAGCCGGAGTGGGCAGAGCCGCCTGAAGAGGTCTCTGGCTGCCCTGCCCTGATCCCAGAGGCTGCTTGCGGATCGAGGCTCTCCGCTGGTTCGTTGCCGGAGTACGCTGCGCTGCAGTGGCTCCGGGACTCGGAGCTTGTTCTGGTCAGAAAGGCTCTCACTAGCGGGCCAGTTCCGTTCTGAGAACCTGGAGAAGCTGGCTGTGTGGGCGGGGCCCACTGCCGGGGTGCGCAGGGCTGCCTGTTGATGACTCTAGCTGCCCTGCCCGGCTCCGATAAGCCACCTCTATCTGGGCCTGCCACCCGGGCCGAGCTTTACCCAGTGGGCAGACTCACCCGTGGCTCTATTTCAGTCCGAGTCTCTCAATGCCTCCCCTTCTTAACTCCTGGGTTCTGGAGCGACTGGGGGTGCAGTCCCGCTCTAGGCCGCCATCTTGGATCGCCCCCGTCAAAATTTTTAAATATGAACCAAATGACTGGGAATACAAATCATATCTCAAAATAACCCTGAATGTTAATGGCCTGAATTCATCAATCAAAAGACATAGACTGGCAGATTGGATTAAAAAGAAAGATCCAACAATATGTTGCCTGCAAGAGATTCACCTCATAGAAAGAGATGCCCATAGACTAAAGGTGAAAGGATGGGGAAAAACATACCATGCACATGGACTCAGCAAAAAAGCTGGAGTATCCATCCTCATTTCAGATAATGTGGACTTCAAGCCAATGTTAGTCAGAAGGGATAAAGAAGGACATTTCATACTGCTTAAGGGAAGCATAAATCAGCAAGATATAACAATCATAAACATCTATGCCCCAAACAGTGGCTCATCCATGTATGTTAAACAAATCCTTCTCAATTTTAGAAACCAAATAGACCATAACACAATAATACTAGGTGATTTTAACACGCCTCTTTCACCACTGGACAGATCTTCCAAACAAAAATTGAACAAAGAAACCTTAGATCTCAATAACACAATCAATAATTTAGACCTAACAGACATTTATAGAATATACCATCCAACCAAGAGCGAATACACTTTCTTCTCAGCAGCACATGGATCCTTCTCTAAAATAGACCATATATTATGCCACAAAGCTAATGTCAGCAAATACAAGAAGATAGAGACACTACCTTGTATTCTATCAGATCATAATGGATTGAAGTTACAAATTAATGAAAGAGTAAAAAACAGAAACTACTCCAACACCTGGAGATTAAACAATATGCTACTATATGATGAATGGATAACAGAAGATATTAGGAAGGAAATTAAAAAATTCTTAGAGGTAAACGAGAACAAAGAAACATCATATCAAAATCTCTGGGACACTATGAAAGCAGTACTTAGAGGAAGATTTATTTCATGGAGCGCATTTAATAAAAGAAGTAAAACTCAACAAATAAATGACCTAACACTACAGCTCAAAGCCCTAGAAAAAGAAGAACAGACCAACACCAAAAGTAGTAGAAGACAGGAAATAGTTAAACTCAGAGCTGAAATCAACGAAATTGAAACGAAAGAAACAATACAAAAAATTGACAAAATAAATAGTTGGTTCTTCCAAAAAATAAACAAAATTGATAAACCTTTAGCCACACTAACAAAGAGAAGACGAGAGAAAACCCAAATCACTAAAATTCGGAATGAACAAGGAAATATCACAACAGACACGAGTGAAATACAAAACATAATTAGAAGCTATTTTGAAAATCTATACTCCAACAAAATAGAAAATTTCGAAGACATCAACAGGTTTCTAGAGACATATGAATTGCCTAAACTGAACGAGGAGGACATACACAATTTAAATAGACTAATTTCAAGTAATGAAATAGAAGAAGTCATCAAAAGCCTTCCAACAAAGAAAAGTCCAGGACCAGATGGGTTCTCAGCCGAGTTCTACAAAACCTTTAAAGAAGAGCTCATTCCAATACTTCTCAAAGTATTCCAGAAAATAGAAGAGGAGGGAACTCTCCCAAACTCATTCTATGAAGCCAATATTACCCTGATTCCTAAACCAGACAGAGACACATCAAGGAAAGAAAATTTCAGACCAATATCCTTAATGAACATCGATGCAAAAATTCTCAACAAAATTTTATCAAATCACATACAAAAACATATTAAAAAGATAGTGCACCATGATCAAGTGGGTTTCATCCCAGGGATGCAAGGTTGGTTCAACATCAGGAAATCAATAAATGTCATTCACCATATCAATAGACTTAAAGTCAAGAATCACATGATTATTTCGATAGATGCAGAAAAAGCATTTGATAAAATACAGCACCCCTTCATGCTCAAAACACTAGAAAAAATAGGGATAGTGGGAACATTCCTTAACATTGTAAAGGCCATCTACGCTAAGCCCATGGACAATATCATTCTAAATGGTGAAAAACTGAAAGCATTCCCTCTAAAAACTGGAACAAGGCAGGGATGCCCTCTTTCACCACTTCTATTCAATATCGTCCTTGAAACTCTAGCCAGAGCAATTAGACAGACCAAAGAAATTAAAGGGATACGAATAGGAAAAGAAGAACTCAAACTATCCCTATTTGCTGATGATATGATTGTATACTTAGAGGAACCAGGAAATTCCACCAGAAAACTTTTAGATCTCATAAGTGAATTCAGTAAAGTAGCAGGATATAAGATCAATGCACATAAATCTAAGGCATTTTTATACATAAGCGATGAATCTTCAGAAAGAGAAATTAGGAAAACTACCCCATTCCCAATAGCTTCGAAAAAAATAAAGTATTTGGGAATCAATCTCACAAAAGAGGTGAAAGACCTCTACAATGAGAACTACAGAACACTAAAGAAAGAAATTCAAGAAAACCTTAGAAGATGGAAAGATCTCCCATGTTCTTGGATAGGAAGAATTAATATTGTCAAAATGGCCATACTACCAAAAGTGCTATACAGATTCAATGCAATTCCAATTAAAATCCCAATGATGTACCTTACAGAAATAGAGCAAGCAATTATGAAATTCATCTGGAAGAATAAAAAACCCAGAATAGCTAAAGCAATCCTTGGCAGAAAGAGTGAAGCAGGGGGTATCGCAATACCAGATCTTCAACTCTACTACAAAGCAATAGTAACAAAAACGGCATGGTATTGGTACCAAAATAGAAAGGTGGATCAATGGTACAGAATAGAGGACACGGACACAAACCCAAATAAAGACAATTTTCTCATACTAGATAAAGGGGCCAAAAATATGCAATGGAGAAAAGATAGCCTCTTCAACAAATGGTGCTGGGAGAATTGCAAATCCATATGCAACAGAATGAAACTAAACCCATATCTCTCACCATGCACGAAACTAAACTCAAAATGGATTAAGGATCTCGGAATCAGACCAGAGACCTTGCATCTTATAGAAGAAAAAGTAGGTCCAGAGCTTCAACATGTCGGCTTAGGACGAGACTTCCTCAACAGGACTCCCATAGCACAAGAAATAAAAGCAAGAATTAATAACTGGGATAGATTCAAACTAAAAAGCTTTCTCTCAGCAAAGGAAACTATCAGCAATGCGAAGAAAGAGCCTACAGAGTGGGAGAAAATCTTTGCCAATCATACTTCAGATAGAGCGCTAATCTCCAGAATCTATAAAGAACTCAAAAAACTCTACACCAAGAATGTAAATAATCCAATTGACAAATGGGCTAAAGAAATGAATAGACACTTCACAGAAGAAGATATACAAGCAATCAACAAACATATGGAAAAATGTTCAACATCTCTAGTAATAAGAGAAATGCAAATCAAAACCACCCTAAGATTCCATCTCACCCCAATTAGAATGGCGATTATCAAGAATACAAGCAACAATAGGTGTTGGCGAGGATGTGGGGAGAAAGGTACACTCTTACATTGCTGGTGGGGTTGCAAATTAGTGCAGCCACTCTGGAAAGCAGTGTGGAGATTCCTTAGAAAACTTGGAATGGACCTACCATTTGACCCAGGTATCCCACTCCTTGGCCTATACCCAAAGGACTTAAAATCAGCATACTACAGAGACACAGCCACATCAATGTTCATTGCTGCTCAATTCACCATAGCCAGATTGTGGAACCAACCTAGATGTCCTTCAATTGATGAATGGATAAAGAAAATGTGGTATATATATACAATGGAATATTACTCAGCCATAAAGAATGATAAAATTATGGCATTTGCAGGCAAATGGATGAAACTGGAGAATATCATGCTAAGTGAGATAAGCCAATCTCAAAAAACCAAAGGAAGAATGATATCGCTAATAAGCGGATGATGACACATAATGGGGGGTGGGAAGGGTTAGTGTTGGGGTTGGAGTTGGGTTTAGGGAGGGGGGCAGGAATGGAGGAAGGAAGGACTGTATACATGGAGGGGAGGGGTGGGAGGGGTAGGGGGGAAGGGAAAAAAATGGCAGAATGAATCAAACAACATTACCCTATGTAAATTTATGATTACACAAATGGTATGCCTTTACGCCATGTACAGACAAACAACATGTATCCCATTTGTTTACAATAAAAAAAAAGTATAATGATAAAGGTAGGCTGAAAAGTAAATGATGCAAAAAAAAATTGAAATATAAACACTAATAAAACAAATAGTGTCTATATTAATGTGAGATAAAGCAGATTTCAGAGCAAGAGAGTTTAATAGAGACAAAGTGGAATTATAAATGACAAAAAGCCAATCCATCACCAAGGACACAGCAATCCTAAATAAATGAGGATCACCCTCCCACCCTGCCTCAAAAAAAAAAAAAATATATATATATATACACACACAAACACACAAATATATATATTTATATATAAAATATAGATGCATATATATGTAGATATATGTAGATATAAAAATACACACACACACACACACACACACACACACACACATATATATATGTATAAACAATGTTGGAGAACTCACATTTCCCAATTTCAAATTTTGCAATGAGACTACAGAAATCAAGTTGATGGGGAGATCTAAGTTGGTGGACTAGAGGGAGGTTGTGTTCCTCGTTGCTCCATAACTCAGGTTTTAAGCAGAGGATAGCTGTTTCCCTGGGAGGATGTCTTTGCTGCTTAACGATCCCCTGCTGTTTACCCCATTTGTCCACTGTGATGACCTGCAGTCTGCCAGCATATGGACTACTTTTTTAGTGTAGATTGCTCACTGACTGCTATCATCCACCAATGGCCCGTGTGCTTGCCTCTTGCCTGCCCATCGCCCGCCTTTCACCTACTACTCATCACCCACTACCCAGGGTCCACCTTCCGATGGTCCACCAGCAGCCTGCAGGTCAAATGCAAACTTCCAGCTTGGAAGTCAATTGTCACAGTACCCAGCAGGTTTGGTTGCATGTGGCTGCTGCCATCTTGAGACGACAACCAGGAACTGCAGGATCCCCGGATGGACTGACGGAGCCCTGCCTCCAGGACCCCTAAGCCCAACCGATTGCACCCTACCTCCAGGATCCCTCAATAAGACCTACGACACCCCAACTCCGGGACCCCCAGCACACCATACCCACATCTGGAGCACGGCTCCCCATTTGCCAACACATTTGGAAGCTAGTGTGGCCATCTTGGATTATCCTGGAAGCGGAAGCTCCCATCTTTAGGTGGGGCAAATCTCATCCTGAGATGTTTGCTGGAGAATGTAAGCTCATTGTCAGGTACCTCTCACTCATCAGGTTACTGAAGACTGGGAGGTTTGAATACTATATGACTGTCATAGTGCAGTTTTTTTTTTTTTTTTCCTCGCCTTTTTCAAAATTTTTAAGTTTTTATTTATTTATTTATTTACTTATTTATTTGCGATGCTGGGGTTTTATTTATTTTCATTGCTCTATTTTCCTTTAGTTTACCTGTTTCCTCAGACTCTCTCCCTTTTCTCATGCTAACAACCAACTTCTTTTGATTACACATTCAGTCTTTCTATAATTTAGAACTTCTATATGCTCTTCTCTTATCCCATTAACAATGATTTCCTACACCCCTCCCCATTCTCTTTGTCCTCCATTAGAAAGTGCAGAACTTATTGCAAATCTATTTGTTATACTATAGATAATAATTGAAATCATCCTCTCTGTTTACTATGACAATATTGTTAACATCTTCATAGGGGCTATTTGGTTTAGGGTTGCATATTGTCTGTACTGGGTGCTGCTAATATTGATCTCCCCCTTAAAGAAGAGATTTTGGAAACCTATAGGGTCACTACAAGCCTATAGGAGGGAAACTGCAATACCCCAGATCTGCACTGCTAGAGGGGAAGATACATGAACAACATGAAAAAACAAGGGAAGAAAATGTTCCAAATTCACCCAGATTCCATATTAATAGAATCCAGTGACAGCATGGTAGAAGAAATGTCAGAAAAGGAGTTCAGAATACCATAATTAAAATGATTTGTGAAGTAAAAGATAAGAGCAAATGCAGGCAATGAATGATCATTCTAATAAGCAGTTGAAAGTGCAACTGCAGGAAGCAAAAGATCACTTCAACAAAGAGATTCTCAAAAAAAAAAAAAAAAAAAAAAAAAAAAACCTGAACAGAAATCCTTGAAATGAAGAATAAACCAAATAAAAAACTCAATGGAAAGCATCAGCAATAGACTAGATCACTCGGAGACAGAACCTCACACAACGAAGACAAAATATTTAATCTTGAAAATAAAGTTGATCAAACAGAGAAGATGGTAAGAAATCATGAATGAAACCTCCAAGAACTTTGGGACATCATGAGAAGATCAAATTTAAGAATTATTGGGATTGAGGAAGGCACAGATATACAAACCAAAGAAATGAACAACCTATTC
Organism: Sciurus carolinensis; assembly: GCF_902686445.1. Taxonomy (NCBI): domain Eukaryota; kingdom Metazoa; phylum Chordata; class Mammalia; order Rodentia; family Sciuridae; genus Sciurus; species Sciurus carolinensis. Next base: position 79,076,741 of record NC_062215.1, read on the forward strand.
AATGAAATAACATCAGAAAATTTCCCAAATCTAAAAAATGAAATGGAAAAGCAAATACAAGAGGCTTGCAGGACACCAAATGTACAAAATTACAACAGATTCACACCAAGGCACATTATAGTGAAAATACCTAACATACAAAATAAATATAGAATATTAAAGGTTGTGAGAGAAAAAAAATCAAATTACATTCAGGGGAAAACCAATCCAGATATTAGCAGATTTCTCAGGCCAGACCCTAAAAGCTAGAAGGGCCTGGAACAACATATTTCAAGCTCTGAAAAACATGGTTGTCAACCAAGAATCCTATACCCAGTAAAACTAACCTTCAGATTTGAAGACAAAATAAAATCCTTCCATGATAAACAAAACTTAAGAGAATTTACAAAGAGAAAACCTGTGCTACAGAATATTCTCAGCAAAATATTCCATGAGGAGGAAATGAAAAACAACAATATAGGCCAGCAAAGGGAGGAACAACCTTAAAGGGAAAACCAATCAAAGGTGGAACCAAGTCAAGTTAAAAACCAAAAATAAGCCCAAATGACTGGGAATACAAATCATATCTCAATAATAACCCTGAATAATGGTCTAAATTCATCAATCAAAAAAATAGACTGACAGATTAGATTAAAAAGAAAGACCCAACAATATGCTGCCTTCAAGAGACTCATCTCATAGAAAATAACATCCATAGACTAAAGGTGAAAGGATGGGAAAAAACCTACCACGCACATGGACTCAGTAAAAAAGCGAGGGTTTCCATCCTTCTATCGGATAAAGTGGGCTTCAAGCAAAGTTAGTAAGAAGGACATTTCATACTGCTTAAGGGAACCATAAATCAGGAAGACATAACAGTCATAAATATTTATGCCCCAACAATGGCGCATCCATGTACATCAAACAAATTCTTCTCAATTCCAGGAATCAAACAGACCAAAACACAATAATTCTGGGTGACTTTAATATACCACTACTGGATAGATCTTTCAAACAGAAACTAAACAAAGAAATCACAGAACTCAATAACACAATCAATACCTTAGACTTAACAGACATATATAGAATATTCCATTGATCAATGAGCGAAAACACTTTCTTTTCAGCAGCACATGGATCCTTCTCTAAAATAGACCATATGCTATGCCACAAAGTAGCCCTTAGTAAATGCAAAAAAATAAAGATACTACTTTGTGTTCTATCAGATCATAATGAAATAAAATTAGAAATCAATGACAAAATAAAAAGCAGAAATTACTCCAACACCTGTAGACTAAATAATATGCTACTGAAGGAAGTATGGATAACAGAAAACATCAGAGAGGAGATAAAAAAAAAAAACTCTTAGAGGTAAATGAGAATGATGATACAAGGTATCAAAATCTCTGGGGCACTATGAAAGCAAAACTAAGGAAAATTCATTACATGGAGTGCATTCAGGAAAAGAATAAAAAGTCAACAATTAAAAGACATTTCATCTCAAAGCCCTAGGAAAAGAAAAACAGAACACTACCAAAAGTAGTAGAAGACAGGAAATAATTAAAATCAGAGCTGAAATTAATGAAATTGAAATGAGAAACAATTCAAAAAATTGACAAAACAAAAAGTTGGTTCTTTGGAAAAGTAAACAAAATAGACAAACCCTTAGCCACACTAACAAAGAGAGAAAACTCAAATTACTAAAATTCGTGATAAAAAAAAGAAATATCACGACAGACAAGACTGAAATACCAAACAAAATGAGAAGCTATTTTGAAAATCTATATACTCCAACAAAATAGAAAATATCAACGATATCAACAAATTTCTAGATCCTCCCAAACTGAACCAGGAGGACATACACAATTTAAACAGATCAATTTCCAGCAATGAAATAGAAGAAGCCATCAAAAGTCTACCAACCAAGAAAAGCCTGGGACCAGACGGATTCTCAGTTGAGTTCTACAAGACCTTCAAAGAAGAACTTATACCAATACTCCTCAAACTATTTCATGAAATAGAAAAGGAAGGAACCCTTCCAAATTCATTCTATGAAGCTAGTATTACTCTGATACCAAAACCAGACAAAGACACATCAAGGAAAGAAAATTTTAGACTGATATCTCTGATGAATATAGACACAAAAATCCTTAACAAAATTCCGGCAAATCACATGCAAGAACATATTAAGAAGATAGTGCACCACGATCAAGTGGGGTTCATCCCGGGATTCAAGGCTGGTTCAACATCCAGAAATCAATAAATGTAATTCATCACATCAACAGATTTAAGGTTAAGAATCATATGATTATTTCAATAGATGCAGAGAAAACATTCAACAAAATACAAAACCCCTTCATGCTCAAAACACTAGAAAAAAATAGGGATAGTAGAAACATACCTCAACATTGTAAAGGCTATTTATGCTAAGTTCACAGTCAACATCATTCTTAAAGGATAAAATTGAAAGTATTCCCCTTAATAACTGGAACAAGACAGGGATGCCCTCTATCACCACTTCTATTCGATATTGTCCTTGAAATACTAGCCAGAGCAATTAGACAGACCAAACAAATTAAAGAGATATGAAAAGGAAAAGAACTCAAGCTGTCACTTTTTGCTGATGACACGATTCTATATTTAGAGGATCCAAAAAACTCTACCAGAAAACTTCTAGACCTAATAAATAAATCCAGCAAAACAGCAGGATATAAAATCAACATGCATAAATCTAAAGAATTTTTATTCACTAAGAGATGAATCATCTGAAAAGGAAATGAGGAAAACAACTCTGTCCACAATAGCCTCAAAAAAATAAAATAAAATACTTGGGAATCAATCTAACCAAAGAGGTGAAAGATCTCTACAATGAAAACTACAGTACATTAAAGAAAGAAATTGAAGACAACTTAGAAGATGGAAAGATCTCCCATGTTCTTGGATAGGCAGAACTAATATTGTCAAAATGGCCATACTTCCAAGGCGCTATACAGATTTAATGCAATTCCAATTAAACTCCCTGTGACATTTCTCATAGAAACAGAAAAAGCAATCATGAAATTCATCTGGAAGAAAAAAAGAACCAGTATAGCCAAAGCAATCCTGGATAGGAAGAGTGATGCAGGAGGTATCACAATACCAGACCTTAAACTCTACTACAGGGCAATAGTAACAAAAACAGCATGATAGTAGCACCAAAATAGACAGGTAGATCGATGGTACAGGATAGAAGACACAAAGACATACCCACATAAGTACAGTAATTTCATACTAGACAAGGGTGCCAAAAAGTTACAATGGAGAAAAGAGAGCCTCTTCAACAATGGTGCTGCGAGAACTGGAAATCCATATGCAGTAAAATGAAACTAAACCCCTATCTCTCACCCTGTACAAAACTCAACTCAAAATGGATCAAGGATCTAGGAATTAGACCTGAGACCCTTCACCAAACAGAAGAAAAAGTAGGCCCAAATCTCCATCATGTTGTCTTAGGACCAGACTTCCTTAACAAGACCCCCACAGCACAAGAAATAAAAACAAGAATCAATAAATGGGATAGATTCAAACTAAAAAGTTTTTTCTCAGCACAGGAAACAATCAATAATGTGAAAAACAGAGCCTACAGAGTGGGAGAAAATCTTTTCCACACACACTTCAGATAGAGCACTCATCTCCAAAGTTTATAAAGAACTTAAAAACTTTACACCCAAAATACAAAGAACCCAATCAATAAATGGGCTACGGAACTGGACAGACACTTCACAGAAGATATACAGGTGATCAACAAATACATGAAGAAGTGCTCATCATCCCTAGTAATTATAGAAAGGCAAATTAAACCACCCTAACATTTCATCTAACTCCAATTAGAATGGCTATTATCAAGAACACAAGCAATACTAAGTGTTGGTGTGAATGTGGGGGAAAAGGCACACTCATGGATTGCTGGTGGAGTTGCAAAATTGGTGCAACTACTCAGGAAAGCAGTATGGAGATTCCTCAGAAAACTTGGAATGGACCCACCATTTGACCCAGCTATCTCACTGCTTGGTTTATACCCAAAGGACTTAAAATCAGCATACTACAGTGATGCAGCCACATCAATGTTTACAGCAGCTCAATTTACAATAGCTAGACTGTGGAACCAACCAAGATGCCCTTCAATTGATGAATGAATAAAGAAACTTTGATATATATACATAGTGGAATATTACTTAGCCATAAAGAAGAATAAAATTATGGTATTTGGAGGTAAATGGATGAAGTTAGAAAATATGCTAAGTGAAATAGACCAAGTCCAACAAACCAAAGGCCAAATGTTTTCTCTGGTAAGTGGATGACAATACATAACGAGGGGGGATGGTGAGTGGGGAGAAAAGAATAAAGGAACTTTGGATGGTGTAGAGAAAAATGGGGCGGGAGGGGATGGGGGAAGGAAAGATAGAATGAGACAGACAGTATAACCCTATGTATATGTATGATGACATGAATGGTGTAAATCTACATTATGTACAACCACAGAAATGAAAAGTAGTACCCCATTTGTGTTTAATGAATCATAATGCAGTCTATAAAAATAAAAAAAATTAAATAAAAAAACATGAAAAAAAAAGATGATGTGTTATCATAAAGACAGAACAGGAAAGAAAATAATTTTAGAGTTCAGAAATAGACTATTATGTTTATTGATGTTACAAGGGCATCAATACTATTCAAATGGGCCAATAAATGGTGTTAGGATAAATGGATATCCATATAAAAAAGACCCTTACACCTCACACCCTATGAAATATTAACCTTAAATGGATCTTGGACCTAATATTAATTATCTAGAGCTATACAAAATCTTAGAGGAAAATTCAGGAGTAAATCCTTGTGACCAGGACCAGGCAATTTCTTTTTGATGTAACACTAAAAGCACATGTGACAAAAGAAAAAAGAGACAAATCAGAATGCATCAAATGTTAAAACTTTAATGTTTCAAAAGATACCACCACGAAAATGTAAAGACAACCAACAGAATGGGGAAAAAAATTTGTAAATCAAATACCTAACTTGATTTGCATCCAGAATAAAAAATTCTTAAAACTCAATAATAATTAAAAAACCAAATAATTATAAAATGGGCAAGACACTTAACAGCATTTACCCTAAAGATATACAAATAGGCTCAAGCAAAAATTACAGGTTAAAGGACAGGAAAAAGAGAAAGCAAATGCCAATCAAAGAAAGTTGCAGGACTTTTAATATCAAATAAAAACAATTTTAAGGAAAAAGCATTACTGCTAAGCTAGACATGGTGGCATGTCCCTTAAATCCCAGCTAGTAGGGGCCTGAAAAAGGAGAATTGAGAGTCTGAGGCCAGCATGGGCAACACAGTGAGACTCTGTCTCCAAAAAAATTAATTAATTAATTTTTTAAAAACGCTGCTGTGGCTGGGGATACAGCTCTGTTGGTAGAGTGCTTGTCTCATGGGCACAAGGCCCTGGGTTCAAACCCCAGCACATACACACAAAACTCCACTGCTATGTATCATAAAACTATTATACAATATAATGATAAAATGTACAATTTGCCAGAAAGATATAACAATTCTTAACTCGTGTGCACATAAAACTTGTAAACTTTATTTTGTATAAGTCAACTAGTTCAAAATAAGCTCCTGAAATATTTTGCTTACCTGATTTGTCTTCCTTTAAAAATCAAACTCAAATATATTTTCTCACAAGTAGATAAAAGATTTGTGTGCTAGTTTAACAATTTGATCATTCCTATTTATTTAGTGTAAATTAATATCTTGTTTAATTAACCTTCATCAAGTTCACAATGTAAACTATCAATTCAGAAAGCAAATGTATGTGGGGAGTTGGGTATGGTTAGTGCAAAATAAAATCTCCTCTTTTCAACTTTCTGAAGAAATTCCTAACTAGATCAAAACTAGTTATGATTTTTTATAATTTATTCATCAAAAAATTATATTGAACACTAACCTTAGGGGAGAGTGTTTCAACCCACTGGCATTTAGTAGCAGATAATGCCCTGTTTTGGCAGATGGGAGGGGCTGCCCTGTGCATAGTGGGATGTTTGGCATCGCCCTTGGCTTCTACTTACTAGATGCCAGTAAAACCCATTACCCAACTGTGTCAACCAAAAATGTTAGACATTACCAACTATCCTGGTTAGGGATGGTGGGAGAGGCAGATATAGAGGGAAGTGGCTACAAATCTTCCTTTTCTGAGAAATTACTTTTGAGGTACTTTTACAGTTCCACCAATAGGTTCAAAACCTCCCTTAAAGACTACTCTTGTGAAATTACAGATTAATTTTTTATTTATCTTTTGAAAAATATTAAGGAGAAAACTTCTCCATGAGTGAGAAGAACAGTATAGTACAGCTGGGGATTAACGAGGATTATGATTCTATCCATTTGGTATAAGCTATGAACAAACAGGAAAATGTGCTCTATAAATAACTGCTAATTAAGAATGTTAATGAGGTCTCCATCTCTCTCAACTGTGTTTCTATGTAAAGGCAGAAAATGTACACCTGCATTGTTTTGTGTACACATTAAAAATATACATTCCTAGGTCCTAACACAGACCTACGAAATTAGGGAGTGGAGGCAACAATCTGAACTGGTGAGTGTTTCCTAATAACCCATTATTATATTCTTATGCTTGCAAAAATGTAAGAAAAACAGCACTACAGACTATTTACCACTTAAGACTTTCATGGCAACTCTCTATGACAACTTTTAGTTTTAAAAAATCTGTAGGTTGGGAATATAGCTCGGTGTTAGAATACTTGTCAAGCATGTATAAGTCCTGGGTTGAAATCTAATACTGTCCCCCAAAAAAGTTTTAAATTTGTGTTAATGGTCACAAGAAGATAGAGATGAAAGAGAAGACCACGGAAGTGAGAGCAGATGCTATGGAAGATAAAATTACTGGTATGAAGAGTCAAAGGGTCTGAATTCTAGTCTTAGTTCTACCACTTATTTTGCACAAGGCTGCGGACAATTCACAAAATCCCATAGTTTTATTTCTCTATCTGCAAAAGAGAGAGAATTGCCCTACCACATTGACAAAGAGAACTGGGGGTTGGGGGAGTAAAAATTCTGGAAATAAACTACCAGTATAAAGACTAATATTACTTGATAGATAGTAATACAAATCTACAACTGAGAAGAGAGCCACATTCTAGATTATCTAAGGCAATATTTAGATATATGAAAAAAGTTGTTCCTGCAGAAATCAATCCTAAATATTATTCAAAAGTAAAGCATATTCACATGATATCCATTAAACAAGTTGAAAAGTGGATAACATATTGACACAAGAATTTCTATAGGTGAGAAGTTTTTCAAATATCATTTCACAGAAACAAGTAAGAAAAATCCTACCAAAGAGAAACTTGTTTTGGCAGGGTACTGTGACATATACCTGTAATCCTAGGCACCGAGGTAGGAGGATCAAAAATTCAAGGCCAGTTTCAGCAATTTAGCAAGGTTCTCAGCAACTTAGTGTGACCCTGGCTCAAAATAAAAAATAAAAAGGGCTGGGATGTAGCTCAGTGGTAAAGCACTCCTGAGTTCAAAAAACCAAAAATCTTGTTTTAACATAAGCTTAAAAATGTTTACTTGCAACTCCTTACATAATGATAAAACAGCCAAACCACCAAAAAGAAACAACAATCCTAAATGGGTAGCTAACAATAAAGCTGCAAAATACAAGACACGAAACTGATATAACTAATAAAAGTATCAGACAAATGAATAATTATGAAGACCTCAACTCTCCTCTCTCAATAATTGATAGAACAAAGTAAAGAGGAAATCAACGAGGATATAAAAACACTTATCAATCAACTTAACCCTAACTCACCACACAAAAAGCAGAATACACATTCTTTTTTCAGGGCACATGGAACTTTCAACAGATTTGCCATATTCTGACCCATAAAGCAAACCCTATTAAATTTAATGGAGAGGGGAGGAGAGGGAAGGAGAGGAACTTGGAATCCTCCTGCCTTAGCCTCTCAAGTCACTGGGATTACATGTGTGTGCCAATTCTTACATAAGATATCAAAAACACAACCCATGAAAGAAAATGATAGATTGGAATTAGTCAAAATAAAGGACTTTTTTCAGTGAATGACACTGTTAAGAGAAAAAAAACAAGGTAACATATGTGACAAAGGATTTGTGTTATAAAAAAAGAAATTTCAAGACTTGATAGGAAATAAAACCCAATTAAAAAATGGCAAAAGATATGAGCAGACATTTCTCCAAAGTAATACAAATGGTTAATAAGTATATACAAAGATACTCAACATCACCAGTTATTTGAAATGCAAAACAAAAACCACAATGAGGTATGAATTCAAAACAATTTGGATAGCTATTAAAAAAAAAACTAAAAACATCAAATGTTATTAAGGATGTGGAAAAAAATCACAAAATCATACATTAATGATGGGAGTGTAAATGGTACAACCTCTGTGGAAAACAGTTTGGTAATTGGTAGACACTCAAGAAGTTAACCTTAGAATTACCATGATTCCACGATTCCACGTCTGGATATAACCCCTAAAAGAACCCAAAGTCAAGTGGGGCATAGTGGCACATGCCTTTAATCCCAGTGACTTGAGAGGCTGAGGCAGGAGGATCACAAGTTTAAAGCCAGCCTCAGAAACTTAGTGAGGCCCTAAGCAACTTAGTGAGACCCTGTCTCTAAATAAAAAACATTAAAAAGTCTGGTAATGTGGCTCCATGGTAAAGCACCCCTTGGTTCAATCCCTGATACCAAAAACAATAAAACAAACAAAAATAACCAAAGCTGGAACTCAAAAAAGATACCTGTACATCTGTGTTCACAGCAGAATTAATTCACAATTACCAAAAGAAGAAAATAATCCAGTGTCCACCAAAAGAAGGATGAATAAACAAAATGTGATAACACAATAGAAAATATTCGGGAATAAAAAGGCAAATTCACGAGATAGAAAAGTAGAACAGAGGTTACCAGGGGCTAGGCAAGGGGAAAATTAGCATTTACAGAATGGGTACAGAATTTCTGTTTGTATGATGAAAAAGTTAAGAAAATGGGTAATGGTGATGGTTGTACAACACTGTAAATATATGCAATACCATTGTATTGTACTCTTAAGAAGTTTAAATGGTAAATTTTATGTGTGTAAAAAAAGTTTTTTTTTTTTACAGTGCTGGGTTACTCAACCCTGGGCCACATGCATACTGGGCAAATGCTCTCACTGAGCTAAACCCTCAACCCCTTAAAAAATGTTTAAAGACTTTTTAAAATGGGCAAAAGATTTGAACAAAATCTTAAAAGGTTACATCATAGGTGATGATAACATTAACCAAAGAGAAACAAAGAATAAAGTTAGATGGGGAGATGACAATAATTTGAGGATATGGTAAATGTGAATACAGGTTATTTACTGCTTTCTAACAAGCCACATCAAAACAGTATGTTAAAACAGTATGTTAATAACTTCCTGGGTTCAGTTAATTCAGTCTCACTCTATGAATCCCATTAAGGAGGCAGTAACATGGTATCTTCACTCACATGTCTAATATCTAGGCTGGCAATCTTTAGCCATTTTTTTCTGTTTGGGCTGTCAACCTGAGTCTTCACCAGAGTGGCCTCAAGGGAGCCAGCCTTCTTAATATGGTAGCTAAATGGACTCCCAGAATGAGGTAACCACAAACAGCAGCAGAAGCTGAACAATATTTTCTAACCAACCCCAGGAAATCCTGTAACACCTCTTCCAACAGATTCTATTGTAGGATATCACAAAGGACCACCAAGGTTCAAGTGGCAGGACTATAGACCCTCTCTGTTGGTTTAAAAAAAAAAAACTTTCAAAGATTTAAATGTAATATTAAAACCACTATAAGTGTCTTTGGAGTGTCAAGTTATACAAAGATATCAGGACTGAATATAATAGATATGAAAATAGCCAGAAAAGAATGGAACAAACAAAAAACAATGGTAAATCTTCAAGAAACATTAAAATATAAGGAAAAGGTTAGGTAGATCTAAAATGTGATCAGAGAGAGGAGATGAGCGCTTTCTTTGAAGTAAGGAGAGGTTAACAGTTCTAAAGCTTCTAAAGGACAAACAAACTGAGCCTTGATAAACTGATGAATTTCTTAACTAGATGATAATGATTGGGGAAGCAGTTTTGGTAGAAGAACGAAAGTTGAAGCAAGACAGCAATATTTAGATGCTTGATAACAGACTGGGTAAGGTAACTTTGTTATATTTCCCCCCAAAAAATGTACAATGGAAGCGGGGAAGGAATACAGTTCAAAAATAAAATAAAAAACTTTTTTGGTTCTGGGGTTTTGAACCCAGGGATGCTTTAACACTGAGCTACATTTCCATCCCTTTTCATTTTTCGACTGGGTCTTGCTAAATTGCTGAGGCTGGCCTCAAACTTGTGATCCTCCTGCCTCAAACTCGAGAGTTGCTGAGATTCCCTATGCCACCACACCCGGCCCAAAAAATAAAAGCTTGACTTTAATGCAAATGCAGCATATGATTTCGAAATCTATTACATATAACTATCCATTTTTGTTATTCCTTTTAAAGAAAAAGAATTTTTAAGGAAAAACAACTTGCTGTTTAAAAATGTTTAAACCTTCTGTTAAATGAGATAGATTGGACATGTCTCCTTATTCTTTCTGGAAAGCTCATTCATTTGTGGAAAAAAAGAACACTGTTAAAAACAGAAACTACAAGAACAACAGATGAGAATATATTAGTTAGAGATATACTAAAACACTCTAGAAAATGGAAATAACATCAAACAGACAGCAGAGTTGACTCAAATACCCACAGAGGGGGATACCAATAAGAAGCAAAGTCAAACACACAGAAAAGTCCCAAAATTGGAGATAAGATAAAGCATGAGGCTTAAAATGGTAAGGGAAGTGGTTGAAAATCTATGTACAAATCAGTTATATTCTTTGGTTCCAAGACAAAATGTCAAAGCCAGCCTGGGCAACTTAGTGAGACCCTTTCTCAAAATAAAAAATAAACAGGGCTGGGGATGTGGCTCAGTGGCAGAGTGCCTTTGGGTCCTAACTCCAGTACTGCCCATATATATATATCTATATCTATAGATATAGATACAGATATAGATATAGATATATGTGGTATATATCTATCTCAGCACTCTATTTTTATATATATACATATATGTATGTGTGTGTGTATATATATGTGTGTGTATATATATATAGATATATACACATATATCTATATATATATATCAGCTCTATGAAAACTAAAAGGTTTTATACAAACACACAAAGAGCAAAATACATACCCCATGTGGCTTAGCAATGAAGAACCTGCATAATCACACAAAGGTAAACAATGACACTGATTAAGGCAAAAACTGCTAACTACTTAGTCTGTTACCATATTCTCTTACTTCTTTAAAATAAAACAACAATGTTACTTATGGACAGAATGAGAATATCTAAAAATATCCAAGCATGCAGGTCAAATGAGAACAAAAGACTAAATTTTGGTTGATCAAATATAACCAGAAACTGCAGAGTAGGAGCCTTTAAGAAGATTCCTTAAGCCTGAGACAGAAAATTATTAAGTGTTTTTTTTTGCTTCTCCATTCTCCCATACCACTTGCCTGAAAAAACCAACGTGATTGCCAGAGGTCTATAAGTTTTCTTGGATCATAAAGTGATCGTATAAATAGTCATGCTCTAAGGAATATAAAGGAAAAACAGGGAGCCTGAATCCTTGATAATAATAAAGATGCTGTGCTAACCATGAACTGTAAGATTCCAGACTTCTTTTATGTAAGAGAAAAATGAACGTTATTTCATTTAAGCCACTGTCATTTTCAGTTTCTTTTACCAGAATCCAAACATAATTCCAAAGGCAGACAGAAAGATCAGATGATTTTAACAAAAAATTATGACACAAGAATCTGGGGAGGGGTATGGGTATGAAATGATTAAAAATATTAAATCTTCATCTTGTCAATTAGGAAGTCAACAGATAATGTGCAAAGCAGAAAATATAAACCAGCATAGAAATATGGAAACTAAATGTCAAGTATAGCTCCAAATATGTCTGAAAGCTAGAACTAAAAGTGAGGACATTTCATTACAAACTTTGTCCTAGTTGACTTTTTAAAACTATTTAAGTCATGTTATTACTTAGGTTTAAAAAAACTAAAATATTAAGTACTGAATAATTTAATCATCCACTACAAAAACTTAACCTTAGTGTGTAGTGAAGGAACAGTATGAGTCAGAGAGAGGTCTGACAATTTCTATTGACCACTGACAGGTGATCTCTACATACTGAGAATGTTTTGCCTCACAAGAGTATTTTTTTTTACCTGGGAGCTTTGGCCACTGGCCAGTCTAAAATGTGATTTATGATGGGGGTTTGGGCCAAGTCTAGAAGAAACAAACTAAAATTATCTCTAGAAGAGATGGAGACTGTCAGTCATTCAGGGAGTTTATGACCAAGCTCTCATAAAAGGTCTAGACACCAAAGACTGGTGGGGCTTTCCCACCAATACTCTGTAATGCGATACCCAGTGGTCAGAAGGAGATAATATCACCCATGACTCTATAGGAAAACAGGACTAGAGAGTCTTCATTTAACCCCTACTGGAATGTAGCTCTTCCCTTGGCTGATTTTAATCTGTATCTGTCACTGTAATAAATGATTACCATGAGTTTAACAACTTTCACTGACTTCTGAGTTCTGGCAAATTATCAAAATTTGGGTGATTTTAGAAAATCCCTAAATTTGCAAATGGTGCTGGAGGTTAGGGGTGGTCAGGTGGGCATTCACCTCTAATACACATTTTTGTTGATTCTGAGTAATTTGACAAAGAAGAAGAAAATGGGCAAAAAAGGAAGCTTCATTTCTAGAGTAATTAATAGAAGACCTCTTAAGTATTATATATATATTCATTTAATTCTGATGAGTCTAATATAGTAGATTATATTATTTCCACTTCACATACAAGGGACTTTGTTTTGGGGCGGGTACTAGGGATGCAATCCAGGGTGCTATACCACTGAGCTACATTCCTAGCCCTTTTCTTTTCATTTTGAGAGTCTTACTAAATTGCCGAGGTTAGCCTCAAATTTGTGATCCTCTTGCCTCAGCCCTTCAAGTAGTTGGGATTATAGGGAGATACCTTGGCTGCTTATACAAAGAAATTGAGGACAAAAGGTCAAGTAGGTGAAACAATATCACAGATCAAGTATAGAGTAGAACAGGATGCAAAACTTGTCTTTTTGATCCTATGGCCCATGTAGTTTTTACTATATTAAGTTGCCTCCCTAACCACAATGCTTCCTGTCTCAGTTGTTTATACAGTATTTTAAGTCTTAATTTTAACATCACTTTATGCTTAGATTACCTGTCTGTGATATATAAATAGCCTATAATCCAGGACCACATAGATCTAGGCAGGTATCCTACAATCAATCTAAAATCCGGGGATGGATCTATTTAGTTCTTTGCAGAACTAGTGCACTTTCCACATGAGGTATTCTTAATGAAGAAAAATGAAAGTCATTTCATAGTGATTCAAAGTGAGTGATATCTATAAATATCAACATGGGCTAGGAAATATATGTCGATGGTAGAGTCTCGCCTAGCACAAAAATAAAGACAGAAAAGAAGGAAAGAAGGAAAAAATAATATGTAGTAAATCAAGTTATAATTTAATGCTAAAATTAAGTATGCAATTTATTAAGTGTCTATCTCCAAATCCCTTACTTGGGAAAAAAAATTTAAATGACTGAACAGGCAAAACAATAAACTCTAAAGTATATCACAAATAAACCAAAGGAAGTACCAAAAGGAAATGCCTGCACATTCAGAAGAATTTTGTCATAACATTACTAATTCCTCATATATAACAGCTACTACTTTTCTTTATGGAAACTAAACAAACTAATACATCAAAAATTATGTGTTGAAGGGCTGGGGTTGTGGCTCAGTGGTAGAGTGCTTGCCTAGCATGTGTGAGGCACTGGGTTCAATTCTCAGCACTGCATATAAATAAATGAATAAAATAAAGGTCCATCAACAACTAAAAAATAAATATTGAAAAAAAAAGTGTCTGCTTTAAAAAAAAATTGTCAGATTTGAAAGACTAATGAAAAAATAGTCCTAACATATTACTAAGAAAAATACTTGCTGGGCACAAAGGCACATGCCTGAAATCCCAGAGAATTGGGAGGCTGAGGCAGGAGGATTACAAGTTCTAGGCCAACCTCAGCAACTCAGTGAGAAACTGTCTCAAAATAAAGTGGGCCGGACATGTAACTCAGTGGTACAGTGCCCCTGGGTTCAATCCCCAATGCTATCCAAAAAAAAAAAAAAAAAAAGAGCTGAACCTATATATATCTAATTTGCAGGCAACAGACAATAACCAATACAGGGTTGTGATAGCTGGAAGAAAGAACTGAATGAATCCAGTTCCACACTGACTTTCTCCTTGAGGGTATTTTCCAAATGATGGTATAGAGAAAAAAAGTCCAAGCACCAAATAGCAAGCAGTTTTGCTATAATGAGAAAATGATAATTAGTGTTTGGGGCTACTAAGGCAGCTGGGTGACAGTCAGGGCAAAATAGATGCCTTCATTAGTGGGCATATAGGCAGACTGTATTTTCCTAATTAGTCCACAGCAGTATTTCTAATTTCACATGATCCTCCAGAATCCTGCCACTACTTATCAAAAGATATATTTATCTGAAAGTAAATTATATTTACCTTTCCTTAACTGTGAGTGTGCCTCTTGTGAAAGCGTTGACAAGCAAAATACGGTGAAAATTACAATAGAAGACTTCCAAGGGTCATCTCAGAAAAAGTAATAAATATGGCTATAGCCTGTCCCCCTATGTAAGAATGCTCATCCCTGAAACCAGCTACTGTGTTATGAAGCAGTCCAAGGTAAAGAGAGTGGTCATATATAGGTGCTTCAGCACCAGCTAAGGTTTCAGGTAATATCCTATGAGTGGATAGTTTCCAGCCTTTGAGTCTTCCAGCTGAGGCCTGACATATAACGGAGCAGACATAAGCATGTATGAATCCCCAAATAACAGAATTCCTGGGGATAATAAATGGTTGGAGTTTTCTTCTTCTTGTTTTTATTATCTACTTGAAAGTCTGAGGCACTTAAACACTGAGTCACATCCCCAGCCTGTTGTTTGGTTGGTTCTTTTGTTTTTTCTTTTTTTTTGGACAAGGTCTTGCTAAGTTGCTGAAACTGGCTCTGAACTTGCAATCCTTCTGCCTCTCAGCCTCCTAAGCTGCTGGGATTACAAGCACGCACCAACACATGCATCACCATGCCCAGTTGAATGGTTGTTCTATGCCACTGTTTTGGGTAATTTCTTATACACTCATGGTAGTAACTAGAAAGGGCCCATTCTCCTCAGTCCTTTCTTGTCACAAAGGTTACTGTTAAACAGCTACAACAAAATATAAATAAGACTGAAAATAAGAGGGGAAATCCTCACAGATTCAAGAAATCAATCTATGTAGCATGGACAAAAATGTGTTTTATTTAATGAAATCATGTTTCTGGTGATTTGAAAATGAATTTGGAGCATTCCACAGTTGAATACAGCAAATAAATGGCTATGCCAAATACACAGTGAAAACAGAATTTGAAATTGCCCACAGCAGAGAAAAAGCAGGAAAGTCTAGTGAAGTTATGTCAATTCCTCTATTACATCAATTTCCCTCAGGAAAAGATACAGAAACAACTTTGATAGGATGGGAAAAAAAGCAACCAGAAATATTTCACTTGTGGTGCAAAAATCTCTTAGGAAAAGAAGTGACTCCAATGGCTAATGTTACAAATTTTGTTTGGTCATCTTCAAAGAAAACTGAGTGGTTCTTCTTCTCAGTGAATAGAAAGATGCTGGTGAACCAAACAGTTGCCCACAATGAGGATTTCTGAAACATAATAGTACTAAATGGACATGAGAAAACCAGGATCAGAAATCTCAAATCCCCAACTAGTTTACTGACTGCCACATACATAGGTTATAAAGTGTATTAACTGAAAAACCACTCACGTAGATTAAAATATGCACAATTTACACAAAAGTACGAAGCAACTATGTCAGTTTGATGATTTGGGTCCAAATACCCAGAGGAATAAATATATATATCCAAGAGGCAATTTCTCATAAATGTTGTTCCTCTTACATAATTTTTGATGACTTGAGATAAGGACAGAGAACATTTCTAGCACCACAGCACTTATCATTCTAATAATATAATCATCTCTACTGGAACTGTCAGTTAAGTATATATGTATGATGTATATTTAAAATACACAGACACACACAGAGCCAGGCACAGTGGCACACACCTGCCATAGCAACTTGAGAAGCTGAGGCTGGAGATTTTAAGTTCAAGACCAACCTCAGCAACTTAGTGAGAACCCATCTCAAAATAAAAAATAAAAAGGGCTGGGGTTCAATTCCCAGTACAAAAAAAAATAATAATATAAAAAATATATATACACACATGAATATATTAAAATCTCTCTCAGAAGTAATTTAGTACATTGATTACTACATTAAAAAATACTGAGGCTGGGGAGATAGCTCAGTTGGTAGAGTGCTTGCCTCGCAAGCACAAGGCCTTGGGTTCAATCTCCAGCACCGCAAAAAAAAAAAAAAAAAAAAAAAAAAAAAACCTACATACTATTGTCAATTAAAGTTGCCAACAGAAAAATTGTGCTAGATGGGAAACACAGCAAACCCTTTTATTATACTCAGAAACAAACCGTAAGTTAAAATGAAAACAAAATATTAACTAATATCAACTTACAACAAGAGTTTTTTTTAAGTTTATGACTTCAACTAGCAAAATAGTTGGGGATTTGAGACCTCTAATCCTGGTTTTCTAATTCTAATGGGTCAATAACAGAAAAAATAGAACCATTTTTTAAACCAACTGTTCGATACTTGAAGATTTCCATTAATCAGAAATTTTTATGAAGCAGAATTTCCTTCATTTCATATTATTTTTGCATGGCAACCTATACTCCAATCTATTAGTAGATGATAGAAGAGAAAGAACAAGTTTTAACATTTTAGAAAAGCATACTGAATTGTACATATTAAAAAAATCTCAAAGGTTATTAATGTGCCTTTCGTCATTCTACAGCCTCTTTTCTGATGTAAAATGGCTTGGAATTTGGATAAAAAAGATAAATTAGCAATTCTGCTGTACAGTAATACACAACAATTTAAGCTTAAGAAACCGGTAAATAAAGGTGAATATTTTCAATTACTCAGCAGAAAACAGATGTGTCATAGTGAAGACTTGGAAATAAGTAATTCCAGTTTAAATATTAACATTAAATACTATTAAATTTCAGGGTGCAATAACAGTACTATATTAATTTAGGGATGCTAAAGCACTATGGGTGAAATCTACTTACTTTCAGAGAGTTCAGGAAAAAAAACAGTAAATGTGGAAAATGTTAATATAAATTCAACATAGAAAATAAATTCTTTTATGATATTCTCAAATATCTGAGTAAGGAGTATGGGGGTACTTATTGTACTATTTTATCATTCTTTAAGTTTGAAATTTTTAAAATAAAAAGGGGGGAAATGTATCCTTGTTTGTATATCAACATGTGTACAAAAATGTTCACTGCAATAGTTCAAAGTAGAAACAATCTAAACATACATCAACAATAAATTGACAAGCAGATAAATAAATGGATAAATTTTGGCATATTCATACAAAAGGTAATTGTATAGCAGTGAAAATTAACTATTATTGTTAATACCATATGTATGAAACTCACAAGTAACAATGAGCAAATGAAACTAGCACAAACTGTACGAATAAATATTTGAATGAATATTTAAGACTACTCAGTTAAGAGAAGGACTATTGATTATTTAGCAAAAGTTTTACAGACAGTACAAGTAAGACTACAATGGAAATGTGTATGTTATGCTAGAGAAAAATTCCATTCAGGCACCTTCAACCACTCACATACCATTGATCTGCTCTACTAAAGCACTTCTGATTTGTTATCAGTATTCAGTGGGCAACATGTTTTCTGAATTTGAATAAGAACCTGCAGCAAAGATTTTCTTAACTGAATAACTTTTCAAACCATACAACTTAATGATTCTAATTTTAAAATATATTTAAATTTAGACTAATAACTACTCATGATGATGATGATGATGATGATTTGAAGAAGACGAAATAATACACTTACATTAACTTTGAAAGCTTGGACAGTGTTATCCAGAAGAAGGATGTTGCAAACCACCTCTGTATGCTGTCTGTCTCGGGCCAACTCTGATGCTCGTACATTGTAGGTTCTGCCAGCAGGCAATCGGAAACGTGAGGTCATTACTGTCCACACAAGATCTAAGTTTAAAAAAAATTAGCTAAATAAAAGGACTGTGGAAGACATAATGTTTAAAAGATAGCTTTTTTTTTTTTTTAATTAAAAGTTAGGACTAACTAATAAATTTTGAAACATCAGAATAAGAATTGGTGTAAAAAAACCATAGATATATACAAAAATACATATTTCATCATCTGAACTAAAATTCAATGCCTTAAAAAAGAGCTCTATTTTGGACCGCTACACTGAGAACTCAATACACTAAAATTTCAGGAAGCCATATTCTAATTTAAAATATATAAACAAGGGAGAGGATAATGCCTCCTCAGGAAGTTGAATGTTATTCACTGACCCAAGCATTTAAAATCACTATAGAATGATAAAAGGGAAGATTATTTAACTTAGGCCCTTCCCTTTTTTTAGAAAACCATGGGAGGTTTCCTTTGTTTTTATTTTTAACAATATCCTCCATTGTAACCATCCTCAAACTTAGTCTTTACAAAATAAAAAGTAAATGGAAAATAAGGCTAGCCAATCTTTGCTTCTGAATTCTTAGCCTAAGAAGACAGGAAAAAATAGAATGCCTGTAGAAGAACAGAAATCATAATGATGCAACATGTTAAGAAAATGAAGCTGTAGCTCCAATGTTCAGGGGATATATATATATATATATTTGAAACATAAATTTCTGTATCCAGAAAACTAACATTCATGTTAGAGAAAAACTCAGATACTCCTTGATTCAACATTTAAAAGTCATAAAACTTCCATCATAAAAACTAGGAAGAAATATGAGTATTTAGGATGTTTTAATATGGGCAAGGAATAAGTAGTAAGCAATATGAAATATGATAAAACAAAAAAGTAATAATAAAAAAGAAACATTTCAAATCAGTGGTATTCACTCAGAATTGATTTCTTATAGACTATTCAGGTCAATAGATAAAAGTTGAAAGAAACAAAGAACTGGGATATTTTATGTTCATAGCCTGAGTTTATGGTATATAACTAAATGAAGGATGTTCTTTTCCATTACAGGGAGTGTGACAATCAATTGGCATGAGCAAGAGGGTCTCCCTTCCATTTCAGCAAAATGAACTTCAGAGTAGCCACTCTAGCCTATCCATTGTATATTATGCAGCTAATGGGTCCAAAGGAATAATGAATGCTCTTTGTTTCTGAGACATAAACCAAAAAACACTACATAACTAAGTAATCAGGGTAGGATGTGCATCATCTGCCCTCCAGCTGCAGGAAGATGCCCACCAGCCTGGGTACACCCATTAATCACCTATATATGCTACCCTGGATCAGCTTCCCCTCAAGAAGGGTGTTAGACACAGGATTCTCCCTTCTTCTTGTTGAGTTAGTTTTTCAAACAAGGTCACCTTCCTTGCCTCAACATCTTGTCTCTTGGCTTAATTAGCTGATCCTGGGGGACCAGATGGACCTTAACTCCAGTAATAATTATATACGTATAAAACTAATATGAGAAAATAGTTTAAGCATGTTAAGATTCACTAATTAGGGCTGGGGTTGTAGCTCCGTGGTGGAGGAGCACTTGCCTTACATGTGAGAGGCACTGGGTTCAATTCTCAGCATCACATAAAAATAAATAAATAGAATAAAGGTATTGTGTCCACCTACAATTAAAACTATTTTTAAAAAAAGATTTACTAATTAGAAGTCAGTCACTGGCAAAGCAGAGGGGAAAAAAAACCACATGATTCAAACTATAAGCTACCTTCAAGAAACTCTCCTCAAATTTAACAATATAGGCAGGTGGAAAGTCTAAGTATGGAAAAAGACATACCATGGAAATATCGATACATACAAAGAAGAGTACCTATAATGACATCAGATAAAGTTGAATTCAGATTTAGAACAATTAGTGGGAACATGTAGGGATGGTACATAATGATCAAAGTGTCAATCCACCATGACACAGCAATCCTAACTATCAATGCATCAACAGAGTTCCAAAATTTACAAAGCAAAAACTGTAGAACTGACAAAACAGAAATCCACAATTATGGTAAGACAGCACAATGTTCCTTTCTTGATAACTGGTACAACTAAATAAAGAAAACAGCAAGGATATAGGAGAAAGCAACAATAACATCAACCAACAATATCTAACAATATCTAGTGAACATTTATAGAACACACTACCAACCACAGCAAAATATGTATTTCCAAAAATCCAATAAACAAATATTTACCAAAAGAAATCAACCATATCCTGAATGACACAACAAATCTAAACATATTTTTAAAATTAAAATTACGTAAAGTATGTTCTCTGAGAACAGAATTCAACAAGAAAACAACAGAAAGATCACAAGAAAATTTCCAAACAAATGTAACTAAACAATATGCTTTTAAGTGGCTCAGAGGACAAAGAGGGAATCTTAAGAGAAACCAAAAGGTGCACTGAATTAAATAAAAATGACAATACAACCTATCTAAATTTGCTAAAGCAGTGCTGATAGAGAAATATATAGCACTATATGCATACAACAGAAAATAGGAAGTGTATCAAACCAATACTATAATTAATTTCCCTTCTCAAAATCCATAGAAGACCCGGGCTACACAGGGGGTGGGGTGGAGTGGGGTGGGGGATACACAGAAGAGTAGAATGAAGCCACAGCAAAAAGGAAATAACAAAGAGAAATCAATGAAATTAAAGTCACACACACACACACACACACACACACACACACACACAAGAAAAATCAATGGGAAACAAAAGGTAGTTCTTTCGAACAACCAGTAAACATGATAAACTTCTAGCAAGCAAGTCTAATGAAAGAAAACACAAATTACTAAAATTGGGAATAAAACAGAGGACACCACCCAGAGCCTGCAAACATCAAGATGATAATACTACAAACAATTTATACGTAAGAGCAATAATCTGACACATAAATTGAACTAATTCCTCAAAAGGCACAAAATGCCTAGATGGTTTCACTGAAGGATTCTAACAACTACTTAACAAAAAGTTAACAACTACTTCTACACAATCTCTTCCAGACAGCCGAGGAACAGGGAACACGTCTCAACTCATTTTATGCAACCAGTATTATCCTCATGGAAAAAAAGTCAAGAACATAAAATAAGAAAACTATAAAGCAAAGCAATATCCCTCATGAATATGGACCAAAAAATCCTTAAGAAAACATAAGGAACTAGAATTCAGCAACACATAAAACAAATGCATAGTATGATGAAGTGAGTTTCATTTCACAGATGCAGCAAAACTTTCAATTTAATCCACCATATTAACAGAATAAAAAAGAAAAATCACATGATCTTTTCAAACAAAGTAGAAAAGTATTTGACAAAATCCACCACCCATTCATGATAAAAATTCTCAAAATCTAGAAATAAAGAGAACCTTCCTCAACATAATTAAGGATGTCTTTAAAAAAAAAAATCTACAGCTAACATCACATGAAGCGGCTAAAACCTAATGCCTTCTCCCTATAATCAGGAACATAGCAAGGAAGGTGTTTCCTCTCATCACTTACTCAACACAAAGTTGGAAGTCCTAACCAGTGCAATAAAATAGGGGGGGAAGTATACAGGAAGAAATAAAACTTACTATTTGCAGATGACATGAAGTCTATGCAGAAAATCCCAAGGATTGTACAAAACACTTGAACTACTGAGTTAAGCAAGGTCACAGGACACACTGACATATAAAAATCATCTTTATTTGCATATACTGGGAACAAATATATGGAGTCAAATTTAAAATGTAACCCCATTTGAACTACTAAACAAAAAAATGAAAAATTAAGCATAAATCTAACAAAACACAGAAATTATATGCAAAAAACTACAAAATGCTGAAAAATATCAAAGATCTATATAAATGAGGAGACATAACCACATTTATGAATTGAAAGACTCAATACAGAGAAGACGTCAATTGTCTCCAAATTCCCAGTAGGCTTTTTCTGTAGCTACAGAGATTATTCTAAATTTATATAAAAAAGCAAAGGAAACAGCTAGGCATGGTGGCACACACCTGTAATCTCAGTGACTCAGGAGGCTGAGGAAGGAGCATCACAAGTTTGAGGCCAGCCTCAGCAATTCAGTGAGACCCTGTCTCAAAACAAAAAATAAGAAGGGCTGGTGATGTGGCTCAGTGGTAAAGTACCCCTGGATTTAATTGCCAATATGGGGGAAAGGCAGGGTAGCAAACAAAAGAATCAGAATAGTCAAATAAAAAAAATTTTTTTTTTAAAGAAAGGAAAAAAAGGAGAACAACTCTGCTCCTACAACAAAGTAGAAATCACCACTCCCAGATTTTATGATTTAATATATAGCTACAGTAATCAAGACTGTGGTAATAGCAGAAGAGATACATGGATTAGTAAAATAAAATAAGAATTCTCACACAAGTACAGGCATTTGATTTTTAACAATGGTACAAAGCAATTCAATGAAGAGATTTTCAACAAATCATGCTGGAAAAGTTGGCTATACACAAAACAAAAAGGAGCCTCAACGTACATCATACAAAAAATTACTCACTGAATCAGATTTAAATGTAAAACCTAAAACTGTAAAACTTTCAATTAGAAAACATGAAAAAGTCTTCAGGACCTAGGTTTGGTGAAATGTTCTGAGATGTGACACCAAAAGCATGATTCATAAAAGAAAAAAAAAATCGACAAACTGGGTATTTCACCAAAACTTTAAAATTCTACAGGGCATGGTGGCACATGCCTATAATCCGAGTGGATAAGGAGGCTGAGGCAGGAGGATTACGAGTTCAAAGCCAGTCTCAGCACTTAGCTAGGTCCTAAGCAACTCAGAGAGACCCTGTCTCTAAATAAAGTATAATAAAAGGGTTGGGGATGTGGCTCAGTGGTTAAGAGTCTCTTGGTTCAATCCGTGGCACCAACCAACCAACCAACAAACAAACAAACGAAACTTTAAAATTCTGTACAAAAGACATTAAGAGCATGAAAACTATGAAACTACAAACTATGAACCATTTATCTGACTAGCATCTAGAATATATAATGAACTCTCAAAATGCAACTGTTAAAAAAAAATCCAAATAGAAAATGAGCTAAAAACAGGAAGAGATATTTCAAATAAAATATTCAGATACTAATTAGAGAAATGCAAATTAAGATCATGATGAGACATCATTTATATACCTATTTGAACAGTCAAAATAAAAATAAATAATGGCAATTTGGCAAAGATAAAAGGAAACTGGATTTCTCTGACAAAATCCTGAAACAGTCCTCCATATCTGTGGATTGTGCACAAATGAAATCAACCAATCATGGATAGAAAATATTCAGAAAAATTGTCTGTACTTTTTTTTTATTAATCCCTAAACATTACAGTATTACAACTATTTTCATAACATTTACTTTGCATTAGATATATATATTAGAGATGATCAAAGTATAAAAAGAGGATGTATAAAGTATACTATTTAATATAAGGGAGTTGGGCAAATAGTATACTATTTAATATAAGTATGCAAATAGTATACTATTTAATATAAGGGAGTTGGGCACCCTCAGGTTTTGGTGTCTTCTGGGGTCCTAGAACCAATCCCCCCTAGACACCAGAGGATGACTGCACATTTGACTCAAATATCCTAGTATACGTGAGGGGGGAATGTTAAGAATAATGAGGCATCCTCTAGCAATGAAAAGAACATAATGGGACCCAAGGTTTTTTAAAACAATCAAGAGGAACTGTGCATTCAGACTGCAGCATAAAGTATGATATTAGTTGTAAATATTTTTGGTGGACATTCCCTTTTAAATGGCCAACTTTAAAACAAAAAAAAAAAAAAAAAAAAAAAATGTCATTGCTCATACATCTTGTTTTTAAGGATTCTTTTTTCCCCCTTAGTACTAGGTACTGAGTACCCGGGGTACACTACCACTGAGCTACATTCCCAGTCCTTTTTATTTTTTGAGATAGAGTCATGCTAAGTTGCTAAGGGTTTCACTGAGTTTTTGAAACTGGCATCGAACTTGTGATCTCTTGCCTCAGCCTCCAAAGCAGCTGGGATTATAGGTGTGTTCCACCATGCCCAGCTTCCAAGGACTCATAATTAGGTTTATCATTAATTTAAAGAATGTTCTTCAACTGGTTAATCTGTTTGAAAATCTTGGATGTACTTGATAATTTGGCAATAAAATACTTCCAAACACTCAAGAAGCAGATGACACTGAAATAATCACTCATCATTTTATTACCCTTTTGTGTTTCACTTAAGGAAGTTAAAACAATGCTAAGACAGAAATTAGTAGTTTGAGTTTGGTTACTACAACCACAACAGACCAATAAAGGAACAATAAATAACCCCAGTTTTCAATTATGTGAAGCTGAAAAATCACATTTGAATGTTCCTAACAACTTTATATGCCATAACAACTATAGAAGATTATATGAGCTATACTTTTAATATCTCCTGAGTTTTAAAAGGTTTATTATTGGATCAGAGAGAAGACCAGGAGGAGCTATGCAACAACACATCCAGTAAAGAAAGCACTTTATAACTATCAATATCTTTTCCATCCTTTTCAACTTTACAACTAGCACTCCTCTCAATCTACTTTTCTCTATTTCCATAGTCATAAATCAAAACCTTCCATTACTTGCAGAAACAGAATGTCATTGAAAATAAAGTATGTTTCTATAAACAAAGCAACAAAAGGAAATGGAGTAAAAATTAACTTGAAAACAAGTCTCTTGGTTCTTAAAGTACCATTTCCTAGAAAGACTAACATTTTTCATGTTAATATTACATAAATGTTACTTATGTAATTACACAAACCCTAGTTACACTACTTACTAACTTGTTTATTTACAATGATATTCCAATTAAGAAAGTATTGAGTTGGGTTCAGATTCACATTAGGATAAGCGTGAACATGGAAAAAAAATCTCAAGTATCAATCACTTGAAAGTAACTCAAATCTTTACCACATGTACCTCAGATAAAGCATTAACCTCTAGGATATATGAAGAACTCAAAAAACTTAACACCAAAAAAATAAAAAACCCAATCAATAAATGGGCTGAGGAACTGAACAAATATTTCAAAGAAGAAGATGTACAATCAATAAAGATATGAAAAAATGTTCAACATCTCCAGCAATTAGAAAAATGCCAATCAAAACTACTCTCATTTCACTCCAGTCAGAATGGCAAATATCAAGAAAACAAGCAACAATAAATGCTGGTGAGGATGTGGGGAAAAACGTACATTCATATATTGTTGGTGGGACTGAAAACTGGTGTAACCATTATGGAAAGCAGTATGGAAATTCCTCAGAAAACTTGGAATGGAACCACTATTTGACCCAGTTATCCCGCTCTTCCGTTTATTCCCAAAGGACTTAAAACCAGCATAGTACAGTGACATTGTCACATCAATGTTTATAGCAGCTCAATTCACAATATACATGTATATTACACACACACACACACACACACACACACACACACACTATGGAATAGTACTCAGCTTTAAAGAAGAATGAAATTCTGGCATTTGCTGGTAAATGAATGGAGTTAGAGAATATCATAGTGAAATAAGCCAAACCAAAAAATATCAAAGGCCGAACGTTTTCTCTGATATGTAGAAGCTAATTCACAATGGGGTGGGGGGATAGGGAAGAACAGAGTTACTTTACATTAGGTAGAAGGGAGTGAAGGGAGGGGAAGGGGTATGGTGGAAGGAATGACAGTAGAGTGATACAGACATTAGTACCTCATACATGTATGACTGCATAAGCAATGTGATTCTGCAATATGTATAATCAGAAAAACAAGCGATTACACTCTATGTATGATCCATCGAAATGTATAAATGCATCCTATTGTCATGTACAACTAATTAGAACAAATAAAACTTAAAAATTAAAAAAAAGTAACTCAATTACCTTTTGTTGATGTCAACGTCCAATTTTTAACTATGAAAACTATTTTTTTTATCTTTTAAAGGCAACATTTCAATTTGGTGTACTTCCAAAAAAAAAAAAAAGAAGATAGTGAAAGCACTTTCAGAAAGGTGAAGTTAAGGATCTCTGAAAATCTAGTTCTCCACATTAAAGTAAAAAGACAACTGAAATATTGTCAAAATCAACATTTCCAAACTCTGGAAGTTAACAAAACAAATGCCACACTCAGAAGAGCTTTAATTCAAGGTAAACAGCAGAATCTCAGTAAGAACAACCAGCTTTGTGACTTTTTTTTTTTTTTTGGCGGTGCTGGGGATTGAACCCAAGGCCTTATGCTTGTGAGGTAAGCACTCTACCAACTGAGCTATATCCCCAGTCCTGCTTTGTAACATTTTAATGTGACTTCTACCCATCTCTTTCTTCCCAATAACATGATGGCTTTGAAAATCAACAAACTAGCAATCATGATAGCTAAGAAACAAGCAGTCTTGCAATCACTGAAGGGAAGGAAGGGCAGGGAGCTCGCCAAAGTCTTATTTTGGGAGAACTGTCAAACTGTCATTATTTGATTCACCAGCTACTGGAAACTGCTACTTGCACAACATGCATACTTTACCAGACTCAACCTGCTTACTACCAATCACCTTTCATATAGGCTGCTTTTCAAAAAAGTATCATTAGCAATTGTTTAACTCTGCAGTTACTAGAAGTAACAGTAAAAGCTGGGGTGAAAAAGATGCTCAAAGACAAAAAAGAAAAAAGGTGGAAAATGATTATGTCCAGAAAGGACTTTGAGAAGCTTCAACATATTTTGGGGAATTCAAGGCCACCAACATGCATAAGAAATGTATGCATGCTCAGGGAAGAGAGAAGGTCCAAATTTCTCACCTCCTAACTTTGAAGGTCTGCAAAGTCAGGAGTGAAAACAAAGCTATAAAATGAGCACTGAAAACACCCTTAGTAAAGATTGGAAGCAAGACTTACTCTTCTCCGATGTGCTTAAGGAAATCTCTGTTCATTTCCTGCCTGAGGACTAAGTTAAAAATGAGCAGGACAATGGGGGCCACAGATGGTTAGCAGGCCAGACTTTATAAAATTTATCCAGGAAGGTTCCTGAACAAACAAATAGTAACAACAAAAACTATAAACAACCCAGCAAGAAAGGAATCTGATTTCTAGTTGTCAAAACACATTTATTTTTAAAGTGCAGAATCCAACACACAAAAAATTACCAAATGGCAAAAATAAAAAATAAAAGCATGAAACTATGATCCACACACAGGGCAATAAAAATGACTGAATGGAAATTGCCAAGGATGCCCAGACATTGAATTTACTAAACAAATATTTAATCATACTATATTATACTGTAAGTATGTTCAAAAACTTACTATGAACTAAACAAAGCACGAGGACAATATCATACCAAACAGAATATGACTCTTTTTTGGTTCGGAGAACTCAATCCTGGAGTGCTTTACCACTGAGCTATATCCCCAGAATTTTTTATTTTGAAACAGGGTCTCACTAAGTTGCTGAGGCTGGCCTCAAACTTGTTATCCTCCTGCTTCAGTCTCCCAAGACACTGGGATTACAGGTTTGCATCAACATGCGTGGCACGGAAGTTACTTTTTAAACAAGCAGTTTAGAATTCTGTAGTTGAAAAAAAATATTTTTTAAATGAAAATTTTAATGGCAGGGCTTGACAGTATATTTCAGAAGAGATGAGTCAACTTGAAGATAAATTAACTGACAATATCTAATCTCAACAGAAAGAATAATGAACAAAGAAAAATAAACTGAGCCTGAGACATAAGACACCATCAAGCATATCAACATAAGCATAATAGGGCAGATAGACAGTAAACATGAGACAGAATACTTAAAGAAATAATGGCATATAACTTCCTAAATTTGGGTCAGAAAAAGTAATGTACACATCCAAGAAGCTAAGTGATCTCCAACTAGGATAGACTCAAAAGACATTCACTCATAGATACATTGTAGTTAAACTGATAAAAGACAAAGAAAAACAAAAATCTTAAGAGCAGCAAAAGAGAAGAGGCAAATTCTAATCAGGAAAAACGGAGGTGAGAATGCAGTGGGATGATACATTGAAAAACTGAAAAAAAAAAAAAAAACTAAGACTATCAAGACTATCAAAAAGAACTCCAGGGACAGCAAAACAATGCTTTAAAAACTGAAGGATGGTCTGGGATTCAGCTCAGCGGTGGAACGTACACAAGACCCTGGGTTCAATCCCCAGCACTGCTTAAACAGACAGATAAATTTAAATATTACCAGAAATAAAACAAAAACTAAAAGAATCTGTCATTGGCACATCTGCCCTAGGAAAAAATACTAATAGCTAAGATTAAAGGACACTAGATAGTATCTCAAATCCACAGAAGAAATAAATAGCATATGTAAAGGTAATTAGATAGACAAATATAAATAAGTATAAATGTATTTTGTGTTTATGGTCTTTTAAATCATATAGGAGGGGAAATGTTATAAATAAAATATATTTATACATATATAAAAGGTATAAGGATATAATTTGTATGACACAGAAAAGGAGGATGAGCTATTTAATTAGGAACAAAATTTCAATGCTATTGGAATTAAACTGCAATTATCTACAACTACATGGTTATAAATTAATCTTCATGGAAACCTCTAAAAAATGTAACTCAAAAAACAAAATGACAGATTAAAATATATCTACATAAAATAAAAGGCAATAATGAAGGAATACAGGAGACAAAAGATATTTTTAAAAAATACAAAATAGTACTACCTTGTCCATAATTATATTAAATGAAGGATTTAATCACTTAACTCAAAAGGCAGAATCATTAGAAGAAAAAAAATTTTGAAACTGGTTCCAATTCTATGCTCTCACCAAAGACATATTTCTGAATAAGAATGTAAATAAAAAGGATATAAAAGGATATATAAAGATAAGACTATAAGCTGGGTGTAGTGGTGCATACCTATAATCCCAGTTACTTGGGAGGCAGAGGCAGGAGAATTCCAAATTCAAAGCCAGCCTCGTCAATTTAGCAACACCCTGCTCCAAAAGTAAATGAAAACAAAGTGCTGGAACTTAGCTTAGTGATGGAGAGCATGCTTAGCATGCATAAGGCCCTGGGTTCCATCCCCAGTACCACAGTCACACACACACACACAAGATATACTACATACTTGTTTGTTTATTAATTAGTATCAGGGATTGAAATCGGGGGTGCTTAACCACTGAGCCATATCCCCAGTTCATTTTTATTTTTTATTTTGAGACAGAGTCTCACTAAATTGCTTAGGGTCTTGCTAAGTTGTCAAGGCTGGCTTTGAACCTCCTGCCTCAGCTTCCCTGAGCAGCTGGGATTGCAAGTATGTACCACTGCACCTGATACAAGACATAATTATAAATATATATGCAGTTAGAAAACAACATGCCAAAATAATCAAGCAAGAACTGACATAACTTGAAGGGAAAATAGAAAATTCAACAATTGCTGGACTTCAATATCTATTTTTCAATCATGAACAGAATATGCAAAAAAAAAAAAAATCAACGAAACAGAAGACAAACAATGTTATAAACCAATTAGACCCAACAGACATCTATAAAACATTCTAACCAACTACAAAACACAGAATCTGCTTGCTTTAGTCAGCTTTACTCACTGCTATAACTAAAGGACGGAACCTAAAAGACTGTAAAGGAGGAAAGGTTATTTAGGGGCTCACAGTTTCAGAGGTCTCAATCCATAAACAACACCAGCTTTAATCCTCAGGTGTCCAGGAGAGGCAGGAAATCACAGTGGAAGAGTGTGGCAGAGGGAAGCGGTGATAAGGAAGCAGAGAGAGACTCCACTTGCCAGCTACAAAATATATACCCCAAAGCCACAACCCACAATTCCTACCTCCTCCAGTCACACCCTAACACTTCAGTTACCACTCAGTTAA
Source organism: Sciurus carolinensis (assembly GCF_902686445.1). Classification (NCBI taxonomy): domain Eukaryota; kingdom Metazoa; phylum Chordata; class Mammalia; order Rodentia; family Sciuridae; genus Sciurus; species Sciurus carolinensis. The sequence continues at coordinate 79,107,080 of NC_062215.1, forward strand.
TCCCCATCAGGGGGATTAATTCATTGGTTGTGTTAAGGCTCTCACAACCCAATCATTTCTCCTCTGAACCCTCTTGCAACTATCTCACACATGGGCTTTTAGGGGACACCTCACATCCAAACCATAACATTACTCTTATTTTTTGCAAAAATGTGTATAATATCGTTATGTTTCTTTAAATAAACATCCCTATCAAAATTGCACCTTCATTTTTCTTTTGGGAGAAAATGACAAGTTGATCACAAATTTATACAGAAATGCAAGATACCCAAAGTAACCAAAGCAATCACAAAATTTTTTTGAAACTTATAAAGACTTACATTTTCAATTTCAAAATTTACTACAAAGTTACCAATAATTTAAGACAGTCAAGGACTGTCATAATGAAGAACACATAAATCAATGAAACAGGACTAATAAGATGGGAATAAACACGATCAAGTTACTTTCCACAATTGGTGCTGAGAATACTCAACAAACAAAAAAGTAGTCTTTTCAGGAAACAGTACTGGGACAAATGAATATCCACATACAAAATAATGAAGTTAGATCAGTACATTCCCAAATTACACAAATAGTCTGGAATAAGTCATAAAGATAAAATTAATAGCTAAAACTACAAAACTCCTGGATAAAACAAATCTTTCTGACCTTGAATTAAAGAATGGTTTCTTACAAATGTAACTAAAACCGTTAAGTGAGGAAAGAAAAGGGCTAAATTGTGCTTCATTGCAACTAAAAGTTTTTGTGCTTCAAATGATGACATTAAGAAAGTGAAAGTGAAAAGTTTTCTGGTGGAATTTTTGGGATCTTTTAAATATAGAATCATGTCATCTGCAAATAGTGACAGTTTGAGTTCTTCTTTTCCTATTTGTATCCCTTTAATTTCTTTCTTCTAATTGCTCTGGCTAGAGTTTTAAGGACAATGTTGAATGCAAGAGGTGAAAGAGAGCATCCTTGTCTTGTTCCAATTTTTAGAGGGAATGCTTTCAATTTCTCTCCATTTAAAACGATATTGGTCTTGGTAAATTAGCACAGATAGCTTTTACAATGTTGAGGTATGTTCCTACGATTCCTAGTTTTTCTAATGTTTTGAACATGAAGGGGTGCTGTATTTTGTCAAATGATTTTTCTGCATCTACTGAAATAATCATGTGATTCTTGTTTTTAAGTCTATTGATGTGATGAATTACGTTTACTGATTTCCGTATGTTGAACCAACCTTGCATCCCTGGGATGAACCGCACTTGATCATGGTGTATTATCTTTTTAGTGTGTTTTTGTATGCGATTTGCTAGAATTTTATTGAGAATTTTTGCATCTATGTTCATCAGGGATATTGGTCTGAAGTTTTCTTTCCTTGATTTGTCTGTTTGGTTTTGGTAGCAGGGTGAATTAGCCTCGTAGAATGAGTTTGAAAGAGTTTCTTTTTTTTCTATTACATGGAATAATTTGAGGAGTATTGGTATTAGTTCTGCTTTGAGGGTCTTGTAGAATTTGGCTGAGAATCTTTCTGGTCCTGGGCTTTTCTTGGTTGGTAGGCTTTTGATGACATCTTCTATTTCATTGCTTGAAACTGATCTGTTCAAATCATGTATGTCCTCCTGATTCAGTTTGGGTAGTTAATATGTCTCTAGAAATTTGCAGATGTCTTTGAGATTTTCTACTTTATTGGAGTATAAATTTTCAAAATAGTTTCTAATTATCTTCTGTATTTCAGCAGTATCCGTTGTTATATTTCCTTTTTCATCAAGAATTTTAGTAATTTTTCTCTTTCTCTTTGTTAGTATGACTAAGGGTTTATCAATTTTATTTATTTTTTCAAAGAACCAACTTTTTGCTTTGTTAATCTCTTGAATTGTTTCTTTTATTTCAATTTCATTGATTTCCACTCTGATTTAATTATTTCCTGTCTTCTACAACTTTTGGTGTTGATTTGTTCCTCTTTTCCTAGGGCTTTGAGATGTAATGTTAGATCATTTGACTTTTTATTCTTTTAATGAATGAGCTCAATGCAATGAAATTTCCTCTTAGTACTGCCTTCGGTGTCCCAGAGATTTTGATATGCTGTATCAGTATTCTCAAAATACCTCTAAATATTTTTTTTTTATTTCATCCTTGATTTTTTCTGCTATCTGTTCCTCATTCAATAGTGTATTATTTAGCCTCCAGGTGTTAGAGTAGCTTAAAAATAGCAGGATATAAAATCGGCACCCAAAAATCAAATGTATTCCTATACATCAGCGATGAATCTACTGAAAGAGAAATTAGGAAAACTACCCCATTCACAACAGCCTAAAAAAAAACAAAAACAAAAAGCAAACAAACAAACAAAAAAACCCTTGGGAATCAATCTAACAAAAGAGGTGAAAGACCTATACAAATGAAACTACAGAACACTAAAGGAAGAAATTGAAGAAGACCTTAGAAGATTAAAAGACCTCCCATGCTCCTGGATAGGCAAATTTAATATTGTCAAAATGGTCATACCTCCAAAGGTGCTATACAGATTTAATGCAATTCCAATTAAAATCCCAATGACATTCTTCACAGAACTAGAAAAAACAATCATGAGATTCATTTGGAAAAATAAGAGACCCAGAATAGCCAAAGCAATCCTTAACAAGAAGAGTGAAGCAGGAGGCATCACAATACCAGACCTGTAGTAAACTATTCTACAGAGCCATAGTAACAAAAATGGCATGGTATTGGCACCAATACAGACATACAGATCAATGGAACAGAATAGAAGACACAGAGACAAATCCAATGAGTTATCTCATACTAGACAAAGGTGCCCAAAACATTCATTGGGGAAAAGATAGCTTATTCAACAAATGGTGCTGGGAAAATTGAAAGTTCACATGTAACAAAACTAAATTAAACTCCTATCTCTCACCCTGCACAAAACTCAACTCAAAGTGGATCAACAGAGATCTGCTCCTACTAGAAGAAAAAGTAGGCCCAAATCTTCAACATGTTGGCCTAGGATTTAACTTCCTTAACAAGACTCCTAAAGCACAAGAAGTAAAATCAAGAATCAATAAATGCGATGGATTCAAACTAAAAAGCTTCTTAGCAAAGGAAACAATAACAGGAAAAAAGAGCCTACAGAATGGGAGGAAAGCTTTACAACATACACCTCAGATAGAGTATTAATCTCCAGGATATATAAAGAATTAAAAGAAATAAAAAAACTCAACACCAAAAAAACCCAAATAACCCAATAAATAAATGGGCTAAGGAATACAATCGATCAACAAATGTTTGAAAAAATGTTCAACAACTCCAGCAATTAGAGAAATGCAAATCAAAACTACTCTAAGATTTCATCTCACTGCAGACAAACGGTAATTATCAAGAATACAAGCAACAATAAATGTTGGCAAGGATGTGGGGAAAAGGTATATTCATACATTGGTGGTAGGAATGCAAACTGGTCCAACCATTATGGAAAGCAGTATGGAGATTCCTCAGAAAACCTGGAACGGAACCACCATTTGATCCAATTATCCTGCTCCTCGGTTTATACCCAAGACTTAAAACCAGCATAGTACAGTGATGCAATCACATTAATGTTTATAGCAACTCAACTCACAATAGCTAAACTATGGAACCAACCTAGGTGTCCTTCAAGAGATGAATGGATAAAGAAAATGTGGTACATATACACAATGGAATATTACTCAGACTTAAAGATGAATGAAATTATGGCATTTGCAGGTAAATGGATGGAGTTAGAGAATACCATGCTAAGTGAAATAAGCCAATCCCAAAGAATCAAAGGCAGAATGTTTTCTCTGATATGTGGATACTAATACCCAATGGGGGGAGGCCCTAGGGAAGAATAGTCATTTTGGATTAGGCAGAGGAGAGTGAAGGGAGGGGAGGAATTATGGAGGTTGGAAAGATAATAGAATGAATCGGACATTATTAACCTATGTACATATATGACTATGCAACCACTGTGATTCTACATCAGGTACAACCAGAAGAATGATTTATTTATGTATGATGTGTCAAAGTGCATTCTACTGTCATAACTAATTGTACTGTCATGTTTAATTTATAAAAAAGTGAAAAGATAGCATTGGGAATATGATAAAGTATTTACAAACCATAAAGCTAAAAAGGGATTTGTATCTAGAAAATACACATATGAATGCTTACAAAAAGTTATTGGAACACTTGGATAGTTATGTGCAAAACGTAAGTTGGACCCTTAATGCACATCATATGAAAAATTAACTGGTTCAACATGCAAAATTTGGTCAATATAATATACATTAACAAAATGAAAGAACAAAACTACATGCTCATCCCAATGCAGAAAAAGCATGTGATAAAATTCAATACCCTTTCATGATAAAATCACTTGGCAAGCTAGGAATAGAGGATACCACCTCAACATACTAAAGGGCATATATGAAAAACTCAGACGTTTAAATGGTATGGTCACTATGAAAAACAGTATAATGATTTCTCAAAAAGTTAAAAATAGAATTATTAGATGATTTGGCCATTCCTCTTTTAGGTATATATACAAAAGAACTGAAAGCCAGTTCTCAAAAAGATGTCTGTACACCCACATTCATTGCAGTACTATTCATAAGAGTCAAAAGATGGAAACAAACCAAGCACTCATTGAATGGAAAAGCAAAATGTGGTATACCTGTAGAAAGGAATATATTTGGCCTTAAAAAGGAAGGAAATTTTACAAATGAGATTAATCTTGAGAGTTGTGCTCAGTAAAATGTATCAATCACAAAATGACAAACACTGTGTTTCCACTTATATGAGGCATCTAGACTAGTCAAAAGCAGAAAGAGAATGGGAAATGAAGTTGTTCAGATGTGAATAGAGGTCCAGCGGAGGATGGTAGTGATGGTTCCACAACAATAAAAACGCACCTAATGTCACTAAACTGTGTAGTTAAAAATTAAGATGGTAAATTTCATTATGTGTATTTTATTACAATTAACAGTGATTTCTTAAACGTTAATATATGAAGAGGTGATGTGATATTTTCTATAGTTAATAAATGTTCTTTTAGACTTGTGTCAGGAAGTTAATTAGTGAACATTGTATTTTAGAATTTGTTATTAGCTTTCTATTTGTGATCTCATCTCCTGTTCTAAATAAATATGCTCAATGGAATTCTCCCTCTGTGATCTTTTACAGAATGTGTATCTATTTCCAAAAGTTCTGGGGAAATTTAAGATGGAAAGATAAGGCTAATATAAGGCCACCAACTTAATTTGAGAGAAAAAATGGAAATCCTAAACATATACCAGTAAAAGTACAGAAATGGAGTAGGGCCAAAATTAAAACAAGCCAAAATAAACTTAAATACTGCTTAATACATCATGTTTACTCCAAAAACAAGTTTATATTGCAGGAGAAAGGATAAAAATTTCAAGAATTTAATATCACATTACCCCTAGAGGGCAGCATGTTACTTTTAAAATTTTAGTACCTAAAATGTCTAATACTAGTCTTCAACACCAGCAATTTCCTCTACTTATCATATATATAGGGCTTTAAAATTAGAAATAAAAAACACATACACTGTCTTAGGAACACATACCCAATGCTCTCAACCTATTTTTATATATAGTTTATAGAGAGATACTAACTTTATTTCTATAGATGAAGAAACAGGCTTACAGAGGGATCACAGAACCCTCTGAATATCACACTGCTAGAAAGTTCAAGATCTAGTGTTCCAGACAGCAGAAGCTGCAATTATTCTACTATACTATACCTCGAATATTTATTAAGCACCCACCTGTTGCAAGCACTAAGCTAAGCACTGGGGACCTACTATAAGTTCATATATTAGCTAAAGCTAGACAAAGTACTTGAAAAACAACTTGGAATTTTTTTTAAGTGATACATAAATATCAGACAATATTACTTCTGTATTACTATTAGTAATAATATAATTCTTAAATATTAATACTATTAATATTAATTAATACTTAAGCTTTAAAGTCTACCAAATGTATTTTTCCTTTATAAGATTGTTAAGATCCTTAAATACAGAAATCATGTGTATCTTTGTACTGTCTTATCACCTAGAACTCAGCTTTGTACTAAGTACAATTAAAAAAGTGTTTAGTGTATGTAAACATCAGTATCACCTCTCTTTCCATCGGTGTTATTTTCTAAATAGGTGTCTAGAACACTAGCAGTCATGTTTGATTGCCCAGGGAGGAAACTGCCAACTCCTTTAGGGAAACTTACCACTAGCCCATGAAAAGACTTAAAATTCTAAAGCCTACATGCTACCAACAGAAGTTTTCTACCAGCCTTTTGGCATCTCTCCCACCACTGCATCACACAATGTCTTCTAAAGTATATCAAAGTATCCTCTAAATTTTCAGGAGTGAGTTAGTACTTAAGTGCCCAAGAGAATGTCAACTAGGACTAGATGAGTGGCAGCTCTCAAACTACCTGCGCTGAAGAGTCAGGTTTTTTTTTCTTTTTGCGGTGTTGGGAATCAACACACTGAGTAAAACTTAACCACTGAGCTATATCCCCAGCCCAGTATTTTCCATTTTCAATTTATCACAGACTGGCAGATTGTATTTTCCAAAAATGACAGCAATAATATTCCCATATTTTTGCCACTATATCAAGAAATGGAATTTATGTCTCTTCTACCATTAATCTGGGCAGTCCTTTCTGGCTACTTTAATAAGCAAAGTACAGCAGATGTAACAGTAACTTCTGAGTCTAGGTCATAAAAGGGGATACAATTTTCACCTGGATTTGTCTGGGGATGATTATCCTCGGAATCCAGCTACCAATCACTGAGGATGCACAGGCCACATGTGGAAAGGAAATGAGGTCTCTACCTCTCCCTGTTAAGAGCCTCAAATGTTTCTTTTTTCTCCTTTTTAAAAAAATTAAGTTTTTCTTTACTTTTCTTGCTCTCTTTTCCTTTTGTTTACCTGTTCCCTCAGAGTCTCTTTCTCCCTTTTTTGCATGCTAACATCCGATTTCTTTTGATTACACTCTCACCCTTTCTATTTTCTAGAACTTCTGTATATTCTTTTCTTATTCCATTAACAGCCATATTCTACATCCCTCTGCATCCTCTTTGTCCTCCATTAGAAACTGCAGACCTTATCGCAAACCTGTTTGTTTTACTGAAGATAATTTTTGAACTCATTTTGTTTACTATGACAATTTTGTTATTGTACCCAAAGGGGCTATTTGGTCTAGGATTGCATAGTGTCTGATTTGGGCACTACTAATATTGATCTTCCCTTAAAGAAAGGGTTTTGGAAACCTATAGGGCCACTATAAGCCTATAGGGGGAAATCTGCAATACCCCAGAACTGGACTGCTAGAGAGGAAGATACATGAACAACATGAGCACAGGACGAGATAAGAGAGCAAATGCAGGCAATGAATGATAATACCAATAAGCTGAAAGAGCACCTGCAGGAAGCAAAAGATCATTTTAACAAAGAAATAGAGATTCTCAAAAAAAAACCAAACGGAAATCCTTGAAATGAAGGAGACAATAAACCAAATAAAAAACTCAATGGAAAGCATCACCAAAAGACTAGACCACTTGGAAGACAGAACCTCAGACAATGAAGACAAAATATTTAATCTTGAAAATAAAGTTGCCCAAACAGAGAAGATGGTAAGAAATCATGAACAGAATCTCCAAGAACTATGGGACATCATGAAAAGACCAAATTTAAGAATTATTGGGATTAAGAAAGGCACAGATACAGAAACCAAAGGAATGAACAACCTATTCAATGAAATAATATCAGAAAATTTCCCAAACCTGAAGAATGAAATGGAAAATCAAATATAAGAGGCTTACAGAACACCAAATGCACAGAAACACAACAGATCTACACCAAAGCACATTATAATGAAAATGCCTAACATTCAAAATAAAGATAGGATTTTGAAGGCCGCGAGAGAAAAGCATCAGATTACATATAGGGGGAGACCAATACGGATAGCAGTCGACTTCTCAACCCAGAATCCAAAAGGGCCTGGACCAACATATTTCAAGCTCGGAAAGACATGGTTGCCAACCAAGAATCCTATACCCAGCAAAACTAACCTTCAGATTTGAAGATGAAATAAAATCCTTCCATGATAAACAAAAAGTTAAAAGAATTTACAAATAGAAAGCCTGCACTACAGAATGTTCTCAACAAAACATTCCATGAGGAGGAAATGAAAAACAACAACAGAGGTCAGCAAAGGGAGGAACTACCTTAGAGAAAAACCACTCAAAGGAGAAACCAAGCCAACTTAAAAACCAAAAATAAGCCAAATGACTGGGAATACAAATCATATCTCAATAATAACCCTGAACGTTAATGGCCTAAACTCATCACTCAAAAGACATAGACTGGCAGAATGGATTAAAAAGAAAGACCCAACAATATGCTACCTGCAGGAGACTCATCTCATAGAAAAAGACATGCACAGACTAAAGGTGAAAGGATGGGAAAAAACCTACCACGCACATGGACTCAGTAAAAAAGCGGGGGTTTCCAAATAAATACAATTTTCTCATACTAGACAAAGGTGCCAAAAATATGCAATGGAGAAAAGATAGCCTCTTCAACAAATGGTGCTGGGAATATTGGAAATCCATATGCAACAGAATGAAACTAAACCCATATCTCTCACAGTGCACGAAACTAAACTCAAAATGGATTAAGGACCTCGGAATCAGACCAGAGACCCTGCATCTTATAGAAGAAAAAGTAGGTCCAAATCTTCAACATGTCAGCTTAGGACCAGACTTCCTCAACAGGACTCCCATAGCACAAGAAATAAAAGCAAGAATCAATAACTGGGATAGATTCAAACTAAAAAGCTTTCTCTTAGCAAAGGAAACTATCAGCAATGTGAAGAAAGAGCCTACAGAGTGGGAGAGAATCTTTGCCAATCATACTTCAGATAGAGCACTAATCTCCAGAATCTATAAAGAACTCAAAAAACTCAACACCAAGAATACAAATAACCCAAGTGACAAATGGGCTAAGGAAATGAACAGACACTTCACAGAAGAAGATATACAAGCAATCAACAAACATATGAAAAAATGTTCAACATCTCTAGTAATAAGAGAAATGCAAATCAAAACCACCCTAAGATTCCATCTCACCCCAATTAGAATGGCGATTATCAAGAATACAAGCAACAACAGGTGTTGGCGAGGATGTGGGGAGAATGGTACACTCATACATTGCTGGTGGGGCTGCAAATTAGTGCAGTCACTCTGGAAAGCAGTGTGGAGATTCCTTAGAAAACTTGGAATGGACCTACCATTTGACCCAGCTATTCCACTCCCTGGCCTATACCCAAAGGACTTATAAGCAGCATACTACAGAGATACAGCCACATCAATGTTCACAGCTGCTCAATTCACAATAGCCAGATTGTGGAACCAACCTAGATGCCCTTCAATTGATGAATGGATAAAGAAACTGTGGTATATATATACAATGGAATATTACTCAGCCATAAAGAATGATAAAATTATGGCATTTGCAGGCAAATGGATGAAATTGGAGAATATCATGCTCAGTGAGATAAGCCAATCTCAAAAAATCAAAGGAAGAATGATCTCGCTGATAAGTGGATGATGACACATAATGAGGTGTGGGAGGGGTTAGTTTTAGGGTTAGAGTGAGGGTTAGGAAGGGGGGCAAGAATGGAAGAAGGAAGGACTATATGGAGGGAAGGGAGGGGTGGGAGGGGTGGGGGGAAGGGAAAAAATAACAGAATGAATCAACCAACATTACCCTATGTAAATTCATGATTACACAAATGGTATGCCTTTACTCCATGTACAAACAGAGAAACAACATGTATCCCATTTGTTTACAATAAAAAAAAAATTAAAAATTAAAAAAAAAAAGCGGGAGTTTCCATCCTTATATCAGATAAAGTGGACTTCAAGTCAAAGTTAGTCAGAAGGGATAAAGAAAGACATTTCATACTCCTTAAGGGAACCATAAATCAGGAAGACATAACGATAGTAAGTATTTATGCCCCAAACAATGGTGCATCCCTGTACATCAAACAAATCCTTCTCAATTTCAGGAATCATGCAGACCACAACACAATAATTATAGGTGACTTTAACGCACCGCTGTCACCAATAGATAGATCTTCCAAACAAAATCCAACCAAAGAAACCATAGAACTGAATAACACAATCAATAACCTAGACTTAATAGACATATATAGAATATTCCATTCATCAACGAGGGGATTCACTTTCTTCTCAGCAGCACACGGAAACTTCTCGAAAATAGACCATATGTTATGCCACAAAGCAGCCTTAGGAAATGCAAAAAAATAAAGATACTGCCTTGTGTTCTATCAGATCAGAATGGACTGAGGGTAGAAATCAATGACAAAATAAAAAAGAGAAATTACTCCAACACCTGGAGACTAAATAATATGCTATTGAATGAAACATGGATAACAAAAAACATCAGGGAGGAGATAAAAAAATTCTTAGAGGTCAATGAGAATGACGATACAACATATCAAAATCTCTGGGACACTATGAAAGCAGTATTAAGAGGAAAATTCATTGCATGGAGCACATTCCAGAAAAGAATGAAAAGTCAACAACTAAATGACCTAACATTACAGCTCAAAGCCCTAGAAAAAGAAGAACAGAATAACAGCAAAAGTAGTAGAAGACAGGAAATAATTAAAATCAGAGCTGAAATCAATGAAATTGAAACAAAAGAAACAATTCCAAAAAATCGACAAAACTTTCTTTGAGAAAGTAAACAAAATAGACAAACCCTTAGCCACACTAACAAACAGAAGGAGAGAGAAGACTCAAATTACTAAAATACATGATGCAAAAGGAAATACCACAACAGACACCAATGAGATACAGAACATAATGAGAAACTACTTTGAAAATCTGTATTCCAACAAAATAGAAACTACCGAAGACATTGACGAATTTCTAGAGACATATGCTCCTCCCAAACTGAACCAGGAGGACATACACAATTTAAACAGATCAATATCAAGCAATGAAATAGAAGAAGCCATTAAAAATCTACCATCCAAGAAAAGCCCAGGACCAGACAGATTCTCAGCCGAGTTCTACAAGACCTTCAAAGAAGAACTCATTCCAATACTTCTCAAAGTATTCCAGGAAATAGAAAAGGAGGGTGCCCTCCGAACTCATTCTATGAAGCTAATATCACCCTCATACCCAAACCAAGAAAAGACACATCAAGGAAAGAAAATTTTAGACCAATATCCCTGATGAAAGAGATGCAAAGATCCTTTACAAAATATTGGCAAACCGTATCCAAAAACATATTAAGAAAATTGTGCACCTCAATCAAGTGGGGTTCATCCCTGGAATGCAAGGATGGTTCAACATTCGTAAATCAATAAACGTAATCCATCATGTCAATAGACTTAAGGATAAGAATCACATGGTTATTTCAACTGACGCAGAAAAAGTGTTTGACAAAATACAACACCCCTTCATGCTCAAAACACTAGAAAAAATAGGGATAGTAGGAACATACCTGAACATTTTAAAGGCTATTTATGATAAGGCCATGGCCAACATCATTCTTAATGGAGAAAAACTGAAACCATTCCCTTTAAAAACAGGAACAAGACAGGGATGTCCTCTTCCACCACTTCTATTCAACACTGTCCTGGAAACTCTAGCCAGAGCAATTAGGCAGACCAAAGAAATTAAAGGGATATAAATAGGAAAAGAGGAACTTAAGCTGTCACTATTTGCAGATGACATGATTCTGTATTTAGAGGATCCAAAAACCTCCTCCAGAAAACTTCTAGACCTCATCAATGAATTCAGCAAAATAGCAGGCTATAAAATCAACACGAATAAATCTAAAGCATTTTTATACGCAAGCGACGAAACAGCTGAAAGGGAAATGAGGAAAACAACCCCATTTGCAGTAGCCTCAAAAAAAAAGTAAAATACTTGGGAATCAATCTAACCAAAGAGGTAAAAGATCTCTACAATGAAAACTACAAAACACTGAAGAAAGAAATTAAGGAAGACCTTAGAAGATGGAAAGACCGCCCATGTTCTTGGATAGGCAGAATTAACATTGTCAAAATGGCCATACTACCAAAAGTGCTATACAGATTCAATACAATTCCAATTAAAATCCCAATGACGTACCTTACAGAAATAGAGCAAGCAATCATGAAATTCATCTGGAAGAATAAGAAACCCAGAATAGCTAAAGCAATCCTTAACAGGAAGAATGAAACGGGGTATCGCAATACCAGAACTTCAACTATACTACAAAGCAATAGTAACAAAAACAGCATGGTACTGGCACCAAAATAGACAGGTAGATCAATGGTACAGAATAGAGGACATGGACACAAACCCAAATAAATACAATTTTCTCATACTAGACAAAGGTGCCAAAAATATGCAATGGAGAAAAGATAGCCTCTTCAACAAATGGTGCTGGGAAAACTGGAAATCCATATGCAACGGAATGAAACTAAACCCAAATCTCTCACCCTGCACAAAAATCAACTCACAATGGATCAAGGACCTTGAAATCAGACCAGAGACCCTGCATCTTATAGAAGAAAAAGTAGGTCCAAATCTTCAACTTGTTGGCTTAGGATCAGACTTCCTTAACAGGACTCCCATAGCACAAGAAATAAAAGCAAGAATCAATAACTGGGATAGATTCAAACTAAATAGCTTTCTCTCAGCAAAGGAAACTATCAGCAATGCGAAGAAAGAGCCTACAGAGTGGGAGAGAATCTTTGCCAATCATACTTCAGATAGAGGACTAATTTCCAGAATATATAAAGAACTCAAAAAACTCTACACCAAGAATACAAACAACCCAATCAACAAATGGGCTAAGGATATGAATAGACACTTCACAGAAGAAGATATACAAGCAATCAACAAACATATGGAAAAATGTTCAACATCTCTAGTAATAAGAGAAATGCAAATCAAAACCACCCTAAGATTCCATCTCACCCCAATTAGAATGGTGATTATCAAGAATACAAGCAACAACAGGTGTTGGCGAGGATGTGGGGAAAAAGGTACACTCATACATTGCTGGTGGGGCTGCAAATTAGTGCAGTCACTCTGGAAAGTAGTGTGGAGATTCCTTAGAAAACTTGGAATGGACCTACCATTTGACCCAGCTATCCCACTCCTCGGTGACTCCTCCAAAGGACTTACAAGCAGCATACTACAGAGATACAGCCACATCAATGTTCATAGCTGCTCAATTCACAATAGCCAGAGTGTGGAACCAACCTAGATGCCCTTCAATTGATGAATGGATAAAGAAACTGTGGTATATATATATATAATGGAATATTACTCAGCTATAAAGAATAATAAAATTATGGCATTTGCAGGCAAATGGATGAAATTGGAGAATATCATGTTAAGTGAGATAAGCCAATCTCAAAAATCCAAAAGACGAATGATCTCACGGATAAGCGGATGATGACACGTAATGGGGGGTGGGAGGGGGGCATTTGCAGGCAAATGGATGAAATTGGAGAATATCATGTTAAGTGAGATAAGCCAATCTCAAAAATCCAAAAGACAAATGATCTCACGGATAAGCGGATGATGACACGTAATGGAGGAAGGAGGGACTGTATAGAGGGAAAAGAGAGGTGGGAGGGGTGGGGGAAAAGAAAAAAATAACAGAATAAATCAAACATCATTACTCTATGTAAATGTATGAATACGCAAATGGTATGCTGTTACTCCACATACAAACAGAAATAACATGTATCCCATTTGTTTACAATAAAAATAAATGAAAAAAAAAAAAAAAGCCTCAGATGACAGCACCAACTTGTCAGTTTCATAAGTGAGCCAACGTCAATTGAGCCACCCAAGTTGATTCTGCACGAAGAGACAAGTTTTCCCTGCTAAGCCCTGCCCAAAATACAAATTCATGAACAAAATAAATGAGTGCTAGTTGTTTTAAACCATCAAATTTTGAGATAGTTTGTTATACAGTAGTAGGCAACTAGAACAAAGACCAGTAAGTTCTTTTACAAGTACAATAAATACTTTTACCAACAGAAAAATAAAAATTTTAAAGGTATACAAAATAATGGTCCCAGTTTTTTATTACATATAAAGAAAGCAAAGTCTGTCAATCGTTTAAAAATTTCTAAATACTTAATTACTGTACTTATTTTCTCATAACCAACAGACTGGCACCAATTCACAGATAATCCTTGGAGTAGCATTGTTACAGGCTACATTAAGAAGCAGCATAATTTGACTGACATGGTATTAAAAGTATCTAATAAATAAGCAAGGAGATATAGCTTTACTAGTGATTGGGAGGATATAATTCAGTTGTAAAGCATTAGTCTAGTGTGCTCAAGGCCCTGAATTCAATCCCCAACATCACAAAAAGAAAAAAGGAGTTGGGGTGCTCTACTAAGCAAGCATTTTTTCAAGTTTACAAATGATTACATTAATTAATCTGAGAGTAAAAGTGTCCTGATTAAACACCACAAAGATAGATGGCTTGGTCTATATAAACAGAAGTCATTATGCAATAGAACACTATACCTATCTCTTTGATTCCATATGTTAAGATAACTTCTGATTTCTCATTTCTTCTTTTCATACAGACATACACAAAAAGCAAATATGGCAAAACTTTAACAACTCTTGATTCTTGGTGGCAAATATATAAATGTTCATTGTATGTATTATCTTTTAATTTTTTGTGTTTGAAAGTTTTCAAAATAAAGTTGAGAAAAATAATTAAAACAAATGTTTTTCCTAAAATGGGCATGATTTACAATTTGCACTATTATCTGTGGAACTCAAAATAATATACAGTGCGTGTACTGTACAAGTCTACTATGCCATTAATTGGACCTAAAATTAACATTTTACCAATAAACAAAGTACCTGTATGCTTGAAAACCACTTAAGTTTTTTTTTATGTTATTGCTGTTGTTTTTCCTGGTACTGGGGACTCAATCCAAGGGCAATTTACCACTGAGCCACATGCCCAGTCTTTTTAAAAATTTTTTAGACATGGTCTTGCTAAGTTGCTGAGGGTGGCCAAAAACTTGTGACCCCTCTGGCTCAGACTTCCAATAGCTGGAATAATAGGTATACGCCACTTTGCCCAACTCAAGTAAGTATCCGAAGATGACCTATATCAGAGTTTTTCTCATGTAAATGGGTATCAGAATCACTTGAGGGCATTTGAAATATGCAGATTTCCAGGATTCACTTCCAGATTCTGTAACACTTTCAACAAGTCCTACAAATGATACTCAATGTGGATAGTTTATGACCCACACTTTTTTTTTTTTTTTTAATGATACTAGGGATTGAACCCAGTCATTCTGCCACTGAGCTACATCCCTCTTTCTATTTTTTATTTTGAGACAGGGTTTTGCTAAGTTGCCCAGGATGGCCTAGAACTTGTGATCCTTCTGCTTTAATATTCCAAGTAGCTGGGATTACACAGACCAGGCCAACACTTTGAGAAACAATAATGCAGAGTAATGATTCCCAGATGGGGGTGATCTGGGCCTCTAGGGAACATTTAGCTATGTCTGGTGGCATTTCATTTATCACAACAGGGTGAGGAGGGGTGTGCTACTGGCATCTAATGAGTAGAGGTCAGGGATGCTGTTAAAAAATTGTACAACTCAGCTGGGCACAGTGGCATACTCCTGTAATCCTAGAGGCTCAGAAGGCTGAGGCAGGAGGATGGATCTTGAGTTCAAAGCCAGCCTCAGCAAAAGCAAGGCACTAAGCAACTCAATGAGACCCTGTCTCTAAATAAAATACAAAATAGGGTTGGGGATGTGGCTCAGTGGTTGAGTGCCCCTGAGTTCAATCTCCAGTACCAAAAAAAAAAAAAAAAATCGTACAATTCACAAGACAGCATCCCCAACCAACATAACAAAGAATTGTATGATCTAAAATGTCTACAGTGTCAAAGGTGAACAACTCTATCAAGACAGTCCTTTTTCTTTAACAAATTACAAAAAGTTTAGTGATGTCTTTTTACCCTTCAATATCATAAAGCATAGAAAATGAAAGGACAAGGCAAGCAGACTACTATTAGAAACTTTTATTTTTGTTTTGATGGCACAGACACTCCTCCCATCAAGAGTTAGGGAGTTTATGTCATCTCTCTTGAAGGGAGAGGTGTGCTTGAGACCAGAGACTGCTAGGACACACAGAGTCTAGATCTGAAGGTATATGACTTCTATGACTACATTAGAGAAGGCCCTTAGCTTCCATCTGGTTCTTTCAGAATATTCATTCTCAAGATGCATCCTTTCAGAATCTAACTAACAGGCTGTATAAAACCCAAGCTATATGAAGAGATGATACACAAGCATTCATATCAATAGTCTAGTTGAGCCCATCCTTCAGTCATGAAACACAGGAATAAGCAATCTTCAAAGTGGACCTTCCAGCCCCTGGAGTATTCCAATCCCTAGTCATTCCTAGCTGAGCAAGCAGATATTGTGGAGCAGAAAAGAGCCATCACTCCTGGGCCCTGTCTGAATTCCTCACCCAGAGTCTATAAATAATAAAATGGTGATTGGTTTATGTTATTAAATGTTGGCATAGTTTGCTAGATAACAATAACTGGACCATCTCTCATTTTATCAATATTCAAAACAATGACAATTCACTATTTTAATTGCCTCAGAAGAATTAAGTGTCTTGTCTTAATCCTTCTGAGGCAATTAAGTGTCCCTTGTTAAGGGTATACATGCAAGAGTAGCACCTGAATCCAGCTCTGTTTAATCACAAAAAGGATACTGTTTCCACTATGTCATAATGATGTGTACTACTTCCCATGCTAAAATTATTCTTATCCTTATCCTTTTCTAAATCGATCATGGAAAAAATATAAATTAACTAAAGATATCATTGAAAAACAGATATCACTAGTTTGCACATCTTTAACCTGATTCATCACACACTTTCTTCTACTGTTTCCTCAATCTCTCCACATCAATACTACTCCCAGGAAAATTTAAAGGGTAAAGGAAGTCACAACCAAATATCCTGAAATGTGTTGTTAAGGTAAGTTCACGTATCAAGTGGTTCTGAGGCAGGATCTCCCTAAATTGCTCAGGCTGGTCTTGAACTTGGGATCTTTCTGCATAAACTTCCTGAGTAGCTTGGATTACAGGCATGTGCCACCATGCCAACTTGTGTTAGTCACATTAACAGAAAAAAAGATTACAGGCTTACTGAGAATCAGTATCAGAGTTTTCTTGTTTTGTTTAGTGCAGCCTATTTTTCCCAACCTCTCCCAAAGTTTCCTAAGTCAATATCCAAATGAAAAATGTCCTTATTGGAAAAATGAATGAATGCAAATGAATGGACAAAGCAGTAAAAATAAGGCATCCATTCAGTCAATTTATTAGGCTCTCAAAATACAAAAATTTCTGTTACTATGCTACACTAATCTGGAATGTAACCAAGAAAGGGTTTTCAAAGCCTAAGACAGAGCCTAATGTTTCTCATTAATAACATTACATTAGTAATATTTGGTAAGCCATTGGCATGCTGTAGATTTTAACATTCTAATTTTGTTACTGGGACTACCTTGAGACCATCACTCCATTTTTCTGAGCCTCAATTTCTTGAACTATAAAATAATAGAACTTTTGTATGACCTACAGTACATACTATCCTAAACAGTAGACATGGCATTACTAGGTATTTGAAATGTGGTTCATATAAGGTTTTGTTTGTTTGTTTGTTTTCAGTGCTGGAGATTGAACGTAGGGCCTTACACATGACAGGCAAGCACTCTCCTACTGAGATATTCCCTCAGAGCAAGAATTTTTTAAATTAATCTTCAATGGCCACATTTGACTAGCATTTACCCTATGGGGCAGTGCAGGACTGCATGATCCCTAAGTACCCTTCTAATTCTAAAATTTAATCATTTTTAATTTCCAATATTTAAAAATATCCCTTTGAGGGCTGGGGAGATAGCTCAGTTGGTAAAGTGCTTGCTTTGCAAACACAGGGCCCTGGGTTCGATCCCCAGCACTGCAAAAAAAAAAAAAAAAAAAAAAAAACCCTTTGAAATTGAGTAAATAAGTGAACCTAACTATATATTAAAAAAAAAAAAATCACCACCACAGAGTGGGAAATGATCCTAGTTATTGTTTGTTTTTTTAAATTTTTTAGATGTTGGTAGACCTTTATTTTATTCATTTTTTTTTTTAATATGTGGTGCTGAGAATCGAACCCAGTGCCTCACTTGTGTTAGGCAAGCGCTCTGCCACTGAGTCACAACCCCAGCCCTAGTTATTGTGAAGCATAGTATTTTTGACCAGAGTAAACAAACTTTTCCAGTAAGGAGTCAGATTTAAAAACAAAAAAACAAAAAAACAAAACTTAGCTTTTACAAGTCATATAATCTCTGTTGCAACTACTATCTTTGTGGCCTGAAATCAGCCATAAGCAACATAAACAAATGAGCATGGCTGTATTCAAAAAAACTCTACCTGAATTTCATGTAATTTTCACTGATCACAAAACAGTCTTTTTGATTTTTTTAATTAAAAAATGTAAAAGTTAGCTTATTTCCTAGGTCATACAAAAACAGGTGGTGATCAGATTTGCCCTGCCCCTATTCTTGACTATATATCCACAGCAGAATATATTCAAGGATAAATTAAGAAAAGAAAATGAAAAAAAAAAAAAACTTAAAATTTACTTAGTAAAGTTTGTTGTTGACAGTAGTCTTTTTTTTCAGGAGACAGGGTCTCGCTATATTGCCCAAACTGACCTTGAACTACTCTTTAGCTCATGAGATGCTCTTGCCTCAGCCTCCCAAGTAGGTGGGCCTATTAGATGAGCACCGTCATGTCCCACACTTAGTAATAGTCTTGAACCATTCTGAAAATATTTTGTGTATATTATATGAATGAACAAACAAAAAATGTTAATATTATCAGGAACCTCAGTGGTTAGAGGAGATAAGAAGTTCCCATGGCATGGGAGATGAAGTATTGTTTACTGACAGGATTTCATCATTTTTTAAAAGTCTACTTGCTACCTCTGTCCACCATTTGAACCTAGAAGAAAAAAAGCTACAAAAACACTGAATATACATAATCCCTTATATTATACCCACTAGAAGAACTAAGACTCTGGGACAAACTGCTGATTCCAGAGCTGGAATAAGGAAAATACAAAGTGAGAGTAAAATATCTGTGTCAGTAAACAAAGTCCTCAAACTCTAAAGAGGACAAATCAAAGAGCAAGCTTAAAGGGACTCCTACTAGCTAAACAGGAATCAATTTAAGTTCCGAAATAAATAATAGCTTATGATACCCTGAATAAAAACAAGAATTCATAGGTCCAACTTGACACTATTTTTTTTAACTAAGAATAATAATTCCTTTGTATAATAATGTCAAGTGGTAATACAGAAAAAATTACAGAAATAGAAAATTACTATTTTGCAATTACCATAACTGATTTGGGCAAGACTCATAAAAGAATACTAAAATCACTGGGCAAAAGTTTGTTGGGAAACAAGGTACACAACCTGAAGGTATCACTCCACAGGACTGCTTATTATTAATGAAGAAGAAGAGATAACTCTACAACGAAGAAACCTATCACAACCCACCATAACCAAATGATTAAATTTAACATCATTCTAATATTGAACACTGAGAACAAAACACTTATGCAATATTCTTGCCAAAATGGTTAGCCCAAATCTAATGATGAAAAAACTAAATGAAATACCTAATGCTGAACTAATTTAGCTTGTTGCTATCTAAATCTAAATTGAAGGACATTCTACAAAACAACTTACATGGATTCTTCCAAAAAGTTAAGTATGAGCAGGTGACAGACGTACAAGGAGGCTGGAGAAGAGCTATGAGTTACAACATCCAAGTTGACATAACAACCAAAGCAATGTGCAACCCTTAATCTAATCATGGATTGGGGGAGAGGGGGCATAAAAGAGTCGTATAGAAAACTGGAGAAATTTGTATATGGATTGTATTTCAGATAATAAGGTGTGTCTATGCAAAACTTCTTGAATGTGATCATGTGGTTATATGGGAAAATGTGTTTATTCCTAGAAGATTCACATTTGCATGCTGAAACATTTGGGTAAAGTGTTATGATCATGATGCCTTCAATTCCCAAATAAAAATTTTAAAAGTACATTCAGAGAGAGAAAGCAAAGTAGCAACTAGTAAAATTATATGAAAGGTATATGGATGTTCAATCTGTGATTCTTGCTACTTTTCCACAGGTCTGAAGTTTTTCAAAATAAAAAGATGCAAGGAAAGAGTCAAATATTCCTTTCAAATTATATTTTTAGACTTAACAAAGTATACACAATAAAATCATTGTTATCCAAAATCATCAAGCAATTAGTCACTCAAAAAGTTTTCTGGATGGCTGACAAATCTTTACACTTTTTTTCTTTCTTTTTAAGTTGTGGATGGATACAATGCCTTTATTTTTATTTTATTCCTTTTAAAATAAGTGTAGGGGCTGGTGCTATAGCTCAGTAGTGGAACACTTGCCTAGCATGTGTGAAGCACTGGGTTCAATTCTCAACACCTCATATAAATAAATAAATAAATATCCATTGAAAACTAAAAAATATTTTTTAAAAAAAGGGATGGTAAAGTGCCTCATGGTTCAATCCCCAGTACTGGTGGAGAGGGGGAATAGAAATCATATAGTCTAAGGAAAAAGTATCCCATGTTAAGCATGTTCAATCACCTGACTCATGAATGCATAGCACTGAACCTTCACATTGATTCAAACATATATACAAACAGCATTTTCCAAATGTCCTTTGTGTAACCCTCTGCTCAACTGTTACTGACCTGCTAAGAATTCCAGATTACAATGTCAAAATAGATTTGATATTCACATTCATTAACTGTATGTTAAATATAACAATCTAATTTGTGTCATTTCTTGCAAATTTATTTACCTTTTCCTTTTCTGTTATTTTAATCTTTGCCAACTCATCTTATTTATATACTACAGCATTTAAAATACTGTGTGTGTGACAGGAAGTAACAAAGAAACAAGAGACAAGACACATATAACTAAGACCCACAAATCCTGAACAGAGTGCCCTGAATCTGTGCATTCAAAACACCAGTTTATTCATAAAAGTATGTGAATAGCTCCTAATTGCCAGGCACAGTACTAGAGGCTAGAGATATAAATATGCACACATCTAGATCTCTAGCCTTGGGAGGCTCACAGTCTAGATGGGGGAAAAAACTACATAATTTAGTGAACTGATCTACAAGAAAATATATAACAGACCATTTTAGTGAGGCAAAGAACTACTCTTTCTCCTAACCATAGCTCACTACCTAGAAATAACTTCACCAACCAGTTTTCTTTCCCCCTCCCCTTTATTTTCTAAATTTCAGTTCTTTAGTTTCCTCTATATAAGATTCCAATAAAGTCTATCTTTTATGAGTACCACCAAAGAGAATATTCTTTATTATTCTTGTCTAAAAAAGGCAGCTTTGTAGAATGTAATGGTATCATCTTTCAGGTTTTGTTCTTCCTTCTTCAATAGAAATTTTCTTATTAATTAGGGGTTTTATCTGTTTTCATTTCTTTTTTTTTGTGTGTGTGGGGGGGCAGTCCTGGGGATTAAACCCAAGCGCACTTTACCACTGAGTTACACATCCCCAGTTCTCTTTGTTTTTATTTCGAGACCGGATCTTACTAAGTTTCTGAGGATAGCCTTGAACCTGCAATCCACCTGCCTCCGTTTCCTGGGTTGCTGGGATTACAGGCATGCACCACCATACCTGACAGACTATGGTTTTAATGTAGAGATAAAAGACTGAATGACACTAAAGTATTTTGAGCAAATTCATTTCCTTTATGAATAGATGTATTTTCAAATTGTGGCATTTTTTGATATGGTAAATACAAAAAACTTAAGAATATGTCCCGAATATAACTGTGTTATAAAAAGCTAGTATCTACAATATAAATTGGTAACAAAACTTATTAAGACCCTAGAAGATAAACCTACAAAGAATTTAAATAACATATTCGAGAAGTAAAATTGGAACATGAAAAAAAAAAAAAGTTCAACCACATTATCACTAAAAAAAAAAAAAAAAAAAACCTTATATTGAGTGACATTCTCTGTTAGTGCTAGGCAGCACGCTATAATCAACCATACTGCTGTTAACAATTTCATTAGAGAAGGTATACTATAAGTGGGATAAAAGAAGACTAAACAGCCTCACATCTGTTTAGGTCAAGTCTGGCACCAAATCAGTCATAAAAAATTTTTTTTTAGAGATTTGAAATTTCAGAAATGCATATAAGGAACAGTTGACCTATACAACATTTTGTAAATGATTGTGCTAACACAGATCAAAACCCATAAAAATGGACAGATGCAAGGTGGATTACATTATCAGAATCACCTGAGAAAATTTTTCCAAATCACAAAATCCTTCTCAGTGAAGATACCCCATTTCCTAGTACTTTTATATCAACGCACTGTAACTGACTGCTGTTGAACTGGAACAGTTTAGATAAATCGGAAATGTAAATAAAACAAGTACAATGCAAATAAAACAATTCAAAAAATCTCTGAAGTCTGTAATGATATTTTGCTTCCATGCAATAAGAAATATCTAAAAAAGAAACAGGCAAAAAGGAAGCTAACATTATTTTCATTTTGTTGTTTCATTACTAGGGATTGAACATAATGGTACTCTACCGCTCCCTCTTTTTTTTTTTTTTTTTTTAAACTAGGGACTGAATCCAGAGGCACTTAATCACTGAGCCACATCCCCAGCCCATTTCTGTATTTTGTTTAGAGACAGGGTCTTGCTGAGTTGCTTAGGGCCTCACTAAGTTGCTGAGGCTAGCATTGAACTTGCAATACTCCTGCCTCAGCATCCCAAGCTACTGGTATTACAGGCATGTGCCACTACAACTGGTTCCTTTTTATTTTTTATTTTGAGATGGAGGTCTCACTAAGTTATGGAGGCTTGCCTGACTTGGCAATCCTCCTGCCTCAGTCTCTTTGAGTAGCTAAGACTGCAGGAGTGAACCACTGTGCCCAGCTTCAATATTACATTATTTTTGATGGTGCTGGGGCTTGAACCCAGGGCCTTGGGCAAGTCAGGCAACTGCTCAACCAACTGAGCTACATCTCCTGTCCCTTAATATTACTTTTAAAATTGGTATTTTTCAAATAATTGTAATGTCCTTGGAAAAGTCCTTCATTTATTTTGCAGGCAGATGAAGAGGTAATAGAAATGTTTAATCAATATGCAAGCCGGATCACATTGGCTACACAAGGTAATTTAAAAGGTCTAAACTAATGGTCAAATGTACTTTATGGAGACTATTGTAAAATTCTAAGATATAATGGACTTTAACAATTAACATCAAGAAAATGTTAAATCATCCCAAATTAAGTTCAGAAATTTGGTCCAAGTTTTACAAAGCTTGATAAACTGAAAAGCACGCGGTGACAAGGTTAAGCAGGGGAAATTAAGGAAGAAAACAAAAACAAAAATCTCAAGAGTATGAATGAATGGCAATCCAGATAGGCAGTTAGAAAATGCTATGCAAAGTGTACAATAATAGACAACAGGCAGTGATCCAGGCAAGCAGGCCTTAATGTCATAGAGGTCAGGTAAACAGGTGGCATCCTAGCAATCAAGAACAACACAATAGGAAAACATGGCAGCAGGCAAGACGTCTAATTATGTGGCTCTTGATGTAAGGTATACAGTGGATAGCAGAGAGCTCCAGCTGTAAGACTGAAGTTCAAGAATTCAAAACTAAGACATTATAACACAGAAAACAAAAGCAGAAGCAGAACAGGTACAGATTCTGGACTCAAACCTACTTTAAAAACCTCAACCTGAGATTTTTAAGCTGCAAAAGTCTAGACAACTCCATTTTTTGAATTTCAACTTCTTCATCTGTAAAAACAGAATACTACTACCTACTCCATAAGGGTACTGAGAGAATTAAAAGAATTATCATATTTTAAAATAACAACAATTATTAGTTTCATCCCATTCTCTTTTTCTTCCATTTT
Organism: Sciurus carolinensis; assembly: GCF_902686445.1. Lineage (NCBI taxonomy): Eukaryota > Metazoa > Chordata > Mammalia > Rodentia > Sciuridae > Sciurus > Sciurus carolinensis. The sequence goes on from NC_062215.1 coordinate 79,131,220, forward strand.
TCATGTAAGTGACTGAAATAAAGAGGGTAAAGTCTGGCGTGGCCACCAAGTTTGAAAGATTGGTCCCATGAGGCAGCAGAGAACTTCAAGTACAGAAACTCGAGCAAATCATTAATGCAAAATGCCTCATGGGAGCACAATTCATATAGAAAAGAGGTCATAGCAAGGAAGTTACAGAAGGAGAAGGACCTAAGAATTCAAGAATATTAAGAGCTTAAATATTCAGAATAAGTTAACTTAATAGTATACCTAAGAATGGTGTTGTAGTTCAGTGGTAGAGCACTTGCCTAGCACATGTGACGCACTGGGTTCAATCTTCTGCACCACATAAAAATAAATAAATAAAATAAATGTATTTGTCCATCTACAACTAAAATTATTTTTTAAAACACATATCTATACAATAGAACACATCACTATACTGGATGGACGGAAGGATGGGGAGCTCCCTAAACACTAAAGTCAAATGATCTCCAAGGTATATTTAAATGAAAAAACATATACATGGTACAAAACACTAACATAGTAATAAGCTACTTTGAATGTAGAAAGGTAGGGTAAGCAGTCATCTATATTTGTATTTTTTTCTGCCTGCATAAATACTATAGAATATATAAAGAAATAAAATGGGTTACCTACAAAGAAAAGGGAAGGAAAAGAGAAACAGTAGTATTGAGACTTCTCCACATAACCTTTCATATTATTTTGAATTTTGAACCAAATAGCCATATTAATACCAATATAAAAATGGAAATAAAATTTAAATACATTTTTAAAATAATAAGAACTCTGAAAGTTCTAATAACTTAATAACAAAGACATCTGTACGTATTTTGGCTATATGCTAAAACATAGTTAACTATAGCTGATCTATACTATTTCCAGCAGTAAACTAGATTTTGAATTCCACTGAAGATTACTGTCTTTTACAAAAACTTCCATAAGGATAAAGATTATGCTTTATTCAATTCTGTGCCCCCAATGCCAAACAGGGCTCTTGGTACCTAGCTGGTGCTCAAATTAACTACAGATTGGCTAAATGCTTTCTAGTCATTTCCAATTTTGTATATAATTTTTTTAATTGTACTGCTAGTGACTTGTCTATATACAAGAATATACTTAGAATTCAGGTTTTTATAGAAATGAATGAAAGAAAATGTTAATTGTGTAAAAAAAAAAAAAAAAGCAACATATAAAATTAATAAGGTTAACGATTTCTCCAAAACCCACAATAAGATGGCAATAATTTGGAAGGAGGGCAGGGAAATATCCCAGATACCTACTAAAGTTCATTCAGGGCAATTTTTTTGATAGCAAGTGTTGCTACATGGTTTTGTTCAACCATCTTTAAAATAACCACTGTAGCTTCTTTCCTTTAATCCTAACAAATGTTAACATGTATGTAACTCTAACAAGAAAAAAAAAGATATTTTTCTTGATGCTGTCCCCTCAGCCTCCACAACCCAGAAATAGTCCCTTTATGGCCAAATCTCAGGAAAAGGTATCTAGTTTAAATCCTGTAGTTGTCTAGTTTTCTCAATTTCCTTTCTTACTATGACCCTATACTGTAACTCAAACTAGTATGCCCCAGAAGAATCTCAGCAGCATTTCAGTAGACTTCCTATGCTACCATCACCATGCTTCCCATCTACTCTTCAAAATCTGCAAAGTATGAGATGAGATCCAAGGAATTTATATTTTTAACCAATATCCCAATGATTCAGAAATAGGTAGCCTGCCTGAATACACATGAAAACCAACTAATTAAAGCCATCAACTTCCCAAATAGTCACATTCAAAGTACTTTTGGTTTTCTTTCTCCTAGCAGCATTTGATACCTTCCTGAAATTCCCTACTTTATCACTTTCGACCACACAACCAGATATTCTTCTCTCTCTGAGCACATTCAGCCATCTTCTCTTCTGAGAACGCTTAATCTTTCAAAGATGGTGGTTAGTTAGACCCTTAGTGACCCTCTTTTTAACTTCATACACAATAAGTATTGTCAATTACACCCATACAACCTTAAATTCTGTTACTTTGTATTCCAAACTGTATTTACATACATAATCAGCAGCTAAGCAATATAGGTGAAAAAAGATGTTTCAGTATCAGACAAATCCAAATTCAAAATATTTGCTTTTCTATTTACACAGTAACATACCCAAAGACCCATACCTTTCTGAGTTTCATCTTAGTTCTCCTTTAAAACTGGAGGTAGCTGGGTTTTGAGGTGCACACCTGCCAGTGAGTGGCTCAGGAGGCTGAGGCAGGAGGATGGATCTTGAGTTCAAAGTCAGCCTCAGCAAAAGCGAGGTACTAAGCAACTCACTGTCTCTAAATAAAATACAAAATAGAGCTGGGGATGTGGCTCAGTGGCCAAGTGTCCCTGAGTTCAATCCCCAGTACCCCCCCAAAAAAAAAAAAAAAAAAAAAAGCTGGGGGTAACACCTTTATACAAATTCTTGTTCTAATTCTTTGAGCTAAAAATAAATAAATAGAAAACTAAATGAGAAGTTCCCTACCCTGCAAGGACCTAACAGCATGCCCCAAGGACTCCCTAGCAAAATCTAGGACAAGCTGAGCATCAGAATAAAACTAAAAATTCCAGTAACTAATAAGAATCATCAAATGGGAACAAAATTCAATAAGTATATATTGAAACAAATGAATAAAATTTTTTAAATGTCTTGAAAAGGAGAAAAATCTTCTTTCAGTAGAATACCAACAAACGTAAATGGCAGCCTTCCCAATGGTGGGCTAAGATTCTGACAGGAGTCACCAGAGGATCCAAATGATGGTAGGCAGAGGTCTGATAAGAAACACTGGCAGAGTCTTGGATATCTTCCCAACTATGAGTTTTCAATTACAAAAAGAAAAATGGGAACTGGGAACGTAGCTTAGCGGGTCTAGCTTAAGGCCCTGGGTTGGAACCCCAATATCATAAAAAGAAAAAAGGAAAAATGATGACTTCACAGTAGAGTAACCCAGTGATGAACTTATAAGGTGTTTAAGGTTAAACACCACCCATGGTTGGAGAATACTGTGTCTTCTAGTGATGCACTAAGAACAGCACATCATCAACCAGTCATCCTGCTGTATGCCTGTAGTCCCAGAGATTTGGGAGGCTGAGGCAGGAGACCGCAAGTTCCACATCAACTTGTCAACTTTGCAAGACCTGTCTCAAATGTTAAAAAATGTGGGGTTGGGGATATAGCTCAGTTGGTAGAGTGTTTGCCTCGCAAGCACAAGACCCTGGTTCAATCCCCAGCACCACACAAAAAAAAAAAAATTAAAAATGGGCCAGGAATGTAGCTCAGTAATAAGAGTACCCCTGGGTTCAATCCCCAGTACCACCCCAAAAAAAACCCCACACCATCATTTCTGTGGTATTCTGGCAAACAATGTACTCCATCTATGAGAGAATAACCCCTGTATAGAGGGACACGTTACAGAGGACTGCACTGTTAAAAACTACCAAGATCATAAAAGACAGGAAAAATAAGGAAGTGTTCTACACTAAAGACAAGGACTAAAGATGTGACTCAGTGGTAGAGTGTTTGCCTGGCATGCTGAGGTCCTGGGATTAATTCCCAGCAAGCACGTGCACAAACACACACACACACACATGAAGATGTAGAACACAAACTAAAGAAGACTAAAGAGACCTAATTAAATGCAATGAGTGATCCTAAATTGGATTCTGGACAAAAAAGAAATACTGTTAGGATAGCTAGGAAAACTGGAGTTAGTTTTGTATTGATGTTAATTTCCTGATTTGATACTTATAAAAAAGACTGTTCATATTTTGGTAAATATAAGTAGAATATTTAGGGATGATAAGCAACATGTCTACAACTTGTTCTCAAATGACTGAGAAAGAATCTAATGAATTACCAATAGCGCACTCCCCTGAAATGAGGAAATTGGGGAAAAAAATGAAGGACTGGCAATGAGATGATTGGGTAGTTTCACTGAAACATAAGAATCCAATCAGACCCCACTGAAACACCAATGACATTTTTCATAGAACTAGAAAAAAGTCCTAAAATCTGGAGGAATAAAATACCCAGAATAGCCAAAGCAATTCTAAGCCAAAAAGAGCATACTAGAGACATTATAATACCTGACTTCAAATTATACCACAGAGTTATAGTAACAAAAACTGCATGGTACTGGCATAAAAAGAGCCACAGACCAATGGTACAGAATAGAAGACAGAGAGACAAACCCACACATCTACAGTCACTGATCCTTGACAAATGTGCCAAAAACACACACCGGAGAAAAGACAGTCTTTTTAACAAATGGTGCAGGGAAAACAAACAGGTTATCATATATAGAAGAATGAAACTAAACCCTATCTCTCACCCTGCACAAAAATCAACTCAAAATGGATCAAAGATCTAGGAATTAGACCAGAAACTATGCAACTCCAAGAAGAAAACAGGGTCAACACTCCAACATATAGGTATAAGAACTTTCTCAATAGGACCCCTAAAGCTCAGGAAATAATGCCAAGAGGTAATAAATGGAAAGGCATCAAATTTAAAAACTTCTGTACAGCAAAGGAATAATGAGGATTACCAATTAAGAATATGACTAGAGAACCTAAAAAAATGGGAGAAAATCTACTCTTCTAAAAGAGTACTCTGTCTACTCTTCTAAAAGAGGGCTAATATCTAGAATATATAAAGAACTAAAAAAAAAAAAAACCCAATTAATAAATGGGTAAATGAACTAAATAACAGTTGTCAAAAGAAGAAATACAAATGTACAACAAACATATTTTAAAAAGCTCACCATCTTTGGCAATTAGGGAAATACAAATCAAAACTACCCTGAGATTTCATCTCACACCACTCAGAAAGGCAGTCATCAAGAATACAGATAATTGACAGGCGCGGTGGTGCACACCTATAATTCCAGCAGCTTGGGGGCTGAGGCTGTGGCTCAATGGTTAAGTGCCCCTGAGTTCAATCCCTAGTAACAAAAATAATAATAATAATAATAATAATAATAACTGCTGGAGAAGATGTGGAGGAAAGGAACACCTTTATACTGTTGGTAGGAATGTAAATTAGTACAACCACTATTGAAATCCATACGGAGTTTCCTCAAAAGACTAGGCACGGAACCACCATATGATCCAGTTATCCACTCCTCAGTATTTATCCTAAAGAATTAAAGTCATCATACTACAGTGATACAAGCATATACCCATATTTACAGCAGCACAGTTCACAATAATCAAACTATGAAATCAGCCTAGGTGCCCATCAACGAATGAATGGATACAGAAAATGTGGTACATATACACAATGGAGTTTTATTCAGCCATAAAGAAAAAGGAAATTATGCCACTTGCAGGAAAATGGATAGAACTTAAGACCATTATGTTAAGCAAAATAAGCCAAACTCAGAAGGTCAAGGGTGGTATTATTTTCTTTCATATGTGGAAGTTAGAGAGGAAAAAGGAAAAGAAATGTAGGGAGTGGGGGTGGTGGGCAGGGATCTCATGAAAATCAAAGGGAGATAGATCAGTAGAGGAAAGGAACTGGGGCAGAAAGAGGGGAGGGAGGGGGAAAGTGCTGAAGAATAATACTGGTCAAATAATATTGTTATCTGGTGCACTTGTACCAATATGTAACAATAAACCTCATCATTATGTACAACTATAATGCACCAATAAAAAAAATGTGGGGGAAAAAAAAGAATCCAACTAGACATAGCAGAAACATATGCCAAGGTTACCCCTGGAAACGTAGAAAGGAAGTCTTTACTAAGCCTGCTACAATAAGTTAGGCACAACAAAATGTTCCAGGCTCATCTTGGGTACATAAAAACAGTATATACATTGTTAAAAAATTGTTAAATGGGCAAATGAACTAAATAGTTCAGGAGCTCTAACTTTCCTTTAGACATTTCAATAGGTTTAAATTCCAAAATGTTAACTTTTAAAAATTCAATAAAAACTCATAACAACCTTGGTATCTAGCAAAATACCTGGTTCATGAAGGTGGCTCAATAAAAATTATTTGGCCTTCTCAAAGGAGAAAAGTGGCCAAACAATAAATCTTAGCATCATTTTCAACTTTTTGCCTAAATCCCCCATATCCAAATGGACTCTCAGTTCTAATGAAACTACCTAATCAGTTTTCAGTTCTAATCTCACATCCTTACTTTTATTTCCCCATTTCTAGTCTTATTATCCCTCACTTGGCACTGTAACAGCATCCTTACTTGTCTCCCTACTCCAGTTCTAATATCCTTGCACCATCCTTACATCCTTGTATCATTACCTAGAAGTCAGGAGTTACCTTTCAAAACCTACATTTAATCTTATTCCCTTATTCAAACATCCTGTTAATGCTAATTTCCCAGGTAGGTGCACCAAAAAGTTCTCCCTCCCTCCCTACCAAACAATGAAGAAGTAAATACTGAGGTGTGGGTAGAAGGCAGGAAGAAAGGGGAGGAAGAGGGAGACTTTGACTTGACTTCTTTATGCTTACTTCAGAACCTGGTATTCATTTTATTTTGCTTACAGTGGGGCTGGCAAGGGTGAATGGGTAAACTCTCCAACACTGTTTTTCACAATCCTTTTCCCAACTTGGCACCAAAATAAAATAATTTTTTAGTACAATGGGATAAACCAAGAAGACTATGTGAAGCCAAAAGAAACCATCATTAAGGCTCCAATGTGCCCAACAAGAAACTCTATTTTAAAGGTCTTAATATGATCGCATTCATTGCCAAACTTAAGAATCCTCACTAGGTTTGTCTCTCTCAACAGTCAACAAACATGCACACACAGATTCACACACAGGAGCAGATACCACACCCATGAAGAGATGGACATATACGAGACAACTTGCATTTCTTCAAACACACTACGTACCCTTTCATACTTTTGACTTTTTGTACATGCTGTTCTCTCTACCCAGATCAATTCCAACTCATGCTTCATGACCATATCCAAATACCAGTTCTCATTTCCCCCAGATCCTATTACGCTGTACACTCTGAATTGTGTTTGTTGACATGTGTTACCACTCGAGAATTTGAGATCAAGGACAAGAATCTTGCCTGATTTACCTTTATATTATTGCTCCCACTCTAATAGACATTTAATATTTAATTAACTGGTAAAGAAATGCTCACATCATTTCCCAATAAATGCAAAATTTAAAAAAATACATTAATTAAGACATCAAAGCAAAACTATACAATCAAATTAGCATCTTTTCCAAAACAAGACTACCCATTGAAGGTACTTTGGTAAGATACAGATTTGGCATAACCCTGGGCCATTATCCCAGCCCTACAGTTTTAAGACTGAGGAAATTTTTTAAAAGTTTAACAAGAGGCAAATGACTAAATAAGTTATGGGATATTGACTGAGTTTAAGCAAACATTTAAATTATATTCAGGGCTGGGATCATGGCTCAGTGGCAGAGTGCTTGCCTAGCATGTGAGGCACTGGGTTCGATCCTCAGCACCACATAAAATGAATAAATAAAATAAAGGTATTGTGTCCCTCTACAACTAAAAAAATTTCAATACATAAATAAATTATATTCATGAACATGGAAAAGAGAAAATGGAAAAAATACCACTTATGGATCATCTATTTAAATACAGTGCCAGATGGTTTATATATGTAATCTTAATCTCCACAATAAAACATCAAGTGGTTCAGATGTTACATAATTTGTCCAAGTTTTTTTTCCTTTTAATTGATTCTTCATAGTTATATAAAACATTAGGATACATTTTGACATATCACAAAAGTATGGAATACAATTTGCTCTAATTCAGTCCCTAGCACTACCCTCTCTGCCTTTCCCTCCTCCCCCTGCTTCCCTCCCTCTATTCTACTTATCTTTATGCAACTTATAGTTTGTTTGGTTTTTTTAGTGCCTTATGGACATACTTGATGTTGGGATTCACTGTGCTATATACACAAGTATGTAAATACAAAATTAGGTCAAAGGTTGAATGTTTTCTCTGAGATGCCCAAGGTTTGTGATACTAGATTCCAAACCAGATCTGATACCCAGTCTGAGATCTTTTCCCTACATTGTAAGACCTCCGCTAGACAATAAAGACTTAAAATTATATCTTGACCACACAACTTTCCAGGAAAAATATACAGCTATACATGATATATCTATACATTACACATCTCTCTATATATAACATATATAAGTATGGATAACTGTCTAGAAGGAATAAAAATACTGCAATGGAGATTATCAATAAATGTTACAGTATTTATCATTTTTTAAAATCAGTAACTTTTAAAAAGGGAATTACTGAATAATGAACTAAACTCATAAAGCAACACAAAATAAGCAAGACTCGTTTTTAATTTTCTTAAATTTAGTAGGTAACATAAAAACTTAAGAAAAACTGTAGGAAGATATACTAAACTATATCTGGGCTAGCATATTAACCCCTGGTGTTACCAACACTCAAAGCCTGATCTTTATGACTGGATTAAGCATCAATTTCCAGTAAAGGTGAATTCTGAGAACAACTTAAAGGAGGCAGATTGGACTGAGGGGATATTTAAACTGAGGAAACAAGGGTGGTGGGATAAACAAGAATGTTTTCTTTTTTAAAATACAAATGAGAAATAGTATTAGTGAGATGAAACTGGGGAAAATCTTCAAGGCCCAGCAGATAAATTCAGAACGAATTTGATGAGCACCAGAGAAGTCTATGTATTCTTAAATGGGAAGTTGGTTTGCTGAAATATGATCTTTAAAGATTCAAGCTTTGTTTCAACATATAGTACTGCCTTGGGTTACGCCATATTTTCAACTATTTTGTGTGTGTGTGTGTATGTGTATCCATTATTCTTTCTGTGGGCTTTATACATATTCTCAAAAAGAAAATGATTGAAAGGACTGGGGCTGTAACTCAGAGGCAGAGCACTTGCACAACATGTGTAAGCACTGGGTTCAATCGTTAGCACCACATTAAAAAATAAACAAACAAAAAAAATGCAATCTGTCCATCTACAACTTCAAAAAAATTTTTTAAAAAAGAGAAAAATGACTGAATAAAAATTCTTATATGAAGGATGAGCACAATGCAGAGGGGAGACTTTCAGATGTTTGTGAATAATGGTATTAAGAGCCACTGAACATTTTAATAAAAATTACTGAACTTTAGAGCAAGAAGGGACCATGGAAATAATCTTTTAATGGCAATCCCACCATTTTCACAATAGGTTAAATGGAAACTCTAAAACAAAATAACTTGCCTAATGTCATAAACAAACTTGTGCAAGATTACATAGTAGAACTCAGATTTCCTAGGAAGCAAGATCTAAGGCAGTGTTGTCCAACACACCACATTCACGACCAGATATGGCTAGTAACTGTGCGTCACATTTTAAACCTAAAATGATTAAAACTAAATACAATTTTGAATTCAGTTTCTCACACACACTATTCACATTTCAAGTGCTTGACAGCCACACATGATCAATGGCTGCCATATGTAACAGTGCAAAAAAAGAACATTTTATCATATTTGTCAATTATACCTCATTAAAGTTGGGGCATGAGGGAAAAACATTTCCACACTGCAGAAAATTTAATTGGACAGCCCTGATCTAAAGAATAAGCTTTAGATTAAGACAAATGTGGTTTGAATTCCACTTACTAGAAGTATGACTCTGAACAAGTTACTTAATTTCTCTTAGCTTCTATTTTGGGAGCAGGGGAGGGCAGGGATTAATAATATTTACCTTGCAAACTGTACTTGATGATTAACTGGAATAATATAAAATACCCCTTACACACTGTCTGACACTTAACAGATGATAAATACTATTACTCTTCCCTTCTAGAGTCTTTTTTTCCCCTACTACTCTATATAATCTCCTTGTTAAAAGATATAAACATAATAGCCTACCCAAATTAATATCTTCCCCTCAAGATAGTCCATAGTATGAAAATCTGCACTTTTCTTCCAGTGTTTCTACTTGGGAATAATGAAATAAAGAATTAATGTGAGGGAAAAATACCTCTAATAAACACAGTGTGACAAATTTTCGCTCCTCTTTTCCCCCATTCCATTTTATATTTGACTATACTGACTTCTCATGCAAATAATATAAAATAAATTAGGCTGTTCCTAAACAACTGACTTCCACACCAATAAATATACTACAGTGCTTCTATACATTACAGTCCTTCTCACCATCTGTACTAATTGAATAGTAAATGAGGATATAACAATACCTTCCTCCTACAGTACTTTCCTGGCAAACAATACAAGGATTTCCAGAATGCAAAGCCAATCTTCAAGGCTTCACAGCTTATTCTAGTAAGTCAGTAAGTTTAACATATCTGGACTATAGCCTATAAAAAACTTCATAACATGCAATAACCCAGAAAAACAACATTTTAATTCAGTCTGTAACCAGTGCTTTTCTACCAATAATCAAATTTTATTCAGGAGCAACAATTCATATTTAGCCACATTAAATCATACAGATTTCATTCCTAGTGTGGTCAGCGATTTTTACATACCTAACAAGTAACAATTCAAGAACTTTTAACCATTACCTTTAAACATCCACCAAACAAGTTAAAAATCTTACATATTTTTTAAAAGTATTCCTGCTGTTTAAAAGTGACCATATTAACTCTCTGAGGGAAGAAAAACTATTCTCAATATCAGGCCTCTGTGAAATTATCTGGTAGACTCTTTGTTCCTTAAAGATAATTCACTCAAAAACATGGTCAACATGCCCCTTTTCAAGTGCAAAGTCAAAAATAAATACTAGACAAATAACAATATTCCCACATAAATACTGTCACTATACAACTCAATTATGTTTAATAGACAAAACTAAAATATATAAAGTATATAAACTACAGAGTTTAACAACAGTCTTCAGGGATCATTTATTTTAAGAAATTGAAAAAAGTTTTAAAAATTATTATCCCACATAAACTTATTACTATTCCACTGTATACATTAAAATGAAAGGCACCTACGCCTGAACTGATGAAATTTACTTTGTGAAATTTTGTAATTTTTTAACATCATTCAATAATAATGAAGTGTACATTGGTCACAGACTAGTTCAAATGAATTTTCCTGAGGCTGCATTCTAAGTACATCCGACCCAGAAAGTATTTTTAGCAAGTGCATTCAATCAATGCTGGTTTTATGCCTAGCCTAAATTAGAAATCAGGTGTCATAAATTTAAAGTAACAATGTTACTAGAGATAGTTTAAACATATTCAATGAGGGCATAAGAAAAAAACAAATTTGACACAATCCATCCACAGCCCCTCCAAACTAACATTTTAGAAAACAGGCAATAAGAAAGTCACATCCTAATCTATTACGGCTTTTTGAAGAATCTGTGGTTTCCTAACTTAATAAACCAACCTACTCAACATTTTTAAAATTATAAAATAATTATGTCTCCTGTACTCGAAATGCCTTGCCAAATGTTTAAAACAGATTAGCTAAATCACAATTACTATATGCAAAAAAGACCAAGTTCCTCTTACAAATCACTCAAGATCATATTATAAAACCATGCACATGTGTAAATGCAAAATGTAACAAAGATATGTGAGGCATAAAAATGTTAAGAGACACAAAAACAGCTATTATGGTAAGTGGAGCAGAAATTTATTCTGACAAAAAATGGTGGTATCCACAAACTGATTTAACTCCTATGAGTCTGTAAAAGAGTTCTGTACCAGACACAACTTTTGCTTTCAAAAGTTTTATTTTCCTTTAAAAGAAAGTTGAATTATAGTCATCAAATTCAAGATTTAACTGATGTATCTAGCTCTATTCCACTAAGGACACTTTAAGCTCTGAATAATCATTTCTTTTAAGGTCATCCCCTCCCCTCTTAAAAAATAATTTTCCCCCTCTGGCACATTAGGCTTCAGAAAGCCAGGATTTTAAAATGCCCTGGCTTTCACTGTTTCACTCTTCTTTCTACTCAAATTGTCTATTACAAGTCGGATACACTGGTTTTTTTTTTCCTCCATAGATAACGTTTTAAATGTTTTACTGTGCTGTGCTGTTTCAATTGGGCCAAAGATTTCGTCACAAAAACTTAATATTACTTAAATTTCCTATTCGATAAGTAGCTGGTTTATTGCAGATATGACCGGTCCTCCTAGAACAAAGCTTTCAAAAATCCTACAAATCGTCCTTGGGCATACTGATGTCACTCTATGATGCAAGCCCAGACACGGTCTCCCATTCTAAGTTTCGCAGAAATATCCTTATATACATCTGTGCAACTGTAAATTGTTCCATTTTAAGGAAACCCTGGGAAATGCATGGGTTCATCTAAGCTGCATCTCAACTTTTTTGGCCCAACTACAGATTTCTATATATAAGCATATACTGGTAGAAGCATCAGAAGCTTAAAATTTCAATAGTAGAGATAGTGTGCTCATGTAGCAAGCAAGAAGTGCTCATGAGCCAATTTTTAAAAATCTACCAAGAATGCTACCAGTAATGGAAAACTCTATAAAGATTCTAAGATCTTACATAGAGTTTAGGTATCGTGAAACATTCCATCTTCTTACCTATTCCATCCCTTGCTCCTTCGTTCATCCATAACAGAGTTCAACTACAATGTTGGGAGCTCCAAGAGCAAAGATCCCAAGAAAAAGGGAAAAAAGAAGCGTCCTTATTTTCTTCCTTTTAAATCAACCCTGTACCTCTCTGTCTTGCCCTAGGTGGCACCTCCACGAGCCACAAACGCCCCAGGTAATAGCCTCGCATACAACCTGCAGGGCCAAGGGGCCGGCGGGGACCTAAGAACCTCTTACCTTCGTATCACAGCCGCGTCCTCTCGGCTGGAGAAAAAAAAACAAAACAAAACCTCGAGGCCCGGGCGAACCGGGAGAAACGCCTCTGCCGCGCCGCTCCGGGGGGCTCCCTCAGCGCTCCCCGAGCAGCAGCCGCCGCAGCGGCCGCGCCACGGCCCGGAGCCGCCAGCACCACCTCATGCTGCGGGGCTACCGCGGGCCAGCGCCGCCCGGGAAGCGGCAGGGAGACTGGCAGCCGGCGCCCTCTCCCACCTCCCTGCGGGGATGAGATAATCCACACCCCCAAAAAGCGACGTGGGGGAGGGAATATGGGGCGGGGGGCCTGGCCCCAAATATCTCTGACCCTTCGGTCAAGGCCAAATCTCTTCCCGCCCCAGCTCAGGCCCAGTTTCAGCCCCTGGGGACCCAGGAGTCCTGAGAGAACAATGTGGGGGTGGGGGGGCCGCGAGGAGCGGAAAAGCGCGCAACACGCCGTGAGCGGGCGGGCAATGCTGGGCAGCGTTTGTGTGTGAGAGTGCAAGAGGCGCTCAGTCACCCCCCTCCTTCTCCGCCTCCTCTTCTTCCTCCTCCTCCTCCTCCTCCTCCGTCTCCTCCTCCTCCCTCAAGCACACCCGGTCTCCTAGGCCGCAGCATAGCAACCGAACATGGCGGCTGCGCAAGCGCGACCAGTCAGCTGCCAGGAGCAGCGGCAACAGCAGCAGCAGCAGAAGAGGCGGTCTCGCGAGAGGTGAGGCCACGCCCCTTCCCCCCGCTAGCGCAGGGAATAGAGATTGCACCAGCACCAGAGTGGAGCGATACGCAGGTGTAAGAGGGGCGGGTCTTGGGAAGGTGGGGTGGACAGTCTGGGAGGAGTGGCGGGACACCGTGGCCCCACCCCTCTCCGCGCTGTGATTGGCTGCTTGAAATGCAATCCCCCCACACCCCCGCCGCCGCTGTACCTAAGGATCCTAGGGACCCGAGGGAGGAGCCAGAGACTAAAGTGTTAAACGCCTAAAGCAGACCTTTTGGTACCAGAGCGTCCCAATATCAATACTAATAGTAGATCTGGGATTTATGGTGCAGTTTTGAATAATCTCCTAAATATAGGCTCCAAAACAAAGCCTAAACAAACAAGGTTAATTTATAAAACAAACGCTTGGGTGCCTTCTATGTACCAGGAACACCGTATTTTTTACATTAATACATTTTAATAAATGCGAATTTAATATTATCACGCTAGGAATTCTCATATTTTATTGGGCTACAAACTTACTAGTGATAGGACAGATGGCTTATGGGCTGGGTGATCTCAGTTTAAATGAGGGAAAGAGGGATTTGAGGACCGTCACACTTCCCTTTTGCCTCATATTTGCCTGTTCTCTCTCCAGTTGCCAGGCTCCTTCTTCCTCTCCTTGCTCATAGCTTCCATCCTACTAGAGCCGGCCTTTATAAAAATCTTCCTTCAGAAATTACTTTCCCCTCAAGTCAACACAATGGCTCTTTACCACTCAGGAAAATCTGTATCAATCTGTGAAAGACTGCAATTTCTATTGACTCTCTTCCTCTCACCCCGTCCCTTGTTTTGCCATTTGAAAAAGAAAACGCGTCAATTCGTATTTTTTTCTGCTTTACCTCCTCTGCTTAGTTTTCTTCCCAGATTTCTTGTCTAGTCAGTGCTCATTCATCCTTCCCTAAATATGCATTCTTGCCTGTAGGTCTCCAGTTTGGATGCCTTTGTTCATGCTATTGCCTCTACTAAAATACTCTTCATCCCAACCCCACCTATCAATATCCATTTATCCTGCAACAAAATATCAGAAAAGAATTCCTCCAAAAGTAAAACGTAATTTCTTCCTCCTTTGACACTGAGAGCTCTAGTTTTATACCTCCCTTTGATTCTTATCATCGTATGCATTTTATTGTACAAAACTTAGCTCTATGTGGGTCATACCTCTGCTCCGTGGTCTGATCACTACTTCCACTGGAGGGAAAGGACCTTTCCTTAGTCATCTTTGTATCCTTTATAATGCTTGATGACACTGCCTGGTCAAAATAATAATAATAATAATAATAAGTTGTTGAAAGAATAAAATGCTTGAATCTCTTAATGGGTAGAATTTCAGGAAGATATTTGAAATAGAGCACACTTTTCCTCGCCTTCCATATCTGATAGTTTGGATATTATCAGTCATATTAATCAGGTCTAAATTGCCCTTATTTATGCCCCGTTGTGCCTCATAACTAGTCTCCCAACTAATCTTCCTATCTTCAGATCCTTCCCCCTGCAGCTCATTCCTTCTACCCTCATCTGTAAACCACAGTGTCTATAATTACGTAAAATATAAATCTGACTTGCAGTATAAACATATCTGGAGTCTCAACATTGGTGAGGACTTGGAGGAAGACATCCTTTGTTTTGGGAAACTCCTCAGGATGAGCCCTTCAGATTAAACAAACATAAGTCTCATATTCATCTACTGTTCTTTAAGAAAACTATGAATTCACTTTCTTAAAAATTGATATAAAATTCACATATCATAAATTCACCTGTTAAAATGTGTGATTCAATGCTTTTTGAACCTCCTCAAAGTTGTAAGTTATCATCACTAATTCCATCTCAAAAACTATCACTACTAATTATCACTACTAATTCTACCCCTCAAAACAAATCCTATATCTGTTAGCAGTCACTGTCCATTTCGTCCTCCTCCAAGTCCCTAACAACCGTTAAACTACATTCTGTCTCTATGAATTTGCTTACTCTGGATATTTCATATAAATGAAATAAGGTCCTGAATGGAACATCTTTAGTGAAAGTCACCAGGATAGGCTCTTGGAGTCACTAATACTTAACGGTTATTCTTAGGGAATTCCAAGTTCACCTAAATCTACCTGCCTATAACCCTAGAAAGAAAGGAATAAATAATTGTTCTTAAAAAGAAAGAGAGAGAGAGAAAGAGCTTTAGGTTGTACCCATCTCTATACTGGTTTATTGTAGACTGAACTGGGAAATAATAAGTTAGACTTTAATGTGCATACCCATAACCTGGTATCACATTAAAATGCAGGTCTAATCCATTAGGTCTAGGGTAGGGCCTAATGCTCTGCATTTCTAACAAGCTCATTGGTCCTTGGACCACCTTAGAGTAGCAAGAGCATAGACCACTTTTCATTACACAGAAGTAAACAAATATATATTTGCAAATTCTCTATAAAATATGTACAGTTTTGTTTTTATTTGAATTGTGTTCTTTTAAAAATTATTTTATTTTAATGTCTGTTCTGAATCATTTGATGACCACCTTGAAACAAACACTGTATTCGATTTTGTATTCGGTACCAACTATAACCATAGCAGTGAGTTCAATATTCTCATCTCAAGAGACAATTTAATTTCAGTAAAACAGCATCATCTACCATAGAAAGATGTGACAGTAAGGAATTTATATCTGACCTACACCTAAGAAACATAATTAAGATAATTTAACAGTTGGGAGTTAGCTTTTTTTTTTTTTTTTTTTAATTTAAAAGTAGCCTCAAACATTACAGGATATTGGCAGACACAGCTATTGACTGATTTTTTTTTTCTGTGTCTGCAGCATGCCCTTGGCTGTGCTTTGAAGTGTGAGAGCAAACAAAGGCTGTGTCAGTAGTTGGAGGCTGTTGACAGGCAAAGACTGGGCTTTTTGCACTGTGTAGTTGATGGTAAAACCTCTCTTAACCCTGGGTAGTGAGGGCCAGGAGGGAATAAGCATTTGATCCAGTCCGTGCACCCAAACCCAGCCACCTGGGCCTTGGTAATGACCACATGCAGCCTTAGTGGAAGAGAAGATTTGCCTGTAGCTGACTCTCTGACCACGCCACCATCAGTAGCTTGGGAGGACCCCTTTGGAAGAAATTTGAGTAACTTTGGGATCACTGGTGATATCTAGGAAGGAGAACCCCAAAGGAAAGTTGAACTCTGCTTGCTAGGTAGAGCTCAGAGTGGTATGAATTTTAACTTTAAAAAAATACATGATTTAAAATGACCTGATTTTGTTGCTTGTTATGGTTTGGATGTGAGGTGTCCCCTAAAAACTCACATGTGAGACAATGCAGGAAGGTTCAGAGGAGAAATGATTGGGTTGTAAGAGTCTTCCTAATCAGTGAATTAATCACTGATGGGATTAATTGAAGTGTAGGATGTGGCTGTAGGAGATTGGAATTGAGAGGCAGCTTTGGGGTATATATTTTGTATCTCTCCCTTCCCCTCCCCCCTTCCCTCTCCCTCTCTCTCTCTCTCTCTCTCTCTCTCTCTCTCTCTCTCTCTCTCATCTCTCTATCTCTCTGTCTCTCTCTCTCTCTCTCTCTCTCTCTCTCTGTCTCCTTTCTGACGATACAAGCTGCTTCCTTCTGCCACACTCTTCTGCCATGATATTCTGCCTCACCTCAAGCTCCAAGGAATGGAACCAGCCTTCTGTGGACTAAGACCTCTAAAACTGTGAGCCCTCAAATAAACCTTTTCTCCTCTATAATTGTGCTGGTCAGATCCTTTTAGTCACAGCAGCGATAAAGCTGACGAAAACATTGCCTATGCTGGTGAGATGGGACATTCAATGTATAAGGGGTTTCAGACAAGTTTGAATCTTAAGCTGATCTCTGACATAACACCCCGTTAGTTATCTGTCTTCCTTACCTAGACAATTAAGGAGGAATTTCATCTTTTTACCTGTCTGTAATCTTCAAGCCTAATTTAAAGTAAAGCAAAACAAAACAAATAAATTTAAAGAATTTAAATCTTTAAAGAAATGTAATACATTTTTCCAATAATCTCAGAATGTTGTGGCTTAGACTTCCTTTAATCACAGAACAACTTTAAATATCCTTAAAAAATAAAACAAAACAAAACAAAAAAAACCTATTTTAAAAAACCAAATAAGATATACCTCTGAGGCAGTGGCCCAGATGTGTCACTCTGTCCACATGGCTCTCTGCGTCTCCACTTGCTAGGAATTCTTTCTTTTTCTTGTTTGTTGAAGAGCAGAGCAGATGACCCATGTTAGCAATCCTGAGATAGAGAACTATACAGAAAATGTAAAAAATTTAAAACCAAAGATTTCCTCCTACTCCCAATCCACTCCTCAAAGGTAAGCACTAGTAATCATCCATGTGGACACTTCCAGAATTTCCTCTCATGTGTAAGCTAAAATAGTATATACCTCTTTCCCCTGAACACAGCAGGCCATGCTATACATACTGTATTTCACTTACCAATGTATCTACAGATACTTGTCTCTTTCTAAGGGCTTTTCTATGATGTAACTATCCTTCTCTAGTTAATGAACATTTAGGTCATTTCTAGTTCTTTGCTACTACAAACAATGCTTTAAGGAATTTTTTTTTTACAAAATTTTATACCTATATTGAAGTATTTTCTTTAAGGTAAACTCCTGGGAATGCATTTGTGGGTTCGAAATGTTTGGGCATATTCAATTTTACTAAATGTTCCCCAATTAACAACCTTCTGTACCCACCAACTAAGTGTGAAAGTTACCTTTATCCACATCTTCTCTACCATTTCTTGGTTTTGCATTTTTCTCAATTAAAAATCACCCATATTTCCTGAAATTTATCCATCTGGAAATAATTCTGGTGTCTTGAGGACAGAGATCCACCTTCATGTTTTTTTTTTAAACTGGTTAGGTAGTTGTCCCAATATCACCTTTTTGAATTATTCATTACATGCATACACATGACTATTTGCTAAATGGCTTTCATCAGATACAAAATCCTCAACATATTTCCAGGTAGCAGCAGGAGTGGAGAAGGTTAGAGATTGAACCCAGGACCTCATGAATGTTAAATACGCATTCTACCACTGAGTTGCACCCTCAGCCCTCTCTGAGTATTTTTGAGAATGTTTAACTTTATTCCAATGAGTTATCCACTCCATCTCTGTATTAGTTTCCCATTACTGCTATAACAAATTATCACAACTTCAGTGACTTAAAACAACACAAATTTATTATCTGCAGTCTGGACATCAGAAACACAAAAATGGGTCAATAGGTTGTATTCCTTGGAGAGTCTAGAGAAGAATCTCTCCTTGACTTTTTTTTTCCCTTTTTGGGGTACTGGGGACTGAACTCAGGGGCTCTACCACTGATCTACATCCCCTTTGTATTTTAAGACAGTTTCACTAAGTTGCTGAGTGCTGGCCTGTGAACTTGAATCCTCCTGCCTCAGCCTCCTGTTTCTGGGATTACAGGCCTGCACCACAGCATCCAGTTTTCCCATTCCTCTCCTTGTGTTTTTGGAGAGCTTCTAGAGACCTCCCACATTCCTTGGCTCATGCTTCTTCTTCTACCTTCAAACCCTGAAGTATAGCATCTCCAAATTTCTGTTTCATCTACTCTGACCCTCTTGCCTCCATTTTGTAAGGATCCCTGTGATTGAATTGGGTCCACCCAAGTAACCCAGGATAATACCTCCATCTCAAAACCTTTAACTTAACTGTATCTGCAAAGTTTTTGCTATGTAAGGACACATTCACAGGTTCTGGGGATTATGGCATTTTAGGAGGCTGTTTTTCTTTGGGCCATGATCTCTGATACCAACCATTTTTTAGCTATTATAGTTTATAAATTTAAATATCTGAAGGAGTTAATGAATTCTTTTCCCAAGATGAACATATTTTTAATTATATGAATTTAAAAATGGGAACCCCAGACTGTGGCTGAAATATTAGTATAATATCTATATAGTATATAAAAAAAGAATATATGTGAATATAATGTGTGTATATAAGCTTATTCTTAGGACACTGACATGCATAATATAAACCACTTAACCTATATCTAAGTCTTCTTAATTTAAATATTAATGCAAATTAGTCCTCATAATTTTCATTCATTAAAAAATATATGTATAGCTCACTTCCTATCTGGTAAGCAATGGGAATACTGGAAGAGGTGGCCCTTGCCCCCAAGTTAAGTATTTTTCATTCTTGAAGTTATGATTAGTGGATTATGAGATCAATTTGGTGAATCATGACTAGCATTTTGAAAAAAGAGGAATGAACTAGAATAGAAAATATTAGCGTGCGTCACACAATATGCAGATAAGCATCAATGTGATGAAGTGTTTGTGTGTGGCAGTGGGGGTGGGGCGTGGTTAAGATGTAAAATTATCTTTCTTTCTTACTTTGGGGGTGGTGGCCAAAAGAGTTTGAGAGCTTTTAGTCTGAAGGGAGCATTAGTAAATAAACAAACAATACAAATTAGAATGAGAAGTGCTTTCTCAGATGAAACTGTAAACTTTATGAGGACAGAATCATGGTGTTTCTCTAGCCATTTATGTGTTATTTCATCACAGCTTAAACTAATGTCTGCGATAAGATCAACCCTTAGTTACTATTCCCAAATAAATGAATGAATGGGGTGAACCTAGGGAAAGCTGTAAAAGGAGATCAAATGACCAGCAAGCAAGTTCTATACATTTTTGTTGTTATTACCCCCACCAACTGCCTCCTCTTTTGACAATGCTGGGAATGGAGCCCAGGGCTTTGCCTAAGCTAGGTAAGTGCTCTGCCACCGAGTTATATCCCCAACATAGTGTGCCTTTGTTTTGCAGAGTTTCCACTGGGAGTGGGACACAGATGGTATGTAGAATTGAAGACCAGGCAGACCCTGAAAGAGGGAACCTTGAGGGATCTTGAGTGACATCTAGTGGATTCTTTGACCAACTTGGGGATGCCAACCTGAGAAATCTCCTATTAGATGCAATATTGATTGCTTTAAAAAACTGAGGGAGAACTGGGCATGGTGGTGCACACCTGTAATCACAGAGACTTGGGAGGCTGAGACAGGAGGATCACAAGTTTAAGGCCAGCCTCAGTAATTTAGTGAGACCCTCAGCAACTTACTAAGGCCCTGTCTTAAAACAAAAAAACAGGGCTGGGGAGATAGCTCAGCTGGTAGAGTGCTTGCCTCATAAACACAAGGCCCTGAGTTCGATCCCCATTATTGCAAAAAAAATAAATAAATAAAAAGCACACTGAGTGGGATCCTTAGTAAATGCCCCCCCACCTCCAAAGAGTGGAGGGGAGAGAGAGAGAACATCTCTGTGTAGTATATAAATGTTACTTCATTTGTAGATGAAAACTGTAGGTTTGTTGGTTTGTGCTTTTTATGTGTTGTCTTTGTCCATGGGAGCGTTATTATCATATTGGAAAATCTTGATTAATCTTCATGACTTTTCAATGTGTATGCAGCACCTGATACAGCGTTGTCAGTTGTACAGTGAACACCTGCTGTTGGCTGACTGATGTGTTACAATCATTAATTCAACCTAAGTTCATTGATAGGATACCATCCACATTAAGGATTCCTGTCCCTGACTGTCAGAAACACCATGGAGGTATTTCATAAATACAGATGCTGCTGGGCACAGTGGCACACAACTATAATCTCAGCGATTTAGGTGGCTGAGGCAGGAGGATCACAAGTTCAAGCTAGCCTCAGCAACTTAGCAAGATCCTAAGGAACTTAGGGAGAGCCTGCCTCAGAATTAAAAAAATAAAAGGGTTGGGAACATAGCTCAGTGGTAAAACATTCCTGGGTTCAATCTCAAGTACCAGTACCTAAATAAATAAATGAATAAATATAGATGCTTTACTCTACTCCAATGTGATCATACCCCCATTCTCATTTAATTGATCAGGGTGGAACTGAAGCTTTTCTCTAGATGAGGATATAGATTGTTTCATCATATCCCAAGGGAATTCTGTTGTGCAGCAGGGTTGAGGGACATTGTTTCCATTTGGACAGGCACTGAACATCATACAGACTTAGTGTAAAACAGCAATCCCTGCCCTTTCATCAGTTCTTATCAGACTATTTGGGGTGAAGGATCAATGTAGCATGTAGCAACATTTTTATAAACCATAAATAAAAATAAATTGCTATGAAATGAAAAGACAAAGGCATATAAAAAAGACATAATAAAATACAAGTCCCAATTTTTTATTAGATTCAGTGGAAATTAATTACCCTGACAAATTTCTCTAAAAGATTCTCACTGCTTACTCTCAATTTCCTTATTTATCTCATTGTGGACTGGTGGCAAACCAGTTACAGTGCAGTACTTGTAGTCACATGGCTTTAGGTTACATTCTAGATGAAGTTGGGGGGTCAAGGAGAAGACAGAGGAAAGCAAAACACAAATAATAATACTAGCAGGACACATATTTAAGGAGCAGGCTTGCTGCCCTCCCTGTGGGGCTACGAGAGCCTTGGCTTTGCAGAGTACAGTCTTCAAACTTACCAGAACATGCATATTGATCAGGGGCTCTTGAGGTTCTTCATATGCTGAATTTTAAAAGAAACTGGTTATAAAGCAAAATTCATTCTTTTTTAAAGAACACATGCCTATCCAGGGACCAGACACTTATGTTTATTGTAACAATAGTCTTTTTCTAGTACTAAAGTCCCAGGCATGAGAAGTTCATTTAGGAAACCCAGAATGGAAATCTTCCCTGCCCCCAAATAAAGTACTCCTTTCTAGTGATGACAGCCCTCATGAGCACCCAATGCATGTGTCTCTCCCCTGGACAGTGCTTAATAAGCACAGACAAATTTTGACAACCTGTCACACTTCTAGGACATTTCCTCTGTCCATCACTACCTCCAGCAGGCAGATTCAATGCATGGGGTTTGAGTTACCATTTTCTCTGGTTTTAAACCACTTCTGAGGATATCCCAAGTCACCTTCATTACACTTGAGTGATCCCCAGGTTTTATTGGCAATGTATTGTCAACTATCCCCAGCACAAGTTCGATTCACAGATGAGTCATTCATTACAAGCTGATCATTTCTCACCTTTTTGTATGCTGTGTTGTCCTTCTGTCAATAAGCAGTCTTGCTCTTCTTAACTTGCCTCCCATTCTTTGCCAAGATATCATCTCTGACAATGATTCTTCCCAGAAGCCTGAAGACTGTCCCATTCCCTAGGGAATCAGCTCTTCCTTAGCAAAGCGCCTAGCCAGTGCTGCAGTGGACCAATCCCCTACCTCATATCTGATTTTAAGCTTCTTAGAACAGTGATCTTTCTTTTATTTGCTGTTGGGTCTCCAGAAGCTTTATATAGTAGAGACCCCCAAAAAAATGTTTGGTGAAATAAACTGATTTTCTAGTTCCATTCTTCTTTTTTGTTTTTTAATGAACCTTTATTTTTCTTATTTACATGCAGTGCTGAGAATCTAACCCAGCGCCTCACAAATGCTAGATAAGTGCACTACTGAGCCACTACCCCAGCCGCTAGTTCCATTCTTGAAGGATGATGTTATGGTGGGGGATGGTAGGAGGATATGAGTAACCTCTGCCTATGAAAGCTTGGTGATGGCGATGAGGTGTAATCATTGGTTATAATCCATTAGAAGATTTGCTAATGGAATATTGGGAATTGTTCCTTGAAAGTTATGCTGAAGAGTATGAACATTGAGTGGTAGGGAATGAATGTGTGTAAGAAGGGCAGTATGGGCATGAAATCAGTTATTTAAGAAAAGTTAATTTCATGGTATTGAGGGAAGAGAGATTAGATTTGGGCTGAGACTGAACCTGATTGGACAGTTAAAACAGCAACAGTCACCCCATGAGCATTTGATGATTCGAATCATCAAAATGCTACAATCAACCCTGACTCTTGCTCTTCCTTTCCCACACTCTTCCCAGGTCCCATCCCCGATTAATAATCACCACATGGAAACATTAGTGCCAGGGGAAATCTACCCTATACCTGAGGTGCAGAGAAAGGAAATTCAGAAGTCAGTTGTAATCATATAGATGTGAAATTCTAGAAACCTGATGTGTTGTCATTATATATTTAACCAGTGTAAATAATGGTTCCAATTTTATGTTTGAACTTTTCCTGGCGGTAAAGCCAAACTTCTAACACATTATAACAAAAGGTTATCTCAAAAGTTTATTATTCCCAGTGACTCAGGAGGTGAGGCAGGAGGATGACAAGTTAGAGGCCAACCTTAGCAGCTTGTCTCAAAATAAAAAGTACTGGGGATGTAGTTCAGTGGTAAGGTGTCCTTGGTACCAAATCCCTAGTACCAAAAAAAAAAAAAAAAAAAAAAAAAAAATCAAAAGAAAATAAAAGTTTGTTTGTTACTAGTCACCTGGCTAAAGTTAATTTAAATTCTTAGTAAGTGTGCCTAGACCCCCTATATATGAGGTTACAGTGATCTTTTACTGAATGTTTGATAAATTAACACATTATTCTGTGGTCTAATAATATTCATTGGAAAGCTATCTATACTATCCAAACTATCTTGTAGGCATTCTGTAAGTTATACAAAATTTTTTTCTTCCATCAAACATCCAGGAATACATTAAGATGAAAATTAAGGTTGTGCTTCACTCTAAGTTGAACTTATTCAGAATTTTTTAAAAACCTGCCTTTTAATTTTTTAAAATCATGAGTGAGACAAATAATGTTTCCTTGACCAAAATCAATTAAAGGCTTATAATTGTCAATTCAAATGTTACATTCCTGGTTCCTCACTTTTTTAGTTTTCTAATACTTGCTCTGAGGATCAACACAGTTTCACAATTTAGAACACCACTTCCTCTCTGGGCATCAAATTTCAGAGAGGGGGGTTGAAGGGAGAGAGAGAGAGAGAGAGAGAGAGAGAGAGAGAGAGAGAGAGAGAGAGAGAGAGAGAGGCGGCGGGCAGGGCAACACTTAAACCAAAGGCTTAAATTTTTTGTGCATTATCCTTTCTTATTAATGACAGTGTGACTAATGAACCAGTCTGAACAGGTCTGTGTGCCTTCCTGCAATTCAGATGGAGGTGTCCCCTGGCATGCAAATAAAGATACTATAGTAAGTAGAAAATCACATGTAAAGGAATTTTCAATTAGAGAAAATTGAAAGTACAGATGAGTCATAAAGATATAATGCCATATAATGTTTGTGGGCTGTCAAAATTGAATTTAGAATTAAGTGATGGAATATGGAAATGGGCAAAAGAAATACAGAATAATGACAAATCAGTATCACTTTTCTTTATTGCTCCTGTGTCTATTTTGTTGTCCTCAGGTACTTGTTAATTCTGGGAAGGCATCAATGCTACCTGTCTGGGTCTGATGTGGAAAATAGGATGCAAAGACAACTTCTTGGTCATTCAGTGATCCCTTTCTTGAAAATTGAGGAAAACTTATTCTAAAAGCCAGATTAGGGGTAGATAGAGTAAGTATACTTACAGGGTAGAAAAAACTCTCAGAATCAATAGTTTCCAAGTTTCTAACAGTCAGGTTAGGGATGTTCAATTCCTAGCAATTGTACCGGCTTACTGAAGCCCACACACATCTGTAGACAAAACCACACTTAAATTAAGGGTGCTCGGTTGAGTTGCCAAGAACTTCCAACTCCAGGAATTACAAAAAGATCTTAGCAGAACAATCTTGATGCCCAATAACAGGGAATTTAGTTATGGTTCATCCATGCACACAGAGTGTTAATCAAGCATTAAAAATTGTGTTTATAAATAAGTTTTACTGACATGGAAAAATGCTTATTATGTAATATTAGTTGGAAAAAGTAAGATGTAAAATTGGTATATGTAGTATGAGCTCTACTTAAAAGTGACAGGTGGAGGGAGGATGAACTGGTGGACCACAGGAGATTTTTAGAGTGGTAAGTATACTATATGATACAAGAATGGTGGATCTGTCCATTATGCATTTTCCAATGGAATATACAACTCCAAGAGTGAGGCTTAATGTAAGCTTGGACTTAACTTAATGCATCAGTATCAGCTCATCGATTATAACAAATACTTGATGTTAATAATGGGAAACTGTTGGTGGGAGAGGTGGGGATAGAGGGTATATGGGAATTCTTTGCACTTTCTGCTCAATTTTTCTGCAAATCTTAAACTGCTCAGAAAATAAAGCCTATTAATTTTTTTAGTTATGTAGAATAAAGACCGGAAGGAAATACAAAACTTCAACCAGATTATATCATACTATAAGATAATGATGTAGGGGACACTAGGGAAGAATTGAGGTACTTTAGATAGGCAGAGGGGAGTGAAGGGAGGGGAGGGGGTTTGGAGGTAGGAATGATAGTAGAATGAATTGGACATTGTTACCCTATGTACATATAGAATTACACAACTGTTGTGATTCTACATCATGTACAACCAGAAGAATAAGAAGTTATACTCCATTTATGAATGTTACGTCACAATGCATTCTACTGTCATGTATAACTAATTAGATCAACAACAACAAAAAGACAGATAATGGTGGACTCAAGTTCTACTCCTCTGCTTATTGCTTAGTAAGTTTCTTAAATTCTCTGTGTTTCGGTTTCCCCATCGATTAACATGAGGCTTATAATAGTGTTTACCTCATAAGGTTTGTTGTGAGCATTGAATTAGTTAACATATATATTGTGCTTAAAACAATGACTAGAACATAACATTTTTTTCTCTGGAGGAGTAGAATTGTAGTGATTTTAATTTACTTTTCTGCATTTGCTAATATTTCTCCAATCAATACATATTATTTTGATAATTATGGGAGACTATACATGTGCCTAAATTATAAATTATGTATGGAAAATATGTGTATGTGATTTATATTACAAATCAAAGATTACACACAACATTAAAAACAACAATAAAGGCTTATCACACAATTTCTGTGGGTCAGGTATCTGGAAATGCCTCATTCAGGCTCAAGGTGTCTTATGAGGTTGCAGTCAAGATGTTAGTCAGGTCCAGGTCCAGGTCCAGGTCTAGTTCCAGGTCCAGGCATGGTGGTGTTCACCTATCGTCCTAGTGGCTCAGGAGGCTGAGGCAGGAAGATTGCAAGTTCAAGACCAGCCTGGGCAACTTAGTGAGATCCTATTTCAAAATAAAAAATAAAAAGGACATGGCATGTAGTTCAGTGGTAGAGTGCCCCTGGTTTCAATCCCTTGTCCTGGGGGAGGGAGAAAAAAACCAAAAAACTCTACAAAATGTTTGCCAGGACTGTGATCACCAGCAATTGAAGCCTGGAGTGGGGCTATAGGACCCACTTCCAAGATGGCCTACCACATGGCTGACTGGCTGGTTTGTGCTACAGGCAGAACTCCATTCCTTATCACATGAAACTCCATTGTGCTGCTCAAGTGTCCTTATAACTTGAGGACTGGCTTCCCGCAGAGGGAGTAATCCCAGAACGGGCAAGGTGAGATCTTCCAAGGTTTTTTATGGTCTAGCCTTGGAAATTATTCACCGTTTTATTCCCAATACCCTATTCATTACACAGGTCAGCCCTATTCATGGTAGGAAGTTACTATACAAGGATATAAATACCAGGAGGTAAGGGTTGGGGCCATTTTAGAAGTCAGACATGACATTTATGCCTATGTGTATATCCATATCTGTTTAGGTGGCTGTATATGTATGTGTTTGTGCATTTTTCACCCAGCTGAAGCATGACCCTGGTATACCTGCAGGCACATTCTTGTCTTATTTATTCTGTTGAAGCAATACCTGGCTCTCGACTTATTTTTTTTCTGGCTCCCTGGCATTTGAGTTTAGCAACCTCTTTCTTCTTTCTTCCTTTTTTGCTTCCCTCTCTCCCTCTTTCCTTCCTTTCTTCAAGAGCTACTAGTTGTATTCCTAATAGTGCCAATGAATCACCTCTGCTCATCCCTCTGACCTGTACTCCTGTTCTGCTCCCTACCCTTCTATAGTTCCCCTGCACCAGACCTTATGCACTTGGTTAGCTCAGCTTTCACAAGGATGTCTCAAGTGTCAATCTCCAGGCCTACCTGTTCTCAGACTCCCGTCCCTGTAACACCCTTCTGCCTGAAGCCAAATCTGGGCCCCCATCTGTGCTAGCCCGTAGAGTGCTAGGAAAGCCTGGGCTAGCTGCAGAGTCCTTGTCATGCAAATGCAGCAGTCTTCCTGCCCCAGTTAACAGGCAGCTGAGACTGACTGTGGTGCTCAGCATAAAAGCTGGGAAATCACAGGAAAACCACCCAGGACAGCTCAAGAGGGACCAATTAGCTTCCTGAAATACAACATGGACCAAAGAGCTTAATAATTTCTTCTGAGGTCTTATTTTCTTCTAAGTATAAACTTCTTAAGTTTAATAAAAACAGCTGGGATAGCTTAACATAGTCATTAACAACAGACCACTAATAAATGGAGAATCTGTAAAGCGCTTAGGGGCCCACTAAGGGGAACAGTTGAAACAAACTGGTCAGCCTCAGACCCCTTCTCATCCCAGCAGGGGGGCTCCTAAGAGACCTCATGCATAGTCAGGGAAGAAGCAAAAAGGAACACAAGAATCCAAGAGAAGGCTGGAGATGTAGCTCAGCGATAGAAAGCTTGCATAGCATATATACGGCCCTGGGTACTGCAAAGAAAAAAAGTCCAAAAGATAGTTCCATTTGCATTTGGCAAAAACCCAAAAATACAGTGGCTTGCACAGAAGTTAAATCCCTCTTCTGTGGAAGAGTGAGGGAGGTAGGCAGTCCTGAGTGGCCCTGCTCTATGAAGTTCTCAGGGACCCAGGCTCTTTCTGTCTCCCTTCTCTGCCATCCTCAGGGTCTGACTCTCATCCTCTCATGCAGCTCTAGATTGGTGACAAAAGCTGCAACACAGTCTGATTCTCGGTAGCCACTGGGGGAAGAGACAAAGAAAGGCAGGTTCTCATGGCTTGGTGGCAGCTGCCTGAAGCTGGTATATGTCACTACATCACTGGCTGAAGCTGTCAGTTGGGTGCATACATGGATGCAAGGGATCCTGGGAAGTGTGGTCTTTATTCCAGGGCTGCCATGTTACCTATTGAAATGCGCGGCTTCTCCACTCCTAATTCTGAGGGTTAAGGAGAGGTTGGGAACTGGACAACTGCCACAGTGAAGAATGACTGGTTGCCTATAATCCTGACCTCAGAGCCCTGCGCCCCCAGCACATCTCCCTCTTACTCCTTGTATTTCCACTGTGTGTTACAGTTGGCAAAAAACTTTCATATACATGATCCAATGTGTTGCATTTTTATTTATGTTCATATATTAAAATATATTACATATGAGACAGATTTCTCCATGGATGACTACGCTCAAGTTTGGGCCATCTCCATCTGCCAAGAACTGATGATTACTGTCTTCAGTTCAGTGTGCATTTTGTGGGTGCTCTATTAGGTATACATTGAAGAGCTACCACTAATATTGAGAAGGTATCTGCAATCTCCATAGAAAGCACTCTATAGCTTGTGTCTGAAGTTCAAAGGAAGTTTTTGTTTGTTTTTTAGGGTTTTGTTTTTTGATCCAGGGGATTGAACCCAGGGGCACTTAACCATTGAGCCACATCCCCAGCCCTTTTTGTATTTTATTTAGGGGGTCTCACTGAGTTACTTAGGCTCGCTAAGTTGCTGAGGTTGGCTTTGAACTTGTGATCCTCTCGTTTCAGCCTCCTGAGCTGCTGGGATTATAGGTGTGCACCACCTTGTTCTGCTCAAAGGGAGAGTTTCTTAAACTGTCAAAATGACATCCTCCATACCTGCTCTTTGCTTTCCTCTCCCAACCCTTTGGTCTCCATAGAATCCCTCGTGCCTTAAACATGCAAATCAGGTGCTCTAACTCTGAGTTTTATTTGTAGCCCTCTCCATCAAATCTTAAAAAGCCCTGACTGCTCAGAGCTGTAGACCAGTTGCTCTGGTTTTGACCTTACTTTTCACTTTTTCTTGGATCATTCCTTTTATCAGGCAACATGTAACACAGGCACCCTGCCCCATCTTCACTTTTATTCAAAGTCTCCTTTTCTACCTGTACAAATTGGACTGTCATCCTCTGTATGGGCAGTGTCTTAGTCTACTTTCCATTGCTGTAACAGAATACCCAAGACTGGGTAACTTATAAAGAAAAGAGGTTTACTTTGGCTTATTGTTCTGGAGGCTGGGAAGCTGAAGACCTTCTATTGAGAGACTTGTGCTGCTTCAACTTGTGGTGGAAAGCAGAAAGGCAAGTGGAGAATGTGCGGAAGAGGCAAAACACAAGTGGCTGCCTTGCTTTAAAACAGCCCAGTCTTGAGATAACTAATTTAGTCCTTTGAAAGCAAGAACTCCCTTGGGAAAGACATGAATCCCCCCTTTTTTCTTTTTCATGGTGCTGGGGATTGAAGTCAGGGCCCTCCTTATACATGCGAGGCAAGCGCTCTACCAACTGAGCTATATCCCCATCTCCACTGATCCCTCTTGATGATCTAATCACCTCTTAAAGGCTCTACCTCCCCTAACTGACCCTATGGTGATCAAACTCCAACATGAGTTTTGAAGGGGACAAATCATAGCAGGCACGATCTTCATCACAGCAGTAATGAGTGTTTGCCCCATGCCAGCCACTGCCCTTTGTGCTTCAAAAGTGTCAACCTTTTGCTCCTCTCAGCCACACAGCTGTAAGCACAGCGTTATGCACAATGCCAGGCTCTGGTTCTGTGTTAGAACTCCTGGTTCTGGGGGAGGAGGAAGCTGGACTTTGGAGACAGCAAACTTACTTGTTACCTGTAAATTACAGAATCTCTAAAATGGATTATTGACATCTGCAAAATGTGGGGAGCAATTGAAAGAATAATACATGTAAAGCACTTAGCCTCATACCTGGTATATAGTACAGTATTGTCAGTTAATGGGTAATGTTTCCTTACACAGATAAAAGATCATTCAATCATGTCTGGTGGGAGAATAG
This sequence comes from Sciurus carolinensis, assembly GCF_902686445.1. Lineage (NCBI taxonomy): Eukaryota > Metazoa > Chordata > Mammalia > Rodentia > Sciuridae > Sciurus > Sciurus carolinensis. The sequence goes on from NC_062215.1 coordinate 79,161,763, forward strand.
ATTATTTTAAAGTCCCATTCAATGCTCACCAACAGGGGGAGAGGCACCCTTCTGGGTACTTTTCCTTCAAATGCCAGTTTTACTTGCTACTACCATTGGGCCTTTGCCCTGATTTTTTTTTTCTTTTAGTGCTTTAAGAGAGCCCCGATTTAAGAATGTTAAGGTAGTAAATCAAGAAATTTTCCAGGTCTGTTTTGAGCTTGCAATATTTGGAGTTATACATATCTTTCCATGTGTGAATGTTTTATATGCTTAGATAAGAAGGAAAGGAAGGAATGATTTTATAGAATCAGATGCTATCTTAAATGATGTTGGAGAAACATCAACCAAAAGAGGAGAGACTTGAAACCATATCTCTTTACTTGGTTTATAGGGAAGAGGGATCATGTGTCACTACAAAGCGTGAAAATCTGATTTTTGTTGTTAAAAGCATATGAGGAAATCCACATTCAGATAAGCATAGTCACCGGGCGCAGTGTAATCCCAGCAGTTTGGGAGGATGAGGCAGGAGGATTACAGATTCAAAACCAGCCTCAGCAACTAAGCAAGGCACTCAGCAACTCAGTGAGACCCTGTCTCTAAATAAAACATAAAAAAGGGCTGGGGATGTGGATCAGTGGTTAAGCGCCTGTGGGTTCAATCTCCGGTACAAAAACAAAAAACAAAACAAAACAAAACAACAACAACAAAAAAAACAGATTAGTACGGTCCTACAATTTAGTCATTTTGAGAAGTTTTTATGAGTTTCCAACAACTTGACCATTTCTCAAATACTACCAACCCCCATCTTATTTCTTAGATACCACTCAGGTCCTTGTATGGGAGGGTGCTGGTATCTGTCCCTTGTACATTTTCTGCCACAGCAACCCCTATTCTGAACCAATTCTAGTTGAAGTAGGAGGCTAACTAGGACCTCTAACCCTGCCAGTATTTGGCTTAGCTAAGGGCTTTCTGTGTTCCAGGCGCCACGCCAGGATTTGCGTTTGCAGAGATGTATATCACATGGTCTCTGTCCTGAAGGACTTTGTAGAACACAGAAAGGATGTTCTAAAAAGCCTGTGCATCTCTTTACCTTGTCTTTACAAGGGTGAAATTCCCAAGTATTCATAGAATTGAGACCAAGTAATGAAAGACCTGTTGCGTTGACATAAATCACACACTCCAGTTCCTGTGATACACCTTTAAAGTCATCCTTGAGTGCCTCTGATTGTTGACAGATTGGCTCAAATCCAGCCCAAGGAGTACTAGGTAAATACTGAGTGTGGAGCACTTTGCTCCAGCTGAAAAATCAAATTTACCCAAATGGGCAGCCACAATGGCTCTTGTCTCGAAGTTGTATCAAATGAAGGTTATATGACATGGAACTTTGAAAAGAGCAAAAATGTTAGTCTCTTTGAAGAATTTCCAGACTCCTTAATATGCGGAATGACAGATTCAGCTTTGATCTGAATTATTTTGGTATCAATGTCATCAAAGAAATTAGTTCCTGAATCAATTCAGTGGAGAAAAACACCTTCAAAGTAGTAAAAGGTTTTGTGTGTGTGTGTGTGTGTGTGTGTGTGTGGTGTGTGGTGGAAGGCATCCTCCTATTGATTTTTATACTAACATTCTAGAAATTCGTCTTTAGATTCTGTGTTTCCCCACCAAATAATTTGCAGCACATTTATTTGGAACTACAAATATATTTTCTTGCACACATAACTAAAATAAATGCATTCATTTAAATGATCATCAGTTGCAAAGAATTGGAGTCCCTTAATGGTTAAGAATACAGTTTCTGAACTGGGTGTGGTGGCACACATTTGTAATCCCAGCAACTCAGGAGGCTGAAGCAGAAGGATCCCAAGTTCAAGGTCAGCCTCAGCAATTTAGCAAGGTCCTAAGCAATTTAGTGAGAACTCTATCTCAAAATAAAACATAAAAAAGGGCTGGAGATGTGGCTCTGTGGTAAAGCACCCCTGGATTAAATATCCAATATGCGCCCCCCCACCACCACCAAAAGAATACAGTTTCTGGTGTTACTTTGCCAGGATTCAAATCCCCTGGCATGTTTTATATAGTGACAGGGCAAATGACACCCAGCCCAATTAGTGTGACCTTGGACAAGCAATTCAAATCCTCTGTGCTTATTTCTCCATCTATAAAATGAGAATAATAGTACCTATCTCATGGGATTGTTATAAAGGTAAAAGAAACTAAAAAACATAAAATACCTAGTGCTATCCTGGCAGAGTAAGACGTGCTCCATAAGCAGTAACTGTCATTGATTAGAAACTTACTGTGCCACACTTGTTCTATACATTACTGAATTTATGTCTTCCTAACTCCCCACTGAGAAAGTGTTGGGACCCCTATTTTGCATATAAGGAAACTTGAATTTAAAGGTTACAGCAATTCAACTCAGACACACAGTATTCAAGGAGACTGAGCCTATTGTTTCACATCCTTAATACTGACCTCCTCAACTGGAGCTTTAAAAATCAAGGAGTGTTACAGATGCAAACAATTCAGGTCATTGAGGGTAACAGTGCCATGTCCTGTCATGCTCTTACCAGCCAGTATGGGAAGAGCATCAGTCAAGAGGGGAAAGGACAGGAACGAATGAGTCTGGGGAGAAGGACCACCTTTGCATTTGTATGTCATGAACTTTGGGTTGGCTCTGAAGAAGGAGCAGCAATCATCTGCACATTTTTAAAAGACACTATGATGATAGTGGACCACACATTGGGGTAGGGTAAATATAAAGGTGGGAGACCAGTTTCAGTTTCTTGTAATAATCCAGAGGGTTATAATAAGTGTTTGAGTCTGTGTGGCAACTGTGGACATAAAAGATAAAAAAACTTGAGATACTAAGAAGGGTAGAAACAATGACTTGATCCATTTACTACATGGTGGAATCCAGGTTGCTGGCTTGGCCAAGTGACTGGATGGGTGGGTGGGTGGTCCTATCAGCAAGATCTGGAAGGATAAGATAATGGGAGTATCCATTATGATGATGAGTTCAGTTTAGAAGGAATTGAACTTGAAGTGCCTATGAGATTCTAGGTAGAACCATTCAAAGATGAGTTAAACATACGGATCTGTTGCTGAGGTCTCCAGCCTGCACCGGAGTTAGAAATTTGAGATGCCTAGTGCAGGTCATAAGGACAGTGTGTGGAGAGAGAAGAAAGGAAAAATAGCTTCATATCTGTGACTTCACCTGCAGTTTCACTTTCTATGGTTTCATTACCTATCATGGTCTTAAAATAGTAAGATTCCAGAATTACACGTTTCAGAAGTTTTAAATTTCATGTCATTCTGAGTAGTATAAAGAATTATCAGGCTTTCCTGCTCCATCGCTCCTGAGATGTGAATCCTCCCTTTGCCCAGAGTATCCACACTGTATATGCTACCTGCTCATTAGTTAATCAGTAGTCATATCTGTTATCAGATCAGTGCTGTTGTTCAAGTAACCATTGTTTTATTTAATAGTGACCTCAAAGTGATGCTGACAAATTGGATATACCAAAGAGAAGTCATAACTTTGCTTCTTTTAGGTAAAAAGGTGAATGCACAATAAGATAGAGACCATATTCACATGGTTTTTATTATATTGTTATAATTATTCTACTTTATTATTTTTCATCATTATTGTTAACCTCTTACTATGCCTAATTTATAAGTAAAACTTTATCATAGCTATCTACATATAAGAAAAACATTATATACAAGATTCAGTACTATACACAGTTTCAGGCATCCATAGAAAGTCTTGGAACATAGACCCTTTAGATAAGAGGGTACTACTATAAAAGAAAGAACCCTGGGGAATTAACCCTATTGTATGGAAATAGTCTCTGTTGTAGACCAGTTGGAGATTGAGTAGCCAGAGATCCCAGAAGAACGCAAGGGGAGAGCAGGATGCCAGGAACCAAGAGAGGGGAGCCATGGTTTGGAGGGGTCGGCCACACCATATACCATGAAGCTAAGAAAAATGCAGGTGGAAAAGGGTGCAAGGGATCAGGTATCTTGATACCCATTCAGGATCTTAGCCAGACAGGGAGAAAGTGGGTCAAAGCCAGACATCAGAAATTTGAGGAGAGAGTGGGAAGTGGAGACTGTGAGGTGCTTACCTAATCAAGGAAGGTGAGGGATATAGGGGGAGACAGGATTGAAGGGGAACTTCAGTGAGAATATACTCCTTATGCCAATGTCAAGGAATTCAAGTCTCTATCAGGTTCAGTGGGTCAATCTCTATCTCTGTATCTATCTATCTATCTATCTATCTATCTATCTATCTATCTATCTATTTAAAAACTTGGTTAATAAACACTGAACCTAAGGTAGCCATTTGGTAAGTGAATAGTACATGTTTTGCTTTCCTGGGATTTCAGAGCATCTTGAAGGGTTGTAATAGCTCCAGTGATATCCAGTTCAAACAGCTGTTGTCTCCTTCCTAACAGAATTCAATGGGGTTGACAGTTTAAATAGTACCACAGTTTAAATAGCACTCATTCTCAGACAATCAATACAATGCTGGTTCACTTTGCCAGCAACAGGTCTAGGGTGCATATAACCCAATTCTAGCTAAGGGGATGTTGGACAACATCTGCCAAGGGCTTCCAGGAAAAGTTACTCCCTACACTTGCTTCACCCCTCAAAAGAGAAGAAACTGGGTCCAGTGGTAGCACAGGCCCATAATAACAGAGACTTTAGAGGCTGAGGCAGGAGGATTGAAAGTTTGAGCACAGCCTCAGCACTTAGGGAGAACCTGTCTTAAAAAAAAAAAAAAATGCTAGGGATGTAGTTTAGTAGTAGAGCACTTACTTAGCTGTGACTTTGATCCCCATGAGGAAAAATCTCCCTTCCCACTCTTTTCTTTCCATTCAGTTTAGGATGTAAGTCCCTCAGAGTTCTAACTTTTCCACCAATGATTTCTTTGATATATTCTTAGGAAAATAAGATTTCGAATTATTCCAAGAACAAGTTTTTAGGTGTTTCTGCTTTGCAGGTATCCTAAGCAGATTTCTGTTTAGCTTCTTAGACAATCTAACAGTGAACTTGAGCAGGTTTAATTGTATGAGCCAATTTTTTTATCTGGAGGACAAGAATGGGCCTGCGGTGAGAACAGAGATTGTGCAGTGTGCCTAGCATATAAATGGTAATTCTTGGCTTCTATTTTCATGGGGGTTCTTTCCACACACCTTATCACCCACTCAAACACTCTCATTAGGAGACTAGGAATGGCCAGAGCCAGAGGTACATCACAGAGAGCCAGCAAGTGCCCTCTTCAGGGATCCTAGGAGTTCCGCTTTAACCTCCACAACCCCGGGCCACCCATTGTCTGCCATGATGCATGGTCACTTCCTTCCAGTCTGGCCTGCTGACTTGGGCACTTGCCCCTGCAGCCTACCTGACTGACCTTGATCCCCTGATGGAACCACACTGTTAGCCTGTTGGGCCCACAGACACCATGCCCAGGCTTCGTGCCCCTTCCTTGCACCAGAGCCTGTGGCTGCCCAGTTTCTCCAGCTCTTTCCAGCCTTTTCCCAGCTTCTGACCTCATCACTACCCAATCAGTAGGATTGTCTTGGGCCTCATCCTCAGCCTGTACTGCAGGGAACTGGTCCCACTCATTGACCAATAAGCCCTGGACTAAACCTGTGGCCTGAAGGTGACGTCAACTAATCCATACCCTTAGCTATTTTAATATCTGTTGAGAGAGGAGGATGGGGTGTCTGTATGTTTCTTTATCTATCTTTGAGATTTAGCTTAGAAAGAATATGTTTGGTTAATGGCAAGGATGTGTATTGGGGCTAAGACCATGATGCAAATCCTGGCCTCACATTTTATTTCAGGGCTGAATTATTTCATTTGAGCAAGATATTTAACATGTTAAATTTTAACAACAACAATGGTCCCTAGTGTTCATTGGTTACTTATTTCTCTCCTAAGTACTTTTTGGTGTATATCTTAACTATTACCCTCTGAGGGAGTTTCCATTATTCTCTCCTCTTTAAAGAGAAGGAGCCTAAGACTCAGAGTCTTAAGTAACTTGCCCAGAGTCACAACTAGTGGGCAGAGGAGCTAGATTACTTGATTCTGAAGCCTGGCCTCCTTGTGAGTCAATCTCCTTATCTGTGAAATAAAGCCAACTTCACGGAACTGATAAAGTAAGAGTCAACACTTGTGCAAGCCCCTGTCAGATGCTCAGCAATGCTAGTTCCCTTCTGCTCTCATCCCTTCTTCTTCTTTTTCTTTTTGGTGCTGGGGATTCAACCTAGGGCCTTGCACATGCTAGGCAAGCCCTCTACCACTGAACTACCCTCCCAGCCACTTTTATTTTGAGACAGAATCTTGCTAAGTTGCTCTGGCTGGCCTAGAGCTTCGATCCTTCTGCCTCAGTCTCCTGAGTAACTGTGGCTATAGACATGTAGCATGGCGCCTAGCTGGGAAAAGAGGAATTTAGATACTAATCTTGTGTGTCATTACTCAGAGTTGACTCCAGTGTATAATTTAGACCCACACATAAGAATTACTTTTTTGAGAAAGACTCAAAATTACTGAAATGCAACTTCTTTCTTTCCAAAATGTGAGAGCAAAGTGCTTCCAGGCCCACCCACACTCTGGTTTTCTCCATCCTCTCTTAAAATCATTTTAAGTTTATTTCTTCCCCTCCCTTTCCTCATTCATATCTTTCCTGGCACAGTTGAGAATAGCATCATTGGAGTGGGGTTTTTTTCCCTTTCTCTTTTGGTCAGCGTAAATGGTCTATGGGTTTACTTCATTCCAGATGTTTCTCCCGAACCTGTCTTTTGAAAGAAACCCAGAATTATTTTTAAACATATCTTTGAGACTTCCAAATAAAACAAATATCCTAATTGTCTGTGGATTACAAGCCCTTGCATGGTGGCAGGGAGACCAGAGGACATGGAACCCACAGGGCTGGCTCTGGAGACGTGCGGGCTCTCCATGCCTGGCCATGTGGGCCTGGCCTGCCTTCTTCTCTCTTCTCACAATTAAATTTTTTTTTTTCTTTTAATGGTGCTGGTGATTGAACCCAGGGCATCACACATGGTAGGCAAACTGTATCACTGAGCTACCCTCCCCGCCCTCTTCTCTCTTTTCCACTTTTTGAGTAACAACCCAGTGCCCTCTGGCTGTCCTCAGTTTGCTCACCTGAGTAACACACTGCTCAGGTGTTCTGATAAATTCTGTCAACTTCCCTTTCCCCACCCAGGACTAATTTGATAGAGTGATTCGTGTTAGGATAACCCTATACCATACCTTTCCTCCCAGCTTACCATTATTAGGGAACCCTAATATGTCAGTCAGTGGCCCTTAACTCTGTTTGAACATTAAAATCATCTGAAGAACTTATTAAATTGCAGATTTCCAAGTTCCACTCACCCTTTGTCTGGGAGGTAATGCCCAGGAAGCTAGAATTTTTTAAAAAATTAGTTCCTTTTTTAAATTATAAAGATAACATATGCTCATAGCTTTTTTGTAATTATTAATATAAACATTACAGAAATGTTTTAAATGAAAAGCAAGAAATCCCCCACCTTTCCCTCCTTGATAGTCCAATCCTGGCCCAAAGAACAAACGTGGTTAAGTGTTTCATGTGTATTTTTTCAGGAGTTGTCTATTTTGCTAAACTTTCTATGTACATGTGATTAAATTATTTCTGTTGTGTGGACAGTGGTGATTTGAATCATGGTCTTTCTGACTCTCTCGTAGCTACGTTTGTGCTGGGAACTTCCTGTGCAAAGGTGCATGTCAAGGTGATACCAGCCGGAGGAAACTCTAGGCAAAGGTTCAGAGTTATATCAGTTGGGAACTTGAGCTCAGGCACCAGCTCCCAGGGATAGAAAATTCTGAGCATAACAAGATAACCCTAATGTCTCACCAGTTCTGTGTCCTTCAGATTGCCTGCTTTGCTGAAACTTTCCCATGAATAATCTTTTGAGGTTAAAACCTATATAATAAATGTGCTGAGCTAGCACTGGCCCCAGTTTTCTCTCTCTGTGTGTCTGTCTTTTCTCCCCATAGCCCCTCACCCAGTTTCTGATTAACAGCCATGCTGCTCTCAGCACTCTTGCTTTTTGCATTCCCAATAAATCTTGGAGAACTTTCCACATCATTACAACCTAAGTGACCTTGTTCTCCCTAAATTTGCACTGCAATGCACCTATCGGTGGGGCTTCTGTTCCCTGGTTGACAACAAAGCTAGGGCTATTGGGTGTACCTGCTGGAGAGGTGGATCCTCCTTTGGGGGAGCTGGTTAGTTCTCTAACTTCCAGAGCCAATTAAGAAAATGTTAATTTTCATAAGGCTTCAAATACAAAGAAATGATAATGTTTAGGGAGAGGGAAATGTTAATTACCCTGATTTGATCATTATATATTGTATACAAGTATCAAATTATCACACTCTATCCCCTAAATATGTACAATTATCATGTGTCAATTAAAATTAACCTGGCATGGTGGCTCAGCTACTCAGGAGGCTGAGCCAGAAGGATCTCAAGTTTGAGGCCAGCCTCTTCAACCTAACAAGACCCTGCATCAACATAAAATAAACAAAATAGGCTGGGGATACAGCTCCGTGGCAAAATGCCCCTGAGTTCAAATGTTGCCTCTAATGGTTTTCCCCTAATGGTTGCCTAATTGTGTGAAATGCCTTATTAGAGGCTTTAGGCCTTCTGTTGAGTTTCCTTAGCATCCTTTTCCTTAGGAGCTCATGAGAGTGATTGTCTTTAAGATAACACCACAACACCATAACACCAAGATAACTGCATGTGACTGGGGCAAGACGCAAAGGAGGTGAGGCACAGTCAAGAGGCTGCCTTGGAAGCCATCAACTTGGGAAGGGGTATCTGAGCATCTCACTCCACTCACAGAACACAGCAGCTAAGGAAGCCTGTGTAGACTGCAGGAAAGAGTACATTTGGAGAAGAACTTCAAGTATACCTCATTTTGAGGTGCTTCATCTTCTTGAGTATGGCCCAGGGAACTTGGGAGGTGACATTTATCTAGAGGACCATAGGAAAGAATAGGCACATCTCAGGAGGGCAGGTTTGATAATGAGTCTGGGATTTCACAAAAACTGGAACAAGCTTGCCATTTTATTTTTCTTTCTTTTCTCTTTTTCTTCTTTTCCTTTCTTTCTTTTCAATGCTTGGGATCAAACCCAGGGTTTTGTGCATGCTAGGCAAGTGCTCTACCACTGAGCTAACCCCCAATCCTAATTTGACTCTTCTTCTTTTTTTTTTTTTAAATTTTTTCTTTAGTTGTAGATGGACACAATACCTTTGTTTTATTTATTTATTTTTATGTGGTGGTGCTGAGGATTGAACCCAGTGCCTTATGTGTGCTAGGCAGGCGTGCTACCACTGAGTTACAATCCCAACCCCTAATTTGACTTCTTAATATCTAATTGCCCCCCATGTGAGAAGGTTTCCCTCTGATTAGGGGACTATATTTATCTTCTCCCATGCAGCCAATGTCAAGGTTGCATCCATCATTGCCTTGCTGTGTGATGTTACCCGTGTTTTAACCTACCTGGGTACCAGTTTCCTCATTTATGAAATGGGGCAAGTACGTGAGATGATTTTTTTGTGTGTGTGGTTCTGGGGATTGAACCCAGAGGGAACTTACACCACTGAGCTACATCCCCAGAGCCCTTTTATTTTGAGACAGGGTCTTGCGAAGTTTTTTTTTTTTTTATGTTTATAGCAATTTTATTCATAATTGCTATGATTCACAGGCAACAAGAAGTTCTTCTGCAGGTGAGGAAATAATAAGTTGTGGTACACCAGACAATGAACTTCTACTCAGTGACAAAAAGAAACATGCACCATTACTCTATCTACATGTGTGATTACACGAATGATGTGAATCTACATTGTACACAACCATAGAAATGGAAAGATGCACCCTATTTGTGTACAATAAATCAAAATGCAGTCTGTAAAATTAAAAAATAATTTTTAAAAAAAGGAAACATGCTATCGACCCATGAAAAGACATGGAAGAGCTTATAAGCACATTATGAAGAGACAGAAGCCAGTCTGCAAGGGTTACACCATGAGTGATTCCAGCCGATGTCCCAGAAGAGGTGTAACTATGGAGACAGCCAGGATCAGAGATTGCCAGGGGTTGGAGGGAGAAAGGGATGAATGGGCAAAGGACAGGGGAGTTGTATGATGCTGCAATGAGGGATACCTGGCAGCACACACTTGCCCAAACCTACAGAATGTGACATCAGGAGTGAACTCTAACCAGGCCCAGTGGTGCACACCTGGAATCCCAGTGGCTCGGGAGGCTGAGGCAGGAGGATTATGAGTTCAATTGCTAAGTTGTTTTGTTAGGCCTTGACCTTGCAATCCTCCTACCTCAGCCTCCTGAGCCATTGGGATTACAGGCAGGTGCCAATGCACCAGGCTAAGTCAGAGTCAGATGATTTTAAAGGTCTGTCATGGCTTTAAAATTCTAGTTTCTATGATTATGATCATCCACAAACATACAGGTTTGAAAAAAAAAATCACAACTGAATTCAGTCTTTTGGAAAACAGGTGGTGGAATCCCAGGGCCCAGCTGGTGCTTCCTATTAAACTTGTTTTCCTGGCTTGCAGAGAGCTCTTTTCCTTTCAAACGTTTCTGTGAGTCTGTAGATTTAGAACATCTGACCTCCATGCTTTGCACTTGCTTTCTTCTACAATTACCACCATCCTGTCACTCATCTTACCAGGATATTGTCCAATTTAAAGCGTTGTAATACTAATGCTATATGTATATGAGCTTTACCAGAGCACCGAGAATTTTAGAAAGTACATGGATTTTTCAGGAAGAGATGCCTAGGTTGGAATTCTACCTTTTTGCAACTGGGGATTTGGTTGCAAATAGAACTGTTTTTGGTTAATTGAAGCAGAGAAGGAACTTATATGAGGATCAGTGGGTAATTATAGGATCATTGGGTAGTTGGGAGGCACTGGCTGGGGCAAGGTACAAAAGAGGTGAGACATAGTGAAGAGACCACCAACTTGTCATTGTACCACATGGCCACCCCATATAATTCCTACTGACCCTGTGCCCTGGCTTGTCTCCCTAAAGTATCAAAGTTTTAAGCAACCAGAGAGAAGGAACAGGAGATATCTTCTCCCTTGTTTTTGTTTCTGTAGTATGTAGTGGAAACTTCCTTCCACTTACCCTGATGTTCCTTCCAAACCAAAAGTATATCCACAAGTGGGCATTTACATACAAAAGGAAGAACCTTGATTCTTACCTTTCCACCATGTAGAAAAACTAACTTGAGTTGGCCATAGACCTGAATATAAGATTGAAAACTAGGCAGGCTGGGGCTGTGGCTCAGTGGTAGAGTGCTTGCCTTGCATGCATGAGGGCTTGGGTTCCAAAAAGAAGAAGAAGAAGAAAGGAGGAGGAGGAGGAGGAGGAGGAGGAGGAGGAAGAGGAGGAGGAGAAAGCCGTGCAACTATGAAACTTTTAGAATAAAGTAGAGACTACTATTCTCTGCTTTCTAAGCAGGCTGAATGACAAATGTCTACCACATGGTTCTACCAGCTACTGCTACTAACTGTATGACGTGGTCAAAGGAAGAGGTCAATCCCTTTTCTTGGAACAGTTGTGTGAATTCAGTGGAAATGTGCATGAAGTCCTTAGCCCAGGGTCCTACCTCTGTGTAATGATGTTCTCCTGAGCCTAAAGCATGGGTATTCCTGGATTTCTGGGCATGTCCCAGCCTCCAGTTATCTATCTGCTTGGGATTAGGTGTCTGAGAGGAGACAGATCATCTTGACACCTCTTGATTTTTATAGCTTTGAGAGCCCAGAGATTCCTCCCCGCCCCCCAGGGGGAGATGGTAGCCACAGGGAGGACCTTTTCAACAGTGACTTAAGAGAGAAGATTGTGTTGGGGTTCTCCTGAGACACCCCTGTGAGCTCCAAACAATATTGCTAGTGTAACTTTTGGGGAGAGGGAGCAGGTTGCTGTCAGCCCTGTGTCATTAGGTGGAAGGCACAAGATAGGGACTTGTTGTTCATGTGGATTCATCTGTCCCTCTGACCGCTGAGCCTGAGGAAATGTGGGATGCATATACATCCTGTCATCAGCTTCTCGTCACATCCCCGTAAGGTCTCCAGGGCAAGTACTGGTTGGCTCATTTTATTTTCCTCAGAGGAAGAAACTGAGGCCAAAGAACTAAAGTAACTTGGAAAAGGTCATTCATCTCAGCTGTGGGGCTCATCTGAATCCTGAACCCAGCATCCTTCCCACCACCCAATACTTCTTCCTTTCTTGGTACCTCCATTATTAGAACACCTGGATATTCTTAGCTAACAATGGATGACATAAATAAACACACGGTCATTTCCCTACATTTCCGCACAGGTCCACTGCAGATGGCTGAGCCCTTTGTGAATGCACAGCATGAAAAGGCATCTCACAGAGTGGAAAGAGAGCTTCAGCATTAATGATCATGAAACAGTGCAAACTGGTTTTGCAGGGGAGGGATGGAATTCAGGGAAGATGGGCAGCTCCTGGCCACTGTCAGGAGACCCCCTAGTGATGGGAAGTCAGGCTGCCATTCCAAGGGCTTGGGCGGAGGCTTCCGCTGTGTGGAGGAGCAGGTGTTTGGCCTCAGTCACCCAGGGTGAGCACCGTCTGCTGCTATCACCTGCAGAGACAGGACTGAAGCTCCAAGTGCAATCAGCGGGCCAGGATCCTGATCCAGCCCTGAGGCCAAGGCCAAAGTCAGGGGAGGTAGGGAAGCAACCCGTCAAACTGTTGTGGAATTGCCACCTATTTATTGATCCAAGGAGGAGGAGTCAAAATAGGCTCCCTCCCAAACTATCCATTCTATAGTTTGGATCTGGAATGTTTCCCAAAAGCCCATGTGGCAAAGACTCTTCTCCAGCTTTTGACACTATTGGGAGATGGTTGAACCTGTAAGAGGTGGGGTCTGGTGGAAGGAAGTTAGGTCATTTCAGGCATGTTCTTGAAGGGGATACTGGCCCCTTCCTCTCTTGCCTTAAGTTGAAAAGCCTCCTCCTCCATGTGCTTGTGCCATGAGGCATTGTGTCCCCACAGGCCCCAAACCAAGTGACCGTGGACTGAAACTGAGCCAAAACAAACCTTTTCTCTTTAAAAGTTAATTATCTCGGTATTTTTTTTTTTCATAGTGACAGAAAGCTGACTAACATACCTTGAAAGGGAGTCTAGAGTTAGGTCCTTGTGTCAGAGTGGAAGGTCGTAAAGGATTGAGGGTGCAGGGAGGTGGTGTTAATAACCAATGGGGATGAGGAATAAGGTGAAGCTCCCGTCTTGCTGGGCCTGTGTGCCTCACAGTGCGGAGGTGGTCAATGCTATTTGTTGAAATAATTACTTTAACAGTTCAGCAACCAAAGACAGTTTTTAGGGGATAGAGGTGACTCTTTAAAGGGGTGTGGTTGGTAGAGTGGGACGGGGAGTGTCTTTCAGGATCCTCAAACTCCGATGTCAAGGATTCTCTGTCCCTGAGTCCAAGCAAATACCTCTGGTTTTCACTGTAATTTGGGGAAACAAGCCCCCACGTAGTACATAAATTCCCATAGATGAGGAAACCTTAGTGAGTCTTCATTTGTTTCAAAAAGGGAAAAAGTGGACATTTGTCTAATGCTGTGATATTTTAGCTCACAGACAGGCTAGAGAACATGTGTTTAGTGGAGAGAGAAAAAGAGAAGAAAAAAGTTGAATTTGCTCAATTGCTCAGAAAAGTAACAGGTTGACCTTCATGGGTTTGTTTAGGCAAATCCGCGTGTGCATCGTGTAAGGAGTATGTACATTTAGTAACTCTGAGAAGATAGATGAGTACAAGTCATGGGAGTTGATGGTTGTGGGACAATGAATGACACACTCAGTGTGAAGTCCAGGTATTCCTGTTAATCAGGTATGTGACCTTGGTCGCCTGGTTCCAAGGTCCTCCCAGCCTTTGCCAGGTGGATGCACGGAAAGGACCAATGCAGAACCCATTCCCCTTTTCCTTGGTTGCTTGACTCTCTGGGTGCCTGGCTTCTGACCTCTGGTGGATACCCAACTCTGAGGGCTTTGTTCACCCTCAGGAATGCCCACTGGGCTGACTGGGCCCAGTTTCCTGTAGCTCTCCATTTTCCTTGCTTTCTTAATTTTAGTGTCATACCATCCCTTGGGATGCTGTGGCCTGACCCACCCTGGAAGAGAGTTGACCTCAACTCCCTTTTCTTCCCTTCCATGTAAAATGACCCTGTTGGACTGGACAAATTCCCAAAGCTCTTCCTGCTCTAACTGCTCCATGGGACTGCTGAGGGTGGCCACAGAGACAGCTAGGCAGGGCTCCTCCCTAAAACCACGGAGGGAGGCATAGTATTGCTCCACATGTGATGTCCACACAGTTTTTCTCCTCTAGGAAGAGCTGGGAGGGCTTTCTGGACAAAGTGAGAAAATTAAAGGGTCACTCAGGAAGCCGTGGGGTAAAGAAGACAAGACAGAAATAAGATATTCCAAGGTCAACCTGCTACCTGCAGCATGCCCTTCAGACTCAGGGCTGTTTGCAAAGTGACTTTTTCATCCCACTTTCAGGCTTATAAGCAGTTTGTTTTTCTCAGAAACAGACAACTGCTTTTGAGAGCACTCAGCACTTGGGAGTAACAACTTGGGGAAGCTGGTTTTCTGCAGAGACACTAATCCTTCCTTGGACAAGGATGGAGAATTCATTCTGAATAAAGTGTTTTTTAAAAGTATTATTAATATTATTTAAAAATATTTTTAGCTGTTGATAGACACAATACCTTTATTTTATTTATTTTTTTATGTGGTGCTGAGAATCAAACCCAGTGCCTTGCACATGCTAGGGAGTGCTCTATCACTGAGCCCTAATTATTATTTTTCAATGGCTACTGTAACAATCACTACAAATTTAGCAGCTTCAAATAACACAATTTTGTATCACACACTTCTGTAGGTCAGACAAAATTCTCACATGGCTGCAGGGTTGTTTCTTTCTGGAGACTTGAGGGGCGGATCCATTTTTTTTTTTTTTATTTTTTTAATTTCATTTGGCAAGATCCAGTTCCCTGAGGTGATAGGACCAAAGTCTCCATTTCCTTGCTGACTGTTAGTTGAGGGCTCCTTACCTCTCTCCAAGAGACCTCTCTCTGGTACTCATAAATGTCATCTCTGTGACCTTTGTTCTATTGCCACATCTCTTCTCTGATCTTTTAGGAACTCATATAATTAGATTAGCCCCCTCAGATAACCCAGAGTAATCTCCCCATCTTCAAAGTTCTTAGCTTAATCATATCTGCAAAGTCCCTCTTTGCTATGTAAGGTCACAAATCCACACGATCTGGGGATTAGAAAACGGACATCCCTGGATACCACTATTCTGTCTCCCACAGTCGGGTTAGGCTATGACATTTGCTCATCCTCTGCTAGATATTACACTGAGGCAGTAAATCAGGTGACTCACATCACCTATGAGATGTGGACAAGAGTCTTTTGAACTGCAGCAAGCCAGTACCAGCTGGGCATTGTGCAAAGCAAGACCTGAATGCATCTGTCACAGGCACTTTGTGGTCAAGCCATCAGATGCACTGAGTAACTCCTGTTCACATGACTTTGTGAAGTGCAATTATGTAGGCTAGCTCGTAAAGCATTTTTACAAGATCTGACACAAATGGAACCTACTCAGCTTGCTTTTCCTGTTCCAGCTTTTCCAGGCATAATTAGGACCCTTCTGGAACTGCATGTACTGCCAACTCCCCCACCCCCTTCCACCAGTATGACTTAGTCCCTCTTAGCCTCTGACCTACAGACCAAACCCATAGAGCAGTGCTGACTAGACCTGATCTCCTCTGCATTCATACTTGCCATTCACTCAGCCTGTAATGCCCAATCCTTTCTACCTCCTCCAGGGGCTTCGCCTCCATCTTCCGATGCAACCTTTTAGCCCCTGTCTTGCTCATAGTGCATCTAAGGACATCACCTGAGAGCTGTGGGAAATGCAGAATCTCTTGTCCTACTCCAGAACCACTGAAGCCAAGTCTGCTTTTTAATACCATCCCAGGAATTCATAAGAATTTTAAATTTGAGCAGCCCTGGGCAGGCCTTCTGGGACAGCTCCTCTTCTGTGAAACTCTTCCTGACTGTCCCCAGTTCCAGCTCAATAGTCTTCCCGCTCCCCTTGTGCACACTTGGCCTTCTTTCATAAGAAAAGAATACAAATGGATGTTGCGTTAGTGAGCTTTCCATAACTGTAACCTGAGGCAATCAGCTTAAAAGAGGAAAAGTTTATTTGGGCTCACAGTTTTGGAGGTGTCAGTCCATGAACATTTGCCCCACTGCTTTTAGACCTGTGGTGAAGCACCATATCATAGTGGCAAGTATATTGTGGAGCAAGTGGCAGCAAAAAGGAAGAAAAAGGGCCAGGGTGCCAATATCTGCTTCAAGGGCATGCCCCCAATGACCTAACTTTCTCCCACTTGGCCCCACCTCTTAAAGATTCCACCACCTCCCAGTAGTGCCATGGGCTGGACACCAAGCCTTTAAGACATGGATCTTTGGGGGACATTTAAGATCTGGACTATAGCAGATGGTAAAAGGAACTTTTTCTCTTATCTAGAAATTTCAACAGAGGCCTCAAGGACAGAGAACAAATAGTAGGTGCTAAGAAACCCACACCCACACAAAGTGGCAACCCTGTGCCAGACAAGCTCAGAGAACATCAAGACTCCTCTGCCAGGCTTCACTCACTCTCTGCCTGTGAATGAAGGAGTTGGGCAGGGTTCCTGGTAGACAGCTGACTACCCCCATTACCCTATCATGACACAGGGCACAAGTGCTTCCCCCTCACCTCAAGGATGTGAGAAGGGAACTTTTCTTGTGCCTGTAAGGGCTTGAGGACACATGATGACTGGTCTGAGAAGTTAGGACTGCACTGGGTCAGTGTTGTCCCACCCCAGAAGGCATGGTTCTTGGGGACAGGTCTAGGCCACCAGGTGGGAAGACTATCTGAGCCTCCTGCAAAGGGACCTCACCCAGGAGGGCTGTGTAGAGGAGCAAAGGGATCATTAGGAAAGAGTCGGATCATTGGAAAACCAGGGGCCTCAGAGCTACTGTGATCCCTTCCCCAAACATATACACACCCCAACCTCATAATGCAATATTGAAATTGGAATTGTTGCCAAATTTCTTTTAATTTTTATAATTTCTTACAAAAATAAAAGACACCCATTTAAATTTGAATTTCAGATAAACAATGGATAGTTTTTTGTTTTTTTTTTTTCATACTGGGGATTGAACTCAGGGTGCTTAACCACTGAACCACATCCCCAGTCATTTTTTGTATTTTATTTAGACACTGAGTTTCTTGGGGACTTCTAAGCTGCTGAGGCTGGCTTGAACTCAGGATGCTCCTTGCCTCAGCCTGGATTTCAGGTGTGCACCACTGCACCCAGCCAGCAATGGATACATTTTTAATGTAAGTATGTCATATGCAATATATGAGCTATACTTACACTAAAAAGTTATGTACTGTTTTTCTGAATTTCAAATTTGGTTGGGAATTCTGCGTTTTATCTAGCAACCCAAAGTTGGGAGCTTCACAGCAGAAATTCTAGTGGTTTCTCCAAGAAACCCAATCAAGTGCCCTAAAGAGAAGTCAGTTATTGAGCCCCAGTGTCAGAGCACTACTAATGAAGTCAGATAAGTTCCTTTCTATTCCCTTACCTTTGTCTCTTCTCTTGCTGCCCTGCCCCCATCAGTCACTGATTTGTAAGTGGAAGGTGGAGGGAGGTGACCACACCTTGCCACTTGCAGGGAAACACTTCAAATGAAATCCAACAATTTGATAATTAGTTGGGCCAGACATACAACTACGCTTCTTGTGACTTAAAGGAACCTATTATTCCTGCCAAAGATATCATGTCCATGCTGGGGTGTGGAGAGAAGCAGACCACGGAGCCAGGTTGAAAAGATGGTAAAAGAATAGAAGAGCTTTATAGTTGTGCCCTGCTGCGAGGTGCGGTTCACAAACTGATTGCTCATTTGCATGTCCATCTCTGGTGTCTTATCATTTATCAGTGTCTTCTCATTCATCTGTGTTCCTAATTCTTAGTGTAGGTAGTAGATGCTCAGTAAATGTTTTGAGTGTCGAATGTTGACCAACCCATTTTTTTTTTTTTTTCTGAGATCTATCAAGAGAGAGTCCTTAACATTGCATTATCCCCAGAGGTATGTGAGCTGTGGTAAGCCTTCTCATTACATAACACGCCAGGACCCCAGATCCTCAGAAGACTGAGGCAGGAGGATCAAGAGCTCAAGACCAGCCTGGGCAACTTAGTGAGACCCTGTCTCAAAATAAAAAATAAAAAGTTCAGTGTCAGAGTGCTTTCCTAGCATGTGTGAGGTCCTGGGTTCAATTCCCAGTACTGCCCAAAAATATTTAAACATTTTTAAAAAAATTCAGGTGTGAAGTTGGAGATAGCTAAGTTGGAATTTTCTCTAAGAACATTTGCAGGCAGTTAGTGTTCATAACTGGGCAGATTTAGGTTTTTGGGAACCTGAGGCTTATAAAGAAAAAGAATATCAAAGTATTTCATAAAAGCTGAAAGAAAGAATTTTGAATGTTTCGTCAAATAGAAATGATAAATGTTTGAGGAGAGAGATAAATGCTTATCCTGATTGAATGTTACATAATGTACACATGTATCAAACATCATATGGTACCCCATAAATAGAGTTTTTATGTGTCAATTAAAAAAAGTTAAAAAACATAGAAATGAATATGTAATTATGAAGACAAAATTAAGCATAAATGTAAACATTAATTTAGGAGACGTCACAACATACTGCAAATTTTTAAAAACTAACAAATACCACATATATCACAAAATTCAGAAAAATAACTCATATTTATTTTGATTACTTGGACTATAATATACTTTCCCCCCACATTTTTTGGCCACCTTCTTTCCTTCATTTTTTGATCAACATCCTCCTAGTGGGCCTATTAGGAGTTTATGTTATTCTTGTTGATGTCTATATTTTATGGTCAAATCACCAAGATTACGAAACTTTTAAAAAATATTTTTATTTGTTCTTTTTAGTTCTACATGACTGTAGAATGTATTTTGACATATCAAACATACATGGTATAACTTCCCATTTTTGTGGTTGTGCATGATGTGGAGTTACACTGGTTGTGTATTCGTATATGAACATGGGAAAGTTATGTCTTTCATTCTACTGTCTTTCCTATTCCATCCTCTCTCCCTTCCCTTCCTTCCCCTTTGTCTAATCCAATGAACTTTTTACTCCCTTCCTGCCCTGCTTATTGTAAGTTAGCATCTGCATATCAGAGAGAACATTTGTTCTTTGTTTTTTTGGGATTGACTTATTTCACTTAGCATGATATTCTCCAGTTCCGTCCATTTATCGGTAAATGCCATGATTTCATTATTCTTTAAAGCTGAGTAATATTCCATGGTATATATGTACCACAGTTTCCTTATCCATTCATCTGTTGAAGGGCACCTAGGTTAGTTCCATAGCTTAGCTATTGTGATTTGAGCTGCTATAAGCGTTGATGTGGCCATGTCACTGTAGTATGCTGATTTTAAGTCCTTTGGGTATATGCTGAGAAGTGGGATAACTGGGTCAAATGGTGGTTCCATTCCAAGTTTTCTGAGAAAAGATTACAAATCTGTTTTCAATATATCCATATGATTTGCTCTTCTTCATTAAGTTGGATTACTCAATTTATGTATCTCTTCCTTTTAATCAAGTACTGCTTTTAGCACAATCTCATTCTTACACACTTTCTTCATGTGTCATCTCCACTATTTGTATTTTCTTGGCTGTTGTGATTCCTTTCCTCAGTTTCATGAATTTTTTCTGAGTTGGGATGGAAGCTAGGGCCCTGTGTGTGCTAGGTGAGAGCTTGCTCTACCACTGAGCCACACACCACACCCAACTTCATGCTTTTGTCCTTCAGATATTTTTTTAGCTCCTGTTATGATAGAACAAGAGAGTTTCTGACATCTTGAAACTTCTGCTAGTCTTTCATCTTTCCAGTTTTGTTCCTGAGGCTTCCCCTACGATGCTTCTTTCTGGATGCATTTGGATTTTGTATAATGAATAATTCTGCAATAATGGCATTCTCAAAAGCAGTTCCAGTGCATTCAAAAATTGCCAAAATATGTTAAGTTACATATTGCATGATTAGATTGTTCTTTAGTCACATGGTCTGATCTATTAGTGAGGATGTGTGGAGGCCTTATTGCCCTGGAATGGATATTTTTTCCTCATTTCCCCCCTTTCTGTGTTTATGGCTATTTGGTGCACAATGTCATCAGGAACTACCAGATGTCATCAGAACATATGCTAAGGGCGATCTGTTCAGTTGGGATGATAAACCTGCAGAAAATGTCACGTGAGCAATGGACTCTCAGAGAACAATCATGTTAAGTGAACAAGCATCAACTTCCAAATTAAGCCTCAGTTTGAATTGATTGCTGGAAAGCCATTTGTCAGTATGTATTGCAAACCTGAAAATACTTAGTTCCCCCCTTAACTATTTACACATCCCTATACTTGGATTTGGTGATTTGACTTGGGATATTAATCTTAAGGAAATGTCTCTGAAAATAGAAAAAATTATATACAAAGATGTTCACAATACATTCCTTAATTTTTTTCTTCTTTTCCTCCTCCTCCTTCTTTTTGAATAAATTGCTTTAGTAATAAATGATTATCTAAATCAGGAAACATTCACTTTATGGATATTCCTACTTTTGAAGTTTATGGGTTTGTCATAAGGTACAAAATGTTTTTACATAGTGTTAAGTGAAAAAAAGCAAGATACAAAATTATATATACATTTCAATGTCACACAGACTATAATAATCCCCACGTTCAGGAGAACTCTGGAATATACATTGTTTTTGAATGTACATTTTAGGTCTGGAGATGTAGTTCAGTGTCAGCGCACTTGCCTAGCATGCTCAAAGCTTTGGGTTTGATCCCCAGCATTACACACACACACACACACACACACACACACACACACACACACTATGTAGACATCCTCCCATGTCAACATAGATCTTCTACACCATTCTTAATAGTTGCATGGCATTTCATTGTATGCATGAACCAAAATCTAACTGGTCTCCTATTACGAGACATTCAAATGGCTTCCAGCCTTTTCTAGTTTCAAGTACACTGCAATGAATGATTTTGCACATTAATCTTTAGCCAGTTCTCTAAATTATTTCCTCAGGATAAATTCCTAGAAGTGGAATTGCTGGGTCAAAAGCATTTTTAGAGCCTTTGAAATTGGTTGCTAAATGATCTCCCCAAGAGACTATAAATTTACACTGCCACCAGCAGTGTGTGAACGCATGTCCTTTCTCTGGAGCGTTTACCAACATCAACTTATCCATTTGCTTTAAAATTTAAAAAAATAAGAAAAGATGCCTGCCACAGATTTGGAACTTATTATTTATTACACACTCCTCACTTGCTATTTAATGACTTTGATAGCTAGCATTTATTGGGCAGTCACCAGGCAATACGCTACATGAATTAACTCTTGTAATCCTCTGGATACTTCTGTAAAGTAAGCACCATTATCAACACATTTCACATGTGAGCAAACTGAGCTGCTCAAGGTTACACAGCCAAGGTAATAAGTGGATGAGTTAAGATTGCAACCCAGGGAGCTGGGGGTGTAGCTCAGCGGTGAAGCGCTTGCCTAACACGTGCGCGGCACTGGATTTGATCTTCAGCACTATATATAAATAAATAATATAAAGATATTATGTCCATCTCTCTGTTGAGATGTACCTAAAAGCCCTGTGGGGTCTTTCAGGTCAGGGTTCACCATGGCACCAGAAATTCCTCTGGTCTCTAAGTTAAAATGTCTCAGCTTAGGCAGAGACCCCAAAAGAACCATTTAGAAAATGCCAAGAATCTACATCTGAGGGGGAGGTAGACCATCTAGGCTGGACATGCTAAGGGAGGGTAAATCTGAGCTGGTAGCTCTGGTCCTGGTCACCAAGGGCTAAAGAGTCCTGAGAGAAAAGGGTTCCGTGGGAGAGAGTGGCAGAGAGTGATTTGCCTATCCCGTGGGGTCAGGCAACAATTCCTGGGGGCATCCTGGTTTTAGCACTAGAAACCTTGCATCCTGGGAAAGACTATGGTCCTTGGCAAACTGGGACAGCTGGGTTCCATATCCTTGGGGAAAAATGATTGTGTTCCCTTCTTGCCCTCAGACAAGCACCAGGGGCTCCCAGGGCCCACTTCGATGCCATATGCCCCAGACAGCACTAACTCCTGAGCTCCAGACACCCAGGGACCCCATGCC
The DNA here is from genome assembly GCF_902686445.1 of Sciurus carolinensis. Taxonomy (NCBI): domain Eukaryota; kingdom Metazoa; phylum Chordata; class Mammalia; order Rodentia; family Sciuridae; genus Sciurus; species Sciurus carolinensis. Next base: position 79,184,140 of record NC_062215.1, read on the forward strand.
AGGCCAGCTGCTGCGTCCTCCTTCCCCATTCTTTCTCCCCCTGGGCCTGACCTCAGATGGTCCAAAACTCAGCTATTGAGTAGGAGGACTGGGAATGGGGCCAGAAAAGAGAAGAAACCAGCAACACAGACCTAGCTCCTCCCCAGGAGGCTTCTAAACCTGAAGCAGGCCTCGGCTTGCAGGAGGAGGGGTCCGAAGCTTAACATTTAGCAACATTTATAGTTTGATTATACACTGACTTGAACGTTTTGGTCACTGAAATGAGACTTGAAAGGGCCCAGAAGCACTGTGGGAGTTGCCAGGGATGTCCCTGTGGAATGGGGAAGAATGATTGCAGAGGGCAGGGGAAAGATTGAGGCTGCTTATGACTGCACACTGTTCTATGAAGTTGCACGGAATAGCCACTGTGTGCTCCACCAAGGACCTCGACCCCCTCCCCCCCACTGCCTCCCTGCCCCAGGCAGGGCTGGGACCACAGTTGCGCTACTTCTATTGCCAAAGAGCAAGGGTGAGGGTTAAAAACTCAGGGACCCTTGATGCTGCTCCCTGTCCATCAGGTTGCAACAGGAACCTTACCCCACCCCAGATTCTGCCTCTCCAAAGAGAATATCCCAGCTCTCCAAACTGCCAGAGCCCATCCTTCTTGTCCTCCGAGCAGTGACTGTAATAGGGAGCTTGCTGATATAGGCAAGATTCTGTAATAAGCAATTGCATACATTGTCTTCACTCATTCTTGTAACTTACCTGTGAGGTATCATCATCCTTGTTTTTCAGAGGCTCAGAGAGGTTAAGGAGTTTGACCAGCTATGGAGCAGCAGAGGTGACTTGAAACCAGTTCCTTCTGTATCAAAAGCTCATACCTCACAAGTTCTGCATGGCTCCCTGGTGCTCTCTCTCTCTCTCTCTCTCTCTCTCTCTCTCTCTCTCTCTGTGTTTGTGTGTGCATGATTCTGGTGATGGAACCCAGGGCCCTCTACCAATGACCTATACCCAGTACTAGATTCCTAGTTTTCCCCCACCTGACCTTCCCTGACCTACCTAGGTACTTGGGGGACATCTTCCCACGGGGGCCTTGGTAGACTGTTGTTTCCACTATTTCCTTTTGAAACTTGGACTGTGTTTGTTTCATGAAAACAATATGCTGAAGGGTTGCCTCCATTCACCGTGGCTACTGACTGGTTAAGTCGGCCTTTGTGACCCCGCCTGGGGTTCTACCCACACTTGATCATGTGATTTCCTGGTAAGAAAACACATCCTGAATTCTAAATAGCAAATTCCAAACACTCTGTTAGGACACAGCTTATTTGTGAGTTAGGGAATGTCTGCCTGTAAACTATTTTATTCTGTATGACGAAAACAAATAAACTGGGCTCTTTCATGATGCCATGTGGGTTGTTGGTTTAAAATAACATAGAAAGTGAGGCTGTAGTTTGTCCTTTTGCAAGGGCAGCATCTACTGAAATCATTAACTCTCTTACAAGATCTTGTGAATGAGCATATGTTACTGGGAGAGTGTATGGCTTGGCAAGTGGATTGGGATTTGGGTGATGAGGATCTGAAAAGAAAGAAAGAAAGGATGAGGTTGAATGAGTGCATTAGGAGTTTGGTACTGTGGGTCTAGTCCTGTCCCTGTCCTTAAACAGTTGTGTGACCTTGTATGAGTCACTTTACCCCTCAGGGAATCTGCTTTTCAATCTGTACCTCTAGAGAATGCTCAAGTTCCCTTCCAGTTCTCAGATTCTATGAAATACAAATGACCTCAGGTGCAGGATTACAAATGAGAGGTCTGCTCAGAAATTGTGTTTCTTTCTTTTACTTCCCTTTGTAATAATAATAAAAAAAATCTGTAGTGGCGTTCTTGAGCGATGGCAGAAGAAAAAAGGGAAAGTCAGGTTCTTTTGGGTTAAATGGAGCATTTAATGATGGATAAGCAAAAAGATGCGTGATGGGCCTTTTTCTCCTGTTGGATGTTTGGCCAATCTATCAGTAGATCCTGGCATCCAAGTGACAACCTGCATTGAAAAGGGCGGAACTTGGCTCTCCTGCCCTTCCAGCTGTAAGAGCTTGGAAGGGAAGCTATGGGGGGAATGTCTTTCATCTCCCCCTGGAAGCTGGAAGAACGTTTGGCTTAGCATTGCCAACTATGTAATGCGGGCTTGTCAGTAAAAGAAGCCTTTATCCTTGGATGTCTTTCAGGCCGCAGTATTCCCTTTGGCAGCCCCCACCCCCTTGGAACAAAGCCTGATGGAAAGTCTGGGTGCCGCTCGGACCAGCCTGGGAAAGAATTCACTTAATAATGGCGGAAAGGCTTCCCAAGTCTTCAGTGGCTTTTTTTTTTTAAGCTAAGATTTGATTTGCCTCTGTCTGTTTCTCTCCCATCTCTTTCCACAAAGATGGCTTACACCAAGAACACTTATAACAAAATAATCCTGGGAAAATGAGAACAAAAAGAGCTAGAGAGCCAGGTCCAAGGAAAATAGGAATAGAAAACCAAGATCAGATAAAAAAGAAGCACAGATGTGTAGACAATGAAGGCCAAATAGCTGTCATAGTTGGAATTCAAATTTAGCTACCTATATTTTTTTTTTCAGTGTCAAAACAAGAATGAGCTACACAGTTGCATAATTCTTAGTATTCGGCAGAAGAAAATAGTTCTAGTTACTCAGAGGAATACTCTCTTGTCCATTCATGTATTAAGTATCTATTAAATGCTCACCATGTGCCAAGTACCAAGCAAGCCAATCAAAGACAAAAGGCTGCACTCAGCCCTGGAGCTCAGCAGCTAAGGGACCCTGGGAGAAGAAACTATATGTGTGCACCTACTATGTACCAGACGCTGTGCACTTAATTATGCACCTACTGTTTGTCAGACACTGTGCATTTTTTATCAACCTTCATAAACATTTAGGTCAAGTAGACATTATTATCTCCTTTCTACAGATAAGAAAATGCACTGAGTCTGTTCCCCCAGCTGGTCAGTATTGAAGTTGGGATTCAAGTCAATGTCATTTTCTTTTTTGTGGAACAGCAAACTCTTGGTAGGCTCCCCAGCTTCTGTTGTTTATTTCCTCATCCCTTGCTTTCAGAAACTAAACTTCATTTAGTTATTTACCACTCCTCAAAATAACTAGGTCAAGGGACATGTGTTAGATTACTTTTTGTCTCTGAGACCAAAATGGCTGCTATTAACAACTTAACAGAAGAAAAGTCTATTTTGGCTCATGGTTTCAGAGGTCTCAGTCCATGGTTGGCAAACTTCATTGCTTTGGGCCTGAAGTGAGGCAGAGCACGACGGTAGAAGGGCATGATGGAGGAAAGTTGCTCCACTCAGGGTAGCCAGTAGGTGGGGAGAACAAGAAAGGGGACAGGGACAGGATATTGTCCCTAAGGGCACACCTCCAACCATGCCCCACCTACCCATAATTCTTAACATAGCAGACCGTTCTTCAGTGGATTAACCCACAGATGAAGTTGCAGCTTTCATAATCCAATCTTTTCACCTCTGAACATTGCCGATTGCCTGACACATGAGCTTTCAGGAGATATTCCTAGATCCAAACCATAACAGAACAATAAGCCCTTTTCTAACTCTTGGGAGATTGATGGGAAGGTTGATTGATCTAAGCTAAAGATAGTAATTCCTGTTTGTCAGGGGACTGGTTTAAGAATCAGGTTTTTTAAGCCAATCAACATGTGGCATTCTCCTTGTGCCTATTTTAGGTCTAGGATGACATAAGTGGGCACAATAAAACCAAAGGAAAAATCATGTATTCCATGTTTCAGGTAAGTTGTTCTTTCTTTCTGGAAATAAACTAATAGGTATGTTTCTGCTACCCGCCTTTTTTATGATTGGGGAAAGCAAATTTTTCTGATATTAACTCTTCTGGCACCAACTGGGGGTACTGCAAGAGACTTCCCCAGATACAAAAGCAAATACAAATCCCACCAGGAGTCAGAACAGATTCTACACGTTAGAGGATAGAGACCCCTTCAAGAAAGCTCTACTTTAGGTGCCAGTCACAAATGGGGTCTCAGACCACTTGCATTTCTGATTAATTGGCTGTAAATCTAGGGGATTCCTACAACCCTCTCAGGTTTAGTAGTTCACTAGAATGGTTCGTAGAACTCAGAACTCAAGAAATCCTTTATTTATGATTACAGTTTTATTAGGAAGTCTATAAACCATAGGGCAAGATCTGAGAGGGTCCCAGATGTAGATCTTCTGGGCTCTTTCCCTGTGGAATTGGGGTGTATCATACTCCAACACGTATGTGTTCAAGCACGAAGTTCCGGTGACTTCACAGTCCAGAGTTTTTATTACGGTTTCACTACATAAGTGTGAATGAGGGACTGGGGATATAGCTCAGTTGGTAGAGTGCTTGCCTAGCATGAAAAAGGCCCTAGGTTCAATCCCCAGCAACACCAAAAAAAAAAAAAAAAAAAAAAAAAGAATGGTTGAATATTGGACACATGATTGAACTCAATCTCCAGTCTCCCCACCCCAGAGGTCAGTTGGGCTAGCTCAAAACCTCAACCCTCTAATACATGGATTCTCTTTCTTGTTATCAGCCCTATTCTAAGCCATCTCTCTAATATAAATGCAGGTGTAATTCATGGGGGTCATAAATAGCAGAAACACCCCTATCACTTGGAAAATTCCAACTCGTGCCAGGAACCTTGAATAAGAACAGACAAATCCTTTATTATGTAATACCAACAGATCTGAAGATCATAGGAGACAATATTGGTAGAACAGGAGAGAAACAAAGCCAGAGCTTTGATCAACCTCTACCTGCAGCCCATTCCACTTCATGCTCTCTGAAATGTGAGATGGCACCTAACCTCATTATTTAAGCCAGATTGAGTTGGGTTTCTGTCACTTGCAGCCAACTGATGTTATCTTTTGAGCTCTAAGAAGCAGAAATCCCAATTAAAAGTAACTTGCACAATAAGAATTTTATTATTCTACACAGTGAAAAGTCTGGGGGTAAAATAGTTTTAGAGTTTTCACTTTTTTACTCAGGATAAAGTGAGGCACATGGGTTACATGCCTCACCTAGGCTTAGGTACAAGGTTTAAGAAGGTGTAATACATTCAGTAATCAAAATTAAATAAAATTAATGCAAAGTTAAAGAATGAAATTTTGTTTGCTTTTTAAAAAATATTTTTGTAGTTGTCAATGGACCTTTATTTTATTTATGTGCAGAGCTGAGAATCAAACCCAGGGCCTCACACATGCTAGGCAAGCATTCTACCACTGAGCCACAACCCCAGCTCCCTAAAGAATGAAAATAGCACAAAAATTATAGTGGACAAAGTAGTAATATTTTAAATAAAAACAGAATGTGTATTACTGATTTTTTTTGGCTCAGGTTTCAATATTGCTGGGCATGATTCTGTTACTTACCTTGTCTTGATTTGTAGTTTTGATATTTTGTTCATTATGGATTTTTTACATTAGTTTTATTTTTAAAAAATATTATTTGTCTTAATTATTTATATTTTGACACTCTCTTAAATTTGGGGCCCTAAGTGTGCCTCCCTCCTCTTCTCCTGATCCCATTCATTTCCTTTCCCTCTTTCATCTTCACAAGTTGACTTCAGTCTTTAGCCACTTCCCTTCTTGCTTGTAGGGTGACCACAATCCCAGGAATGACCATATCAAACAGAAACAAGGATGCTTTCTTCTGTGCATCTTTTTCTACAAGGAAAATTTTCCCAGAGGCTCCCAGACTGCCCTCATTGGCAGCGTTGTAGCACATGCCATGTGTAACCCAGTCAAAGCGAAAACCCAGTTCTTCACTCTTCTTCCTTTCCTGATCACGGCACCGGGGTGGGTCTCAAGTCTCTGATGCTAAACTGGTCTTGTGCCAAGGACAGCCTAGAAGTGGGGGTGATGTGACTTTCCTTTGAAAGGTGACCCTCACTCCTCTGAAGTTTCAGAGAATTGTCCAGAGACTTTGGGGAAATGGTAAGAAAATCTTACCCTTACTGGGAAAGGGTGAGCGCCAAAGGCCCATCTTGCCCGTCACACTGCCTATGAGCAGCCCTCACCCACCTCAGCTGAAACCATCAGATTCAAACAGCTTCAATCTGTGGTTAAAGAGTTCGGCCCAGGGCTGGTGGGGACAGGGACTTGGTCATGGAGGCTGGGTGTGTGGGGCCAAATGTGGCTATATCTTTCACCCACACAAATGCATGTCCTGGGGACAATTTAAATACACATCAGCCTTGTGGTGATACATCCTGAAACTGCTTGGTAAGAAATATTTGTTTGGCAAGGATGTATGTTTTGCCAGAAGGAGCATAAATTAGGATTCTAAACTGTAGAAACAGGCATGTTAGGAATGGCACATTCATTTCTTTTGCTCTGATTTAAGACAAAAATTCTGCTTCTGAGTCCTGCCTACAATTTGAGCTGTCTCAGACCCCCATGTTAGTGCTGAAGATGGGCAGGAACATGGAAAGAGGCTTCTACTGGCCTACTTCAGAGATACCACATTGCAACTCCTGACCAACGCATAGAGCAAATAACATAATAATGCAAACACTGCAATGAAACAGGTCATGCATTTCTTTTGGTTTCCCAGAGTATCTGAAAGTTATGTTTACATTACACTGTCACCTATTAATTGTACAGTAGCATTATATCTAAGAAAGCAATGTGCATACCTTAATTTTAAAATATCTTTTTGCTAAAAAATGCTAACAGTTATCTGAGCTTTGGGAAATTTGGCATCAATAGACTTGCTTGATGCAGGGTGTCCACAAACCTTTGATTTGTTTAAAAATGCAATATCTGAGAAACAAAATTTTTTGTTGTTATTTGAGACAGGGTCTCACTAAGTTGCTGAAGTTCTTGTTAAGTTGAGGAGGCTGACCTCAAACCTGTGATCCTCCTGTCTCAGCCTCCCAAGTCATTGGGATTATAGGTATGGGCTACCATACCCAGCTGAGAAGTATAATTAAGCAAAGCGCAATAAAATGAGGCATGCCTGTATTAATATGTATTGAGTATTAATATATACAGCCCAGGCCAAGGGCAGTGGTCAGTTAGGGCAGAACTGAGAGGGCTTAAAGGGACTGGTCAAAGGCCCAGGGTGGGGAAGGTGGGCGGGGCACATAAGGGCTCCTGAATAACCACTCCTACTTCTGGGAGATGGCGGAGCAGCCACTGATAATGATGGGCAGGGCCAGCTTCCCCAGGGGTGTGCCTGGCAGTCACACAGGGTCACACACTCAGAAGATCCTTCTTGCTCTCTCAGAGTTTCCTAATCACTTTACACGAGGCCCTGCATTTTCATTTTGTACTGAGCTTCACAAATTATGTGACTGGTCCCGAATGTGAGAACAGCCAGGAAGGAGAGAGTTGCCTCCTGCCCATCCCAAGACTAAGCTGCCCTTGAGGAATTGGATCCAACTTGTCCTGCCTCTTCCTGGCCCTTAGAACTCACTGCTTCATGGCACTCACTGAGTGCCAGCTCACTGCTTCATGTTGCCTTCTCTGTCTTGTTTCAATCCTTTCCTTTCCCATTGCTGCTCCAAACTTGGTGGCTTCAACAATAAACATTGTTTTAAAGTTCTGTACATCAGGAGTTCCACATGGGTCTTACTGGGCTAAAATCAAAGTATCTCCCAGAGGTTCAGAGGGAAGAATCCCTTTCCTTGCCTGTTCCAGTGCCAGAGGCCACCTCCATTTGTTGGTCCATAGTCCCTTACACCACCTCCAAAGCCAGCAAGGGCAGGTGGAGTCATTTCTCACCCAGCATCATCTGACCTCATCTCTCTGTCTCTACTCTACTCGAAGGACCCTGTGATTACACTGAGCCTCTCTGTCTTCAGGTCTGCAGATTAGCACCCTTTAGCCCATCTGAACCCTTAATTCCCCTTTGCCAGTCATCCCTTCTGGGCTGAGATGGGGTATCTTTGGGAGGGTGTCACTTTCCAGCCTGTAGCACCCTACCTTTTTCCTTCTTTTCCAAATCTGGGGTCCCAGCTTATCTTGCACCTTGGCAAGTCATCATCATTGTTTTAGCTTTTTTATATTAACCATGAGGAGAAATTGATGGAAAAAGGAAGGAGAGAAAAAAAGGGAGGAGAGAGGTAAAGAGGTAAACATGCTCAGAACTTCTCAGTTGATGGTTTTTAATTTCAAAACTACTTCCACTGCCTGTACCTTGTTTGGATAGAAAACTTACATGAGAAAGAGTAGGAATTCTACCCATTGCACAGATACAACAATTGAGGCCCTAGAAAAGGGCCTATGTAGAAGGAGACTAGGAGAGAGATCCTGGGTACTGTGATTGCATTTCCTGCTTCCATTTCTGAATATGAATCTATGCTCCAACTGGACCAGTTGCTCAGGACCCTTCCATTTCTCTGGGATATCTTTATGCCCTTCTCTTAGAGGTTAGGACCTCCCTCCCTTTGGGGACATGCAGCACTCCTGGGTAAACACCAATGTACTCCTGTGTGTTTCTTACCTTATTTCTCCCTGGCTAGGATTGGAGCGCTGCAAACTAGAGCTCTTGGGCAGATTGCTAAGAGAGGATCCTGGCGTGGAATGTGCTGCCAGCTGGTCTCGTACCCACATCTTTTCAGTAAATTTCTCTCAAGCATATGTACACACACAAATACGCCTTCTGTTGAAGGCAATGAAATAATCTTTTCTCCAGCCACCACAGAGGCTGGAGAAAATGTGCAAAACCATGAAGTTGAAGCAATGCTTTTGGGTCTGGGTACCGTTTTGCATGAAGTAGAGACCCCATTGTTACCAATTCTGAGCATTGCCAGATAAGCAAGTCGAGTGGCTCCTGGTAGCTTAATTCCCAGACTGTCCAGCGTCAGCTCCTGGGAGAGGTTTGCCCCTGCCTTATGAAACCCCATATCGGTCCCCGGTCCCATTGCATGTCCCTGTCTTACTTTCTTCACAGCATAGGATCCTCGTTGAGGTTACCTATTTGCGCTCTTCCTGCCCCAGGGCCCTACCACTGAGCCACACAGCAGTCAGGATTACCTTGTTGATCTGTGTACACGTTGTGTCTCCCCCTGCAGGAACGTGAGCTCCACGGTGGGTTTCATTCACTGATGCTTCCCCAGCCCCTGGGACTCAGATGCTCAGCACTCTTTGTCACACACCATGATTGCATATACAGGTATAGTGTGTCTTTGTCTTGGACCCACTGAGTGCTACACCTGTGAGTTGGCCACCATATGCCTTAGCCATAGGTGTGGCTGCTTAACCTGAGCTCCTGGCCTGTCCACCCTTCCCTCTTGGGAGGCTGACCTGAGACAGGGAAAGGTTGCTACAGGTCACCTTGCAGGAGATGTGGGTGAGCCAATTCTAGGGAATACCAACTATGAGCAGACAGAGGAAACTTGTTCCTACCTGGGCTGGGGAGGGGCTGAGGGGAAGCTGAGATTCCAGGGGCAACGTATCCACCACTCAGGGAGATAGATGCTTTTGAAGGGTCAGCTCTGGGCTGCTGGAGACACAGGAGGGAAATGGCTGTTTCCCTCTGGTGGCAGCCAGGGACGTCTTCCAGAAGAGGGGATCTAGAACTCAAACTTAGGGTGAGTAGGAGTTTGCAAAGACAAGGGCATTAGTGCAAAGTGAACTGGGTTCACATTCCATCATTGTCGCTGCATGAGATGCCTCCCAGCCCCAGCCTTGGTTTCTTCTTCTATGGAAGTGTCTGCCTTCCTCCAGGCATATACAATTCACAATGGGGGAAGCTCAGGACCTGCTCCTGGCTTTCTCTCCAGGTGTAGGGGCCGCATATACTTCCCTCTCCCCCAGGTCCTCCATTCCTTTCTTGCCTTTATCACCTGGATCTTAACGCCAGGGAGCTTGTGACCCAGCCTGACGCTCTGTTCTTTCTGTGGCTGCCCTCCCCTTTGTGGCTCTACACCCTAGCCCCTAACCAGGAAGGGTGTAGGGAACAGGGTGGAGGGGCGGATTGAAGAAGTGATCGTTTGGACATTGGGCATTCAATAGGCATACTTGCTACCATCTCCAGTGGACAGTCTTTGCTGCACTGGCAAGGTCACCCAGTCTTTGTCCCTCCCCTCCCCCACTTCCCTTCTTCCCTATATTTCTCTCAGGGCTCTGGAAGGAGGACTCATGAGCTCATGTCTCAGAAATGCTTTGAAGATGAGAATCACTGAGCTTTTTCCCAACAGCCCTCAATTTACTTTTTCAGCATTCTCCCTGGGTTGTCAAGCCTTTGTAGTTATTTTTATAAATAGCAATTGCTGGCTGTTTCCATTTTTACCCAGGAGAACTCCACCTCCGGCTAGAATGGGCTATCACCCTACAGTAGAACAAGCGTGGGGCTGGATGTGCCCCTATTTCTCCTGACCACCCCTTTGTGGCACCTCCCTCCCACTACTGCAGAGCCTACCCTCACTGTCACTGTGTGCGTCTCATGGAACCTGTCTCCCTGTTGCCAAGCCTCTCATTTATCCCAGTACTCCTCTCTTCACCCAAAGCCAAGTTCTCTAATACGGTGCACAAGACCCTCCATGATTCAGCGGGGGTTCGCCTGCTCAGTCACATCCCTTGCTTTGTCCCCTACCACACCTGAGCTTGGACATCCTGCAATACCTACTAGTTCCCAAAGTGCCTGGCTAGATCCTGCCTATAGGCCAGGAGGGAATCAGATTATAGAAAATAGATAGTGGGTCTAATGGGGGGCCTGCCCCAGTTTGCATGGGAAAGTAAGTTTCTTGGCTGATTGATGTACATTTAAAAAAATAAAATATTTAAAACATAAGAAAGTATAGAGGGAATAATATAATGACTATATTATGTGAACCACCTGGCTTAAGAAAAAAATGTTACCTTAATATTCATGGATCTCTTTTTTTCCCCCTCTGACTCTCCCCACCAGAGAGAAACATTGTCTTAAATTTATTGCCCAATATTTCTAGGAAAGTCTTTGTACTTTGGTTAATGTGTCTATATACCTAAATAATATCTCATGCTATTTTGTGAATTTTTAGAATACATAAATGCTGACTCATTGTACAAATCCTTATGAGATCTACCCACTGGTGTTTTACCACAGATTCTGCAAGCCAACCCTTTTTTTCTTGCCGATGCCTGCAATGATCTTCTTTTCTCTTCTGAGATGGGGTCTCACTCTGTTCCCCAGGCTGTGTGGAAACCTAGGCTCTGCCTAGCTTCCTGAGTAGCTGGGCTACTGGTGTGTACCACAATGTCCAGAGAATTCTGGTTTTTTTTTTTTTTTTTTTCTTGTGCTGGGATTGTACCCTGGGCCTTGCACATGCACTTGCTTTGCAAAGCAAGTGTTCTACCACTGAGCTATCCCTTCAGTCCCAAATGACCTTAATAATGTCATGTCAACCAGTGATGTACCAAGAACAGGAGTGATGGGAGTGGGCTAGGCTGCAGAAAGCAGTACATTATCACTGGAGTTGTTTAGAATAACTGCAGGATGCTGGTAATAAAAAGCAGACTGACCCTCGATGTTCATGCTTGTCTTAGCTTGGGCTGCTATGACAAAACACCAAATACTGGATGACTTAGGCAACATACATTTATTTCTTACAGTTCTGGAGGCTGGGAGGTCTAAGATCAAGGTGCTGGCAGATTCAGTTCCTGGTAAGGGCAATCTTCCTGGTGCAGATGGCTGCCTTCTTACTGTGTCCTCACATGGCAGAGAGCATCTCACTTCTGTCTCTTCTTGTAAGGACACTAATCCTCTCAGATCAGCCTCTTGTTCTTCCAATCCCATTCAACCTTCAATACCTCCATAAAGGCCCTATCTCCAAATATAATCAATTTAGAGATTGGGGGACTCATCCTGTGGATTTTGGAGGGACACAATTCAATCCATACCAAGTAATTTTATTATTTTTTTTAAAAAATTCTCTATAGACAATGCACCCCTTATTGCCTGCAGAGAGGCAAAGCGCTACCTCCACCCTGACCCCCATGGGTACCACTGATGCAAGCATACTCTTCTTAAAGAATTGCAGGCAAGGTTCACTTGCATGGCTGGAGGTATAGCTCAGCGGCAGGACACTGACCTAGCAAGTGCAAGGTGTTGGGCACTTCAAAAAAAAAGAAGAAAAGAAGACACTTGCAGAGAAGATGCTCAGAGAACCTGCCACACCCCTTGCTCTGCCCTCCCTATCCTGCTCCTTTTGAATTCCTTCCAAGCACCCTCCTGCTTGAACGCCCTTCTGTTTTCCTCCTCCCTCCGCAGGACCCAATGAGCACCCATTTGTCTTCCGAGGCCTGGCTCCAGCTCCCACTTCCGTGCAACGCCTTTCAGGGTGTCTCTGGTGGAACTGATCTGGATCCTTTCACATCCTCATATCATCTCCTAGCAGCGTGACCTGGATCCCATTTTCAGGAAGCAGCTTTGGAAAGAGTACTGCCAGCCTCATTCCTGGAGTCAGCCAGCCTGGTTCCCAAACCCAGCTCCTCTGCTTACTAGCAAATCATTTCTCTATCCTCAGATTCCTCATCTGTAAAATGGAAGAAAAAGATCCATCTTATAGTGCAAGGTGGGACTTTAGTGAAATAAGATGCAATATTCTTCAGTACCCAAATGGAGAAGCAGGGTACTGAAGGGGAAAGATAATAAAAGCATCAAAGCTCTACTTGCAATTAATGTAGGTCCTAGAAATATGAAAATCAATAAAATTAGGATAGGAATTGACTGAAGAATTTCTCTGGCAGATAATAGAATTTACAAGAATAAATTTACAGGAGACCAGTGGGGAACAGACTTCTTCCAGGATTTAGGTCACACCCATGGCATAGATGACATTTTGATAACTCTGAACTTTGATGGCTGGTAGTCAGTTATTTACGTATGTTTGCAGAGACTCATATGAAACAATTTACTTAATAGTTTGAACTCCATGAGGCAGAAATGCGAGATTATTGTTTAGCTTACACGTATTTTGGAGACTGATATCAATCTCCTTTCCATAATCTGTAGCAAAATTTTTGGCTGATCCCATAGCTCTTTGGTTGTTTCTAGGGATTAAAAAAAAACCCTACAGTTCTGTCGAAACCTCACGCCTTGAATCAAATGTAATGTCCACTTCCTGTGCTTCCCCAGCATCAGCCTCCCTCTAGTCAGGGGCCTGGGATGAGGTGGAGTGTAGCCCTTCTTCATCTTTCTGGCTCTTATTTACTTATGGTAGTGGGGATCGAACCCAGGGTTTCGTTCATGTGAGGCAAATACCCTGCCACTGATCTACATGTCCAGCCTTGATACCTCTGTGCTAGGTACATTTCCCTGTGTTGCCCAGGGAGGTCCTCCGATGCTCCTGCCTTGGCCTCCCTGGAATCACAGGTGCACACCACCACACCCAATTTCTTTTACACTTCTGGTCCCTTTCTCCTGGAGGACTTGGAGAAAGGTGGGGGAAGGATGAGAATCTTTGTGCTTCACTGGGCCATTTGATTGCAGCCTCTTCTGTGGGTTTTGTGGGTTCTTGATGGCTGTTCTCAGGGTGGCAGGTGTCCAAATGCCATCTCCCAAGGGGGCATTGGGGCCCCTCCCTCTACCTCCTCTCAGTTCCCACTGACAGCTGGAGTCCCTGTGCCTAGGGTCAATTCTCCTGTGGGGAAGTGCTGGCAGGACAGCTCAGGACACACACTGACCCACAAAACTTGGGGATACCTCTTAGGCATGTGGGCTGCTTGCTTGAGATCTTCATGCCGCCCACAGTCTCTCCCCAGCCCACAGCACGCTTGGTACAGGCGCTCACCATCTGGAAGGGCGATTCTCCTGTAGGCCCTCCTTGACCAAGAGAGGAGCCCCCCAATGCTCCCCAACTCTTTTGAATTTACCCCTGAAATCATCTGTTTACATAGTCTGAGATGGTGGCAAGACTGGGGTGTGGTGGGTTTAGCAGAGCTGAGTTGGGACATTTAGACCAGTTAAGCACAGCACATCCATTTTTATTGGGGTGAAATCCACATAACATAAAATCAACCATTTGAAAGTGAACAGCCCAGTGGCATTCAGGGTGCTCACAGTGTTGTGTAACCACAGTCTCTGTCTAGTTCCCACATGTCTGCCCCACTCGCATCTCATCACGGTACCCGTTTACCAGTGACCCCTCATTATCCCAGCCCCTAGGCCTGGCCACCACCAATCTGCTTTCTGTCAGAATGGTTTTAAAAGTGTAGTGCATTTTGACCTTTTCTTGTCTTCCCTAAGAATATCTGGGTGACTCTATTAGTCATCGCCAAAGGTTTATTCCCCCCAAATTCAAAGGGATTGGAGTGTGGAGTGGGACTGTTAGCCAGAAACCAATTGTCAACTTTCAATAACTACCTTTGCACCGCCACAATTGCACAGAACTGTATGTAACTGTTAGGGACAGGGACTTGGGAACATTTTTTACAACTCATAACAGTGCCAGGTGCCACAGGAAGATGGGAAGAGAGAGAGTGTGGTCTAGGGGAAAGCCCGACTACCTGCTACGCATCCTTGAACAAATTATTTAGCTTCTCTGGGTCTCTGTTTTCTCATCTGTACTATGGGGAGTGATGGACTATTTATGCAAGTTGTAAAACCATAAAAAAGAAAAAGCAAGGCTTAGAATAGATCATCTTCAAGGTCCTTTGAGATTGAGAATCATTAAAAGGTGTCATTCTTGTCTCCATGTAGCTCCATAAAATATTAGGGAAAATTCAAGCACGTGTTGACAAAATAAAAGTTGGCACCAAATTGTGGCATAATGGCTTGGAGTTTTTTTTTTTTTTAATTTTTTTTTGTACCAGGGATTGAACCCAGGAGTGCTCAACCACTGAGCCACATCTCCAACCCCTTTTAATATTTTATTTGGAGACAGGGTCTTGCTGAGTTGCTGAGGCTGGCTTTGAACTCGCGATCCTCCTGCTTCAGCCGAGCTGCTGGGATTACAGGCATGTGCCACCATGGACTTGAAGTTTCTAGGGGTCTGGAAAAGGGAGGGTTGGGTCAGTCCCCTGTGAGAGGGATGCTGTGGACCCACACCGAGGAGGCATTTCTTTAAGGGTCTCTGTGAGAAATGGGCAGGAACAGGAGCAGGCCAAGTCCAGGACTCAGATTGTAGTGTGCCAACACAGAAAGTGTATGTGACAGTTTCTAGGGGGAGGACTGTTTGGGATTAAAGACACTCAGGAAACATATCTACCAAATGCAATGTGCGGGCCTTGCTTAAATCCCCATTCAAATCAACCAACTGTAAAATAGACATCTCTGGAACTTTTGGGAGCATTTGAATATGGATTGGGAATTAGATAGCTACGTAAAACTTTAGATAATTTTGTTGGGGATGTTAATATGTAAACAGGTGTGTGAACAACCTAATATGCTTGTTATATAAGAAACTGTCCTTATTTTTTAGAGATCCATGCTGAAATCGTTCAGCAACATCATGTTGCCTGGGACTTTTTTTTTTCCCACAAATATAAAAATAGATGAAGCAAGTGTGGCAGAATGTAATCATTGTTAAAGCTAAGTGATGGGTGTTCAAGTGTTTATGGTGTTGTCTGTATGAGTCAGGATCTAACCAGGACTCAAAAACCGCTGGAGTGTATTTAAAGCAGAAGGGCGCTGAGGCAGAACTTGGTTACCCAGTAGATGGAGACTGAAGAGCCAAACAAAGAACCCAGAGATTCACGTCAGACACCACCAGCCCTGGGCTGGAGGGCAAGGAGAATGTGGGGCCCTGGAACCCAGGGTCTGGGGTCGCCAAGCTAAGTGAGACCACAGCAGAGTTTTGGATAGGAGCTGGAGTCAGTGGAGTCACAGCTGTGGTGGGGACGTGACCAAATGGGGAAAGGGAGAGAAAACCCCTGGCTTCTCCCTTCCTCTCACTCTCAGTCTCCTGCCAGTGCTGCCTCTGGGCCAAGCTCAATGTAAACCAAAAGGAAGCCATCAGGGCCGGGGCCAGCAACACAGGGCGGCGTGGGAGAGGAGGGTGGAAGGAGGTGGAGGTGGACAGGCCCAGGCCCTGCCCGCCATCCGCTCTCTGTTTGCACATGCTTTTTAAAAAAACTCTCTAGCCTACAGCGTGGTTTGCAGTTAACATCTCATTGCATCTGGTTTGGCTTGGAGACCCCTTGCCACCTACTAGAGAACGCTGGATGGAAAGGCCGCAGGGCAGAGCTGCCGACAGTTCCATTTTAGAGCAACCAACACTTTTTAGATAACATCTTTCTGGAAAATAGACCAAGAGCACTCCTGTGTCGGCATAGCCTGTCATCGAGGACCCAGAAAGCATCAAATGCCATCACCGCAGAGCCATCAGCCTTCAGAAACCATGGAGATTTGGCCTAATTTTTCACAGTGGTCCTGCTGGTGACCTATCCCAAATTTACTCCCCCGACTTCCTACTAATAGAAACTTGACTTTGTTCAGGCTGACAATGTGCCCAGCTTTAAAAGAAAATAAAAAAATTGCTTCCCCAGTGTTCTTGAAGTTACTGGTGACCTTGTGATCAAGTTCTTGACTAATCAGATATAGATGAATGTCCTTAGGGAGGGCAAAGGCTTTCCCTATTCTTCCTGTGTGAAACATGCAATGTAATGCCTGGTGAGACAGCAGCAGTCTTGTGACCATGAGGACTAAAGCAAGGAGGAGCCTGGAACAATGGAAGCTTCCCTGCCCATGGCAGCCTGCTCCTGGTCTTCTTGTTAGGTGACTAAAATAAATCCTTTATACACTTAACGCACTGTTGGGTTCTGGGTGGTTTGCCTTTGAGTACATACCCTGACTCAAAAACAATGTTTTTCTTTTTTACTCAACAAAAGGTGGTGGGGAGTATATAAGTGGGTAACCAAGGAAAAGATCCACAGCATTATCTCTATGGCACAGTGGTAAGCACCCAGCAGAGGAAATACATACCAGGGAATGAGTGAATGGACATGACCAGCAAGTGGACAGTTGAGTAGTCAATCTGAAGGGTGTGGGCTTCTAGTAGTGACACCACCCTTCCACGCCCCCGAAAGAGACCAGCAACAAACACTGCCAAGATACCTGATGTCATCATGAATATCTAGGGTTAAGAAATGGAAATTTCCTGAATGTCATGGTAAAAATGCAAATTTAAAGGAAAATACCTGGGTTCATTCATAACCCAACAGATAGTAGGACTCCAAGGGGACAGGTGGGCACACCCTGTGTAATTCCCACACCTCTGCACTTGGGTTGGGGAGGAACCTGGGACTTGCTTCTAACCAACAGGGTATGGCAAAGGTGATAG
This sequence comes from Sciurus carolinensis, assembly GCF_902686445.1. NCBI lineage: Eukaryota > Metazoa > Chordata > Mammalia > Rodentia > Sciuridae > Sciurus > Sciurus carolinensis. The sequence goes on from NC_062215.1 coordinate 79,201,384, forward strand.
GCCGTCAGCCCTGGGTTCGACCCTGTCACATGGCAAAGGTGATTTTTACACACACACACACACACACACACACACCCATATACACACACAGCTCTAAGCAAACTCAAGTGAGCAAGAGACTCTTTTGTGCTGACTTTGAAGAAGTAGCCATATTGAGAAAGGACCATGTGGCAAGAAACCACAGACAGCAGACAGCTTCTAGAGGCTGGAGGAGTGCCTGCTGACAGCAAGAAAGCATGGACCTCAGTCCTACAAGTGCAAGGCCACGGATTCTGCCAACAACCTGAATCTGTGAGACTTGGGGGATTCTGGAGCCAAAGGCAGGTGTGTATCCAGACGCCTTGACGGCCCTGGTCCAGCCTCTGCTGAGATTGTAGCCTAGTGGGTCCCCAACCAGAAAGGACCCAGGAGCTGGGCTGTAATTAATGTGTGCTATTTTAAGCTACCAAATCAATAGAAATTTCATACATAGTAGTAAAAGACGAATAAGATGAGATAGAGAATAAAGATGCTTTGGAGAAAGAGAAGAGGCTGAGAAGAGTCAGCCTGGGACCTGGCTGGGGAGGTAACTCTGGGCAGAAGATTCATTTGCTCACTCATGGATTCATCAGCTGCTTGTTCAGGGTCACAGGTAAGCCAGCACTGGGTCACCAGATGAGGCTTTTGTCTCACCCCTTCCTTTCTCCAGAGAAGTAATCTTTCCACCTAGATGTGGTGGTAGCGCCAGGAAGGGAAATTCACATTTCCTGAATCCCCACAGTGACCTGTCTTCGAGCTGGATGCTTCACACACACACTGACTTCATCAGGCTTCAGAGCGACCCGCAAGGAATGCACCCATATGACCATTTTACAGATTAGAAAACTGAGGCCATCAGTGGTAGTGCAGGGATTCTGAGAAGTCAGCTCCTCCCACTCTAAGCTGGGTAAGAATTTGGCTTAGGGGAAACCAGGTCATCTGAGCTCATGTGGCCTACTTTACCAAGCTGCCCGCCTCCCCAACCTGTCCTTCCACCACCACCTCCTTGTCCTCTTTGAATCAGAAGCACATTTTTAAGAGTTAAGGTATTGTGAATTTTCAAAAATACTTATGATAATTTTAAAACGGAATAATTGTCTAGTGTGCCTTCTTCCCTTGTCCTTTGCCAGCATATTCTTTGCTTTCCATAGAGACATTATTAGACTGTTCTTCAAATGCTTTCTAAATTTGAATCTGATATCAATGTTCCTTTCGGCTGCATTCTTCTGCATTGCTGTGAGGGGTCAGTGAAATAATACAGATAAAGCATCAGGCTTTTTATTTTTTTTCAAATGCTTCTGTATTCTTTTCTTTTTGTTTAACATGTGAACAGGTCCAAGTCCTGGCGGGAGACAACATTCATACTGCAGTCCAAATGAAGAGTCATTTAGCGAAGCATGATTTTCAGATACGTGGACAAGTTTCAGAACAGTAAGAAAGGGTGCTGAGACACCCAGGAGCTGGCAATCGCAAGAAGCTATTATCATCCTTAGGACCCAAGGAGTAAGGGCAAAAATGGTGGCCCGGAAGTACAGACGGGGTTGCCCAGTGGGATCTGCAGTCCTGGAGGCTCTGAGTCAGGCAGAGAGTGAAGTGGACCTAACCCAGCCTGGCTTTCCTCCCACCCTGCCAGCTCCCACTGGTGTCTCCCATTGGCTGAACCCAATTTGCAACCAGAGGGCCAAGTTAGGGTGATGTAGACCACTGGGGTCAACATCCTGCGGTGCAGGGCAAGCCAGAGCATAATTCTGGAAGGTCAAATGGAGAACTAGCACAAGTGAGCACTGTCTCATGTCATTAACTATTCCTTGAAGACAGGGTTATTCATGGCTAAATAACATTTCATTATATGGTGGGTCTACAATTTATTATTAGTATTAGTAGTAGTAATATTAGAAGACATTTGGATTGATCTCTGTTCAATTACTACAACAGGCATCTTCGCCTTTAATTAATTTTTGACATTTGCCATTTTATGTAACTCAGATGGTGGCGATCTCTCCTTAGCTCACAGGCCTGGAAAGTCCCACAGGCTCAGAGGCCCAGTCCCATTACCTGGTCATCCCAAGATGTCCTTGGAAACTGTGGTGGGCCATCAACCCCTGCCTGTCTTTGCCCAGTTACATCAGCAGAAGGCTTGGGTAGCACCTGGAAGAACTGTCTAGAGGCTGGACCCAGGGCTGAGGGATGGAGGGTGAATGCCCAGGAGCAGGTCTAATAATACTCACAAAGGTGCCCACTCCCTAGAAGGCTAATAAATCCCAGCAGTCTCTCAGTCCCCTGGGCTTCCTTCTGCCCTTCATCCTGGGGTTCCTGCAGAGCCTGCTATGACCTGGGCCATGGTGAACTTCCTCCCCCTGCTGGCCAGACAGGGCATCTGCAGGAAGCAACCTGCAGCTGGCTCCTGCAGGTCACAGGGATATGCTACCTCAAGACAGTCAACAGAAAGTATCTGAGAAGCCCCCTGAGAACTTTCTACAGGACTCTGAGCATCCAAGAGATGTTTGGCTTCAGCTCTCTGGGTTAGAGATGTGGCTTGGAACAACAAGATCTGACACTAGTGGAAATTTAAATCAGCATTCATGCCAAGAACCTTAAAGGTTTTGATTTTGGCCTCACCTCCTCTAGGAAGCCTTCTTTAATCATATCCCCCAAACACCCAGTGCAATCTCTATGATCCTCTCCCCTGCTCCATACCATTTTGCTTATCTCAGGTGAACAAAAAAAGTAACTTTATTTTGCTCTAATTTTTACATTTTTATCTGGAACGCCAATTCCACCAAGAAATTGCAAGCAACAGGATTTGAATCATTTCAGGGTCCTCCCGTGTCTTCCCTGCAATTGTGTACAAGAGGGAGTTTGAGGGGAAAGGAACTCGTATGCAGTGCCAAGACACAGGACATGTCCAGCCACCAGTCCTCCTTGTCTGTGCTTGAAGGTGCCTGTGGAGATGTTCCTGGGCAACAGCCAGCAAGTCCCCAGGAGAGTCTTCATGTTCCCAATGGCAGGACCCCGGCACCCATGTGGATTTGAATTCACGGAACTCTGTGTGGACTTACTTTACCTTGGATGGCTTTGGAGTGAAGGACAGCTGTATTTGGCTCGGCCTACATCTGCCCCTCAACTTGGTGCCTCCCAGGAAAACATGGCCAGGCTCCCTCTGCTCTCACATCTCATCAGCCCATGGGGGTCTTGCCACATCCTGGGGGCTCAGTTTGGAAGCAAGACCCGGAGCTGACCTTCCACCTCTTCCCTCCATCTGTCCAAAGGACCTTAGCCTGAGTGAGAAACCTCGCTGCTACTTTTCTGCTGTTTCCTCCAGCTCTCTAAGCCCAAGAGACTGTCTGTTCCCCTGAAGGTTTAAGAGGGCTTTGGAAAACAAAAACCTGGAAGAAAATGTTTTTAAAATATACATTTTTTAATTGACCCATAATAATTGTAGATATTTATGAGGCACAGTGTGACATTTCAATACACGTATACAAAGTGTAATCATCAGATCAGGGTAATTGGCATATCCATGGCCTCAAACAGTTATCATTTCTTTGTGCCGGGAACATTCAAAATCCTCTCAACTTGCAATTTTGAAATATGCATTTAATGCATATGAATCAAGTTTTAATATACTGTATGATGGGTGAATGAGGCTGTCCATTATACCATTTCCTTCTTTGGATTCTCAGGCATGGTTTGGCAGTGCAAGAACTCTGTAACATTAACAAATTCAATAAAAAGTAAATATATAAAAAAAAAAGAAATATGCATTTAGTTATTGTCAACCATATTTACCTGCTGTGCTAGAGTCCTCCTCTCCATTTGCACCCCTGCACCAGTTAACCAACCTCTCCACATCCTCCTCTGCCCCCATTCTCCTTGGCCTCTGGTAATGGGACCAGTCTTCCACATATAGGTGAGAAGGGGAGAAGAAAAGAGGAAGAAAGGGAAAGAAAAATAGGGAAGGGAAGGAATGTATTGGGGGGAAGGAATCACCTCATGTTTCTGAATAAGCTGCCACACATTCCTCCTGAACCTCTTTCCTGGCCTCTTGGCTCCCTGGGGGCCAGTCAGCCATGAAGAGGCCTTGAGCCCCTCAGGGCAGTGTCCTCCCTGTAACTTCAACCTCCAGCACAGGCCTGGCCTGGGTGAACTGTAAATGTGTGGACTTAGTAAAGATCTTAAAACAACCAGGAACAGCAAAGGCTCAAGCAAAGGAGACACAAAGACAGTGAGAGAAAGAACCAACAAACAAAGGCGCACAAGTCTCCTGGGAGAGAACTCTGCGAGGAGAAACAGCCTATAGTGAAATAAGCGTCAGACTAGGAGCCAGGAGCTCAAAAGTAAAGTAGGAGCCAAAAGTTAACTTTTTTTTTTTTTTTAAATGTGGGCCAGGTCTCATTGAGTGTGGGAGGCAGAAGTAGAAGAGATGGTCATTGCTGCTCTGTCCAGAAGTGGGTGTGACCTTGGGTAAGGACCTGACCTTCCTTTCTCATTTTTCTCATCTGTAAAGTGAGAATACGAATCTCCCTATTGTTGGACTGGGGGTGTAGCTTGGTGGCAGAGTGCTTCATAAGTTTTAGGCCCTGCGTTTGATTCCCAGAACCAAAAAAACAAGACAAAACAAAACAGAATCTTCCTATTATAGTATTGTTGTGAGGATTAAATGAGAATGGGTGTAAAAAAGATCCAACTGAGGACCCAAGATGTGTCATTCTCCCTGTGTGGAGGAGCCACGTTAAGGAATGCCAAGCACAGAGCAGTGGGAACTTTCAGGCTCCCAATACAAGTAAACAGCTAGACAGTGACCTTGGCTTCGTCTTGGCAAGTCATTAGCCTGTGGACTCCCACAGGGCCCAGCTTCCAGCTTGTTCCCTCTGACTGCCCTGCCTCCTGCCCTCATCTCCTGTTTCACTTCCCTCCAGGGTTCCTCTCTGCCTTTAAGTTTGCTCACTAGAACCAGTGAGCCAGCAACCTGCATCCTCTCCTCCAGATGCTCAACCAGATGTCCAATAATGCCAGGTGCTTTTGTGCAAGGGAGGGAAATAGACCCCTGCTCTTGGAAGGTTGCCATCCTTGAGAAGAGGGAGCCGGAGACAGGGAATTGCCAGGCAGAGTGATAGAGGGGATCAGTGATAAGGAAGCAGAGGGAGCTGCAGGGCACAGGCAGGGCAGGAGGGACAGAGGAGGATTCAGTCCCCGTTGCCTTGCCTCCCAGGCGAGGGAAGCAGACCGTGCTTCCGGCAGAGGGAATAGCATGTGCAAAAATCTGGAGATGACAAAGAACAGGCTGTGGATCTATAGAGCTGGATCCCTAAAATGAGGCCTGTGGGGAGAAACAGGCAGAGGCAGGGACTGTCTCTGACCCCTCAGTCCCATTAAGAGGTTTGGTTCTCTATTTTGTTGTAGAGTCATTCAAAGGCAAGTTGGGTGTGACCTGCACCTCTGGGAGGGCTAGTGAGGCCTGCGTCTGGCCAAAGGCAACCATGAGCTGTCTTCTCCAAGGTCGCTTCTCATGGAGACAGGAGAATTTCCAAATAGAGAACTTCCAAACAGAGTGAAGCGACTCCTCCACTTCTCCATTCCCTTCCCTCCCTGCTTCTACCCTCACCCTCTTCTCCAATCTCAGATGTGCCAGGCATGCTCCGGAGGCAGGACCTTTGCCCTTAAATGCTCTTTACCTGAATTTCTACCTGGCTGACTCCATCTTTGCCCCAATGTCATCTCTTCCACCTCAGTCATCTTTGGTCACCCTATTTAGGAAAGCACCTGCTCCCCCTACCCAGCACTTCCTATCCCTTGTTCCAAAGCAGGCCTGCTTGCCACCCTATGTGCTCTTTCATTATTTATTCCTTGTTGATTGTCTGTGCCCCTTGCTAGAACATAAACATGAAGGCAGGGATCCTACCCATTGCTGGTTTTCCAAAGCTTAGGATGGATCCTGGTGCATAGTAGGTGATCATTAAATGTGTGCTGATGAGTGAAGGGTTGGTGGCAGAGACAGGGCAGGTTTGTGCCAAGTGCCCTCTTGTCCTGTGGTCCTAAATTGTTCTAATTAGTTATACATGACAGTAGAATGCATTTTGACACATTGTACGCAAATGGAGCACAACTTCTCACCCTCTGGTTGAACTCGGTGCAGAGTCATACCAGTAGTGTAATCATACATGTATATAGGGTAATGATGTCTGTCTCATTCCACCATCCTGTCCTTCCCCACACTCTCTCCCCTCCCCTCTCTCCCCTCTGCTCTATCCAAAGTTCCTTCATCCCCCCCGCATCACCCAATTATGGATTAGCATTCACTTATCAGAGAAAACATTTGGCCTTTGTTTCTTTGGGTTTGGCTTATTTCACTTAGCATGATATTCTCCAGTTCCATCTGTTTACCAGCAAATGCCATAATTTCATTCTTCTTTAAGGTTGAGTAATATTCCATTGTGTATATGTACCATATTTTCTTTATCCATTCATCTGTTGAAGGGCACCTAGGTTGGTTCCATAGTTTAGCTACTGTGAGTTGATAAACATTGACATGGCTGTGTCACTGTAGTATGCTGACTTTAAGTCCTTTGGGTACAGATTTAATCCTTAAGCACTGACCTCAGCCCACGGATTCTCGAGCAGTTTTGGTTTCTGGACACTGAGTTCATGTAGGATGCCCATCCTTAATTCACTCCTGAATGTATCTATGGCATGTCTTCGAGGTGGGCCTGTAGGATGCTCTGTGGACACAGACCAGGCATTCCTGGCTTCTGTGCCTCTCCCTGGTCCAGCTTAACCCCCAGGCCTGAGACTGCCCTCAGAATTGGGGCAGCTGCACACTTCTTATTGAGTGAATGAAGCACTCCTAGGCTACAGCCCAGGATGGGACACTACCAGAATTGTGCAGTTACAGAGCTGCTCCCTCCTTTAATAAAGCAAGATGCTGAGGCTTCCAAAGACTGCACAGCTGGCTGCGGGAAGAGCCAGGACTCCAAACAACACATATGGACCAAGGCTGCTGCCCTTTTTGCCATTCCTCACATAAACTTTGTACATTCACTCTTGAAACAGGATAATTTCTGTACAATTGATTACACTGGGGTACTGAGAAATTCCCCAAAATAACATATATCAGTGTGTTTGTAAACTGGCAAATGCATTTTGCAAGTCTAGACTTTCCCCCAGAGCCTTCACACTGTGACTTGTATACAGTGGGTGTTGAGGAAGTGCTTTCCCATGGTGTCACTCTCAGGCCCACGGGTTTCCCCTCCCACCTCTCTGCTCTTGCTGTATCTTTCCACACCTGCACCTGCCCACTCACCAGGCACTGAGCACCTACGGCGGGCCAGGTGCTGAGCCAGGTGCCCAGGATGCAAGAAGGAAGAGCGGGGGCCTGCCCGAGAGCCGTTCACAGCCCAGTTGGGAGAGCCAGACGAGGAGCCAGACAGAACGCAGCGCTAAGGCTGCGCGGCAGAGTGTGCCGGCTGCCATGGGAACAGAGGGGCGGGGCTGCAACCACGCGGAGGAAAACAGCTCCTTACATCTGTGCGTTGCTTTCAGCTTTTCAAAAAGATGGGTGTGAAAAGTGCAGGGAGGGCTAACAACCAAGAGATGGAGTTTTCCCGGTCCTGTCCCATTCGTTCACGTTTGGGGCAGTCACCTTCACTGAGCTTGCGCGCCTTCCATGGGGTTGGGGGCGCGAGCAGGGAGAAAGACACAAAGGCTCTCCCGCCACTCACAAGTGAAGCATTTTTACAGCTCGATGTTGCACGATCATTTTTTGATGTTTGTTTTTCAGAAAGGCTTTGCAGCATCAGGGGACACTGGGCCATAAGGGCCTAAGCCTTAAGGATTCTCAGAAGAAGCAGAATCTTCAACTCCTACTCAGGAGACACTCCACAGGGTACTTCTAGTTCAGCGCCCAAATTACATGACTTGTCAAGACACAGAGACACAGAGAGGTTAACCCTTGTGGTGGTTTGGCTTTTAGGTGTGGTATTGCAGCGGGGTAGGGTAGGTAATGCTGTGGTGACAAATGACCCCAAATCTGTGCCTGGAAACCACCAAGGTTTATTTTGGCTCCCCCAGGAGTCCACCAGGGGTGGGCTCTGCTCATGCCTTCCTCGCTGGGGGATCTGATTTTTGGATTCCTATTAGGGGCCCTGAGGTGGAGAATGATGCTTCACACAGAAGTGGCTCTTCCTTACCAAATCCAGGGGTAGAGTCACTCACTGCCTACCTTCAAAGAGAAGTGGGTGGCACCAGCAGTGACCAGATGGTATGTTTACAAGGGCAGAGGAGCAGGTTCTGAGGGTCCCTCACCGTTTTAAGGCCCCACTGAGACCTGCCCAGCTCTTCCTGCGGCTCTAAGCCCCTCAGAATGTGATGGAGCCAGGGAATTAAGAGCACCCTTATTTGGGCTGGACTTGCTGATGGCATTTGGGTGTAGGGTGTGGGGATGGGTGCTGATATGTGTAGTACGGTGTGAATGTGTTTGTGGGAATATGTGTGGTGTGTGTGTTGTGAGTGGAGTGTGGTATATGTGTGCCCGTGTGTGTGGTGTGTGTCTGGTGTGTGTGGTGTGTATATGTGGTGGTATGTGTGTGTGGTGTTTGTGTAAGTTGTGTTGGTGTGTGCATGGGTGGTATGTATGGTGTATGTGTGTGGTTGTAGATGTGGTGTGTGTGTCTTCTGTGGCTCCAGTTGGTGGTCAGGGGCCATGTGAGCGGGCCTCCTGTGCCTGCAGGAGACCTCTGCCTCTGGTGTGGTTAGGCGCCATTCTCAGAAGGAGCTTATGGATTGACTCATCGAGTAAAGAACATTAACCTTAGGGTTGGCTCATCCAAAAGCATGACCTCAACTTCGGGGTGCACACGAATCACCTCAGGGAGAAGCTGGTGACAGGAGCAGTTTCCTGGGTCTCAGGCAAGCCTGGGAATCTGCATCCCATCAGTGCCCTAGGTGGTTCAAAGTTTCCTTTTCCAAAAGAGATCTAATTGCATTCTCCATCCTCCTCTCTTGCAGGAAGTTTTAGAAGTGAGATGTTGGACCAGTGTCATGTGGGGAAAAAGCTATGACCAAAATACCCATTTGGGGTTCCTGGATGCCCACATGTTCCAGATACACTTCCCAAGAGCACTCCAGTACAGGTGGGGCTCCCCACAATCTCCAGGAGGCTCTGCCACTCCAAAAAAGGGTGCTGCTGTGATCCCTCCCATCCACGGAGGCCACGGCCTTGACTGAGAAGACAGCGCAGGATGCCCATGTCCCCACCCTATGCCACAGGTCCCCATCCTGGCCCCAACCCAGCTTGGTGACCATGGAGAGTTGCCTTCTCTGGAGCTGCCACTTCCCATCTGGACCCAGGGACTAATCCCTGTCTTTCTTTAAGAGGCTTTGTGGCAATTAAATGAGATAACATAAGGAAACAGCCCCGCTCCCTACGTGGGAGCTGTGGTATTGTCTCCAGGCAGAAGTTCCAGTGTGGGCCTGACAGTACTGTTCCAAAGCTGAAGGGAAGAGTCACCTCAGTGGACCACCTTTGCCACCTCTGCTCAGCTTTGGTGTCATCAGGGGATGTGGGCCTGGTGTTCTCACAGGCACTGCATCCCAAGGCTACAACACAGTTTCTCGTCCTCAGGCCCAGGCCTGCTTATCTTTAAGCCTTTCCCCGTGCTTCCCCTGGGCTCTCAGGTCTGCCTTCCTCAGGTCAATGTAACCTCTGAATAATTTAGCAAATCTCCCCTTGCTCAACTGAAGATCTTATCATGAGGCAAAACAACATCGATTCATATGTATGCAAGCATGTCCCCAGCAGCTGCCACCAGCTCAGGCAGCAGATGGCTCCTGACATGCTTTTGGCTGGCAGGGACAGCTTTGAGGCCAGATTCAAGATGCCTGGAGTAGAAGTTGGGGGTGGAGGGAGCTGCACTTCTTCTCTGTTAGGAGAGGAGGCCCCACCTTGGGGGTGGGGCAGCTGGGGCCCAAAATCCAGGTGTGCTCTGAGCCCTTGAGCTCTCTGCTACCCAGGGCATCTGCACATGCTGCCTCTGCAAGGCCTGCAACACTGGGCAGACTTTCCTCCCCAGGAGCCAGCGCAGGGTAATCAGTGTGCCAGGCACTGAGGAGCAATGATTGAAGAAGTGACCTCTAGCAGTGGCTAGGAGCAAAGTTGGAGGTGCTGGGGCCTTGCAGTTCCTTATCCAGAGGGGATGAGACAGGTTGAGAGGCTTGGCCACAGCAACTTTTCTGATGGGTCGTTCTCTGAGAAAGGGACAATGAGCTGACTCTTACAACAAACACAGTCATGTCTTCAGCAAACACTTCCTGAACACCAACTCTGTCAGGTTCCAGGAATAGGACATGGTGTTGCCTGTTGCCCTTTTGGGGGTCCCAGGCTAGGGTGGAGTCAGACGTGAACAAAACTCTGCTGCGGTTTGAGAAGGCCTTGTAGGGTACTGCTGCCAACACTGACTCACACTACAGTCACCTGAGACGCTTCCAAAAGCCATGCTGGGCTCTGATTCAGTCCCTTCCTGACCACTGTGCCTTGGGCAATGAATGACTAGTGAATAAAAATTTTGCTCAACTTCCTCCAGCTTTAATTCTGGGCCAGGAACTGTTCCAGGTGCTTTGCAAACAACTCGTTGGAGCACATAGGTGGACACTGCTATTATTCCAATTTGGGAATTGGGAAAACTGAGGCACAGAGAGGGAAAGTGACAAGCTCAGAGTATAAAGCTGCAGTCTTAATCCAGGTGGTCTAAATCTGAGGCTAAAGGTGGCCTGGAGAGGCACCTGCAGCTTCACATCCTGACCAAGGCCACCCTAGAGGTCCCTGGTCTCTTAGGACTGATTCCAGTTTTTTCCTGCCTTGGCAATTTGACAAAGACATGCACATTTCAGGCCTGCAGGGCTGCTCACAAGCAGTGAAACCAGAAGGGGCCTCCCAGCCTGCTGAGTGTAGCCCTGACATGAACCAGATCAGGGAGCTTGAGCTCAGGGGTCTGGAAAGTGAGGGAGTCCCTGCAGCTGGGGAACAGGGCAAGGGCTGTGGTCTTTTCACATGCAGATGAAATCAGGAAAATTCAACACCGACAGTGATTTGCAGTCTTGGAAAACTGAGTCAGTGAGCTGATAAACAGTACGTGCCTGGCTGTTCTGGGTAAGAGTGAGCATAAGTACAGCCATGCTGTGAACTGTTAGTGCTTAATTAGCCAGTGAGGGTCCTGCCCTGGCATACCTCTGGGCCTTTGCAGCAGTAGGCTCTGGTGAGGCCCCTTCCCCAAGGACCAGCTCCCCCAGCATCTTCTTTGTGGCTGTGTGTCAAGTTCCAAGGCACTGCAGCACCTCCTGTGGATGGCTTCTCTATTATCTCAGAAGGTAAATTTCTAGCAAGTTCTGTTGGGGTCATACCTTGGCAACTTGTTTGCATCAGTGAATGGTTGTCACCAGTGAGACCTGGATCTCATCCTGACAGGGCAGGAAGGACTATTCCCTATAGTTGCTGTTCATGCACTCTTTGGATTTCTCAAGAGAACGCTTCTTAGAAGTCAGTCCCTCATCATGCCTTATAGAACAACAACAAAAAAATTTTTTTGAAACTAGTTATTGAACCTAGAGGGGCTTAACCACTGAGTCACATTCCCAGCCCTTTTTGTTTTTTATTTTGAGACAGGGTCTCACTAAGCTGCTTATGGACTCACTGAGTTGCTGAGGCTGGCTGTGAATTTGCAATCCTTCTGCCTCAGCCTCCTGAGCAATTTAGGATTACGGGAATGTGCCACTGTGCTCACCAGCAATTCTTTATAGTGAACTTTTCTTGGTCAGATTACGTTGTGGTTTCAGTCTTCTGTTTGGACCCAAACCGACACCAAAAACACAGGGGGAAATGGGGAGATCCTTCGGACAACAAGTGGGGAGGAAGGGTCTCAGACTCATAAGAGTTCCAAGAAAGGTTTGTCTAGGCCAATAGGGAGTCCTTGAGTGGCAGTCACCTGTAGGAGGACAGGTCACCTGCAGTGGTACTGTCGCCATGCTCAGTCACTGGCTGAAAATAGCCCATGGAGGCTTGGTCTCACTGCAAACATGGTGGCAGATCTAGAGAAACAACAACTGGGGCTGTCGGTCAAGTCTCCTCCTGCAGCAGGTCTGAGCAGCACATTTCCATGGCTGCCATAATTAATGACAGAAAATTGGCCACACCCCAAGGCAGGGATGCCAGAATCTGTCACCTTGATGCAAAAATAGGACATAGGTCCAGGCTCCTCTGAGTAGGACTTCACTCACACACACATATATATTTATCTGCTTTATTATATATATTATACATATATATCTGCTTTCTACTTCAGTGAATAAAATCATTCAAAATCCCACCTTAACAGGGCTAGCTGCGGAAGTAGCCCAGGATAAAGCATTTGCCTAGAATGTGTGAGACCCTGGGTTTGAGTTCCAGCATGGAAAAAAAAAGCCACTGTAACAGGATTACTTTTAATTTTGTGAATTTCCTCCCAGGTCTTACAATGTTTACATTATTATAATCTTCATGCAGTTGTACTTCATTTTAAAAAAAATCTGATACTTACAATTAGTATTTCCCCATGTTCCTACCATAGGTTTTATAATTATCCTTTTTAGTGTCTGAATAATATTCACAATTTCCTGAGTCACTGCTGTTCAATGTTTCCATTATTTATATTTACAAAGATATTTATGGCTAATGTTCTCGTGTACATCTTTGGACATATATTATTTAACTTTTGTTGGGTTTTAGCCCTAGGATAAATTTCTAGGTTTGAAGTTACAGGGTTAAAAGATACAGTCTTGTGATTTTTATCAAGTTTTGCCACACTTGCTTTTAAAAAACGTTTTATCAGTTAATAATAATAGTTATCTACTGCCGCATTAATGAGTTGCTACAAAACAAGATGATTTACTACAACATGCAATTGCTGCCTCACTGTCTGTGGGTCAGGGATCAGGCACAACTTAGCTGTGTCCTCTGCCTCAGGGGCTTTTAACAGGCTGCAATGAATGTGTTGGCTGGGGCTAGAGTCTCATCTGAAAGCTGGACTGCAGAAGGATTCTCTTTCAAGCTCACATAGCTGCTGGTGATCTCAGTTCCTTGTGGACTGTTGGAATGAGGTACAGCTCTTAGCTGGCTATTGATCAAAGGCTACCCTACAATTGTTTGGTTCTCTCCAGCAAGGCTGCTTGCTTCATCAAGACTTGAAAGCCAAGACAGTGATCTGCTTGCAAGATACAAGTTAACAAACTTTTGTAACTTAATCATAGTAATGACATATCCTCCCTGTTAGTCTGCTGTTACTCTAACAAATACCTGAGATAATCAACTTATAAAGATAAAAGGTTTATTTGGGTCACAGTTTTGGAGGTCTCAGTCCATGACTGGTTGGCCCAGTTGCTCTTAGGCCTGTAGTAAGGCAGCATGCACATCATGGCATATGTGTATGGTGGAGCAAAACCACTCACTTCAGTGGCTGGGGACAAAAGAGAGTGGAAAGGGATGGGGTCTCACTATCTCTTTAGAGGTCACATCCCCACATAAAGACTTGCTTCTAGGCCCCATCTCTTAAAGGTCCCATTACCTCTCACCATGGTGGGGGATCAAGTGGCACCAAAGTGGGGACCAAGTGTTTAATACTACGGGGGACTTTCCAGACTCAAACTATAAGACTCCCAGTGTTGCTCTTTTGCATTGTTTAGAACCAAACGCAGCAAAAGACTGCATATAGCCAAGAATAGCAGGACAAGGGATCTCTATGGCCATGGGCTGCCTACTAACGTTGCCAAGAGTATATGCTTATGTCAGTTTTATCACAACCTAACAGTGGTCATTCTAGTGTTAAAATATAACCAGTATATTATGTGTAAAAGACTCTCACTTCAATGCCACCTCTTCCAGCCTGGAATCTCCCCACAAGACCACCTGGGTCCTTTGCTAATAGGCAACAATCTTTGGGAAATTACGTAGGCAGTAACTTTGTAATTTCTCAAAGGAGTCAATTTATAGTAACCTAAGAATTTCTCTGACTGGCACTTTGAAAAGCTATGAAGTAGAGTTGTGTTAGGCAGCAGTTTCCTGGGGTGGGATTGGGGGTGGGGAAGGGTTCTGGTTTCAAGGAATTGCTAGCATTTGGGAAATAATTTCAAGACTTGAACACCCTGGTACTTGCACCACTTAAAAGCACTAAAATTTAGGGAAACAATCTTTTTATTTATTTATTTATCTTTTTTGCCATTCTGGGAACTGAACTCAGGGCCTCTTACATGCTAGGCAGCTAGGCAAGTGCCCTACCACTGAACTTCATCCCTAGCCTGGGAACTGATCTACTATATACCCTCCCCAGTCTTCATGTGCTGCAATAGCCTCCATGTGTGTGCTCAACTTCAGATTGGGCCCTGCACTGTGGACGCCAAAAGGGACAGAGACAGTGGGACCAGCCAGGATCAGGATGACTCTGGAACTCTGTTTTGTGTTCTGGCTGTGTCTGAAGAAGCATGTTATGTGTAGCTGTGGTGTGAAGGGGCAACACACATACACACAACACACAGGGTGAAGGCTTTGGAAGCCTAGTTTTTGGAGGTAGGTGGCATGTAAAGCATGTGTGGGGACTAAGAAGAACCCATGGGTGGAGACAAAGATTTTGACTTGGGAGTGGAGGGAGAGAGTAAGCAACTGTTTTGGGGTTTACTCTGCCCCATACTGGGGCTACCTTTCTTAGTTTATCTTCTGTTTTCCTAACAAAATACCTGAAGCTGAGTAATTTATAAAGAAAACAGGTTTATTTAGTTGCTATTCTGGAAGTCCAAGAACATGGGACCAGTTTCTCATCTCTGGTGAGGGCAGATGGCATCATAATGGTGGGAGTGCATTCAAGTAGGAAAGATCACATGACAAGACAGGAAGTGTGGGTGGCGGGTGGCCAGTCTTATTATTTTTAAATAACAGCTTGCTCTCACCAGAGCTCACGTCCAGAGACCAGTATTAATACTTTCTGAGGGTGATGCCCCCAGTGACCTAATTATCCCTCACTAGGTCCCACCTACTGAAGTTCTACTTTTTAGTACTGCTGCACAGAGCAACTTCTACCACATGAACCTTTGGGGGAGAAACCACATCCAAATCATAGCACTTACCTTCCTGTTTAGGCAGATCAGCATGAAGGCCTGATGCTGCCAACTTGGCGCCTGCCAAGATGAAAAGTAGATGGGTGAGAAGGTGGAATCCATCAAATTCAGACTCTATATTTGACCCCCATGGCCTTATGGTCCTTGATGTACAGCAGCAGCAAAGCTAGGTGATATCCCAAGGAGCCCTGTGAAATGGTATCTGCCAGGGTGGATTCTCACTCACCTAGTTCTACCTCATCTATCTCTGTACTCATCAAGCCCACGCCCTATGCTGTTCTAGGCACCAGGGACCTGTGAGATGAGCAGGGGTCCCCTGTCCTCAGCCAGCCCAGGTCTGGCAGAGGTACTTGCAGCCTGGCATAGCACACTGAGCTCCAGCCTATGCCCCTGAGGCTCTAGCAGGAGGGTGTGCCATGCCCACCCTGGCTTACTCTTCTCTCAAGGTCTCTTGCCAGGAACTGTCGCCACCACTGAGTGCCCTTCCCTGGGTGTGGCCTAATCCCTTTGTCCTGAATTATACTGGCACCAGGCCTGAATTCTTAACACTCTTCCAGGAAAAACATAATTTCCAATGAAAGGATGACATGAATGGCCAATTTAGTCTTGGTCACATCTCTGATTACAGCTCTCCTCACTTTGCCCTTAGGATAGGGGTCTCCTGTCCAAAGATCAAGCTGGGGGGCTGCTTTCTGTACCACCAGAAGGTTCAAGGGAAACAACGGTTCAAGGGATACAGTGCCCCATGGATCCTGTGACACGTGCCTGGTTCACTGCCTGCCTCCACCCTGTTCTCCCCAGTCCTCTCCAAGCAAAGTTGCCCCACTTAACTCCCGCTGCTGTCTAAGCCCTGACATGCTCTGCACCCCAGGAGGCTGACTGCTTTGGACTCCCCAGCAGAGCCTCAGTTTTGTAACCATTTGTTCTTTCCTCCACCTCAGGCAGAGCTCCTGCCATGTTTCAGGAACACCTTCAAGTGCCTTTCCCAGTGCCCCATCACGTCATTGGTTTCCCTTCTCTGGGTGTGCCATTTGCATCCATAGGACCCTACTGGCACGCTACCCTGAAAACCTCACCAAAGTCACATTTTATCCTCTTAAATCTTTTAACCTCTACCTCAGTGGAGGAGAAAGATTGGAATTTGACCATTAGGGAGATGGAGGAGGGTTCTTCACCATAGGAAAGGGCTGACTACTACCAGCAGCTTTAGTTGGTAAGATGAGGCCTGACTCCTACAACCAATGGAATTCAAAGATAAAGGAGTGGTGTCCTGTTTATTTATGGTACTCTTTCTGCCAGGTCCTCCTATTCATGACTTCACACAACCCTATAATCCCGTGAGTTAGTTTACATCCTCTTCACATTACCGTTGAGAAAACCAAGGCTCAGGTTCATAAAGGGACCTTGCCCAAGGTCACTGAGTTCATAAGTGGCAGGAGAGGGTAGACTCTAGACTATTTAACTCCAAAGCCTATCATTTTTCTGATTGTGGGCTGTGGGTCCAGAAGTCCTAAGGGATTCCCCCAGTCAATGCCAGGGTGGTGTTTGCATGAGCTGGAACTGTCCTGGTGATGAGCACCTCAGGAGTGGCCTGGGTTGAAGGTTAGCCTCCACATCTGCAGTACAGAGTCCCGGCGGGTTGTGTAGGGTAAATGCTTGATGCGGAACCAGTGTCTGGGGACAACGTTCCCACTGGGTGTATACAGCTTCTCCCCATGTCTGCCCAAGAGACTGCGCAGGGCCAGGTTGCCTGACAGAACCTTCTCATAGAATTCCACTCCACCTCGGGCATAGGCTGCAGACAGGGAGGCCGTGCGGCGGTCCAGCCAACCTTCCAGGGCATGAGTAAGAGAGTCCATGGAGAAGGCATAGGCCACAAAGCCTGCCACTGCTGCCACCAAGTTGAAGGCAGCTCGTATGTTCATGGGGCCTCCATAGAGCCCTAGTGCATGCTTGGCACCCACACTCAGTGCCCAGGTTCCTGCCAGGCAAGCTGGGGCTGGCAGGGCCTGCAGGGCAGCTGCACTGCTCTCCAGGTACACCACCTCTCTGGCCAAGGCAAATTTCTGGGCGTCATGAGATAGGGTCAAGGCATCTCTTAGCCGGGTGCCTGCTGGGGTCTGCCAGTCTACTCTTTGCCCGTGTATGACCACAGGATGATCAGTGTTGGTTACTGGGCCACCAACGAAGCTGGCAGGGATGCCTACGACAGCCCCAGCAGGGAGTCTTGGGAAGCCGGCACTCACAGGCTGGAAGGTAAAGGTGGTGAAGGGCTCATAGCAGTGGTCAGAGGGAACGCCCATGTCCTGCAGGACCTCTTCGAAGAGGCTTTGTAGTTCTGAGGAGAGTGGGGCCGGTTGACCCTGAGGCCAGTACTGGTAGAGCCACTGGACCATGGGATCCGGGAAGACGTGGTACGAGATTTGAGCTCCAAACAGGCCTGCGCAGGAACTCACCAAAAGGGCTGTCCTGTGTCTCTGTATGAAGGCTGAGACCCGCCACAGGGGACCAGCCATGAGTGCTGCTACTGCTGACAACCTGGCTAAGAAAAAGAGAAGAGCAAGATCCTTCTTAACTGAGGCAATACTGAGGTACTGCAGTTTAAAGGATGGGCTGGCTCTATAGGAAGACCAAATGGGTTCAGAGAATCATTTCTCTACTGCCCAAACAGGCATGCGACAGTGGTCCACCTCGAAGGTGGTTGTGATGAGTAAATGAATGATAAAACAATCAGTGTTTGGCTCAATAGCTATAATTATTATTTTCATTACCATGGCAGGTACAGTACTAAGTACCTAACTACCTCACTCCACCTACCATAGTGAAGCCCTATTTATCATTAATTTGTAAATGAATCATATGTTCAACTTATTGAGTACTTTCTATATGCTAAACAGAGTTGTAAGAACTTTACATATACAGTTATCCCTCAGTATCTATAAAGGTTTGACTCTAGGCCCCCTACCCTGCCCTGCAGATACCAAAATCCAAGTATGCTCAAGTTCTTCATACAAATTGATATAATATTTACATACAACATATGCATATCCTTCTGAATACTTTAAATCATCTCTAGATTATTTATAATACCTAACAATGTAATTGCTATGTATATAGCTGTTATAGTGCTTAGAGAATAATGGCAAGGAGAAAGTCTGCATGGCCAGTACAGATACGATTAAAAAATATTTTTGATCATTAGTTGAATTCATGGATGCAGATCCCACAGATATGGAGGGCTGACTATATTTGGAAAATATATCTGTATTACTAATAAACATAAGGGATATTTAAACATGCACACACAGGGAATTATTCCTCTGTAATCACAGGGGACTGGTTCCAGGACCCCCACAGATACCAAAATCTCTGAATGCTCTTCTCTTTGTATAAAATGGCTTAGCATTTGCATATAGTCTATGCACATCCTCTTGTATATTTTAATAATCTCTAATTACTTTTAACACCAAATGTAATGCAAATGCCATTTATATAGTTGTTATGCTGTATTGTTTAGGGAATAACAATGAAAGTTTATACGTGTTCAATACAGATGAAAAATTTTTTTCCAAATATTTAAGATCTGTGATTGGTTGAATCCCCAGAGGTGAAACCTATGATAAAAAGCTGACTGTATTACAAACAATTGGATTTTCATAACCCCAAGACTTAGACGATGGTTGCCCTATTTTAAAGCTGTGAAAACTGAAGCATGGGCAGGTTAAGCAGACTAACCCAAATCCCAGGCTAGTAAAGTGGAGTGTTATGGACTGAATTGTGTCCACCTACATTCTTATGTTGAAGTCCTCTCAGTACCTCAGAATGTGACTGCATTTGGAGATAGGGTCTTTACAGAGAAAAGGAAAATGGGATTATGATGGACTCTGAGCCTATCAGAATGGTGTCCTCATAAAAAGGAGATTAGGAACACATACGTACAGAGGGAACATCACATGAGGACACAGAAGTTCACCATCTGCAAGTCAAGGCAATACCAAACCTGACCAAACCTTGGTCTTGAATTTCTAGCCACCAGAACTGTGAGAAAATAAATTTCTCTCAGTTAGGCACTCAATCTATAGTACTTTGTTATGGAAGCCCTAGCAGATTAATACATGCGCAGTATTATTTGAGCATGGGCTGTCAGGCACTCACAGCAAAGTACTCATTATAGAAAACTTGTTATGCTAAATCATAAACATATACAAAAGTAGACAAAATAATATATCAGTTTCAAACATTATCAGCTCATAGCCAATATTGTTTCATTTGTTCCACCCACGCCCCTGACTGGTTTATTTTGAAACATTTCATGCACCTTATCATTTCATCTGTGAATATTACCTAATAAACACAATTATTTAACTTTGGTTGAAGCTTACTGTATTCCTGTTTGTGAAACGTGCTTTTTAGCAGTGAACGTTCAGCTAACGACAACGCAGGGTAATGCTTGGCCTGTTTTAATAAGGAAATCATACTAACGTCATCTCATTTGGGCCTTTCTTTCCAAAGAGGAAACTTAGGCTAGGAAAGGAAGGATTCTGGTCAAAACTCTAACGCTCCCAGGGCGACCAGCGGAAAGTAGGTTCTGGGGCCTCCCCGGTGCGGCGCAGCCCGCGGGCGGCTAGGCGAGGGGCTGCGGGACGCTTGTACAGGGGCCCCGCTATACCTACACCCTGGGCACCCTGGTAGTCTTCACACCCTGCAGCCAGGCAGCTAGGGAGGAAAGCCCGGCCCGGCAAGCCCAAGTCCACATCCACCGTGCTCAGAGCGCTCACCTGCTCTGCCGCTGCCGGGGACGCTGAGACATGCGCGCAACGGGGCGGGGGCGACCGCAAAGCACGCCGGGCCGGGCCCTGGAGGCGGGGGCTTCAGAGGGCGGGGATGGGAGCACAGCTTTCGGTCCGGGCTCTGGGGGCGGGGACTTCAGAGGGCGGGGCCGGGTGCTCCACTTGTCCTTCCAGGCTCTTGGGGCGGGGAGTTGAGGAGTTCCCTCAGTGCGCCGCTTGCGGCCTGGCTTCTGAGGGAAGGGAGCAGCCGAAGGGCTAGGAGATGGACTCCGGGGAAATGCGGCCAGTGGCATGGGGAGGAGCCGGAGGTTCCTTTCCAAACTGAACTTTTGGAGCAATCTGCTGGCTGCGGAAAGAGCGGCGCTGCTACTTTGGTCATCGGTTCAACTCTATGGCGTGCGAGCCTCCGTTGCGGCCCTTGCCTATCTGACGGTCAGCCCCGCCAGGCCCATCCCTTTTCCTCTCCGGAAGCACTCTCGAGCTCCGAGCTTTATTTTTATTACCAGGCTCGCTGCCTTCCAGCTGTTCCCAAGGGTTTCACACTTTGTAGTCTGCAGAGCAACAGCACATCACTCACTTCTCCTTCCCAACAATAACGTGAGGTAGATCAGGGATGCCAAATTCTGCTTGCCACCTGATTTTGCAAATAAAGTTTAGTTGGAACACAGTCAGAACATTCCACGCTATTCCGTGGCTCCTTTCTCACTAAAGGGGCAGTGTGACTAGGGCAGAGAACCTAATATTTGCCATATGGTTCATTAAAGAATTTGTGGGCCACTAAAGGAGATTATTTCTACTTTTCAGATGAAGTAACTGAGCATGGAGCTTGAGCAGGGCACCCATTTTATATGACCTAGTATACGTCAGTTAGGACCCCTATCTCTATGTGTTTTCCATTACTTCCTCTGCCTTCATACAAATTCTCTGATGGGTCTAGCCAATTCTCTTCCAGGTGGGTCTGGTTAGGCTTTCTCTTCCATTCCAGCTTCTGGGGAAGTAGGGAAAGAAGGCTCACTTCTAGGGCAGAAAGGTGAAGATGTTAGGAGACTTGGAGATTTATGGGGTTTGGGGTGGGACTTTAGAAGGTTAGCACGGGGCTAACCTTCTAAACCACGGAAGAACAGGTGGTAGCAATAAGCCAAATCAGGCTACTAAGCAGACCATACCGGATTCCCAGCTGACCCTGTAACCATGATCATCCTGAGGGTCATCATTTCCTGTCTCACAAGTGGCCCAGTAGCCCCTTGTGGAGTCATGGGCTGGCCAGGCAGAGAGGATTCTGATGACTCTAGAGGTGAAACTGGATTCTTTGTGACTGCCTACCGGCCCTGGGCCAGTCCCTCAGTCCAGAATAAGTGCTTAGGGAGACTGCAGCCCAGGAAAAAACCCTGTAAAGGTTGTCACCTTTCTGGACCCGAATTTCCTCCTCTCTAAAGTGAGGACAATAACTGTCTCAAAGGGTCTTATTCCACCCTAATCCTGGAAAAATAGCCACTAAGACACTGCCATTTTATATCACTAGAGGGGGAGGGGAACTTCAAGTCTCTTGCCCTTGAGAAGGAAGATTTGACCTGGACTTGACCCGTCTGTCTTGTCCTTGAAAAGCACCCTATCACAAAGGGCTTCAGTGACTGGATGTAAATCTGGCAATGATGAAAAGTGTGATGCTGGAGCTAAATAGCCTTGGTTAATTCCCTCATCTATAAAATGGGGATGAGAGTACTACCTATTTCCTATTGTCATTGAGGGGAATAAAATAAGTTTATGTTTGTATAATGCCCAGCATTGTTTGCATAACAATTAACTTAGCTATTATTGTTGAGTTCTGTTCTGGTTCTGAGACTCCAACACTGGCTGCTCACTTGTTTGTATGTAAATGGTGCTGTGACCTTAGCAAAATATAGAATGTGGGACATTCTACAGGGCAAATGACATGGTTTATTCAACAAATCAATGGCATAAAAACATGGAAGGAGGGGGGATTGTTATGAAATAAGAGACTTGAGAGATAGAGCAGATACATGCAATATGGATTCCTATTGGGATCCTGAATCAAGTGAACTCACTGTAAAAAAGTCACCTTTGAGACAATTGGAGAAAAATGAATGTGGATTGCATATAAGATGATATTAATGAATTACTGTTTATTTTATCAAGTAGGGTGACAGCATGGAGTTTACATAAACCAAAAATATCTCTATAAGAGATGCATATTGAAGTACTTACAGGTGAAATGACACAATGTCTACTATTTGATCCCACCAACACAAACCAAAACTGATGAAAGGGGACAGATGAAATGAAACAGCATTGACGAAAATGCTATTATTGCAGGCACCTGAAAAGTTCAGGTCTTCATTATACCATACTCTACTTTTGTGTATGTTTGGAAACCTCCATAATAAAATGTTATTTAAAAATGTGTTCTAAAAAGTAGACTGGTCAATTGGAGCTCATAAAATTAAGAATTTTTGTGCATCTAAGAACAATATCACAAAAAAGTAGAAATAAAAAACCACAGAATGGGAGGAAATAGTCGCAAGTGATAGATCTGATAAAGGCATAGTATCTAGAATATATAAAGTACTCTTAACAACAACAAACCCAACTAAAAATGGGCAATTAGCTTGAATTTGGACATTTCTCCAAAACAGATATACAATAGCCAAAAAGTACAGAAAAACATGCTCACCATTATCAGTCACTAGGGAAATTCACATTGTGATATTACTTCACAACCTCTAAGATGGCTCTGATGACAAAAACAGAAAACGACTCTGCTCAGGAGGCTGAGGCAGGAGGATTGCTTGAGTCCAGGAATTTGAGACCAGCCTGGGCAAACATAATGAGAACCCATTTCAAAAACCAAATAAACAAAAAACAAGCATCGATGAGGAAGATGAGAAACTGGAATCCTCAAACACTGCTGGTGGGAACGTAAAATGGTTCAGTCACTACAAAGAATAGTTTGGTAGTTCCTCAAAAAATTAATGTTAGAATCACTACATGACCCAGAAATTTCACTCCTAAAAATACAGTCCCTCAAATTGAAAATAAGTATTGAAACAAATACTTGTACAAAAATGTTCGTAGCAACAATATTCACAACGGCCAAAAATTGGAAATAACCCAAATTCCTATCAATTGATGAATGGATAAACAAAAGATGGCATATTCCATACAATGGAGTATTATTCAGTCATAAGAAAGACTACAGTACTGATATATATATACAGTGTGGGTGACCTTGAAAGAATTATGGAAAGTGAAAGCAGCAGACACAAAAGTCATGTACTCTATGACTCAATTTACATGAAATATTCAAAATAGAAAAATCCATTGACAGCAGGTTTGTGGTTGCCAAGGGACAGAGGAGGGATAATGGGAGTGACTGTTAACGGATGTGGGGTTTCTTTTTGTGCTAATGAAATGCTTTGGTATTATTAGAATTTTTTTTTTTTGGTATGATTTTTGAAGATCAACCTTTGACCTTGTACATGCTAAGTTTGCGCTCCGCCCCTGAACAACACCCCCAGCATATTTTGGTATTAGCTTGTTTTGATGGTTGCACAACAATTCGAACATACTAAAAGCCACCAATTTTTATACTTTAGAATGGTTAAAATTATAAATTTTATGTTGTGTGAATTTTATCTCAATAACCAATACATATGTTAGAAAAGTAGGTTGACCAACCATACTGCAGAACAGATAGAACACTTTTCAGATAGAACACTTTTCACTCATTCTACTGAAGCACCTGGGAAAGTCACTTTTCAGGAAAGAGAAGCAGAGACCCAGGGGATAGGTGAGTGTTTTGCTTGAGGCTGGGCTTCCCAGGAAGAGTGTGTGGTCATGTTCATTGTGTGCCTGGGACTCCAACCTTCCCTGACAGTGCCTCCCTGGCCTCTTTCTGGATTTCTCAGATTGTTTCATTTATTCGTTCAACTCCAATCCTGCCAAGTGATGGGAGTAAAAGATGGATAAGAATCAGACATAGCCCTTAGCCTCTCCCTGTTGATAAAGTATATAGACAAGCAATTTCATGTGGGCAGAGAGCCCTTGTCCCTTTCCTCTGGTAGGACCACAAAGGAGGGAGGGAGTGACTGCTCCTCCTCAGGGAGCTGCCCTTGTACCTGAGATTGGGAAGGCTTGTGGGAAGGTACTGGTGGTCAAGGGGGAAGGGTGGGGTGCTTCTCCTGTAGAGACTGGGCCCCTTACTCCAGGAGGGGAGAGATGGTCCTCTCTCAGTCTGATCTTTTCCTGAGTATGGGAGGGAACAAGGCATGAGGGAGGAGCAGCCATAGTAAGATGGGAAAGACCCTGCCTGGAGGGAAGGTCCTTGGGTCACTTTGGGTTGAGGGGACAGATTCTCAGACAGACTGAGGCTTATGTGTTTTGAAGAGAGCAGATATAAAAATGTAAAATTTTCATATGAAGAGGGAGAAAAAGGCCTGGGGATGTAGCTCAGTGGCAGAGTGCTTGCCAAGCATGCACAAGGCCCTGGGTCCCACCATTAGCCCTGAAAATGGAAAAAAAAAAAAAAAAAAAAAAAAAAAAAAAAGGCTTTAAGGAGAGCGAGAAGCCACCAAGAAAATGTAATGATTGTTGTACAGCCTTGGCGCCCATTTGAGACCTGGGTCAATAACACATTGTGAGCCTGTTTAGTGTCGTGTGATTTTCTCCAATAATGTTTGGGTGTTCAGGTACAGGGATGGGTGATGGCTAGTAGAGTTTAATCAGAGCTGGGATTTGCCAGTCAATTACTAAGTGGAAAGAAAGGGGCAATGTTGGTGAGGGCATTTGCAAAGAAGCGATGACCCGAACCATGAACTTTAAGCTAATGAGGAGCACAGTGAGGGCCTGGGTGTAATTTATCTCCTTAACACTTAAATGTTGCATGCCTGGTGTCCAGCACTGTTTCTTAGCACTTTGCAGAGGGAAGAAATGGCAAGATCACAGGCCCAGTGAAATGCAAGGATTGTTGGAACAGGGTCACCTCAGGTAGAAGAGTCAGAAGGAGGTGATAAGAGGGTGGTGTGTGTGTGTGTGCGCGCGCGCGCGCTGGGGATTAAACCCAGGGCCTTGTGCATGCTAGACAAGCACTCTACCCCTGAGCTGCATCCCTCGCACCAAGGGCGATGTGAATGTTGGCGATGACAGAGTCAAGGCTGTGACTGTGAGAGCAGATGGCTGAGATGGGGAGGGGGAGATTGCTAGGAGTTGAGGAAGCATGTTAATCATGCTTCCCCCTATATTTAACACTGGGGGGGTTACTTCCTAATCCTGCCCCTCCCAGGACTAGATAATTACAGGAGATGGCCATGGCATGACTTCTCTGTGTTGTCACTCCATAATTCCAGGTACAATTGGAACAGCAGGCTTAGTAACAGGAGGCCAGGATGTTGGGTGGATTGTCTGAGGATGGTGAAGTTGGCAAGAATAGTCAAAGGGGGAGTGGTAAAGGATATAGTGACCCAGGTGCTAAAAAAACCCCTCAAGAATGAGAGGAAGTGTCCAGGAGGTGGGCACATAATAGCAGCAAGAATGGGCAGTATATGGAAAAGTCTGATGGCATGCACTTCAAAGGAACTGGGGGCTGTGAAGGAGAAAATGGCTGTGGCAAGAGGAGAGGACACTTATTCTACCCTGATTTCCAAGGGAAGGGAAATGGGGAGGGGAGGGGAGGGAAAGGGAGGATATTTTCTGATGTTGGACCAAGCATTCAAAAGTTCACAGGAAAGTGACCTTGGGGGCTTGCAAAGGTGTGAGCGATTGAGACCTGATTATAAATGCATGAACAAGCATCCGGGAAATGGTGGATGACAGTTTAAAAAAAAAAATCCAAGGGTTTTTTTGGGTACGAAAATAATAAGTATTACTAATGTTTTAATTACTATTCAGTTGATTAAAGAAGTTCAAATATCTGATGTCTCTTAAGCCTAAAAATCTTAATTTACAAATATTACCTTATTAATTAAGCCAGAAAGTTTTGTATAAAAATAAGACTTTCTTTTCTACTTGTTCTTTTATTAACTTTCAGTTAATCCATTGACTTTACAGATTCCTTATTTATACCACACAACTTCTGTACTTAATTTCCATAGACATTTCAAACCATTTTCAAATGGAGTTTAGTTGATTTTCTTTATACACTAACCCCTGCATTTGTCAGAGTTCTCTAGCAAAATAGAGAAAGTGTGTGTGTGTGTGTGTGTGTGTGTGTGTGTGTTTAAAGAGAAAGGACTTGACTCATACAGTTATGGAGACTGAAAAGTCCCAAGATCTGCTGTCAGTAAGATGTGAACCCAAAAGAGCCTATGGTATAGTTCCAGTCTAATCAGAAACCTGGGAAAGCAGGTGAGCCAGTTGGGTAGGTTTGGTCAAAGTCTGAGTCCAGAGGCAGGAGAAGACCAATGTGCCATGTGTTTGCTGCTGCTGCTTTTACAATGTTGCGGATTGCACAGACAAGTGCTCAACCACTGAATGCATCTCCAGCCTCATGTCCCCATTTTAGGATACAGGAAGGAGGGAGGGAAAATGATCAAGAGAGAGAAATTATTACTCTGCCATTTGTTCTATTTAGACCTTTGATGGATCGGATGAGGCACATCTACATTAGGAACGGCCATCTGCTTGACTCAGTCTACTGATTCCAATTCCATAAAGATAACCACCAGCTCTCCTATAGCTTTCAAATCTAATGAGTAAAATTTTCCTAATCTTTAAGTAACTCTTGTAAAAAAATGACATGAAATACAACAGATTTTCTTAATTATTTAAACCATCTTAAAACTGAGGTACGTATGAAACAGGAGAATGATCACAGAATTCTAATTACAGACAACCTCTCCAGCACCATAGTATTGATCTATATGGCAGAAGGTTTTTCATTCATCCTCGGTTTACATATTTTCTCAGCCCATCATGGCAGCCACTTCACACTTCACCACCATGAGTTGATGGGGGTTATTAACACCTAGGGCAGGGGTCTAGTGAGGATCCTAGGATGATTCATTATGAGTTGGTGTTTATTAGGCTGAGTCTCTGTGGGGATGATTGGACGTTTCAAGTCTCTGTCTTTGTTGTTATAGTGAGACCTCCCATAATTTTTCGTTGCTTGAGTAGAGCTGATGAAATTTCTCACCCCCTGCCAAGACTGAAATGAATGTTTTAGCTGCTTGATTTGCAATGATGAAATTGTGATGTGGACCAACACTTGAATATCGTATGCACATAGTTAATATACTGTAAACATCACTAAAGACTTACATATCTTTCTTTTCTTTTTAGCATGCCTCATATGGTTTGGCAAAGAAATATTGCTTTAAAAAAATGCCAAAATTGTCATAATTTGCTCAGTGGGAGCCCCTTAAAATTGGCTTAAAACTGGCTCCTTTTTCCTTTAAGATTGATTGCCTTGGATAGTTTTGGATGTGTTCTTTCTGGCATAAATATTTGTTGCTCCAGGTTCATCTTAATTATCCTTGCTTTGAGCTATAAAAGCAGATACTTCCAAAGAACCCTTGTTTCCTTCTACTGGGGAACTGTATTTGAGACCAAAATCGAGGTGCTTTGGGCACATGTTAGATCACTCTGCTTGATACTATCAATTGGTGACATTACAGTGGGCCACATTAGAGGGAGATGCTGAAAAGATATATTTTAAAATGTCTTGGGACCATATTATTTGTAACTTAACTGAGTACTTATACCTACTCAAATATTGTAGATTTTCATTTTTTCTTGTATTTTCTGAGACACCAGTTTCTCTTATTGCCACGATATACAATTTGCTAATTTTAGCAAAAGTTTTAGCACGTACATTGTATATTTTATTGTGTATACTGTCATATATATTGACACAAAGAGAACAAATCCAATCCTGGATCCCTGGCCTGGGCTGCCCTGCACCTTCTTTATACTTTCATGATCCTTGTTTTTCCACTATCATTTTTGACATCAGAAGCTGAGACTTCTGGTAATGACTACAGAGTACTTCATTTGATTATTATCTGCTCACTGAGGGATAAATGACTGTAGTTTCCATTAATTGCTACCAACCTTACTCTGTCAGATTTTCTGTTTACTAGCAACCTTCGCTAATAATGCACAGTCTAAATCTGTAATTTGTCAATCATTACCAGTTTCTAAGACAGTCTCATTTTGGTTCAGACTCAGTCCCATTGTCTTTTAAAACTTCATCCTATTTCATACAAAGCTGCCACTGCCATGCCAGAGCCTCTCCACCAGCTTCGACTAGACATTTTGGTCCAATGGCTTGGAAGTGGAGAGGGCTGGTCTGTCCTCTCACCAACAGATCTGTTCCTAGAGCTTCTGGTAACTAGGACAGAAAAAGAAACAAAGATGGTTCCTTATGTGGATGCTTGTGGGCTGTCCTCCCACGTGTGGGTCATCATGTGAAAATCCATGTTGGCGATGGCCAAGTGACCATCCTGTATGTTAACCTCTTTACTAAATCCGGTTTGATTGCTCATGGTGGTGGAAGTAAAGAGGACTGGGAGTTAAGATGAGATAGTCTTGGTATACTCCAGACTTAGAACCTAGAGAAAGGTGGGTGAACAGTTTAGTTATGTCCAGGGTGATTAAGGGAAGTTACAGGATCTGGTGGGCATCTGGTCAGACCTGTGGTTGGAGGTGGGTGTATGATCCTGAAGCAGAGGTGAGGACTTCTGTAAGATAGGGGCAAGAGGAAGGGTGCAGCAGACTTGGAACCCAAGGTAGCAGCTTGGGGCTCCTGGCAGTGGAGACTCTTATTTATCTATTAATGGGGACACTTAAGAGAAACCTGTACCTATGTTTAACCTCAAGCCAGGTCAACCTCTATTATCAGGGAGAGTAAGTCAGTCCTTAAAAAATGGTCCCACATTTGGTGGCTCTCTGTTGAGATATCAACAGTTGGACTTAGGATGGAGGGGTGTGTGTGTGTGTGTGTGTGTGTGTGTGTGTGTGTAAGTGTTGTTGATTACTGGGGGTGGAGTGTCAGCATTCTCTGATTACCTCCTATATTATCTCCATGTTTTGTTTCTTCTAATGTCTTCTCACAGCTTTAACAAACGAATGCAGATATCTAAAATGAAATGTTTTTGGAGAATATTTCTTCAGAATTCTGCATCCAAGCTTTGACCAAGGTCCAAGATCTGAACAGGCTTTTTGGAGTTAAAGAATAGACTCCCTTAAGCTTTGTCCAGAAACAAACTGAGTGGTTATAAGTCCTGGCCCTGCTACTGGTGATGACCAGGTATGGGGCAGCTCAAGAATGGAATGCATATGTTCCATCCTGGCCAACCTTTTGGTCCTTGGTGAGTGGAGGTTTTTTTATTTTATTTTTTTTGTTTTTCTATTTAAAATTTTTTATTCTTACAGACTGCATTTTGGTTCATTGTACACAAATAAGGTGTAACTTTTCATTTCTATGGTTGTACACAATGTAGATTTACACTATTCATGTCATCATACATATACATAAGGCAATACCGTCTCATTCTACTATCTTTCCTTCCCTTACCCTCTCCCGCCCCATTTTCCTCTACACCATCCAAAGTTCCTTCATTCTTCTCTCCCCACCCGCGCCACTCCCCCTTGTTATGCATTGTCATGCACTTATCAGAGAAAACATTCGACCTTTGGTTTTTTGGAATTGGTCTATTTCACTTAGCATGATACTTTCCAACTTCATCCATTTACCTGCAAATGCCATAATTTTATTCTTCTTTAAGTCTGAGTAATATTCCATTGTGTATATATATATATATATATATATATATATATATATATATATCACAGTTTCTTTATCCATTCATCAATTGAAGGGCATCTAGGTTGGTTCCATAATCTAGCTATTGTGAATTGAGCGGCTGTGAACATCGATGTGGCTGTATCTCTGTAATATGCTGATTTTAAGTCCTTTGGGTATAAACTGAGGAGTAAGATAGCTGGGTCAAATGGTGGGTCCATTCCAAGCTTTCTGAAGAATCTCCATATTGCTTTCCAGAGTGGCTGCAACAATTTTGCAACTCCACCAGCAATGTATGAGTGTGCCTTTTTCCCCACAGCCACGCCAACACTTATTATTGCTTGTGTTCTTGATAATAACCATTTTAATTGGAGTTAGATGAAATCTTAGGGTGGTTTTAATTTGCATTTCTCTAATTACTAGGGATGATGAGCACTTTTTCATTTATTTGTTGATCACCTGTATATCTTCTTCTGTGAAGTGTCTGCCCAGTTCCTTAGCCCATTTATTGATTGGGTTCTTTGTATTTTGGTTGTAAAGTTTTTTAAGTTCTTTATAAACTTTGGCGATGAGTGCTCTGTCTGAAGTGTGTGTGGAAAAGATTTTCTCCCACTCTGTAAGCTCTCTTTTCACATTATTGATTGCTTCCTTTGCTGAGAAAAAGTTTTTTAGTTTGAATTCATCCCATTTATTGATTCTTGCTTTTACTTTTTGTGCTATGGGGGTCTTATTAAGGAAGTCTGGTCCTAAGCCAATGTGATGGAGATTTGGGCCTACTTTTTCTTCTATTTGGAGTTTCTTTGCTCTGCCTCCTGGTTGCCATGTGTTGAGCTGCTTTCCTTTTCCATGCCCTTTAACCTCAAAGTTCTGCCTCAGGTCAAGCCCCCAGGAATGATGTTGACCTTAGTGGATGGAGACCTCTGAAATGGTGAGCATCGAATAAGCTTTTCCTCCTCTAAAATTGTTCTAGTCGGGTCTTTTGGTCATAGCGACAAAAAAGCCAACTAAAACATTTTAGGTGTTTTAATCTGAGTGTGGTTTATTTTGCTTAACATGATACTCTCTAGTTCCATCTGTTTTCCTAAAACAACATAATTTCATTCTTCTTTATGGCTGAAGAAAACACAAATGTGAATATATACCACAA
Organism: Sciurus carolinensis; assembly: GCF_902686445.1. NCBI lineage: Eukaryota > Metazoa > Chordata > Mammalia > Rodentia > Sciuridae > Sciurus > Sciurus carolinensis. Next base: position 79,232,228 of record NC_062215.1, read on the forward strand.
TTTATTTATTCATTCACAATGATCTCATTTAACCTCACAACAATCCTCTGAAATCAATGCTGTTATTTCTACCTACCTAATAAAGGTCAGGGAATCTACATGAATTTACTAAATTTACAGAGACCAGGATGGGGCTAGATGGCATTCCACATTCTTCCATCTGATGTTCTGGGTTCTAAGTTCCTCTATTATGTTCAAGTTCTGTGTTTTCTATAGTGACATACTCTACAAATGTACCTGTCCATGAGAATGTAAATGGATAATGGACACATAGTTTTTATATTTCTTTTGTGTTCTTTAATTCAACAAACACCTTATGGGTTGCAGTCAGAACACAAGTGCACTAAAAATATTACAAAAAGCTATGAAATTACCTTCAACTCTGTGTGTATGAAATGTAAATGAATTCATGTTTAGACTTGATTTCCATCTCCAGGATATCTCATTATGCATATGCAAGTATTCCAGAATCTAAAAAAATTCTGAAACACTTCTGGTCCCCAGTATTTTGAATAAGGGATACTGCACCTGTAGCCACCCTGTGTGCTTCAAAATGTTGGAGGATCACTGAGAAAATTCTTCACAAATTGAAGATCTTTGAAAAAAGCATTCAATTATAATTACTTCTAAAAAAGAAGAAACTGTGGTGAATTATCCTGAGGATCTTTGATAATATATTTTCTGAGTCTTAAAGAAAGAATGAAACGATAATCCAAATGAGTGCAAGAAAAAGGGAGCTGGCAGTCTCTAAGGACAGCTGTGGAAGGAACCCTGCTATCCTCATGCATTTGGCTAGCCCTTCATTATACCCACAATCCCTAGGAACCCTGGAGATTCAATCCCACAAGGCCCCCAATCTTCACATGCCCCATGGTTTCACCGAGGGAACTTCTTCTATGGAATTGATTGTGGAAAAAAATAAAGTTAAGGTTTCCTTGCCTTTTTCCACCTAAAGATGGTCTGAAAAAGGAAGAACACCAGACACAATTCATATTTGGGAGTTGATTTGGTTCACAGAGGAACTGAGGTTACAATTTGGGAGTCAGAGAAGCCTTTCTGTGGCATCCACCAGGTGGCACCAGATTCCCAACACAGTCAAGTCCTTTTCCAAGGGACCACAGCCTCAGGATGGCCCTTGGAAGGGCAGGGAGAGAAATAAGATAAATTAGCTCTTGTTTATAGGTAAGGAAACTTAGATGAGCTGGAATACATGCTTAGTAATATGTGAACAGATTCAAAATCATGTAATAAGCCCTGAGCCAGAAAGTTCACATAAATAATGCTACGCTGGGCACCCAGGAGAAAGGGGGATGGGGAGGGTGGAATTGGTCAAGGGCTCAGTAACTGATGGTTGGTTGATGCTGAATAAGCAATATGGACAAAATGGTGTTAAATATGGATGTGGAGGCAGCAATTCCCTGGACTAGCGTTGTCTGGGCCTCACCTCCGTGGTGGCAGGGACTAGGTAGAGATAAGTGCAGGGCCCAAGGGGTAGAGGGCTGGGAAGCTGGGGCTGAGAATGCAACCCAAGTGAGGAGATGACAGAGTCTTGGGAAAAAGCATGTGCAAAAGCCCAGGGGTAAGAACAAGGGGCTAGCTTAGGAAACTGTTGGTAGGTTAGGCCTTTGAGAAGGCCAGAGACTGGTGCATATGGTGGTGAAATGCAGAGGGAGAACATGAGTCTCAAACCTTAGGAGACTTAAAATTTACCTGTGAAAATTTACCTAAGAAGATTGTTTCCTCCCAGGGGATGGGTACGAAGAGGGTGTTAAGATGGGCTGGGAATGGGGCAGCAAGAACGACACTTCCCTGAGTGTGTTTCTGTGTATGCTGCTAGCTCTTAGGATCACAGTGATATTCCACATACCCTGGCACCCCCAAAATAAGCAAGTCACCACAATCAACCAGGATGTGGGGGTACTGAAGATGGATCCAAACAGTAATAAGTGAACCTAATTAAATTTCAAACAAATAACTCAACTACACTGATGGGAATGGAGGAGAAAAAAGAAAGGAACCTAAGAGACTTTGGAAAACTGCATTTTAATTGAACCCTATAAAGCTAAAGTAAAAAAGAATGTGAATACTGGAATTTAATGAGTAAATGTGTTTCTCACGGGGAGATGGGTTAGCAATTAAGTTTCTTTATGGATGCACTAAGATTGAAGAAATAAGTTAATATATTATAGATAACAAGAACAGGGTTTATCACTGTAGAAGAATGAAGGGGAAAGGCCAAAATGAGCCTCATGGTGTTGGATTAGAATTGGAAGTATCTGTATGCATCCATACACATAGACATGTGTAAGTTGATCAGGTATCCCGTCACAATGACAGAAAGCTAACTAAACAGCCACACACGCATCTTTGTATGTGTGCATGTTATTGTTTGGATATGAGGTGTCCCCCAAAAGCTCATGTGTGAGACAATGCAAGAAGGTTTAGAGGAGAAATGATTGAGTTATGAGAGTCTTAACCCAATCAGTGAATTAATTCCCTGCTAGGATTAACTGAGTGGTAACTGAAAGCAGGTAGGGTGTGGCTGGAGTAGGTGGGTCATTGGGAGTGTGCCTTTGGGGTATATATTTTATATCTGGTGAGTGGAGTTCGTCTCTCTGCTTCCTGATCATCAAGTGAGTTGCTTCCCTCCACCATATTCTTCTGCCATGATGTTCTGTCTCACCTTAAGTCTCAAGGAATGCAGTCAGCTGTCTCTTTTTTTAAAAATATTTTTTAGTTGCCAATGGACCTTTCATTTTATTTATTTATATGTGGTGCTGAGGATTGAACCCAGGGCCCACGTATGCCAAGCAAGTGCTCTACCACTGAGCCACAATTCCGACCAAGCCGCTGTCTTGAATGTCCCTAAAAGACTCATGTCCTGGAGGCTTGGTCCCTAGCAGAGGTACTGTTAGGAGGTGGGGCCTAGTGGAAGGAAGTTAAGTTACTGGGGACATACTTTGAAGGGGTTATGGGGCCCCAGCCCTTTCTTCTTCCTTTTTGTTTCTTGGATGCCACCAGGTAAACAGCTCTACTTTGCTGCACACTCCCCACCAAGATGTTCTGTCTTGCCACAGGCCCAAAGCAATGGGGTCAGCCAACTGTGAACTGTAACCTCTGAACTGTGAGTCAAAAATAAAATTTCCTCCTTATAAGTTGATTTTCTCAGGCATTTTATCACAGTTACAGAGAACTAATAACCAAGGGACACTACTTTAACCAGGAGATCAAGGTAAAACATCACCAGTAATGCCATATTGACATCTCATAGCCCATGATAAAGTGCACCAAAAGGGACTTATCCCTTCTGTGGAATTCTTTAAAAAATGTACAACGTCAGTGTAATCATGAGAAAACATTAGATAAATCCACACAGTGAGGGATGTTCTACAAAGCAACTGTCTAAAAGTGTCAAGGTCATCAATGATAAGAAAAGACTGAGGGACTGTCACATATTAAAGGAGATTAAGGAGATACATGACTAAATGCGATGTGGATTTCTGGAACAGACAAGGGACTTTAGTCAATGAGACTTATTAGTTTTAATTTCTTGTTTTTGACAAATGCATCATAGTAGGTATCAACATTAGAGAAAGTTGGGTAAGATAATAGCTCTTTGTACTATTTTTGCAAGTTTTCTTTAAGTTTAACATTATTTCAAAGTGAAAGAGTTTTGAAAATTAACAGTGCCTTGATCCTGCCCTGTGAGTTAAGATGAACTCATATGTTTATTTTTTTATTTAAATATTTTTTTAGTTGTTGATGGACCTTTGTTTTATGCATTTATTTATATGTGTGATGCTGAGAATGGAACCCAGTGCCTCACACATGCTAGGCAAGCGCTCTACCAGGCAGCCACAACCCAGCCCCAGAACTCATATTTTTAAACTACTGTTTTATTCCAGGCATACTTTGCCCATTTCCTATTGATTCCTCACAACCCCATGTGAACTCTGAAGCTGGTCTTTGCACATGGGAAAGTTGAAGTGTGGCCCCTGGCTCTTGGTCCCTTGTCACTGTGGCTCATATCTTGCTCAAGAAGGCTCTGTTCCAGCATTCCGGCACTTAATCTTGCATCAAGAAGCTTCAAAATTGTCATCATACTAATGATATTTTATTTTTAGAAAGAAAAATATAATTTAAACTTATATACATCCACATGTCAATATTTTTCTTCTGGAAACTTTAATTCCCAACATGGTCAGTCCGTAAATGGACACAAAGGACCACAGTGATCTGCAGAAAGCAAACAAGAGGAACCAACTTCCTGGGGATTTTTATTCTAGAATCAGGTATGCGTTGAGAGCTTTGGCCCGCAGATTTTTCATCTCCTCAAGAACCCTTTCTCCTGCTTTCTCTGTTGCTTGTGCTTGATCTTTCGTGTCTCTGAATATTAGAAAGCACAATAAGGGCATATTAGGCACTTGATAAAACATGCAAATCACCCACCAATGCCAGTGAAGGTTGAAGTTTTTTGTTTTAACATATGAAGATTTTAAATTTTATTTAGTGGCAATTTACTAATCAGTGAGAACCTTAAGTTTGCAGGTGGCTCAGTTGTTAAGCACCCTGGTTCAATCTCAGGAACAACCAAAAAAAAAAAAAAAAACAGGAAAAGGGAAAGAAAGAGGTGGGTTACTCACTTGGTCTAGTGGTTCATGTGGTCAAGGGTTGCTGGGTAGAACTTGAACCCAATGTGGGATAAAAAGAGGCTGTCAGTTAAGGGATGTCATAGGGTCTGAGACAAAAGGCTGAGAATTGGGGGGTATCTGTTTCCTAGGGTCCACCTTGCCTTTTGGGGGCTAGGCCAAGGGTGAAGGTGCAGCGGGACAGCCAAGAGAGGCTGTTGTGGAGCTTCCCACCATTCAGATACCTGGGAGGAAATGATGAGTGTATTGGTGGGAAGGATAGGTGTTCCTTTAAAGATTGTGAACTCAGCCATATGTCTGCCTGGGAAATAGGGGAATCCAATATAAAATTATAGGACATTGTCTAAAGAGAGTGATGTGTGGCAAATGCCTTACACTTTTGGAAAACTAGAAATATCTGAAACTGGAGAACTGAAATGTTCCCTAATGCATGAGATTAAAGAAATCAATTTGGCACCATTTTATGGAATCAGCCTAAAATGTACAGATCATGAGTCCTTTTAAAGATACTAATGACTTTTTTTTTTTTTTTTTTTTTTTGCAGTGCTGGGGATTGAACCCAAGCACTCTACCCACTGAGCTATATTCCCAGCCCTAAAGATACTAATGATTGAGTAACATCGTGATAATCTTAGGAGTGTTGGATGATGTGTCAGCAACTAAAGCCTCTTGTACGGTTTCCGGGACATTATACAATATGATTCCCCTTAATGGGTCTTGAGAAAAAAAAGACTATTTTCCAGTAAGCAAAGAATCTGTTCAGGTAATTCTAGCCATCACTGGAGAACAGGTGATTCTCTTTACATTCATGAAAATAAATATTAAAGCAGCACATGGTTTATTCTGTTTTGCTTTTGCTTTTTTGCAGTGCTGGGGATTGAACCCAGGGCCTGGTGCATGGAGGCAAGTGCTCTACCACTGAGCTGCACCCCTGATCCTACACAGCAGTTTTGGTGGGGAAATTAAACATCCTTCATGTGTTCTTTTTGTTCTGTCCCCTCTGTCCAAGCTCTGGTTGATTGAGGTTGGAGGAGGTGAGGGAGATATATAGGGCAAGATAGAGTAAACAAACTCAAGGAGAGAATAACACCTGATATGAGTTAAAAAGAATTTCAGGACCAAAAAAATCTTTGGAAAATGATCTATGGGATATTAACCTAGTAGAATACTATGTAGCCCATAAAATGATAATCATCTTGACAATTTTGACATATACATAAATAATAACTGTGAAAAAGGTGAATTTGGGAATGTGTACTGCAAATGTGTAAAATGCACACATATAAATATTTTAATAAATTTTTAGTAAAAATTAAAAGCAAATTTGATGCACAAAATTTTTTCAGAGTTCATTTTTAGTTTACTTTTTTGCAAAGTAGCCAAAATATATAAAAGAAGAAAAAAATGATGCAATGTTTTGGGTAAACATAGAAAGTAATAACTCCTACTTCACTTACTCAAAATCAATTGGCATTCAACATTAGCTCTTTAGTATAAAGGGTGAAAAACCACATGAAAGAGAAATGGAAAAGTATTGACTATTACCTAGCTCATGGGCAAAGTCATTCTACATTCATTTGTAATTTTTGAAATAGAAGAAAAGGTTTTTATTAAAAATTCTTAGTCAACTGCTTGAAACTTGAAACAAAATACAAAGTGGCCCTCTTTGTTTAGGTACAAGAGGTTTTTTTTCTGTGTAGTGTATTATGATATTTTATTGAGTTAATTAACTGATCAAAACAGGTGCTCACTGTTAGAAATTTTATTTCCTAAATTTTCTTTTACCACAAACTGCCCATCTATTTTCTGAGAAATGTTGCTTGCTGCACCTTCTGAAACTGTCACAAACAAGCAGAGAAACCCCATAGTGCCCGGAAACATTAAGAATGTCTTTTGGAAAAGCCAGGGTCCCTGAAATAACCTAAATAGAGTTAGAAGATAAACTAAGGAAACAAAATTGCAACACATAAGAAAGAGTAATTGTCCTTAATATGTGAGAGAGCCTTACAAATAAATAATAAACATAGGCAAAATGGGCAAAATAAGCTTGTCACAAACAAAAATGGCCAATAAAAAGTAGTTGATAAGCATAAATTAAAAAAAAAGAAATTAAAGTTAAAACAATGAGATGGCCTTTTTAAATTTTAAATTAAAAAAATCTATCCCATTGATAATGATGAAAAATAAAAAAAACAAACAAAACAAAAAAAAAAAAAAACAAACAAAACCAAAACCAAACTAATTCCCCCCAAAAGATCAAATTTCATGTTGTCCAGGGCGTTCGGATGCAGGCAGTCCTGACCTCTACTGGTAGGAGGTATGAATGGCTACTATGCAATATATATTAAAACCTTAAAATGTACATTGATCTAGTATTTATGCTTCTAGGAATTTATCTGAAGGAAAAAGAATCCGATGAGTGGGCTGGGGAGATAGCTCAGTTGGTAGAGTGCTTGCCTTGCAAGAACAAAGCCCTGGGTTCGATCCCCAGCACCGCAAAAAAAAAAAAAAAAAAAAAAAAAAGAATCAGATGAGTTTTCAAGGAATCATGACACAAGGGTATTTGTTGCGACTTGACTAACAACAGCAAGACATTTGAAGAGCTTATATATTCATTAGTAGAGGGTTGGTAAAATAAATTATGAAACATCTACTCAATGAAATACAATGATGCCTATCTATATTTATAAATACGCTTACATATTCTAACAAAATATAATATATATATATATATGTAATATGGTTTAATTTTGTTAAAACTGTGTGTGTGTGTGTGTGTGTGTCTACAGAAACATATTTGGAAGTCCACAAATCAAAATATGCAAGTTATTACCTTTGGGTGATAGAATTATATTTCTTATTATATTTTTCTGTATCTGATTTTTTAATTACATGGAATTTTTAAACAAAAAGGATACATGGAATTTCAAACTTCTAAACTATATGAGTTCGAAGCAATTACTTACAATTACAAAAATATTTTTCCAAATCAGTTTTTAAAAAGATGATGCTAGCTTAGCTAGTTAGTCCCTGATAGAGAGATGAAAGAAAGAATGTTTTTCACATGTGGCATCTCCATCAATCTTCACAACTGCCCTATGAAAGGGACTGTATTTTTTACATCTTAATGATGAAGAAATTGAGCCCAGAGAAGATAAGTGACTGGACTTGAGGTCTCATATGTAATAAATGGTAGAGCTGAGATTCAGTCTCAGGTCTGGTCTGCCTCCAGAGCAAGGGTTCCCTATATTGAATGAAACTCCATCAGCTATTAATAATAAACTAACACATCTCTGAAGCTGAATTGTAAGCAAATGAAAACACTGGACTCAATTTTTAAAGTTTCAGTTATTAACCAAGGGGCTAATTGTGCATAAAATATACATTTAAATATATGAAACAACAAAAATGTGTCTATTTCAAAGCTGAAGATATTTAGCCTTGTCTATCATAAAAAAATGACAGTTTTAATCCGAGGCTAACTCTTAATAAGGCCCAAAAGCATCCACTTACTTCTCCTTCTTGGTGTCCTTAATTTCCAAGAGAGGGAATTCCACTTGAATCATTTCTGGAGTCAACATCACTTCTATGTTATGTTCAAAGAGCTCACTGAAAAGCAATAAGATGTTTATGAGAATTGATTTTCCATCCTAACATAAAATAGAACGAATTGTTGTGTTCATGGAGGAGTTACGCATTCCTTGTTCTTGCAACATTAGTCCTAGACATCTACTTTTGTTGAGTCTATGTTTGGCGAAGCATAAGGCTGCTAAACTGCTTTCTGCCAGCAAACAATGGTAGGGAGTTATTTATAACCAGAGAATAAAAAGCAGTTTTTAGAAATGGGGCCACAGATTTCATATTCTTTTCAAGTGCACATGGAACATTTACCAAAACGAACTCTATCTTAGGCCATAAAGAAAGCCTAAATAATTTCAAAAGAGTGAAATCATTCAGGGCTTGTGTCATAGCTCAGTGGTAAACCGCTTGCCTAGGATGTATGAAGCACTGAGTTCAATTCTCAGTGCTGCATATAAATAAGTAAATAAAAAGTAAAGGATCATCAATAACTTAAAAAAATCAAAACAAAAAGAGTGAAATCATTCAGATTATTTTCTCTGACCACAATGGAATTAGAATAGAAATCAATTGCAAAGAATAACTGTACAATTCACAATGGTTTTAAAATTAAATGCTATATTTCTTCTTTTTGTTCTTTTAAGGAAGTTTAGTGGGGCATTATAATTATACATTATGATGGGATTCATTGTGTCATATTTGTATGCACATGACATAATTTGATCAGTTTCTGTCCTCAGTACCTTCCCTTCCCCTTTCTTCCTTTCTTCACCTGATCCACTTGCCCTACTTGACTGATCTCCCTTCTGTTGTTGTTTTATTACTATTTCAATTACTGCATTATAATTATATACATAAGTAGGATTCATTGTGGTATATTCACACACAGACATAACATAATTTGGTGGGTTTTAAATAGTCCATGGGGAAAGAAATTCAAGGGATCTAGCTTAATCTTTTGGTACTTTCCCTAGAGCAGCACATTTTTTTCTATAAAGACTTTGCAGGACACATAGTCTCAGTTATAACTACTTAACTCTGCTATTACAATATGAAAGGATTCATAGGTAATAACTGAATGGGTGTGGCTACCTTTCAGCAAAACTTGATAAGCACAGGTGTCAGGCGGATTTGGCCATGGGTCATAGTTTGCCAACCTGAGGCTTAGAGCTTTGCTGTGTGATGGTTAAAGCTGAGTCACTTGCCATTTGGATTTCAGTGGGAAAAGTGGGGAGGAAGAGTGTAGAGGAGACACACTTACTTTGTCCAGGTTCCTGACTTCATCTGCCAATATCCCATTGGCAAAGACCTCATCAAATGGAGTACTTAACTGTTAGGGAGGCCGGGGAACTTAGCCTCTAGTTTCCACAACTCTGTGGCTTCAGAAAAAAAGGGCAATGAATGGACAAGAGCCTTCTCCACCACATTCAGTTGAAGTGAAACGTTTCCAAGATGAACAAAGTCTTCAAAATTTGGGATCATAAACAACACCCTTGATCCAGCAGTGTTACAGAAGCACAGGTGATCACGGCAGTTTTCTGTTAAGGAGAACACCCTAGACAACTGCAAAAAGTGGTTCTAGTCTCACAAGGCTGAAAGCTAATGTTTACTAAGCAGCTGCTATTTGTGAATCACCATGCTGGTGCTTTGCAGGCATCATCTTCCCAGAGCAGTTTCCTCATCTCTAAGGTGGGCATAATAATAGGACCTCACTGTGGGGATTACATGAGACTGCTTTCCAAGCACTGCCTGTTACAGGTTTCGTGCTCAGTAAATGTTAGTTATTTTAATTACTATTCTCCTCAACAGCATCAATTATCTCCTTTAATTCTGATAACTCCCTACTAAGTAGTACTATTATTTCCTTTTCAAAGATGAGGAAGCTGAATCACAACAGTGTGCCCGTCAGAGCTAATGGAGGAGGGGCTGCCTCTGGTTTAGTCTGCTGATGTCTCCCTGGTGGGCTGGCCAGGCAGGATTGTTCTTCTGAACCCATACCAAGTATGCATCATCCTACCTGAGCAGTGGCACTCTCTAGAAATGCCCCCATGGGGTGGTTTGTTTAGAAGCCACTTCAACCTTCCTTTAAGATCAGGATTCCAAGCTTAGATGCTCAAGTACTGCCAAGTTTCAGAGCAGGTGGGCAGGTCTTAGGAGAACTGGATATATGCCTCAGATATTTAGAATTTCACTAATTGATTATTTACATGTAAAAAATGTTCTGAAAGTACTAATATAGTATGTGTTTATAAAAGAAATAGGAACTGTATGCCACAAATACTCATTTTTTAAGTACATACCGTGTGAAGGATGCTGTTGTCTAGCAAGTACCAAGCCATTTCCTGTGATCACAGAGCAGGCTGGCAGGGACCCTAGTCTAACCATGGCAGTGATCAATGGTTATCAGCACTCGAGTTATCAGGATTTCTTTGTTTCATCATAAATGGTATAGTTTAGAATATGAGAGTTTGAATTTATTAAGCGTGAAAACCTTTCTCATGAAATAGAAGGGAGACCAGTAGAGTAGAGGAAAGGGACCAGAGGGAGGGAGGAGGAAGGGAAAGGGGGAATAACGGGGATTCATGTTGACCAAATTATATTGTTATATTGTGTGCATGTACAAATATGTAATAATGAATTACACTATTATGTATTATTATAATGCACTAATAAAATATGGAAAAACATAATTAGCTCTACAAAAGAATGAAAACATTTTTGAATAATGGAGCTAAGGCATACAAATCACAAGGGCACTATAGGAGGGCAGGTCCCCCATGGCTTTGGCCAACCCAACTCTTCCCTATCCTGCTTACAAGGTTTGGGCCATAATTCCAAATGCTGAAATCCTAAATGTCAAAATCCCCAAAGTTTAAAATCCCCACGATCAAAATCTCAAAAATATAATTCTGCAAAAAATTTAAAATTTCTTTAAAAGATAATTATTTACATTCTAAAAAGGTATTGTTTGAAAAACATACAAAGTGACAAAACACTTCATAGACCATTTACACTAGAAAATGGGCAATAATATACATATTTTTGCAAGCATAAAATATTCCAGGTATGCTAATGACAGTAACAAGGGTCTAAGAGGTATGAGTAGACAAATTGTACTTGTAAGACTAGGTCAAAACGTGGAATGTATTCATGCACAACCCTGTGATTGGTAATTGTGTGCACCTAGCTTTAGGACTGCAGTCATCTGAAATACCATGATGGACAGCCCAAGTTTTGGGATAAGATTGATCAAAACTTTGATGGGTCACTCTCTGCATATGCAGTTGCCCAAAGAACCAAGTTCTCAAGAAATTTTATCTTTCACAAACACAGTTGTACAAAAAGGATACCTTTTCATTTATGGAGGAAGGATGCATGCTTACACATGAAGTCAATGTGGTAATGCACTTTCATGCACTTTCAGGTCAAAAAATTTTCAAATTTGTAAAAAAAAAAAAGAATCAGAACTCTGACAGTCTCTGCATAGTTTATACCTCCATATTGGAAATGATGTGAAGATGAAATACATAGCATAGCAAAATGTAAAAAATGTAAAAAAATAATACAATTTAAAACAGTGAGGGTGGCTGGGTATGGTGGGGCATGCCTGTAATCCCAGTGGTTCTGGAGGCTGAGGCAGGAGGATTGCAAGTTCAAAACCAACCTCAGCTACTTGGTGAGGCCCTAAGAAACTCAGTGAGACCCTGTCTCAAATTAAAAAATAAAAAGAGCTGGGGTAGCCCCTTTTTATTTTGGCTCAGTGGTTAAGCACCCCTGGGTTCAATCCTTGCACCAAATACAAATAAATAAATAAATAAATAAATAAATAAATAAATAAATAAAATAGTGGGGTTAAAAAAAACTAAAAAAAAGAAACTAACCCTCTCCCCAAAAAACTAAAAAGAAAAATTGACATATGAAGAAGTGTGCGGCAGGGCTAGATGAAGGGTAGATGCAAAGGTAGTCTGTGGGAGCGTCTGACCTTCACAATCATTAACCATCTTCTTAAGACTTGGCTCACAATGAATAGCTACTTTGTTTTTCTTTAGGTCATGCCTCTCCTCAGAGAATATGTTTACATCAATTTCCTACACTTTTCCTACTCTTTTTGAAACTCTTCTGTGATTCAATACATACTGACATGAGCTTTCCCCTATTCAATTTTCCCATTGTTTGGAAATGCACAAATCCATTCTGCATGCACTCATGTACAGATGACAAATTTGGTGGAAATAATACCAGCAATCAAACAGCAATGCTATTGTCTAACTTACTTTCTTATCCTACCACAGTACATCATTATTTTTGAACCAGTGGGTAACATTGCTGAATTCTTCAGGCAATTGTGGTTTTAATTTATTAGAAGCTTCTGAAATTTCACCAGTGGAAAGAATATCAATGCAGACTAATGATGCATTTTTAACTCAAGTTTTTGTCGTCACTGTGTTACATGACAAATCCTTTCTCCAGAATTTGATTTTCCTGTCCTTCTTATGTAGAACATGGGAATTGTGGTTTTCAAGATTTTAACATTTGGGATTTTAATCTTTCAGGTTTGTTTTTTTTTTTCAGGACTATAAACTTCAGGGATTTTGATTTTTTGAGATTTCAACATTTGGAATAATGACATTTGGGACTGTGTCTCTCTGGATTTTGGTCTTCCCATTGATTGCAATTCCTGGGTGGAAAATCCTGAGGATGCAACATCCTGAAATAAGGAGGAAATGTCCAGAACTGGGCTATGCCCTTATTCCTCCCTGAACAGTATTCTCAGCAATGCTTCAGCTCAGTGATCCAAGTGACACTCAGGCATAGCAGCAGAGTGGAGTGAGCATTCCCTATTACATTTTCAGGGTCCCTCAGTGGCAAAGTATGTGGGGCCTTTGTCAGTGCGGCTACCTCCACCCTGGGCAGCTTTCTACCTTGAAGAGTGAAAGTTATAGTATGGATCTGGAATCCACCACAAAGTCTCGTGCTGAAAGCATGGTCCCCAATGCAGTAAGGTTCAGAGGTGAGGCTTTCCAGAAATGAGTGCTCTGATCTCATCAACGAATTAATCCACAGATAACTGAATGGACTACTGAGAGGTAGGACCAAGTTGGAGGAAGTAGGTCACTGGGGTGTGTGTCCTGGAAGGTTTTATCTCCCCCGCACCAGCTCTCTCTCTCTCTTTCTCTCTGCTTCCTGGCTGCCATGAGCTTTCCTGTGCCATGCCCTTCTGCCTTGACATTCTGCCTTAACTCAGGTCCAGAGCAATGGAGTTGGCCAACCACGTACTCAATCTCTGAAACTGTGAGTCAAAAATAAACTTTTCCTCCTCTAAGTTGCTCTTGTCATGGCTTTAGGCCACAAAAATAAAAAACTGACTAACACAGGGAACCAGCTCACACTGAGATCCTGAGCCTCTGTTTATCCTTGTTGTGTGAATCTGTGAGTAACACATCTGCTTTGCCTGACTTGTACAAGTGTTCTGCCTCACTGGACTAGACCTAAGAACTTTTGCAGATGCCAAAGAGGCAGAAAAACATATTGATAAATGACTTTCTTTAGTATTTCGAAAAGTGACAGGAGTTACAAATGAGAGTTTCATTTCTGAAATGAGCAATTCATATAAAGACAGTAAAAATGTATTCCAGGCAGGGCTGGGGATGTAGCTCAGTTGGTAGAGTGCCTGCCTCACAAGCACAAGGCCCTGGGTTCAATCCCCAGCACCACCACATATTTCAAATAAAAATGAAGACATCTGTCTTGTTGAAGAAATGAAGTTATCTCACTTCGAGGCAAAGCAATCCCGTGTGTTTCAGCTTTCCATCACAGCATCAAAATACCTGAGGTAATCAACTTGTCAGGAGAAAGGCTTATTTCAGTTCACAGTGTCAGTGGTTTCAGTCCATGGTCACTTGGCCCTGTTGCCTCTGGGCCTGTGGTGGCACAGTACATCATGGTGGGGGTATATGGCAGAAGTAGCCTATTCACTTCACTCCAGCCAGGATGAAAAAAGAGACAGGAAAGGACCAGGGTCCCCAAATCCCCTGCAGGGACACATTCCCAGTGACTTAACTTCATGAAGCCCCACTCTCAGAGGTTCCAGCACCTTCCAACAGAACCAAGCTGAGGACCAAGCATTTAAAAGTGGGCCTGACAGTGTAACTGTCACGGCCCAGGAGCCCAAAGCAAATCTCCTCTTTGAAGGGTTTATCTTTTCCCCAGCCTTTCTCTCTTTTTCTCTCATGCAGGCCCAGAATGGGGACTTGGCTGAATGGTGGTCAGAGACTGGACTCTTCATGCTGACACTGCGCTCCAGTTGAATGGAGGCATGCAGGGCCATTGGGTCTTTGGTACGTGCCTAAGCCAGCAACATGTGCTTTCAGCTTCTCACCCTTTTCCTCGCCATAGTTCCCTTGGTCTCCTCATGGGATGAGGTATTCTCTCATTTCCCATCTCTCCTGCCCCTGTTCCTCAAGCCTGAATACCAAAAAGGCTCCGAGAGACTTACACTGACTGACAGGTGAGACTCCCCAGGGTTCCCTCCTTGGAGGCATCTGTGCTTTAGTAGGGACAGAGCTAAAGAGGGGATCTTCAGTAACAGAAGGTCTGGAAATAGAGACTGCGGGAGGAGATTCGGGGCCGTGGGTCTTCTAATGTGCCACGATCTTGTCATGTAAGGCTGGTGGCCTTCCTTGTGCCATACCCTAAGGCTGCAAACACAGATGCAGCAACACATCCAAGTGCTCCTTTATACCACCTGTAAGAATATTAAAAACCAAAAAAAGTTGAGGCTATTGAGGCACTGAGGGGTGAGGTCACTTGTCCAAGGTGTACTGAGAGTGAGTGGCAGAGTGGGGGCTTGAAACCACAGTCTGCACGTTCACGGCTATGATATGCAACATCTCAAATGCTCTAGATTGACTGTGATAGAATTTAATTTTAATGAAAGATGGCCCTAAGGTTTGGATGTGGTTTGCTCCCAAATGGCTTTCATGATGGAAGCTTGGTCCCCAGTGTGATGACATGTGAGGAGGTGTCTCAGTGGGAACTTGTTAGATTATTGAGGTATTCCCTCAGAAGGGAGTAAGATAGTTCTTGGGGACTCTAGAGTTAGTTCTCAAGAGAGTGAGTTTTTGTGAGAGTGAGCCTGAACCCTGAATTGCTCTGCCATGTGCTTCCACCATTGTGACACCATCTACCATGAGGCCCTTAACAGAGAGAGCTGGGGCTTTGCCTTTGAACTCTAAGAATTGTAAGGTAAATAACCCTCTTTATTTATAAAGTTAATCTGCATTGGGTATTTTGTTATAGTAATAGCAAATGGACTAATATAGATGGATATGGCTAAAACTTTGTTTTGTTGGTTAATTAAACTAGAAAATTTAAGTGTATTTTATCCTCACCTGGTAGAAAGTACTTGTTAAAACATATGGAAGTTCTTATTTTCTCCCTGAAGTTATGCAGTGATCTAATCAAGAGCTAAACATATTTTAAAAAGGAGAGAACAATGACTGCAATCTAGAGGCATTTGCAAATGGGGCACTGGCAAGTGGTTCAGCTGGGGACGTGTGTGCCTGAGGTGCTCATGATGAGCAGCTGCTCTGAGACAAGTTCACAGGTTCTGCTTGGCTCAGATTTCCCATTCTTGGGTCTGCTTCAGGGTCTCTTGCTATCAGGTTTAAATGGGCATGGAAACAGGAGATTCAAGGACATATTTTCACTGGCTGCTGGCTGCTGATCATTAAAATAAAATGTAAGCATCTTGTTTCCAGTCTTATTCTTTATGCCTATCCAAATCGTACCCCTATTTCCTGCACTAACCTGAGTCCACATGACTATGGCACCTCTCCCGCCCATCAGCACCATCTCTGCTCTTCCTTCCCTTGTGCTCCTGGAGCCGCTACCCACCAGCACGTTTCAGACCTTGTCTACTCTCCAGTGCAAGTTGGGATCTCATTTAGGTGGTGGTACGGTTGAGCGTTAGACTTATCTGCTCATTTGAGTTGCAAGATCAAGTGCTGCGTGCTCTTCTGAAATCCCTCACAGTACCTTGCAGAGTTTTGGAAAACAGATCACATTAGAGATTAAAGGTAAAATAAATAAATAAATAAATACCGTTCAGTAGTTTCCAGTCTGTCTTCTTCCGGTAAGTCCTCAAGAGGGGCAGGAGTGTTTATAGGAAGTATAATCGGATTGTAGGAATCACAGCTGTAGCAAAAAAAAAAAAAAAAAAAAAAAAAAAAAATTGCACATGCAACCCCAGGATAAATGATCACATTAGCAGTTTGGGGGTCTTTATGTGATTTCCTACAGCACCTCAACTTTACCACTGGTGGGCCCTCTACTCCTCTGCCCTCCCTCACTCTGGAACACCCACCAATTCTTCTGGAAAAGGCAGAGGCAGGGAGCTGTGAGAGGCCCTGGTCACACCCTGGAGAATGCTGCCCTGAGCTGTTTCCTGGAGTGTAAAGTCACTGTTACAGAGGGGACGGGTGGGGGACAGCTCAGTGGTGGAGCACTTGCCTAGTGTGTGCAAGGCTAAAGTCACGCCATTCCCTGGGAGGGGAGGGAAGGCTAGTTAGATGACTTACTTCCGTTCTTGGCATTTTCCCCACCTTCATAGTCTTTCTCGGTCATTTGATCCAATTTCAAACCTTCTTCCCTACCCCATTAGGTACTGTTTGGCATTATACCTACAGAGATTTATATGAAATTTCCTGAGTACTGAGGACATTAAAATAATTGAGATAGGGAGAAAAAATATATCATTATTTAAACGTTGGCAGCAGACTTCTGTTTCAAGATGGCAAAATGAGTACTCAGTGTTTTTTTTTTTTTTTTTTTTTTTTGGTCTCAACTCCTTCCTTAAAAACCTTTTCTTTTAAATGACGTTGAAGGAATAAAAACTGATTATGCAACAGCAAAGAGAACAGGCAAAGGACATGAGTGGATAAATTTTTTCAACGATTTTGGTGGGAGAAATTTCCAGAAGCCTGGAAGTATTCTGGGTCCTGAAAAAGAGCAAAATGTGGTATGTGAACACAGATGGAAGGAAAGGGACCTCCTCCCAGACTGGGAAAGGCTGCAGGCTGAAGACAGACAGAAGGAGCAGGAGTAGAAAACGGGTGAACCTGAAGCTCCTCTGTGTATGTACAAGCCTTTGAGATGAGACTCTTATCCTTGGTTTGTTTTTGTGTAAAAATGGACTTGACTGCCATGTATGGAGAATGGCTAGAAAGGAGCTACGGCACCATGGTTTTCACAGAGGGAAAGAGAATGGGAATGGCATCTGTGAACGGAAATGCTGTGGTTTCTAGGAGCAAATGCAGAAGAAGATATCTAGAGTGCCACTGTTGGTATAAGAAGAGAAAACAGGAAAAATACATGCATTTGTAATGCTTAGCCCCGCAAAGACAAACACAGGAAAGGTAAGGCAGAAGACCAAGTTGGTTCCCTCCCTTGGGGAGGAATGGGCTGGAGGGAGGTGGGAGGAAGGGACACCTCCCTGGGCATGCCTTTTTGTGTAGTTTTGAGTTTGGAAGACGTGTTGATGTTCTACTGATTGAGAACATAAGATTAAGTCAATACGAAAGGAAAAATTTATAAAACCAGAAGCAAACTCAAACAAATAATTCCATAATCACAATAGAGGGAAAGAAAGAAAAAGAAAAGGATGGGGAGAGAAAGAGAGAGAGGAAGGGAGAGATGGGGAGCAGAGAGTGGGGAAGGGAGGGAAAAGAGAAAGAAGAAAGAACTCAAATAGCAGAAAAAGAAGAAGTAACTTCTATAGTGTGAGACTATACCCACATACCCACATTATCTTGGGTGGGACAGGGTAGGGGAAGAATTGCAAATAAATCTGAGCTCTATTTATTATGCTTGTTTATTAAAGTGATCATGGATGAGTCAATTCTGAAACCACTGGATGTATTATGAAGTCGAGTAAGCAAGTGAATGTGCTAGGAGCCAGGGTTCTCCCAGTGAAAGGAAAGTGGGAAGCAAGCAATAATGCCTGGATGTCAACTGGAACTGTAGGGTTTGGTGTGGATTCACGATTTCTAAAATGCGTGTATGTATGTGTGTTTATATTACGTATGTGTACATATATGTATGTATGTGTCTATGTGTATGTGAAGTGTGTGTCTGCACACCTCTGGCTTTGCACAAGAGGCCAAGCTACAAGCACACCCCAGTAGCAGTATGCGCACCTATCCCTCAGATTTTTGTCTTAATTCCATTCCCCTCTAAAAAGACCCTGGATCCCACTCTTCGAGATTAGCCGTTTATTGACTTCATGACAAAGAATCTGGGTTCTCACTAAAAGTTCCACCAAAACTTTTGAATATGTGTGTAGTCTGAGAGGAATCCTGCTGAGAAGAGGGACTCAGAAGAGGGAGCTGGACCACTCTGCAGAGACCAGCCTGGTTTGGGGCAATGTAATGACGTTGCCCCAAGAGATTTTCATGAAATGAAATGAGTCCAATTTGTAAATTCTCCGTTTATGTTCCTCTGATTTTTTTTTTTTGTATTAATATGTTCTTTTTGTTTTTGGATTCAGGGATTGAACTCAGGAGCACTCAACCACTGAGCCATAACCCTGCCCTATTTTGTATTTTGAGATGGTGATGTTTGGTTGGGTATTCTTTGTTTTGCATTATTTTACTTTAGTGTCCTTACTTGACAAAGTAAAATTCTGACAACCCTAACTCAGTTGCCCCAATTTTTCTAAACTTTTCACTTTTCTGTAAAATCTGCAAGTCCAGGACTACTGGATGAGATAAATTCTTTGGTTGACGCTCACTTCTCAGAGTTTGAGGAAGTCCATAGAAAGTCAACAAATTCTCTCTGAATTTACTAAAAGGTAAAGAAATCAATGAGCTGCTCTGATTCACAAAGATACAAAAATGACTTGGAATAAACAAATAAATGTTAAGCAATTGTATTATATGGTTTAGCAAGATGCAGATGAATCTCAGGATCAAAAGATACAAAGGAAAACTCATAGTACTAGAAGGTAATTTATTCAAGAAAAATGTCTGCAAAGTTGAAAACTCGTTAATGGATGTGTATGACTGAATGTTTGTGTCCTCCGCAAACTCATAGGCTGAAACCTAACTCCTCATGCGATGGTGTTTTGAGATGGAGCCTTTGGGAGGTGATCAGGTCATGAGAGTGCAGCCCTCATGAATGGGACTAATGCCCTTGGAAGAGAAGCCCCAGAGGACTGCCCTGCTCCTCCGTTCACATGAGCACAAAGCAAGACGGCATCCATGAGCCCTCGCCAGACACCGTGCCTTGATCCTGAACTTTACAGCCAGGAAATAAATTTCCTGTGAGAAATAAATTTCTGTTGTTTATAACCTACCCAGCTATTATGGTTTGGATGTGGTGTCCCCCAAAAGTTCATGTGTGAGCAAGAAGGTTTGGAGGAGAAGTGATTGGATCAGAGCCTTAACCTAATCAGTGAGGTCATCCCTGATGGGACTAACTGAGTGGTAACTGGAGGCAGGTGGGGTGTGGCTGGAGGAAGCCGTTCATTGGGGGCGTGTCTGTGGGGTTTATATTTGCATCTGGAGAGTGGAGTCTCTCTGCTTTCTGCTCATCATGGGAACTGCTTCCCTCTGGCACATTCTTCCACCATGTTGTTCTGCTTCACCTGGAGACCTGAAGAATAAAGCTGGATGTCTATGGACTGAGACCTCTGAAACCTCTAAATAAGCCTTTCCTTCATTACAGTTGTTCTGGTGGGGTCCTTTAGTCATAGCAGTGAGAAAAGCTGATTAAAACACCAGCCTGTGGCATTTTGTTATAGCAACTTGAATGGACTAAAACAGAACTTTAAAAAAAAGGAATTACTATTATTATTTTATAACTGCATTTAGAAATAACACATGACTTAGAATCCTGCAACCAGTGGGAATCCATGATAAGAAAATAAAGAATCTTCTCTTGATGTTTAAACTGTTATTCAGTTGCAGTTTATTTTGAAACAAACTGGCCCAACAGAGCATTTGGGCACAGAAGCTGAAAGTAACAAGTCATGGTGGAGAGTTTTCTTTAATTCATGTAGAATTCATGTTTAATTCATGATTGTTCAAGTCCATGGCTACTGCCTACTGACTGCTTGTGGAAAGAACAGCCTCAGGGGATTTTTCCAAGGACATTGGTTTGGAAATAAAGGATGTTTTCTCTTAATTCTTGGGAACTGTGTGTGCACACAGCTGTATTCCCCTTCTCATTTTGCTTATTCAGTTTCATGACAGAATCCCAGACAAAGCTCTGTTTGGTTTACTGATTATATGGGTGAGTTTTATTTATTTATTTATTTATTTTGGTGCTAGAGATTGAACCCAGGGCCTTAGCATGCTAGCAAAGCGCTCTACCATTGAGCTATGCCCTCTTCATACTACAAGGGTCTTTTTAAAATTAATTAATTAACTGATTGATTTTTCAATACTGGGGATTGAACCCAGACTGAACCCAGAAGATTGAACCCAGGAGCATTTTGCCACTGAGCAACATTCCCAGACCTTTTTATTTTTTTTTTTAATTTTGAGGCAGGGTCTCACTAAGTTGCTTAGGGCCTTGCTAAGTTGCTGAGGCGGGTCTTGAACCTGAGATCCTCCTGCCTCAGCCTCCCAAGTTGCTGGGATTACAGTCTTGTACCGTCATACCTAACAACATGGGTCATTTTTATGGGCCCTGGTCGCCCGGCAAAATGCAGTGTTCTGAGGTGGTGATGGCACCATCTGGTGGCCACGTAGTGACTGAACATGCAGGATGGAAGGAGAAGAGAAGGGTCACCAAAGCATGCACCAGGCAGCATGCTGGATTGCTCCATATGATCACTAAGATCATTTTATTTCAGTTCTTGAAACAGCCCTGTGAGGACCCCATCAGTCTTTCATTTCCTCACTTGCCCCTGCTTCACAGGTGAGGAAATAAAGGTCTACAGTGAAGAAGTGACTCACCCAACTATAGAAAGTTAGTGACAGAGCCAGCAAATTACAGAGGCTGGTCTCTGACACCAGGCTTTCCCTTTTTCTATTCTGCCACTGTTTCCCTGATTCTGGAGGATTTAGATTTTTTAAAAGTATGTTAATATAAAGAAGAAAGATGCTGGGTTCATTTTGAGTGGCAACAGGCTGAATGAGGGCTGACAGGCATGTTTGAGCTCCTGCCCTGTCCTGAATCCCCTGCCTCAGGTTTTTTGTTTATCTTGTGTAAAAAGGCAAATAGTGGAGAAGCCCCAGAGAAATAATCCAAAACATGGCACATGGAGAAGCGTCTGGAAGTTCAGCTGCACCAGTTATAACTCAGGAAGATTCTCCTGCTGGCAATGAAGGAAGAAGTCAAATTAAGTCCTAGAGGTACAACGATTCCAACAATCTTCTCCAGTCCCTGGAGAGGGGCAGGTGGATGGACAGTGGACTTGGGGTAGCTGCCTTCTGGGTAAGTGTTTGTCCATTGTCTGCTGCTAACAACACAATACCACAGACTGGGTAAATCATAAAGAAAAGGATTATTTTGGCTCACAGTTCTGGTCCAAGGTCAAGGGGCTGCCTCTGGTAGTGGCCTTCTTGCTGGCAGAGTCCAGGAATGGCACCAGGCATCATGCGGTGAGACAGGGAGTGCAGGCATGTGTCCTCCTGTCTCTGTCCCTTTTCTTATAAAACTCTCAGGATTCAATCATGAAGGCTCACCCCTTATCTAATCGTAATTGATTTCCAAAGGCTCCCCCTCTAGGTGCTACTGTTGGGTGAGGTTTCCATTTTCTTAACATCTCACATTGGGGATTAAACTCCAACATGAGTTTTGGAGGAGACAAACCACATCCAGATCATAGCAGAGAGCTTTCTTACTCCTACTAAAAATGTGATGCCAAGGCTAAGAAGGACCTGGGAAGGACCCTCACAAGTTCAGTCTCTGTGTTTTACTAACAAGAGGACTCAGAATGGTGCCTGAGTGGACAGATGAGGTCCTGTGGGGTTCTCCATGTTTCTAAGTCAGAGGAGCTGGACACACTGGTGGGAGTTGGATGGGGGGTTGTAAAGAGTCCCTGCTGACCTTGGTCAGTGGCAGGGTTCAGCTTTCCTGGATACTTTTAGGATTTTGCCACCTTGGGTGGGCCTCCTTCTGGATCAGTGGATTTGAACAGAAAATGACAGCTAATAATCATTGTGGGACATTAGTCACGTCTGCTTACCAATAACTCATTTAGTTACATTTAGAAGGACAGTGACCTGAAGAAGCAAGTTCAAGGGCTCAGGAGTGGGCTGTTGACCTGATGGAGTCTAAAGAAAAGGTATTAGTCCATTTGTTTGCTATCTTAGGATTTTGAAGAGATATTAAATAGGCATATTGGTGGAAATTTGACTACCTTAATTTTCTTCTTTCACTGGCCAACAATATTCTCACCTACCTGTTCTGAATCTGTGGCTGAGCTCCAAGCTGTATATGGAGCCAAGTTGTCTGTCTGAGGATAGTGTGGGATTCCCATGAGCACCAGGCTAAGTGAGAAGTGAATTCCTTTTTTTTTTTTTTTGCGGTACTGGGGATCAAACTCAGGGCCTTGTGATTGCGAGGCAAGCACTCTACCAGTTGAGCTATCTCCCCAGCCCAAGAAGTGAATTCTTTAGAATTGGATATATAGGGTGCAGAAGGTGATCTTGGCAAGTTAAAAATTTGAAAAATTGACCATGAGTATTTCAGCAGAATTATATAGATTGTTGGTCTGCTTTTACTAAAGAATTGCCAGTTGACCACCTAGGATGTCACTTTTTAAATAGTGTGTCTCGAGATAATTTCAAAATGTGAAAATCAGTTACATGTCGCCACAGCTCTGGGACCAGCAAGCCCTCCCCCGTGTTTTAGAAGTACAATTTGACACATTGTTGGCATTCAACTTCTGGGGGTCTTGGCCTCTGTGACTTGAGGGGCAGACCTCCCCCTGTGTGACAGACAGACGTGCTGTGGCCTACCTCTGGGTGGGCTCCATCTTAGAGGTTTCAGGCAAGAACGAGAGCACCAGGGACTGGAACCGCTTCCAGTGCATGACTCCAGGAATGATGTCCTGTGATCAAAGTTGGTTCCGGGATTCAGCATGGAAGGGACTGGTTGGTGGGCAGAGTCTAGAAGGACTTCATTTCATTCAGCTATTTAAAATCCCAAAATGTCAGCTCCAGGCTTATCATTTCATTAAGTAGGACTTAATTTTGCTGAAGCAAAAGGACAATTTCTTTTGTGATTGTAAAGGCAAAAAGGGCAACACGGAATGGAAGTGCCCCTCCTCCTGTCCCTATTATGGAGGGCAGATGTGGCCTTACGACCTGCTTTGAGGATTATGGATGCCCCAATCAAAGAGGATGGGTTGTTCTTCGGATGGTAAGACAGACAGGGACATCATGTGTGCAAATGTGTTGGTGATGTGCCAAGTGCTGTCAGGAGACCATCAGCTCAGTTGAATACAAGGCATATGATAGGGCACACCTGAAGAGGCTGCTAGGTCACCATGGGCCTCATGGGCCTAGCTAATAAGTGAGGAGCTGTTCACACAGGCAGCAGAGCCCTGGTGCTCAAGCAGGAACTGACATGATCGAATTTGAATCAAAGGAAGATATGTATATGGAGGCCTGATCACAGCAGTGGTGAGCCATTGGGGAAGCTAGGGGGAGAGTGGCAGGTTATGTAAGAGGCAGGCTGGTTGGATAGGGGATTGAGCAAGAGGGAGGGATCAAGGACCACTTGAGTTCTATGCACATTCCATGGAACAAAAAGGCAAGTGGGAAATGAGCGTGGTGGTGCTCGCCTGTAATCCCAGTCACTTGGGAGGCTGAGGGAGGATCACGAGTTTGAGGTCAGACTCTGTGACTTAGTGAGACCCTGTCTCAAAATAAAAAATGAAAAAGAGCTGGGATGTAGCTCAGTGGTAAAGCTACATGGGTTCAATCCTGGCTACTATACTCTACCCCCACCCCAAATGCAAGTGAGGGCACCTCAGAATGTTGTGGGTGGAAGTCAGGTAGACATAATGACCCAAGTTAGGGATTTATTGAGTTTGAGGGGCCTTAGGGTAATCCTGAAGAGGTGTCTCTGGATATTCAGGTCAGGTTGATCACAGGGGTAGAAGGAATTCTTTGGAACCACTTCTTTACTGTACATTTGTTATGTCTCCCTCTTGTCTGTCCTGATGTTTCTACACTTGTAGGGGCAAAAGTAAGAGGAGGTCAGATCATGGGGTTATGTAAACCGTGGGACCAATTTCACGTGGATGGAATAGGAATGGGCGAACATGCATCACCTTTAAGGGGAAACGGTGAGAATGTTGAAAAAAGGGCAAGCAGGTAACCCAGGAAGTGAGTATGGACAGGCCCAGAGTGGGGTCGAGGCTCCACCCACGTCCCTTGAGTGCTGGCCTATGAGGAACGTTGTTACCATTCTTGCTCTGCAGCTGTGGCTGAGCCTTATTTTTCTTCATTTCAGTGGTGCCTCTCCATCCTTGTGCCCTGCCCCTCCCCACAGCCCAGGGCCAGCTGTGCCAGGGGGCTGGGTGACGACATTACCGTGTGATGGAGAAACTGCTTTTGGGTGAGAGGAATGCTGGACCCCTTGTGGCACTCTTTGGTGAACCTGTACTTGGGGTGAGGGCAGAGGTGGTAATCCATCGACGTTTCTGTGTAGGTCAGAGGGTGCTTGACGGCAAATAATCCTGGGCTGGGATTCTGCAGGAAAGAGGAGAAAAGCTTTTGTTTATCTGTTCCCAAGCCAGGCCCAGGACAGGCGTCCGCTGATGCTCTCCGTGGCTCCGACTAGCACTAACACTCTGTGATTCCCTGTCAGTTCGTCCAGAAAACAGAAGTGGGAAAGCAGCATGCTTTCAAGTTGGCAGCATTTTAAAATGTCACAGTTATCCATAAATGCCACTTTTCTGGTTTAAGAGCTTCACTGCATACCATTTGGACTTACCAACCTCACATAGAAACAAGTCTAATTGAAATCACAGCTTAAAATGGCTTAAAGTATTTGTTTCTAACTATGATAAATTAGGGGGAATTATTAAATAAGCAAACTGGTTTTAAAAAGTAAAAAAACTTCTTGTTCTGAAAATAAAAATAGCCTCTTAGAAATGACTTTAAAGAGAAGACAAAGAAGAGGGTGACGTTTGATATACCAGGAAACGTCACTATTTAACATTGTTTTGGTAATATTTTTAATTCAGGAAAGCTCCATTGGGATATAGTATCTGGTTTTAAGCGAGATCTTGTTTTGTTTTGCTACTTACTTTCTAGCAGAACTAATGGATGCACAGAGCGATTATATCAAAATATTAAAATACAGAGCCTTTTAATGTTCTTTCCAGAGCTTGAGCAATAAATCCCCTATCCTTGTCTCAAACCACAACATCGCTTTCCCCCTCACAGTTGCTTAATCTCAGATGTTAAAGCACCACTGAGATTTTGCTCATTTTATTTGTATGATATTTTATAACAATGAAAAAAATATAGGGCAGAGGGTGTAGCTCAGTGGTAGAGCACTTGCCTAGTGTGTGCAAGGCCCTGGGTTCCACCCCCAGCACCACAAAACAAACAAACAAACAAACAAACAAAAACCCAAGGTACTCCCCCCAAAATAAAACAAAACCGAACAAAACACCAGACCAAACCCAAACTTCACTTGACTTATGGAAACTTGATCTCAATGCCTAGAAACAAATGTCCCTTCACAACTTAAATGGCACCTAGCTAGACTAGGAGGTACTCCAACTCCAAGATGCAAGGCATGGGAAGGCCCAGATGTGGTGTGCTAGGGAGTGAACAACACCGGAAAAACTGTGGGCTGTGGGTGCAGAGAGGCTGACCAGCAGCCTGGGCCAGGATGAGGGCCTGGGGCAGGAGCAGAGAGGGTTCTCCGCTAAGTGCACGGTTGCAAAGGTGGGGGAGGCGGGAAGCCCACAGAGGGTGTCTGCAATGCCCACATAATGTAGAAATAAGCACCCATCTCTGTGAGCACCTGCAGTTGAGTCAAGAGTTAGGGTTCAAATGTAAGTGTAGCTGTGAGGGCACAGGGCAGAGGGAAAATTACCTCGGGCCTTCAGGGGTGTCTCTACTGTGGTCAATGGAGGGCATGAAATAATGGGTAAGGAGAATAAAAATTCCCAGAAGTGGGATACCTGGGAAAAATAAAGGGGAGTAAAAATAAAGGCCGTGCATTGACAGCTCTCAGCTACTGAGACGAATGTTTTCCAGATGCTGGCAGCAGGCAGAGGATGTTTTATCAGCTTCAAAAGAAAACAGTCTCTAGGAGGCGTTGTCTCCTCCAAAGCAAAATCCTTTTTTAGGCACTGTCCACAGACCTTGACCGAAAGGCCCACATTCCTGTGTCGAAGCAAAACTGATATATGTTCACTAGGCCAACACTCAGAATAACCTATATAAATCCAGTCCTTTGTTTGGGGGCTCACTTTCCACCAGGAAACTGAGTTCCACAAACCCATTTCATGCCTGCACCCCCGTTCCTGTGTGAGACTTCGTTCCTGAATAAAAGAGCTGATCCGTGGAGTTTGCACTTGTCCTAGTCTCTGTTTTTGTGCTAACATGAGAAGCTGTGTGCGGCCAGCTCTCTTAGTCTGTTTTGCGCCAAATGTGATGAATGTGGTCTTTTTGCAAATGGCAATAGTACTGTCTCCAATCGTTGTCAAATTCAACTCCCCCTGGAGGGCCACAGCTATCAGAGTTAAATGATCTGAGTGGTCATCCCATGATGATTTTAATTGTCCTCAAAGTTACGGGTGCATATGGTGGCGTCTCACCAAGGCTGCAAGGATTTTCAATGACAAGTTATGGGTTCCTGTGGTACTTTCCTGTGCTCAAGTCCACATCCCAGAGGCAGTTTCTTTATTTCTGGGTTTCGTGCCTCTGATGGTCATGACTCTCACTCTAAACTTTATACTTATTCTTCTATTTCTTGATTAACAAACTCAAACAATATCGAATCTTTGTTACATGAGGTAAGGATTTGGTGCGTGTATATGAATACCTCATAGAAGCTTCTTTCCAATTCTAAAAAGCACATTGCTGCTTTTCGTAACTTACCTCTGTGACTTGACATGACACGCTTTGTACTTTTTCTGCAGTGCTGGCTGGGGATCAAACCCAGGGCGTCCTATATGCTAGCCAGGTGCTCCACCATGAGCAGACCCCCAGCTCACCCCTATTTCTTGTTTCATCATTTTCAGTTGAGTATTTTAACTTCTCTTCAGGTGAAATAAACATGTTATCATTCCTGTGCTTTCCTGTACCTTTTCTTCTCTCTTCCACAATTTTCGTATTATTGAAATGAATATTCACATTCTGGACCCACAACCAAGACTTTCATAGTTCCAGGTTGTTTCTAAAAGTTGAAAATGAATAAATAGCATTTGTTTTGTCTTAACCATGTAAATGTGTTTCTCTGCAAGGCCAAGTAGAGACTCATATTATAGATTGTGTGTGTGTGTGTGTGTGTGTGTATGAGATGGTTGAATATCTTGCTGAGTTATAGCTCAGAGCTCTTGCCTAGCATATGGGAAGTCCCTGGTTTGGACCTTCAGCACCATTAAAACAAAAACCAGTTCAATATTAATATCATGGTCCATGGTACTGATGGAGAAGAGTTCTAGTATCAAGGCTAAATAGATTCTATTTTAAAATTTTCGGCTCTTTCCACGGGGCGATCCAAGATGGCGGCCTAGAGGGAGACTGCATCCCCAGTTGCTCCAGAACCCAGGAGTTAAGAAGGGGAGGCATTGAGAGACTCGGACTAAAATAGAGCCATGGGTGAGTCTGCCCACTGGGTAAAGCTCGGCCCTGGTGGCAGGCCCAGATAGAGGTGGCTTATCGGAGCAGGACAGGGCAGCTAGAGTCTTCCACAGGCAGCCCTGCGCACTCCAGCGGTGGGCCCCACCCACACAGCCAGCTTCTCCAGGTTCTCGGAGCAGGCCCCCTAGTGAGAGCCTTTCTGATCAGAACAAGCTCCAAGTCCTGGAGCCAGCGCGGCGTGCTCTGGCCCACAAGCGGCTTCAGGGACCAGGACAGGGCAGCCAGAGACTTCCCCAAGCAGCCCGGCCCCCTGCGGAGGGAGGTGTCTTTCAAGGCTAGCTTCTCGGAACAGATTGCCCAGGGAGAACCTTTCTACATAGAGCCAACCACAAGTCCCCGAGCCAACGGAGAGCTTCGATCCGCAAGCAGCCTCTGGGATCAGGGCAGGCAGCCAGAGACTTCTCCAGGCGGCTCTGCCCACGCTGGACGCAGGCTCTTTCCACGGGGCGATCCAAGATGGAGGCCTAGAGGGTGACTGCATCTCCAGTCGCTCCAGAACCCAGGACTCAAGAAGGGGAGGCATTGAGAGACTTGGACAAAAATAGAGTCAAGGGATGAGTCTCCCCCACTGGGCGAAACTTGGCCTGGGCGGCAGGCACAGATAGGGGTGGCTTATCAGAGCAGGGCAGGACAGCTAGAGTCTTCCCCAGGTAGCATTCCACACTCCGGCGGTGGGCTCCTCCCACACGGCCAGCTGCACGGTGCAGGCCCCCAGTGAGAGCCTTTCCGCACAGAGCCAGCTCCAAGCCCTGGAACCAGTAGGGGGCTAGAGGCAGCTTTCTTCGGAAGCACTGCATTATCAAGTTCCTCCAAGACTTCAGGCTACTGAAGGCTGGGAGGTGATACACTGGAAATCTACCGGGACACTATAAGCCAATAGAGGAAATCTGCAATTTCTCAGGGTCCCACTGACAGCTGACCAATATGAGAAAACAAGGGAAGAAAATGTCCCAAACAAACCTAGATACTACATCAATAAAACCCAATGACAGCACAGCAGAAGAAATGTCAGAAAGGGAGTTCAGAATGTACATAATTAAAACAATCAGGGAAGCAAATGAAGAGATGAAAGAGCAAATGCAGGCATTAAATGATCGCACCAATCAACAGTTAAAAGACCAAATACGGGAAGCAAGAGATCATTTCAATAAAGAGTTAGAGATATTGAAAAAAAAACAAACAGAAATCCTTGAAATGAAGGAAACAATAAACCAAGTTAAAAACTCCATAGAAATCATAACCAATAGGATAGAACACCTGGAAGACAGAACCTCAGACATTGAAGACAAAATATTTAATCTTGAAAACAAAGTTGGCCAAACAGAGAAGATGGTAAGAAATCATGAACAGAATCTCCAAGAATTATGGGATATCATGAAAAGACCAAATTTGAGAATTATTGGGATTGAGGAAGGCTTAGAGAAACAAACCAAAGGAATGAACAATCTATTCAATGAAATAATATCAGAAAATTTCCCAAATCTGAAGAATGAAATGGAAAACCAAGTACAAGAGGCTTATAGAACTCCAAATATACAAAATTACAACAGACCCACACCAAGGCACATTATTATGAAAATACCTAACATACAAAATAAAGACAGAATTTTAAAGGCCGCGAGAGAAAAGAATCAAATTACATTCAGGGGGGAACCAATAAGAATACCAGCAGATTTTTCAGTCCAGACCTTAAAAGCTAGAAGGGCCTGGAACAACATTTACCAAGCCCTGAAAGAAAATGGATGCCAACCAAGAATCTTATACCCAGCAAAACTTACTTTCAGATTTGATGACGAAATAAGATCCTTCCATGATAAACAAAAGCTAAAGGAATTTACAAAAAGAAAGCCAGCGTTACAGAACATTCTCAGCAAAATATTCCATGAGGAAGAGATGAAAAGCAACGATGCAAATCAGCAACGGGAGGAACTAGCCTAAAGGAGTAGCCCAATAAAGGAGAAACCAAATCACATCAGAAAACAAAAATGAATCAAATGACTGGGAATACAAATCATATCACAATAATAACCCTGAATGTTAATGGCCTGAACTCATCAATCAAAAGACATAGACTGGCAGATTGGATGAAAAAGAAAAATCCAACAATATGCTGCCTGCAAGAGACTCATCTCATAGAAAGAGATTCCCATAGACTAAAGGTGAAAGGATGGGGAAAAACATACCATGCACATGGACTCAGCAAAAAAGCTGGAGTATCCATCCTCATTTCAGATAATGTGGACTTCAAGCCAAAGTTAGTCAGAAGGGAGAAAGAAGGACATTATGTGCTGCTTAAGGGAAGCATAAATCAGCAAGACATAACAATCATAAATATCTATGCCCCGAACATTGGCTCATCCATGTACGTCAAACAAATCCTTCTCAATTCCAGAAATCAAATAGACCACAACACAATAATACTAGGCAATTTTAACACGCCTCTCTCACCACTGGATAGATCTTCCAAACAAAAATTGAATAAAGAAACCATGGATCTCAATAACACAATCAACAATTTAGACTTAACCGACATATATAGAATATACCATCCAACAAAGAACAAATACACTTTCTTCTCAGCAGCACATGGATCCTTCTCTAAAATAGACCATATTTTATGCCACAAAGCTACTGTTAGCAAATACAAGAAGATAGAGATACTACCTTGTACTCTATCAGATCATAATGGATTGAAATTAGAAATAAATGACAGAATAAAAAACAGAAACTTCTCCAATACTTGGAGATTAAATAATACACTATTATATGATGAATGGATAACAGAAGACATCAGGAGGGAAATAAAAAAATTCTTAGAAGTAAACGAGAACAAAGACACATCATATCAAAATCTCTGGGACACTATGAAAGCAGTACTTAGAGGAAGATTTATTTCATGGGGCGCATTCAACAAAAGAAGTAGAAATCAACAAATAAACGACTTAACACTACAGCTCAAAGCCCTAGAAAAAGAAGAGCAGACCAATACCAAAAGTAGTAGAAGACAGGAAATAGTTAAACTCAGAGCTGAAATCAACGAAATTGAAACAAAAGAAACAATTGGAAAAATTAACAAAATAAATAGTTGGTTCTTTGAAAAAATAAACAAAATTGATAAACCCTTAGCCACACTAACAAAGAGAAAGAGGGAGAAACCTCAAATTACCAAAATTCGGAATGAACAAGGAAACATCACAACAGACACGAGTGAAATACAAAACATAATTAGAAGCTATTTTGAAAATCTATACTCCAACAAAACAGAAAACCTCGAAGACATCAACAAATTTCTGGAGACATATGAATTACCTAAACTGAATGAGGAGGACATACACAACTTAAATAAACCAATTTCAAGCAATGAAATAGAAGAGGTCATCAAAAGCCTACCAACAAAGAAAAGTCCGGGACCAGATGGGTTCTCAGCCGAGTTCTACAAAACCTTTAAAGAAGATCTCATTCCAATACTCCTCAAAGTATTCCATGAAATACAAGAGGAGGGAACCCTCCCAAACTCGTTCTATGAAGCCAATATCACCCTGATACCTAAACCAGACAGAGACACATCGAGGAAAGAAAATTTCAGACCAATATCCTTAATGAACATCCACGCAAAAATTCTAAACAAAACTTTAGCAAATCGCATACAAATATATATTAAAAAGATAGTGCACCACGATCAAGTGGGTTTTATCCCAGGGATGCAAGGTTGGTTCAACATTCGGAAATCAATAAATGTCATTCACCATATCAACAGACTTAAAGTTAAGAATCACATGATTATTTCAATAGATGCAGAAAAAGCATTCGATAAAATACAGCATCCCTTCATGCTCAAAACACTAGAAAAAATTGGGGTAGTGGGAACATTCCTTAACATTATAAAGGCCATCTACGCTAAGCCCATGGACAATATCATTCTAAATGGTGAAAAACTGAAAGCGTTCCCCCTAAAAAATGGAACAAGGCAGGGATGCCCTCTTTCACCACTTCTATTCAACATCGTCCTTGAGACTCTAGACAGAGCAATTAGATAAACCAAAGAAATTAAAGGGATACGAATAGGAAAAGAAGAACTCAAACTATCCCTGTTCGCTGATGACATGATTATATATTTAGAGGAACCTGGAAATTCCACCAGAAAACTTTTAGAACTCATAAGTGAATTCAGTAAAGTAGCAGGTTACAAGATCAATGCTCATAAATCCAATGCATTTTTATACATAAGTGATGAATCTTCAGAAAGAGAAATTAGGAAAACTACCCCATTCACAATAGCATCGAAAAAAAATAAAATATTTGGGAATCAATCTCACAAAAGAGGTGAAAGACCTCTACAATGAGAACTACAGAACACTAAAGAAAGAAATTCAAGAAAACCTTAGAAGATGGAAAGATCTCCCATGTTCCTGGATAGGCAGAATTAATATTGTCAAAATGGCCATACTACCAAAAGTGCTATACAGATTCAATGCAATTCCAATTAAAATCCCAATGATGTACCTTGCAGAAATAGAGCAAGCAATTATGAAATTCATCTGGAAGAATAAAAAACCTAGAATAGCTAAAGCAATCATCAGTAGCAAGAGCGAAGCAGGGGGTATTGCAATACCAGATCTTCAACTCTACTACAAAGCAATAGTAACAAAAACGGCATGGTATTGGTACCAAAATAGACAGGTAGATCAATGGTACAGAATAGAGGACATGGACACAAACCCAAATAAAAACAATTTTCTCATACTAGACAAAGGTGCCAAAAATATGCAATGGAGAAAAGATAGCCTCTTCAACAAATGGTGCTGGGAAAACTGGAAAACCATATGCAACAGAATGAAATTAAACCCCTATCTCTCACCCTACACAAAACTCAAGTCAAAATGGATCAAGGACCTCGGAATCAGACCAGAAACCATGCATCTTATAGAAGAAAAAGTAGGTCCAAATCTTCAACTTGTTGGCTTAGGATCAGACTTCCTTAACAGGACTCCCATAGCACAAGAAATAAAAGCAAGAATCAACAACTGGGATAGATTCAAACTAAATAGCTTTCTCTCAGCAAAGGAAACTATCAGCAATGTGAAGAAAGAGCCTACAGAGTGGGAGAATATCTTTGCCAACCATACTTCAGATAGAGCGCTAATTTCCAGAATCTATAAAGAACTCAAAAAATTCTACACCAAGAATACAAATAATCCAATCAACAAATGGTCTAAGGAAATGAACAGACACTTCACAGAAGAAGATGTACAAGCAATCAACAGATATATGAAAAAATGTTCAACATCTCTAGTAATAAGGGAAATGCAAATCAAAACTACCCTAAGATTTCATTTCACCCCAAATAGAATGGCGATTATCAAGAACACAAGCAACAACAGGTGTTGGCGAGGATGTGGTGAAAAAGGAACACTCATACATTGCTGGTGGGGTTGCAAATTAGTGCAGCCACTCTGGAAAGTAGTATGGAGATTCCTCAGAAAGCTTGGAATGGAACCACCATTTGACCCAGCTATCCCACTCCTTGGCCTATACCCAAAGGACTTAAAATCAGCATACTACAGAGATACAGCCACATCAATGTTCATTGTTGCCCAATTCACCATAGCCAGATTGTGGAACCAACCTAGATGCCCTTCAGTTGATGAATGGATAAAGAAACTGTGGCATATATATACAATGGAATAGTACTCCGCAATGAAGAATGATAAAATTATGGCATTTGCAGGCAAATGGATGAAATTGGAGAATATCATGCTAAGTGAGATAAGCCAATATCAAAAAACTAAAGGACGAATGATCTCGCTGATAAGCGGATGAGGACATATAATGGGGGGTGGGAGGGGTTAGCATTAGGGTTAGGGTTAGGTTTAGGGTTAGGGATAAGGAGTGTGGTAAGAATGAAGGAAAGAAGGACTGTATAGAGGGAAAAGAGGGGTGGGAGAGGTGGGGGGGAAGGGAAAAAAATAATGAATCAAACATCATTGCCCTATGTAAACGTATGATTACACAAATGGTATGCCTTGATTCCATGTACAAATAGAGAAACAACATGTATCCCATTTGTATACAATAATAAAAAAAATCTCAAAAAACAAATTTTCCATGAGCATTTAAAAAAATCACATTGAACTTTGGTTTCCTACTTGGAACACATATGGATTTTGAGTTGTTTTTTTCCACCTGGAGTTCATAATTGCCTTTGTTTTTCTTGAATGATGCACCTCTGTAAAATTCTTGGGTGTTTCCATTCTCTTAACTGCACCAGTCATGTGTGGAGACCCCTTTTCTAGACACCTCTTCACCAGAGTCCTTTACTCTCCCTCCTATAGGCTCCTTGCATATATACATTCCAAGTTCTCACTATAATATTTTATTGGTTGTCACCAGTATTTCTTTCTTTTTCTTTGGGTTTTCTAATACTTTCTTTTGTTGCTGTATAGATATATAATTTCCATATAATAAACTGCACATATTTAAATAAATTTGGTGTGTTTTGACATAAGTTATGCCTTCAAAATCCCATCCCACCATGCAAATAATAAACAGTTCCACCCTTCCAGATGTTACTTTATCCTTTTGTCATCCCTTCTTTCCCACATCTTGTCTCTTCATACTTGTCCACCTAATCCATCATTGGGCATCCAGTAATCTGCTTTCTATCTCTATGAATAGATGTTCCAGACTTTAATATAAATGGAAAATACAGTACTTGCTCTTTTTTAT
Organism: Sciurus carolinensis; assembly: GCF_902686445.1. Lineage (NCBI taxonomy): Eukaryota > Metazoa > Chordata > Mammalia > Rodentia > Sciuridae > Sciurus > Sciurus carolinensis. The sequence continues at coordinate 79,267,026 of NC_062215.1, forward strand.
CTGATTTCTTTTACTCGGTATGAACATTTTGAGAATCATATATGTTGTTATATTATCAAGAAGAGTTCATTTTTTTCTGTTACTGAAATGTATTCCATTGTATGTTTACACCATAATTTGTTTATCTATTAACCTGCTCATACACCTCCCCCCACACACATACTTTTGGCAACATATAAAGCTGCAATGAATATTCTTGCATAAGTCTCATGCTTCCATTTATCTTGGGTAAATACTCAAGAGTAGAATGGCTGGATCATATGGTCCGCGTATGTTTACTAACTTTGTAAGAAACTGCCAAACTCTTTCTACTAGTTATATCCTTTAAATTACCACCTGCAGTCTTTTTAATTTTAGATATTATAACAAAGTTATCTCATTGTGGGTTTAATTTGCATTTGGCTAACGATCCATTATTTTGTGCATCTTTTCAAGTGTATAATTTGTAAATCTTTTTTGGTAAAATGTCTGTTCAAGTCTTTGACTCATTTTAAAGTTGGAGTGTTTGTTTTCTTATTGAGTTTCGAGTTCTTTTAAAGATATTTTATTTTATTGTGGTGAGAGCACTTAGCTCAAAATCTCTTCTCAACAAAATTTTAAACATTCACTATTGTTGACTGTAAATATGACATTGTACAGTAGATTGCTAGACTTCAATAATCTTCCTTACTGAAACTTGATGCCTGCTAATTTGTAACTTCCCATTTCCTCTCCCCTCAATCTCTGCCAAACATTCTTCTCTTTAATTCTGAGTCTGATTACAGATGCTCCTTGATTTCTGATGAGGTTACAACCTGACAAAACCATTGTTAAGTCAAGAGTAAATATCGTAAGTAAAAAATACATCTATTATACCTAACCTACTGAACAACCTGGCTTAGCAACAAGTTCATAATATATCCTAGATATAAATCTTTTATCAGATATGTGATTTCTCCAAGTTTGTGATTTATATTTTCCCTTTTTAACAGCATCTTTAGGAAGGAGAAATTCTTAATTTTGACAAAGTTCAGTTAATCCATATTTTTAAAATATATGGATTGTGATTTTGGTGTTTTAGCTAATATAAGATCACAAAGATTTTCTCTTATGTGTCTTCTAGAAGTTTGATAATTTTAGGTTTCATATTTAGGTCTACAATCCATTTTGTGTTAATTTTATAAATGATGTGAGTAATGAATTATTTATCTTTCTTTTTATTTTGTTAAATAGATAGCTGAATGTTCCAGCACTATTTATTAAAAGAGACTATTTTTTCTCCAATGAATTGTTTAGACCCTTGTCAAAAATCAGTTGGTCAAATATGTATAAATGAATATATTTCTGGATTCTCTATTCTCTTCCATTGATCTATTTGTTTATTTCTAAGCTAATATTATTCTGACTATTGTAACTTTACAATAAACTTTGAAGTCAGGTAGTATAAATTCTTCAGCTCTATTTTGCTTCAAAAGCATTCCAATATATCTGAATTTCTGCATAAGTTTTAGAATAAGGTTGTTATAATAATTTATAAAAAAAAGATGTTGGGTTTTTGTTGCTTGAGACTGTGTTGAATTTTTAGATTTGTTTGGAAAGAATTGATATCTTAACAATATTAAATTTTCTGATCAACATTGCATACATCTCTATTTATTTAGGTTTTCTTTGATTTCCCTTGGAAATATTTTTTAATATTCAGTATATCAGCTTTTATACATTTTTGTCAGATTTAGCCTGAAATGTTTTATATTTTTTGATGCCATTTTTATTATTATTTTTTTGTAGTTGTGAATGGACAGCATGCCTTCGTTTATTTTTATGTGGTGCTAAGGATTGAACCCAGTGCCTCACATATACTAGGCAAGTGCTCTGCCACTGAGCTACAGTCCTAGCCCTTGATGCTATTTTTCAGTATTATAAACTTAAAATTTTTTTTATATAGTTTGTTGTTAGTATATAGAAACATAATTGACCTTGATATGGTGATCCTGCATCCTATGTATTGCTAAATTTACTTTTTGGTTTTAGTAAAAAAATTTTTAAAGAATCTTATTGTATTTTTAATAGCCAGTAATTTTGTTTGTGCATAAAAAGAATTTTGCATCTTCCTTGCAAATCTGGGTGCCTTTTTTATTTCTTTTTCTTGCCTGCACTGGCTGCAGTTACCTTGAACAGAATTAGTTGAGATCTGACACCTTTATCTTATTCCTGATCTTAGGGGAAGACAGTCATTTACTATTGGTTTGATGTTAGCTCTAGGTTTTTTTTTTTTTTTTTTTTTTTTTTAAGGTGTTCTTTATCAGGTTGAAAAAGTCCCCTTTATCCCTTACTCAGTGAGATTATTTATTGGGAATTGATATATAATTTTTCTGTACTTATTGAGATGATCATATCATTTTTGTCACAGATTTTTGATGTCTGTTCATGAAAGATATTGTCCTTTTTTTTCTTGCTGTATTGTCTGTGACTAGCTTTGGTATCAGAGTAATAGTGGCTTCTAGAATAAATTCAGGATTAGTCTCTCCTCTGTAACTTTCTGGAAAAGCATTCAAGTTTGGTATAATTTCTTCTTTAAACATTTGACAGAATACTCCTGAAGGCAACTGGTCCTAGAGTTTTCTTTGTGGGAAGGGTTTTTAACCATAAATTCAGTTATTTAATAGATACAGAACTATTGGGGGCTCTTTATCTCGCCTTGAAGATTTCACAGTTTGTGCTTCTAAATAAATTTGCACATTTAACTTATTCTTTGAATTCACTGGCATTAAGTTTTTCATAATATTAACTTACCTTTTTAATATATATAGAATCTGAAGTGATGTCCCCTCATTCCTGATATTGGTATTTTGTTTTTTTATCTTTTTCCTAATCAGCTAGGTTAGAGATTTATACATCTTATTAATCTTTTAAAAGAAATATGTGTCTAGTTTTTTGTTTTCTATTTCATTACTTTTCAATCTGATCCTTATTATTTCTTTTCTCTGCTTAGTCAGGGTTCCTTTTGCTTTTCTTTTCCTAACTTCCTAAAGGGGCAGCTTAGGACATTAATCTGAGACCTTTCTTCTTTCCCACTGTAGTGGGAAAGTTATAGTAATAACTTTCCTATAATTTTTTTTTTGTTTTCATTTTTCATTCAGTTAAAAATACTTTTAATTTTTCTTCTGATTTCTTCTTTGGCCTATATATGCATGTCACACAGAAGTAGAAAAGATCAGTAAGCTATTGTCAAAAAAATAAATGCTGGATTTGTTAAGAGACAGAAACACTAATATTCTCCAAATAATAAACAATGATAAGCAAGCTCAGATATTGTTTAACACTTGATATTCCCAAGAGAAAAAAAAATCCCTTATTCCCTGCTTTCTTATAGAGTAATTGCTAAAATAAAGGAACACAGAATACAAGACTTTTGCCAATGGTTACTTACAAAAATATAAAGTGGATCATATTCTGGGCACACAGTTAAGGTCTCAGGTGGTTTCATATTCAAGATTGAGGATTTTCCAGAGAGCTGAGGTGTGGAGTCCTGTTTGGGAAGGGCTATGATGGTGGTGACTTCATCCTATACATATGAGGACCAAGAGTGGCCTGTTAGTCTTGTTGCTAGGACAACAAGGAAAAGTGAGAGAAATTCTTGAAGGTGGGGACATTTTACCTCAGCTCCTTGCTTCAGGGCTCGAGCAAGTTTTTGGGGTTTGTAACTTGTTGAAGAATCATGGACTGAGAATGGCTGATAACCCTTAATTTTGTACAGCTGAGGAACCTGAGGGTGAAAGAAGACAACTGATTGAATATCCTCAAAAGTACCATTTGGTGGGAATCTGCCTCTCAACACAGCTGTCAGTGGTGAAGGTGAAATAGGCGCACACTGTAGCCATCGGTTATGGCAACCTTTGGACCAGCACTGGAAAGGCATTAGGGCCCTATTTTAGGTCACATCAGTGTTCATGACTACTTTCTCGTACCGCAGGACTTAACTGTGGAAACACATCAAAATATTTTCATTTTCAAAAGCACAAGTGGTCATATGCCTCAAGATAAGGCTGACTAACTTGTGTTCAGTTCGTCTTGTGGATTTTTTTCTTTTTGGGGCACTAGGGATTAAGCTCAGGGGTGCTCCACCACTGAGTTACAGTGCTTCCCTCCCCATTTAAATTTTGAGACAGGGTCTTGCCAAGTTGCTGAGGCTGACCTCGAATTTTTGATCCTCCTGCCTTAGCCTCCTGAGTCTTACAGGCATGGGCCACAGTGGCAGCTTCATCCTGTTTTGTCTTGAAGTTTCTAACAGATGTAGCTGAGGTACTTCATGTAAGAGGGCATGTCTCCATAGAGTAGAGACCCTGGTTTCTGTAGCCACGTTAGGGGAAAAAAATCTCTAACATACTGTCAAATAAAAGCAGAAAAATGCTCAGTATGACCTATAATAGATCAAAACTAATAAAATAATTCAATTCAAGAATACTTTGTTCACTCCACATATGAAAACTAAATAATTATTTAAATAATTTTATGATAGGTCTGACCTGCAATTTGAAGAAGGAATAGCTCTGCTTGATTTGAACATCTGAAGGCTTAATTGGGACTAGTCCAAGACCGTCAGGAGCCTAAAAAGTGAAAATAATGGGGAGAAAAAAGGAAAATCAACTCTAAGCAAAAGCAGATAGGCTTCTATTTCCATCGCATTTTGAAACTTTAATCGAACAGATCTACTCTCGAAGCAACCGTTCTCATGACCACAGTTGCCACTTGATCTCTGGGACACAAAGGCAGCCCTTGTCATCCCCTCTTTATGTATCTCAGAGTATGTGAGTCAAGTAGTGTCATGGAGGCTACGAAATATTACCTGGAACCCCCGTTGTTAGGTCCTGCTGACGGAAACAAGAGTCAGGGTCCGTTTCCTCATGTGTTGCCTTGACTCAGGGTCACAGGACCTTCCCTGGCAGCCTGCCTCCAATGACAGGTTGAAGCCAAGGTGCAAAGGCAGGGTCCTCTCACCCCAGACCAGTTTCAGAGCTCCCCGTGGCCTCAGCGGAGGCCTTTGCCAAAATAGATGGCAGTCCTACTTCTCTGTCCACTCCTGTTCCCTGTGCCGGCCTTTCAGAGAGGCTGGTTCCCAGAGTACTTCCTGCATGCTCATCTGCCACACTCAGAGAACCTGGAACAGGGCCTGGCTATGATAGGAATTCAATAAATACCATACTTCACCTAGTCCGAGACACTACCATTCAATTAATATGATGCAATGTTACTATGATATCATTTGTAAGACATTTCCCAATTTCAGAGATGCTAAATGTAAAAAAAAGTGCATCTTAGAATTGATGAAATACTATATTTATGGGAGAAATTGATAAATTCTTGTTATAGACAGGCGTGCTGAGCTCTCCATTTTTCATCAACCCTGAACAGCAGAGAAGTCCCAGCAGCACTAACTAAATAACAAAGGAAATGTGCAAGCTTTGACCTATTCAAAAAAATGGGGCGGGCTCCATGGCACCCTGATGGCTTCTTTTCACCCCAGCACCCTTTTTGCTCCATTGGTTATCGAGTGTCAGATAATTCTTATCATGTGAACATCACAGATTGTGATCATCACAGATTTGTTATTTCCTAGGAATTAAATAGTATAATTTTTAAAGTCACTTAATTATAAAAATCAGAAACATGAAATTTCTAAAATTTTCCCTATAATTCTTGAGTAAATTAATCTGAAATATTTTGGAATATAAATAGCAGGTTTATTCTTTAAAATTAAAAATCATTTTTTACATGCGCTTTGCAATAAGTATTTCAGCACACATTTTAGTACTGTGAATTTGAGCAACATTGTGTGATTAGTTATGTGATCTTGTACCTGTTTCCTCATCTGTAAAACAATAAACCTACCACATAATAGATTCATTGAAAATTAAATGAGGTCATACACCTGAAACACTTGGATTAGGTGCAACTTAAGTTAACTGACTATTATTTTTATTATAATGCATTATTGTGCCTGTGAGGGAGTGAAATTCTGAGTCTGATGTGTTAGCTTGTCAGATTCTGGGATAAGAATCTTCTTTACTAGGTTGGGCCCAGACCTAGGGACTACTGTTCTGTCAGCAGAAGGCCCAGCTGAGCAGAGCCTGCCTCCCCAGGCCAGGTGGTCCTTTCTGTCCTTATCTGCCCATCTGCTCTTCAGCCTGATTCCAGAGTAGCTGGGTAGGACTCAGTGCCCATGCTGGGTTCCAGTCTGGGTTACCAGGGAGCTCTGCACAGGTATACAGCTATACTAGGCGTATCAGGTATACCAGAAGTACCAGGTAAAGAGCAGGTGGCAGTAGATGGTCTCCAGTTTCCCACTGGTCATAATTTTCTGGGCACAGGTCTCCCCCGGAGGTCTTCTGAGGAGGCGAAGGGGGTGAGGCTGGGCTTTTCCAATAATGTGCCCTACAACCGTGAGACCATGCCTGGCCCCCACCCCACAGCCTTATGGTACCCACCAGCTCCTTGTCACCCTGGGGAGGGCTATAGGATGGGAAGGCAAAAGGCAGCACGTTGTTGGATGACACTATGAACCGGCAATCGTCATGAGTGGTTCGTGGCAGCAGGTATCTGGAATGCTTGTCTACGGGGAAAATCAAAACAGTACTTCACTGTTCTTAAGGTATTTTTTTTTTTTTTTAGCAAAACTACCATTTTTAGTTGCACATTTATCACATGCCATTTCAAAAAGAATATTTATGTATATATATCTATATCTATATCTATAGATATGCATATATAACATCTATTTCCATTTTTAGTTCTCCTGTATTCTTTACCTCTATTTTATTTTTTTGCTTCAAAAACTATAATTCTTTTAAAAACTTTTATGAACTAATATTAATTATATATGTTAGTGAGGTTCAGTGTGATGTTTTCACGTGTGCATATAGAATGCACTCACAAAATCTGACCTCCCCTTTTCTCCTTTCTCCTCCCCACCCATTCCCAATCCTGAGTAATCACTGTTCTACCCCCTGAAACTCTTAATTCTTAAATAAAATATTTCTGATGAATTCAACAAAAAAGAAGTTCAAAGAAAAACAATTTTATAGATGATCATACACGATTTCTGGGTAAATTTCACTTTTTCTTCATTAAAAAGGAGGTAATTAGAAACCTCAATACCAGAAATAAAAATAATGTAAGATGTAGAAAAGAATAGCTAAAACACTATACGATGTTTTGGGAATCTAAGTGCACATGTGAATCTTGGCGGAGAGGTTAGAGGATGTGGTAAGTACTCAGTCTCAGGCCAGGCGGGGAGGAAGGCCTGCGGAGAGCAGGGCCGCCTGTGGACCTGCATATGAGTTGTTATGGTTTGAATGTGAGGTGTCCCCCAAACTCCTGTTAACTCCAGGAACATTAAGAAGCACAATAATTAGATTATGAAAGCTGTGATCTAATCAGTCCATTCTAGTTTCAGTGTACTGACTGGGTGTAACTGTAGGCAGTGGGGCATGGCTGGAGGATATGTGACAACTGAATCAAGACATGAGAGTGGCATGAGGAAGGGACCATGAGCCAGGGGAAGGTGGCAGCCTCCAGAGGTTGGAAAAGGCAAGGAAATGGATTCTCCAGGAAGCCTCCAGAAGGAACCAGCTGCTGACAACTGGATTTTAGGCTTCTCCAGAACTGTGAAAAAATAGATCTGTGTTGTTTGAAGCTATTACACTTATGGTGGTTTGTTACAGCAGCAACAAGAAACTAATACATGCAATTTATGAAAATATATGTATTTTTGCCAAAGCTAATTTCATTATAAAGGAGACTTGAGCTCAGAGGGGTCATGGGTTTCAGCATTGCTATTCTTCACAGCTACACATTACCTTGTGCTATTGATTGTCTTACTTGCATGAGCCTTCTCATTATACTATCTCTGTCCATTTCACGAAGAGCAATTAGCATATTGAGTAACCGCCGCTCGAACAAGATCTTGAATTGGAAAGAAGAATGATCTCAAATTACTAATTGATAATGTTGAATTTGACAGTCAATTTAATTCACTTTTCCCAATCACAATTAAGGGCAGAATTCACAGGGAGAACTAAGGGGAATTCATGGGGAGAGTGGCAAGCTTCCCAGGACTGAAGCCACAGGAACTTCAGGGTCTAGTGAATAAGGACTAGCCTGGACACTGAAAAAGATATCAGGTTGTCATCTGGTCTTGGCCCACCCGATTTATGAGCCCTGAGTCTACATTCTTCTTCTGGATGTACCTGAAGAGTAATGCTCCACGTGCTGTTTACATAGGTGATTCTGCAGCCACAGGGTTGGGACCACTGCAGTGCTGCCTACACCAGCAAGCTTTGCATTCAGAGTGCTGCTGCTGCAGGGGAGGGTCCCCCGTGCACATCACTATGGCAGAAGGGATCGTTCCTTCCATGAAAAGCGCTCCTTTCTGTTCTCTAAAGAACTCTTTCATCTAACAAATATGAAGTGGCTACTTTGTGCCCAGCTCTGTGCAAGTCTCTGGAGAGACAGTGAGGAGCAAAGACGTGTCCTGCCCTGTGTGGGGCTGACATTGCAAAGGTGTGTGTGTGTGGATGACGGTAAACGCTTAGATGAATGCCACGTGAGATAAGGGGCGACCGCGCGAGGGCATGACTGAAGAGGCTGATGGCGGGTGGCGAGGGAAGGTTTCTCTGAGCAAGCGAGCCTCGAGGTTATGAGGAGAAGATGGTGATGGAAGGATCTTGGAGAGACTTCTGAGCAAAGGAACCAGCCAGTGCAAAGATCCTGATGCAGGAACAAAGGGAAAGAGCTTATGGCACAGAGAAGACTTCAGTGTGTTCTTACAGTCTTGGTTAACAAAAATGTGCATTAATGCTGACTGGGATGGGAAGCTCTTGGAAGGTCTTAGCAGGGGAGTGGTATGGTCAGCTGTAAGCTTTGCAGATATTCCTCTGACTGTACTTTGGAAGACCTGTGACTGTGGTCCAGGTGAGAGATGCTGGGCTGTGGCTAGAACTAAGGAGATGGTAAGAGCAGTGTTACTGGCACAGAGAACTGACAGTGCCTTCTGGGGCATGCGAGGAAGAGAGTGAGCCATCACTCGGAACAAAGCACATCCCTCCAGGTTGGCGGGCTCTCTGCAGAGGGACTGGGGAGCACACCAGTCTCTTGCTGGTGTCTGCACACGGTCAACAGCTGTGCCTTCCTCCCTCTGAGTACAGCCCTGTGCCGCCTCTTTCTTCCCTTCCCCAAGCATCCTGTGGCTACCTCTGCACATATACAGACAACGGGAACAGCAGGGACGCTGGTTCTGCAGGGCTTCGGAGGTAGTGAGGAGGTCACCCAGTGCTGTGAGCATAACCAGTCCAGGCTGAGTACTGCCTGAAGGACGGCCCGCAGCAGAAACTTCTGGAGTCCCTTAGACACGGTCACTCATTTCATCTTCACAGTAACCCATGAGTAACCTAGGTCTTGGTGCTATTGAGTTCAGACGAGGAAACTAAGGCACAGAGGTCGTGTTACTTATCCAAGTTCAGAAAGTTCACGAAGTAGCACCAGGAATTAAGTGCAGACAATCGGGCTCCAGAGCCTAGGTGTTGTGGTTTGGATTTTGAATGTCCCCAACTCTCAAAGCCTGTATGATAATAGCCTCTGCCTGTGGCACTGTTGGGAGGTGGTGGAACTGTTAGGAGGTGGGGCCTAGTGGAAGGAAGTAGGCGATTGGGGGTATAGCCTTAGGGGGATATTGGGACTCTGGTCTCCTCTTCTTTTTCTCGCTCTGCTTCCCAGTTGTCCTGAGATATGCAACTCTGCCATGCACTCCCTGCCATGACGTTCTGGTCACCACAGGTGCAAAGACAATGGAGCCAACCCACCATGGACGAAAATCTCTGAAACTGTAAGCCAAAATAAATCTTTCCTCTTTATAAAGTTGCTTATCTCAAGTGTTTTATCACAGCAACAGAAAGCTAACTAACACACCATATCTTAATCACTGCTCTCCCTTGCTTGAGGTGTGGCTCTGTCCCATAGGGAAGCCACACTTGAAGGGCAGCATAAGAACTCTGCAGGCAGCATAAAAAGCAAGGGGCACCGATGTGATCTTTAAGTGTAGTTTCTTGGAAGACAGGTAGACTTGAGCTGGCCCAAAAGTCAGGTGTGGATCCAAGGCATAGAGATGGAGAGGCAAAATGGTGAGGCATAGAAACATGGGTTCAAAGCTGGGAATGAGCACAATGTGTCTGGAAGATGATGGTGACAAGAGAAAGGACGGGGGCAGCTGAAGAGGGATGACTGCAGTCAGACCTTACACCCTTTTTTGGCACTGCAGGCCAGAAGTCTTCATTTTATCCTCAAAAAGGAAGCCACTAGAGGCTAGAGATATACTGGGTGGAAGACCAGCATGAATGAGGGTTAAAACCACAGTTAGGAGATGATGCCTTTGAAGGGGAAACCATAGCCTGGTGTCAGAGGCAAGGTCCCACTGGAGTTTTCAGTTGTTCTCTTTGGATAGAACCAAAATCCCATTGTTTTAGAGTTATATGGACCCAGCAATTCCACTTCTAGGTATTAAAAGAGAATTGAAAACATGTGTCTACTAACTTCTGCACAAATATTTGTATCAGCATTGCTCATAATACCCAAAAGGTGAAAACAACTGGAATGTCTATCAGTAGATGAATAGGTAAAATGTGATCTATCCAAACAATGGAATACTATACAGCCATAAAAAGGAATGAAGTACTGATACAAGCTGCAACACTAGTGAACTTGAAAACAGGTTAAGTGAAAGAAGCCAGCTACAGAAGGCACATGTTGTATTATTCCAAATAAGTAAAATGTCCAGAAATGGCAAATCCAGAGGGATGGAAAGTAGATTCGTGGTTGTTAGGGGATGGGGGAAGGAGAGAATGGGGAGTGACTGCTAATGGGTACTGAGTTCCTTTCTGGGGTGATGAAAATGTTCTAAAATTAGACGGTGATGATGACTTCCAGACTCTGTGAACATGCTAAAAACCTACTCAGCTGGACACGGTACAAGGTGATTTTTATAGTGTGAATTGTGTTTCAATTATGTTGTTATTTGAAAAAGTCCATTGATTGATTTCTTTGTGCTGATGATGAAACAAATAAAAAATTCCCACCTTGTTCTGAGACTCACCTTGCGTGCTGCTTGTTGAAATCGCTTTTGCGCCCTGAACCTGACAAACCAATTATTATTTATGAGTGGATCAAAATGAGGGTGATATTCTGGCATATCCTGCAAATATAAAGCATAGGCCTATTTTACATTTTAATTCTAACATCTGACCTAAGCTTTTAATAAAAATGTTTTAGAGTTTGAACCTAAGTTATTATTTGTTCTTTCATTTAGTGAGCATTTATTAAGCACTTGGTAGTGGACACAGCATTATGGGGAACACTTCTGGAATTGGGGGTCAGAAGAGGAAGACAGGGTTTGGGCTTTAATAATCTGGGTGTCTAGTTAGGGCAACCCAAGCAGACGCGTGTGACTGAGGAAGAAGAATAAAGTCAAACAGAAATGAGTCCCACGGGCAGGGGCTGGCACTGTGTCCAGAGGAAAAGCAGACTGAGGTCCCTGGCTGGGAAGGAGGGCACTCTGCTCAGCCCTGTGGGCCTGCCATGTCCTGGGTCCAGTGTGCACAGGCCGGGGACTGAACAAATAGGACAGAGTGCCTGGCTCACAGGGGCACTGGAGTTGCAGGCTTGGTAGGCTCTTGAGCAGGAAACAGCATGACGAAGACAGTCTCCAGAGGTGGATCAGTATCACACTGGCCTATGCAGGAGTGGCCTGGGGTGGGCGGGGGTGAGGTGGGGCAGAACTGCGGGATCAAAGTGAGACTGGGAGGCTGGACTTGGGGATGGCCTTGTGGAAGAGCTCCTAGCTAGACTCTGGCTAGATTCAGTGAGGGGGAGGAAAAAGAGGTAAAAATAATTCAGATGCAGCAAGGCTCCTAGAGAAACGTGAGAGTGAGAGAGGGCGCGGTTGCGAAGAACGTTTCCATTGCTGAAGGTGGGGTCTTAACTGGAAACTGTCACGTGATGGAGTCAGGCTACAGTCCCCATTTTACACTTGAGGGCACTAAGGCATCATGGCTAAGAGGCTTGTCCTGGGTCCCCTGGGTCCCCTATCAATCACAACTCCAGCTTCTGACTTCCGATCTTGCCATCTTCTCACCAAGATGAACAGAGGTTAGGGACCCACCTTGAGCACCTGCAGACCGGGTCAGAGACCACAGGGAATCAAAAAAAGAGACCAAGAAAGGAAAAGCAGAAGTGCAGGAAGAGAAGCCACAATACGACACTGTCAAATTCAAGAGAAACGCGATGCTTCACTTGCAAGTGCATAGATAAAAAACATTCTGGAAGCATATGAACGACTATAGCTACCTCCTGGTAAAGGAACTTCTATAAAATTTCTTAAGGTTTTTAAAATAAGCATTTAAAGAACTGTCAATAGTTAGATTCCAAAGAAAGGAAAATCACTCACCTCTTCTAGATCGCGAATAAGGCGTTTATGGTTAATTTCTGTCTTGAGTCGTTCATATTCCTCATTTGGAACAGGTTCTTCTCTATCGATCTGTTTTTTTTTTTTTTTTTAATCATAAAAAATAGTAGAGTTGAAAACAATGCACGAAACTTTGTTTCTCTTTAAAACTCACAGAAACGCATTGAGCAACTGATTAAATCCATTTGTGAAATTCTGGCTGGGTGTGGGGGATACACCAGCAGGTTAAAATGCTCATTATAATTACAGTTACTATTTAGACACACTAAGCTTTTATGGAAGCACAGACTCAAAAAACATGCATATATATATGTCTATGTGCACACACACACACACACACACACATATGTAAAATTAGGGTTAGTGACTCTGGAAATGATTTCTAAGGCACTTAAAATTCACAGAAAGGATTTTAGGAAACCATGAAAGGACTGGAGAATGTAAAATACAGATTTCATTAGGAAGAAATGTCCCAGGTTTAAAGCTCCTCCGCGTTGATTATCCACGTGCCAGGTCTTAACCAAGGCACACATGACTCCCCGCTCCTGGGTGGTGGAGGCTGGTGGGTATTTCTGACTGGACAGTGACTGGACCTTCCTGGAGCAGTGTCCCCAGGCTGCTCTCCTCCCCACCTCCCTCTTCTCGAAGGCCCTGGACCCTGTTTCCTAATCCCAGGAGCCATGGGTGACTCCAGGGGTGGGCTGGCGGAGCTGGACCGGTGTCTGTACACACCTGCTCCAGGGAAAGGGGACTGTGCGCACTGTGAGTCGTGTTCACTTCTGATTCTCTCTGGGTTCTATTACTTGTTGGTTAGGTAACCCGGAACACTATATGGGATCTTAGGTACACTGTTAACGGTCATTTAAAAGACTTGATTGGAAGAAATTTATTCACATTAATACCCTATTCTGAAATAGAATGGGAGTGCTATCGTCACCAGGGTGGTGAGCTGTCTATCTGATTTGCATGTATCAGTAGGTTGAGTTTGAGACCATGGACCTCAAGTTCAAAATTCAGAGTTCATGGGAAAAGACTCAGATGCCCCCTACCCATCACTAAAAGTAAAATAAAACAGGCATTTTGAAGGAGGGATTGTTAAAAAGGTTGGTAGCTAGAATAAAGGACCAGGTTATTTCTCATATCTTTATTGAGACTCTGTTTACTTATTGTGGACAATCCGAATTTAACATTGTCTGTGGTCTCCCTCCGCACAGGCTCCTTACCCTTGAGGCTTTGTGCCATCGGCTATGATGTCAGCTCCCTCTGCCTGCCCCCATCTCTTTTTCTCAGCTTTCTGCCATAAGCTCAGACCTCCCAGTGTTCCTTGCTGTGGGGTCACCTGACAACCCTCAGCTGCCAGACTAAATCCCTTGAACATAGGACACAGGGTCCCTGCAGCTCTTGGTCTCCTGTAACCCACAGCTTCATCCTCCTGCTTCTTCTGGCGACTGACACTAAGCCCTGACTGCTCCTCTCCTATACACGCTGGCAGTCACGGCTTAACTGCTCATGGTGACCTGGCTGTGGCATGTCTGTATCACCTTCATCTTTAACAAAGATAGAAAATAGCATTCCATGGTGGGGTTGACAGAAAATACTAGATATTGTGTTTTAAAAATAGCTTGCAAAGAATCTGAACCACAGAAGCAACAACACTTAAATGGCAATCTCAATACATATCTTTCCTAAATATGAAGATTTATTAATGTAGTAATTTTATACTCTTTTGTTTGTCCTGTGAAAAATAAAGGCAGATTTATCCAAACATCTGGTTTGGACTCCAAATATAGGAAGAAGAATGAGATATCTGACAAGACATGCTTTCCCTGCTACTCTGAGGCCAGGCTAGTTTCCCTGGAGCTCATACTGTTAAGCCCAGGATCTGTTATGAAGTGAACTGGGTCTCTCACAAGTCATACACCAACACCCTAATCTCCTGGATCCCAGCATGCGACTGTATCTTGAGGTAGGAACCGCAAGAAGCAATCAGCCAAAAATGAGGTCATTAGAGTGGGTCCTAATCCAACATGACTTGTGTCCTTGTAGGTGGAGAAGATTCGAACCCAGACACACACAGAGGGGTGACCATGTGAGGACATAGCAAGAAGACAGTGTCTATGAGCCAAGAGGGAGGATTTATCCAAAAGCTAATCCAAAATAAGTGTGGGGGGGATAAAAAGAATAGAAGAAAGATCAGAGGAGTAGACAAAGGGAAATGAAAGAAGGGAGGAGGGATGGGATAGGGAAAGCCCTGGAATGAATCCAGTCTAACTTTCCTATGTACACGTATGAATATACCACAGTGAACCTCGCCATCATGCACATCCACAAGACACTAAAAAATCTCTAAGTAAATAGCAGAAAGATCAGTAGTAGGGGAACAGGAGGGAGAAGGAAGGGAAGGGGAAATACTGGGGACAGAATTGTAATTAGTTTAAGCCACCCAGCCTGTGATTCTTTGTTACAGCTGCTGAGCAAACTCATACACTCTGTGAAGATTCTGCAAGTCCTACTGGTTAAGTCCAAACCCCTCAAACATGGAGCACCAGCCGAGTTCTGCCTACTTTTGCCCATGTATGTCCTGTGCTTCAACCACTATGGACATGTCCCCAGGGTTCACTGCTCCTGTCCTCATGCAATTTCTACCTCCATGCCACAGTAAGGTCCTGGGTGTTGCATAGTCCCATGGTTTCTGTCCCTGAACCATATCCCATGTCCCTCAACTCTACCTCACCCTCTCTGCTCAGTCCCTTTGAGTCTCTGACTTGGTACCCTCACTTGAATCTGGCTCTGATGTGGCTCCCAAGCACCTGAAGGATCTTTTCTTCATGTCCCTTAGATTACAGAGCAGTTGCACATATGCCCAGAATTACAGCTTGAGTCTGAGCCTCCATCTGACTGCGCAAGTCCTCTATCCTAATTCTCAACATTGTACTATGTCTTTCCAAGTAGAAGAGTTCTCTCCTTTCTGGCTTCTGCATCCTCTATGATACTCAGTAAAGGTCTCTTTTAGCATTTATAGCCACACTTGGTTTAGAGTTAACAATTCACTTGTCACCAACCTCCTCCCCTCTCAACTCAACTTCACATTTTCTTTCTCCTGGTTTGGTATCTTGCATATAAGAGGATTTCAAAATATTTAGTGAACAAATAATTTCAAATGAGCAGTAATTCTGACCTTGTATTTGGCCTTGGCTGCTTGCCGCTCTTCATTAAGCTCTCTTCTAAGTTTGAGAGATACATGATCTTTACCAAGGTGCACCTGCCTGGAGAGAAAAATCCAAGTTTCAGAAGCCATCAGAAAATGCTTCAGCTTTCGGAGGAATGGCTGTCTTTGCTCCATTCCACAACTCAAGAGGGTGCTAAGGCATTGTTGGAGGCACGCTGAGGGAGACGCCGTAGAGGCTTCGACATCTCGAAGATGAATAACATGTCCCGTGAAATGACACTTATCTTCTAGTGACACATGTTAAATTGTTCATGAATAAAAAGATCTGGATGCGTGACATCGTTATCCATTAGGGGAATGCAAATCAAAGTCACATAGCACACCACCGCCTGCCCACTGCCATGACTAAGATAATAACAATGATTTTAAAATAGTGGAAAACTGCCAACATTGCTGAGGCTGGGGACCAACAGGAGCCCTTGTAGATGGCTGGTGAGAATGGAAAATGGTGTGGCCACTCTGGAAAACAGTTTGGTGGCTCTTCAAGAAGAGTTACTGTGGACATGGTAATTCCAGTGCTAGGTATATAACCAAGAGAATTGAAAAGATAGGATCAGATGAAAAACTCACATACACATGCTTATAGCAGCGTTACTCACAATGCGGAAAAGTGGAAACCACTGAAATGTTCATTAACTGATGAATGAATAAACGAAATGTGATATGTCCATACAATGTTATGTTAATGATAGAATGTATATTCATAATAATGTATTTATTATAATACAAAGGATATTTAGTTATAAATAGGAATGAAGTACTCACACATGCTGTGATATGGGCGAACCTTGAAAATGTGTTCAGTGACAGGAGCCAGTCACAAAAGATCATGAATTATATAATTTCACTTACATGAAACATCCAGAACAGGCAATTCCTAGGCTAAAAAGTACATGAGTGATTGCCAGGGGCCCTAGAGAGAAGGGAATGCACGGTGACTGCTAATAGGTTTGAGGTTTCATTTTTGGAGTGATAAGAAGGTTCTGGAATTAGGAAGTGGGGAAGGTTGCACAACACTGCGAATATACTTAAAATGTTTGTATTATACACTTTAATGGAGAATTTTATATTATGTGAATTTATCACAATTTAAAAAATTTAAAAATCTAGTATGTAATATGTCCAGTATGGAACCTGGGACATGTCCAAAATACAAAATAGCTATGATATTAAAAGTGATGTGTGTGTGTGTGTGTGTGTCTGGAGAACTGTTGTAGATTAAAAGAGACTGAAGTCACAAAAATGAAATACAAATTGTATGACCTTTGATAAGACCCTGGATGCCAAAAATATCCCAGGTATAAAGGCCATTATCTGGGTAAGTGTGCCAATCAATTACTTGATCACATTATTCCATGGGTGTCAGGTCCCTTGGACATGACTATGGTGATGTCAGAGAATATCCTTGTTCTTGGGAGTTACAGGTGAATGTACTTTTGGGTGAAGCTTTCCAATGTCTGCAACTTAACTCCAAACAGCTCAGCAAAAAAAGCACGTGGGTGGTGTGTGCATGTTAGTGGGAATGCCCTGTGTGCAGAGTGTAAATGTGGCTCAGTGCTAACAATTCATGAACTGTGGCCAAGGGTATCGCTGGTTATTTGCAGGTTTAAAATCTTTCAACATGAAATGTTGGGAAAATAACATTAAGTGGACAGCACAGCATTCAGAAGGTGGTTTGCAACGGAATTTCAAGTATGTTACAAAGAAGCATAGAAGGAAGGAAAGGCACGGGTCTTAATAGGGGTCACTGCAGAGCCGTGGCATTGATTTTTTCCCTTCCTTAATTATAGTTTTTTTCTTGGACTGGGGATCGAACTCAGGGACACTTAACCACTGAGCACATTCCCAGACCTTTTTCATTTTTTTAATTTTGAGACAGGGTCTTGCTAAATTGCTTAGGGCCTCCCTAACTTGCTGAGGATGGCTTTGAACTCTCAATCCTCTTGCTTCGGCCTCTCTAGTTGGTGGGATTACAGGTGTGCACCATTGTGTTTGACTTCTTTCTTCATAGCTTTACAAAGACATTTTTTCAGGTTTCCTACAGTGACAATGTATCCATTTTTTTTGTATCCATTTTTTATAATAGGAAAAACATTTTTAAAAACAAAATCTTCAGTTACTTGGAGCGTTTCCCATTTCACTGAGGCCGGACCAAGAAGACAACTTTAAGCTGAAACAGAAGGGATTTTCATCAGAAACAAAAGCCATGTTTCCATTAAAGTAGGGCCTCAGCCTGGTAGACACCTTTAGAGTCTTTAAGGTAGGGGTGTGTTCTCATGTGTGTGGGAAGTGTGGAGGCTGGATGTGGATTAGGCAGCCTCTTAAGTACACTTTCCAAGAGACTCTTTTCTGGCTCAATTCAAGAGTCTCTAAAGTTTTCTTTAGAGCCAGGTGAGGGGGCACACACCAGTAGTCCAAGTTACTACTTGAAGAGGCTAAGGCCGAAAAATTACTTCAGCCCAAGGAGGTCAGGGCCAACCTGGGCAACATGGCAAAGAGTCTCAAAAAGAGCAAATAGAGTGCTCGGCCCTGGGTTTAATCCCAGCACCACACACACAAACACATACACACACAAAAAAAAAGTCAAAAAAATAACAAGCAAGGTTACTTTAGCTAGATCTGTGCGTGTGGACATGCCAGGTATGATCTGGTTTAAAAAACTCACTTTGATCACAGAAAGACAAGCACTCCTAGTCTGAATTTTAACCACCAGGGACCCCTCCCTATCCCCCACAACTGCTGAACTTTCCAGGTCTCTGGGGCACACAACACAGGGCACAGGGTCTCATGGTCAGGGAAGAGGTGATGGGATAGATTTGTCTTGGAGTGTGCACATGGGGGGTAGCAGTGGCTGGCAGGGAGAGGGTCCCAGCCTCTCCCACAATTCACTCTGGTTTTGTGCTGTGACCACGCTTAGCAACCAAAATGGGTTGGTCACATTAATTTCTCCTAATAGAAACTCATTCTGAAAGAGAAAGACCAGTGGAGGAGAGAGACTAATCAAATTTTCCAAAGGGTATAAAAATGTATAAAAATGTAATAACATTTCATTATATCTCATGTATAAAAGGCCATCTCCTAAAAACAATCACACTGCCACTTTGATATAAATAATTGCTCAGTATTTACCACTTGAGGTGATTTTCCATCTCTTCATGAGCAATCTGTCTGACTTTCTGTTCAAAGAGCGCCTCCTTCATCTGTCTTGTTTTTGAAACCCCAGTGCCTTGGTCCAGAACTGAAGGCAGGAGCAGACAACGATGAGATCAGTAATCAAATCAGAATCATTTGCTGAGAGCAAAACACATTTCTAACGGTGAAGCATAACAGGGATCTGGGTTTTTTTATTGTTCATAAATAATAAACGTGACAAGAAATAATTCTTTCTTATGTTGCCCTGGGGCTGATTTATGGTGGATCAACCGGTTACCTTCTTTTAATTCTTTAATCTTCATTTTTCCTGGTTCTTGGTTTAAAACAGTTGCTACAGCAAATGGATTTGATAAATCTACTGGAAATCTCAGGTTCTGGTACTCAATTTCCTGAGAGACCGAATGGGCAGGAAAATTAGTTGTCTGGCTTCTCCATCACTCACTCTCCATCGCATCAGGAATGATGCCCCCACTCTACCTTCAGTTTTGGAGGCCTTGTCTTTGCTGGTCGTCCATGGAAATTTATATGTGTCATTGTTTTTTCTGAAGGAACACTGACTTTCTTGGAAAGAGTATTTAATCTTTTGAACTCTTCCAATCTATATTTGAAAACACATATTAAATTAGTATATAAGCCAATAACTCAAGGTTTCTATTTTTATGTTCCTTCTGATAATATCATGGCTTGCAGTCCATTATTATATCTAAACTGAAAATAAATCTGCATACCCAAACAGTGGTCTATTAAAATAAATGCAATGTCAGCATTTTACCCCATAATCATATATATCAGAATAGTTCATGAATGGTTGTTTTTCTCTTGCATTCTTAAGGAATATAATGAGTGGAAAACAACATGCTAAAAGTGTTCTTCTGCTCTAGTGTAATTTATTTCTAGGCTACTGGTTTTCAACAACTAAATTTATTACATTTTAAAAATTGTACTTTGATTAATCTTCTTGGTAAAAGAATGATTATTCCCATTATTGGTAACAAGATTGTCCAAAAAGAGAGTCAGACTAAGGTTTGGGATCTTCTGTAACTAAAAACTGACTTTTGATATACACAGGTAGAGACAATGCAGATAGCAGCCTGCAGAATCTATTTTGATGATTTATTATGAGATATTATAGTCAGAAATGCTATTTCTTTAAGCAAGAATGTGTGTACCCTTGTTTTCCAGGATGAACACTTATTTTCCAGAAACATTTCAGGAATTAGGTAAGAACATATTAATATGCTGATAGTCAATGTGCACTGGCTGAGCACCGACTGCCTGGTGGCATTACATGGAACACATGCTGGCCATCTCACATTCAACAACCCCCTACGTGAGAGTGTCCTTAAGGGCCATTGCATGGGAGCACCTGTCCTCTGGTAAGATGCACATTGACTAACATAGTTCCATGTCAAGCGTCAGGGCTTAGCTAGAGTGTGAGCTAAGGCTCAGTATCCTCATCTCAACACAGCTTTGACATCATCCATGCTATAAATATTGGGAAACTTTTGTGGGGGTGTCAAGAAAATAATCTCCTAAAGATCCCTAATTGTTAGTGTTGGTGATGGAAATGAGTCTAAGAACATGATAAACCAGAGTTACAAATAGAATTTGGCAGTGTCAAAATAAGGACATGAGTAAGTCAATCATCTCATCCCATACGGAAACAAAGAAAGCAATCTAGGAAAATTGCAGGGAACACTACAGTCAGTATAACTTTTCTCCTGCTGTGGTGGAATTTATGTTACAGTATCATTTGCAGTTTGGAGAGACATGCAGGTCTTGAGTTACACTTCTTGAAAATGTCAGCAGTGCACTAAAAAAGACAGTAAACCCTGGCTTGGAAAGCAAAGCATACTTGCTTAGAAATAGTGTGTATGCCTGCTTTTGGATGGTGTTTCTATCATACCATGCTCTCATGCATTTAAGAGCACACCTGGGCTGGGGAGCAGTGAGTTCTTGGTATGTATGAGGTCCTGGGTTTGATCCTCAGCACCACAAAAATAAAAAGAAAATAATAATATATTTATGGGATAATATAAAAATAAAATTCCACTCAAGTGATGCCTTCAAGAAAGTCACTTGAGTACAGAAGCATGTGACTTGAGATGCAAATGGCATTTTGCTTTCAGTCATCTGACATACTGGGAAAATTTGTAGTTTTATTTGAACCAATTTTATTTATTGCCTGAGTGATTTTACTTCTAGTATAGTTGTTTGCAAGATTTGGGTGCAACAGCCCACATTAATATCCCACACTTGACTTAAGTTGCTTTGAATTTTTATGAAGAAAAAAATCACAATATAAATATGTCATAAATCAAGGAGTTAGTTCATATTTAAGCAAGTTGTTCTCCCATTTTTTAAAATACATATTTTTTAGTTGTCAATGGATCTTTTAGTTTTATTTATTTATATGTGGTGTTGAGTATCGAACCCAGGGCCTCACATATGCCAGGCAAGCACTCTAGCACTGAGCCACAACCCCAGCCTCTGTTCCCCCATTTTTAATATGCTTATGGATGAGCATCCATGCCTAAAGAGCAGTGGAGGAAAAAAATCAAGATATTTTTATCATTTCCAAAAAAATTGTCAGGATCTTCCAAGATTAGTATTTATATTATGGTAATCTTTCCTTTTATCTTTTATAAAAATCATGCATGCTTATAAAAACATAATATTGATTGAAAATATTGGGATGTAAAAATACAAGCTCATATTCAATTGGAAATAGAAGTTCAGGAAAGATTTATTATGAAGTAAGGGTTAATCCCATTGCACATCCTCACTTTTCCAAAAAACGAAAACAAAAAACCAGAAACCCTGTGTGGTACATTGCTGCCTTAGGTGACATCATTTGCTAGTAAGTGACTTATTTTGGCATTGGGAGAACATGGGCCATTTCCCATGTGGCTTTGCAACAGATGCTGCATACAGCTTGCACTCAATTGTAATGTTACATGGAAACTTTAAAAATAGTTGTCATTCTGGCTTTGTGTAATTTAAACTTTTGATTAGGCATTACAGCATGCATATGGTCAAAAACTCAAACAGCACACCAACAGAAACCATAGAAGCAATCCTCACGAGTCCCTTTTTCTCAGTCAGTACGTTCCCTCTCAGCAGAAGCAACTCTGCTACCAGCATAGAGATATTCTAGGCATCACTGTTATGTTATAAAGTGTATTCTGTGTAGGCTGGTCATTTAATGTAAGTTTTTTTTCATTCATTCATTTCTTGGTGTTGGGGCTTGAACCCGGGGCTCTGTGCAAGCGAGGCAAGCACTCTACCGCTAAACCATACCCCCATATAACATAAGTTTTTGAAGGTGTTCTGGTACAAGAAAAAGAGACAAAATAAAAGGAAGAAAGACTTGGGATTTTTTGGAAAAGTGTTAAGAATAAACAAAAACATTCCAAAGCAGCCCTACGGTAAGGCCATGTTGGGGTAGCACGTTCCGGTGAAGACGCATTCGTAAGGCTGGGAGTTGAACTGCGAAATCCACAACTGCATCTTTATTTGTGCAGTCCCGTACTGAAAGGGTGTGAATGTGATAGTCACATTCACCTTCCCATTAGCTGGAATTATTCCTGAGAGGAAAGAAAGGAGAAAACGTGACGGTAATAATCCCTTTTGTCAGGTGCAAAGAGGCAGACACGTGCGCAAACACATTCTTCCTGGGGTAGGCACAAGTATTTCTATGATCTTTGTATAGTCTTTTCATTAAATATCCATGAATCAACTTTTGTTTGTTTACATGGATCTTATTTATCAATTGCTACATCAATCCTTTATAATAATTATTCAGTTGTGTCAGTTATATAATATATACATATCAATCTGCATTAGTGATTCAAACATGAATTCCCAGAACTCTAATCTTCAGACAAATTTACCAGAAGTCAATGTTAATATTGCAAGTAACAAGGAAAAGCTAGGAACACGCATCAAAGTTTATGTTCAGATAATGCAGCTCCCTAAGTTTGTATGTAATTTGATTCTCTCTTTTCAGATATATACTTACTTTTTTTTTTTTTTTTTTTTTTTGGTGATACTGGGGATCAAAATTAGGACCTTGCAAATGCTAGGCAAGCACTCTACTGCTGAGCAACGCCCCCAGTCCTCTCCCTTCGAATCTTGAGAATGAACTGCTATTCCTTCCAAAATCAGTGCCTTAGTCTTCCTTTATATCTCTGGTACCAATGAGGCTTGAAACATAGTAAATGCTCAACAAAGGTGGGAAGAAAAATAGAAAGAAGGGAAGACTGATGTACTCGTTGCAACAAGGGCCAGTGCTCTCTGACTTCCACTGAGGGCTCTTTGGTTTGCTTCCTAGATGAGACCTTCCGCCTCCGTGCATCTGGTCTTTCCCATATCCCTGTAGAGGCTTGCAGGCCTATGTCCCCCCTGCCCTCACCCTCTTCTGAATCTTGTAACATTGTCTCCCTTCTCTCTGTGCTCAACCACATGAGCCATTCACGCAGCCACTCAGGTGGCATGAATGAGAACACATGCTGTGGCCTGCTACTGTTTTAGGGGCTCAAATATAGCAATAACCAAAGCGAAGCCCCATGTCTTATGGAGTTCACATTGGAGTTGGGGATGGCAAACAAGAAACGAATATATACAAAGTCAAGTCATAAATACCACCAGCAAGAGCACAAATAAATGAAGTGGGGCAGGGGACAGAAAGGCCCTGGTGAGGAGGTGCTGGAGCAGAGCTGAGAGGACAGGGCCTTGACTCTAACACCCCAACTCTGGCTTCTGCTGCCTTGGGGTCTCTGTACTTGCTTCCTCCTGATCGTTGAGCTGCTTCTCCTACTCCCTAGAATCATCTTGTTTCTAGTCTATCTTCCCCTAGACTAGCATGTAAATTTTAGGAAAGCAGACACCTTACTTGGGAAAATTACTCAGGAAATTCTTGCTGAATGAGTGAATGAAGCCTCCCTCCACCTACACATTACAGGAAACCCCTCCTGCCTCTCCACCCACCGGAAGCTTCACTCCCCTAACCTGCCATCCGCCCCACCCCATGGAATCCTATTCCACTTGAGTTATTGCCTTTCAGACTTTATACCTCCCAGCATAAATATGCAAGCCCCAAAGGTGGACACCAGCCCCCTACCCTTTTGTCTACCTGAGTCTCTTGCAAGGACTCCAAAGTAGGTATTGGTCAATTCCTCAAGCACTGAAGGCAAATTTGTTAAGTGACACCCACTAGAGACCCTTGATCCCTGGGCAGGGCAGAAAGAATCAGCAGAATAACTGGGGTCTGTCCGCCAACTGAAGACCTGCAGAGCAGAATCCCTGGTTCTCCATGACATTCAGAACGGCATACCTGGACCACCCACTTGGTCAGAGAATATACACTGGGTGACCCACAATTTACTGGGGCCTTTAAACTGAACATTCTGTGGCTTCTGTTGCAGCTCATTAATTAAAAAAAAAAAAAAAGAAGAAGCAGCTCTGGATTAGGGATTAATGTTTGCCTTGACCAGGTTGATTTATTTTTAAGTACTTCCAGCCTGGACCTAAAACACAAAGCACACTACAGAGGTGTCGTCTAGGCAACCAAAGTAAACCACTTTTTCCATTAGCAGGGATACCAGTTCTGTTACCAGAACACGGTGGTAGCTGGCTATCAAATGTTAAAAGCTGTAAAACATGTGCCAAGTAGTCATAGCTTCCTGCTTGACAAAAACTAATGGTGGTACTAAGGAGAAAAAAATTTCATGTTTTGAAAGTGAGAAAAGTGCCCCCCCAAAGTTGCTTCATTTAAAAAAAACAAACCACTATTTTATCTATCCAGTCCATTTTCACCTGGGGTTGATTTAAGATCACTATCCTTGACAGGACCAAGGGTAATGTTGGGAGGATGGTGATCAGAGACAGGGAGATGCGGACAAAACTCAGAAATAAACTAAAGTCTAAGAAAACCCTTGCTTATTAATACCATGAGTATTACGACGAAAATGTACCACCCTGAAAAATGAATGAAGTCACCACCGGGCAATACCACTATGTCTTTGCCTAGATAACAATTATATAAAACATGTGCCTAAATACGGGCAGTTATTAAAAGGAGATAGAAAAATAAAAGCACATTGTTTTTTAGGAGAGTGAAGCTCGGTAGGGGGATAATTGGTAAAAAATTCTTCTTTCTTATATGTATATACCATATTATAATTTTAAGTTTCATTTTATTTTTAATTGACACATAATAATTGTACAAATGCAATGTTTTGATACATGCATAGCTGTATACTGATAAATCAGGGTAATCAGAGGATCCATCACCTCAAACGTTTATCATTTAAAAATCCTCTCTTGTAGCCAATTTGAAGTACATAATACATTATCATTGACCATGGTCACCCTAAGGTGCAATTGGACACCAGAACATATACCCCACCTGTGACTTTGCACCTGTTCTTCACTCTACTTCTATGAGATCAACTTTTTTAGATTTCACATGAATGACATCATGAATATTGTTAAAAATTTTAACAACTTTCCCTCTAAACATCTGAGTACAGATTATTCTTCCTAAATTGTCACAGGGTCTTTCAACCCACATGCTTGAAGTTTCAGTAAAGATTAGTAAGGATTAGTTTTAACCTTCTAGGATTTAGGGTCTCACTAACTACAGGATTTGGGGTAAACTACTTCATCTCTCTAAATCTCATTTGGGAAATTTAAATAGCTATGCCCTTTAAAAATCATCCATGAATGAGCTGTTGACAAATTCTAGTAATGCCTTTGATTCACTGGATTACCAATGGAGGTCTTTGGGAGCGGGGAGTACTCTCTGACTCACATCTGAGAACCACAGGCCGCCATTACTGCCCAAGGTGTGCGGGTAAGAAGATAGACCCAGGGGCCACACAGACCCTGTACATTGTTTAACTCTGATTTAGTTTGGACACCTTATCTGAGGCTCTTTTCTCATCTGTTAAAATACAGTGTGTGAGGGGCTGGGGAGATAGTTCAGTCGGTAGAGTGCTTGCCTTGCAAGCATACGGCCCTGGGTTTGATCCCCTGCACCGCAAAAAAAAAAAAAAAAAAAAAAAAAAAAAAAGTGTGTGAGATATGCTTGGTATGTAGCATACATTCTGTAAACATCTCTTTCACAGAATTTATGTGACATAAAGTAATAATTTATTGTTGATTAAATTATTGTTAAAAAGGCTGGGTGTGATAGTACACACCTGTAATCCCAGCAACTTGGGAAGCCAAGGCAGGAGGATCTCAAGTTTCAAGACTAGACTCAGCAACTAGCTGAGACCCTGTCACAAAATAAAAAATAAAAAGGGGCTGGGGATATAGATCAGTGGTAAGGCACCCCTGAATTTAACCCCCAGTAACAAAAATTTAAAAAAATCATTAAAACATCAGAAAGAGGAAATATTTCTTTGAAAATTTTATGCTTAAGTTATTTGAGTTCTTAAAAAGGAAGAGGCATTTGCTTCCTGAGGTCAAGTTACTGGGTGAGTTTCCCAAAGCTCAGCTCTTTCCTTTTGTTTCACAAAGGTGCAAGGCCAGCTGGATGTGGGGGCAAACGCCTGTAATCCCAGTGAGTCAGTTTGGGAGGCTGAGGCAGGAGGATCGGGAGTTCAAAACCAGCCTCAGCAATTTAGTGAGGGGATGTGGCTGGGGATGTGCCTCAATGGTTAAGTACCTCTGGGTTCAATTCCCAGTACCAAGAAATGAGCACAAGGCCAGGTCTGACTCTAGATTGGTCTAATTTAAAAGTTAGGCCTGGAGATGTACTGTGAAGAGCAGCTTTTGGATACACATTCATGTCTGAATTTCCCTGGAAGAATCAACTCCTGCTTAGGTTCAGCTGATGAAGTGTCACAGGGTATGGACCCCTGGACAGCTAATGATCCCCAACACTTCTTTTTAATCTTTTAAAAAAATTTTTACAGACTGCATTTTGATTCATTGTACACAAATGGGGCACAACTTTTTGTTTCTATGGTTGTGCACCATATAGAGTCATGTAAACATAAATGTATATAGGGTAATGATATCTGTCTCATTCTACATCTTTCATACCCCTCGCCCCTTCCCCTCCTCTCATTTCCCTCTACGTAATCCAAAGTCCCTCCATTGTTCTCTTACCCCCACCCCCACCCCCATTATGTATCATCATCAACTTATCAGGGGAAAACATTCGGCCTTTGGTTATTTGGAATTGGCTTATTTCACTTAGCATGATATTCTCCAACTCCATCCATTTATCGGCAAATGCCATAATTTCATTCTTCTTTAAGTCTGAGTAATATTCCATTGTGTATATATACCACAGTTTCTTTATCCATTCATCTATTGAAGGGTATCTAGGTTGGTTCCACAATCTAATTGCTGTGAATTGAGCTGCTATAAACATTGATGTGGCTGCATCACTGTAGTATGATGATTTTAAGTCCTTTGAGTATAAACTGAGGAGTGGGATAACTGGTCAAAAGGTGGGTTCATTGCAAATTTTCTGAGGAATCTCCATACTGCTTTCCAGAGTGACTGCACCAATTTGCAACTTCACCAGCAATATAAAAGTGTGCCTTTTTCCCCACATCCACACCAACATTTATTATTGCTTGTGTTCTTGATAATTGCCATTCTAACTGGAGTAAGATGAAATCTTAGAGTTGTTTTAATTTGCATTTTCTAATTACTAGAGATGAACACTTTTTCATATATTTGTTAATCACCTGTATATCTTCTTCTGTAAAGTGTCTGCCTAGTTCCTTAGCCCATTTATTGATTGGGTTCTTTGTAATTTTGGTGTAAAGTTTTGTTAAGTTCTTCATAAATTTTGGAGATTAGTGCTCTGTCTGAAGTGTGTGTGGAAAATATTTTCTCCCACTCTATAAGCTCTCTTCACATTATTGATTGTTTCCTTTGCTGAGAAAGTTTTTTAGTTTCAAACCATTCCATTTATCGATCCTTGCTTTCATTTCTTGTACTTTAGGAGTCTTGTTAAGGTATTCTTGTCCTAAGCCAACATGATGAAGATTCGGGTCTACTTTTTCTTCTATCTGATGCAGGGTCTCTGGCCTAATTCCTAGGTCCTTGATCCATTTTGAATTCAGTTTTGTGCAGGGTAAGAGATAGAGGTTTAATTTCATTTTACTGCATATGGATTTCCCAGCAACATTGTTGAGGAGGCTATCTTTTCTCTATTGTATGTTTTTGGCACCTTTGTTTAGTATGAGATAACTGAATTTATGTGGGTTTGTCTGTGTCTTCTATTCTGTACCATTGGTCTATCTATTTTGGTACCAATATTTTGGTACCAATGCCAAAATAGATTGTTTTTGTTACTATTGCTCTGTAGTATAGTTTAAGGTCTGGTATTGTGATACCTCCCTTCACGCTTCCTGCTCAGGATTGCTTTGGCTATTCCAGGTCTCTTATTCTTCCAGATGAATTTCATGATTGCTTTCTCTATTTCTATGAGGAAAGTCATTGAGATTTTAATTGGAATTGCATTGAATCTGTACAGTGCCTTTGATACTATGGCCATTTTGACAATATTAATTTTACCTGTCCAAGAACATGGGAGAGCTTTCCATCTTCTAAGGTTTTCATTAATTTCTTTCTTTAGTGTTCTGTAGTTCTCATTGTAGAGGTCTTTCACCTCTTTTGTTATACTAATTCCCAAGTTTTTTTTTTTTTTTTTTTTGAGGCTACTGTGAATGGAGTGGTTTTCCTAATTTCTCTTCCAGAGGATTCATCATTTATGAATAAAAATGCTTTAGATTTATGCATGTTGATTTTATATCCTACTACTTTGCTGAACTCATTTATTAGTTCTAGAAGTTTTCTGGTGGAGTTTTTTGAATCCGCTAAATATAGAATCATGTCACAGGCAAATAGTGATAGCTTTAGTTCTTTTTTTCCTATTCCTATTCCTTTAATTTCTTTGGTATGTCTGATTGCTCTGGCTAGTGTTTCAAGGACGATGTTGAATAGAAGTGGTGAAAGAGGGCATCCCTGCCTTTTTCCAGTTTTTAGGGGGAATGCTTTCAGCTTTTATCCATTTAGAATGATGTTGACCATGGGCTTAGCATAGATAGCCTTTACAATGTTGAGGTATGTTCCTACTATCCCTATTTTTTCTAGTGTTTTGAGCATGAAAGGGTGCTGTATTTTATCAAATGCTTTTTCTGCATCTATTGAAATAATCATATGATTCTTAACTTTAAGTCTGTTGATGCAGTGAATTACATTTATTGATTTCTGGATGTTGAACCAACCTTGCGTCCCTGGGATGAAACCCACTTGATCATGGGTACATTATCTTTTTAATATGTTTTTGTATGCGATTTGCTAAAATTTTGTTAAGAATTTTTGCATCTACGTTCATTAGGGATATTGGTCTGAAGTTTTCTTTCTTCCGTGTGTCTTTGTCTAGTTTTGGTATTAGGGTGATATTAGCTTCATAGAATGAGTTTAGAAGGGTTCCCTCCTTTTCTATTTCATGGACTACTTTGAGGAGTATTGGTATTAGTTCTGCTTTGAAGGTCTTGTAGAACTTGGCTGAGAATCCATCTGGTCTCAGACTTTTCTTGGTTGGTAGGCTTTTGATAGCTTCTTCTATTTCAGTGCTTGAAATTTGTCTTTTTAAATTGTGTATGTGTTCCTGGTTCAGTTTGGGAGGATCATATGTCTCTAAAAATTTGTCAATGTCTTCGATATTTTCTATTTTGTTGAAATATTTTCAAAGTTGCTTCTAAATATGTTATGTATTTCAATGGTGTCTGTCATGATCTTTCCTTTTTCATCATGAATTCTAGTAATTTGAATTTTCTCTCTCCTTTTCTTCATTAGTGTGGTTAAGGGTTTATCAATTTTGTTTACTTTTTCAAAGAACAAACTGTGTTTTGTCAATTTTTTGAATTGTTTCTTTTGTTTCAATTTCATTGATTTCAGTTCTGATTTTAATTATTTCCTGTCTTCTACTACTGTTGGTGTTGATCTGTTCTTCTTTTTCTAGGGCTTTGAACTGTAATGTTAGGTCATTTAGTTCTTGATTTTTTATTCTTTTAATGTATGAACTCAATGCAATGAACTTTCTTCTCAATACTGCTTTCATAGTGTCCATGAGATTTTGATATGTTGCATCATTGTTCTCATTTACCTCTAAGATTTTTTTAAATCTCCTCCCTGATGTCTTCTGTTATCCATGCACATTCAATAACATATTATTTAGTCTCCAGGTGTTGGAGTAGTTTCTGTTTTTAATTTTATCATTGATTTCTAATTTCATTCCATTATGATCTGATAGGATACAAGGTAGTATCTCTACTTTTTGTATTTACTAATGGCTGCTTTGTGGCATAGCATATGATCTATTTTAGGGAAGGATCCATGAGTGCTGAAAAGAAAGCATACTCACTTGATGATGGATGAAATACTCTACATATGTCTGTTAAGTCTAAATCATTGATTATATCATTTAATTCTATAGTTTCTTTGTTCAGTTTTTGTTTGGAAGATCCATCCAGTGGTGAGAGCAGTGTGTTAAAGTCTTCCAGTATTACTGTGTTGTGTTCTATTTGTTCCCTGAAATTGAGAAGGATTTGTTTGAAGTACATGGATTCGTCATTGTTTGGGGCATAAACATTTGTGATCATTATGTCTTGCTGATTCATGTTTCCCTTAAGCAGTATGAAATGTCCTTCTTTATTCCTTCTAACTTAGGCTTGAAGTCCACTTTATCTGATATGAGGATGGAGACCCCTGCTTTTTTACTGGGTCCACATGCATGGTATGTTCTTCCCCATCCTTTCACTTTTAGTCTATGGATGTCTTTTTCTATGAGATGAGTCTCTTGGAGGCAGCATATTGTTGGGTCTTTCTTTTTAATCCAATCTTCCAGTCTGTGTCTTTTGACTGATGAGTTTAGGCCATTAGCATTCAGGGTTATTATTGAGATATGATTTGTATTCCCAGTCATTTGGGCTTATTTTTGGTTTTTAGCTTGACTTCCTCCTTTGATTGGTTTTTCCTTTAAGGTAGTACCTCCCTTTCCTGGTCTACATTATTGTTTTTCATTTCCTCCTCATGGAATATTTTGCTGAGAATGTTCTGTAGTGCAGTCTTTCTATTTGTAAATTCTTTAAAGTTTTGTTTATCATGGAAGAATTTTATTTTGTATTCAAATCTGAAGGTTAGTTTTGCTGGGTATAAGATTCTTGGTTGGCATCCATGTTCTTTCAGAGCTTGAAATATATTGTTCCAGACCCTTCTAGCTTTTAGGGTCTGGGCTGAGAAATATTCTTCTAATCTTTAATTTCCTTCCTCTGCAAGTTTTTAAATTGGAACCAGAAATAGGTAGTAACTGAAGATTTTTGGAATGTACTAAGTTTCCTTTCATCCCTATACGTTGAATATCTAAAATGCAGACATTAGGAGCAAGCCCAGGGCAGTCTGGGGGCCTGGCACATAATAGCAGGATGACTCAGTGGCTCTCCTGTGAGCTCAGGGCAGCAATGGGGACATTCTTCCAGGATACTTGAACACAGGACACAGATTGTGTTTCCTGCATTCCAATAACAGCTCTGCCACTTACCAATTTTAGCCCTTGGGCCCCTTACCTAAACACCCTGTGTCTCAGTTTCCCCATCTGAGAAGTGGACACAATGAGAGAGTCTACTTTATAAGAATTACAAAGTGAGCATTAAGTGAGTTCTGCATCTGATGTAGTGACTGGCACATGTTAAGCACCATATAAAAACTGGTTCTTAATTTATTATTATTATTATTATTATTATTATTATTTATACATTGACCCACATTGTTCTGTGGTTGCAGATCCTATTGAAAGTTGACTCAAATGCTGAATAAAACCAACACAGGCATTATGTATGTCAATTGTGGGATTAAAAGTGAACACTTTTTGAAGGAGGAAAGGAGTAGAAGCAAAATCTGATACAGCACACCCCAAGAGGACAATCTGAGAACATGGGTGGCTCGCCAGAGTCTTAAAGAAATTACAGGCGACATGGCCTTGTCACAGGAAGTCATCAGAACTCACGGAAGTAATATACATACACACTAGAGATGAAAGACAGCTTGTGGAGCTCAGGAAACAATGCAAAAAAGAAAAGGAA
The DNA here is from genome assembly GCF_902686445.1 of Sciurus carolinensis. NCBI lineage: Eukaryota > Metazoa > Chordata > Mammalia > Rodentia > Sciuridae > Sciurus > Sciurus carolinensis. The sequence continues at coordinate 79,299,016 of NC_062215.1, forward strand.
CTGTCACTGAGGTAGAAACTGCAGGGGAAGGAATAACACTAGACACACATAGACATGAACACACAAGCACATGTGCACACAGATGTCACACACTCTGAGAACACAGGGAGGGACGTGGCAGACAGAAATGAGAAATCCACATAAAATAAAATCATTTTAAAGAAGGTAAGAGATACCAAGGAGAACCAATATATATACATAATTGGTATCCCTGAGGGGTAGAATAAAGCAGGTAGGACATTAAAATATGTAAAGTTCTGATAGTTGAAAAAATTCCTAAAATGGGACATTTTTCTCCAGATCATAGGAAAACAAAATGATACAGAACAATACCAATACATAAATTAACCTCAAAGCTGAAAAAAAAAAGAAAGAAAATCTTAAAGGCAATCAGAATTCACCTTCAATGAGGAAACATGAAGCCCAGCTTCTGAATTTGTAGCAAATTCAAAGACAGAGAGCAATCAGCAATATCTACAAAGTTCGGAGGCAAACAAAGTCATAAATCAAGATTTTTACACCCAGTCAGGTTGTCCTTTAAGATCACAGGCATCAGAGAGCCATTATCAAATAGGCAAACACTCTAGGCATGTGACCCCAGGAAACTTTGGTTAACAAGCCACTCAGTGACAAAATCCAGATAGCCGGAAAAAGAATTGATATAAAGAATCTGGGAATGGAGAGAATATGGAATAAAGAATGGAGGTGAAAATCCTAGCTACATTTTGATTGAAACTAAGTAACCATGGGAAATTTATGGTCATTAGACAGGAAGTCAATTCTACAGATCCAGAGACAACATAAAATGACATAATAGAACGAGGAGTTGAAAGGAGGGGTGCTGGCGTGAGGTGGTGTGCTATTTCCCAGCTTCCACTGCTGAGATTCTGGGTGAAGTTGAGGCATGATGTTGAAGGAGATGGTGGCTCTGCCCTCCTAAGATTTTTATCATCTCTTTTCTTAATTTTAGGAATGAATATCATGGAAGCTCATCAATTTCTTCTGCTTCACTTGCTTTTATTCAGTCAATATTAGGCAACAAAAGCAATTCAGTTTTTCTAATGGTTTTATCTGTCTTTGTATCATTACGTCTGGCCTCCCTCTTCCTTCTCTTTGTCCATAAGCAAGGAGAGGTGTCTGCAATGATGTTCAACAAACATTCATGATGGTTATTTCTGGGGTGGTGAGATTCTGAGTAATTTTTTTTTCAATGTAGATTTTGTACATTTTTTGCAGTGTCTTAATTTTCAATAATACATATATTTCATTTTTATAAAGTCATTGTTTTAAAAAAAAATTGTGTTTGCTTAGCCCAGTGTTTCTCCTGTATTCATTTATTCCCAGAGCTATTGTTTTTCTCCTCCATTGCTGTTGCCTGTTTTTCAGCATGGCACCTACCGCAGTCCAGCGCTGAGACCCACTTAGGGCCAGCTCTCCTGTAATGGAAGCTGGAATTCTCTTTGAGCCTTCTGTAAGGCAGGTTTTCCAAGCAGGGAGAAGGGTTGGAACAAGTCTTCATTCCTGAGGTCCCCTGGGCTTCACTGGGACCAGAACTTTGGGGTGAGTAGTAGAAGTAGCAGTGTGGTCAAGAATGGCATTGTACCATGGGTCAAGTTCTCTGACCACTGCTGTGGTCACCTGAACTCAACCAGCCCAGACAGATACCCCACCAAATGTTTGTCCTGAACAGGAGATTTGGAGTGCCACTGAAGGCAAGAGAAGACGCAGGCCTGACATGTGACTGGCAGTTAGTAAATCAGAGCAATTATGAAACTGCAAGTCACACCATGTGCCACCATGGCCACCATCAAGGATATTTTGAGGGCTGAGGGAAAGGTATCTTTGCTACCAATGTGGCAGAGCTGCTTAGGATCTATGCACAGAGTTGCCACCTGCCTGTCCAGATTTTCCTTCATTTTTAAGGATGCCGATATGCAGATGCTAATTCACAATGGGTGGGGGTGCTAGGGAAGAATAGAGTTACTTTAGGTAGAGGGGAGTGAAGGAGGGGAAGAGGCATGGGGTAGGAGGGATAGCAGAGTGAAACAGACGTTATTACCTCATGTACACATATGACTGCAGGAGCAATGTGATCCTACAACATGTACAATCAGAAAAATGAGAAATTACACTCCTTTTATGTATGATTTATCAAAATGTGTAAGTGAATTCTACTGTCATGTGTAACTAATTAGAACAAATAAAAAAATTAATAAAAAATTAATTACCTATGTTCTTCAGAAGTTAGGGAACTCATTTGCATCTAATACATTAACTATCCCTAATTGTTCTCTCTTTCTCACTATTAAGTATGGTACTTCAGAAAATATTTTTGAAAAATTTGATCTTTTTAAAAAATGTATTAGTTCTTTTTAGTTATACATGACAGTAAAATTTATTTTGATATAATTATACAGGCATGGAGTATGTCTTATTCTAGTTAGAACTCCATTCTTGTGGATATACATGATGGTGGGATTCACTATGATGTTTTCATATATGCACATAAGAAATTATGTCAGATTCATTCCACTGTATTTTCTTTTCCTAGATCCCCTTCCTTCCCTTCATTCCCCATTATCTAATCTACTGAACTTCTATTCTCTCCTTACCCCCATTGTGGGTTAGCTTCCACATATCAGAGAAAACATTCAACCTTTGGCTTTTTGGGACTGACTTATTTCACTTAGCATGAAAGTCTCGAGATCCATCCATTTACTGGCAAATATCATAAAGTCATTCTTCTTTATGGCTGAATAATACTCCATTGTGTATATATACAACATTTTCTTTATCCATTCATCTGTCAAAGGGTGCTTTGGTTGGTTCCATAGCTTAGCTATTGTGAGTTGAGTTGCTATAAACATTGATGTGGCTGTGTCACTGTAGTAGGCTGATTTTAAGTCCTTTGGCTATTCATCGAGGAGTGAGGCAACTGGGTCATATTGGTTCCATTCCTAATTTTTTGAGGAATTCTACCCTGCTTTGGATAGTGGTTGCACCAATTTGCCATCCCACCAGCAGCGTATGAGCCTTCCTTTTCCCCCGCATCCTCACCAACATTTTTTGTTACTTGTATCCTTGATCATTGCCATTCTGACTGGCAGTGGCATTCGGATGGGAATGGCAATGGAATCTCAGTGTAGTTAATTTGCATTTCTCTAATCGCTAAAGATGTTGAACATTTTCTCATATATTTGTTGACCATTTGAATTTCTTCTTCTGAGAAGTGTCTGTTCAGTTCCTTGCACATGTATTGATTGGGCTATTTTTTTCTTTTGGTGTTTTTTGAGTTCTTTGTGTATCCTGGAGATGAATGCTCTATCTGAGGTACAGGTGGCAAAGGTTTTCTCCCATTCTGTAGGCTCTCTCTTCTCATGCTCTTGATTGTTTCCTTTGCTGCGAAGAAGCTTTTTAGTTTGATGCCATCCCATTTACTGACTGCTGATTTTCCTTTTCATGAACATTCTTTTCTAACCTTGCACAGGACCCCTGGAACACAACCAGTGGCACTTTGCTGCAGCTCATTCAATTCTATCACTTGTTTAAAATGAACCCTGCTCTGTGAGTCACCATTTCTCTACACAGTCAGATGATCAGTAGTATTTTCTGGGATGAGGCCTCGCACCATGGTCCTACCCACCAATGGGAAACATCTGATGAAGCCCTGATTGTGTGCTGGAGATCCAAAGGTCCTACCTGTCCACCAACAATCCTGATCCGTCTCCTGCGCAGCTTATGCTGGGGCTTGGGGGTCTTCTGCCCAAGCACAGGGAGACCTGGAAGAGAAGCAGGGGCCACTTTCCCTATTCATAGTCCTGTCTAGAAGGAATGGCTCTGCCTGAGGCTTCACAAAGGCTGAACCATTCTTCAGGTGACACTTATTGGTGATAACATACCTCAGTTAGGGGCCAGGGAGATTTGGAAAAAAGAGGCAAAAGAAGTTAACACGTGCTCTTTTTAAAACCCAAATGGGTAAATGCTGAAGTGCGGGCAGGTATTTCCCGGAATAAGAATGAGCCCAACCGAGATGGTGTGATTGGACTGAGGTGAAGTCCAGACTGGCCACCCACAGCAGGTGCATGAAAGTGCCTTGGACCTTGACACTCAGGGTATAGTGTTCTTGGTGTCCTGGTGTGTGACCTGGAAGAACAGAATGCGATGTGCTGCCTGCTAGGTTGGTGCGTCTGTGCCCTGCGGGTAATACCTAGCACCACAAGTGGCCTGAAGCCAAAGCAAGGGTAGGGGCTCTGGGATCACTCCCAAATTGATAAAAGTTATCAGAGATTTACATTTTGGAAGGAAATATAAAATTATTTGTAAGTGGCTTAAAAATTCCTCATAACTGAAAAAGAAAATAATCAAAGTATTTAAACTTGACATATGAGCTCTGGGTACCAGCAATTCTTGACTAAGTAGATATTTAATGCTACTATTAGCCATTTATATGAATTGGATGCATTCCACCTTAGTGTATGTGACACCAAGTGAATGCCTAGGATCTCAAAATGGTCACAAGTAATAAGTTCAACAGTTTGTTGTTGCACTAGGCTCGTCTTTAACACTAGCGAGATCTTGGTCAAAGTCATAAATGTCTACCTTTTCCAAAATTATCAACAGATTGTTCTTGATGTTTTAGTTGCATATGATCTTTTTGGCAATGCAAGAAGTCATAAAATCCTTTGCTCATTTTCCCCAAACTTGGGAAAATTTTGGCATGACCAGATGGTCTAGCATCTAACAGCAATAGTGCACACATGCATCTTAAGGGTGCACAGTGGACCGTTTTTTGTTTTTTGTTTTTTTGTCAATGGATGGTTGAGTTAAAGTTAAAGACATTGTTTCAGATTCATGACTTTATGAGTGAAATAAGCTTGATTCAAATTGTTTTTATTTGGTAAGATTTGGGTAGATGATGCTTCCAGTTCCCAGAGATGCAGCATCATAACCTCACAGATTACAGGTGTCCCTAAAAGACACTTGTCTACAAATACATGTGAATTGTGTAAAATTAGCCTGTGGTTCTCAGCCTATCTGGGCACGATTTGTAAACTGCAAGCAATAATGCCTTACTAGCCAAAAAGTTACCCACTCTCATCCCAGTGTAAGGCCCGTGGTCAGATGCCTGCTGAGTCAGGAAAGCCAGTTGGCGCAAAGTCTGCCTGGGAGATGCGCCAGCCTGACCTGTGATCACTGTCCAGGCAGCCAGGGCCTTCTGGATGCAGCCGATGAGTCATCACTAAATTCTATAACCTCAAAAGTATAAGAGCCACAGATGCGCTGGTACATTCAGAAAGTGGGAAGACAGAGCAAGAAAATTCCTAAGAGACCCGTTGGACCAACAGATGGGTTAAGCCACATAAAATCACACCCTAGTTGGTAAAGCCAAGTCAGCAACACCAGCCACAAGTGCAGATAACTTAAAATGGCAAAAGAGGGATCCCCAGAGTTCAAGGGCACTGGCTCGCCTTCATTTGTTCATTCGTTAAGTTTTCTCTGGCACTACGCTCTCCAGATCTTCCTCCCTGGACTCTGTTGTTGGACCGCTTCCCATGCTGAGCTCTGAGTGCCTGAGTGCTCAGGGCTCCGTCCTTCTTCTCTGTCCACACTCATACCCTGAGTGACTTCATCTCCTGTCCCATGACTGAATGCTTCATCAACACCCAGGTGATGCCAAAATTTATGTCCTTAGTCTCACCTCTTTCATTTCCAACCTGGTATATTTATTTAGTTTAATTTCACTTAATGGAGGAATTTAAAATACAAGCAACAGACAAAGCACTGGAACAACCACAAATCAGACCAAGCAGCTCCTGGATCGCACGTTTGTCTGAATTATGTGGCTCTGCACTTTATAATCTGAGTAGTTTTGTTTCATGTACAGTGATTGGTGAACTCTGCTCAACATTGTACTTGCTTATCTCTGTACTTCCTAGGTTTGACTAGGTTATGTTATAAAACTTCTTAGATATATTAATACTTTTGACCTGAGGGCATAGGTTTTTAGAGAAGTTTGACTAGGCCATCAGCTCTCTGACTTTTTTTTTCCCTGTTGCTGACACCAGCTCAGTTCAGGTTCCCCAGGCCAAGATTACTTCATCGCAGCACCATGATTTCCTGGCTTCCTACTAAACCCACCTAGTGCACTGCGGCTACCATGGCTTGTCTAAACCAACTGACTGTGGGACTTAACAGAATCATAGACTTTCAGGTGGGACAGGACGCACAGATCAAACTAACACAGGGTTCTCAAACAACACTTTCAGAATGTCCTATGAGAACCAGGTAGAGTTGCAAACCAGGTTCTTCCCAGACTTACTAAACCCAAACTGCCAGGGAAGGGGCCCTGGGCTATTTTCCCAAGTGGCCGACATTTGGGGCCACTGACCTGGTCCACCCTCTAGGGTGCTGGATTCTGCTGCCCCATCTCACCAGTTCTCAACCTGCTTAACCAGTTCCTCGATATGACCCTGATGTCCATCCCCAGGACTTAATCAGGATCTGTTACCAGAGGTTGAGAGTCAGCTGTGGAGCACTGTGATTTGTGTCTTGGTCTTTGGGTATACTGGTCTAAGATTATCAATTCTCTTGGTGCAGACACAGAAGTATACAGTGAGGCAGAGGCAGATAGCGCTCAGGGCAGGTTTGTTACAAGGCAAGGAAAGGTAAGAGAAAGGGAGCTACACTCAGGGGTTGGGGCCAGCAGACTGGCTAAGGACCAAGTGCACCTAAATAATCAAGCTTTGGCCTTTTGGTGGGATGCAGGGTGGGAACTTGGATTTGTGAAATCTTGGCCATGCCTCTTAGGGCCTGGTGCTTTGTGGAGTTGTTGCTGCTCATTTGGGGGAAGTCATAAGTCACATCTCTATGCTGTGGGTCATGTTGTCCTTTTTGGCCTGGTACCATCGGCAGAAGGTCACATAATGGCCAGCTGACCATCAGAGCAGCTTGGGGGTATATGCGTGACCTTGGGACCACAATGTGACCTGTAAATCTATGGGAGACCGTGCTGGGCCTCTTTCTGGAATGTGGTGGAAGACTGGTTCCTCTGGGTCAATTACAGTTGCTCCCCTCTCCCACCTTTTCCTTCTCTCATTGCTGCTCACCTCTGGCTAACTACTCACACTAACAGATTTGCCTTGGAGTGTGGCTCTCAGGGACAATTCTAGAGCTCCAGTGACATCAGAGGCCCAGGGTGGTGCAAGAATGCTTGCTTTTGCTTGCTAGAATCTCTGCTTCTCTAAGTCATCCAAATTAAGATCAAGGAGCTGGCTCACTTTACTGCCACACCCTGGGCGCAGATTTTATAACTTCTTCAGTTTAGGTGAAAATTCAATTTGTACTTTAAGAGGCAGTGCATAGACTTTGGAGCCAGACTGAACAGACTCAGATCCTGTCACTTACTAGGATGTGGTCTTGGACAAGGTATTTAACCCCTCTGTGCCTCACAGTTATGTCTGTAAACCAGAAGTAACAGCATTGACCTGACTGGTTGTGGGGTAGATTAGGAGTTTATATGTCTCTCTTAGAAGAGTGCCTAAAAGAACATAACCTCAAAGCAGGTGTTAATATTTTAACAAGAAGTTTATTATGAGAATGTAAATTATATTTATATATTTATACATAAATATAAATTTATATTATATATTTATATACCTGAAATATTATCTTATTTGGTATGACTTTAGTAACCATTTTGTTTTCCTTTCTTTTTAAGGCCTGAACAGTTGAAAATAATAAAACTCTTTTCTCTGGAAAAAGAATAAAGTTCTGTTTTTTTTTGCAATGTAAGTATAGTTACCTTATTACAAATTTCAAAATTGTTCCTAGTTCTATAGAAAATAATCAACATTATGTGAGGCTTGGGTTCAATCCCCTAGTACAGAAAAAAAAGGAAAATAAAAAGAATCTATATGCATGTCATGATTTAGAATTAATTCCAAAATTTCTGCCTTAAACACTCATATTAGACAAAAGATGTACTTGTGATGATGAAAGAGGTATAAATAAATAAATATCTAAACTTAAAAAAATGAACTATTTTAGCACTCACAGAACACTATTGTTTACAAATACTTAAATCCCAAACCCAAATATCAAGAGACAGAAACTAGGAAATAGAAATCATTTCTGGTGTAAAATCTAACTTTCAAATATAAGGGATGCCACTTTTAAAGGGACAGATCTATGTCCTTTAGGGAATGTAAAGACAGATTGTTCATACCACACATGAGACAAATGCATTTATTAGACAAAATGCATTTATTAGACAAATGCATTTATTAGACAAAACCCTTTATTAAGATTCTGAAATCTTGGGAAGAAATAATATTGTAATTTATTTACTTATTTATTTTGGTACTAGGGATTGAACTCAGGGTTGCTTAAATACTGAACCGCATTCCCAGTCCTTTAAATTTTTTTTTTTTTTAAATTTTGAGGCAGGATCTCACCAAATTGCTGAGGTTAACTTTGAACTTGCAATCCTTCTGCCTCAGCCTCCCAGTTGCTGGGATTACAGTCATGTACCACCACACCTCACAATATTGCTATTTTATTTAAAAATGAATTAGATGGTGAATATGAAATCAAGGATGTACCAAGAGCCAAAAGTAGAATTAGACTTGATTAACTTCTGATTTCAAGTTTTGATCTTAGAAGAAATTTACCTGGACATTATTATAAATTATCTGCATGATACAAATTATCCCAATGTGTCCTTATTCCCAAGTGTCCAATTTCAATTTACATTATGTCAGATATGCAAAGTTTGTTATTGTTATACATTTAAAAATATGATCATACATTCAAATATGGTGTATTCTGTTTTCTTGGAGACCTACTTTCCAAATCCTGACTTGGATCTGAGAACTCTAAGGAAATTAGAAACTTGAAATCTTGATTGTCCTTACCTGATGTTGGCTCAATAGAAAAGGCTTGATGAGACTGAGACAAAGTGATGTGGAATTCAAAATCCACAGGGCAGCTGCACTGTAAAGGGATAATGTAAGTTTTGCTGAAAAAAAAAAAAAAGAGTGAGAGAGAGAATTTTAAACATATTTTTCTAGTTCTTTTGGTAGCAAGGAATAATTATGCAAGTCGCATAATAAACACCAACAATGGCAACAGTCAACCCTGATGTAGCACTTCTGTGTGCCAGGAGCTAGCTGTCCTGTGCATCATTGACTGTTTTGATGCTATCAGCGTGTTTTGACATTATGGTTATCCCCTCTTGTGAAGAGGAAACTGAGGCACAAGAGAGACCAAGCCTTCCATACAAGGCAGCATCGCTAGTTGGTGGCAGAACTAGATGTGAGGCAGGTCCTCAGTCCTTGGCATTCAGACTCCTAAGACCACTGTCTTTGCTGCCTGGAGTTTGCTGTTGGGCTTTCCTAGAGACTTAGTGGTGGGGAAGAGGAAGTCCCTATCACATAACTAGGCTCAGGGAACCTGGGGAACAGGGAATAGCCAGGACTAACAGAAAGCCAGTGAAGCCCTGGGCCTTTGCAGAGCCTGGAACCCTCAGTGCTGAAGAAACCATGCTCTGGGCTGAGCTCTCCAGAGCCTCTGTTTGGTCAGTGGTCTGGCAGCCTCAAGAGGGCCCACAAAGGGAAATGCCCTGTCACCCAAATACAAGGAGACTTCCAAGCAAGCTTGGGGTTGTCACTCACAGCACCACAGGAGCTGTGGCAGAGGTGGCATTTCTTAGGTAGTCCTCTACTTCACATAGTGTGGTCCTTCCATGGGGCCAGCCCAAGTCAGCTGGAGTTTGCAAGATGAGTGAGACCTGGGGAAGCCAAGCTCTTCCGTGACCACTTGGTTCCCATGCAGCCCTTGGGACAGGCTATCTGGTCCCCTTTTAACAGCAGGCAGTGGAGTCCCTGGTTTTCTTTCACCTCTGCCCTTTTCCTCCAGCCACCAGCGGGCTTCTTTCTCCTCAACTCTGTTCCTCTCTCTCTACCCTATACCTCCCGAGCCCTCATGGCCCATCACAGCCCGCCATGGCCTTCTCGTCTCAGGGCTGGTCCCTACCTCTTCGCCTGTCAGATGGTGGCCTCTCTGCCCACGAGGATCCCCTCGCTTCTCCCAGGTCATGCTCCTGGGAGAACACTACTGCAATACAGTTGAAGCGATATTGTAGGGCCAGCTGGCACCTCCCTTCTTGGGAGGCACCTGCCCGACCTTATCTGCCTGTGGATTCGCCATCGCAGCTTGCTCCCTCACCTGCCTGGGCCTGTCTTCCTTGGAGACCAAGTCCTGTGAAGGCAGAGTCTGACTCCACTCGTGTCTCCAGAGTAACCTGAGCACTGTCCCAGAATCCCACACAGACTAAGCGCTCAGCAAATATTTGTTGGAGCAAAGTGAAATAATAATCCCTTTCTGAAATTTGGGGATTATAAATGTGGTTTTAAAAAATTGTGCCCAAAGCATTTTTATTTGGCTTTGAAATTCATTGCCTTTTAAAAACCTGTGAAATATTTCAAATATAAAGGGAAGTATTGGGCTGGGGGTGTTTCTCAATGGCTGAGTGCTTGCCTGGTATGTGTGAGGCCTTGGGTTCCATCCCCAAAGTCACAAAATAGAATGAATAAATAAATAACATCAATAACATCATTAACATCAATAAAATGAAGAGCATTTTATTCATTACCAAGCTATATTAAACCTTTCACCTGGGGTACATTAATGTTATATTTTCAAAGAAATAAAATGTTACAGAAAGTTGAAGCTCCCTGTTCACCCCTATCCCTTCTTTTCTTCCCAGGGATGAGCCATACCCTATATTCATTGTCAAGTATTTGATAATATCATTGCATTTGTATATACTCAGAAAGTACATAATATTGTATTATTTATTTTCAATATTCTTGTTCTAAAGTTGCTGTGTGTGTGTGTGTGTGTGTGTGTGTGTGTGTGTGGTGCTGGGGATCAAAGGGCCTGTGCAAGCTAGGCAAGTGCTCTACCACTGAACTAGAGCCCCAGCTCCTGAATCTTGCTACTTTTGCTCAACACTCTGAGGTCTACCTATGATGACACTGAAGTTCTGGCCACTGATCTGAACTAGCAAATCACCTCGCGTCACATGCCACCACCTGACTGTAGCACACTATCCATCTGCTCTCCCAGGTGGGCATTGAGGCTGCTGCACTTTTTCACTACTGCAAGGTGGCAGTGGAAATCCTTGTGCATGACTTCTTCAGCATCTGTAGCAGAGCTACTATAGTAGGACTGAAAGATGGAGTTGATGATTGGTAGTAAGGGAGAAGACCAACTAGCAGGTGTGGCCAGTGTTCTCCAAAGCCCTTCACACATTTATGCTGTCATCCGTAGCACAGGAGAATTTTGCTGCTTCACGACTTTTAGGGTTTTCAGACATTTGAACTTCTGCCAACCTCAGTTGTTTATTTTAAACCTCTTTCCTTCGCAGTTGAGTTTCTGTCACTGTGTAACCATTTGGGTTTCCTCTTATACAAATTGCCTGTGCAGATCTTGTACCCATTTTTTTGATTCGGTTCTTTTCTTCTGGTACTCATTTGCAAATTCTAATACTAATTTTTGTCAATTACATACATTGCAAATGTCTTTTCCAACCCATAGTTTATCTTTTGATTTATAGTACCTTTTGTTGAATAGAAGTTTTAAATTTTATAGTAGTCAGCTTTGTCAGTCTTTATTTTGGAGGGAATGAAATCTGTTCCAAACTTATGAATATGGTTTGCCTCTAACTTAGTCCTTCAAAGTTTATAAGGTTCTCCATATAAGGCTTGTTCATTTGGTTAGATCTCTTGTCTTCAGTGTTTCAGTGATGGAGTACCACAGACTGGGTGTCTTATAAAGAACAGAAATTCATTTTTTAGAGTTCTGGAGGCTGCGAAGTCCAAGATCAAGGTGCTGGCAGATTTACAATGTCTGGTGAGGGCTGCTCCCAGGTTCATATCAGATGGCCATCTTCTCACTGTCCTCCTGTGGCAGAAGGGGCCAGGGAGCTTCCCCAGGTCTCTTTTATAAGAACACTAATTCCATTCATGAGAGCTCTGCTCTTGTGGCCCCAAGGCCTGCCTCCTCCCACCGTCACTTCAGGGATTATAGTGCAACATGCATTTTGTTGGGGGTGGGGGTGACATAAATATTTAGATCATAGCACAGGGATCTTATAGCTTCTCTTGCTATTGTGAATGTTTTTTTTTCCCTTTTATAGTTCAGTATTTACTAGTGTGTTGTAACACTATTTTTGATATTGATCTAAAACCACGTTAGTCTATTATGAGTTATAAAAGCATATTTGTAGGTTGTCTGAGATTTTTCTATGGGGAAATGAGGTGATATGGAAACAAACACAGGATCTTACCTGCTGACTTCTCCAATTCATATAACTCACCCCCGCCCACCCGGCCCTGTCCTTGCCCTGATGATGGCTTCCAGTATAATATTGAGTGGGAGAGGACAGAGGGAAGCATTTTCTTATTTTGACTGTGTTGAAAATACTCTAATGTACTCAAATACATATATTTGAATGTATTTCAACCATCTTATTTTGTGTTTCCTAAACACCACCTTTGCTTCATTTTTGTCCTTTGGGCTCCTGCTGGGCTGATTGCTTTTACATTTCTTCTTTTTTCCCTCCTATGATTTGGCAGCTATAGACTGCGTTTCTATTATTTTAATTACTGCCCTTCATTTAGGAAAAAAATACATGTCACTAACTACAAGGTTTCCAGTACATTCTCAGTGCATCTGGCGTGTCTTCCTACGTCCAGGCAGCACGGTGGCCCTGGTACCAGCTGAGGGCTCTTCTTTCCCCCTCCATCGTCATTCTATGTCGAGTTTTAGTTTTAACTTATTTTAAACAAACAACAAAAAACACTGATTTAAGAAACAGTTCATCGTTAATTAATTTCACCGACATGTAGGGTCAGCTTTGGCATTTGCCTTTGTTTCTGGATTCCCCTGGGTCCTTTCTGGATATTCTTTTCTTCCTCCTGCCATGTCTTTTAAAATTGCTTTCAGTGAGAGCTGGGTGTGAAAAATGCTTATGTCTATAAAATTAGTTTTTATTTCTTTCCTTGGATAATAATTTAACTGGGAAAAATTAAGGTTTACTGTATAATTTCCCCTGACATTTTGAAAATATTTACTCTACATCTTTCCCTAATTGTCTCTTGCTGATGAAGAATTGGTATTGTCATCCTTTTGTAGATTCTATATTCCCTCTTTTCTCTCTGGTTGCTTTTGAGGGTTCATCTTTGATGCGCTGCAGTTTGACTCCTATGTATGAAGGTGGGAATTTATCTTTATCCTACTTGATACTTGAGTGCACTGTTCTAAAGCTTCATACTTATCTTTAGTTTCAATTCCAGAAGATTCTCAACTATTAACAGCACACATTATTTGTCTGCAATTCCCCCCACTCTGTTCTGACAGAACCCCTTATTTATTTGTTTTTGTGGAGGTGGGAGTTTAACCCAGGACTTTGTGCATGCTAAGCACGTGCTCTACCACTGAGCTCCAGCCCCGGGCCCAGAACTCTTATTACATATATATGTCAGAGTTTCTTGGTCTAGATTCCATACCTTTTAATTTCCTTTCCTTTTACATTTAATCTCTTTATACTAAATTCTGGGTAAAATACTAAGTATTATCTTTCAGTTTATTAATTTTTCTTTAACTGTTTCAAGTGTAGAGTTTGTTTGAGATTTTAAATTTCAACATCTGTATTTTTAATTTCTACAATTTCTAATGGATTCTTCATATATACTTGATCTTAAACTTTCCAACTATTTTTGTTTTATAATTTCTTGACATTTTTAGATGGAAGCTGTTTCATTTATCTCATTGAGGATCCTAAATGTACCTATTTTAAAGTTTCAATTATATTGTGTTCTCAACTATATTCTTTTTTATAGCTTTTTTTTTGTTCTAATTGGTTATACATGAATGCATTTTGACACATTGTACACAAATGAAGCACAACTTCTCATTCCCCTGGCTGCACATGGTGCTGAGTCACACTGGGTAGTGTAATAATCATACATGTATATAGGGTAATAATGTCTGTCTCATTCTACCGTCCTTCCCATCCCCACCTCCCCACCCCTTTACTCACTCCCCTCTGCATAATCCAAAGTTCCTTCATTCTTCCCTACCCCCTGCCCCCAGTGGATCAGCATCCACTTATCAGAAAAAACATTCAGCCTTTGGTGTTTTGGGATTGGCTTATTTCACTTAGTATGATATTCTCTAGTTCCAATCATTCACCTAAAAATGCCATAATTTCATTCTTATTTAAGGCTGAGTAATATTCCTTTGTATATATGTACCACAGTTTCTTTATCCATTCATCTGCTCAACTATATTCTGATGGTTGGGTTTTGGCTACCTTTGTTATCATGACGTTTAGTCTGGTGTTTCAAAATTGGAATTTGCAAGCTCATTTTGAGTGAAAATATTTAATCCACGCTGAGTTTTGTGACTGTAAATTGGGGTTCCTACCAGGCAGCTATTTTAGTGCCACTGTGCAGTCAGTCACTGTGCCAGTGGGCAGCGTGGCTCCGTTCCATGTCACAAGCTGGCTCTTACTGTCTTCCACTTTCCTCTGTCCATGGCTGGGTATGAAGCCCATGCCTGGGCAATGGGTGAGCAGTGGACTTCCCCTCTCTTCCATGGGGCCTTAAGGAGGAGTGCCCCATTCTCCCCCTGGCTTCAAGCAGCAGGCCAGGTGCTATCCCCTGAATCCATGAGCCACGTGGCCTCCTTGACCCCACGTGCGTGAGCTCTACGGCTGCTGCCTACTTCAGAACCTGCAGCCTGTGGGCTGTGACTGTACCCTGCTCCCCTCTTGGCATTTCTATTCTGTCCTGCTCCACAGAGTTGTTTGCCTTGTCACTGAGCCTGGGAGTGTCTCTCTGAAGGTCTCTTTTTTGATATTTTATTTGTCAGTAATAGGTGTCTGAAATAGAAGAGGGGCTGCACAAACTCTCAGCTTCATCTTGACCAAATGTCTCTCACACACTTTTGAGAGACCTGCACTCGGAATGCAGAGTTCCTAATGCCTGCCAGGCAATCTCCTGCCTCTATTCATTTTTCACTTGTCATATAATGTGTTCCTTAGCTGCGATATCTCTGTAAGCCAAGGGTGGCTGTCCTGTGAGCACCTGAGATCCCCAATAAGCAAGAGGCCTACTCCAGACTTCATACGATCGTGCCCAAGGTCCGACATTTCTGATACAAATTCTAGGTGAGGGTTACCGATGGAGTTTTCTTTTGAGTTGGCAGTGAGATGAACACTTCATAGATTTTTCTACCAAGTTCATAGTCCTAAATCCGGTTCTGATAGAGGGAGCCAGTCAATTTTAACTCTCTGAGATGCACCCTAAATCTGAAAAGCAGAGTATACAAAGGTCATTCATGTTCAAGGCAATTCAACCTAATACACTCAGGCCTCACTGGCGTCAGCTACTTCACCCAAGCTGGGTAGATTAAACTCACAAGTTACATAAGCCCTGAAGGTGTAGTATGCATGGGTAACGGACAACGCAAAGCCCTGACCTGCGCAAGTGTGCTCCCTGAAGACTAGGAGGGGGCCTCGCACAGACTCTTGGGCTGCGTCACCTGCGGGTCAGCATCCCCAAGGTTCTGTCAGAGCTGTCCCAGCAAAGTGCAGTCTTATGCTCAGGACTTTCTGCTAAAAGTTGCATGGTTGCATTTTCCTGGACTAAAATAAATCAAAAAACCCTCGTGGAGATTTTCCCACTGGTCATAAATACGGTTTTCAATTAACTTCACGGCTCTGATAATTCCTATAGAAAAGGTGTCAAGGTTCTTTGTTTAATGATTACATGAAGCCAAGTTTCTGATGCATTAACCAGTCTGGAACAATAAACAACTCCTTGAGGGCACAGAATTCCAAGTGCCATGATTCAGAGGGAGAGTTAATGGCAGAAAGCATCCTAATTCCAGATTTCAGCGGAACGGCTGGGCGTTGCTCTCGCTGCTTCTGTTCCTACCACGGATGTCGGTTTGGTGAGGACCACACAGTCCAGATGGACGGACAGTTCAGATGGATTTGGATCAACAGGAAGTTTAGGTAACACAAAGTTTATTTAGAAGGTTCTCATATTTGAAGAAAGAGAATCTCACTAAGAACTGTATGGAAATAAAAATTCTAAAGTGAATTCTCCTTGCTACATTCCATTAAAAACTATCTACAGGGGCTGGGGTTGTGGCTCAGGGGGAGAGTGCTTGCATAGCATGTGTGAGGTCCTGGGTTTGAGCTCCAGCACCGCATAAAGATAAATAAATAAAATAAAGGTATCTTGTCCATCTACAACTACAAAAAATATTTAAAAAAAGATCTACAGTAAGGAAACACTAAAATCCATAGCTGCGCCCATTTTTCCTCAGAAGCAAAGAGGAGCTTAAGTTAGAGTTCTTTAACTTATAGGAATTAAAAAGTAAACTTGTACTTACAAGTTAGTACTTTTGGAGGTAACCACAACTTTTATCCCTGTCACTTTATTACTTAAATATTTTATCAATTATGTTAGGGCTACGTATGAGACACATTAACTACTTTTAAAGAATCATTCTTTATTTTTGAATAAAATTCAGTTCAAACCATTTAAATACTAAACTTTTATGTTACTTTGTTTTTATTAGTTGTTGATGAACCTTTATTTATTTATTTGTATGTGGTGCTGAGAATCAAACCCAGGGCCTCACACATGCTAGGCAAGCACTCTATCACTGAGCCTCAACCCTAGCCCCTAAACTTTTATATTATGATCATAAATTTGCCTTATAGAAAGTAAATGCAATGAAATAAATTTCAATTTATTCCTTGTCCCTTCTGATTTTCTGAGAGATTGAGTGCTCTGTGAACTTATTGGAGATAACATAAAATCAAATATACTTTCTAATTCAAAGCCCTTACTCTCTGGAGAGTGTGGTGAACAGGCTACCTGATTGTAACAGGTTCTGGCTCCTTTTCTGGAGAATGAAAGGTAAGGGACAAAAAGCACAATGAATGCTAGCTACTTCCAAGATGACTTGACTTGGGAGCCACAATACATTAACCATTAGTTACTATGTTTGTGTAGAATCTGAGGGAAAGATGATCAAGATAAAGGGAATCCTTGCCGCAGGGATGTAGGGGTAAGGTGAGCATAACACAGGCAATAGCATCTGGTGGGATCCAAGCCAAGTGAGGCCTGTAGCTAGGACGCCCAGTGGAATCATTTTGGGGTGAAGTCAACTTAGTAGGAACTTTTCCTTTTTCAACTGCTCATTGATATGGAAATCATTCACAGAGTGAAAGAGGTGGACAAAAGTGATATATCTGTGTATCATCTTTCCCTTCCAAATGTACCCAAAACTACTGAAACAACCCCGAGTCTGGGCAAGTTGCTGGGTTACACACTATGACAGTTTTCAACACATTTACAAACTCTGACATTCTCTCACTACCAGGTAGAGTCTATGCCTCCTTCCTTTGATCCTGGGCTCCATCACTACCAAACAAATAGAGCACTGTGGAAATGATGGTGTGTCCCTCCTTCGTTCTCTCCCTCCCTCCTCCTTTCCTCCTTCCTTCTTTCCTTCCTTCCTTCCTTCTGTTCATGGTACTGGAGATTGAACCCTGGGGTGCTCTACCACTGAGTTACATTCAGTTCTTTTAATTTTAAGACAGAGTCTTGCTACGTTGCTGAGATGGGCCTCAAACTCCTGATCCTTCCAGCTTAGCCTCCATAAGTTATTGGGATTACAGGTGTGAGTCACTGAACCCAGCTGTACCTGTTTCTTAAGGACAAAGTCTAAGAAACTGGTGCCTTCCTCTTCTCTTGGGATACCCACTCTGATCCCCAAGGAGGGAAGCTCAAGCGGCCTGTGACAGACCTACAAGGTGAGAACCGAGGCTCCTGGCCCTCAGGTCAGCTGAGCTCCCAGATAATAGCCAGCAGGTGCGTGACATTTTGGCAGTGTATCTTCCAGCCTCCAGTAGAGCAGCTGACTCTGCGTGGAGCAGAGAGAGCCCTCCCTGCTAAACAAAGTCCAAGTTGAAGATCCATAGCAAAATCAATGATTATTGTTTTTTTAAGCCCTACTTTTGGGGTGGTTTATTACACAGAAAAAAATAGAAGCAAATAGCATTCTCTCTTTCCCACATCATTTATCCTTCAGAGAATGATTATTTTATTCCATTCTGTTTACTATCTTAATTTGGCAGTTTTGAAGTTTTTTTTTTGTTTTGTTTTTTGTTTTCCTTATACTAGCCCTGGGATATACCGGCCATTATGTTTACAGCTGTTTACATTTTAACCACCCGTGGTAAGTAACGCTGTCATCCCCACCTATGGATACATCCACTGAACTCTGGGGAAGGCCAAGGTCACACAGTTAATAAATGGTGAAGTGGAACTTAAAGCCAGGTCTCCAGATTGTGAGCTCTTAACTGCTATGCTGCATCACCCCTCCAATGTTCAGGGACAGCTAATGACATCACATTGTTTGCAATAGTTCTCTTCTCTATTGGCCTTCCCTGAAACTGATCCTTCTGTGTTTTGTTGTTGTTGAGCTTTTTAGAAGTCATCTCCTTTCAATAGCAATTTTCAAGAAAGTCCTGTGTAACATCTCCTGCTAGACTTAGACTGTTTGTGTCCCCCAAATACATATGGTAACACACCGGTTTCCATGACTGAGATGGGGCTTTTGTGAGGTAATTTGGTTTAGATGAGGTCAGGAGGGCTGCCCTGAATAGGATTAGAGTCCTTTTAAAGGGAAGAAGGGGCCAGAGCTTTCCACCACCACCATCCTACACTGCCATGTGAGGAAAACTGGACAAGGGACCTCACAGAACCTGATGGTACCATGGTTTTGGACTTCCAGACCTGTGAGAAACGTTTGTTGTTTAAGCTGCCCAGTCTCTGGTAATTTCTTATAGCAGCTTCAGCAATGACAAATTCCAAGAATTTTTCCTAAATGTTACCAATCTCCTCTGAAGTTTGGCATGCATACAGGGAGAAAGAAGGAAACTGGGAACTGGCAGGTTATTTTCACTTCAGCTTAAGATATAAATTGCTATACTTAAAATATATCCAACCAAACAGATGGATATGAGACACATTGTTAGTTGTCTGATAAATCGAACTTCCAACCTCCAAACAGGCAACAATTTGAAAAGATATAAAGAACTGAGGGCAAATTACATTTCAAATTTCAAAAAAATGCTCTTTTATCTCAAATACTTTAAGTTCTTTTGAACTTCCAAAAGTTGATTATGATTTTTTCAAAGACATAATTAATGTCACTGGAATTGGGACCTCAAACCATGATTATCAATGACATCGTCGCACAAAGACCAAAACAAATTTACATGGCGATAGGATCAAATATTAGGCATGTAATTATCATTTGCACTTAGAGAATAAACACCACTTGCATCTTAGACTAAGTTTAGACCCACGTTAGAGGTGAGGGAATGGCCGTGTCAGGGAGGCCGGCCTTCAGCTACCTCCATGCCCCTGGTTCAGTTCTTTCTTCACCCTTACTTGGTCCTTCTTGTGGGTGAAGCTGCCCCAGTCTCACTCTCACTCTGCCCAGTAGGTGAGGAAAAGGAGGACCCTAGTGAAAACACGAGGGAACCTGAGTGCCGTGAGGTCACATCTCCATTCTTGCTAACAGAAGGGAAAGCACTTCTCTGGGGGCTGGAAAGGAATCAGCCTCAGAAAAAGGTAGAAGGGACCAGAGAACATATCTGTCATCTGTAGAGATAATATGTGGCCAGTTCCTGTTTGAAAAGTCCCCTTTTAGCAGGGAGATGTAGCTCGGAAGGTGCTTAGCATGTGTGAGGTCAAGGGTTCCAGCCCCAGCACCAAAAACAGAACAGAAAACACCCTCTAAAAACTCTAATACAATTTACTACCACTGAAATAATTGTAAGTGTGTAGTTCAGTGGCATTAAGTCCATTCACACTGTCCTGCAACCATCACGACCACCCATCCACAAATCTCTCTTCATCTTGCAAAACTGTCCCCACTAAATACTTAACTCCCTGTTCCTCAACCCACCCCCAGCCCCTGGCAGCCACTCTTTGATTTTTGTCTCTATGAATTTGATGACTCTAGGTACTTCATATCACTGGGATCATACAGTATAAAATTCCCTTAATTTAAATATTAACACAAAAGTACTAATAAAAACAATATTCAAGGGTTTTTTCAAGATGGCGGACTAGAGGGTGGCTGCATTTCATGTTGCTCCAGGACGCAGGATTCAAAAGAGGAGATAGTGAGAGACTTGGGACCAACTCAAAGCTGCCGGGTGAGTCTCTCCCGTTGGGGAGGCGTCCTGGATGGAGTGGTAGTCCCATAACGCAGGGAACTTTGTGAAGTAGAGTTGCCCGGCGAGACGTCCCTCCCCCTGCTGGAGCGGTAAACACGGACAACTGGGATCATCATAGAGGAGGCGGCTCAGCACAGCGCTTGGACTCGGAGCAACCACTGGGGCTCCGGGTGGCTGTCTGAGGAGGAGATGTGCAGCGAGCTGTTTAGACTCAGAGCGAGCGCTCCTGAACACTGGGGGGTTGCCCGGAGGAAGAGGAGAAGTTTGGCGGGTCACTTGGTCTAGGAGTGACTGCATCAGAGCCACAGGAGGTTGCCAGAGGAGGAGGCAAGTGGTGAGTTGTTTGGACTCAAAGCGAGCGCTCCTGAACACCGGTGGCCTGCCTGAAGGAGGAGCACGGTGGGTCACTTGGTCTCCGAGCGACAGCTCCTGAACACCCAGGGGGCTACCCCGAGGAGGAGGAGGAACAGGGCGGGTCACTTGGACTCAGAGTGACTGCCTAGGGCTACGGGCAGTTGGCAGGAGGAGGAGACGCGAAGTGAGTTGCTTGGACTCCTAGTGACTGCGTTGGAAACCGGGCCGCTGTCCGGAGGAGGAGGTATGTGGCGGGTCTCTGGGTCTCGGAGCTATTGTACAGGGCTCCAGGTGGCGGCTCAGAGGAGGGGCCGCATAGCCAGGTGATTAGGTGCAGAGCAGGGTCCCAGGACCCAGGCGGCTTCTTGCTGGAAGAGCCGCACAGAGACACGCCTAGGGGCGGAGCGAAGTTTCCAGGACTGCGGGCAGATTCTCTGAGGAGAGGCAGCCTAAGGAGACTCATCTGTGAAGAGTGAGGCTCCCAGGCCCAGGAGGTAGGGCCGGGCCCCTGGGAACGTTGCAGAGGAAGACAGCCCAGCCCAGGCGGTAGTTGTAGATTGAGGGGAACCTCTAGGAGGGGAACTGACCAGCGAGACCTCCCCACTGGGTGAGTCTTCCCTGCTGGGTGAGGTTTTCCCACAAGGACGGTAAAACCAGAGACACAGGCTCAAACAGGCCTTGCCTCAGCCCGCAGCCTAGTTCCCCTTTGGATGACCATTGGTCAACAAGTGGAGGCATCTCTGCCCACTATCAGGGAATATACCCCACCTGAAGGTCACCAACCCTAGAGAGGCAGCTTCCTTGTGGAGCACCGCATTATCAACTTCCTCCAAGACTGCAGGCTACTGAAGGATAAGAGGGGATATACTAGCAATCTTCAGGGACATTATAAGTCAATAGAGGAAATCTGCAAAATCTTAATGACCCACTGATTCATGAACAATATGAGAAAACAAGGGAAGAAAATGTCCCAAACAAATCTAGATGTTACATCAATAAAATCCAACGACAGTACGGCAGAAGAAATGACAGAAAGGGAGTTCAGAATGTACATAATTAAAATGATCAGGGAAGCAAACGATGAGATGAAAGAGCAAATGCAGGCATTGAATGATGAGATGAAAGAGCAAATGCAGGCATTGAATGATGAGATGAAAGAGCAAATGCAGGCATTGAATGATAGCACCAATTGACAGTTAAAAGAGCAAATACAGGAAGCAAAAGATCATTTCAATAAAGAGTTAGAGATATTGAAAAAAAACCAAACAGAAATCCTTGAAATGAAGGAAACAATAAACCAAATTAAGAACTCCATAGAAAGCATAACCAATAGGATAGAACACCTGGAAGACAGAACCTCAGATATTGAAGACAAAATATTTAACCTTGAAAACAAAGTTGAACAAACAGAGAAGATGGTGAGAAATCATGAACAGAATCTCCAAGAACTATGGGATATCATGAAAAGGCCAAATTTGAGAATTATTGGGATTTAGGAAGGCTTAGAGAAACAAACCAAAGGAATGAACAATCTATTCAATGAAATAATATCAGAAAATTTCCCAAATCTGAAGAATGAAATGGAAAATCAAGTTCAAGAGGCTTATAGGACTCCAAATACACAAAATTACAACAGACCCACACCAAGGCACATTATAATGAAAATACCTAACATACAAAATAAAGACAGAATTTTAAAGGCTGTGAGAGAAAAGAACCAAATTACATTCAGGGGGAAACCAATACGGATATCAGCAGATTTTTCAATCCAGACCCTAAAAGCTAGAAGGGCCTGGAACAACATTTTTCAAGCTCTGAAAGAAAATGGATGCCAACCAAGAATCTTATACCCAGCAAAACTTACCTTCAAATTTGACGATGAAATAAAATCATTCCATGATAAACAAAAGCTAAAAGAATTTACAAAAAGAAAGCCAGCATTACAGAACATTCTCAGCAAAATATTCCATGAGGAAGAGATGAAAAACAAAGAAGCAAATCAGCAAAGGGAGGAATTATCCTAAAGGAACTGTCAAATAAAGGAGGAACCAAGTTGTGTCCAAAAAATAAATAAATAAATAAAATTTAAAAAAAGAACCAAATGACTGGGAATACAAATCACATCTTAATAATAACCCTGAATGTTAATGGCCTGAATTCATCAATCAAAAGACATAGACTGGCAGATTGGATTAAAAAGAAAGATCCAACAATATGTTGCCTGCAAAAGACTCACCTCATAGAAAGAGATACCCATAGACTAAAGGTGAAAGGATGGGGAAAAACATACCATGCACATGGACTCAGCAAAAAAGCTGGAGTATCCATCCTCATTTCAGATAATGTGGACTTCAAGCCAAAGTTAGTCAGAAGGGATAAAGAAGGACATTTCATACTGCTTAAGGGAAGCATAAATCAGCAGGATATAACAATCATAAACATCTATGCCCCAAACAGTGGCTCATCCATGTATGTCAAACAAATCCTTCTCAATTTTAGAAACCAAATAGACTGTAACACAATAATACTAGGTGATTTTAACACGCCTCTCTCAACACTGGACAGATCTTCCAAACAAAAATTGAACAAAGAAACCATAGATCTCAATAACACAATCAACAATTTAGACTTAACAGACATTTATAGAATATACCATCCAACCAAAAGCAAATACACTTTCTTCTCAGCAGCACATGGATCCTTCTCTAAAATAGACCATATATTATGCCACAAAGCTAATGTTAGCAAATACAAGAAGACAGAGACACTACCTTGTATTCTGTCAGATCATAATGGATTGAAGTTAGAAATAAATGAAAGAGTAAAAAACAGAAACTACTCCAGCACCTGGAGATTAAACAATATGCTATTATATGATGAATGGATAACAGAAGATATTAGGAAGGAAATTAAAAAATTCTTAGAGGTAAATGATAACAAAGAAACATCATATCAAAATCTCTGGGACACTATGAAAGCAGTACTTAGAGGAAAAATGATTTCATGGAGCGCATTTAATAAAAGAAGTAAAACTCAACAAATAAATGACCTAACACTACAGCTCAAAGCCCTAGAAAAAGAAGAACAGACCAACACCAACAGTAGCAGAAGACAGGAAATAGTTAAACTCAGAGCTGAAATCAACGAAATTGAAACAAAAGAAACAATACAAAAAATTGACAAAATAAATAGGTGGTTCTTCGAAAAAATAAACAAAATTGATAAACCTTTAGGCACACTAACAAAGAGAAGACGAGAGAAAACCCAAATCACTAAAATTCAGAATGAACAAGGAAATATCACAACAGACACGAGTGAAATACAAAACATAATTAGAAGCTATTTTGAAAATCTATACTCCAACAAAATAGAAAATTTCGAAGACATCGACAGGTTTCTAGAGACATATGAATTGCCCAAACTGAACGAGGAGGACATACACAATTTAAATAGACCAATTTCAAGTAATGAAATAGAAGAAGTCATCAAAAGCCTACCAACAAAGAAAAGTCCAGGACCAGATGGGTTCTCAGCCAAGTTCTACAAAACCCTTAAAGAAGAGCTCATTCCAATACTTCTCAAAGTATTCCATAAAATAGAAGAAGAGGGAACCCTCCCAAACTCATTCTATGAAGCCAATATCACCCTGATACCTAAACCAGACAGAGACACATCGAGGAAAGAAAATTTCAGACCAATATCCTTAATGAACATCGACGCAAAAATTCTCAACAAAATTTTAGCAAATCGCATACAAAAACATATTAAAAAGATAGTGCACCATGATCAAGTGGGTTTCATCCCAGGGATGCAAGGTTGGTTCAACATCAGGAAATCAATAAATGTAATTCACCATATCAATAGACTTAAAGTCAAGAATCACATGATTATTTCAATAGATGCAGAAAAAGCATCTGATAAAATACAGCATCCCTTCATGCTCAAAACACTAGAAAAAACAGGGATAGTGGGAACATTCCTTAACATTGTAAAGGCCATCTATGCTAAGCCCATGGCTAATATCATTCTAAATGGTGAAAAACTGAAAGCATTCCCCCTAAAAACTGGAACAAGGCAGGGATGCCCTCTTTCACCACTTCTTTTCAATATCATCCTTGAAACTCTAGCCAGAGCAATTAGACAGACCAAAGAAATTAAAGGAATACGAATAGGAAAAGAAGAACTCAAACTATCCCTATTTGCTGATGATATGATTATATACTTAGAGGAACCAGGAAATTCCACCAGAAAACTTTTAGATCTCATAAGTGAATTCAGTAAAGTAGCGGGATATAAGATCAATGCACATAAATCTAAGGCATTTTTATACATAAGTGATGAATCTTCAGAAAGAGAAATTACGAAAACTACCCCATTCACAATACCATCGAAAAAAATAAAATACTTGGGAATCAATCTCACAAAAGAGGCGAAAGACCTCTACAATGAGAACTACACAACACTAAAGAAAGAAATTAAAGAAAACCTTAGAAGATGGAAAGATCTCCCACGTTCCTGGATAGGCAGAATTAATATTGTCAAAATGACCATACTACCAAAAGTGCTATACAGATTCAATGCAATTCCAATTAAAATCCCAATGATGTACCTTACAGAAATAGAGCAAGCAATTATGAAATTCATCTGGAAGAATAAAAAACCCAGAATAGCTAAAGCAATCCTTGGCAGAAAGAGTGAAGCAGGGGGTATCGCAATACCAGATCTTCAACTCTACTACAAAGCAATAGTAACAAAAACGGCATGGTATTGGCACCAAAATAGAAAGGTGGATCAATGGTACAGAATAGAGGACACGGACACAAACCCAAATAAAAACAATTTTCTCACACTAGACAAAGGTGCCAAAAATATGCAATGGAGAAAAGATAGCCTCTTCAACAAATGGTGCTGGGAGAATTGGAAATCCATATGCAACAGAATGAAACTAAACCCATATCTCTCCCCATGCACGAAACTAAACTCAAAATGGATTAAGGACCTCGGAATCAGACCAGAGACCTTGCATCTTATAGAAGAAAAAGTAGGTCCAGAGCTTCAACATGTCGGCTTAGAACCAGACTTCCTCAACAGGACTCCCATAGCACAAGAAATGAAAGCAAGAATCAATAATTGGGATAGATTCAAACTAAAAAGCTTTCTCTCAGCAAAGGAAACTACCAGCAACGCAAAGAAAGAGCCTATAGAGTGGGAGAAAATCTTTGCCAATCATACTTCAGATAGAGCACTAATCTCCAGAATCTATAAAGAACTCAAAAAACTCTACACCAAGAATGCAAATAATCCAATCAACAAATGGGCTAAGGAAATGAATAGACACTTCACAGAAGATCTACAAGCAATCAACAAACATATGGAAAAATTTTCAACATCTCTAGTAATAAGAGAAATGCAAATCAAAACCACCCTAAGATTCCATCTCACCCCAATTAGAATGGCGATTATCAAGAATACAAGCAACAACAGGTGTTGGCGAGGATGTGGGGAGAAAGGTACACTCATACATTGCTGGTGGGGCTACAAACTAGTGCAGCCACTCTGGAAAGCAGAGTGGAGACTCCTTAGAAAACTTGGAATGGAACCACCATTTGACCCAGCTATCCCACTCCTTGGCCTATACCCAAAGGACTTAAAATCAGCATATTACAGAGATACAGCCACATCAATGTTCATAGCTGCTCAGTTCACAATAGCCAGATTGTGGAACCAACCTAGATGTCCTTCAATTGATGAATGGATAAAGAAACTGTGGTATATATATATACAATGGAATATTACTCAGCCATAAAGAATGATAAAATTATGGCATTTGCAGGCAAATGGATGAAATTGGAGAATATCATGCTAAGTGAGATAAGCCAATCTCAAAAAACCAAAGGACGAATGATATCGCTAATAAGTGGATGATGACACATAATGGGGGGTGGGAGGGGTTAGTGTTAGGGTTAGAGTTAGGGTTAGGGAGGGGGGCAAGAATGGAGGAAGGAAGGACTGTATAGAGGGAAAAGAGGGGTGGGAGGGGTGGGAGGGAAGGGAAAAAATAACAGAATGAATCAAACAATATCACCCTATGTAAATTTATGATTACACAAATGGTATGCCTTTACTCCATGTACAAACAGAGAAACAACATGTATCTCATTTGTTTACAATAAAAAAAAAAGAAATTGAAAAGAAAAATTATGTAACTATTTCTAAAAAATAAAAGTCCTTTTGTTGGTATTGTCATAATAAAAAAAAAAAACAATATTCGAGAGGAAATAGCTCCTTATTCTTCCCAGCGTGGCAGATGTGCACTAGTGCGGGTAAAGAGTGAAGTTCAGGGATGGCTCCTGGGAGGGGCAAGCAGGGCCTGTGGCTGGAGCCCAGAGAACAGGACGAGCTGGCAGCAGAATGGAGCTGATTCCAGGGAAAGCAGGTAAAGTGATGTGAAGACCGAAAAAACCTCCTGCAGCCTGGCTGCTTTTTTCTTTTTTCTTTTTTTTAATTGAGAAAAATATAGCATTTATTGGAGGACGATCAGAGGACACAGAAAAGCTACCAACAGCCTCTTATTCTTTTAGAACAGGGCGTTGAAGAAACCACATGCTGACCAGATTCAAACCACACTTCCTCCCAGCATGGCCTTTAATACTGTTTGGCCTGAAGCAGCCAGCAGGACACTCGGCGGCCAGTGTACCAGACCTTGTGGATCCCCACCAGCAATTATTAATACAAAAAGTTCACTTTTTGGTGAAATAAGGAATAAATTTTTTAAAGCAAATCAACTTAAATTCAAACACTTTTGGTTTTGAAATTGTAACATATAAGAATTTGGGTGAGAAATTGACATATTTAATGGAGAACAGTTGTTTAAGAAGTTATACAATTCTGTTGACTGGTTGCTAGTTACTCTGTGCTGAGTATTTTAACAAGCATTACATGATCATATTATAGAAAGTACACTGAAGCCGGGCATGGTGGCACATGCCTGTAATCCTAGTGTCTCCAGAGGCTGAGGCAGGAGGATTGCAAGTTCAAAGTCAGCCTCAGCAACTTAGCAAGGCCCTAAGCAACTCAGCAAGACCCTGTTTCAATAAAAAATAAGAAGGGCTGGGGATGTGGCTGAGTGGTCAATGCCCCTAGGTCCAATCTCTAGTACCAAAAAAAGGCAAGCTGACCATGTGAGTGTGCACCTATGTGCGTGTACATGTGCCTGTGCATGTGTGTAGAGGTACCACAAACTTGTCATGCTGCAGCAGCAGCAGTGACCATACATGGCTTCTTGTGTGGTGTTAGGAGCTGGATTGGACAGCTGTGTAAACCAAGCAAGGCAGAGGAGCACCCAGAAAGCACTCTCAAGTTAGCAGTGTCTCTCCAGAACCAAAAACAATCCACAATTTTTGCCTTTGCTCTTCCCAGGAACATGCTGGATAGATACTGAAATTTATTATCTTATATCCTTAAGTACTGGAATTGGAAATCCATCTGAGAATATTTTTCCTAACAATAATTTCAAACTTCTTACTGCTTAGTACATGCTACAAGCTTGGTGTTTTCATATAAGCCAAAATATGCATATGCTGCTGAATGCAATGAATCATTCCAAGAATTCATATGCAGAAGACCCTATACAAGAATGCTCCGCCTTTAACTCCCAATACATACATTAATTTGCTCCTGATGCCAATCATACATCTGTGCCACTCCACTCTGCAAGCAGACCAATTGAAAGCTTTGTACAAAGTCCAAGGGAGAAAAGCCGAGCGTTACTGTGCTCGAGCCAGGCTTTCATAGGATCAAGAATGGCTTTCCCCACTTTACATTTTCAGTCTTTCCATTGCTTTCTCCAAGAGTGAGAAGTCTAGAATTTTGTGAGGAAGACAAAAAGAACATAAACTAACCCAGATCTTCCATGGAACTCCCTTTGCTGACCAGCTCAAGTTGGAACCCACTTCTGCTAAATGAAAGGGGGCATTTATGCCCTTTCATTATTATCAATATAGATCCCTACAGTTTAGAAATTGGATGATCTCATTTTCCTGATAAAATTCATAAAAAGAGACTGGGTGGAGATGACTGACTGGATGGATACTTGGTGTAATGGTTAATCTGAACTGTCAGCTTGATTGGATTAATAGATGCCTAAGATTAAGAGGCTTCTG
The DNA here is from genome assembly GCF_902686445.1 of Sciurus carolinensis. Lineage (NCBI taxonomy): Eukaryota > Metazoa > Chordata > Mammalia > Rodentia > Sciuridae > Sciurus > Sciurus carolinensis. The sequence continues at coordinate 79,327,870 of NC_062215.1, forward strand.
GGTGTCTCCATGAGGTCTAGGGATGACTGGCATGTGGGACAGCAAACTGAAGCAGATACCCTCCCTAAGTGTGGGAAGCACAGTCCAGTAGGTAGGAGGCTTGGATGGAATAAAAGTTGGAAGAACAAGGAAGCAGCTGCAGACACAAGCTCGCAAGCTCCGTTCTTCTTGAATGGGGCCTTGATTGCTGCTGTGATCAACGGAGGGCATCAGACTCCAGTTCCTTCACTCTTCTAAAGGGACTCTCCAGGTAGTTCCCAGGCCAAAGGTCCTAGCTTGAGGTGGCTCCCTCTTGTTCTAAGGCATCAACCACCAGGACCAAGCAGCTACTAGTTCCTCCAGCTCTCCACCATGCAGATGGCCATCATGGGCCTGTCCAGCTTCTGGTTGCATTAGCCAATCTGATAAGTCCCTCTCCTGTTGCTTCTGTTCTTCTAGAGAACCCTAATACACTTGGTCAGCAAAAAGATATTAAATAAATTTTAACTACAAAGCATGGGAGAGTTTTTCATATAGAGAAAACTCAGGCTGATGTTCAGTGACAGTGATGGTTTTATTCAAGTAGTAATTTTGGAAGACAAGCTCACTACTGCTGCACAGACCCAGGGAGCAGATGAAGTGAAGCACAGGGTGTTGATAAGCTTACATCACCCTTGTTAGCATGCCTTCATAAGTTGCTGCTGCTCTTCCAATCAACTTTGAGTTTGGAACACATGAAAAGAGTAAGAAGCATGCTTCCCTTGACCAACTGAAAAATGTCAATTACTTCTCTTCACATCAGGAGGCCTTGAAAAACTCTTGCGTATCAATGTTGTAGTCTTCTCCCGATGCCTTCATTGTACTGTAGTTACAGCTGGTTCTCAGTCCCCTCCCATGAAAGCTCACAGTCGGCACAGTGCAAGACAGGCTGGGCTGTCATGTGGGCTGGGCTCTGCAGAACGTCCCATCAGTCTTCCCTCTCAGCGCCAGTTAAGAGTGCACATTTCCATGTGGCCCAACTGTTTAAAATTCAGGGGCAGGAAGAGAACTCAGTGGAATTCCAGCATCACATTCTGATCTTGGTGATTTCCATGCTTTCTAAAATGAGCCACAGGTTCACTGTTCAAGGAAAAGCATCTTTTGGTAAATTCCTAAATATATGACTTAAACGTTCCAGGAATCAAAATACTCTGGCTTTGGAATGGAGTAGCCAGAGACGTTCTCTGAGTGATGTTAATATGGCCCTGTGGCCTAAGCAGCTACTGCTGCCCTGAGATGGTGCATGGTCGGCCGGCTGTGGGGGTCCATGAACCAGCTTCAGAGTGGGTCCCCTCCTGGACTGTCCTCCCCTCCCTGGGTGACTTTCAAGTGCACTTGTCTATATCACACTAACCAGCTGATCACCAAAGTTACTTTGGTGTAGGGGAGATCGGTTGATGGGGGAATAACTGGTCAACTAACTGCATTTGCTGAAGATTTCAGCTAGTTATTTAGTACCGAGAGATACTGTTGTAGAAATTAGAGAGCAAGATGGGTGAGCACAAGTCTTTTCAAAACTGTGGGAATGGAATGATATAACATTTCCATATCTCATGTAAGCATGTTCTTGTTTACCTCTAATATATAGGAAAGGTGAGATTGTGTTTTATCTACAATACACTCTAAGATACTGCGTTTTTAGTGCATTTAGCAAGCCTCCATGGTGAGGCTTATTCAGTTACAAAACAGTTTCAGCCTGCAAAAGGGAACAAGAACTGCAAGTCCTCTACCCCCCACCATGCTGTGTTTGACTCAGAGCTGTTGAACAGAAAATGGAATGGAATGTTTTGTTATTTATAGAGGCTGTCAAAGTACATTTTACCAGATCTGAAGCCGCCAAAGTTGTTTATAGGTAGCTGGCAAGTATCCATATGACATTTTATCTCAATAAGAAAAATGTACAGCCATCAGATCCAACCACAGAAATTGCAGTTGATGAATATAAACTCATCTACTTCAGGACCTTATAGAAAATGGAGCCAAGTGCCACCCATCCCCAAAGAGCTCTGCCAGCAGCTCCAAAATATGACAGCAAAATTAGTGATATTAAACACAAATTCTGTGACTTCTGATAACTTGGTCCAAATCAATTCTATGCACAGAGTCATCAGAGAGAGGTTTCTAAAATGCAGATAAGCCTGGGCTAATTCTCTGCTTAAACCTTTCAGTGATGGGCTCAGGGTTAAACCTGCATTTCCCAGAAAAGCCTACGAAGCCCTCCTCACTCAGCCTTTTCCCTACCTCCCATGCCTCAGCATAGAATGTTCTGGATAAACTCAAACGTGCTGTGCCATTTCATCTCTCTGCCTCAGCCCATGCTACTGCTTTGCCTGGAACACCTGTTCTTCACTGCGCCTCCACTCTCTTCTTTGGCTGGCTCCATTCTGGTTATCCTACAAAGTCAGCTCAGACATGTTCTCCTCCTGGAAATCTTGTCTGAGTGCCCCTATCCCCCTGCCCCCAATTTACCTCAAGCAGGCTGGTTAAGCATCCTTTCTCAGAAGACTGATAGGAACTGCCCATTTAAATATGGTCCAGGTCTTAATTTTCTCTGCATCCTTGGTAACTGCTATGGTTGGAATACCATTTTTCCCCTCCAAAACTCATGCTGAAATTTGATTGTGGCAGAATTGGGAGATGGGGCCTCAAGAAGTGAATAGATTGTTAAGAGAGATTAATGTCTTCCTTGTGGGACTGGGTTAATTCTCACCATGTCAAGTCCTTGCTTTTGCCGGACTGGCTAGTTCCCATGAGAGTGGGTTGTTATAAAGCAAGGGGACCCCTTCTGCTTTGTCTCTTCCATGTGCAGACTCTTGCTCATTTGCCATGACAGAAGCTTAGTAGATATTGGTGCCATGTCTTGGACAGCCTCCCTTCATCTGAGTCAGAGTAAACTTCCATTCTTTATAACTCACCCAGTCTCAGGTGTTCTGTTACAGTAACAGAAAAGGCTCTAAGAAAGTACTTAATACTGTGCCTGGCCCATGTCAAGCATTTGATGCGAGAATGAATGAAATGAATGCTGAATAAAGAACCATCCAAACAATACCTTCAACCCCCAAGGATTAATAGGTACTATTGTAGGTGAAAGTTGTTTCAAATACTGCCCATTCCGTTCCCACACATTTTGGATGGAATGTAGCATAGAAAGGTTTGAGTAGTTAAAAGTTGATGAAGAGTCACTATGTAAAGGGCATGAAGTCTGGGTTCAGCTGCCTTCTGCCAGAATGGTTGGAGGAAAAATGTGGTGTTCTTATCTTTTGTTCTTATTTTTTTAAAATATTACACCATTATAAATAGTAACTTAGTCAAATAAACTGTTTAGCTGAAATTTTCATTCTGATAACGAGTGAAAAATATTATGTACAAAATAGCTTGGGGAAGGTCCCAAGGAAGTGGGCAGTTTTGTTTTAAGAGCCTGAGACTGATGACGCCTGCATTATAAGTCATATTATTTTTACCAATTTAATAAACCATTTTTCCAACTCATAAGCCTGGCTTAAGACCTAAACAAAAAGTACTTTGTGGAGAGGAAAAAAAGAAGAAAGAATAATTAATGAACTAGGAAGTCAGTTGTTTCCTGAAACTTTAATTTTAATAAAAAATTGCTGTATTTATTCACTTTAAGGAAATAGCTATTTGGTCTTACATGGGTCCTGCAAGGAGAGATTCACCTTTTTAGGTTCTTTGGATTCCTATAGAGATCATTTAACCTGAAAAGGAGCTGGTGAAGACAGGAAGGGTGGTGAGAGGGATGGAGGAAGTAGTGGGATAGAGTTCTTCCAGAATGTTTTTGGGGGAATATATAGAAAATGGAAGAGTATGGAGCCAAGAACATATAAGTCACCAGGCCTGTGACAGTCTGATCATACTCACTGTTGGCGATTGCTATGGTTTGAATCTGGAATGTCCACCAAAGGCTCATGTATTAAAGGCTTGGTCCAATGCAGCAATGTTCAGAGATGAGCTATTGGGAAGTGCTGGATCATGAGGGCTCTGACCTCATCAATAGACTAATCTACTGATGGCTTTGTAGCTAATGGCATTATTGGGAGGTGGCAGCAAACACAGGAAGTGGGTCTATTTGGAGGAGGTAGGTCACTTGCAGTATGCCCTGGAAGGGTCTTTCTTGTCCCAGTCTCTTCTTGACTCTTGCTCTCTCTGTTCCTTGGCTTCACCAGCTGAGCAACAATCCTTTGCCACACCCTTCCACCATGATATGCTTCAACTCAGGCCCAAAGCAGTGGAGCTGACCAACTACGGACTGAAACCTCTGAAGCCGTGAGCCAAAAGAAAATCTTTCCTCCTTCAATTTGCTTTCCTCAGGTATTTTGTCTCAGTGATAAAAAGCTGACCAACAGAGTAACTATGTTATAATGATGAGAATTCTCATGTACTGAGTGGGTGTATCAATGCACATAACCATTTTGGAAAACAGTGGCATTGCACACCTACAGTGAACCTGTGCTGTGACCTGCAATTCCATTTCTAGGTATATGACCTGGAGAAACTCCAGAACATGTGCCCCATAAGCCACGTGCAAAAGTACACAAGATCAGTGTTCAACATAGAAAAAAAAAAAAACAGTGAAAAACAAACCATAATCTATAGCAGTAGAGTGGAAAAAAATGTGGTAGACTCATACAGGTGACACTATACCACAGTGAACTATAGCTATGCATATGTATGTAGCTAAACCACAAAAATATAATGGATGAAAACTGCAAGTTACTGAAGAACTTATGCATAGTACAATTCCATTTGCAGAAAGATAAAAAACAGGCAAAGCTAAAAAATGCATTATTAGGGACACACGTGTCAAAACTATTGAAGTAAATTCCAGGAACATAAGATTTTGAATCACAAGATTCAAAATAGTGACTACAAGGCTACTGGTCATGTTTTATGCCTAATAATAAGTATTCATTCTTTTTATTCTTTAAAGAATACAGATTATCATACTCTTGCAATGTATTATTCACTTAATTTTTTAAAATTGTTTTTTTACTTGTCAATGGGCCTTTATTTTACATATTTATATGTGGCGCTGAGAATCAAACCCAGGGCCTTGCACATGCTAGGCAAGTGCTCTACCACTGAGCCACAACCCCAGCCCTCACTTAACAATTTTTAAGGAGTTGTTTTAAAACAAAAGTAAACAGAGATGCTAAATCAGAAACCCACTGAGAAGGTGCAGGGTAGGGGAAGAAAAGAGAATCCCACAAGAGCTAAATTCTGGCGTTCCACTTAGCACAACAGGTGGTACTAAAGTAAGAAGGACACTACGGTTCATGTGCATTGGACAGAAGTCCACCGCCACTCACAGGGGTCCGTTGCTCCTCATTCTAATGGGTTCCCCAGGCCTTCAGTGCTTAGTACTTTCTCCATGCTGCAGCTCACATGTCTCTGCTCCGTCCCCCAGGCCTGCTGAAGCCCACAGACTTTGGCCACCTCTAGGCTTGTGACCAACCACAGGATGAATCATAACCCTTCAGGGCCCTTCATCACCTACAAGATGTGGCCCATACTCTGCAGCACCATGGCTTCATAGATGCTCTGGCCCTACTTGGGAGAACCATCCTTGCATTGCCAGCCAATGGGGAACTCCTAGGATAACCCAGAGGTCACTTCCTGTACCACTCAGGACTTTTGTATCTCTTCAGTCGGCTGAGTGCTTCCTCTTCCGGCCCACACAGCTCCCTATGTGTGTCTCTACCACAGCACTTGGCATGCCATGATCGAATGACGACAGGTCTCGCTTCTATTAGACTCAGAGACCTTCAGAACAGTCATTCTTTTATCATGGGTAATATTCAAATATCAACCAATCAGCACTTCACTGGCAGCCACGGGTCAGAGTGGATCTAAGGCTGGAGCCCAGCACTGCAGACGCTGCCCCTGTCCTCAAGTCACTCCCCCAAAGGCGTTAACTCCTTAGTAGCTGAATCATTGGGAGGTAGGGGGGCAGGGGAGAGGCTGCCAGCTGGGTGAAAAGATGGGGACTCAGGACAGTATTATTTTTCAACTAGTATCAGAAGCATTTTGATATTATAGCAACTGGCATGGCCATTATACATCAATATCCAGCAGCTAATATCCATCTTCTTTATATCTTAGAGACAGAGCACTAGGCTTGGTAGTAGGTATTTAGTAAGTATTTACTGAAAATGAGACATAATTAAACTACAAGTAGAATCACTAACCATTTTTCCCAACAAGAAGGGAGAGTTTGAGATTTGGCTCCTATAGTGAATTTCTGTTGTTTCTGCCTTCCCTTCATCTAAAAGCAGATTGGTTAATAGTTGGGCATATGATCCAAGCTGGTCCAATAAGACTCAATCCTGAGCTTCTGATTGACTAACCCAACTCCTGTATCCCCTCCAATCTCCCCTGTTATCAGGCTAGGATCAGGAGCTGTCTTGCCCCCATGAGCGGTAGCCTGTTGAGAAGGAAGCAGAGGACAACAGAACTAGGACATTGGGATAGACAGGTTCCTGCAAACAAATTAAACCCCTAGATCCAGCCATGCCTGAAAATCCCCCTGCACCTTTCAGTTAAATGACCCAATGCATTCCCTTTCTTTCTTACAATAATTTGACTTTTTTTTTTTTTTTTTTTTTTTGGGTTTGGTCTGTTCTCGCTTTTTGTAACTAAAAGTTCAGTCTAATTCAGGTAGAAAGATGAACTTCCACTACAACAACACAAGTCTAAGTTTTCCTTTTTGTAAGCATCTCTTAACTTTTCAACTGTATGACATTTTGCTGGTTCCTTTTCGTAACTCACCTGTTACCAAGGAGAACATTTGATAGACTTATAAACTTGGGAAAGTCCAGTGTGTTCATGACAGGATAGGCATGGATAGGGACAAGCAAAGTGTCATCCCCCTAAAATTAACAAGAAGAAAGTCAAATTCGACATTCTGAAAACTATAACCTTTAAAGACAGACTTGAAGATGCTTTATTTCCTACTTCATTTTTTATCATCTAAAATAATTCCTTAAGAAACCTCAGTGTGTAAGTGCAACATTAGAAATACTGAGTTTTTTTTAGCCATAAACAAAGCATAGGAAATTCATTGAAATGATGTTCATTATTACCAAGAAAGCTAAAGATAATCATGTCCTCACACAGAAATAATGACAATAACCTGTCTGCTTCTAGCTCAAAATAATTATAAGCAAAGGCACTCCCTGGCAGCCCAAGAGAAAAAGAAACCAGCACAGAATTTTCTGATCTAAACATTACAGAATAATAAGCAATTTATTGATAAGAAGGCCCAGAGACCTGCTTCCAGTTCTGCATAATGTTTGACCTTGAGCAAGATCTTTACTCTCTCCAGATCTGTTTCTTCCTGTGCAAAATGGAGACAATTGTGCTTCTCCTCAAAGGTGTTTCTAAGAATTAAAGCATTTGACAACCTTCAAAATTAGGAGTACTACATAAATATGAGGTATTATTATTAGCATTATTATATGTGGCAGAAAATGTGCCCTAGCACTTTGTAAGGTGCCCATTCTAGGAATTTTTCTTCTGCTGGGTACAGAATATTCCTTCTGAAAACAATATTCTGGCTTCATTTTTATGTTTTTTTTTTTTTAAATGGAACTCCAAAGAACAGCAATGGTTTGTCACAATCTTAAGGAAATGTGTTTCTTGATTTAAAATATTTGACTTGAAATATTTGTGGTGTCTTGGGTCTAAGGTTCTTTTTCCCACCTTGGGAAATCCTCTCCAATATGATGACGTGAGTTCAAGAGGTAACGTCATCCATTTATAAAAATTAAGTTGGCAAATTTTCATTCTGTTTTCAATAAGGAAAACCAAAGATAAGTCACTTTTTGGTACAGATAGTAAATAATAAAAATGTTGCTTAAAAAGGAAAAACAAAAAGAAGGAACTTCAACACTACCAAATCATACTCTTCCATTTTACTTTTGAAACATGAAGAATGCTCTTAACCTTGAGTCTTTCCGAGCTCCAGGATTCTCTGCAGTATAGAAAAAGAGTAGGATGGAGGCGAGTTTTAAAAGAATGGACAACATGCAGAGCTGGCTCTGGCTGGAGGCCAAAGGGTGAATGAGAAGACCTAAAACAGGTTCATATGAACAAACCACAAAGCCACCTGGGGGTCAGGCCACCAGGCTGCACCTCCCCACAGGCCCCCAGGGCTGCCTATGTAGACTCCAGCCAGTCACCAAGGTTTATGATCACAACTTGGGCGTGTGCTAATTTTTCAGCCTAGCACTTTCAAGAGTATGTTCAAGTCTCTATCACCTCCCAGTCCCACACAGTAAGCGAGGTTTCTACACAGGCCATGGGAGTGCGTGTGTCTCCTCGACCTGCCCAGGTTCTCAGCGGCCTCACGTCCACCCACTTGGGGTGCCCATCACTGGGCCACACTCCCTCCTGGCCAGTTGGGCTGCCCACCTGAGGCTGAGAAAGCTCTGACTGGTCACTGCATTTCTCTTTCTTCCTCTTTTGAGGATATAAATGTTGACCCCTTCCCATCCCAACAAAAAAGCAATTTCAAGAAACTTACCTTACAGTGAATGCGAATGCAGTCATAATAGTATCGCCACTCATCAGGAGAAAAGGTAATGGTGACCATGAGGGACAAGCCAGGGACAAGGCGGTGTTCCTAGAAATCAGGTGGGCTCTTGTTGGGACAAATACCAGACCTCATAGACAGTAGCACCATGTTGACAACATGCTATGCTCCTCCCAAGCAAGCTAGAGAGACAGGAAATGGCAACCCGGCAAAGAAGAGTGTGGGGAGGGCAGGTGACCATGCAGTGCTTACCTTTTTCACATAGCTGATCTGGAAGTATTTGGTTTGTGGGGGTAAAATATGAACGTGCGTGTCTTCATCAGAAACATTGACCAGGTGCTGGCGAGAGACAGGGCAGTTAGGACAGTGTTTCATTTATTGCATATCCATCTCTATGATTACTTATGCCTCATCTTGTTTAAGGAGATTTGAGGACTTATATATTTTTGACTTTTAAAAAGACATAGCCAGGCGTGGTGGCACGCACCTATAATCCCAGCAGCTGGGGTGGCTGAGGCAGGGAGATTGTGAGTTCAAAGCCAGCCTCAGCAACTCAGTGAGACCTTGTCTCAAAATAAAAAAAAAAAAAGGGTTGGGGATATGGCTCAGCGGTTAAGGCACCTTAGGTTCAATCCCTGATACCAAAACAAACAAACAAATAAATAAATAGACTCGAAATACGTCATACACCATTTAATAATAAAGTAGGACAATGTGCCTGCCGCCCCCACTTAGGAACAGTAGCAGAACCTGCAGCCCCTGAGATGTGTTGTCCTTTACACATCCCCTTAATCCTGGATAGTTCTCTGCTGCACTCAGTCTGGTCCTGAGAAGTCACCTGAGCAGAGAAGCCAGGCACCAACTCGCACAGGTTGCCTAATTATATGCCACTGACTCTGGGGTCAAGGTCTAAGTCAGAGGTTTGGCCTGTCACTGGGACTCTGGGCTCTCAAGCCCATTGCTTGAGTCCTCATGTTTATCAAGGCCCTAAATCAGACATTATTTCTGACAAGATTACAATGGTATAAGAGATGGTTACCTGTTACATGGGAACATCCTTCAAGTGCCACAATTTTGACCCTGTTTTGTCATATTTTCTCTTTTTAAAACATGCTCAGTGCCTAAAAATATGTTTCCTATGGCTCTCTTGAGTTTCAAGAGGCCTGCAGAGGGAACAGTCTTGGTGAAGGGTGGGCTTCCAGGGGCCAACACACAAGAGCAGTCCTTCCAAGAGAGCCTGGGAGGACAGGTGTCTGGGCCCATCACACTCAGAGCCTTGGGTGGCAAGGCTGTTGCAGAGGGGACCTATAACCCTCCCCTCAGGGTCAGACTACCAATATCTACACAACAATCACAAGTAACTTTACCAGTTTAGGTCAGTTTACAACAAGTGACATCACAGGTAAAGAACAGAGATCTGTCTTCAAGGCTGCTGGGCTGGCTCAATTATCCCAGTATTCCCGAATGGTCCCAAGGGAGGCAGGAACTGGGGCCCCTGAGACTGGAGATGAGCCAGCACTGATGGGCAAGTTTTGTTTTAGAAAAATAAAAACACCTGACCCTTCCTGCAGCCTGAGTGTGGCACAGCAAATCCAAATACACCCACTACCCCTTGAAGATGAAGGTGGGACATTAGGATTCATGAGATGATGATATCTGTACTATTAAGCAAGTTAGAAAAAAATAGCAATAAGAAAACACTAGATGATTTTCTCAAAAAAAAAATATAGATTCCACTCATGGTAGCAAAAGATACATTACTTGACTACAATTTCCCATATTTACCTTTGAGGGAGTCTTGATCTGGAATTATTCACTTGGATCAATAGAGAAAGAAACAACAAACTCAAAAGTTAGTATTTAGGTAAAAGGCATGCAGGAAGAGGAAGAAAGAATTCAGCTTCTGGAGATTCAAAGTGGAATGGAAACTAGTTGAGACTGAAGGGTCTGGTACAGGGTTTCCTTGGTAGAGGACAGGGCTGGCTGTCAGCAGACCGCCATGGTGGAAGGGGAAGCGACATCCTTCTTCAGCCCAGAAGGGCTCAGAGCTCTCTTCACTCCCTTTCCTTCACCTGCATCACAGTCCCCTCTGCATCCCATCCAGGAGTCTGTGCTTCTCCCAATGCAGTGAAGAGAAGAACCTGCCCTCCAGGAAAGTCTTGCCCTTGGGTGGGTGGAGGCTAACCTTCAACCCTAAGCATCTCTGGAAGAATGTTTCTAAACACAACCTCTCAGTCTCCAAGATAGGGTCATTTTATACTTCCTCTGCGGCAAAGCTTCTCACCCCAGGGATCTGGGGCCAATTTTAAGCAGTCTTGTAAGTTTCTTAAGGTGTTTTATCTTAAAATGCGTGTTGTTCCATACTGTACTTCTCTATAAACTGTGGGAGTAAAATTCATACTCTAGAAAGGACTGTTTTTCTGTGACTCCAAAACTCTCTATCCCCATAAAATGAGGAGAAGCCATTGGGGTTCATGGCCCTAACTTTGAGAAGCAAGATCTTGCTTGGGGGTAGGTATCTTTAAAGACTGTGTAATAGGAAATTGAAAACTAATATTATTCTAGAAAGAACTTTTCATTTATTTAAGATGGGGTTTTATAAGCTAGGGATTTTGTTTATGGCTGGCAACAGGAACACTAGTAGTCTGCTAGGAAAACTGATGGATTGTTTACTTCATAAGTATAATTTTCCAGGCAAAAATCTCTCCACAGAGAGGAAAAAGAATGAAAAGGGTCATGGTGTTAAGAAAACTGGGACCATTATTTCAAATTTCAAAGCAAATTGAAGCATTGATTTCAATATGAAAGCTAATGAGATGTTTCAAATCCTTTAACCAGATCTGCATGGATCTCAAACTGTTAATGAACAATTTAGTATGAATTTTAAACAAACATTCAATCATTCCAGTCTCAGGCAATTTGCATAGTTTCCTTTAGAAAACTAAGATAAAAGCACAATTGTTGGATTTTCCTCTTTGTTTGGGGAGACTCTCAAGGTCATTGCCTTAGGCTTCCTCTTAACTTTGCTGGTGGAAATAGGAGGCTTGCAGTTCCAATATCTCCCAGAATGTTATTATGATGAAGTCATTTTGTACTTGTATCCATTACCTAGTTCTGTTTGTTTTAATGTCTGATACAAGAGGTAAGATCATTTAGACTTTACACTATATTTGCTAGGAATTAGTGAGCCTTTGCCAAGTCCATTTAAGGAGATGTAGAAGGGCTTGGGCAGCCAGGGCAAGATGGCTCATGAGGAGGTTGGGGACAGGGTCAGAACAAGGGAGCATGGAGAGGGTCTTCTCATGAGGTCAACTTCCTGGTTGATGAAAGTACTCATGGATACAAGCTGGGGACCCAATAAGACAGACACTTCCATACTTGTTCTCCTAAGTGGGGGATCCATTAGAAAAACTAAAACAGATGCATGGACAGAGGGACCAATCAATAATAGCAAGGAGAGCATGGACAGGGGAGGAAATAAGCAAAGGAGGAAATTCCAGAGGCCATAAAAAAAACAGGTCAAAGCTCCCCGAATAGATTCCCAGCTCTGGGCCCCCTTGTCTTCAGAGAAGTCTGTCTCTGTGGCTTTTGCAATAAACCTACTGCTCATTTGCTACCTCTGTGTCCTGTTCTTCAATTCTTTGCTGAATGGAGGCAAGGAACCCAGCACCCCTACAGGGTAATAAATCTCTTCCAAGAAAAAGAGTTCAATAGCATTTCTTCACAAGGGTACATTGCCTTCTGTGCGTGAAGCACTGTTCTGGGTACTGGGGAAGTCACAATACAGAAGAGGGACATGGCCTCTGTTCAGCAGAGTGAAGCAGAGTTGAGAGTTCATCTTTTTCAACAATTAAATCATACTCTCTTGGTTCCCAGGCATTCTCAGTGGGAGTGAGATCACCCACAAGAGGAGTAAAAATTGATCCTTGGGAGGTAAATATTACAGTGGCTTGGGATCTTCCAAAGCTCAACCCTACCTGACAAAATCTTATTCCTTAATATTTCATTTCTCTCATTAATGTCTCCTTGGGGGATGATAATGAAGGAAAATGTTGAGAACCACATTCATCTCTAAAATTCTATGGAACTGATCTCAATTTTCTTAAGTGCATTGTTTCTCTGCTCAAAATACTTAACTTCCCCTCCTACAAAAATTACAATCATACTCTTTATTTCTATTTTCCTCCAAATCCACATTCCCCACCTTCTACATCATTACTTCTCTCCACAAATCCTAAAATTCAGGTAAACCAGATTGTATACTGGCCTCCAAATATGCCACACGCTAGCTCACCCTAAACTTCTTGCACGTCTTTCTCCACATCCTGAATGTCTTCCCCTCACTCTCATTTTGCTGCCTGGCTACTAAGTTGTTTCATTGTTTTCTTAATACCTTCTACCACTTGGAAAACTTGATTTTGTGCATCTTAACCTTCCCCATAATAGTGCAATACTTTGTTTAGCATATAACAGATGCTCTTACTACATGTGGAATTAAACATAAGAAAATTTTCAATTCTACTAAAAACATAATTATGTACTCCAAACAGAAAAAACTTCACTGGAGATAAAGTAATAGGCAAAAAGATCAATCGGAGAAATGAATATTAAAGTATATACTTAATATGATTAAAATTATAAAGAGGGCAAAACAATTTTAAATTTAGTGACATTATTAGAATCATTGACATTATTCTAAACACACCCCCTCGCCCACATACAAAGTCAGTTTAAAAATGCTGTTCTATGACTTAAAAGAATCATGTTGTTGTTAATTTTTTGGAATAGTAACTTTTTAAATTACCAGGTAATTATTAACTCTCATGATGTCATGCAGTAAGGAAATTCAATATTTCTTGAAACCAGGGGAATCCTGGCAAACTAACTAGCCTTTATGTGATTCTATTTTACAGAAGGTGAAGCCTTTTGCCCTATAGCATGCATAAAGGTGGAAAGCTAGCAACAAAAGTTATGAAACATCTAGAAAAAGAATTGTGACTTAATATTAAGATTGCAATATTCCCCAAACTGATTCAATGTGACTCATCAAAATCTGAATTATGCTTTTTTTTTCCCTTAGAAATTGACAAGCTAGTCCCAATATTCATATGGGATTGCCAGGAACCAGAGTGGTCAAACTGATCTTCAAAAAGAACAAAGTTGGAGCATTGACACTGCCAGGTTTCAAAACTTACCGTAAGCTACAGTTACCGAGAGCTGTGATGCCATTAGCATAAGAATAAGATTGGTGGAGTAGCACAACTGATTTTCAATGGTCAATTGATTTTTCAACAAAAGTGTCAAGACCAATCAATGGGGAAAAATAGCCTTTTTTAACAAAAACAGTGAACATGCAAAAGATTAAAGTTGATCCCTACCTCACACAATACACAAAAATTAAAGTGAACTACATATCTAAATTTAAGAGCTAAACATATAAAACTTTTAGAGGAAAACAGGTGTAAAGTTTTATGACCTTGGATTTGTTAATGTGTCCTTAGATGTGACACCACAAGCAGAAGTAACAAGAGAAAAATCAGATTGGACTTCATCAAAATTAAAAACTTGTGCTACAAAGGACATTATCAAGAGAGTTAAGACAATAACCCATAGGATGGGATAAAATAATTGCAACTCACATGTCTCATAAATAATTTGTATCTAGAATAAAGAACTCTTAAAACCAATGGAAAAAAAAAAGCACTTAATTATAAAATGGGCAAGGGATTTGAAGAGATATCTCTCTAAGGAACTTGCAAATGGCAGTAAGCTCATAAAAAGGCACCAAACAGAGTTAGGCACTAGAAAATTGCAAATAAAATGGGTGAATAGTGTCCTCAAAAAGATATGCCCAGATTCTAATCCCTGGAGACCGTGAATGTGACCTTATAGGAAAAAAGGTCTTTACAGATGTAAAGTTAAGGATGTCAGAAGGGATCATCCTAGATTACCTGAGTGGGCACTAAATCCAATGACAAGTATTGTTTTCCAAGTGGAAGAGGACACAGGGAGGCATAAGAAAAGGTCATGTGAAGACGGAGGCAGCACTGGAGTAATGTAGGCCCCATTCAAGGAAACTCTGGAGCCACAAGAACCTGGAAGATTCTCCCATAGGGATGTGCAGGAAGTGCAACCTTGCTGATACCCTGAGGTTGGACTTTGGCTTCCAGAACTGAGAAAGAATAAATTTTGATTTTTAAATTAATTAATTAATTAATTTTGTGGGGCTGGGGATTGAACCCAGGGCCTTGTGCTTGCAAGGCAAGCACTCTACCATCTGAGCTATATCCCTAGTCAATTTTGATTTTTAAACACCCTAAATTTGTGGTAATTTGTTATGGAAGCAATCCAAAATTTACATACCACAGATTCCAACGATTCCACTTGTTAGGTATATATATTCATGAAAACTGAAAGTTTCATACAAAAACATGTACCATGTACATGAACAGCATTATTCCCAACAGTTCTCAAGTGGAAACAATCTGAATGCCCATCAACTGATGAATGGATAATCAAAATGTGGTCTATTCATACAATGGAACATTACTCAGTCTTAGAAAGGGATGAGGTACAGATTTGTACAACTACTTGGATGAAATAGAAAATACACTAAGTGAAAGGAGGCAGTCTTAAAACACCCACATGTTATATGATTTCATTTATATGAAATATCTACAATAGATAAATCTATAGAGACAGGAAGTATGTGAGTGGGTTGCCGAGGGTGGAGGAGAGGCAGGTGAGGGTATGGGAGAAATGAGGGAGTCAGATAGGGAGTGGCTGATAGCAAATGTGGGATTTCTTATTGGGGTGATAAATGTTTTAAACTTAGATTGTGGAAATGGTTGCATAAATCTATGAATTTATTAAGATCATTAAATTGTATGTATACTATAAATGGGTGAAGTTTCAGCATGTGAATTTTATTTCAATAAAAATATAAAAAAAGGGAATAATAGCTGGGTCCAGGGGCACACACCTGTAATCCTAGTGGCTTGGGAAGCTGAGGCAGGAAGATCACGAGTTCAAAGCCAGCCTCAGCAACAACAAGGCCCTAAGCAACTCAGTGACACCCTGTCTCTCAATAAAATACAAAAAAGGGCTGGGAATGTGGCTCAGGGGTTGAGTGCCTCTGAGATCAAATTCCTGGTACTGCCCCACCAACCCAAAAAAAGCAAGTAATAACATTCTATTGAAGCTTTTGGTATGATTTAGTAAATGAACAGTAATTCTGAATAATAATTACCTTAGTACTATCCTACACTAACCTAGAACAGCAAACTTCAACAAGGAAAAGTAGTCCCCAAAATTAATAATTAACTTTGGTCTTTGATGCCATGTTCTAAGAAAGGTCTCCTTGGAGGTTGGTGGGTGAAGTGCCTAACCACATTTAAATCCTAGCCCTCTTCCTCAGAGAAAATACTTGGCCCCTAACAGGTTCCTTTTCAGACCTGTTCTCTCTCTACCCACTTTGTTGATTAAGGATTCACAGAAACTGCATTCTCCCCTGTTCACTGGGGACTGCCTGATAGAAATCTAATTTTACTTTCTGACAGTTTCACCATTTGTCAATTTCCTCCAGTGATTCAACCTCACACTGAAAAATCTAACACAGTAATCAGAACACTTTCTTAAATGATCCACTTTAAGGCATGACTTCTAAGAACATATTACATCTAAAAGTAGAGTTGTGTGGTGGTTGGGGACAGTGCCAGATGGAGAATATCACATGCAAAGGCAGGCTCTCAGAGGGTCCACAGGAAGAGAACCTACCTCTGCTCCCAACCCAATACAGCTCAGAGACCTGTATGGGTCAGATCTAGGACTCAGTGTGGAACAGGTCTGGGATGTTCTGTCCATTGTGACTTTAGGGGACAGTGGTGAAGACTGAGATTGGAAAGCTGATTTAAATACATTTCATATAGGTTTGTACAGATAGGACCCTGAAGTCACACAAAGCCCACCCTGGTCAACATTCAGGTCGATGAAAGGGACCCAGAAAGACTGAGCTTCCACATGGCTCTCCAGGGCTCTGGCTACTTTTCAGTCCCGTCTCTGTCTCTTAAGGAACCTGTTCAGTGGAGCTGCCTCTGCCTCCCTAGAGGTCGACAAATCTTCTTTGTCCAGAATGACTGAGGGAGGCATGGGCAAAAGTTAAATTGAATCCTGGTTGGGACCTCTTAGGAAAGGCAGACCCCTTTCCTGGAATTGGAACCACAGTGGAGAAAAGCAGCCTAAGAGTCAAGTCCTGTTTCTATCTCTCAGTAGCTCAATGTGCTTGAATCTCAGTTTTCTCATCTATATGATGAGAGCTCTAACACAATCTTCACAAAGCTGATATGAGGACTAGATGCAGTACTGTAAACAAGAAGCTCAGTATCTTCCCTAAGAGTGGCTGAGCAGGGACATGTATTTGGAAGAGTGCCTCTGGCAGAGTGGAAGTTACTTGTCTAAGCATGCTGATGCAACTTTAGAATTTTTCCATCATGAAACTACACTTCTGGCCAGGCACTTCAGTGGTTTATGCTGCTCTTCAGGTAAATGAGAAATATGAGAGTGGAATACTCACGTCATTTTACTATTATGATTAATTATCGTTCTTAAAAAGTACCTACCAGAATCTGTTGGTGTTGTTTTTCTATTTGATAGCCTCCGAAATGCACTATACCAGGTCTGGCCTGTATGACTTTATTATCTAGAAGCTTGGCATAAACTTCTGTAAAAACAAGGTAGATAAGAATATCATGAGACTTCAAAGGAAATATTATGTTAAACAAGATCCTATTAAACACGGACTTTTTAGGGCTTTCTTTAATTTAGGATGCAGCTGTCAACAAGTCTGTCTGCTCTGAAGAAGCTGGACTGCTTCTCCTTTCTGTATTCAAGCATCATTTGGGAGATGCTCCTATCACAACAAGTTCACATTGTACGTATTACCATTAAAATAATTTGCTCTTTACACATGTTGCACATGTCTTTCTCATAAGACATCAACTGGTAAAGCCCACACACCCTATCTTTGTGCTAATGCTGAGATTACTTATTAAATGATAATTATCCAGTTCAAAGTATCCAAACACCAAGGATTTAATTTTATTACTGTGTATTTAACTTTATTATTTGATTTCCTCTGCACAGCATTACAACATGACACTGAATAATCCTGAGGCTCTGGACAGTAAAGCCTTGAATTGCTTTTGTTGTAATGTGAGGGCCTGTCTCTCTGCCTCTGCCTCTGTCTCTGTCTCTGTCTCTTTCTCTCTTTTAAGTTTTGAAGACAAAGTTAAAACAGCTGAGCTCCTAAAAACATTCAGCTCTGTAGAACTTTGTTCTCTCTGTATGCCAGAGTGCAGGCATGTGGAGAAGGGGCTGAGACCCCACTGCATGATCCAGTCCACGCCTTCCTTGGTGCTTTGGGTCAGTCAGTGTGCCACGCACATTTGTTTCAACCCTGTGCTTTATTATTTCCACTTTGCAGAGGAGGAAGCTGAGACTTAACAAGGTTAAGTAACTTGCCCCCGATTGGTAGTCAAAAATCAAGCCCAGGTCTCTCTGATTCCAACCACTCACCTGCTTCCCTCAGAATGCATGTACTGTCTCATTTTTCACAAATGATAACCTTTTTTACTTTGGCCACATACAAATCCTGTGAGCCACAGACACCTGCATCCCAGTCTTTGCCCATTGTGGTTCTGTGATATGTCTGGAGTGGGTGTGACACCTTTGTTTTTTTCTGACCAGGGGAGCTGTCAATGTTGGGGCCAAATCGAAGGGTTGGAACAGGGTGAGGATGGTGTGAAAGGGGACTAGCGATCTCTGTAGGTTATTATTTGATCATTTCTCAAATATTCAAATTACCATTATACAATGATTATTTTTTAATGCCAAAGGATTTTTTTTTTTTAGGGTCACAAAGTAGATGTAAAACTAGCATGTTTCTGCTAATGTCCAGAAATGGTGAAGTTATACCAATTTGCAATTGTCATGTTTGTTCTATAGTGACAAAAGAGTCAAACCAAAATATTACATTACTAACATTTAAGATGGGATGAGTAGGGGGCAAATGAACATGACGGAGAGCTGGACCCGGGGTTCTACCAGCAGAACACTGCTGAGGGCGAGACATAGGCAGCCGGGACAGGCAGCGAAGACATTGGAGGAAGCGGAAGTAACAGAACTTGCTGACTAATTTACACCACAAAATCTACCAGTGGAGCAGCTAGATCTAAATACGATGATTGTTCTTAATAGTAAAAACTATGCTGAGCCTATAAAACAATACAGGTAAAACATCACCAATAATTCCATTATGCTTTCTGGACTCTGAATCCACTGAGAAGATGTGGGTTTTGTAAAGAAAACTGTTTTTTAACTGCTTACTTGATTCAAGGAGGTGATTAGGCACTTCTGTTCTTTTCTTGGGCTCCTCTACTAGGCTCTTCAAAAGAAGGGGCGATATATTATTAAAGGGTTCTTCAGCATTCTTCTGCTCTTGTCTGGGGGTTTTCACCACTGCCATTTTTTCATGAGAAATGAAGTCTTCCTTCTAGAACCAAAGGTCGTTTCCTGATGAGAACACAGCAGTAGTATAATCATCCGTGAGAAACCACGCACATTTTTTTTTCTCCATTCTTGACAAATGTACCTCTTGTCATTGCATGGTTTACTGTGGTTTAGGCCCTCCCTGTCTCTAGTCTGTGCTGACCACTACATTCCCACACAGGCTGTCCCATTAATCTTCTTACATCACCCATCATAACCCAGTAATGGTGCTCTGGCTCCAAACCCTTGTGTAAGCCTCAAGCACTTTTTCTAAAATGTTCTACTGAGATGCTTCTTGCATACCTGAAGGGAGAAGTAAAGACCTTCATA
This sequence comes from Sciurus carolinensis, assembly GCF_902686445.1. NCBI lineage: Eukaryota > Metazoa > Chordata > Mammalia > Rodentia > Sciuridae > Sciurus > Sciurus carolinensis. The sequence goes on from NC_062215.1 coordinate 79,347,311, forward strand.
GTTAAATAAGTTTGGAAAATGTTAAAGTATACAGTTAAATAGGACTCTTGTTTCTGAAATTTCACCAAAGCAGTTTCTCAGAGGTATGTGACCATGAATTTCTTCAAGATTTGTATTAACTGTTTGCAGGTGTGGCAATTATGAGTCACCTTCCCGGGCTGGACTCTCTGCTAACAGGGAGCAATGAGGAGATAGTGAAGACTATACTCTGCCAGATATAGAAACCTGGGGGCATTCCTCTGTGGGTCTCAGTTTAGGTTGTACATCTTGTCAGACTTGCCTTCCCTTAACATGCTCATTTGAAATTCTACTTTCTTCATGAAGTCCATGCTGATCCCAATATCCTTTAACATTTTTGTAGCAATTATTGCTTCTACTGCTCATTTGGCATGAATAATTTATTGCCTTGTAATGTTTATGTTCCCTAAATTCTTTAACTCAACCTTAACTTAAATCATAATAAATTTATCAGTACAAAAAACCTCCAGTAATTTATTGTCTTGTAACAGTACTTTACAAATCCCACTTTCTCTTATATCTTCCACAACTTATTCTCTAAACTTGGGGCTAGGGGGCTGCTCTGTGAAGTCCTTGAAACTGGTTGTAAACTCATGTGTGTATCTTTGTGTGTGTGTGTGTGTATTCCCCCACCCCCAGAAGGCCCGTGACTTTGGAGTTCCAGGTATAGTGTCAAGCAAAAGACACGAATATTCTGAAGGGCGGGTTAATCATTTTCAGATAGAAGTTTCTGCTTTCCCCTCCCATTGCATCCCCTCTCGCTAGCATCATCGCTGAAGGCTGCCCACTCCTCAGCACAACCTGGTCCTCCTGCCCCAAGTTCACCCTCCTTCTCCTCCTGTTCTTCCAATTCCCCGCCTGTACTTCAGGCAGGTGCAAGAGAAGCACTTTTCATGCCAGCTCTCCCACCCTCTTGAACTTGTCTCTATGGTCGCACCCCCCACGGCCTGAGCCCCTCCTCTAGCGTCCAGACCCTTCCACCCAGGAGAAACACTTCCTCCCTCAGGGACCTTTCACTCCAGCCTTCCGCCCCATGCGCCACCCATCATCGTTTAGCCATCCGTCCCGACCTCTCCTAGGACCCTGGCCGTCACTGAGGTGGGCTGGACACCTGCTCGGGACTCAGCTTCCTTAGCAGCTCGGCGGTGGACTCTGAGTCACCCCCAGCCCCAGGTCAGAGGCCGCTCACAGGAGGTGGTTCCCGGGCCGGATTCGGCCGGCGCCCGCACCCGCTCGCAGCGTCGCCATGACGACGCGGACGCGCTCCCGGGTGGGCGGCGGACGCGACCAAACTCTGCCGGGACGTGGGGGAGCTGGGCAGCAGCGGCTCGAGGTCAGGAGGCCGCGGGGAACTTCGGGGACCGCGGAGCCGTCTACCGGGCTCGGGGCAGAATCTAAAGAGAGATTGATAGTATGGGAAGAGGGGAGAGCTGATGGATTCTCGAGGAGGAATGGGAAAGTCGGCAAACACCATAAACTGGAACCTGCAGGAGCGGATCGCGGGAGCGAGGACGGGAGGGGGCGGGGCCTCCAGCGCAGTGGGTGGAGCTTCCCGCTGCCCCACTTTTTTACAGTTTGATTTATATTTTCTGTTATGGTAAATTTCATACCTATACAAAGGCAGGGTGGAATGGTATGATGAACCATCCAGCTGCAACCATGATCAAATCATGTCCCATCTTATTTCATCAGCATCTCTCCTTCGCTCTATTATTTTGAAGAAAATTTCAGACATCATCTTGCTCCTTCCGTGTATCACTCGGCATTTACTTGATATTATTTATGGCTTTATATTGTTAAGAGATTATAATGGGCGTCTAATGGGACTGACTGCTTTACTTCATGGTCATCGATGCTGCATGTATACCCCCTCCCAAATGGGAATGTTCTTCTCTTCCATCTTTTCATTCTCTGACTCCTCCCTCACCACCAACGTTTTTGCCTGTGAAAAACCTCCCCCTCTCTCAAGTGAACCACTAGATAAGATACACCCTCTACCTTCCTCATAACCTTCCAGAACAGAAGGTGGAGCGTTCCACCATCTTTATAGTACTTATATTGTTATAGGCTGCGCCCATCATTATTTACATATGTGTCTTAAACTGCAAGACTCTTAGTGGGAAGGCACTCTACCTTCGTCTCCCAAAGCCCTCAACACAGTTTTTCGTCTATAGCAATTCCTCAGTAACCTTTGACCAATGGAGTGAAAAACTTCGTTTTTCTAGTAGGTTGCTTTAGTTATTTCTGCTTTGTTATCCCAACAAGGTTGTAGATTTCAGGAGAACAGGTACCACGTTTGCCATTGTTCCAGACCTTTTCACACCAGCTCAAATCATGATCATGTTTGTTTCCATATGCCTTTTAATGGGTGTTGGGTAACATTTTCAAATTTGTACTTAACTTTTTTCTTAAGAAAAAAAATTCCCTCTTTTATGAAGATTCTACATAGAGCTCTAGATAAGCAATTAACCAAATTGTACATCATACTTTGTGTATACCATTGGTTGCCTGCTGCCACTTTCTAACAGAACCCTAGCTTTGCTCAGTTTCTCCCCTGTTTGCCAGTTCTGGCCATAGATTCATCTAGATCAATATGGAATTTCCAATCCCCCAGCCCTCCTTGCCCATGATTGATTCAGGGCTGAATATATAATCCTATTCTGACCACAAAGACATCAGGCAGACTTCTGAAAGACTTCTGGTAGACCTCTGAGGAATGCTTTCTCCCTGCAAAGAAGCTACACATAGAGTATTTTTCTCTTTCTGGATTTTGTAGTGTCTGGAATAATTCATGAAACTTCAGCAGCCATCAAAGGTGTGCTAGCATTAGACTGAAAGTGGTGGCAAGGACAAAAGAGCAAGAAGATAGGAATAGGATCGTGGGCTTGGATGACATCATTTCACCTATGGTTGTTTGTACCTGTATTTCATTATCTCTTTCTTGCAACTGAAAACCTCTGACATTTCTGAACAGTCACCACTCAAAGTGTGCACTCTGGCACAGGAGCTTGTTAGGAAGGCAGACTTTCCAGCTCTCCTAGACCCACTGATTCAGAAACTGCATTTTAATAAGATTCCCCCAGGCAATTCATAGGTGCATGAAAGTTTGAGAATCATGTAACTGATGGATGCTCTTCAAGTATATTGTTTTAAATCAATGTGTTGATGTACATATTCCACATTTATTTCACTTGGCATTTGCAATGAGTAGGACTTGTAGCTATCCCAACCTCCTCCAAATGAATGCAATGACATGTGTGTGACAACAGGCAAGGAAGCTATAAGCTGTAAGCTTCAGTAGAATGGGGGAAGTTGTTAATTTCCATGCTTAAGACTCCTCAGCTGCTTCACATTGTACAGAAAATAAAATTCAAAGTCTTTAGTGCACTTTGAGGATTTGGTGAGACTTGGCTGCCAGCACCTCCATCCACCTTCTCATCCTACTCTACTGTGTCCCCCACCTCCCTTTTGCCTGCTGGGGTGGGTAGACAGATGGCAGATCCTTTGGCACGCACTGCTCTCCTGGAGAAGTGGGATCCCTGTCCCTCCCCTTGGGTCTGAATGAGTCTCTAAGTTCCATCTGAATTTCAGACCCCAACATTTGTGAGACATAGAGAAAGCGTTGCTCTTTCAACCTCAATATTTGGGTATGGCAGCTTATGGCTGCAGGAATAAATAATCAGAAACTTGCCAATTCCTAGTTGGCCAAAGGAGTCCTTCCCCAGAGGGGCTTCCCCTGGCTTGCTTTCTAAGTTGGGTCCCATCTATTTCCTCTCTCACAGTACTGTGTTCACTCCCTGCATAGCTGTGGTAGTTACTATAACAAAATACCTTAAATTGGGTGGCTTATAAAACAACAGAAGTTTTCACTGGGAGGTCCAGGATCACAAGGCACCAGCACCTTCCTTGTCTGGTAGGGCTCACTTCCTGGGTCATCGACAGTGTGTTTTCTTGTGGGTCCTCACATGGTGGAAAGGAGTAGAAGACTCCAGGGAGTCTTTTATAAGGGTACTAATTCCATTTATGAGGACTTTGTCCCTATGACCTAATCATAACCCCTTTGGACCATGATGTCAGCATAAGGATTTTGGGAATATACACTGAGGGCATAACTGGTGAGTTGACCTCTTTGACCTCCATCTCCCTGGACTGTAAGGTCAATGAAGGACCATTATGGCCAGCAGAGTACTATGCACTCATCACCTTGCATGCTGCCTGCCACACACGGGGGCCTCACAGGTGTTTATATGTGGGGGTTCCCGGGACCCCCAGCCTTGGGCATGGTCAAGATGGCGCCTGACGCTGAGCCAGAGGCGGCCAGCTATACAGTAAACAACCAGCGAATTCCAATGATTGGCTAGTTAACGATGAGGCTAGAGCATGCCCCCCTCGTGTACCCATCCTATGCTTGCAGCTGTCCGCGTTTATCTCGTGTACTCTCCCCTGATTGGTTGAAGTGTATATAAGCCTGGTGGGTGGGAGAGTAGGGGGGAGAAGCTGAGGAAGAGGCAGAAGCGGCGGGGACGGAAGAAGCGGAAGAAGCGGCGAAGGTGGAGGCGGAGGTTGAAGCCAAGCTGGAAGCAGGGAGTACGCGGGAGCTGGAAGAAGCTGGGAGAAGGGAAGCTGGGAGTGCGCAGAAGCTAGGGGTAAGAGAAGCGTAGGAGAGGAACTGTGCACAATAAACTTCCAAAGCTTCAGACATTTGTCGTGTCTCTCTCTGCGGCCAGAGGGGACGCGATATTTATAGAACCAAGTCATTGAGTTATGTCCAGTGCTTCCTAAATGTTAAATTAAATGTGTATTTGGAATAGGAGTAAGCTAGTCATATGATTCAGAATTCCAAAAGTAAAAAAACCCTTCCTTCTTCATCTGTCCCTTAGCCATCAAGTTCCCTTTCTCAGAGGTGATTTGTGTTACCAGATTTATAGTTATCTTTTAGGTTTATGTTTTATATATATGTGAACAATTGTATTTGTAAGACCTTTACCCTTTGTTCAATAGCCCGATAGCTCACTCTTCTGACCCTTCTTTATGCACTGAAAAATTTATCTGGGTGATCATTTCATATCTGTACATAAAGTACCTCTTCTTTCTTTTTTATGGCTGCATAATATTCTATAATTTATTTACCCAGTCTCTATTGTTAGATATTTATTTTCTTATCTTATGCTATTATTATAAACAATGTATGTTATTTAAGTATGTTATACAAGTTTGTACATTTCTACAAAATTGTGCTTATGTCTATTCATAAACATGAATATATCTGTAGGAAAAGTCCCCAAAGTGTAAGTGCTTTGGTCAAAAGGTTTGTGAAGTTGTAGTATTGATAATTATTGCCAAGTTATCCTCAATAAGTTGTGTTAATTTCTACTCCTACTATCCTCTACCCATTTTGCCATTGGATTCTTGGTCTTTTCTTATTGAGTTGTTGGAGTTCCTTACATATTAGGGATGCTAGCCATTTGTTCTGTGATAATTCTCAATTCCTTCCAGGTTTGTCATTTGACTGCACTGCTAGAGGTTTTTGAATTGCAGAATTAAAAAAAATTATGTTGCATTTCTTTCTTTTTTCTTTTTTGGTGCCAGGGATTGAACCCAGAGGCTCTTTACCTCTGAACCAAATTACAGCCCCCTTTTAATAAAGTTTTGAAACAGGGTCTCACTAAGTTGCTTAGGTCCTCACTAAGTTGCTGAGGCTGGCCTCAAACTTGTGATCCCAAGTTGCTGGGATTACAGGTGGGTGCCACCATGCCCAGCTGTTGCACTTCTTATCTATTGCTACATAACAAATGACTTCCGAATTTAGCAACTTGAGAAAACTATAAAAAGTTTTTCTATCTTGTGTTTTCTTAGGGATAGGAGAATTCAGATGACAACAGGGAGGGCTTATTTCTGCTCCCTGATGTCTGGGGCTCCAGTTGGAAGATCTGAAGAATTGGAGGCATCATCTGAAGGCATCATCTGAGAGTTGATGTTAAGCTGGAATCCTGAACAAGGCTTTTGGGCAACCATCTAAATGCTCTGAATTATTTCAATCTCATGGCAATGTTGAAAGGTGGGTATTATTTTCCCCATTACATAGGTAAAGAAATTGAGGCTTAGAGGGTTCAAGTAACTTGCCCAAGGTCACAAGGTTAACTGATGATTAACTCAGGATTTGAACTCAGTTTTGTCTCTTGACAGCGTTCTTTTCTTTATGTCAATGCCTTTACCAGGCAGAAATGGGAGGAGCCTCTGGAAGGTTGGGGTGCACCTGACCTTCCTTTGCTCCATGTAGTGAAGATAAGGCCTTGGAAACATTAGCAACATCGTCTTTCAGATATGGTTTTATTTGCTCTCTTTTATTTGATCGGCTTTAACTATAATATAAATATTCAAAAGGATGCTGACAAATGAAGGAGGAAAATATGAAAAGCAAAGAAAATAACTGCTTTCCTGAGAAAGCCAGACTACATTTCCAGAGTGTAAACAGTGAGCCTGGACCATAAAAACCTCATTAGAATGTCAGCGTTATACCTTTGTACTTCAGGACTGAATAGGAAATCACTCTTGCCCCATTATTTATGGCTCATCAATAATACATTAGTTCACCTCCCAGTAAAACTGACATTTAGGGAAGGACGGGGCTGTTTGCTGGGTTTATTCCATACCCGAAGGGGCACAGCACTTTATCCATATTTGTGTGGTCATTTGGTGACAACCTTAGACACCCAGAGGCAATTCTCTCTCAGACACCCAGTCCCCGCCCCCAGGACTCTCCTTGGCTCCACACCCACAAATCAGCTCAAATATTACTTCCTCAGGGAAGCTGTCAGCAAGTGCAAGACAGAGCTCGTTCAGTTGCAAGTGTCTGAAATAGAGTCAAACACAAGGCGGGTGGAGAGAGAGATTGAAAGAGGCTTCTTCAAGACCTCAGTTACAGCTGCATTCAGGTGCCAGATACTGGTGTGACAATTTTGCTTCTCTCTGTCTCTTGAATCTTTCCAGTCCAAGCTGGCTTCATGCTCAGTCAGGGTCTTCACCCTGTGGAAAGATTGCCATCTTGCTATTAGCCTGTTTGTAATGCCAACATATAGGTTCTGTTGGTGTCACTCATGTTGACCCAGGTCGAGTCCCATGCCGATCCCTGAACCAATCACTATGGCTAGTTGGGGGTGATGGTGGCTCTCCTTGCCCAGGTCTAGGTCATGTGTTCACTTGGGACTCTTCTTGGTTAAATCCTCACCCAAATGATGTGGCCTGAGAGTGGGCAGGGAAGGTTCTTGTACCAGAAGAAGGAACAGAGGCTAGACAAGCAAAACCAACACATGCCTATATGCTTGACCTTTTTAAAAATGTTGATATTAAAATGCATTTGGCCTGCAAGCATGGTGACTGAAAGGACTCAAGCTATGCATCAATTCACCTGTCTAGTCCTTTACTGTAGGCTCTTCTAGAGTCTACCACAATTTGCAACATCATTCATCATATATTCTGCAGTTGCTGTGTCAGCCAAGCAATAGGTTGTTCAATGTGTGGTGATACAAGTCTTGCGTAGCAGCCCAGTCATCTTTCTGGGCCTCTGGGCCTCCTGGGTGGTGCACACAGCACCTTGGCCTTGTGCATGGGGCTGAGGCTATGAAAGGCAACTTCCATAGGCTTCTGTCATCCTAGCACAGCACCTGGAACAGAGCAAGTGATCAGCAAATATTCATCAAATGAACATAGACTTCCAACAAATGTTTATTGCTGTTGGGAGAAATTGGAACCTTTAGGAGGTGGGTCCTAGTGAGAGGTCTTTATGTCATTGCAGGAGTGCCATTGAAGGGGTTGTAGGACCCTGAGCTCTTTCTCCTTTGCTACCTGGCTCATAATGTAAGCAGTTTTGCTCTACCATGTGCTCCCACCATGGTGAGCTGCTTTGTCACAGGCCCAATTGATCATGGGTTGGACACTCCAGAACTGGGAGTCTCATAATACATTGATTATCCTGTGTACTTATTATAATAATGGGAATTTGACTAACACAGAGTCTACATCCTTGAACCTGGGCAGGCTTTTGTGTTTGTCAAGGAAAAAAAAAATGACTGGGGGTGTAGATGAGAGGCAGAGCACATGCCTAGCATTTGCAAGGTCCTGGGTTCAATACCCAGCACTACAAAAATAGAAAAACAACAACAACAACAAAAAAAACCTGTCAAGACAATCACAGAAGCCTACCCAGGAGAAGAAAAGCTATTTATTCTATCACTTGCTAGAATAAAGTGACACTTTTTTGACAGTGGCTTCATTCATCTATGGTCAAGCTCTTATGGGTGACCCCTCTCTCAAAGACAGTTCTTCTGGGAACACTGATTTTGCTTCTTGCCCATTGTTAAAGAAAAATTTATTCTGACACTTGCTAGATTAGTCAAGACTATTACAATGGAGGTTTTCCAATAGGGATGTGAGGCGGGACTCAACTAAAAATACAATAGTATAACTGGGGATTTATAGCCAAGGAGCAGGGCAGGGTGTCAGTGGATGGAAACTGTCTGAGAGGAGATATCACAGCTGGTGGGGGGATTCTTGTTAACCCTGCTAAATAGCATCCTGCGAAGCACTTGTATACAAAGAGATAAGGAGCAATCATCAGTTATGGTGACCAGATATCGAGTGTAGGGTTGGAGTTCTTATTAATTAACTTAGTAGGATTCTTGCTAAGACCAGGCTGGGGAGAATGATGACAGGAAGGGGCTATGGGGAAGGCCCACTGGGGAAGATGACTCAGGAGCCTGGCTAAAGTTTGGTTAAGGGCAGAGTCTCTGTCACTCTTCAGGGATGTTATAAGTGACTCTTGGTGCCTCACTGACCCTCACTGGTTCCTGTCTACTCTATGTGCCTGGTACTTTCATTAACTCATATGAACAATGGTTTCTCCTTCTTCTTCCAGGCCCCTGACTGCTGGTCCTACCAGCAGGTATAATGAAATGAGAAAATTCATGCAAAAGCACTTTGGAAGCCCCATGGACCAGGAAGTCGTCTTCAGGATTGAGGGGAACTTTAGGGCAGTGTGTGGGACACAGACTGGGTCTCATTCCAGGATCAAATCTGGCCTCTTTCTTTGCTAGCTGTGCTAGTGGGGTGAGTGCTCACCTTCCCTCATCCTCCAGTTCCCACCCACCATAGTCTTGGAAGACCGGATATGATAACACACACCCAAATTTCCAGACTCCCTAGCACATGATGGTTGGTAAATATATTCTTAGCATCCCACTCCTTCCCTTCTATCCTTATGATGAAATTGTTTTCCCAGGCAGATTTTACAAAGTCACTGGTTATATCCACGGTGTGTAGAAGGGACTTTCACAGAGTGCATCAAACCTTTTCTCAACTCTCTGAGAGATGGAGCTTCCTGCTTAAGGATGAATGGCTTGCCACAGGCCAAATGTTTATTGAATTGTCCAGAACAAATGTTGTTTTGCTCTTTTATGAGACATCATAGGGCTATGATGTAGAGCAAAGATTACATTTTGGTGGTGTTTCCTTTTTATTTATTTCAATTGAAAAATTGATAACCAGAGTTGTTACAGAAAACATTCAAGTCTATAGAAGTCTATATACAACTTGCAAGTCTCTGTCTCATGTACTTTCGATGCACATTTGGGGGTTGGGATACAAGGAGCCTAGAAAATAATATTTTTTCCAGTCTTTATCTTGAATCAATTCAGAAATAAAAGTAAGACAGATGAGGCTAAAGATCTTTTCTTTTTCTGTTTTTCATTTTTGAAGGGCTGGGGATGGAACACAGGGCCTTGTGCACACTAAGCAAGTGCTCTACTTACTACTGACCTATACACCTAGCACAAAATATCACTTTTACTAGTAACCAAGTTAGTCTTGGAGGGTGTAGTTTATATTTGTAGGCAAGCAGGGTATCTAACACTAAATCCAAGAATTAGATAGACAAGCCATCCTTCTCTGAGGGTATTAGACCAATAACTGGGAAAAAAGGACAGGGCAGAGCCTTGACTACCAGTTAGTCTCAGCTTGTGTAATCCAGTTACTGGTCTTTGTAGGAAGGTGAGCTGTCCAAGGCATGAGAAAAGAGAGGGCAGAACTCTTGCCAGTTCCTTATCCCAAATGCAGCAGTCATGCAGAGCTGGCCTCACTTCTGTGCATGTGTGCATGTGTGCGTGGACACCTGTGTGCGTGTGGACATGTTAACAAAGAGGTAAAAGAAGTCAGGAGGATTATATCAATGGTTGCTCTCCAGAGGAAGGAAACATCCAGGGTAGGGCGCAGGGCTCCCCTTCCACAAACACTACCTGCAGTTTTCTCCTGCTGTGATGGTACTTCCACAAACATCCTCACACTTATTTCCCTGAGCCCCTGGGTGAATATTTGTGTAGAAAAAGATCTAGAAGGGAGTCAGTGGTTGCATGTACACTTCAGGTTATTCTACTGAGCACATTGCTGAACACTCCTTCCCCTTTATTTCTGCTGGGATTTACCAACCTCACCTTAATAAGTGTCTTCTGCTGTATAGAGGGAAAAGAGGGGTGGGAGGGGTGGGGGGAAGGGAAAAATAACAGAATGAATCGAACAACATTACCCTATGTAAATGTATGATTACACAAATGGTATGCCTTGACTCCATGTACAAAGAGAAACAACATGTATCCCATTTGTTTACAATAAAAATAAATTAAAAAAAACAATAAGTGTCTTCTGGAAGAGCAGGTGGCTAAAGACTGCAGTGCATTGTTGCTTTAACAGCTGCTTACATTTGGATCAGAGGGCAGAGCATCTAGGCTTACCCATTTGAGCTTCTGAGCTGCAAAGACCTGGCCATGTAGTAGATCCTCCTCCATCCTCAATGCCTTCCTCTGTCCAAAGGGTATAATATCACCTGGAGATGTGGCAGAAGCCAATGTGCTCACAAAGTGCATGTGTGAAAAATTAAGAAAGGAGGCAAGGCAAGAGTAAGGGTGTGGGCACCAGTGCAGAGAAAGAAAATTGGGTGGGGCTGGGGGTGAAGCTCATTGGTAGAGCACTGGCCCAGCGTGTGCAAGGCCCTGAGTTCAACCCCAGTTTGGGAGGGTGGAGTGTGGGGAAGTGAGAAAGAAAAAAAGATTGTGCGTCTACAAGAAGGAGCCATTTGAGGGACCTTGTACTGATGGGTCAAAAGCCAACCTCCCGGACAGCGCGTACTGAGACTCACTCAGGTCAAGCAGGCTACTGAGAGTATCTGCCCGATGCTCCAGTAATCTCCAAGAGACGCCAGGAAGTGCAATGCCTCCAAGGAGGTTCATCGTCAGCCCAGTCCCAAAATGTCTGGGGGTACCAGAAGGTCCTTCTTTGTTCCACCTGATCATCCAAGATTTCTTAGCTTTCTTCTTGTGATGAGGCTTATGCGCGCGTGCGCGTGTGTGTTTGTGTGTGTGCCAAACTTCCTGGAATGAGGGAGTAAGACTCCCTCCCCATCCCCGGTACTGAACTCGCAGCACTTACTATAGAGGCACATCCCCAGCCCTTTTTACATTTTTTTATTTTGAGACAGGGTCTCAAAGTTGACCTTGACCTTGTGATCCTCTTGCCTCAGCCTCCCTAGTCGCTGGCATTACTGGCGTGCACCACCGCCCCAGACTGAGCATAACCTTAATAATGAAGAAAAACAAAGTGAAAATGTGAACAGGTAGTTGTTCCGCGGGAATACGAGTGATAGGCAAGTACTGAGGCACTACTTTGAACCAACGCTGGGTATTACTCTATACGTTGTTAGGAATAAGAGCACTGAGGTGGCCTGAGTTGCCCATGAGCACCCAGCAAGCTTGTGGCTTGGGTTTGTAGGCTTAGGAGAAATTGCTTATTCTGGACTCCAGCGGGAGGGCTGCAGCAATCAAGGCTGGGCCGAGTTTGCGGTCGGCGGCTCCAGGCCCGGCGCCCTCCCTCCGCCTCCTCCCCTGCCAGCCTTTGCGCCGCCCCCCGGCCAATGAGGGGCTGGGTGGAGGTGAGCGCGGAGTCCTTATCTATGGGCTGGGCGGCTCAGCGCCCGCTGCCACCTCGTCCAAGGATCCGCAGTCCTAGGATCCGTCGCGGATCGGGTGGCCCAGCTATGGCCTCCCGGGGAGAGGGGTCCGCTCAAGGCCCCCGACCCTGCACGAGGTGCTGAGTTCCCCAGCTGGCGGAGCTCACAGGCCCACGGCCGTCGGGGTGCCAGCGGCAACTCGTCAGTCACCACCACCATGCGCCCCAGCCTGTGGCCGCCGCCTCTGCTACTGCTGATGCTGGTGCTCGCCTGCGTCGCGCACACCGTGAGTCCCGCGCTGATCTTGGGCAGGGATCCCCCGAGGGGCCGGCGGTCTCGCCCCTCTCTGGTTCAACCCGGGATGGGAGTGCAGGGAAATCAGCAGATCTTCGGCGGAAGAGGGGGAACCCACCCTCACCCCAACAATAATCTCTACCAGAGGCCCCTTTCCCCAATGACTAAAACAGTCTGTGCGTCCGGAAAAGGCGGCTCTAGATAAATCCCCTTGCCATGCACTTCACCCCTTCCTTCCTCCTGGACGGAAATTCTGACGCCGCCCCTGGCAATACGTCGTGTGCTGGACGCTTTGCCTCCAGTATTTCAATGAAATCTTCTAATCGCCTTTCCAGATTATCATCACCCTCCCTTACTTTACAGATAAGAAATCCGAGGCTCAGAGAGAAAAAAAAGAAATACGCCCCATGTCATAGAATTGGAACCCACGTTTGTCTGCCCCAAAGCCTTGACATTTTCACAGGTCGCAGCTGCAGATGGGACCGTCTTAGAAAGCTGTGGCCAGAGCTTCCGGGTCTTTGATGGGGGGTTGCTGCTCCCCATCCCCTGTTTCTGTGGGATTTGGCTTCCTAATGTCTGCGTGTCTCCTGGCTCCTGGGAGCAGCTAGTTGGTCCCCACAAACCGGGTCCAGAGAGGAGGCTGGAACAAAAAAGAGAAGGCGCCAGGGTGTGTGGTTTGTTTTCCTTTTCCCATAGAAACTCGTGGGAATCCTGGTCTTCTACTGGGATTTGTGAGTGAAATGCTGCCCCCGGAACTATCAGGATGGGAGGGATCAGGAAGGGGCCAAGGCAGATTCTACAACCATCCCTTCCCACTGGCATTCTAAATTGGCCCCCAAGGCCTGTGTTCCAAGAAATGTGTCAAGGAAAAGCGACTGAGGACCCAATTTTGAGTCTCCAATGTCTGTCCTGGGTCAAGTCCTTCCTAGCTTTGGACAGCTTTGTATTCCTGTAGTCTGCTCCTTTTTCATTATAAGGAACACCTCTGCTCCAGGCATTGATGAGCATGCTGACACTCGGGAGGTACCCATCTTTTTTGACTTCTCTGTCGCATTCCAGCAACTGCAATTCAAAAGCATAATTTGGGACTCTCTCTCTCAGCTCCCAGATAACCTTGGATACTCTTCTAGTCAATGGTGTTGGAAGGTGCTAGAGCAACAGCACCCACTCTTTTATGTGAATTCCCAATTTGGGGAAATTCTATCTGGGGGCACTGGGAACAATTTAAAGTCAAATACTGCTTGGAGGTGTGTTATTCAGTGGTAAGGGTTGGGAGAGGCAATAACTCCTTTCTTGGGAATCTAGGTTGTCCTAGCTGGTACCTGGGCTACAGAACTAAGTTTCAGCTTGAATTTTAACCCCAATGAGCAAATTTGCTTGATTCAAGTCTTCAGTGTACCTTGGAAAGATGCTTCCTTATACTCTGATTTGATTCCCTCATTTTAGAGGTGAGCAAACTGAGATTCAGAGAGAAGGGACCTGCCCAAGTCAGCAAGTTGGTAATAGAACCCAGGTCTTTTGATTCCCAACCTGCTGGGACTCTATCCATGGCACCCCTTGTATTTGCATGTTATTTTTATAGACCCATGATCCATGCACTGTGTTGTGTTATTCTTTTTTTTGTTGTTGTTGTTTTTTTTTTTTTTTTTTTTTTTTTTTTTTTTTTTTTTTTTTTGTTCTGGGGATTGAACCCAGGGCCTTGTGCATGCAAGGCAAGCACTCTATCAACTGAGCTACATCCCCAGCCCTGTGTTGTGTTATTCTTAAGAGGCAGTTTTCTGTACATAAGTTGCGATCCTCCAGTTCTCCTATGGATTTGTCCAGACCTGAGGTTGTATTTCACACTTCTTGGCAGAACACGTTAATAAATAGAGTGGGATTGACCCTACTTTGACTGGAGTATTTCCCAGCTGTTGAAATCTTGTTTTCCTTCTGTTTGACTTTGGGTGGTCAGACATTTGGTTTTGAAATTCAAGGATATTAAAAACAACTTTTATTCATTTGAGGCTCCCCCTTGAGGAAGAGCAGAGGCATCTTTTTAATGGGTAGTTGCTGAGTCTAAATTGCTACCCCTCCCCTCAACACACACACACATATCCCCACCTCTCCATCAAGGGAGATATCAGAAGGGTCCCCTGATAGTGAAAACCAAAATATACTAATGGCCAAAGGGGGCAGTTTTCTGAGGCACCCCATGAGAAGCAGTGAGACTACTTCCCTCTACTGTGCCCACCCTGGTAAACCTTGTGAGAACTTTCACCTTGAACATTCCTGTAATTACTAACACATCTTTCCCTCTCCCACGCACACACTGGAGCTTGAGCACTGAGACTTCCTCTAGTTCATCTTTGAACCCAACAGCCTGTCCCACTGTAAGAGAGAACTCAAAGGGTGTGTGTTGAATGAATGAATGGGTGATGAATGAATGAATGATGATGGCATCTGTAAGAGGATGTCTTAAACTGTGGCTACTTCATATAGCAACAAGTAGTGAAAGATCTCGAAAGTGATCATTGCTTGCCAAATTGTACATAAGTGTGTCAAGCAATAGAAAGAGTCACTTAGGGTAAGGCTTTCTAATCCGTGGCACCAAGTGAACTGCCAACTTGATAACCTTAATGAGTTCAGTGGAGTGGGTGGGGCTGCTTTTGCCTTCAAGCCGTTTTCTTAACTTGGACACTGTGTTACTCTGCTTTCCATGGCTGTGACAAAATACCTAAGATAAGCAACTTACAGGAGGAAAGATTTGTTTTGGCTCACAGTTTCAGAGGTTTCAATCCATGGTTGCCTGGCCCTGTTGCTTTGTGCTTGTGTTTGGCACAGTACACACGTGGCTAGAGCACATGGCACAGAAAACCATTCACTTCACCATGGCCAAGAAGCAAAGGGAAAGGCAGGAAGGGGCCACGGTCCCACTAGCCCCTTGAAGGACATGCCCCCAATAACCTGACTTCTTCCAGTGAGGCCCCACATCATGAAGGGTCCATCATCTCCAGAGTGCCACAGGCTGGAGAGCAAGCCTTCGACAGATAGGCCTTTGCGAGACATTTAACACCATAACACACTCTGGATATTTTGGGTCAGATATCTCTATGGTGCGGCTGTCCTGTGCATTGTTCCACGTCTAGTAGCATCCCTGGCATCTAGCCACTAGAAGCCAGGAGCATCTCTCTAAAGTTATGACAACAGAAAATGTCTGCAGACATTGCCAACCATTCCCTGGGGGTAGGGAAGACAAATTGCCCTGTATGAGATCCACTTCCTTAAAGGCTGTCACGTTCCAGGGGAGATACATTAACAGGACTCTCAATAGAAGCTCATTGCATACTGCATTCAGGGAAATGGGATTTGTCAAAGGACAGAAATAGGTGTACCTGATAAAAACCTATTTCTAAGACAGACCAAAAGATTTCTGCAGGCAATGGGCTCCTTGATATTTTCTGACCTCCCTTCCCTTCATTCCCCCTCCTATCATCATTCCACCCCAGTTGAGGCTCAGAAAACAAAAACTTCAAGTATAGGAACTGACACATAGAAGCCTCTGGCACATGGTGGCCCCTGTCCCTGTCCATGGTACATCCAGGTCTAGAGGCTGACCAGACCTGTGGCAGGCTTACGAGAGTTCCCTAGGGAGTATGCTCTTGATGACTCTTCAGAGGGTTGCTGGAGATTTTCTTTGGGTACCTGAAAATCACTTCCTAATTTCTCAAGAATTATTTGTGAATTTCACGATAAAAATTTTAATACCCCTAACACAAATGAATAGTGGTGATGATGATGGGGGCTGTCATGGTGATGAAGGCTTTTTATTGAGTTGCTATTTCACACCAGACACTGCTAAGTCCCTCCAAGACTATCTCATTTAATTCTCACATCAACAATTGTTACACCCATTATGCAGATAAGGACATCGAGACTTGGAGGCAGGTGAAGGTACTTGTTCAAGGTCACCTGGCTGGACGGGGTGGCATGAGAGCTCCACCACACCTCTGATGACCTCAACCAGCCCATCAGCTGCTCCCACAGAGGCTCACTCTGGGTTTCAAGTGCCCAAGGGGCCATCCTAAAATTCTCTCCCATGCCTCCAAGTGATGTGAATTTTCATTTCATCTCAACTCCTCATGAAACCTAAAACAAATACCGGATTATACACTTATTAAGGGGACCAGAGATAAGCTTGGAGCTTCACAAAATCAAATGAACAGGAGAAGGCATCACCTTTTGGGGTCCCCAGAAAGCTCTCCTCTATATCCTGCTCCATTGTCCTTACCCATCCTTACCCCAAATTTCCTGCCATGCCCAGGGAAGGCTTAGCCTCTCTCCTGGCACCCTTCTTGAAAGCCCAGATTTACTCTCCAGAATTAGAACTCCACCACTTTGTAGGCCCCTCCATGGCCTCTGCTTCCCTGCCCAAAGAAGGCCAGGATTCTCACTGCTGATCTCCACTCAGGGCCTGGCACAACTTGCAACCCAAAGTAAAACCCACAACTCTCCAATCCTATGTACTCACTTCATTACACAGAGAGCTGCTGTGCATGGTGTGGACTTGAGAAAATCGGACCACCATGGGCCCACCCAGCCACCACAGTCCACGGTTGATGGAATCTAAGGGAAATTTGGGGAAGAGCAACCCTGCTTAATCCTGTCCTGCAGCCCAGCCCTTTGTGCTGCCAGGATTCAGGAGATCTCCTGAGTCCTCTCTAGAGTCCCCCATGTCCCACCTCACTTCCCTCACCCCTGACTCTCAGAGGTGCTCCCTGATAGCCATCTGTCTTCAAATTCCTGACCTCCCCACCTGCCCTCTCATTCCAGCAGATGGATTTGTGTCTCATTTCCTGAGAGGTGAGGCTACCTGGATGAACTTTCTGTGACCAACATCTTGCCCTGATAGATGTGTCTAAATCGTGCTCTCCGTTCCCTTCCTTCCCATTCTTCTGAGTCAGCTGGGCTGTTATAACAAAACGCCACAAGCTGACCAGCTCAAAAGACAGAGACCTGCTTTCTTGCAGTTCTGGAGGTTGGAGTCTGAGGTCCGGGTCCTACAGGGTTTGGTCTCTGGTGAGGGTCCTCCTCCTGACTTGCAGGCTGTTTTGTGCTCCCATGGCCCTTCCTGGGAGGGTGCTGGGAGGGGTGGGGAGAGCCCTTTCTGGCATCTCTTCTCTTCCCCCCTTTCCATTCCTGGCAACCACCATTCTACTCTCTGCTTCCATGTGCTCAACTTTTTAGATTCCACCTATAGTATTTTTTTTTTCTGGGACTGGCTTGTTTTATTTAGCAGAATGTTTTTTGGGTTTAGCTGTAGTGTCACTAGTGGCCGGATTTCCTTCTTTTTAAAAACTGAATAATATTCCATGATATTCATATCACATTTTCTTTATCCATTTGTCTGCTGATGGCCACTTAGGGTGATTCTATCTTGTCTACTGTAAATGTAGCTGCTGTGAACATGGGGGTGCAGATATCTATATGAGGTGCTGATCTTATTTCCTTTGAATATATACCCAACAGTGGAAATGCCAGGTCGAATTATAATTCTGTTTAAAAATTTTTTAGGGTCCTATATATCATTTTGATAGTGGCTGCACCAATTTACATTCCCACCAATGGTGTGTGCAGATTCTCTTTTCTCCACCTCATTCCTAGCACTTGTTATCTTTTGATCTTTTTTGATAGTAAGCATCCTAAAAGGTGTGAGGTATATTTCATTGTGGTTTTGATGTATCTTTCCCTGGTGATGAATGATGTTGAGGACTTTTTCATATACCCAAAAGCCACTAGAGACTTTTCAGTACTTTAAGGGCAGAAACCACATCCCATTTACCTTTGTGTCCTCAGTGATGGACAGACTAATGGACATACAGTAGGTCTCAAATGAATGTTTGCTGACACTTTGTGTTTTAAACTGGTTATATGCTAGTGAGTACCCTTCTCTTATTTTTCATAGTGTAAACCATATTATTATTTCTCCCTGCCAAACGATTTTTTTCTAGTCTCAAGTTGGCAGGAAAGTAATTATGTATGAAGTGTGAAAAGCAAAGTGATATTGAGTCCTCTCACTTTCTTCAAACTTGAATAGACTTTTATTATATCTCCTCCCACGTTTTATCTTTTCAGATTTAAGAGTCCAAAATTAAACTCTACAATAGTTAACAGAACTCTCTTGACATTTTTTCTCTCATATTGAGGTCTGCATGTTATTCCCTCTCTCTGTAGACTGGATTATTCAGTTGCTTTCTAGAGGAAAGAATATGCCGGCCCTATAACTTCCGAATTTACATGCTTCAGGAATGGAAAAAAAAATTGTCCCTCCTCCATGTAGCAATACCAAGTTTCCAAGGGAAGAAGGCAGATTGTTCCGAACTGCTTCATTTATTGTTTTCCTCCATTGATCCAATCAGTGAGATGGGGCCACCCAACATAATCCAACCAACATAGAGATGAAGGGTTCTTCCCAGTGAGGAGCTGTTTGCTCACAGGCTCAGTAGGAATCTCAAAATATGTTTACCATCTGGAAAAATGCCCAAAGAAAGGTATTGTGGTTTGAATATGAGGAGTCCCCCAAAATCTCCTGTGTTAATGCAGGGATGTTCAGAAATGAAATGATCAGATTATGAGAGCTATACCTAATCAATGAATGAATCCATTTAGTGGATTAATAATTTGAATGAACTAACTGGGTGGTACCTGTCGGTAGGTGGGTATGACTGGAAGAAGTAGATTACTAGGGTTGTTCCCTTGGGGATTGTACCTTGTCCCCCTGGCTCCTGTCCCTCTCTCTGCTTTTTGGCTGCCATGAGATAGATGGCTTTCCTCCACCATGCTCTTCCTCCATGATATTCTGCTTTCCCTTGGCGCAGAGCAATGGAGTTGGGCAAGCATACCCTGAATCTCTGAAACCATGAGCCAAAATAAACTTTCTCTTCTCTAAGTTGTTTTTGTCAGGTGTTTTGGTCGCAGTGACCACAAGCTGATGAATACAAAAGAAATGGTGGAAGTTAGTAACAGGGTTATCAAGCAGCAAATGTGAATTTGGACTCTAGTGGGCTCAACCTGGACTAGGAGTTGAGTGAGACAAAGGGTGATATTATCCACAGAGACACAACTGGCTATGTAAATACTCAATAAAGTTGCAACTTAAGTACCATTTCTTAAAAAAAATCACCATAGGTTATACCCTAACAAATTCAAAACTGAATCTAAAATGTAGGATTTAAAAAAAAAAAAAAAGGAATAATTCAATGGCAAGGTGTGGATATCAGTTCCACAGTTCTGCAACACCCTTGGAAGGATTTAGTTCAGAAAACCAAAAACCTCCTTGAACAAAGTCCCAGAGAAGAGAGCTGACAATATTATACGAGTTCCAGAGCCTAGACGTACAACTATGAGATATAACGATGAGGTGAAGGTCTATGCATTTTGTGATCAAGAGAAGGAAAACTTAAAATTCCAGGAAAAGACAAAAGTAAGTACAAAAACATTTTTGGTTCATATATCTAAAAAGTCAAATATTGATATGACTTTATCAATGTAAGAAGGTAAGGATGACTTAGACTTAAATTCTTTAAAAAAATTTTTTTTAGTTGTAAATGGACACAATACCTTTATTCTATTTATTTATTTATTTATTTTTCTTTTTATGTGGTGCTGAGGATTGAACCCAGTGCCTCACATGTGTTAGGCAAGCGCTGTACCACTGAGCCACAACCCATCCCTAGACTTAAATTCTTTAAGAAAGAATATATACCATATGTCTTTGTTCAGCTAATAAAATAATAAAGAAAAACACCATTTAGTGATTTTTTTCTTTGACAATCTCTTATTAAATTTGTGGGGACTTTTCAAAAACCTAGTAGGGTATCCAGTTGACAATGTGGCAGATTGACCGCCTATGTTTACTCTGCTCCCATAAACTCCCTTAAAATGACAGTGAAGGAATAAAAAAGGCATAAACCCACAAGTCAAAGAGAACAAGAGAAAACAGCAAAGCAGGGATTTCTAGAACTCTTTGCAAAATGGAAAGTAAATGAAAAGGGGAAGCAGTATGAGGAAGAGCAGCACCCTAAATTCTGACGTTCAGTGGAAGAGAAGCTGTGGAGTGGACCTGCAGCACCCTGGAAAGACCCCAGGGAGGGAAGATGCCACAGATCTTGAGAGTGGCCCCTTGCAGCCTGACTGAGTTACCGTGAAGGCCACCCGTCAACAAACTATTCAAGGCCTACAGTGATTCCAGGAACTGTTAGTACCTGAAACTTAAATAGGACATCAAGGAAGGGTTCCAACATGGAAGCAAACAAAGAAAGGAACACAGAGGAAACAGACCATGCAGAGAGGAGAAAACTTAAAATGCACTGATACAATTAATAGCAAGAAATAACAGTTGTTATGAGTTGAATTTGTCCCTTCAAAGTTCATGTGTTGGCAACTTAATCTCCAAATTCATAAATTGATGTTATCTGGAGATGAGGCCTTTGGGAGGCAGTTAGAGTTAGATGAAGTCATGAATGAGGGGCCTCCATCATGGGATCAGTGGCTCTATAAGAAGAGTAAGAGGGGACCCAGGCTTGCATGCTTCCTCTCTTGCATGCAGTGGCTCGCCTTTCTGGCCTGTCATGATGCGGTATGAAGGCCCTTGCCAGATGCCAGTGCCATGCTCTTGGACTTCCAACCTCCAAAATTGTGAGTCAAATGAATCTCCTCTTTATAAATATGGCAGTCTGTGGTAATCTTTTACAGCAACAGAAAGCAGACTAAGACAACATTTTTTTTTTAAACAAAGGTGTTGGAGCCATAAAATAAGAAAAGGATATGGGAAGAGAATAATGGGATGAGAGTGGTTTCTTGGAAATGAAATGCATAAAAATAAAACATTCATTTAAAAACTCCATAGATAATGTCAGGGAAATCTCCCATTAAGATCACAAAGAGGGGCTGGCGATATAGCTCAGTTGGTAGAGTGCTTGCTCCTCAGGCATGAGGTCCTGGGTTCAATCCCCAGTACCACAAAAAAAAAAAAAAAAAAAAATCACAAAGAGGAGATTATAAAATAGCATGGTGAAAAGATTAAAGGATTGATCCAGATAGTTTAATATTTAACTAACATGAATTCCAGAGAAGCAGAAGGTGAAGGAGTGAAATAATAAAACAAATAATGCAATTTATTAAAATCTCCAGAAACAAAGAACACAAGTTTTCATAAATATTCAACCAATCAATAAACATAAAATTATTTCTCTAGTACATTTTATAATAACAAGAAACAAAGATAAGTCCTAAATAATTCTAAAGGGAAAACAAAAGGTTATATACAAAAGATTTGGAATTGCATTTGGTTCTTACCCAACTGCACAGGAAGAGTTGAATACTATACTAAATACAGTATTCCCTCCCTTTAGAATTAGGGGGAAGGAGATGGGGATATAGCTCAGTGGCAGAATGCTAATCTAGCAGTGCAAAGGCCCGGGTTCCATTCTCAGCCCTGAAGAAAAAATTGGGGAGAAAAATTATTTCAAACTAGAATTCTCTACCCAAATTACTTGTATGATAATCAATCAAACTTTTCACTTCAGCAAAGATTAAAAACTTTTCTCACATAACTGGGACTGTAGCTCAGTAGTGGAATGCTTGCCTAGCGGGCATGAGACCCTGAATAAATAATGAATTCCCTATATGTGCTTACTTAGGAAGCTGTTAGAGAATTCCATGCTTCTGCAAAACAAGAGCAAACCAAGGTAAATGGCATGCAATCTAAGAAAACAGGACTCCAAGCAGGAGAGGCAGGAAGGGGACACCTCAAACCACAGCCAAGCAGCGGGCTGCTGGTGGAGCAGGAGGGTGGAGGACCCTGGGAGAGAGGTGTCCAGAGGAAAAAGAAATCGTACTGTTGACAGACCATTTGGGAAAATTAGCTATGGGTATGTAGAAAACTAATCAGATGAAAAATCACACAATTGTTGACTCAGGAAAAACAAAATGTACAAGAGACACATAATCATTTTATGTGACTTGACCCAGAAGCAAACAGTATTACATAGTGAAAAAAAAAAGTCATTATAAATACAGGACATTTGTTTTGCTAAAAATTAAATGAAGAGAAGTATATGTAATCTGGGAGAAGATTATGTATGTGGAATATTTTAAAACATCTAAATCTTTATCTTCCCTAATTGGAAGTTTTGGGTGTCTCAATAAACCAAGAAAAATAACAATATGAGAGCATAATTTTAATGTATGGAGATAAAAATGGAAAAGAACAACTAAAGGGAGGTGAAAATGGTTGCCTCTGAAGAACAGGTAAAGATTAGGGCACAGAAATGCTATTTTTTTTTTCATTTTAAACTCTGGTACTAGTACAAGTAAAAGGGAAAAAAAATGTAGTTACACAAATACAATATTTGTTTGTTTTCCTTAACTGTTAAACTTTAAGGAGATCTTTTTAAAAAATTAATAGCTCTTGTTCCAAGGAAAATTTTTATTATATAAAGCTCAGCCATTCTTTCATTTTCATTTGTCTTTTTCTCTTGTGCATTTTAAGTAAAATTGTACTTAATATTTTTAATAAGTATATTAAAATGCATGTATACATATGCATGTGTTTACCACATACCAGTCCCTCCTCCCCTATCTGTAGGTTAAGTTAGATGATATGAGAACTCATTTCGCTTTCTGCCACCAAGGCATCTTCCAGGTGTCTGCTGCACTCCCAAAAACCCCGAGGGCCACCGCCTTCTCTCCTTGTCAACACTTGGAAGCCACGAGCTCAGTCCTTTCAGCAGAATGCTGTTCATGTCACATAGACACTGGGGGGCACCACACATTTCTTTAGTTTGCATACTACCACACAAAATAATCTTGATTTATTGCATTTTAGTTGAAGGATCACAGATAAAAGAACTGTGGGATGATCCACTTCACTCACACCCAAATGGCCTTTACAAAACAACAACAGCAGCAGAAAAATAGCAAGTGTCTTTAAGTGTTTGGAAAGTTGGAACCTTCATACACGACAGGTGGAATTAAAAATGGTGCAGCTGCTGTGGAAGAGTTCAGTGGTTTCTAAGAAAAATTAAATATAGTATTACCATATGATCCAGCTATTCCATTTCTGGGATTATGGATGGACCTCAATTTAGGATGGTTTGACGCCCTTTAAATGGGTGTGAAAGTGATAAAGGGGTTTCACACCCTGTACGAGGATGCGAAAGTGATAAGCATGCATCAGAAGCTGTACTTTGCTTTTTGAATTTGGATCTTTTCCCAGGCTGGTGAAATGTGGGTAGGATCCTTTCTGGTGATGCTGGGCAGTGGAGCAAGCTACAGCTCACAGCGATCACGAGGGAAACCACCAAACCTCTACAGTGTACTGTGGAGCTGAGCTAGGATACTCGGTAGATCAGAAGCATTAAATGCACTTTGACTTACTGTAATGTCAATATACAAAAGGTTTATTGGGAATGTAAACCCCTCATAAATGGAGAAGTATCTGTATGTCTCCACTCTTAAATCTTTTGAGTTTTCTCATCAGCATTATGTAGTTTTCAGAATACAAGTTCTATACGTTTGTTAGATTCACACCTAAGCAGTTACTTTGTTTTTTAACTAATTCTAAGTGTGTCTCATTTAGATCTGGAATGTTCCCTCAAAGCCCATGTGCCTTAGTCCTTAGCTTGGCGCTAGAGGAGATGGTAGAAACTTTAAGAAGTGGGGCCCGGCAGGAGGTCTTCTGGTCACTGGGGGCATACCCCAGGGGGACCCCAGATCCTTCCTCTTCCTCTCTCTTTCATTTCTAGTCATGAGGTGAATGGGTTGCTCCACCCTGCACTCTGGCCCTCAGCTGCCTCCATAGGCCCAAAGCAATGAAGGCCAGCTGCTTATGGACTGAAACCTCCAAAACTGAGTCAAAACAAACCTTCTCTCTTTAGAAGTTGATTTTTCCCATCTTTTTGTTGCAGTGATGGAAAGCTGACTAACACAAAGTGGCATTATATTTTTGATTTAATGTTCCCATGCTCATTGATAGTATTAGAAATGCAATTTATTTGTGTTTATATGGCTTCTGTCCTGAGACCTTGCTGAGCACATATATTAGTTATGGCAATATTTTTTGTGGATTTCTTGGGATGTTCTACATAGACAATCTTACTATCTGCAAATAGAGTTCCTCCTTCCTGATGCTTATGCCTTTATTTTCTTTCCCTGCCATATTATGCTGGTTAGAACTTCCATTGCTGTGCTGAATAAGAATTGTGAGAGTAGACACCCTTACCTTAATGCCATCCTTAGGGGGAAAATTCATTCTGTCCACATTAACTATAGCTTTAGTTGTAGTTTTTTGGAGGTGCTCTTTAGCAAGTTGAGGAAGTTCTTCTCTGTTCCTGTTTTTCTGAAGAGTTTTCGTCATGAATGAGTGTTGGATTTTGTTGACTTGGTTAATAATTTTTCTGCATTGATTGATATGGTCAAGTAGTTTTTTTCTTTATTTGTTCATATGGTGGATTATACTGATTCTCAATATTGAACATACAGATTATTTAGAAGTATGTTACTTAAAATTGTTTGGAGATTGTCCTCTTTTCTAATTCCATTGTGGTTTGAAAACACATTCTATATGATTTTGATTCTTTCAAATTTGTCAAGGTTTGTTTTATGACTAATAGTATGGTCTTAGTATATGTCCCATGGACACTTGAAGAAAATGTGTATTCTGCTATTATTGGATGAAATGATCCTGTAAATGTTGATTAGATTGTGTTGATTGATAGTATTTCTATATCCTTGTTGATTTTCTAGTTGTTCTATCAATTGTTGAGAGAAGGGTGTGCAGTCTCCAATTAAAATTGTAGATTTGTCTATTTCTTCTGTTCTATGAGGTTTTGCTTTGCATATTTCACATGTTAGTTGCATACACACTTAGGATTATCATGTGTTTTTGATGGTTTGTCTTTTTTTTTTAACATTATTCAAGGTCCCTCTCTGTCTCTGTTCCTTGCTTTTCTTTACACTCCACTTTATCTAACATTAATATATTCACTCTTGCTTTCTTTGATCAATGTTTGCAAAATTTATCTTATTCTATCCTTTTAATCTGCCTATATGCCATTTTATTTAAAGTGATTTTCTTGTAGCCAATATTTAGTTTAATTATATTTCAAAATCCAATATACCAATATCTCTCTTAATCGGTATATTTAGACCACTTACATTGGTGTTATTATTGATGTGTGAAGGCTTAAGTATGCCATTTTATTTTTTATTTGTAAAGTTTTTTATTTCTTTGTGTTTTTTTCTGTCTTCCTGTGGGTTGCTGGAACAATTTTTTAAAATTCTATTTTGATTCATCTATAGTGTTTTTGTAGGTAGCTCTTTAAACAGTTATTTTAGAGAATTCTCTAAGTACTACACATGAGTTCATAGTTGAGTGGAATTATCTTTTTACTGGTTCTAGTGAAGTGTAGAATCTTTCTCTAGTCATGTCCCTTCACCGTCTCCTGTTTATAACATTCTTGTCTTAAATATGATCTCTACATGTGTCTGGAACAATATCAAACATTGTTATAATCTTTGCTTAGATCATTATCATAATTTATAAAACTGAAGTGAAGGAAAGCTCTTGCCCACATTTTTGCTGACCCTGATGTACCAAGTTTCCTTCTTTTAGCTTTTCCTTTCTGTTTAGAGAATTTCCTTCAGTCACTCTTTCAAGGTAAGTCTGCTGGCAACAAATTCTTTTAGCTTTTCTTTTCTAAGAATGTCTTAATCTTCTCTCTATTCCTGGAGATTTTTTTGACTGAATATAAAATGCAGACTTGACAGTTCATTTCTTCCAGCTCCTGAAAAATATTGAGCCACTGTTTTTGGACATTTGAAAATTGGTCATTCTAATTGCTTTTTTTCCCTAGGTATGGTGTAGGTTTTTCTCTGGCTGTTTTCCATATTTGTTGTTTTTCGTTTGTTTTTTGGCTTTACTTTTCGAAAATTAATTACAGTATACCTTGGTTTGAATTTCCTTAGATTTAAGTTCTTTGGGGTTTATTCAAATTGTTGAACATATAAATGTATGTGTTTTGCCATTCTTAAATTAAAAAAAAAATGACCATTATGTATTCTTTATTATCCCCCACTCCAGTTACCTAGAGATTTGTTTATTTTTGCATTAGGTTTATTTTTCTATGTTGTTTAGTTGGGTGGTTTCCTTTGTTCTATCTTCTAGCTCACTGATTCTCTCCTCTATCCTCTCCTCCACCACCATGACCACTCTTCTGTTCCTGAACCCTTCTATTGAACTTTGTATTCTGATTATTTTTTTAATTCTAAAATATCCATTCGATTTTTCTCTAATTTTCCTGTTTTTTTTTTTTTTTTTTTTTTTTTTTTTTGGTTTGTTTCACTGATACTTTCTATCCTTCCTTCCTCTTCCCTTTTCAGTTTGTATTCTTACATTTCTTTCAAGTACGCTCACAATTGCTCATTGAAGCATTTTCGTTATGGCTACTTGAAAATCTTCATCAGGTCATTCTAACACCTCTGTCATCTCGTGGTTGGTGTTTATAATTTTTTTTCATTTGGTTGGAGATCTTCTTGTTTCTCAGTTTGACAAGTAATCTTTGGTTGGAAGTTGGACATTTTCTTATTACATTATGAGACTGTGGTTCTTATTTGAAGGTTCTCTCTTACTTGCCTCTTCCTGACAGGCGAAAGGTGGGCCGGGCGCTGCCTCCTTGCTGCCACGTAGAAATAGAAGTTCTGCTCCCTCACTTTGCCTCATTTGACACCTGGGGGTTGCTATTGGTTACTGGCGATGGGCGTGAGGTGGGTATATCGTTGCCACCTGGTCTTCACTAGCACTGCACTAGAGTGGCCTTCTCAACACTGGGTACTGGGGACAACACTGACTTCACCAAGGCCTTCTCTGACACCATCTGGGAGGGATTGAGGGGAACCTCACTGCTTCTGGGTTGGGTGTAAATTGTATCCACTGACATCATGGGCTGGGGGGAACTTCGTTACCATGTAGCAGTGATGGAAGTTCCAGCTCCCCACTTGGCCTCTTTGACATTCCCCTAACCCTAGCCAGAGTTTGCTGACCCCATGATACACACATCACTAAGGCTGGACTGGAAGTCCTGGCTCCCCTCTTGGCCTTTCCAGGGAGGTGGGGGTGGGGGGTAGTTTCTTTGGTAGTTTGCAGGAGTAGAGAAATCATCGTTTCAAAGGTTTTTGTCCTGTTAAGAGCCCCTTCCTTAGTCTTTTGCTAGAGAGAGGAGACTTTTTTTTTTTGGTCTACCTCTGGTGGTTTCCTCATTGCCAACTTCCACAGCTCCAAGATGGAAGGAAACACCATCTCATCATTCCTTAGGCCCTGAGGCTTCTGGCCCCCCATCTTTCTCTCTCCACCTTTCAGAGTCATCTTCTTTTAAAAATAGTTTTCAGGGTTTTATTTGCACTTACTGGAAGTTATAGGGATAGTACATCTGACCCATTCTCCTGAAAGCAGAACCTATTTTGTTTCCTATTAGATATGAAACTACTGTAATTTGTCTGCAAAAATCTTTTGCCATATATAGGATGGATTCCTGGAGGTAGAGTTAGTTGACCAAAGGGTATGAGCATTTCTGTGACACTTAATATATAGAATTCCTTAAATTCAAAATCAGCATAGTAGGGGCTGGGGAGATAGCTCAGTTGGTAGAGTGTTTGCCTTGCAAGCACAAAGTCCTGGGTTTGATCCCCAGAACCGCAAAAAAAAAAAAAAAAAAAAAAAAAAAAAAAAAAAAATTAGCATACTATAGTGATGCATCCATATCAATGTTTATAGCAGCTCAATTCACAATAGCTAAACTATGGAACCAACCTAGGTGCCCTTCAACAGATGAATGGGTAAAGAAAATGTGGTGTATGTACACAATGGAATACTAACCAGCCAAAAGAAGAATGAAATTACAGCATTTGCCAGTAAATGGATGGTACTGGAGACTATCATGCTAAGTGAAATAAACCAATCCCCCAAAAACCAAAGGCTGGATGTTCTCTCTGATATGTAGACTGAATGGCGGGGGTGGATAGAAGTTCATTGGATTAGACAAAGGGGAATGAAGGAAAGGGAGGGGGACTGTGACTGGGAAATGAATGAATCAGACATGATTTTCCTATATTCCTACATGAACACACGACCAGTGTAACTCCACATCATCACAACCACAAGAAGGGGAAGCTACACGCCATGTATGTATGATATGTCAAAATTCTACTGTCACATATATCTAAAGAAGAACAAATAAAAAAATTTTAAAAAGAATTCCTTAAATTCACTAAAAACTTGTACTTGTTCTGGCCATCCAACACTTTCTCACTTTTAAGAATGATGTTAGTCTTGGGATGGTTCTGAACAGTCCCCATGAGCTGAGAGGCGGTGCCTGCCACCTTGTATGGGTGTTCCTACTTAACTCTTCCCTCACCTCTGAAAAGCCAGAGAGCGCTGAAGTTGATGGGCTTCAGCTAAGACTGGGCAGGACCCCAAGAGGAACAGCACAAGGGCCCAGAGTGCGGGCTGGGTACCACTCACTGCCAGAAAGTTGTTATGTTCTTAGGTAAACTACAGCCAACCCTCCATACCTTTGGGTTTCATATCCATGGATGGAAAATACATTTTTTAAAAAGAGTCTGTACTAAACGTATACATATTCTTTTTCTGGTCATTTCTCCGAACTACAGTTTAACAGCTACCCACAAAGCACTTACATTGTATGAGGTATTGTAAATAATCCAGAGAGGATTTAAAGTACATGGGAGAGTATGTGTAGGTTCCATGTGAATACCATGCCATTTTATATAAGGGACTTGAGCTTCCTGGGGTTTGATTTCCTGAGGGGAGACTGAGGAGTGCACCTTGAACCAGTCTCATGTGTGGCTACCAAGTGGCAGCTGTGCTTGTTCCAGTGTAAGAGTCTAAATACAGTGGGTCAAGTCACTAGGGGGTGGGATGGGGCTCAGTGGTGGAGCATTTGCCTAGCACACCTGCGGCCCTGGGTTGGATCCTTAACATTATGTGGGGAAATGTCATTTGCTGTATTGTGTCAGGCAAAATGGAAACAGGACTAAAGGAGCATGATATGGTGTCAGAGCTGATGGGCCCAGTGTCTCTGTGACAGCTGGCTGTGGCTGAGCCAGGCTCTGGGCCCCAGGAGAGGTGATGTGTGTGTTTCATGGGGACCATCAAACCTGATCCCTTGGTGTCAGGGAGTGGAGGAGGAGGAAGAGTTACTCACAGCTGGGAGGCGCTTTTATGACTGCATTAGTGAAGGGTAGGAGGGTGTGGAGGCTCCCAAGTAGTTCGTTGGAATAGCATTTATGTTTGCCTTTGAATGTAGCCCCTACCTTGGCTTTTCTTCTCAGTCCAGAGCTTTTATTTGGGCCATTTTCAAGTTTAGCTTTATCTCCAGGAACTTCTTCCCCTGCTCCACCATGTTGAAACTCCATCTGTGAAACACGGGAGTAGGGATGACAAGAGAGTTTAAGATATTGTCTTTCACATCTTGGAAAGCTATTTTCTGAAATCCAGAGCCCTGGGTGTACAAACCCAGTCATAGCCTCAAACCACCATGGACTTTAGTTTTCCTTTTCTGTGTCTCTTTATAGGATTGTTTCAAGAACCAAGTAAGTTAATACAGGTAAAAAGACACTGTAATATTGAAATCCCATACCCATACTTTGGAGGGAGAAATCTCATTCATCCACGTGTTCAGTCATTCATTCACTTATTCATTCAGCATGAAGAGTCTTCTGCACCAATGGCATAATGAAGCCATGCTATGGGGATGCACTTGTGAAGAGATGGGAAGCCAGGACCATGTGCCAGTCCCTCCTTCACCCCTGTCCATCTTCTCCCTGCAGTCACTTTGGCCTGGGCTGGACATATACTCTCTTATATGGCACAGGGAGACGGTTAAGTGAGGTTCTAAAGAACTTGTCTGAAAACTAAGCTTTCAAAAACTGAGACGGTCCCACAATTGGAGTAGAATAAATTAAGTCCTTAGAGACAAATGTAAGGTGCTAAGAAAGCAAATAGCTTGTCAGACTCAGGATCCTTGGTAAACTGCAGAGCAAGATTTGCAGTGGATGAATCGCAGATCATGGGGCGTCATGGCTTCCCCACGGTGCTCTGAATTCTCTCCCAGGCATGACTACCTCCACCTCCCTGCTAATCAGGCGCTCCCTGTGGTTCTGCCTTACTTATTTTGAACCCCCCTATTCTAGACTCTTTCTTGCTCACACTGAGTCCTTGTGTGGTGGGATTGATGGTAACAGTGATGAGCACCCTTGGTTTGGACTTCTAGATTGGAGCCCTGCCCCAACTGTGTGACGTGCTTCGGCTGCTGCAGGAGGAACAGGACCAG
Source organism: Sciurus carolinensis (assembly GCF_902686445.1). Classification (NCBI taxonomy): domain Eukaryota; kingdom Metazoa; phylum Chordata; class Mammalia; order Rodentia; family Sciuridae; genus Sciurus; species Sciurus carolinensis. Next base: position 79,378,004 of record NC_062215.1, read on the forward strand.
TGCCTGCGGGAGCTCTCCGAGGAGAGGCAAGAGGATGTCAGCCCAGAGCTTCCAGCACCAGGTATGACGGCTGCTCAGCTCTGCACGCGTCATCCACAGATCGTGCCCAGACCCACCAGGCTGGGGGAGCTCGTCCTCTGGGCCAGGATGGGATGTGGGGGGCTGGGCCAGCTTTGTTCGCTTAATCAACTGGTGAGTCTGGTAAGCAGTCTACATGGAAACCAGCACCTACACTCTTCCTTTCTTGGGTATGTGGGGACAGCCACTGTTTTCCAACCATCAGCCTCTGCATGTGGATCTGGCCAAGGGAAGGGTTTGGTGGGAATCACTTTGTAAGGCTGTTTGCCTCCTGTTCATGTGGTCACCTGCACTACCAGGTTGAGGAGTGAGGAAAGATGAAAACAGTGTGGGATCAGAAACTCTTGGGTAACCCTGCATTCACTGCTGTGTGACTGTGCAAAAATTATTTAACACTTTGAGCCTCAGTTTCTTGATCTATGGACTGGAGATGATATCTACTTTGATATTATAATGATAAGTGAGATCACATTTGCAAAATACAGGGTTTTGTAAATATTCATAATTTAAATGCTAATTATTATTAATCAACATTTTAAGTTTTATGAGTTTTATATTTATATGTTAATTGTATTTCTACTCCCTTCCTAAACTTCTCTTTACTCTCTATCATTGAAGGATGCAGCATGAAGAAAAGACTCTATAAAAACCACTTATACCCATATGTTCATAGCAGCATTATTTTTAATAATGCCAAGAGGTGGAAACAACACAAATGTCTATCAGCTGATGAATATATAGATAAAATGTGATCCATCCATGTAATGGAATATTATTCAGCCTTAAAAAGGAATGAGAGGGGCTGGGTTGTAGCTCAGTGGTAGAGCAGTTGCCTAGCATGTGTGAGGCTCTGTGTTCCATCCCCAGCACTAGGGGAACTAATATGTACTCTAACATGGATGATTCATGAAAACATGGTACCAACTGAAATTAACCAATACAAAAATTCACACATCATATGATTCCATTTATTTGAAATGTCTATATTAGGTAAATCTACAGAGACGGCAATTAGATTCATAGTTGATGGGGTGAGGGGAGGGGCCATGGGGAACAATTGCTCCATGGGTGCAGGGTTTCTTTTAGGGGGTGGTGAAGATATTTTAGAACCAGACAGAGATGATGGTTGCATATTGTATTATGAATGTACTGAATGTCACTGGCACACTTTAAATTGTTAATAGTTAATGTTATATGATTTTACTTCAATTTAAAAAGAAAGAAAGAAATCAGCCAACCCCAGCTTTTAAATTAGACTGCGTGCTCTTAAGTTACTTAATGTCTCTGGGCCTTAATTTCCACATCTACTTAAAGAGATTGGTATGAAATTAAAAGCATTCATTTAGGCTGGGCGTGTTGCTCAGTGGTAGAGCCCTTGCCTAGCATGTGCGAGGTCCTGGGTTCAGTCCTCGGCAAAGCAAATAAAAACGCATTCATTTAAGAAATATTTACTTAGCACTTATTGGTATGAGATGGGAATGGGGAGAACAAAGGATCCATGATGAGGAACTAGAACCCCTTCTCATTGCTTAGGAATGCATTTGGCATCGTGTAGCGGAAGCTGGATGCACTGACTTCACCAAACAGGAATTTCTTTGTTGAAATTACAAAAACTTCAGAGATAATGCAAAGTTCAGAGATACCATCTGTTCTAGAGTCCTCTGCTGTTTGGCTTAATGTGTGACTTTTGTCCTCGTGCTCACACAAGGGCTGCTGCACCTCCAGGGAGGAAAGCCAAATTGCTGTGTTTCTGGAAGGGGAAAGCAGCGGGGATGGGGAGGGGGAGGATACATGAGAAGCCTGACTTTCCTCAGACTACCCAGGGGGCTTCCGCTTGCTGGACCGCACAGCCACCCTGGCTGCAATGATGGCTGGAGACTGAGAGGTCTAGCTATGCATGTGACTGCCTTGAGCAAAACCAGGTTCTGCTAGTGAGAAGGAAGGGAAGGACGGCAGCGGGCGGTCTCTACAACGGTCATCGTGACTCTGTGTGGTGAGGGGACCATGGCTCAATCATTCACAAACCCACGAAGGATGGCAACAAGATCAGGCTAGTGACCACTCCGCCTACATGGAGAGCCTGGGGTCCTGACCTGGTCTGGGACTCCAGGGCTTTCCAGGAGAAATGATGTTTGAGCTGAGATCTGCACAGGCCTAATCATTACCAGGGACAGGGATGCAAGGGAGCAACAGGGTCCTGGTACCCAGGAGCTCGTTGGACATGCAGAGGATTCTCGTCCTGACTGTAAGAGTGAGGGAAAGCCCTGCAGAGTCAGAGGCGAGCGGCGCGACTTGCCTCAGCATGGAGAAGGACAGGAGTGGGTCCAGACAGACTCACTCGGAGGCTGGTGGTCGGGGCAAGAGATGCTGGTCACTGGAGTATAGGGTGCCCCTGTTTGGGTTCCCAGAAGCAGGTGATCAGTAAGATGTGGGAACTGAGAGGGAGTGGGGAAGGAACTGGGCAAACACTGCTTGTCACGGTGGGCAGCTGGATTATAATCCCACTTCAGGAGCCAGGTGGACACAGCTCCAAGAGGCAGAGGTGGTGGAGTAATTAGCCAGATTCCCCGGCAGTCGGAGGCAGTGAAGCAGCATGCATTCCCTGGCACTTCAACCTCTGTGCTTGGGGAACTAGTGGACTCCAAAAGCCAGAGACAGCCCTCAGACAAGGGGGTGCAGGGGCCAGCAGTGGACAGTGAGGTTGACAGGTGCAAAAAAGGTTTAGACCGAGGACATATGGCAGGAGAGGGTCTGCTCTGTAGGAGTGGTCACCACGGAGAGGAGCAGGCGTGTGCCAGAGCTCTGTTGGTGGTAACATTGACCGGACATGGCAGTGACTTGGATCCAGGAGTGAGGTAGGGGAGGAAGAATCCAGGATGTCCTCCAGGTGTTTATTGTGAGCAGCTAGAGGAAGAAATGAAGCAAGGTCAGGTATCTGGGGAGCAGATTTGGTTTTAGAAGTGGAGTTGGGACTTCAGACAGAGATCAAGGTCGGGGCGAACTTCTGCACTGAGGGTGAATGCGGCTGAGGCTTCACAAAGAAGGATCATGGGAGAGAAGAGGAGGCATCCGAGGAAGTCGCCTCAAGCACTGGAGCATTTAGTGCCCGGAGCAGCCAGAGGTGGGCGGAAGAAGCCAGGTGGTGTGGATGCTGCAAATGGGCTTACCTCGATTCACTCATCCACCGCATGAGGGACAGGGGCGGGGAGGGCGACTCAGTCTGCCTATCCTGGCTCCAACCAGTCAGGATACTTAGACACTTTAGGGGTCACTCTGGAGAGCATCCTGATTTCCTGGGTCCTCCTGTTATCTCAGATACTGTATCCGGTGCAACAGAAAGCAAGGCCCCAACAAGGCCAGCCTGGGGTGTGGCCCTGGCCCAACTTGGGCATGTATTGTTTTTCTCTCTTACAGCTCGACACAGCACCTGCACAGATCAAGTACTGGGTGTGTGTTTGTTGAGTGACTTACTGAGTGAACGAGTGAGAGCACATACTTGACCGAGAGCAGGGAGAAAGGTGAAACAGGAGAGGCATCCCAAGGGGACACTGAAGTAGTGCCTTCAAGTAGCCTACACCCCCTGCAGAGGACGTGACTGCCCCTTGTTTGCCTGGCTTGTCACAAATTGACTGAGGTGAGCATTCCAACCCTGGTCACCCTTAAAGGGACACTCTCCAGGACCTGACCTGGGACTCCTCTATCCTCCCATGAGGAATACTGGGCCTGTTGGACTCAGTGACTCAATTGAGGGCCTCCAGGTCACCTTCTGGGTGCCCTGACATTCCTGCTGGACTCCTGCAGTGCAAGGAGTAGACTCACTCCTGTAACAGCAAGAGAAGGTTGGCTGCGCCTGGTGAGGTTCGTGCAGTGCTGAGCGCAGCTGGGCGCGGGGGGAGAGGGCAGGAAGCTCAGTCCTGCTGCTTCCTCTCTGGTGATCTTGGGTAAGAGGCTTTGCTCCTTCGCTCCTCAACCTGCCCAGTTTTCAGTGGGGATAATAGTCTATTGCCTTCATGACACTGTTGTTGGAAACAAGTGAATTAATACACAAAAGCAGGCATCTTATCATAGCAGCGAGCTCCTCAGGCTGAAGTTGGCTATGGTGGGCTGGGGTCCACTTAGGCCCTCTGCCCACCTGCACGATCAGCCCTGCCATGGATGGCACTTCCCCTGTGCACCACAATCTCCAAGTCAATTGTGCATGTCCATGCCTGGGGGAAGCGCTCAGCACGCCCATGCCTGGAGGCTGGACCGCCTCCTCTCAGCAGGACTGGTCACCTTTCTGCCTCCGGCTCATCATGTGGTACTAATTGTGCATCCAGGTTTGAGAAAACTCTGCTGAGACTTCCTCCAGGGTTCTGCCACACAATCCCTGAGAAGTGAGGGGTGGGTGGCAGGAGGCCAGGCTTCCTGTCCACAAATAGCTCCCACTGCTGTTTCTCTTATTGAATTTCTACAGTTTTCACTGAGGATAAGGGGGTCTGGTGCTTTGAAACATGGTTTAAAAACCTACGAAGTTGAGGACGTCCGTGGATCCTGTGTGCTGGAAAGGTCTTCAGGCCTCCCCTGCCAAGCGGTTCAGAAAGCGAGGCCCAGGGATCCATCTGGAAGGGTATGATGGACAGATGTGGTGGCTAAGAGTAAAATTCCCTAAAAGACCGGCAGAGAGGAGAAATGATGAAGGGGAGAGGTGCTGGGGGTCTCCTCAGAGTCAGGCAAGGCCTGTGTCCTCCGAGTCTCCTGGACGATTCTGGAGGAGCTGAGGGGGAGGTGGCGAGGCCTGTGACTGCAGCAGGTCCCCCAGGAGCTCAGTCGGAGGTCCCATGGCCCCCATGGTTCTGTCCAGGTGTCTGGGCTGGGGAGGGGGTGGTGGGACTGCACAGTGGGGGCACAGAGTTAATGGTTAAGCTGCTGGGTCCTCCCCGGGGTGGAGGTTAATATTTGAAAGCCAGACAAGTCACAGGAAATGTCACTCAGGGAGCTGTCACTGAGCCCAGTATACTTATCACAAATAAAAAATTAACTCTTGAGCTATTCTGGTGGGGTGGCCAAGGCCCTCCTGGCATTTTGTGGGAGGGTTTCAGGGTCACACTAATAACTGCACAGTTTGCTCTGCTGAGATATTTATCACTTTATTTATGGAAGCCAATACCCCCTCAGAGATAGCTGGTAGAAGGGATGTGGCTCTCCCTAGGGGAAGAATGTTCCAGAAGGAAGGTGAGGTGGCAGCAAATATATAGGTCCTCAAGTCAGACAGCCCTGGGCATGTGTCCTGCTCTGTCACTTAGGCTCCATGTGACCTCCAGCAGGACACTCACCCTCTCTGGGTCTTGGTGTGCGTGCCTTCAGGTGGGGACATGGTAGCACCCTTTTTTCTTTTCTTTCCCCCGCTGGCTGCCCACTCTCCAAAGAAGGCTCTTTTTTCTCTTTCTTTCTGTATTGAGGTGAAAGTTACATAACATGAAATTAACCACTATAAAGTAAACAATTCCTTGGCACTTGGGACATTCACATGCCATGAAACCACTACACTCTCCAGTTTCAAAACATTTTCATTGCCCCAAAATAAAACCCCGAACCCAACAGGAAGTCATTCCCCATCCTTCCCTCTCTCCAGCTGCTGGCAATTACTCATCTTCCCTCTGTCTCTGTGGAGTCGCCAACTATGGACATTTCATAAAAATAGAGCCATCCAGTATGTGACCTTCTATGTTTGTCTTCTTTCACAGAGCATGACGTTTTTGACGTTCATCCATGGTGTGAATCAGTATTTCTCACTGCAAGAGTCAGGGCAAAGATGCAGTTTTCCTCACAAACATTCCCAGCCCCCTCCCGGGTGTCCCCAGCACGATGGCAGCAAGCCCACCTTGCCCTGCCATCGCCTGCTCAGTTCACAGCTCACCTCCACTGGACCTTTCCTCGGCACAACTGACCTTGGCTCATTTTTCAGAAATAAGTTAACTTATTTGTATATTTTATAAACATTTTAGACAATTTAGAATTTTTAGTTCTTAAAACAACTGTGCGGTTTGGTGGTGGTGTGCACACCTGTAATCCCAGCTACTCAGGAGAAGGAGGCAGGAGGATTATAGATTTGAGGACTGTCTCAGAAACATAGCAAGACCCTGTCTCAAAATAAAAAATAAAAGAGCTGGGGATACAGCTCAGTGGTAGCACGCTCTTGGGTTTATCCGTAGTACTGTTAAACAAATAAATAAAATAAAATGTTTTAAAAATTTAAAAAAGGAAGACAGTTGTGGTGGCACACACCTGAAATCCCAGTGACTGGGGAGGCCAAGGCAGGAGGATCTCAAGTTCAAGGCCAGCCTCAGAATCCTAGTAAGAACCTGTCTCAAAAAAAACAAACAACAACAACAACAACAACAACAAAACATACCAAAGGGCTGAGGATGTTGCTCAGTGGTAGAACACTTTCCCTAGCATGCATGAAGCCTTGGGTATGATCCCCAGTACTGCAAAACCCAAACTAACCAACCCCTACCCCACACACAAGAAAAAGTGCAATAAGAATTATCATTCCCATTTCACAGGTGAGAAACTAAGGTCCTGAGAAGCCCAGGATAATACAGAGCTGAAATGGGACTCTCAACCTAAATCTTCTGACTTTACATCTTGAGTACTTTCTAGTTGGTAATCCAGTCTGATCACAGGCAGCATAGCTAAGCTGTGAATAGCTGATGTACTAACCTCCAACCCTTGAGAAGGGTTTTTCATTAGGGAAAAGCAAGTGGGGATGCAGGAGGCCCTGGGTCCTGGGTTCAATCCTTGGCATTGGAGGGGTGGGGGCAGATTGGTGATGCCTGTCAATCTTTACTGTGTCAAGTGGTGGCATGAAATGGAGCTCTTTAGGCTGGGTGAGGAAGAATTCTTGGGGTGAACAAGAAGGATCCTTAGGAGCTGCAATTTGCAGTTTATGGGAAAGGAAGGACTTAGCTCCTGATGCTTAGATGCTTAGGGTGGGGGATGAACAGCCTGTTCCAGGGAAGTAGCCTCTCAGCTTCAGGATCCCAAGGTCCTTCATGTCATCTGGTACAGTATCCATTCTTCTCAGTCCACTAATTCTGTGACCCTCTCTGCTTGAATACTTTCAGTGATGGGAAACTCAGTGTTCCCCAGAGGATTCATCTCACTGAATGGCTCATGCTCCTTGGTTTAAAGATAAAACTCCCCAGACTTTAGCTGCACCTCCTTCAATGTGGTTTTAAATGCTTTTGCCATGCTGGGATTTCAGTCCTCCCACCCCATTCTGATCACACAACTCACGTGGGGTTTAGCTGTCTCAGAGAAGAGCAGCATGTTTCTGGACCTAAATCAGGTCAGCTCAGTGGCAAAGCCAGGGAAATCTCCTCAGGACGCCTGCTAGATGACCTAGGGACAAGAAAGGCAGAGAGAGGCACCATGAAGCCAAGAAACAGGCTGGTGCTCATGACTCACCCTGAACTACTGTGAGGACTTGAGGAAGGACAAGGATGAATGGAGGTGAGCTGGGCAGGAAGCACCTGGGAGATGCATCGGAAGGTCCCCAGGCAGTGGGGAGGGCCCGTGCTGACAAGCAGAAGCCACGAGAGGCTTTGTGGGTGCAGGGCCAGGAGGAGCTCTGGGTTCCCTGGTGAGCTCCTATAGCAGGTGCAGTGAGCATCCAGGGCATGGAGAGAGGTGGAAGGACAGCCCCTGTTGTCCTGGAGGTCTAAGCCAGAGTGACCCCGGGGGCCTGCTTGTTCCTGGCCCCCGTCACTGCAGCCTGTCACATTGCTCTAGAAATAGTCCCAGGTTATCGTCAGGCCATCTGAGCTCATGTATTAATAAATCAAGGCTGGAGGGCGGATGCTCGGCTGTGGGTGGACACAGGGCAAACTCATACTTGGCAGAGGGCTCTCAGTGCCAGGCGCCAGGCTGGGTGGGGCCACCTAGAGGTCCCCAAGGCCCCATCCTGCCCTCTAAGATCACCCTTTCCCTTTCTTCCAGCCCTGCCCTGCCCTCCCCTGACCTGCCTGTGGGGCCACCTCTCTGTCTTCCTGGGTAGGACACAGGATGCTGGTGGATTTGTCTGCCTCAGGCCCTGCACAGGGCCTGGGGCTTCATAAATATAAAGGACCCTATGAACTCCATTGGGTGAAAATAGAACATTCTCCCTTCTCTGTGACTATGATTCTGACTCTGTGCTCCTGGAGTGAGTGAAACTTAAGCCTTGTTATTTTCTGGATCTTTTCTCTGGCTTTCCAGGGATGTCAGAGAGTCACCTAGCATCACCATGTTCAAGGGAGTCCCTTTTCCTAGGCTTTGCTCCACGTGGATGGCGTCTGACAGACCCCATCCCCAGCCATGTGACCTCTCTGTGCCTGGCTGGGGTCATCGCTCTGCAAAGCTATGGTCTCATCTAGACATATCCCCACAGTTGAGCTCCTTTGGGTCATTCAACCCACCTTGTGGGGCTGACTGGGGCACTTTCTGGAAACGTCCATGCTCCTGCTTATCACTACCCCTGCTTCTACCCAGTCTGGGGAAGTATTGCTCCTTTTCTGCTTTCTCCCAAGCATTGAGATTACACCTGAATGCCTTTCATTCCCCCAGGAATGTTTGAAAACCTCCAGAAAGATGATTTCCCTTCCCTCCTCTGAGACTCTGAACCAGTAGTCAGAGGGGGAAGGAGGGAGAAAAAGGGAGAAAATGTTTCAGGAGAATTAAAAAGAACAGAGGTCAATAGATCAGATAATATTCTACTACATACATGAATCATTCAGTTCTCACAAAAATCCTACAGAAAGTTGTGAGCCATTTTATAGACAAGAAAACTGAGGCTTATGGAGGTCAGAAGCATGACCAATCCCAAGGCAGGCTTGGATCCAGAGCCCATTCTGTCTTGCCATGACATCTGCCCAACCCAGGCCCCACGCTGTCCTCTGGGGCTGTGGACAATCAGCCAGGCCCCCTGCACGAGATGTTTGTGACCTGGCATGGCTTACCCCTCCATCTCCACTTAAGTCTCCCGGGTCTTCCATCCCACCTCCCATAGCCAGGCCATGGCCGGGACAGCAGCTAAGCTCTGTGACTTCAGCCTGAGCTTTCCAGAGGCTGTGACCCCTCCCTCAGGGTTCAGTAGCTGTAGCACCGTACACAAATCTCCTTTCTCACTGAGTCCTCCTTTCCCCTCTCAGGTGGTGAGTTTTGCTGCTCTGGATCTAAAGTTGCCCAGGATCCGAAAACAATCCCACTCCTGACTGTGTCCCTTCCCTGCCAGAGCTCCCCAGGGAAGGCCAAGTCCAGGACAGGACGTCCACACTAGGCAGGGAGTTCCCTCCCTTCCTCCCATTCCTGCCTGGCCTGGGGAAGGGGGATCTGGGAGTGGGCTCACACCCTGGGAGCCATGCAAGGGGGTCCCTGCAGCCATGTGTCATTTGTACTATGACTCCCTTAATATTTTCCCCTTTAAAAATGGACTTTAAAAAAACTTTAGATGTACCCTAAACAATAAGTAGTTATAAAGTCAGATGTGACATGCTAGCTTTATTATTTTTCTAACACATATTAAATTCTCTTTTAAAAATGTTGTAACTGGGCTGGGGCTGTAGCTCAGTGGCAGAGCGCTTGCCCAGCATGTGTGAGGCACTGGGTTCTATCCTTAGCACCACCTAAAAATAAGAAAAATAAAATAAAGGCATTCTGCCCATATACAACTATAGAAATTTTTTAAAAAAATATTGTAACTGTTAAAATAAAAACAACCATATACCACCCAAAAGCCCAGGTTACCCATAGGGATGTGTGCATTGCATGCTGGGAACCTCTGGGTCTGTCTGTGCAGAGTCTGGGACAGTGTGAGACCATGGCATGGGTGCTCAGAAGAATAGCAGTGCCATGTGGGGTTGGCAGCCAGGTCCACCGCCACCAAAGGGCAACCTGACACTGGGAGGGAATCTCCACTGGGATGGGGAGACATGAAGGTTGGGTGGGATCCTAGTTCCACAGGTACCAGCTCAGTCACTCTGCACCTGTCACTTTCCCTCGTATTCTTCTTCTCTACCAGTGACCCTACCTGACCCTAAGCTACTGTGACATTCAGCTCCAGAATGTCTGATGTGTGTCTAGCACAAGGCCTGGCATGGCCCTGCCCTGCCCCAGTCAGAGTGTCTTTGCTGACTTGAAGGACATGACAGTGAGCCAGCCTAGGGTCCCCACTTACTGGGAGGACAGTCTGTGTCCATCACGCCAGGCACTCCTCCCCTTCCTTCTGCCAGCACCAGGCTGGGATCCCTGTGGGCCCTGCCCAACGTGACCCAGCTTAGGAAGGCTCTCAGACATCCTGGCACCCTCTGCCTCTGGCTGGCCAGCTGGGCCTGGGTTATCAGTTGCATGGATTGAAGTCTTCTGCCAGCACCCTGGTGGCCAGCTGGGTGGCTCCAGCCAGCTCTGAATCCCTCTCTCCCCAAGTGACATAAAAGGCTTCTGCATTGATCCATGCTCTGGAAGTGCCCACCTGCTTCTGGTGCAAGAAAAGCCAACCCAAAGGCAAGGAGGTTGTACTGTCAAGCCCACATCCTGTGGCCACAGAGATTTCTGCACAAAGAGAGAGGACAACGAGATCCCTTTGTCTCTGGGGACTCCAGATGCTCCGAGTGCAGAGAGGAAGGGCCCTTTGGAAAGGGCCCTGCCTGGACTAAGTCACCAGCCCAAAGGCATCTGGGGAGGCCTAGAGTCACCCGGAGTCTGCTGAGTTCTGGGAGACCCTGCTCATGGCTCGAGAGCAGCATCCACAGTTGGCAGCCGGCAACCCAGGCTGGGAACTGTGGGGAAGGTCCAAAATAGACACTCAGGCCCCTCCTCTTGCTGGGCTCACTGTGAGATTCAGGGCAAAGATTCAGAGTGTCCAGGGGGCTTTTCATCTCCTGGGTTCCTTGAAGGGCAGACATCTGTTACTTGGCCCCACAGATGCTTTCCCTGGCCTGCAGGAGCCCCATCCAAACCCTGCTCTATATGTCACGGTTTCCCTCCCCCATACCCCTACAATCTTGCCCTGGGTCACAGGCTTCCCTCCCCTTGTCCCCTACCCTTCCTGCCTCTAAAATTCCCTTCCAGGATCCTGATTGCATGTCTGGGCTCTCCTGTGGGCTCTCCACATCCTTCCTCCTTCTGGGGGCTGGTGCTATTGCCAGTGCAGAGACGCAAAGCACCCGCTTTAGCTTTCCACCCCCCGTCAGTCTGTCCTCTCCATTGCTGGCCCAGCCCCTCCTGGCCTGGCATGCCCCTTGACTCCTCTCTCCAGCTCCCTGAGCCTGACTGGGGTTGGTCAGTGCCATCTGGAGACAGATCAGGTGGGTGAAGTCTGTGAGGTGGCACCAAGTAGCAGGCTAGGCAGAGACACATGTCCTGGTTGTGTGACTCTGGGAAGTCACTTCCCCTTGCTCTTCTTCATTTGTAAAATGTGGGTTGAGATGGTGCCATGAGCCCCTCTGATTAATAACCAAACCAGAACTGGCAGAGGAGTGGAAGGCCAGAACCTGGACACGGAATTAATGAAAGTGGATGTCGAGGCATGAGGGATGCTCAGGGAGCCCAGGCACGGGGATTGGTCTATTTATTTGTCCACTAGCCACCTGTATTGAGTACCTTTACTTTGCCAGCTCACGGCAGGCGTGGGGTCCAGCCGTGGGCAGACAGACAGGTTCCTGCCTGGTATGGCAGGGGAGGTCACTTGCTGCAGACTGGAAGCAACCTCCTCAGGAGGTTCATGGCTGTCTTTCTCACTCTCCTGAGAGCCAGGGGTAGGTCTGGGCCCTAGGCTCTGGGAGGAGGGCAATGCAGCGTGGGTTCTCAAGCAAGGCCTAATGGCCACGTGCTGCGGCCCTTCTGGGAAGCTCTGGAAACGCAGGGTTCTGGGTGTGGCCTGGGAATGGCTGAATTAGAATCTCTCGAGGTGAAGCCCAGAGATCAGTGCTTGGGATCAGCTCCCAGCAGCTTGTGATGGGCCCCCTCTGCAGTGGGGTGGCTCACCAAGAAAACTTCCCTTAGAAGGTATGAAGGCATCACTGAGGAGGTTTCTGGTACTTTGAGTCTCGTTGAATTCATGCCTCAAATAGACTGTTGCTCTTTCGAAAAGTTGCCCTCTCCTTAATCCCAAGATGCAGACGCACTGTATGCATCTCCCATTCCCCAGAGCTGAAACTGCAGTTCAGAAGACCCAGCCTGGCCCACCCTCCAGATGCCAGGGTGGGAAAGGAGTGGGCCTGGGGAAGACGTGGGGCAGGGGCTGCTGTTCACCACCCTCTACTGTGTGTGTGGGCTCCACACGTGGCCTGTGAACCCATTCTCCTGACAACCTCAGGAGGGAGGAGGGGATGGACCAGGACAGTGAGTGTGGCTGGGTGGGATTGGGACCCAGAACTGCACTACTCTTTCTGAATGGCCTTGGTGTAGTGGGTCTGCACTATGCACCCTGAGTGGGATGAGGGGTGACTGCTGATCCCTCATGGCTGCCCACCTAGTCTGTTTCCAGGCCCCTTTGAACCTGCTCCCAGCGATGGCCTCCCCACATGGCAAGGGTTACCAAAAGGCTGTTATAAGGAGTCACTTGCCTGGGTTCCTGCTCCAGGGCTCAACTTTAGGAGAATTAATGGGTGATTATGTAAAATGATAATTCTTAAAAGAGTATAGTCATAACTCACATATTAAATGAATATCTGCCCACCATTTTATGTAATTAGTGAGGGAATCAGTAAGATGAACTCTGGTTCATTGGAGAATTCAAAGTACCTTACATATAAGGCAGAATGGTAAAACAAATTTATAAGTGGATGTAAACTGGCTGAATACAAAGGAAAGCATGAAATAAATTGTTTTTCAACTGAATAACAGTCATAACAATAGTCATGAACAAGAATCATTTGCATTGTTATCAATTACCTAAAATGTAGAGATTTGCAAAACGTCTAGGACCCCAAAGAATCAGATAGCCCAGAAGGTTGAGCTTAAACAAGGCCTCCATCTGTACTGAGGACACCTCGTCCTCTTTTTGACTCATTTAAAAATCTCTCAGTTACCAGAAGTGGATGCGAACCTCCCTCCTAGCAACCAAATGAAGGAGGAAATCAGCTTTACGATTCAGTGTCTATAATGATAGTAAGTTTATAATAAGTTCAGCTCCTCACTGTATTGAGACCAGGTCTTCCTTCAGGAAGGGTCCTCCTAAGGGAACACAGTTAATGTAGAAAGTGACATCCTCAATAACCCTTAAGCATAATGGCGACTCTTGTGTAGCTCCAGGGTGGTGGTTCTCAAAGTTGGTCCCAGAACAGCAGCATCAGCATCAACTGGCAACTGTTAGAAATGCACATTCACAGGCCCACCCCCGACCACTGAGCAATCTGTATTTCAACAAATTCTCCAGGTAATTCTGATGCAAGATGAAGTTTGAGAGTTAAGGAACAGGAGTTCTCGCCCCTGCCATCACATTAGAAGTACCTGGGTAGCTTTACCATGATATCGTGCCTGGGCCCCACCCAGATCAACTCTATTGGAATCCTTGGGGTAGGTCCTGGTTAGGTATATTTTTGAGGCTCCTTAGGTGGTTGTACTGTGCCGCCAGGGAGAGAGGACCATTGCTGCAGTCACGTAACACAAGCTGAGGCCATCTTCTGTTGCAGAGAAATCCAGACCCACATAGGTAAGGCTTATCTGAGATACTGTAACATTTTCCTTATGTCTTCAACCCTGAGCACTTACCATGCACATGGCAGAGTCCAAGGCCCTGAAGACAAAAAGGTGCATTTATTAGACACCCATGGTTCCTGACACAGGAGCCAGTACCTAATGGGAACTCCATAAGAGTCTAATGAGAACTCCAGGCAGGCCAGGGGGACGGGGATGGTGACGGGGGGCAGCCCTTGGCCTATGCTCCATTCCCGTCTGATCCCGTGACTCTTCTCCACAGGCTGCGAGGGGCTGTGGGACAACATGAGCTGCTGGCCCTCCTCTGCACCAGGACAGACTGTGGAAGTGGCATGTCCGAGGTTCCTCCAGATGCTCACGAGCAGAAACGGTGACCACTCATCCAAGGGGCCTGACCAAAAGGTTGTAGGGTGGCCTCAGCCTAGAGGCAGGAGACCCGGAGCCTTCTGTAGGGCCAAGCAGTGGGTGAAATGAAGGGACGCTTGCTGGGAACTGGAAGACTTGTTTGAGGGTCGAGGTGGGCTCAGTTCTCAGAGTCCCAAAGAAGAGGGTGAGAGACAAGGAAGAGGGTGAGAGACAAGGAAGAGGGTGAGAGACAAGGAAGAGGGTGAGAGACAAGGAAGTGGGTGAGAGACAAGGAAGTGGGTGAGAGACAAGGAAGTGGGTGAGAGACAAGGAAGAGGGTGAGAGACAAGGAAGAGGGTGAGAGACAGTGTCCAAGGGAAGGTGATCAAGTCACTGGGCTAGCTTCTCTGCCCCAGGTCTCTCATTTAGGAATCTTCTCCCTCCTTCCATATTGTGTCCCCCTATCCAGCTGGGTCCTTGCTCCGGCCCCCAGGTCAAGGACACCACCTGGCAGTGCAGCTTCCCCAACTGCCTGGTCGTCCAGAAGGCCCACTTCCTCTGCCCATTCTGCCAGGCCCTGTTGGCAATCCATGGCTTCCCTGGGAGCCCTGCCTTCCTGGAGGTCTCTTCCTAAGGACAGCCCCAGGGTACAAGGATTATCTTAGTTGACTAACTTTGGTTTAAGGTTGACCACATGCCAGGCATTTTTATATATGTGGGTAGTCACCATAAAACCCCTGCAAGCAATGTCCCTTTTCTCTACACCCAGTAAGTCAATTAACCCAAGTAAAGAGTAATGATAATATTAACAGGGCCTAGAGAGGTTTGGCGTTTGCCTTAAATTTCACAACCACAGATGGAGAAACTAGGACTTGAACTTGATTTCTGACTTCTGGTGCTCTGTCCTTGAGGTCATGGTCAAGGTAGGTCTCTGGCCTCATGGTTTGGTGACCTTGGGAGGAGGACAGTGTCCTTGTATGACCTTTGACTCCTGACTACATCATTGAGGTTTTTTGTAATCTAGAGCCTGCTGCCCTTCTCCCTCATTCATGCAGGACAGGAAAAGCCACCTGACAAGACCCTTAACAAACCAAAGAAGAAGTAATTTAACACCAAAACCCACTAAACTTCCAAAATCAGGAAAGAAAGAATGTTCAGGGAGACTTCTTTAGCTAACTTTCATCACTAGTGACAGAACACCTGAGAAAATCAACTTGAAGGAAGGAAGGTTTGTTTTGTATCACAGTTTTGAAGATTTCAGTCCATGGTTGGTCAGCCCATTGTTTTGGGCCCATTGCAAGGTCCATCGTGACCAGGAACATGTGGTAGAGAAAATGGTTCACCTCATGGCAGCTGGGAGGCAAGGAGAGACCAGAAGAGGTATGCATACCAACACTGTCTTCAAGGGCACACCCCAGTGACCTAACTTCCGGCCATTAGGCCCGACTCCTAAAGGCTCCATCACTTCTCCACAGCACCAAGCTCAAAACTAAGTCTTTAGCCCACCGGTCGTTAGATGAGTGTAGATTCTTCTCATAATTCTCTAGCATGCATGGCACACATACTCAGAGAGGTAGACACACACAGATTTGGGAAACATGCTGCTGTAGCTCACTGTCCCTCTGTCCCACTGGAAACCCTTCAATACAGAAATGAAAGGGGACCAGGTGGCTTGAACCCCACTCTTTCATCACTGATTTAGTAACAAGAGCTGCTGGATCAGACAAATCCTCAAATCTCAGAGCCTTCATACATGTTTGTTCACATAAAGTCCCAAACAGATGTCTCTGATTAGCAGGTGACTCTCCTCCAGATGGCAATGCTGGATTCCACACCTTACGGTGGCTTCCACATGCAGCTTCAGGCTGGCCGGCCAGGAGAAAGGACCCAGAGGGTTACCTAGGGAGTTTTGAAGGCCAGGCCTGAGAGGAATACCACTCTGCCTGCATTTCCTGAGCCTGAACTCAATAATATGGCAACCCTAACCACAGGGGACGTGGAGAAATGCAGTCCAGCCCTGTGCCAGTCAGCTGCATGACCCAAGTGGCTCATCATCATTGAGCCTCAATTTCTATAACTCCAGAGTGGGGGCAACAAATAATACCTGCCTCTAAGGCTGTGAATGGAAATAAATTTTGAATATCTTTGTCTCTTCTCCACTTGCTATCCCTTCTCTTCCTCCTCCTCTCCACGATGTCCCCTTCTGGCCCCTACCCCTTCCCCGGACATACACCTGCAAATTCACCAACACTCTTTATTCTGGCATGACCACTCCATGTCTGTCTTGGAGTCTGTGAAGCGCAGGAAGCAGGAGACCAATGCAGCCATGATTGGCCTAGAAAAACATGATGGTCAGGTGCAAGATCAGGACGAGACCCTGGACTCTGACTCTCAGACAGTGCTCCATCTATGGCTGATTTGGTTTTTTTCCTGTTGGAAAGACTTGAAGTTCTCCTCCTTCCCAGTCCTCCCTTCAAAGCCTTTCCAGAGCCACTGTGCCTCCACCTTCTGTTCTGCAGATGGGCCAGGCAAACCCAGTGCCCAAAGCCACAGGATGACTAGGGACCAGTCGTATCACATCCCTCCCCAGTTAACTGCTTGAATTTCTTCCCACCTCATTAATTAGAATCTCATTGGCCCCTCTTGCGACTCCCCCAACCTCTAATGGCTCACCACCCATTGGGGAATCCCCCAGGGACTCAATTTCCTGTCTGCATGCTTTGAGGATGGAAGTTGGGGGCCCTATGCCTACCTCTGCTGCAGTTTCACCTTGCCACCACATGGTGCCGCTGTGGGCTGCAGATCCACACTGAATTCCTGACTATTGGGTGCTTGGTTCAGCCCCTGGGGTGGTGGGGAGCACCCTCTCACCTGGGGACCACCCTGCTCAGTCCTGACTCTGGTTTTTTGGGTGCTGGCTGGTTCACTAACACAGATCAGGACCTTTCCAGCTTCAGCTAGCCACCGAGACCCTTACCTCCCCAAGAGGTCTGCTTTTGCCTCTGATTGGACCCCTGTCCCTTATTTCCCTTCAGGAAGAAAGGCTCCCCCTGGTGGTGTTTCCAACCCCAATTCCAACCCCAGGGGGAGAGCCCAGTGAGGACAAGGTGATGTTCTGGATTCTTCTCTTCAAACAAATAAAAATAAATACCAGAATTAACTCATAAATTTACTCTTTCCCAGGGCATCTACCACATGGGCCTGACAGGATGGGTGTCCTTGTGACTGGAGAAACTACAGGTTGCCTTCTGCCCCAGATAGTTCTCATGCCAGGTCTAGAAGGTTCCCTCTAGGATGCATTCCAAAGGGCGCCGTCTTCCAGCGTTCCTTATTTAAAAACACTTTCCGGGTGGAGTCAGGCCTGGGCCCTCTTCTTCCTCCTGCTTAATGGGGAGCAGCCGCAGTCCCAACCTCACTAGGGGCCTGGAGACTTGGAGGCCAGCGTCGGACTGATTCGTCCCCTAACTGCATGTGCATATGCTTTCAGGGGTCCCCTGAGGAGCACACTGGCTTGTACCTGGTTAACGACCCCTTAGTTGTTAAGAATTAACAATTAGTGGAAGTACATGGGGTTATGGGGACCCCAGAGAGTCCCACTGGTATGTCTGCAGCCCTGCAGGTGGCTCCATTAGCAGGGGACTTTACCTTGTTAGCAGCTCTTGGCACTGGCCTGGGTCACATGCAGATCTCTTGGGAATCCTGCTGGGTCAGCGAGGAGAGGGGCCCCTAAAAAGCAGGCCAGGACTGGGCTGAATCCACAGTCAGCCCTAGGCAGGTGCCATCTAATAACCTTTGACTTTGAGGTCTGGGTGTGTGTTCCCATGTAACCATCCCAGATTAGACCACTATTCTTTCCCGTCGCCTCCCCTGAGTTCCAAGTCCCCATGCCTGTCCACTCCTCCCTTATTTGGAAAGACTGAAAGGAGAAGGAAGTGGCATTGCAAGGCCTGCTCTGTGCTGGCAGCAGCCTAGACCCCCTCCGTGTGCCAGGGCTTGTCCTGCTCGCTTTTACTCCTGTGTGGCACAGAGAAGTGGTGCATGTAAGGTCACACAGCAGCACTGGGTTTCAAACTCAAGTCTGGCTGCCTCAAGTCTAGACTCCAGGTTTCCCTGAATCTTCATAGGCTGGGCCTGTCGGGAGCCCAAAGGACAGAATCTCCTGGGGCTAGAAATACACCTGGGACCACAAAGAAAGGGCCAGGCAGGAAGGCGGCACAGTGATGAGGTCCACCCTGTCGGGGCACTGTGGCCATGGTTTTCTGGTCTGCAAAACAGGCAGCACTTCCCTTACTGGGGCTCTGTGAGACCAGATCAGAATCTGTACATAAAGTGCTTAGCACAGTGGCTGGTTCTGGCTCTGTGGAAGCTATTTGATCCTGAACTCTGTAAGTGGTGGCCCAGCCCCATGGGAGAGGAGTATCCCAGGCCCAGCCAGTGTTGTTAAGGAGCCCCTGGACAGGGTTCCCCCCCACAGTACCTAGTGATCACTGTCCTCACCTCATGATGTCTCACACTGGTCAGAGCTGGGGATCCAGATCCTGGTAGCCAGAGCACAGAATGCAGCTGACCACTTAGTCCAAGGCAGGCACCTCCTCCTGGGGTCTTCAAGCCATCCTTCCTAGTTGGCAGCTCCCTTCCATTATGGGAAGAGCTCCATGCAGATCTTCAACCCCATTCATGCCCCTTTCTGTCTAGCCAGTATCTGATGCACAAGGGCCCTGGGCCCAACTCAGGGCAGCCCAGAAACCATTGCTTGCGTGGTGAGAAGGGTCAGCCTGCAGCCCATACCTGGGTGCATGGGACAAACAGAATTTCAGTTGTCTCCACAGGTAGCCTTTTGTGTTGGCTAAAGGACCAATAACTCCAACCTTCTGGTGAGGGGTGGCTGCCTGGAAAGGTTTATCTTGGTGGCACTCTGGTGGCTTTCTAATGGCCTAGTGAACAAGACATGAAGTTAGATATAAAAACAGAACTTTCTTGGAGCAAGGTTTGTTAACAGCAGGAGACCAAGTAAAGGTCATTGTAGGAGTGGCCAGGTCCTTGCCACCTCCCCTTGATGTTCCAGGGTACCCACCTGTTATGTGTTGGCAGGACCTGGGCTCAGGCAACGCATCAGGCAGGAGTAAAGAAGGGGACTAGTATGTGGTGTGTGGCGAAGAGACTGGGCCCTGGAGCCAGGAGCCCCAAAGTTCCAGTCCCCTCTCCCCATTTACTAGGGTGTGATCTTTCCAAGTTATTTAACCCCCATGTGCCTCAGTTTCCCCAGACATAAAATGGTTGTAGCATTTGCATGTTACTGTAGACTTTACCATAAAAATAATAGTGCCAGTTCCCACTGCTTACCTGCTGGACACTTGGCACCCGCAGGTTCCCTGTTCCGAAACTGCACATCAGACGGCTGGTCAGAAACCTTCCCCAGGCCTGACCTGGCCTGTGGGGTTAACGTGAACGACTCTTCCAATGAGAGGCGGGTAAGCCTGTCAACCCCCACCTGCAGTGGGGCCCTGGGAGGTGAGGAGACCTGAGAGGGGCCAGGGGATGGCGTGGGCCAGGGGTCAGGACCTGGGGGCCACCCTCAGTCCCCCTCCCTATTTCCCTGCTCACCTGAGGTTCCATGAGCTCCTTCACCACCTCAGTCTATCAACCTAGAGGTAAAGGTCAGGAAGACCCTGGGTACTGTGAGCATTGCCATATACCACCATGAGACTGCGGGTGGTTTATTAATAAAACCAAAAGAGAAGCTATGTGGTGCTTAAATACTCAGAGCCAGGCTGGTGAGTCTGAATCCTGACCTTGACCTTGGTCAGGCTGGGGAGGACTTAATTACTCTATGCCCTAGTTTCCTCATCTGGGAAATCTGGCTAGTAATAGTTCAACTGTACAGGCTTGTTAAGAGAATTAAATGAGTCAGTATAAGAATGTGCTGAGATCCCTGCCTGGCCCCATAGTAAGTGCTCGATAAATGCTTGCTCTCAAGGGGATTTCTGGGCTCTGATAACCAAGGAGAGAGCCAGAGGCAGGGCAGTTTTTCTCTGAGAGGAAGCTCCTGTGAGCTGCAGGCTGAACTTCTTTGGGTACCTCCCGAGACTTCCTCAGAGGGTCACTGTCAGGGTCTAGCCCAGACTCAGCTCACTCTGAGTCTCTGTCCCTTCCCAGGACAGCCTGGACTCTCAAAGTTCACATATCCTGAGCCATCTTACCCCGCACCTGGCCTTTGCCCAGCAGGACCCCTTGCTTGGACAGCACTTCCCTTCTCTCTTTTCCTGACTGACTCTTCCACATTCTTCAAGATTCCATTTGAGTTCATCTTTGATAGCCCATTCTGGAAAGGCTACTGGAAAAGACCCCCTTCTGTGCTCTGCACTGGCCTCTGTTATCTACCATGCTATGGTAAAATAATCAGCATGTGCCATCTTTCTCCATCTGTCTCACTGAAAGTTGGACATTCATTTGCTCAAAGGCATCATTCACTCAAACATTTACTGAGCACCTACTCTGGTCTAGGCATGGGTCTAGGTATATAGGTCCTGCAGTGACAAATCAGAAAGAGTCTTATTTATTCCCAGACTATCATGGTGTCTAGAGGCTACAAGGTGTTATGTTTGAGGTTAAGCATAAGAACCTGGTCCCCAGCATCCCTCCACCCTACAAAAAAAGTTTATTGTTCTGAATGTCTACCACGTGCCAGCTGCTTGATGTATAATTACATTACATCCTCAAAATAGACCTGCAAGTTCATGGAGGAAAGGATGAAGTTGGGCAGCAGACCACACTTGCTTATGAATTTTTCCTCAGATCCCTGTCTCTAGTCAGTCCATCTTGTTCTGTGTGAAGGAGTGGGCAAGGGGTGGAGACGGAGTTTCTTCCATTCTGGGCTTGTCATCCAATTGGGGGCAAAATAGGAGGCCTTCGGATCTGGTCAGTGTAGAGTGAT
The DNA here is from genome assembly GCF_902686445.1 of Sciurus carolinensis. Classification (NCBI taxonomy): domain Eukaryota; kingdom Metazoa; phylum Chordata; class Mammalia; order Rodentia; family Sciuridae; genus Sciurus; species Sciurus carolinensis. Next base: position 79,399,041 of record NC_062215.1, read on the forward strand.
TTAATAGCAGGACTCCACAAGGACTGATCAGTGGGCACTTAGGATCTTGGGGGGATGGGCAGTCGGTTCTCTGCAAATGAGTATTTCCATCATTAATCTATGTGAAGACGGGGTGGCGGGGGGAGTGGTATGTGTATCAAATTTGTAAAGTCATAAAACCAAGAAGGAACATTCTTAGGATGGGTGGCTGGATGGAGGGTCAAAGAATGCTTTAGGAAACAGATACCAAATTTCTAGCTGATTTATTAAGCAAGCGAAGGTGGCGAATCAGGGAACGCAGAGAATGGGCTTCCGGATTCTTTGACAAAGATGCACCACAAAGCCGCCAACGGCCAGGTTGTTTTGATCTCTCTTCCCGCCATCCTAGTGACAGCTTCCTAAGGTTCCCGTTGCCATCAGCAACCGTGGCCAGAGATTCCTCCACTCCTTCTCGCCTGGAAGATGGAACTGCGAGGCTTCCTATGGTTCTTTCCTAAGTGGGGAAGACTTCTTTCCCGCAAACCCCAGTGAGCCTGTCTTCATATCTCATTGGCCCAAAATGAGTTAGGCCCGCCCCACTCCGAACAATCTTTGGCAGAGGGATGCATGATTGATGTAGGCGGCGTTTCCCAAACTTTTTGGGCTTAGGACCCCTTTACACCCTTAAGAATTACTGAAAACCCCACAGAGTTTTAGTTTTTGTGATTCATGTCTACCAAGCCACACAACGGGTACCGCAGGCTTAGACTAGTCAAGTGGAAAGAATACAGCTTGGAGCCCTAACCACAATGTTTATGGCAGAGTTCAAACTGTAAAATCCCAAACCAAGGGGCTGCAGTTTCACAGAGGCAAATGCAAAGTTATGGACTTAACTCAGGATTAACTAATTATCTAATTATCCAAGAATGGTGGAAAGGAGACCTAGGTTGACCTCAGCTCACGTTAAAAAAATAGTAATAATAATTAAAAAAAAAAAAAAAAAAAGCAGAGCATGGTGGCACATGCCTCTAATTCCAGTGACCCAGGAGGCTGCAGGAGGATCTCAAGTTTGAGGTCAGCCTCAACCATTTAGTGAGATCCTGTCTCCAAAATGAGAAACCAAGACAAAAAGAGCCCAGATAAGCAAATACACAAAAAATCCTCTAGCTCAGGAAGGGTTTCCAGATATGACCCTCAATGCTGGTCCACAAGCTTGCATAGACTTTCATTTTTACTTTGAGATTTGAAGTATCCTTTTCTATTAAATTGTTAAAATGTCTTTTCCTTTTGTCAACTGATGGTGAAGACCCATGTTACTTGGTGTTCTTGCAACATCCTTCCTTGGCACACATCACTATTTTATTGATGAATGCCCACAGTGGACTTGGATTGACTGAAAGACAAGGCATGTCTTGCCTGCCTCAAGCAGGGACTACCAGTACTTTTGCTAATTCAGTTTGATGGGAACACAGCCAAGCCCATTTGCACAAGTCTACTTTTGCAAGGACAGACTTGAGTGGTTGCAAAAGCGACTGTATGGCACCCAAAGCCTAAAATATTTACTCTCTGTCCCTTTATAGATAACTTTTGCTGGAGCTGATCTAGAGGGTACAGCAAGAAGGTGGCACAGACAGGCTGCACAGCAGAGAGACAGACAACTTGATCCAAGACAGGCAACGGGGCGTTTCTGAACCCCAGGTCCTCCGCATCTGTGCTTAATTGCAGATGTTAAGAGCTAAGGAGGCAAGGGTCACATTAGGACTCCAGGGAGCTGGCTTGTTTCTGGCTGAGAACTTGCAGATCAAGGCAGGCATGAGAGCTGGGCTGGAGGTCACCCTGAGGGCCATGACTGTGGCCACAGGAAGGTGCAGAATATTCTGCTCAGCACTCATGTGGGTCACTCTGTGCCTCCTTAGGTTCCCACAGCCTGGCCCAAGCATCCCCATGAGTGAGGCTGATGTGCTCAGCTGCAAAGCTCATCCTGTACATAGCAAGATTATTGATTGACAGGTTGTCCCCAGTTTTTTGACATTTCATGGGACCCAAATTCTAGGAACCAGTGACCTAAGGCAACTCACTACCCATCAGAGCTCTTGGCTTCATCCCTGAGAGGTGACTCCTGGATGCTGGGAGAGCAGAGGTCAGGAGGGAAGCTCAGCGTCACTCTAGCAGCCATCCTATCCAAGGTCACCTCGTGCTGTCAAAAAATGTATGGTTACTCTGAGTCAAAATCTACTTATTTTCTGGCAACTTCTTCCCTCTGGAACTTCCATATGAAATCTTGCCTTCTAATATTTTTCTCCCCTGAGTTGTTTTTTCCTCCCTTCGAGTATAAAATACCCAGATTTTTTTCATGCACTCTTCATATGACACAATTGCTGTCCTCCAGAAATGCTCCAGTTTATTAATGTGGCTCTTAAAATAACATCCCGGACCTGGACATGACACTCCAAGCATTCCAGTGTGACCAGCTGCTCTCAACACTCCATCAATGTAACTGAGAATAGGCCTAATTTTTTTAGCAGCTACCTCATACCTCAGACTTCCTACCATTTCATACTGCTGACTCATTTTGAAGGGTAGATGGTGGAGTATGGAAAAATTAACATACACTGAGAGTCTTCTAAATACCAGGCATCATCTGGATACTCTACCTGATACCTGTCCACCTTATTCCTTCTTCCAACAAGCCTGCAACACCTCATTTGGCAGATGAGGAATCTGAAACTCAGGGAAGCTAAGTAATTTACCCAAGGTCACACAGCTGGTGAGTAACAGTCCTGGGTTTAGAACACTTGTCTCCTGGCTCTGAAGCCTGTGTTCTTTCTCTACAGTACACTGCATGGCCCCATGGAGCTTGGGCCATTCTAACCTAAGGTCATTTTCCTATGAACAGTTGTGTCAGGTTTCCCCAATAGGATTCTTATGTTCTTAAGAAATTAATTAGGTGGGCACAGCGGTGCATGCCCATAATCCCAGCGACTCAGAAGGCTGTGATGGGAAAATTGTAAGTTCAAGGCCAGCCTCAGAAAATTAGCCAGGCCCTAAGCAACTTAGTGAGACCCTGTTTAAAGATGAAAAAATAAAAATGGCTAGGGATGTGGCTCAGTGGTAAAGTGCCCCTGGGTTCAATCCCCAGTACCAAATAAATAAGTAAATGTAAAAAATAATTACTCTTTTCTTTTGGCTATAAATAGCACTTATCTAATACAGAAAAATTAAAAGTACGGGAAAAATACAAAAGAAAATTACTCTATTCCCAAACCTATAAACCTATAATCCAGAGTTAACCACTTGTTAACATCCAACATATCTCCTTAAAATCTTATTTCTAGGCATACATGAGATTGAACCCCATGGAATAGCTAATATCCAATTATTTTAATCTACATAAAAGAGAAATTTCATATGATTCAACCTAACATTTTTTACTTTCATAGCTAGAATCACACTACATATGTAAAATTTGTATTCTGCCTTTTCCTGTAATAATACATCATCTACATGTCCTGACTTCTTTAAAAATTCTGGAAATCAGCATTTTAACAGTGGTATAATGTTAAATTTATTTCAGTTTAAAATAATTGAATTAAATATTCTGTTATTGGAGTTTTATTTTCCATCACCAATAGTTCTGAAAGAAATATCTTTTCCTATAAATAAGCTTTCATTTTTCTGACTATAGTCTGGTGTCCTGCAGCATTCTAAAAAGATTGGGTCTTGGATGCCCACAGACACCTATATCCCAGAATGCTCAAGCCCTTATACATAAAATAATATGGTATTTGTACATAACCCAAGAAAGCCTTTCCATATACTTTAAACCTGTGTGTGTGTGTGTGTGTGTGTGTGTGTGCACATGCCTCGCACATGCCAGGCAAGCACTTTTACCATTGAGCTCTAACCCCTTCCTGTATACTTTAAATCATCTCCAGATTATATGTCATTCTTAATGCAATGTAAATCCTGTGTAAGTGGTTGTTATACTGCATTGTTCAGGGAATAGTAACAAGAGAAAACATTTATACTATTCAGTATAGAAGTAATTTTTAAAAAATATTTTCAATCACGGTTGGTAGACTGGATGAACAGGGACTGTTTTTCTTAGAATTAATTCTTGGAGTAGAAGGGAGATCAAAAGAAATTTATATTTCAAAGTTTCTTTTTTAAAATTATTTCAAAGGTTCTTGATACAAATTTCAATATCACCTTTCAGAGATATTGAACCAGTTTTTACTACCATTATACCCTCACCTGGATAGAATATTATTGCTTTAAAATATTTGTTAATTTGGTCAGTAAAAAATTATCATTGTTTTAAATTCCGATTACTAAATTCTTTTAAAGACTGTTGTACGATTTATTTTTCAGAACTTAAATGCAGGTCTTCAATTTCTGTATGTCAAAACTTAATTTTTTGCCCCATATTTCAGTCTACAGAGTTTGTTTGTTACCAAAGATGAGCCAACAGTGTGAAGTGGCTGCTGAACAAGTAAATGCCTGCTTGACTGCATTAATAGGAGCACAGTGCATATATCAGGGGAGGTGGTGGTCCCATTCTACATCTTTCTTGTCAGAGAATCTATCTGGAGCATTTGAGCTATGTAGTTCTGGTGTCTTATCTAAGGAGATTGACAAACTGGAGCATATTAATTGATCTAAATGGTGAAGAATTGTGGAAGGAAGTTAAAGACAATAAAAGCTAAGAAGATAAGTGAAGGACAAATATGCAGAATTGCTTTGTTGGAAAATGACAGATCTCTCTGTTATCTTCGTAACTCTTCTATATGATAGGTCTAATGTTCAAAGCAAATTTAGCTTAAGTGACTCCAAAAGGAAGAAAAAGCACCAGTAGCTGCAATATTACAGATAGTCAATTTTAGCTTTATATAAGAAAAAAATCTAATATTTTATACTGTCATGCTCCAAATGACTTCCTCAAAAGGCAGTGAGCACTTTGTCCTTACAATTATTCAAGAGAAGACTTGAGTTCAGAGTTGGTAAGGGTCCTACACAGAGGGTGGAAGTTTGAATAGGCCTCAGAGGATACCCCCAATTTTTCCAAAGTCAACTTATTATAATTTTACCAGTTTGTGATGTGTCATCCTTGGGGTATAAACGGAATAGCAGTCAGGATGGGTTGGACTCAAGCTGCCTGAAGCAGATGCACCGAGGCATGTAAAGGCCAGCAGGTGGGCTGGTGGGGCTGATATGTGCCTCTCTCTGCAGCATGCCTACCTGCTGAAGCTGAAGGTCATGTACACCGTGGGCTACAGCTCCTCCCTGGTGATGCTCCTTATTGCTCTCGGCATCCTCTGCGCTTTCCGGTAAGAGCGTGCTGCCAGTTCTCCACCCCCCAGTCGACTTTGGGTCTTACTTGGTTAGGTTGGAAAGAAGTTCTGGGTGGGCTGGCTTATCGCCTCTCAGTTTAAAGCTTACCTGTGGCAAAACATGAAGTTCCTGTGGCCACATGCATTCCTTTATTCATTCAACATTTGCTAAGCATTACTGATAACGTGGGAAGATTTTTTACACACCGTTATTTCGAATATTCTCACAATGCTATGAAATAGGCATCATAACCTACACTTTATAGATATATCGTTTGACTCCTGGTTGCAAAAGACAGAAATCCACTTCAAAACAACTTAAGAAAAACAAGGTGACCTGACCCACATAATTGACAAGTTCAAGGGCATATGCTTTAGGCACGCCTGGATGTAAGGCAGGCGCTCAGAGGCATCAGCAAAACTAGATCTGTCTGCCTCCATTTCTCTGCTCTGCACTGGCCTCATGCACTGCCAGCCTCTCTTCAGAAATGGTAAAGATAACCACCAGCGGCGGCAGGGGCAAGTTCTACCAGCTCAGCAAAACCCGGGGTAAAACTAGCCTCTTCCCCGTTAGTTCTAACAGACTGGGAAGGGAGTTCTCATAAGCTCAGCTTGGGTCACGTGTTCAACTCTGAAGCAATCGGTGTTGTCAGGGATGGAGTGCTGATTGGTCAAATCTGACACAAGCATGAGGAGGGCGGAGTCATCCCCACCCAGAGATGGAATGGGTTCCCTTTCCGAAATCCTGCTTTTGTACCAGAAGGGGAATAAGTAACCACATTTCTGGTCCCGACAGCAGAGGAAGGAATTCTGGGAGCTAGAGAAGGTGGTAGGTGAGGGTAGAACGTACATTGCCCCTACAACCTTAGCTTTATTATTATTATTTTTTTCAACTGCTGTTTGAGACAATACACTGGACACTGGGGGGCCCAGGTTATCATTTAGGTTCTGTTAACAGAGGCAGATGAGAACTGGAAGGAGCTGATGTCCAGCTTCTCTAATGGGCTGGGGTCAGGAAGGGTCTGGCTGAGTTCCAGCCCCTCCTGGCTTTGGCCCCTACAGCCCTGCAATCTCTCCCTCCAGGAGGCTCCACTGCACCCGCAACTACATCCACATGCACCTGTTTGTGTCCTTCATCCTGCGTGCCCTGTCCAACTTCATCAAAGATGCTGTGCTTTTCTCCTCCGATGAAGTCACCTATTGTGATACCCACAGGGTAACTTGCCCCAGGGTACAGCTAGGCCTGCCTCTTAATGTTAAAAGAGTTGCTTCATCAGGGGAGCCCAACACTATGGCATCCCTGTCAGGATCTGGAAGTTTCTAGTCTAGGTATAATGAACTAGGCAGGGGCCATTTTAACCAGAATTAATGTTGCCTCCCCTAATGTGGGTTAGCACACCCTTCATTGTTATTTCCATGAAAAGTGAGCTTGGAATGAATTTTGTTACCCTTGGCTCAGAAATCCCTTCCCTCTCTAAGATAGTTTCCTCATCAGAAAAATGAAGGGGTTGGGCAGTATGTGACAGTTTTCCCACTGAAGGACAGTCTTCCTCATAGAGTCTGGCAGCCAGTTCCAGAATTTGAACCCAGTTACTGCTTCTCTACTGATGGTTCATTGACCATCCTGACAAAATCCATGGGGCCTGTGGACTTCTACTCTCTAGAAAATGCTGTGGGCTTGGTCTTCTGACAGGGGAAGGCCACAGGAGTTGGCTTTGAACCTTGAGGCTCACTCTGACTTGGTTCCTCCTTCCTGTAACACCCAGCTTTTTCCTTTGGGGCGGGTCACCAAGGTGAGCCCACCTGACCTGGACTCACATGCCTCTCTCTGTTCAGGTGGGCTGTAAACTGGTTATGATCTTCTTCCAATACTGCATCATGGCCAACTACGCCTGGTTGCTGGTGGAAGGCCTCTACCTTCACACACTCCTCGTCATCTCCTTCTTCTCAGAAAGGAAGTGCCTCCAGGGATTTGTTGCCCTCGGATGGGGTATGTTTCGCCGAGTGTTGTGTCCGTGCAGCATGTAGGAAAGGGCGCTGAGTAGGAAGGATTTCGTTTCTCATTCCAGCTCTACATTTAACTAACTTCTGTAATCTGCAAGTTGCCTGATGTTTGATCTTTCTAACCTCAATTTTTTTGTTGTGTGGGAAATAATAGCTCAAATTTAGCACGAATTTCTGGCATCCAAATCCTTTTACAATTTGGTTCCACCCAATACTTGTGACCTCATCTTCCATTTATTATGTCATCTTTCTTGCTTCCTTTCTGTATCAGGATAATTTTGACTGCTGATATCAAAAGTCTGGCTCAGGTAGGCTTTAAACATAAAAGAAATTAATTGGCTTATGCAACTAAAAAGGCTTGGGATTGCCAACAATAGACCAGGATGAATCTAGCTGCTTAAGAATGATCCTTGCTGGCTCTCAGAACATTAGCTTTATTCTTCAGCTGCAGCTCCCAATGTCTCTGCCAGCTTTTTGGCTATGGGCTTTTTATTACACAGTTCCAGTGAGAAAGAAAGATTATACCCCAGCATTCCCAACGAATGTTCTAAGATGCACTTGCTTTGGACCTCTTAAATCTCGTGCACATCCTTGAATCAATCACAGAGGCCTGAAAAAATGGAATATGCTGATTGGCATAAACTACTCAAACCACATGGCTTCCCAAAGGAAATTTACCATTTATTTTATAAGAGGGGAAATGATAGCAAGACAGCCACCTGCAGGACCCCATTACATCCCTTCTTCGTTGCCTTTCTGGTCAAGGAACTCCCATTGCTTGAGCACTTACTACAGGCCAGGCACAGGGTTAAGCACTTTATAGGGATCACTCAATCACCATAACAACCCCAGAAGCTTCTCAGAGACCTCAACTCAGAGATGGAACATAATATGCTCAACTCACACTGTAGACAAGAGCAGACTCAGGGTTCAGACCAAGACTTGTTAATATCCAGAGCCCTTTAACTTTTACCTTACCATTAGCAAACATCTATCCATTCATCCATCCATCCTTCCATTGTTCATTTGATGTGTTAGTTACCCACTGGGTGCCAAAGAACCAGGTTCCTGTGAGTGATTTCCAGGCCTACAAAGACAAGTATGTGTCCCCGCCATTAGCTTCATTTGGTTTCTTCCTGGTGCTTTTAATTAAGAAGGGTTCCTGCCAGGAATGCCCTCCAGTACCTTTTCTGCTTGTCTAAATCTTTATGAGCAAGAGCCTGGTCTCCCCATCAGACCAGCAGGAAGGCCACCTGAGGTGGCAGAGTGTACTGCTTCTAAAGCTTGGCAGCCTGATTAGCGCATGACCCTCAGCCAGCAGGGGCTTGTAGGGCTGTACAGATGTCTGCCTAGGACAGCAGTCCTAGAGGCCTAGCTACCAAGGACTAGTCTTATGCAACTAATTCTGATAAAAAGCACCCAATTTGGAGCTCCACTCATTGAACTTTGAAGTCCAGATCTGCCAGTGTTAGCTGTATGAACATGGAGAGTTTTTTAATCTATAATATCAGGATCAAAATTTAGTCAGCATTCTTTGAGCACCTCTTTGCGTTTGGGGATTATAAAAACATGGCAATAAATTTTCCCCAAGATAGAAGTTAGCAATAAAATGACCAATTCCATCACCCAAGGAAAATTTGTGTATAGTGGGAGACAAAACTGCACTGTGAAGACTAGGGACGTAGTTCAATGATAGCATGTGAGGCACTGGGTTTGATCTCCAGTATAAAAGATAAAAACATTATGATGATATCTCTATCGTGGTTTTGTTTTTATATTTTAGATGTTGACAGACCTTTATTTTATTCATTTATTTATATGCAGTGCTGATAATCGAACCCAGTTCCTCACACGTGCCAGGCAAGTGCTCTACCACTGAGCTACAACCTCAGCCCTCTCTTGAGGTTTTTAAAAGGTTTACCTGAAATAATGAGAGTACTTCTCTCTCTCTCTCTCTCTCTCTCTCTCTCTCTCTCTCTCTCTCTCTCTCTGTCTCTCTCTTTTTTTGCTACTGGGGATTGAACCCAGGAATGTTTAACCACTGAGTCACTTCCCTAGCCCCCTTTTAAAAAAATATTTTATTAGAGACAGGATCTTACTGGGTTGCTAAGTGCCTTGCTAAGCTGCTGATACTAGCTTTGAACTTGTGATCCTCCTGCCTCGGCCTCCCGAGCTGCTGGGATTTTAGGCTTACACCACCATTCCTAGCTAGAGAACACTCCTTTCTTGCTCAAGTATTATTAAGCATCTACTATATGCCAGATCCTGTGCTGGGTGCTGGGGACTGCACAGCACATAAACCAACAATGATTACTTCCCTCCTGGCTTGTCTGCCTATTAGGCCCTGAAGAAATGGTAAAGGAATTCAACCCTTTTAACTCTTCTTCCTAATATTTAATCTCATGTTTCTAAAAACCATGCCATTCTTTGTTGATTTGAAGTATTATTGGTTACCTCCTTTTGATGGAAGATAAGGATATCAAATTCTCCATCCACTACTCTCATTCTTCCATTACGAGTTCTCATAGTATCTAGTTAAATAATATTTAATATATATTATTATATCTAATATAATAATATAATAGTAAGTTTCACTTACTATTGAGCAATATTATTTCCATGTGAAAGAAGACATTCAAATGCAAAAACAGTGGCCCCCCCCTCCTCAATTTATCTTTCCCAGAGATAAGTTGATTAAATGCATACATTTAATATGCCATAAAACTGAAAAAAAATCCCTTTTAAGTAGGGAAATTTATCCTAGTCCTGTATACAAACATTTTCTGAAATTTTCTTCCAACCTTTATTCTACCAGCAATTTTTTTTCATGTAGTTGTGGTCGTTCTATATCTAGAATTTTGAGTCTTGCTTCTTTCCATGAACACATAAGCATTCTCTGAAGTATTTCAAATTGTCCACATTTTAAATCACCATTCTAAGTGTATTTAACCAAATAGCTTTGTGTTATGGGGCACAACTTAAGAACAGACTGATCACCACTGAGAAGTCCAAATTTGAGAGTCTTTCTTAAGCGGGCCAGCTGACTGTCTCACGCAATGCCACAAAAAATGGCTATTGGGAGAACAATCCCAACCATAGGGTTGTAGGGGTTCTTATACCAAAAATCACATCAACCATAAGTGTCTGTTGCTATGATTTGAAATTATAAACTAACATCATGAGATCATCAACAGAGGGGGAAGTAGGTCAAAAACAACCCTTATCTAGGTACAAACTAAAGAATGGTTACTAACATCCACACAATCACTGTTCACATGGTACGTTGTTTAGGAGCAAGAGCAATCAAAAGAGAGCAATTTTTCATTACATAAGAATTGTCATTCTGTATTGTTAAACATGTTACGCTAAGTAACTGATGATGGGCACAGAGGTGGGGTGTTCCCATGGGAGAAGCTTATTTCCTACATAACATGGAGTCTCAGAGCAAAATGGAGTCTGTTTAGTTGTTTCCCTTAGAGTCTGGCCTATAACATTCTCATGGAGCCAGATCTGTCAGCCCATCACACTTGTGTTTGGACATTTCATTTGCTTCTATCTAATTTTCACTATGTGTACACACACACACACACACACACACACACACACACACACACAAACTTATTTGTTTATTTATTATTTATAGACAGGGTCTCACTATGTTGCCCAGGCTGGTCTTCACCTCCTGGGCTCGAGTGATCCTCTTGTTTCAGCCTCCCAAGCAGTGGGGAGCCCAGCACCTCTGCACCCAGCTTCACTATTATAAATAGCACAGTGATGAATACTTTATGGGCAAAGATTTTTTCCCCTATGTAATACAAAATCCCAGAATTTGGATTACTGAGTCAAAAGAAGTGAATCTGTTTAAGGTTTTTAAATACTTATTCAAAGGTTTTACTTTTTCAAAGTGACTGAAGTATCAATCACTGTCTAGAAAAGAATGATAGTTCAGCTTTTCTAGGAGATGAACCAAGCTCCCACTTGGTACAAGAACCTGAACATGTGGTAGAGCTGATGATTCTGCATCAGAATCCCCTGAGGGTGGCACATGTCCAACCCAGCTTGCTGGGCCCCCAAAGTCTCTGAGTCAGTGGGCCTAAGATGGGGCCCAGGATTGAGCATGTCTATCGAGTTCCCAGGTATTATGGTTCAAATGTGAAATGTCCCCCCCACCCCCACAACCTCATGTGTTGAAGACTTGGTCCCCAGTGCAGCAACGTTCAGAGGTGAGGCTTTTAGGAAATGCTGAATCATCAGGGCTCATCAGTGGATTAACCCATTGATGGGTTCATAGTGAATGAACTCTTGGGAGATGGTGGAAACTGTAGGAGGAGGACCTGTGTACTTGGAGGGAGTGTGTCCTTGGGAGCATGCCCTTGGGGACTATATCTTGTCTCCAGCCCCTTCCTCTCACTCTGTCTGCTTCCCAGCTGCCTTGAGTGAATAGCCTCCTTGGCCACGCCCGCCCTGCCCTGATGTTCTGTCTCACCCCAGGCCCAAAATAGTTTAGTGAATATTGCTTACTATATGATCATGTCTATGTAAATATTGTTTCCTACTGAGCAAAGTGGTACACAACAATTTTCCTTCTGACTTATTTAGTATTTTACTTTTCCTGAAGTTAATTTTTTTATTTACTTCTTATTATTTTGTTGTATTGCTTTCATTAATTCTGACCAATTCTCTGAAAAACCCTCCAGTACTATTTTCCAAATCATCGAATATAACAGGAAATTTCGGTCTCTATTTGTTTTGTCAACCTAAATTTAAATATATCAATTAGAGAAATAGTCTCCAAAGAAGAGTGGCATTTCTTTGGGAATGGCATTGGCAATGGGCACAGCAGTGCTTCGCAGTGGGAATATGCGTGTCATGGTAAACTGTGGGAGTATTCAAAGAGGTCGAGGTCAGGGGGTGCTTTTAAAAACAAAAATGGGGAGGATTAGATCAGACATAATCCTTGGCCACGATGACTAATGGCAAGAGTGGCTCACTCCAAGATGAACAGACAGTCTCCAGCAAGTGTCCCTGCAGAATTACTTTTTGCATTAGGCTGCAGTGGCATGGTGCAAACTCGTGATTTTGGCAGAGTCTTTTGTGACACTATCAGGCAATTTATGTGTGAGAACCCTTTGTTTAGCACCTTTATTTATTTATTTTTGTTAGGGTTGACGCAGTGATTCCATTTCGATTCTAACAACTTTCATGTTTCTTTCCGTTTGTTTCCTGCTGTATTAATTTCCTAGGGCTGCCTAACAAATTGCCAAGATGGTGGCTCAACACAACATAAATTTATTCTCTCACAGTCCTGGAGATCAGAAGTCTGAAATCAAAGGATTTGCAGGGGTGGCTCTGAGGGACAATCTGCTCCATGCCTCTCTCAGGTTCTTGGTGGTGGCTGGCAGTCCTTGGCTTGCGAGCCATGTCACCCCCATTTCTATCTGTCTGTGGTCTTCTTGCTCTACGTTTTCTTTCAGCGTGTGTCTCCTGACCTTCTTCTACGTATGCCAGCTGTATAGGAGTAGGGCCCCACCCAATCCAATAGGACTTCATCCTAGTAATTACATCTGCTAAGACCCTATCTCAAATGAGGGCAACTTCCAAGGTTCTGGGTAGATCTAGATTGGGGGGCAGGGTGCTATTTAACCCAACATATCTGCCACTGTTTTTTCCTCTTGCTTGATTGGGGCTGGTGGTTTCCTAGACTTGTTCAGCTTTCTCAATCTTCATGTAGAGAATCTCTTCACCTTCCACCACAAATCCTGTTTCCTTTATTTCTTGTCTCCCTCTCTTTGATTTCCTCCCTCATTGTGTTGGAGCACATCCTCCAGTATCTGTCTGACATGCAGGATCTGGAGGAAACTTTTTTTTTTTTTTTTGCATTGCACATCTGAAAATATCTTTATTCTACTTTCACACCTAATTTGACATTTTGCTGGACACAGATTATTAGGTTAAAAAATAATTTTCCTCCTAAATTTCAAAGACCTGTGTTTTGACACCTGGTTTTATGGGAGATGCCATGCCATTCTTGAGGCTTTTATTCACCTCCCTATGTATAAGATGCAAGGGCTGGGGCATGGCTCAGAGGTAAAGTACTTGCCTAACATGCACGAGGCCCTGCTCTGCAAAATATATAAAATAAAATAAAATAAAATAGGGGATTTTCTCTGTGTTTTGCAATGTCACAGGGATGTGCTCCAGTGCAGGTCTCCTTTCATTTATTTTGCTGGCACATGGTGTCTCTTTCATCTGCAAACTCTTGTCCTCATTTCTTGAAAATGTTCCTGCATTATCTGATGGATCATTTCTTTCCTCCATTTTTTTCTTTTTTCTGAAACACCTTTTAGTCAGATGGTGAACGGCCTGGAAACAACCTCTAATTTTCTAATTTCCTACTTTGCATTCCACTTTTTTTTCTTGTTCTGCTCTCGGGAAGATTCCTAGTCTTTATCTTCTAACCCATCTTTTGAATTTTTTATTTGGTCACCCTGTGTTTGGTTTCTAAGCCCTCTGTTTTATTCTCTGATTGCTCCTGGATTGCAGCATCCTGTCTGTATCTTGTGGCCACGATCTTTCCTGTCTCTCTGATGATATTCCCAAGAGTCATTTTTGTTCAAGTTCCTTCTGCTCCTGGCATGGTCTGTTTCCTCAGTTCTTTTTCTCTGGTTGTTTTGTTTCTAGTCTTTTATGTAATCAGTGGTCAGTGACTTTGGCTGAGTCACTTTGGAACTGACCAGAGGCACTGAAGAGGGGCTGAGAGATTGGGTTGAAGTGGTCACTGTGCTGAGGGATCCCCAGCACTGTTGTCCTAAAGTCCCTTGTCTGGAGCTGTTCAGTTCCTCCAGAAAAGAATCCTTCCATGTTTTGGGTGTGGTGGAGACTAAGGGACTGGAGTAGGGGTAGAAACCCGGCTGCCAGAGGTTCCAAAGCTGAGCGGCTTGGGGGTGAGGGCTCTTACCATCCAGTGTACAGACACGCATCTCCCTTAGAAATAGATATGGGTCACATGTGGAACTTAAAAAGCCTGGGTGCAATGGTATGTGGCTGTAGCCCAGTTACTCAGGAGGTGGAAGCAGGAAGATCACATGAGCCCTAGAGTTCAAGGTCAGCCTGGGCAACCTTGAACTCCATCTCAAAAAAATATAAAATGGGGCTGGCCCTGTAGTTCAGTGGTAGAGCACTTGCCTAGCATGTGTGAGGCTCTGGGTTCATCCTCTGCACTGCAAGAAAAAAATCCATAAGAACAAATAAATAAATTTCTACTAGCCACAGTAAATAAAATAAAAAGAAACAGCGAAAATAATGTTTTATTTGACCCAATGTAACCAAAAATAGGATCGTTTTAATGTTTAGTCAATATAAAAATTGTTAATGACATATTTAGTCAGAAATTTGTACCAATAATTTTTTTGGTACTAAATCTTAAAAATCTGGTTTCTAGTTGGGCACAGTGGCACATGCCTGTAATCCCAGGCCCCGGGAGACTGAGGCAGGAGGATTTCAAGTCTGAGGTCAGCCTGGGCAATTTAATGAGACCCCCATCTCAAAATAAAATTTTTTAAAGGGCTGGGGATATAGCTCAGTGGTAGACGCTCCTGACTTCCAGCACATTCCAGTTGGGACCAGATACTTATCAGGGCTTTGATAGCCACATGGCCACATTCCACCCTCCGCTGGACAGGATCCCCAGTTCTCCTGGGCTCAGTTTCTCTAGAAAATAAACTCCTCAGGGAATATACACAGCTGTTTGGCCTCAGGCGGGTAGTCACGGGCCTCGGGTGGTCATCTGTGTCTTATCCGTACTACCAAACCACCCTGCGCTCCAGCCCGCCCTGCCTCCTGGGGCACTCAGCCCCCAGGGACTTTCCCGACAGCATCCCTGGGCAGCGTCTGTGTTTCAGCTCTCCACACTGGGGCACCCGTTGTCCTTCCTCCACTGGCTTTCCCTGTTCCTTAATGTGGGGACACCTCTTGCCCACCCCACCCTTCCTTGTCTTTATTCTTTTTTCAAATATTTTTTTTAGTTGTCAATGAACCTTTATGGACCTTTATTTTATTTATATGCGGAGCTGAGGATGGAACCCAGTGCCTCATGTGTGCTAGGCAAGTGCTCTGCCACTGAGCCACAACCCCAGCCGGTCTTTGTGCTTATTCTCATGCCATCTCTTTTCTTTCTGTGGTGCTGAGGGTGGAACCCAAGAACCTCCACAAGCACTCTGCCACTGAGATACATCCCCAGACCCTGTTTTTGTTTCTTTGCTGTCATTTGGAGGGGCTTCAGGAAAAATAGAAATAAATATATAAGTTCAGTTTGCCATCTTTAAACAGAAGTCAGGAAATGTTCCCTGTATCTGATCTTTTAAATTCATGGACATTTTTCTCTTGTCCAGTCCAAAATGTATTTTGTATCAATATGGCAGTGAAAGTTTACATTACCAATTAGATGACTGAACTTTTTACAAACCAATATTTTAATAAAAAATCAATCCTAGTTCAAAAGGGGGTACCCATCCACTGCCATCACAGGCTCCATGATTCTGCCCAGGGGTCCAGTCCCCTCTCTCCTCTGCAGAGGTCCTCTGGAGTCTGGCCCAGGCTCCTAAGAGACTCCTAACCCCAAGTAGCTTTCAGGATCCATCCAATCCTACCTCCACTCCCAGAGCATCCTAGCACCCTTGAAGCATGCGGCTACACATTGACACAGGATGGCACAGGATGGCAAAGGGGTTTCTGTGGGAACCAAATCTTGGCACCTGGGCTAGAGTAACTGGCTAACCTTTTCCTCAAACATCCCGCTTTGTTTTGAACCCTCAGGTTCTCCAGCTGTTTTTGTTGCTTCATGGGCTATCACCAGGCACTTTCTGGAAGACTTTGGGTAAGCTATTGGAAGGAGAGTTACCAAGAATTTACAGACTGAATTCCACACACACAAATTCAACCGCACTTGAATTGAAAAATAAAAAGTTGGTCTGTACTGAAGATGTACAGACTTTTATTCCTTGCCATTATTCCCTAAGCAATACCGTATAACAGTTATTTACATTGTATTAGGTATTATAAGCCATCAAGAGATGAGTTAAATCGGACAGGAGGATGTGTGTAGATTATATGCAAACACTGTATGGTTTTATTTAAGGGACTTGAGCATCTGTGGACTTAGGTACTGTGGAGCATCTTGGAACTCATCTCCTGTGGATACTGAGAGGCAACTGTATTTGACATTGTTCATTTCTTCAAACAGCACAGATACTTCTTTGGAGCTATCTAGAAAAGGCCTGTTTTCTCAAATTAGAGGCCACAGGCGAGTTCTCACCAGGTGTGTTTCCAGATGGCCATGCCCGCGTCTCTTGGCCTCCTTGCCTTTGTACCCGCAGGGTCAGCTCTGTGCTTAAATCAGGGGCCAGACTGCAGGACTCCAGGCCTGCTCAGTGGAGGATGCCTCCCCCGCCTGCATGTTTAAGAGCCCCCAGGAGGAGCCACACTTTAGAGCCCCACCCCACCATTCTCACCTCCTAGGTGTGGTGGTGACCTGGACAAACCAGAGCTCTGGTCTTGCTCTATAAAGGAGTGAGGCACAGGTGGAATAAGCCCAGGGGGCCCACCTTGGGGTAGGCGTGTGGGAAGCCAAGGGCAGCGAGGCAGCATGGTGAGCTGGGTGGATGAGGCTTGCATGTCTTTTTCAGTCCAAATTCTGCCCAAAATAATGGTTTTAGTCTACTTTTTAAAAATGGGTGAATTTACTTTTTTAAGAAAAGAAATCTGGTTTGTTACAGGGTTGCACACCTGTAGTCCCAGCAACTTGGGAGAGGGAGTCAGGATTGCTTGAACCCAGAGGTCGGGGGCCAGCCTGGGCAATAGAGTAGGGCCCAGGCTCCAAATAATTTAAAAAAGTAAAGATTTTCAGCCTCTCTAGAAAAAATGGAAAGTTCTATTAGTATTTCTCATTTCATTTGTTGCAAAGAAAAGAAAAAAACAGGTAACAAAAAAACAACTAAACTCTGCTCCAGAGACTAGGCATGTGCTCTCATTGACCAGGTACCCCTCCATGCCTGATGTCCTGGGATTCTGAGGTCACAGGCCAGTCACCCTGCCACCTCACTCGCCGATGCTCTCTGCCTGGCCTCTGTTGGCAGCTGAGTGTGCCACTGTGAGCCCCAGTGAATTCTGACAAGCTAACTTTGGGGTCTTGGGGTCCCCAGTCTCTCAGGTGCCAGCAGAGATGGAGTTAGATGGCCGCTCCCTCCCCAGCAGTGCTCCCAGGCTGGTGGCAGGGGACGGGTAGGCTCTAGCAGTGCTGGGCACACTGCTGCGGGGCTCTGGCCACAGACTGCAGTCTTTCATGTCAAAGGTTGCCTGGGGATGGTGCTGGCTGGTTAGTCCCGCTCCCCCTTCTAACCTTGCTGGTTGTCCCTGCCTGCCTCCCTCCCATAGGTGCTGGGACATCAATGCCAACACTTCTATCTGGTGGGTCATTCGAGGGCCTGTGATTCTGTCCATCCTGGTGAGTGACTGTCTTCCTCTGAACTGAGGACCAATGGGACAGATGGAAACAGTGACGGGCCCATGGGGATAGAGGACCTGGAGGCTGGGATCCCCCTAGATGCCAGTGTTCCCCAAGAAACAGTGCTGGGCTATGAGTCCAGTCCTCATTGCCTCTAACCCTGTCTTCTGGCTAGTGTTTCCCAGCCATAGGCTCCTCCTGAGAATAGCGAGGCTGAAGGGCGGGTGATTTCATTGTCCTTCTGTAAAATGGTGCTGGAGGGGGTTGGGGAGGAGGGGAGGAGGCATAACCTCCCAGCATGGACCACAGGGTGGGAAGAGAGGCTGCCAAAGAAATAAAGGGACTCTAGGACCCACACCTATAATCCCAGAGAATCTGAAGGCCAAGACAGGAGGTTCATAAATTTAAGGCCAGCCTCTGCAACTTAGCCAGACCCTGTCTCAAAAGAAAAATCAAAAAGGGTTAGGGGTGTATCTAAGTGGTAGAGTACCCTGGGTTCAATCCCAAGTACCACCCCCAACACAAACACACACAGAAGGAGAAGGAGAAAAAGAAAAAAGGAAAGAAGGAAGGAATAAATTCCATTCCTACCCTCCAGGAAGTTATGGTCAAATGGTCAGAAAATTTAACAGATGCCAGCATTTGGCCTTTTATCCAACCCAGGGCCTCATACATGCTTGGCAAGGTCTCTGCCCCTGAGATCCATTCTTTTTTTTTTTTCTTTTCCGTTTTTTTTTTTTTTTTTTTTTTTTTTTTTTGTGGTGCTGGGGATTGAACCCAGGACTTTGTGCATGTACTGAGCTCCATTCTTAGATCCCTTTTAAGATATTTTAAGTGCTCATACAAAGTAACATCATCCCTAAATACAATAATCAGGAATGGGTGGCAACCAAGGGAGGCTTCCTGGAGGTGGTGATTGAGCTGCAAACTGACCAAAGGCTGTGAAACAGCAGTTTTTAAAGTGTGGTTCCAGACCAGCAACTTCAGCTTTAGCTGGGACCTTTTTAAAAATGCAGATTCTTGGACCCACACCAGACTTACTGAACCATAGCCTTTTGGGATGTACCCTAAATTCTGAGAACTGATGCAGTCAGTCAGCTTTGGGAGCTTTTTAGAAATGCAGACGCTCAGACTCAGCCAGAGACCTGCCTTTTTCCAGATCCCAGGGGGATCCCAAGCACTGAGAGTATGAACAATCTGCCCAGAGGCTGAGCAGAGACTAGAGCTCCTGCAGGATGGGGTGGGTGGGGGTGTGTCCTCCACCCTTGGCCTCCAGGAAGTATGTTCCACCTGGGCTGCAGGGGAAGGCGTGAGCTGCAGGCTGTGCTGTCCTGGCTGAGGTGTCTGCAGATCTTCTCTGCACTCGGGTCCAGGGGACGAGCCAGGAGAAGTGTCTGGAAAAGCGAGACACCTTCAGCCTCCATCTCTGCCTTGTGTTTTGCAGATCAATTTCATCTTATTTATAAACATTTTAAGAATCCTGATGAGAAAACTTAGGACCCAAGAAACAGGAGGAAATGAAGTGAACCATTATAAGTAAGTGGAAAGCAAATACGAAGGCATGCTCAGCCTGTCAGCAAGCATTTCCTGAGGACCTGCTGCTTACTCAACGGGTACCAGCTGAAAAAGAAAAGGAAAGGGAAAGGGAAGGGAAGGAAGGAAGAAAAGAGAAAGAAAGAAAGAAGGAAGGAAAGAAAGAGAAAGGAAGGAAGGAAGAAAAAGGAAAGGAAAAGAAAGAAAAGTGGTAGATGTATTTCCAGTGTAGTGGTGGGGACGGGTCTGAATGTGAAGCCTCAGATTCGGTGGTGTGGGAAAATCATGAAATTTTAGGAAACCTGGAAGCAGAGAGGTGACCCTTAAGGCAAGGCTAGAGACCCAAATTCAGACAATCTGTGTAGCTATGCATGTTGTTCAGGAGAGAATGGCCTTAGCTTTCATCAGATTTTTCAAGTTTTTCCAAAATACTGAAGACCTTTAAGATGTGAAGGAGTGAGGTGTTAGTCTGCTAGGGCTGCCATAACACACTAAGCTCTTAAACAACAGAAACAAACTTTCTATGGTTCTGGAGGCTGAAAGTTCGAGATCAAGGTTGAATTTCTTCTGAGGTGTCTCTCCATGGCTTGTAGACGGGCCTCTTCTCGCCGTGTCCTCACGTGGTCTCCTCTCTGTGCATGGGCTTCTGCCTATGTCCAGTCTCCTTTTCTCATAAGGGCACTGTTTGATTGTAGTAGGGTCCATCCTAACGGCCTCATTTTAACTTAACCACCTCTTTGAAGACCCTGTGCCCAAATACAGTTGCATCCTGGGGGGTTTAGCTTCAACATATGAGTGAGGGGGGCACAGCCTCTAGATCTCTTAAAGGCAAGTTGGCGTCATGGAGGCTGTCTCCATGATCCGATGAGTCCTGAGACTCTTGCAGCAGCCAGGATTGTGTCTGACTCCCCACAATATCCCTGGGGCCATGGGCTCTGAAGTTGGCTAGAGCTGGAGATCCAGATAAGGTTGCCAGATAAAATACAGGAGGCCCAGTCACATTTGCATTTTGGATAAACAACAAATAGTTTTTTAGGACTTATGCTCCCCCAAATATCCACTGTGTATCTGAAATTCAAATTCGACTGGGTATTTTGTAATTTTATTTGCTAAATTGGGTGACACTGATCTTGGAAGAAAACACAAGAACTTCTCCTTATAGGTATTCATTACCTAAGAAAACAAAGCTGGGCTTGCTCAGCTTATGTTGGACACAGTGGCTGTAACTCGCATATACAATTTGTAAACAAAAGTTATTTGAGGGGTGTTTATGTATTTGCAGATGAGACCGTTGATCAGAAAGTCTTGGGATAGGTCATGGGTTGGTGAGTGTTGTGTCTGAGTGCTGGGTATGTGGGAGTCAGGAATTTTCCAAAATCACGAGAACAGGAGCTGGGGACATAGCTCAGTGGTGGAACACTTGCCTAGCATTCAGGGCCCTGGGTTTGATCCACAGCACAACAAAACAGAACAAAAACAAATGAAAAGATCCAGAAAAACAAAAAAAACTGAAAACAAAATAGTCTGGAGACATTGCTGCCAAGCTCCAAGCAAACGGTACTCGATGAGTTGTGCCCTTGGTGACGGGAGAGGGCTGGAGGGAGAAACACAGGAGTGACAGTGTGTCCCTGTGTCCCCAGGCGCCTGGCCAAGTCCACCCTCCTGCTGATCCCCCTCTTCGGTGTCCACTACATCGTCTTTGCCTTCTCCCCTGAGGACGCCATGGAGGTCCAGCTGTTCTTTGAACTGGCCCTTGGCTCGTTCCAGGTGAGCTCCGGGGTCTGTGACGGCAGGTAAGAAGAGCAGTCTGCTGTTTCCTCAGAGAGAAGCAGAGGGTCTACACAGCAAGCCAGCTAGTGCTTCCTGACAGTCAGTGGTGGCTTGGAAAGAAGGTGCCTCATCTGGTGGAGACCCAAGGGATGCAGGGATAGGACCTGTCTGTGCTGTGACCCTGAGTGGGACTTGCAGTCCCTACCAGCCAAATGAGGGTGGGAGAGGAAATTAACAGAGGCAGAGACTGACTCCAGGGACAACAAAAAGGAAAAGCCACCCAGCACCCTGTGCTCAACCCCCATACCATCTGCAGACACCCCACAGGAGGGTGAGCCCTGCGGGAGCCTGTTTCAAAGACCACGGTAGCCCCCTCT
Source organism: Sciurus carolinensis (assembly GCF_902686445.1). Lineage (NCBI taxonomy): Eukaryota > Metazoa > Chordata > Mammalia > Rodentia > Sciuridae > Sciurus > Sciurus carolinensis. The sequence goes on from NC_062215.1 coordinate 79,420,514, forward strand.
TCATACTGGGCAGTGCATAGAAAATCCCTAAACTGGAAAGTCCACAAGAGCAGCATCAGCATATTTATTTATAATCAGTTTAGAGAATTCAAGCTGTTGCCTCTGAGGAACAGGAAATGGAGGCGGGGGTGTCAGGAGGCTGTTGATTTTTTAAAAAATAAGAATTATTTGACTTTTAAAAACCATGTGCACATGCAGCTTATTAAAACAAAATCTGATAAGAAACAAACAAACGGAGGGAGGGAAGGAAGATCACTTACCTGGACTTCTATAAGACATTGTGAGGTTAGAAAAGGAAAGCAACAGGTTTGGGAGAAGGGAGTCTTCATGTAAATCCCCAGCTTTACAATGTTATTGATTAACTCAGAAATTTCCTTAAAAAAATAAGGTGATGGGTCACTTTTGGGAAGAACATATGGAGGACAAAAAAATAAGTAAGTAGATGAAGAGTCAGTGAAAAAAGAACATAAAGCCAGTGGAGTTCCCACCCCGAAACAAATTCAATAAAGTCCAAAAAGGTGAGAGAGGGGGGTTCTCGTGTCGGTTTGAAGCTTCCGAGTGGCCGCAGTGAGGACAGAAACGATCTGTTTCATGATTTACAGTATCACAGGATGACTGCAAACAGAGCTGTCAGTGGCAGAGTGCTTGCCTAGCAGCATGAGGCCCTGGGTTTCATCCCCAGCACAGAGAGAGAGAGAGAGAGAGAGAGAGAGAGAGAGAGAGAGAGAGAGAGGAGGGTAGGGGGAGAGGGAGAGAAAGAGACAGAGACAGAGACACAGAGAGACAGAGAAAGAGTAAAGCAAACCAATAGCCCAGAGAAGTGTAGTGATTATAGGTTCTAGGGCTTGCAAGAAAATCCTCACATTGGGTTTTCCTAAAGGAGTTAGGCCATTATGTCTAGCATAGCCTTCACCATCGCACATATCCACCTCATCCCTGGGGTTCCATTCTAGGCAGACGTGGCCAGGGTTCGTTAGCACTTACAGGTCCCAGGGAGGACATACCACTGGGAGCATACCGTTGCCTTCCCTGTGCCTTCAGACCCCACCCCAGGGTGTCCCCTCTGCCTCTTCTGAGCAGCAACTCTGCCTAGAGCCCCTGTCAATGTCCTTGACCTCCAGAGAACCAAGCTACTGGTGTAGAAGCCTCCTGGCTAGGGAGCTTTCACCACCACTGCTCTGGTAACATCTCGGGAAGTTGGCTCCCGTGCCCCAATTCAGCAGCGGACAGACTTAAGATCCACTGGGGTAGAAGGACTTGATCTGGCTCTCAAAAGTGGGTGGTGACCATGTGGAGACCCAGATCCGCCTCACCACACGGATGACACACCACCTGTCCCTCAGAGTTGGGCTGTAGACTACCCACGCAAAAGCCACTCAGCTTCTCTACTGGAAAATGTCCAAGAGAAATCCCAAAGCACTTTCCTGATGTTCCCACAGAAATTCTTATGAAGAACTGTAATTTGTAAGTACAGTATGTATATATCCTTATGTGTATGCAGATATGTAAACAAAATACATATATGTATACATCTATGAAAATTTCTTCCATATACAAAAGTAAAGAGAATAGACTGAACCTTAATGCATCTGTCCTGCAACTCAGCAATATCTATTTGTGGCCTTTCTTATTTTACTTCTATTTTTCCAGATACATCTCTCTCTCTGTCTCTTTTTTTTTTTTTTTTTTTTTCTTTGAGATTGGATCTTGCTAAGCTGCCAGGCTGGCCTTTGTAATTGTGACCCTCCTGTGTCAGCCTCTCAAGTCATTGGGATTACAAGTGTGATATACTGTGCCTGGTTATGCCCCCATCTTTTTAAGTAAATCTAAGGCATCGTTTTGTTTTATTTTGTTCCTGCCCCCGTGGTACTGGGGATTGAACCCAGGGGAGCTCTACCACTGAACTACATTCCTAACCCTTTTGGTTTTTATTTTTCATTTTCTAACAGGTCTTTGCTAAGGTGCCCAGGCTGGCCTTGAACTTGCAATCCCCTCATCCTCCTGAGTAGCTGGGGTTATAGGCATGTGCCGCCGTGCTGGGCTGACATCATGTTATTTCACCTGTGAACATTTTAATATGTATTTCTAAAAGAGCTTAGAGAACATACACAACCACACCACCATTATCCCTGTCATATACTTATTAAAACTAAATGCATTAACTTTTTGATTGTATAAATAATTCTTGCTTATTGTAGATAATTTGGAAAATAACAAAAAGTAAAAATGAAAATCAAAGAAGAAAAAGGTCTGAGGATGTTGCTAGGCCCTGAGTTCTATCTCCAGCACTGCAAAAGAAAAAAAAAAAAAAGACCATTGCTTCATGTCATTAAACTTCTGCATAATCTTCATCGTTAATGATTGCATAATAACTGAAATTTAGTAAACTTACTGGCATGTGTGAGGCCTGCCCCATCTACACTGGGGCACAGCTAACTTTTCTTCACCCAGAACTCCTGCCCTTCCCTTAAAAGTGAAAATGTATCTTTGGACTCAGGGCAGGTGAGTTCTGGGTGGCCCTGGGTCTATGGGACAGGCAGCAGCTTACCTAGACCACCAGCTCTGGGCCAAGCACGCACAGTTTATCTTGCTGGAATGCCTCTCTGACCAGGTTCCCTTACCTGTAAAGTGGGGGTCCTCCTACCTCCCGCCCAGGTCTTTAGTGAAGATTGGATGAAGAACCACGGAATCCCACAGTTACTCAGGGCAAGCTGGCTCCAAATCCAGGTCCAATTACTACATAGCCTGCATTTACGTGCCTTTCCATCCTCTAACCGTGTGTTTAAGCCAGTTCCAACATCTGGCAAGATTCTTGTTTCTTGGGGACTAGGGATTGAACCCAAGGGCTCTTTACCACTGAGTTGCATCCCTAGTCTTTTTTACTTTTTATTTTGAGACAGGGTCTTGCTAAATTGCCGGATGGCCTCAAATTTGCAATCTTCCTGCCTCAGCCTCCTGAGAAGTTGGGATTATGGGCGTGCACTACGGCACCCAGCTGTAGGGATCTACTGTTCCATTACCCCAGACCTGGGACACAAGGCTCAGTTGATTCTAATGTGCTCCCAAATTTGGAAACCATAGCCCTGAGTAAGCATTCCTGCCATTCTGTGAGATGGGCAGCAGCTCTGGGCCAAGCACGGAGTTCCAGCCTTGCTGTTTTTGCAGCAGTGATTGATGCCTGACATTCTAAAGCAAACTCGTGTAGTTTTGTCACTAACTCATTAAAATGCCAATATCTCAGGACTGGGCATGTAGCTCAGTGGTAGAGCATATGCTTACAAATGCTTAGCATGCATGTGGATTCAATCCCCAGGGCGCACACACACACACACACACACACACATACCAATACCCCTGAGGAGTCATATATATTAAACCCATCACAGAGGGGCTATGTCATCACCTTTGGGGGCATTACCAATGCAGTAACTGGCTAAGGACAGGCCTGGGTGGGAAGAGGGCTGAAAGTGAGCCTCTACGTCTCTTATGAGGGAAGGAAGAGCCCTATCGGGGGTGGGGGGAGAGGCCCCTAAGGAAGGGCAGGCTGGCCGAGGTGGAGTCCTGAGAGGAGGTGAGCAGGGCATACCCTCCCCACTTCTGGCTCTCTGGGCCTCTTTGACTTGACGCAGGCACCCCAGACTGGAGTCCCTACTCTGGCAGAGCTCCAAGAACATCATCAGCTCCAAATGCCAGGGCAGGAGGGTCTAGAAAGGCCCAGACCTCCCTGGCCAGGGAACACAAATCCCTGACTCTGGAGATGCACCCGTCTGTCTACTAGGCCAGAGGCCAAGTCCTGCTGTTGGCTGGCCTGGGCCTGTACATAGTTTGTTCCAAACACATATTTGTTCTTCAACGTGAATTAATCCTCCAGGTTTCATTGTCTCCAGATTCCTAGCTTAGCTTGGAAATAGACCACACTGAGTCCAGGGTCTCCCACTGGCCTGGCCCTGACCATTCCCAGTGGGGTGGGGAACATACTTCAGGGCCAGGAGTCCCTGCTGTTCTCAGATGGCACACCTGATTCAGGTGACCATCCTGGTCCCTGCTGGCTAGGTTCAAGTTAGCAACTCCTAAATTACTGTCACTGATACCACATGTGTTTGAGGCACTAGACGTCAGGGACAACAGATGAAAGGGATTCAAAGTCTATGCTGGATGGTGCAGGCACAGGCAGACACACTGCGGGGGCCCAGAAGAGGTGATCCCCCTGAGACACGGGAGATGGGTAAGTGAGCCTGGAGCTGCGGATCAGAGGACTCAGGCTGGAGGTCAGAGGAACGAGGCTAGGCCCTGCTGCCCCTGGCAGATGCTGAGGCCCTGCACTAATGCCTACTCTCTCTGGCAGGGGCTGGTGGTGGCCGTCCTCTACTGTTTCCTCAACGGGGAGGTAAGTCTTCTTGGGTTGTCACTGGATTCCAGTGCACAAGCTACCCGGAGCCAAAGTGGGGAGGAGGGCTATTTGTGGAGGGGTGGGCATGTGGGCCTCAGGGCCAAAGGGCTTGACCAGTCTTAGGAATCTAGGCTAACAAAGAGCAGCGGATTCACCTGCTGGGCATGTTAAAACACTTTCCAGGCCCTGCCCCCTATTCTGGTTCAGCAAAATTAGATTCTGTGGGTCCAGGCTAGGACCTGAGAAGGTGTTCTTTAACAAACACTCCAGAGGATTCTTATCCATGGGCAAGTTTCAAAAACACAGGAGAGTGCAGGCACTCTATAACCCAGGTTCCAGACTGCTCTGCTGCTTGTTCTGTGACTGATCTGGGTCACTACCCATCTCTGGTCTCAGTCTTCTCATAGGTGAAATGGGGACTCAGAAGTGATATCTGCAGCCCAATCCTCCAAGGTCTCAAAATGAGTGTAGACTCCCTGGGGGAGGGCTCTGGTCCTGTAGAGCATTTGGGTCAGGACATGAGGTTCCAGGCACACAAAAGCCACATAATCAATGTGGGTTGAATATGGGTCTGGCACCCAAACAAAGCCTCTCCAGGTTCACTGGACTTGAATGAAAATGACCTCTGATGTTTTCCAAAAGCCAAGCATCAAGCCTAGCCTCAAAGGTCTGGCTGTTCCAGTCAGGGATTATGGGTAGAGTGTCCATGGAGCAATTCCCTGTCTCCCAGGTAAATTCAGAGCTGGGGTGGCTTCATGGGATTAAGCAGCCAGTTGTCTCAGTCGGGGTTCTGGATGTTTGAGTTCTGAAGTTTGGGAAACTAACCACAAGTTCTTTCTTTGGGACATAGTGTAACGAGATGGCAGGTCCAAGAGCCCAGGACAGAGGGAAGCCTCAGTACCTGTGGGACATGGGGCAATGGTCTAAGTGGCCTGCAGGTGAGGGCACAGCAGGACCAGCTGGGCAGGAGTGGCAGCACTGGGTGGAGGCCCTTGCTAGTGAGTTGGGCTCCCCGTACCAGCTGCCCTTCCCTCCACAGCTGATGGCTGGTCTCCGGCAGGTACAGCTAGAAGTTCAGAAGAAGTGGCGGCAGTGGAATCTCCAAGACTTTCCACTGCGTCCTGTGGCCCTCAGTTCCTCCTTCAGCAATGGCACCAGCGGCCCCACTCATGGCACCAAGGGCAGCCCCTCAGAGCAGAGCTGGGGCATCTGCAGGGCCAGTGTCATCTGAGAGGACCGAACGATGTTGACCATGGACAGAGGTTAAAGCAGGTCCTGGAGGGCTGAACACCGCTTTGGGACAGAGCTGTCTTGCCAGCAGACATCCTACGCTCCCCCTGTGGCTACAAACGTCCCTCCCCCAGGCCTGGGATGCCTCAGAACTGAAGTGACTTGGGGTACCATGAGGCAGGGTGAGGGACTGGGACTTGGTCTGTGGTGCTTTTCTGGGAAAAGCAGTTCAGGGGACCAAGAAAGGAGGCAGGGAAATAAATGGTACCTGGGAAGAGATCTGCTCTATTTGTTAGTCTTTTTGTCCTGCAACACAAGAGAAGGGAATATGCCCTGACTGGCTCCCTGGCAGGAAGAGGGGGCTTCCCTGGACCCCAGCTGATTTTTAGAGACAAGCTTAGAGGCTCCGAAAACGAGCAATCCAGGTCCCTGGCCCAAGGCAGATCCTGTCTATCTCCCATTGTAACTCACCTGGCTAGTAGCTCTCACCAGGGCCTTTGGGATAACAATTAATCTGATAAAGTATCAGGAAAGACCGGGTGTGGTGGCGCACACCAGTAATCCCAGTGGCTTGGGAGACTGAGATAGGAGGATCATGAGTTCAAAGTCAGCCTCAGTAATGGCGAGATGCTAAGCAACTCAGTGAGACCCTGTTTCTAAATAAAATACAAAATAGGACCAGGAAGTGTTCAGTGGTTGAGTGTCCCTGAGTTCAATACCTGGTACCCACCCTGGGGAAGCCCCAAGACCCTTGGCCCCTTTTAGTACCCTGACATGGTGTGAGGCTTACCTTTCTGGGTGTGTAAGGGGGAGGCACAGCAGCAAGCTCAGCATGATCCCACTACAGATGATAAACAGATTTACCAAAGCCCTGCACCCTGCCCAAGCTACTCAGCAAGGACACAGCAGTTTGGCCCAAGGCCTTTTACTTCAAATGTGCATGCTCAAGGCTGTCTAAGCTCTTGCCACTCACTCCCAGGCAGCGAAGGGCAGGGTCCTTCTCCCAGCCCCACTAAGTTGGGGATGTTCGTCTCACCCTTTATTCTGGGTCTAGGTTCCCATGAATATATCTGCACTGTCTGCCCCATGTGAGGATGAAAGAGGACAAACTATTGGAACGCTTTTACAAAACAAAGCCTAGTGCTCACAGGAAGTGCATTCTGGGGAGAAGTGGAGACAACTCAGTATAAAGAAAAAAGCATCTTGCTGGGAGGCAAGCAGTTCTAGTTCTGGCTTTGGGTGGCTCTCCTGTCCTCTCCCTGAAGATAAGCAAGCCACCTCAGCACCTTACAGATCACTATAGGTTCCCACTTTCCAGGATAAGATCCAGCCTGTGTGATTGACAAGCTCTGCTCTCTGCAAAACCAACAACCCTCAGGAGGGGTTGGGGCATATATCTCAGCATTAGAGCACTTGCCTAGTATGGACAAAGCCCTAGCACCAGGAAACAAAACAAACAAACTAACAAACAAACAAAAATCCTCTCAGATGATCCCCATGGACTCCCTGCATCTTGATGGCTCAACCTTGGCATCTATAGCCTCTGACTATGCATCTTGCAATATAGGTTTTTAAAAATCACCACAGAAGGATCAGGCTAGTGGTACTCCCCATAGTCCCAGCTACTTAGGAAGGCTGAGATAGAAGGATCACTTGAACCTGTGAGTTGGAGACCAATCTGGGCAACATAGTAAGACCTTGGCTCAAAAAAAAAAAAAAAAAAAAAAAAAAAAAAAAAAAAAAAATCACTAGAGGTAGGTAGGATACATGGCCTGCCCAGGAAGAGACCTGCAGTGACAAGGGAAGGGCAGAGACCAAAAACTCATGCAATTGATAGTCACTAGAATTCACTATGTGGGAGAGGGAAGGGATCAGCCTAGAATAAAATGGGCCACAAGTTCACTTTTTCTGGGCAGATAAAAGAACTGGAAAAGGGGCAACGTGGTGAACAAAAGTACAGATAGATCCCCTTCCTTCCAGCAAGGATGGAAATCTCCACTGGTTCTTGACCCCTTCTCTTCTCCTCATCCCCAGGATGGTGGTTAATCATTACCCAAAGTCTGGCTGTTCTCTTCACCCCCTGTGGAGCCCAGCAGGCCCAGATATGTGCTCTTTGAAATGTGTTCTAGGATCCAAAAATGGTACCCCGAGGCTGCAGACATGCAAGTGTGCACAAGTGCACACACAGGCCTTGGGAAGGACGGCGTGCTCCCCATTTGCTGGTCCCTTCTGCGAGGGCTTGCTCAGGGAAGGATTCTGATGGGAAGAGCCCCCAGAAGGAGCAGCCAGTTTCTAGAAGGTGGGGTTATCCAGGGATTGTGTGGGCCCCACAAGAATAGGGGAGAAATCAAGTCAAATAGTTTGAAAGCCCATTATGTGCAAGATGTTCTAAGGGAAAATACACACAAAGGCCCACTGAACTGGTAGAGAGTCCTAGGCACTGATTTGGTCCCTTAGCTGGAAGAACAATAGATTCTTAGCAACTTCAAGAGTCCAGGCCCCCACAGCCAATACCCTAGCACAGAGTCAATAAAATAGGTGTGAACCATATTTGACTGAGCAGCTAGCCTGGGCACCATTATCAGAATTGCAAACCAAATCTACTCCAGTCCAGGGAATAAAACCCAAGAAAAGAGTTTTAAAATAGTCTTCTTTTAAAATCAATATCTTAATAACTTGACGAAGCCTGTGTAGCAGGTGGCACTGAGGCAGGCTTGCAGACTCATGGCCTCTGGCCCTCCCAACCAGCTGCTAAGAGGCAGCAACTTCAAGGTCATTGTCCCACCCCATCTCTACCAGAGGCCACATGTCAGAAAAGTTCCACGTTGATCACTTTCTTGTAGAACCCAAGGTCCCTGGAGGGGTGCTAGAATTTCCTTGGTTGGTTCTTGGTCTGGGTGATGCTATTAATGTGAAGGCCACTGATGGCATTCAGGAAGAAGAGGAACGAGGCAGTGAATTCACACCAAAACATCAGGGTGAAGCCGGTGAATGTGACCCGATTCCTGAGGAGGATCACAAAACTCAGGAGCCCTCCAGAGGACAGGATGAAAGAGACCAGGAGAAGGAAGGAACCAATGGTCCACTTGCGTCGTGAATGGATGTCCTCACACACCTGGGACACCATGAGGAGCTCCAGGCCAAAGATGGCTGCCACCACAGCCATGGTGCCCGCGCTACGAGCCAGACCCACGCCCACAGCCAGCCCAGGAACATGGGCCTGACTCAGGTCTCTGAGGCAGTGTGGCCAACTCTGGTTGGTAATGGTGCAGAACTGCCACAGCCCAAAGAGGTGGTCCTCAGCCAGGAGCCAGTGCCCATCACAGATGGAGACCGAAGAGAGGACCACAGCCAGGGCGGTGCAGGTGATGATGAGGGTCCGGATGAAGGACTCAAAGAAGGACCGGTGGGGCCTCCTTTGGCCCAACAGCCTCTGGGCCTGGAATACAACACAGGAAGCAGTGAGTCAGGGACAGCCCCATGCTATACCCGCTCTAAATTCTCCAGGGAATACCCTGAACCAGGTTTCCAACTTCCCACAGCCCTGTTTTCTGCTCTGGTCTCATGGAAAACCTGGAATTTTTCCCTGACAGCTTCCACAGCATGGACCCACCTTCACCGGGGGGCCCTTCCCCTTTCAGCCTGTCCTCTCTCCTTCCTTCTAGACCTGTAAGCATTGCCCGTCCAGGTTCACTGGGCACAAGAGTACCTTACCATTCTTCCTTTCACCATCACTACAATGAATCCAAAATGGTTGGTAAACCCTGCTCAGTTCTGAACTCAGGAAACCTGTCTTTCCTGGCTCCCGTGACCTTGAGCATACAGTCTGCTTCAGTCTTTCTGTACACAAAACAGGAACACTGCTTGTCATGGCTATGGGGTTATACGAAGCTCAGAGACATTAGCATATGATTCCATAAGATTGTTTCTCTTCCCAGTATACATCCGGTTTTAGTCCACCCATACCCACCAGGCTCTGCACTTTCTGTTTGGTTCAGCCTCCATGTTATTATCTTGCTATCCTGAGTACTGCAAGTGGTGTTTACTTACACCTTGCCCTTTTAACCTTGCTCAACCTGTACCCTACTCAGAGGGGGCCAATGTCTGTTCTAGCAGCTTCTAGGCATGGGGTGGCCACTGCAGCTCTTGGCCACTGGTCTCCGAATTGGAAGAGTACTTGCCCTACCTCCTCAGCCTCCTGGCAAGTGAGGTAGGTGTCCAGTGAGGTGCCTCACAATCCTGAGTTGCCACCTGAGGCACTGCTCCCAACCACTGACCCACAAAGCAAAAGACAGAACTGTTAGAGAGAGGAAAACTCCTTGCCACAGCCCACAGCCTTCTAAGACCTGCCTGCCTCCCTCTCCAACTTCACCTCCCAGTTGGCTGTCCTTCACCGCCTTGCTCAGGCACCACGACAGCCCTATTTCCATGCCTAGAACGTGCTTCCCTGAGAACTTCTTCCCCCTTTGCCCAACAGGCTGTCTCTAGCTCCCCTGCCCCTTCAGGATGACTCCTGTTATCCATTCTTCAGGTCTATTTAAAGTCACCTCCCCAGGGAGGACTTTCACCCCACCCAACCCCAAGCAGGTCCTCTCCTGGCATTCTCTGCCAGGCACCCTGTTTGCTTCCTTCACCATTCCCACTGTGGTTTGTAGTCACACATTATTGTCTGTCTCACTTGGACACTGTGTCCTCCAGTAGGGCAGGGCCCTTACGTCAAGACACTGCTGTGTGCCCAGGACCTGGCACAGTGTTTGACCTCTGCATTCAGTAGGTACTTCAGGAAGAGCCGTGGGACAGAGAGTCGGGTTTGCAACCACGATCACTTCCATTCAAGGCACCTTTAAAGAGTCTCCTGCCCAGTCATAAATTAAATTACCCCCTTTACAGTGTATATAGAAGCCGGCTACACCCCACTTTGGGAGGTAAGCAAAACAGAGAGCTCACACATGACGGTTGCTGTTAGGAAATCAGGAGAATGGAGAAAGGGGACAATGAGGGTGCCCCATGCCACGTGCAAATGAGACTTCAGTGGCAAGTGTGGGCCAACCTTTCTGTGTAGGATATAATGCAAAGCCTTGCTCCTGGGAGACTGGCCAGAGCCCTCCCAAAACTGTCTGCTAACATGATTCAGACACAGGAGGCAACTCTCACTTCCACCCCAGTGACACAGGAATAGGGATGCAGTGTGCTCTTGGCACTACTGCCTAAGTGGCATCCTATTTTCTTCTTAAACCTGGGAGGTTGGTACAGTAGAAAGTTTCATGCAGAAGGCAGGTGACTTGCCCAGCATCGCTCACTTACATCATAATAATGTGTATTACAGTCGCCCAGGCAATTGCAGAGCAGGCAGGAGGTAGAATGCATTCAGCCAACAGATATTGATTTGGGCCTCTGTGCTGAAGGCTTGATATTACTGATCAGAAAAAAGGGTTTGAGTGCAGAGGGATGCCCAAAGGGCAGCACCAGAACTAGGACCAGCACCTCCACTCAGGTCTCAGGGTGTGCAGAGAACACTCAGTAGGAGTGTGCACTGTGGTTCTCAAACCATGTCCCCGGGCTTCCAGGCACTAAAGCAGGGTGGTAGGGGAGGCTGAGCAAGCCGAGTCTGGATCCCCTTCCTAACTTGAACTGAAATACATCCACTCCCTGCTTTTTTTGAGGGCATAGCAATCTGCACTGCATTTTATTAGGGAATAAAAGAGAGGACCTACTTGTACGAAACAAACCAAAGGAAAGTATGTCTACACAACAAACCAGTAGAGGCATTTGTACTTGGCAATTTCTTAACCTCTTTGGTCCTTGTTTTCTCATCTATCAAGTGAAGCTGGTGACACCTGCAGGTCAGCAGCGGCCATGAAGGCATCTGGCAAGCTTACAAAATCCCTAGTGATTAATATGGTCAGAGGATGGGAGAACCCCGGGTACACAGAACAGGTCACGTGACCATGGGACCCAGAAGCCTTTGACCCTAGACATGGGTCTGGAAAACAGGCACGTCCTGTCTCCTCCTCAGCCCCACCTGTCCTGGGCCCAGACTGGACTTTAATCTCCAGGCTCTAAGTCACCACAATGGGATCTGGAGAGAGGACAACTGATCTCATTTCATCTTTCCCTCCTCCTGCCCCAAAGCAGGGCTTCATTTAAACTCTGACCATTAAAAATCCCAAGGACTGGGCTGGGCTGTAGCTCGGTGGTAGAACACTTGCCCAGCATGTGTAAGTTCCTGCATTCCATCCCTGGGGGTGGGGAGTTGTGGTGGGGACTTTCAAAGATTAAATGAGATCAAAAGATGCGTAGCAAATGGGCAGCTCTCTGTTTTGGGGAGTGATTTATAATATTCCCTACAATAACACATATTGGAGTCTTCGTTCAAAACAGAGCACCTCACCCCGATGTTGCTGTCACCTCTGCCAGTTTTCAAGGATCCAGGGCCTGAAATCCTTTCCTGAAGGGCAATCTGACAGCAGCAGCTCAATGGAGGGTTTGTAAAGTGGGGGAGAAGGCAGTGGAGTCCTACCCGCTACCTGCCAGCCCAGCTCCATACCGTACGGCAATCACTTAAAACTCAGGGCCTTTGACTTCTGCTAAAAAAATAAAATAAAATTTAAAAATGTGTGTTGCCTTTTTCATCTGTCACCTTGAATGATTTCTAGTGACCTGTAGAACAGGGTTCCCGTGACATGACTGAGTACAATGCCATGGTTCTGTCCTCCTCCTCTATAACCCAGGGCCTCCCCTGCTCCCCTCAACCAATAGCACCCCTCAAAAGACACCTTAGGCTCCTTCTGCATACTCTCCACACCCCCACAGGACTCCCAGATCTGCTGCCCCTCAGTACCCAATATGCCGGGGCTTGAGTCAGGCCATCGCCACCACCACCACCAATGACCTGAAATTTCTTGCACACCTGCTAGTGAGTCAGTCTGCTTCTATTCCTTTTAGGCCCAGCATGCCACCCGCTCCCTCCCCAGGGCCTTATGATCCAGATCTTGCATTTTAGTTAGGTTATTTGTCTCCTCTCTTTTTCTCTCTGCTTCCTCACCTCTGAACAAAGGTAATACTGCCTACCTCATGTGGGCCAAGTGCTCCTAAGTCAGTCAAGTACCAGGTCAGCCTAGCACTCCTTCCCCTCTGGGAGTCTGTGGCCTCCCCCAGCTCAGAGTAGGGCCGCTTGGCTCGACTGCCTGACTGAGTGCCCTGCCTCTCCCACTCCCCACATCCTCCCCCTTCTCCATAATAGCTCTGTTCTCACCTGGCTCAGTCTTTCTTCCCTCCTCAGCCCCACACAAAGTCCTCCTCCTCCTCTGCCAGCTAACCCTGCCCAAGGCTTTTGCACCTCCTAATTTAGCACTCATTTCCCGATATGATTCCTTGTTTACAAGTCTCTCTCCTCAGCTGGATGGTAAACTCCTTGAGGGGAGAGACCACACCTGGTCCCACCCACCTCACCACCTGTCCCCTTCCTCCTAAGGCTTGTCAATGGAGATGATTCAGGGCATTCCCAAACCCAAGAGGAGGAATTCACTGCAGTGGGTTCCCTGCCCTACCTGAGAAGCAGGGTTTTGGCTAAAAGGGGTTATGGGGTGGCCTGTGGGTCACTGTTCTGTTGGGGAAAGACAGAGGGGACCAATAGTATTTGGAGGCAGGAAGCCCAGAGTTTGAATGTTGATTCTGTCAACTGGCTGGCCATTGTGGGCAGTTTGCTTCTGAGCCTTGGTTATCTCATCTACAAGGGGGCAGGGCCAAGGGCCCGTGGCACTGCACCTGTAGCACCGGCTGCTGGAGTGGTGGGGAGGCACCAAAAGCCTGCAAGTTCCAGATCAGCCTGAGCAACATAGCGAGACCTCCATCTTTAAATAAATAAAACAGAAGGAAGAGTAACACTAACAGTGTTATGAGGATCTGAGCATATTAGTCAATTGGGCTCTAATCATCAGGACTGGACCATAAGGAAGTTCGCCCAGCAGAATTCCCTTTGGAGGGGTAGGAATGTGTAGGTTCTCAGTCAACATAAACATCTTGCACCACTCCAAGGAGAAACTAAGTCTTCAGAGAAGCGGGCCATCCCTTAGCTGGAGCCTTTTCTCTGAGGTGTCTGTCCCTCTGCGAGTTCACCTTACGACCAGCACCCACTGAGGGACCGAGACATCTTTCTAGCTCCAGAAAGTTCTAACTTCCCAAGAAACTTATCCTCCTTTACACAAGGCAAGCTCCACTTTGCAACTCGATTCTGCCCATCCTCCTCGCCTCATTTTTTTAAAAAGTAGAGAGTCCTCCGATGAACCTAACCGACACGTCGCTGGTGACCCCGAAAAGAAGCGGAAAAATTCTCCCCAGACAAGTTCGGTAGTCTCGGGTGCCCGCAGGGCCGCGAGCAGAGGCTTGGCGAGCCCGCGCCGCGAGAGCACCGTTGCGGGACGGACGCCCCAGGTAAGCTTCCCGCGGACCCTCCTGGGGACCCGGCAAGTCTGCAACAGAGGGTGGACACGGCAGGCGCTCGCAACCCCGGGCGGGGCTGGAAGTGGATGCAAACTCCCTTCCTTCTCCCCCCGGCGGGCAGCACCCCTGGCTGGCGGTGCTCCGGCTACCTGCACGGCGATGGCAGTCATGCTGCGCCCGGCCCGCCCCACGCCGACACCTCGCTCCTTCCAGCCGCTGGGCTGCTGCTGCTGCTCTGGCTGCGGCTGCAGCTGCAGGAGAGCCGACCGACCTCTCTACCCCAGCGGGGCGGGGCGGGGCGGGGCGGGGCGGGGCGGGGCCTGTCGTAATTAACACGGGCGGGCTCGGCTGGCCCCGCCTCCCTTCGAGGATCAGGTTACGCTGAGTCAGCCGGGGAGGCCAAGAGGAGTTACAGGGCAGCGGAGGGGAGGACCCCGCATGCAGTGGTGGGGATTCCCTGGGTCCCAAGGAGGAAGATCCGGCACCAGGGACAAAGCTGATCCAGCCGTCAGACTTCGGTCCAGAGTCACTCCTCCTTCGACCCCGAACTTCGGAAAATGGGTTCGCCTGGGCGCCGTTTCCTCGACGGCAGGGACGGCAACAGAAAGGTCCAAGGGTTTGGTTCTAGCCCCAGCTGGTCCAGTCGACCGTCTGGGGAAGGCAGTAGGATTTAGACGAAGAGACAGGGCACCGCGGCTGCCTTCACCACCCGCTGTGTGACCTTGGGCTATTTGTTTAAAGTCGCTGAGCCTCGGTTAATAAGTGAGATAATATATGATAGGTTGGGCTCTTGCAAGGCCCCTGGTGTGAATGGAGTGGAACCTTTTGGGGTAATTCTGCTTGTAGACGGGAGTGTGACTCAGTGGTAGGGCTCTTGCCTAGCACGAGGTCCTGGGTTCGCTCTCCAGCACTGGAAAATTTAAAAAGGAAAAGAGGAGAGGAAGGGGAAGGCAGATATGGGGAAACATTCCCACCCCCAAAAGAGCGGTGGTTGTGGAGGGCCCAGGGCAGCAAATTCCAGCTGGCACCAGCCCTCCCCTTCTGCAGTTGTAGGGAAATACGTGATGGTGATGGGGGTTCCTGCTCAAGGTAAAGCAAGATCCTCCAAATAAATGGTGTACATTCAATTATCTGGATCATTCAGGTAGGCAGACTGTTCCTCAGTGACTTTACCCAGAAACATTTAAAGTGATTGCACTTATCTGTTTTTCCCCAAGAACCATGTGAGAAAAAGGGGAAGTTACAGTTGAGGCATCTCCCACTTAGATGTTCATCCGATTATATCACTGCCCCAGAGATCTGTCCTGGGGCCTGACAGGTGGAACAATGGAGGTCCAGGCACAGGAGAGCCTTGCCCATGGCCCAGTTCAGAGCTGAGTTCTTGTCATCATTTTGCCTCAGCAATCCCAGTGAGCTTGTTCAGATTGTTGGGCCCCTCCTTAGAGTTTCTG
Source organism: Sciurus carolinensis (assembly GCF_902686445.1). Taxonomy (NCBI): domain Eukaryota; kingdom Metazoa; phylum Chordata; class Mammalia; order Rodentia; family Sciuridae; genus Sciurus; species Sciurus carolinensis. The sequence goes on from NC_062215.1 coordinate 79,436,027, forward strand.
ACTCTAGGTCTGGGTGAAACTTCTGGTAACACTGATGCTACTGGTTTGGAGGCCAGGCTTTGAGAACCACAGAGCTAAGGCAAAGGGCAGCAACTCAGCCCTTCTCTGCTCTGGTGCCCTCTCTCCATGGTCCCTGCCTGCTTTCTCCCTCGTCAAGGGTTCCAGCATCCAAGTGCTCCTCCCTCTGCAGCTCTGGGGTCTCAAGGAAGGACTCATGTGGGAAAGAAGGACCCATTGGAGGACCCTTCATAAAACCCTATGTTATGGTTTGGATATGACGTGTCCCCCAAAAGCTCACGTGTGAAACTATGCAAGAAGGTTTGGAGAAGTGATTGGGTCATAGACTTAATCTAATCAGTGAATTGATCACTGATGGGAGTGGTAACTGGAGGCAGGTGGGGTGTGGCTGGAGAAAGTGACTCATTGGGGGTGTGGCTATTGGGTATATATTTTGTATCTGGATAGTGGAGTCTCTCTGCTTTCTGGTCATCTTGTGAGCTGCTTCCCTCTGCCACTCTCTTTCACCATGATATCTGGCCTCACCTTGATGTCCAAGGACTGAGACTTCTGAAACCATGAGCCCTAAATGAATCTTTCCTCCTCTACAGTTGTTCTGGTTGGATCTTTCAGTTGCAGCAGCGAGAAAGCTGACGAAAACACCCTAGAATGCTCTGTAAGTGAGACCTTCAGGTTGCAGTACTTCACCTGATTGGGAGGCAGTGCCTGGAGTGAAAATCCAAAGAAACTGTCAGGTTAGGCAATCTGCACCCCTTTGTGTGTGTGTGCATGTGCACACACACACACACACACACACACACACTTCTAAAATTTTGTGTGTGGTTGAGTGTGTTTGGCAATAGACTTTTATGCTTTGTAAGTAAGAAAAGTCTTGAATCAGTAGAATGTGGAGCAACATGTCTTGTCAGCAAGATGGTTGGAGAAGCAGAAATGACTTAGGAATCATGAGGAAGTAACTGCTCAGTGCACATCATGTTATGCCCATTAGAAGGCTGGAGACCATGTTCCTGCTGAGATCTGAAGACCCTTGCACTTGGGGCAGAGCTAGGGAAGGCAGCATCAGACTCCCTGTCACTGGTGAGACAGCCAGAGAGGCCAGTAATGGCCTCATCACAGGAATGTCCAAGAGGCAAGAGGGTCAGTGTGATGGGGGCTGGGCCATGGCAGGGGCAGAGGTGGGGGCAGGATGACAGGGTGAGCCGCTAGGTGTTAAAGCCAGAAAGAGCCTGGGTGTGAATGGTGGGCTCTGGGACAGTGTGGAGCCTGCCACTTTTTATTTTTCTCTGCCTTTTCTCCACACAATGTAACCAATTCAACCAGTCCCTGCCCAACTCCAGCCTGATGAGGGCTGGGGAAGGAGGAATGGCAGAAAGGTAGGAAATGTCCCCACCCAACCTCTCTGACCACATTTGTCTGAGAAGGACCCAGGCAGGTTCCTTAAAGTTCCCAAGATAAGGGCAGGGACATGCTCTGTTCAGTGGATCAAGAAGTGCTAGATCTATTGGTCAAGCCAACAGTCTCTTACCTTTGGGCCTTTGGATGTGCAGCTTCCTCTGCCTGAAAAGTTCTTCCTTAAGATATTTACATCTGGACTGGGGTTGTAGCTTGGTGGCAGAGCACTTGCCTTGCATGCATAAGGCCCTGGGTTCAATCTCCAGCATTATAAGAAAAAGAAAAAAAGATATGTACTCTAAGACTCACCACTCAAGTTCTGGGCTCAGATGTCACCTTCTCAGGGAAGCCTATCTTGACCACCAGTTCTAAAATGACCCCCTTGCCAGGTGTAGTGTCACACCCTTGTAATCCCAGCTACTCAGGAGTCTGTGGCAGGAGGATCACAGGTTCAAGGTCAGTCTCCACAACACAGTGTGATACCTTATCTGTAAAGATTTCTTGAAAAGAGCTGGGAGTGTAGCCCAGTGTGAAGCATCCCTAGGTTCAATCCCCAGTACCACAAACAAACAGAAAAACCCCAAAGATCAAAAAACAACTCCCTCCCTTCTCTTCTCCTCCCCCTTATCACCACCATACCCCTATCCCTCCATAGTACAAGCTCTATCAAAGAACAAAAGTACAACAGTTTATTTTAATGATCTTATTTTCCATTCCAGAATTGGGCAACACTTCATTCCACAATATGGAACATGCATTCCAATGAACTGGGCAGAGAAGTTTGGTTTTATAGACAGAAGAGGGCTTGAAGAAAGCAAAAACACACCAAAAAACAGAAGGCCATTTCAATTTCTTTCCCTGAAAAGTGGGGATGGAGACAGGGAACAGAAGAAAAATAAGTGATTGGTTAACATCAGATTACCTTTCATCATCATAACAACTGAATTTGACCTGTTTGGGAAATTTAACTGTAATTTCTCTTAATCCTTTTTTCTGGGAAAGTCAGATAAACAGCTCAGTTTTGGCTGGGTGGTATAGAACTTTAGCATAAGTGACTCCATTCTGATTTTTAGTCTGGTCTGTTGGATCCCAGTGTAGGAGCTTAGTTTAAAACACCGTCTTCTGTAATTTTTAATTAATTAATTAATTAAAAAAATTTTTTTAGTTGTAGATGGACGCCTTTATTTTATTTATTTTTTATGTGGTACTGAGGATCAAACCCAGTGCTTCACATATGCTAGGCAAGCATTCTATGAACTGAGCTATATCCCCAGCCCCTAATTTATTTTTGAGATGGAATCTCGCTATATTCTTGGGCTGGTATCCAACTCATGGCCATAAGCAATCCTCTCCCTATAACCTCCAAATAGCTGGGCCTACAGGCATATGCCACTATGCCTAGCTCTAATTTTTATTTAACAGCTCCAAGAGGCTAAAGACTTTGTCATGTTCCCTGGTATATCTGTGGTGCTTACAACAGAGCCACGCATACAGCAGGTGCTTAATAAATATTCACTGAATAAATAGATGCACTGATTAATCAGTTTCACTGTACTCACCACCATCCTGGCCAATGAGGGACAAAAAAGGAAAAGGCCAAGTTCCTGTCAATGATAAGAGGGCTTGGATTTGAGCATAAAATTCTGCCTCCCCTTCATTTCTGCTCCCTTCCTAACCACTCTAGTTCAGGCCCCACATCTTCTGACTCCCCCTTCCTCACAGTCCTCTTTGACTCCATCCTCCTCTGTGCCCCTCCAACTGTTCAGCTGCAGCCCACTGCAGACCTCATTGTCTCTAACCCGGGTGCCTGTGTGACAGTCTCTACTCTCACCAATACTGTCCCTTCGTATCTTCTCTTTCCCAAAGACCCAAGAGGCAGGAGGGACCTGGCCTCTGCCCAGACCTCCTCCCCATCTCTGTCCATAGCTCTCCACCACTGGTCTCCAGCTGTACCTGCGGGCTCAGGCCCTGGGTAGACTTTCTGCCCCGTCTCAGGCTTCTGTGTAGCAGTCTTTCCCTGGGTGTCTATAGAGCCCCTTTAGGGTCCACCTTGACTTCTCCAACCAGAGTGGCACCCCACCACTCACATACACACAGATACAGTCGTCACTCTCTCTTACCTTTGTATATCTTTTTATTTTCTTTGTGGTGCTAGGGATTGAAACCAGTGTTTTGCACATGCCGGGCAAGCTATCTACCACAGAGTTATACTCCCAGCCTACCTGTTGTCAAAAGTTCGGTCCTTGTCCCCAATGCCAATCCAATAACAAGGACATGGTTTTGAGAAAAAGGAAAAAGAAGTTTTATTGCTTTGCTAGCAAAGGAGAAACACAGGGGACTCCTATCCCAGAGACTGTGATTCTGCCCATCAGCAGGAACAGGGGACTTTTAAAGAGGTGATTCAAAGGCTACATTCTGCATGTTGGAGTTGTAAATTTGGGAGCTAGTCATTTCTGAAATCTGCTGATGCCATCCCCAAAGTCTGGATTACTTGTTCCTGTGGTGGCTGTGTACTCAGGGACAGATAAATCTGCCTAAGATGGGGAAGAAAGGTAATCTTGTTTCCTCTGAGATTAGGGAAGGGGAGAGATTGGGTAGGAGCAGGGAGAGAGGAAGAGAAAGAAACATGTTCATTTTAAAAATAAGTGACAGCAGCAAGGGCTATAGTCAAAGCATAAAGGACCACTGTTACATTTTCCCACTGTCAATTTTTTTTTTTTTTTTTTTTTTGGTACCAGGGATTGAATTCAGGGGCCCTGCATTGAATTCATCCCTGGGCCCATTTTGTATTTTATTTAGAAACAGGGTCTCACTGAGTTGCTTAGCACCTCACCATTGCTGAGGCTGGCTTTGAACTCATGATCCTCCTGTCTCAGCCTCCCAAACTGCTGGGATTACAGGCATGTGACACTGAATCTAGCTCCCACTGTCAATTTTTACATTCCATTTCTGTGGAAAAATGGGTGATGATATCTCCAATCTGCTTCCTGCTGAGACAGGGCGAAGATGGGGGAAGTAACCCAAAGTCCTTGTTCTCTTATCAGGTAGTTTGTGGATCGTAAAGGGTATTCAGCATCAGAGCAGTCCAGAGGTCCATAGTGGCAGATGGCAGGTGACTGGACAAAGCATACATAGGGCAGGGATCCTGATAAGACAACAATAAACAAGACAGCAAAGCATGTAAATAATTAGCACAAAAGCAATTAGTATTTCATCCAGTCTCAAAAAACCATGGAGACAGTAACTCATATCAGTGGAAAGCAGATCAAGTTCATCAATGTAGGAGGTTTGGAAGATTTGTAGGTCTATGAAATCAGGCTCAAATTAACTCAGGACAAACTTGTGGCTCTAGTGTCCTTTGTGATTGTTATTATTAGGCACTCCCACACAATAACCCTTCCTTTACAGCCTCCAGTTTTACTTACTTTTTGTAGGGCTGACACAAGTGTACATCTTGTTACATTAAAAAAAAAAAACAAAACAAACAAACAAAAAAAACTTTGTTTTTCCTTTTAAAAGTCCACGTAAGACTATGCTTAAGGCTACACTCTCCTGCCACATGTTTAAGACCAAGTTGGTCAAACTGACCTTGTTCCTGTCTAAAGAGTCACCTGTTGTTCTCTGGGTGCTGGCTGACTTTAGAGGGTAAGACCCAAAATGTTGGCTGCTTTTTCCTGGACACTTTTTACTTCCTTGACTTTGGTCTTCAAGGTTTTCGTTTTACATGTATGGCAGGTCAGTGTACCAGTCTTAAAGTGGGAATAACAGATAAATTAAATATCTATAATTTTACAGTTACCCCTTTCATTTATTGGGGTCAGTATTACTACTGTAAGTCAGCATTATATCCTGTCTGTCCTACAGATGATGGCTTATTATCTCAAATTAACTGAGGTTGTTTTATTAGAATCAGTACCTCTGCAAAACACTAAAGGGCAACAGTTACAAAGTTTACAAGGAAAACATGAAATGAAATGAACACAGCAAAAACATATTTAGTTTGTATAATAGCTATGAACAAAGAAAATGATTTTTATAATCTTAAATCTTAGTTATGTATTATATTCTCTATTTATTTTGAGGACACAGTAATCTTTACAACAAAAGTCCATCTTTTGAACACAACTTTAAGTGAGCTCAAGTCTATCCTATTTCGGACCCATTCTAATATGGAGTTAGATAGAGGCAGAGGTTTATCTCAGGTGAGGTGTGGCTCTTGACCAATAACACAACATTACATCTGAAACACACATCAAAGGCTGAGAGAGCCTTTAACTTTCTTTTTATGGGAAAAAGTGCCAAAATGCTTCCGTGTTTTGAAATGTCACCTTTAAACAGTTAAGGCTCTCCTTATTACCTTCCAAAACATATTTAAATTCCTATTCCAGTGTGAAGAGTAACACAAAATTGTATATAACTTATTAACAACAGGTTACTTTATCCAGCTATAAAACATCAAATGACATGAATAAATACCAACCAAATTTGTTATTTCTATACAAATCCAAGATTACTGCTACAGATAATTTTAGTTTGGAGAACATCAACTCGGTAAAGTGCCCTCCCCTAATCTTTATACTTAACTAAATTTAACTTTTAAAGTACAATTTAGAGCCTATAGTATATGGTAACAATAATCACAGGTCTGTGTGTGTTAATTATAGCCAACATAATCACAAACAAACTTTTTGAGATTTACCTTCTGCAAACCTTCTGTGACTTACTTAGACATTCACAACTTATTTACAACCTTAGTTTTGTCCTCTCTTTCATTTGGACTTTAGCACAAGAATATTACTTTACCAGACAAAATACTTTATCATCCAGAAATGTTTCTTTTACCTTCTAATTTTTGTTACTAAAATATGCTTCCATATCTGTATATTTCTTTTATCTTTCTAGTTTTGAACCCTTTCTTAAATTCATATTCTGAAACAATCATTAGGAATGTTATCTGTGCATTTAATTTATACAATAAATTTCATCCCAGGAGAGGGTTGAACAATTCAGCATATACAAAACTGTGCCTTAATCTTTTTTTCTCCCAGGTTGCATTCAAGGGGTTGGAGCACAGGAAACTTTTGAGCCTGACCTGTCTCCATTATCATTATCACAATGCCACCAACTTCAAGTGAGTTCCCCACTGTCAATTGTACCCAGAAGCTCCTTTTGGACCTTTTTCTTGTACTAGGCATATTGATGTGCAATGGAGGAGGCCCTTTCCATCCTTTTCTTTAGGCTTCCTTAAAGATCCCTTTGCAGAGGCTGCCTACAAAACCTTAGTTTGTCTTTTTCTTTTCTGGGTGCATTGTTTATTCTGCAGTCTCCCCAGGCATTTAGTTTGATGGGATACTGGTGCAGCAAGAATTGCTTAGCCCTAGTGATGAATATCCTCTGGCCAAATGGGGTGTCGTGCTAGATTTTAAAAAGGGAGACCATTCCTGTCCCCAGGTTATAAACTGATAGTTCTGGAACCTACTGCCACATCCTTTGTGGCCAGCAGCCTCCATCCCACAGGGGCAACAGGGGCTGGAAGGCAGGGCAGAGGCCAAGTTCTCTTTGGCCATTTTCCATAGCCCAGGCAGCTTTTCTGTGATTTCTTTTTACAGCTTGGGGCTCGTATTCTTGACCCACAGTGAGATGATCTGCAGCTGCCTGGGGCAGGCTAAGAAACAGGGCTGGGTGTGCCAGCACTGGGTTTAAAAGATTTAGATCTTTTTAACCCTTTCTTCTGATGTCCTGCTATCCTTGCACACCAGAAGTTGGCACCTTCAGCTTAGTTCCTGACTGTTCAGAACCCTTATTATGCAACTGCATAAATGCCGGTACATCAGAATCTCTTCCATATACTATACCCCTGACAGACAAACTTCAATGTAGAGATTGTACAATAATCCAGAAAAACCATTCAAGGGCCAGATTGCAACACAGTAAACTGTCTTTCTCTTAAACAGACTTACACCTATAGGTGATCCATGCAGCCAAGATCCCTCTCTGCTCAAGAAACTACTGGTAAGATCAACACAGCATGACACATGTAACAGATACAAAAAACAGATGAGAAAGGGTCATGGATACCAGGGTTGACAGATGGCAATCTTTAAAACACAAGACCTGCAAGTACAAATTTCTTCCATTCACTTTACCTTTGGTAGACCCACTCCAACTACAAAATTGTATAATAATCCAGAAAGCTATTCAAAGGACAGGTTGTTATAGTAAAACATTATCGTAGGCTTATGCCTGTAGGTAGTTGATCCTTCAACTTACTTTACCTCTGACAGACCAACTCTAATTTCAAGGTAGTACAAAAAAGAAACAGAGAGACAACCAGAGAGGAAACCCAAAAAAGAAACAGAAAGACAACCAGAGAGGAACCCCAAACATGGCCTACAGAATTGACCAGCCTTTAAATTGACCAGCCAAGATCTTAACCAAGAGACTTACCTACAGGATCAATGTAGTATTGGCTATTTATTAAAAGGGGCAGTAACAGATACAAACAAAACAAAAACCCAGTCAGACAACCAGAAGGGAATTCCCAAACCCAAGGCCAACGGACAGATGAGAACCTAGAACAGATCGCAAGGGAGTACATATCCCTAGGCAGTCAAGCCCTGCTTAACCATGACGCCTACACCAGTGGTGCCACGTATGTTCCTACAAAGAGGAACCAGGTATGTGGATTCAAGGGTCTCTGTCTGCACACCAGGGAACTTATCAAATGACCAAAAGTCACGACTTTCCTGAGCTCAGCTTCCTTTTTCTCAAAGTGGACCATTCAGGAGAGAAGGTGGGAGTTCTTTGAAACAAAAGGAGCTTGGGCAGCTGCTGGGATGGTCCCTCAGTCCCTCCCTTTACTCACAGGAACAGCTCCTCTGGTTTCACCCGAGGCAAACTCACCTGTCTCCTAACTCTCCTGCAGTTGGCGCTCAACAAGTGCCAGCACCTTGCATCCTCAGCGTGGAAGTGGGGTTCCTTGGACAGCCAGGGCTGCCCAAGAAAGTTAGAGCAGGGACTTCCCCTGGGTCCCATCTGGGGTGTCAAATTTGTTTCAGAAATCTCTGTACTTGTCCTGGATGCCAATCCAAATAACGAGGACACGGTTTTTGAGGAAAAGGAAAAAGAAGACTTATTGCTTAGCTAGCAAAGGAGAAGCCAGGGACTCCTGTCCCAAAGGCTTTGATTCTGCCCATCAGCAGGAACAGGAGACTTTTTAAAGAGGTGACTCAAAGGCCACATTCCATGTGCTCTCTGTTGGAGTTATAATTCACTTGTTAATTTGGGAGATAGTCATTTCTGAGATCTTCTGGTGACATCCCCAAAGTCTAGATTACTTCATTCCCATGATGGGTGTGTACTCAGGGACAGATAACTCTGCTTAGGATGGGGAAGAGAGGAATTCTGTTTGCCTGAGATTAGGGAGGGGAGAGATTATGGGGAAGCAGGGAGAGAGGAGAAGAAAGAAACACATCCATTTTAAAATGAGTTGCAGTAGCAGAGCAGCAAGACCTGTATTCAAAGCATGCAGTGACCCGCTGTTATACTTCGAGGAGTTGGGAGATGTGATGGGACAAGGGCTCCTGGTCTCAGGACAAGGTGAGACAGACACACTTTGGAAAGCCAGAGGTAATAACGGGAGCCCGCCAGGAGCAGTTCCCTGGGTGGTTTTAGAGCTGAGCCCATTGGTGCTAGGATGACTGTCTTCCCTGTCACCCACCCCTTGTACTCCAGATCTCTCCAACTGTCCCCTGTGTTTGACCCTGAAGAAAGAGCAGTGCACCAGCCTGTGCCCCCCACCACCCCATGTCTCTCTCTCCCAGCCCCCTGCTGTCACCAGCCCGGTTTCTGCTTTTCCCAGCCTCCTCCCCACAGGCTGCTTCCTTGACCTCCGCCAAGGCCTCCTGCCCTTTCCTCCTCTGCTTTGAGCCCCAGACCTGCATTCCTGAGGTCCTCTTCCACCTCCCTGCAGGCACCAGATTGCGACATAGACCTTGTTTACTGCATTCTGCTAGTGCAGCTGGGGGTGGGTGGGTCCCCAAGCTGCCCTGCCCTGCCCTGCCCTGCCCTTTGCTTTCCTCCAGCAGGGCCACAGGTGTGATTTGGACCCTGTGTCTGAGGGAAGAACCTGCCTCAGCCAGCCAGCCCCACTCCTGACTCCCAGCCTCCCATGATGGAGGCTGAGGCTGGAGAACCCGCTGATGAAACCAGCCAGAATGTAGATATCTTTCTGAAGTGTTTTTGTATATCGAAATTTCCCCCTAATGTTTGTTAATATTGTTGTTATTGTTTTTTGAAGGTGCCTCTAAAAAGAGGTGACAGAGCCAGATGTGGTAGTCCTGGCAGCTTGGGAGGCTGAGGCAGGAGGATGACAATTTTGAGGACATTCTGGGTAACCTAGTGAGACCCTGTCTCAAAAAATAGAAGCGGGCTGGGGTTGTGGCTCAGTGTTAGAGTGCTTGCCTGGCATGTGTGAAGCCCTGGGTTTGATCCTCAGCACTGCATAAAAATAAGTAAATAAAAGATCCATCGACAAAAATAAATAAAGTTATAAAAAACAATAAAAGGGACTGAGTATGTAGCTCAGTGTTAGAGCACCCCTGGGTTTAATCCCCAGCAAAACACACACACACACACACACACACACACACACACGCACAATAATAGTAATAACAATAATAATAAAAAGAAGTAATAGGGAGTAGACTTTGAGGGGGGTCTTTCTGTAGGGTCCCCACTTTCACTAGTCCTCCTTGGAGATGGGAGCCCTCCAGGTACCAGGATCTGGGAGGCTCCCAGGCAGACAGACCTTGCACCCCCTCATGGGAGGCATCTATCACTTTTTTCTTTGCAAACTTGGACACAGCACTTATCAGCAAACTCTGGGACTTCTCAAAACAGATGTACCCACGGTTATTTTATAGAGCAAACTGCCAGCTCATCCCTTCCAGGAATGTGTCCATGTTCTTCCCTCAGGGAATCCTGCATGGGTCAAAGTGCCCAGGAAGCAAAATTAGGCTCCAGGAGTTGGTTGGCAAGCACAGAGTGATGGCCGGGGAGTTAAATGGTTTAGACAGGGCTTTGCCTAAGCTCTGAGGAAGCCCAGGAAATACTGCACCACTCAATTTGTCAGATTTGATGTTTACAAGGAAAACAGGCTGGGTCAAAGGATCCATGGGGGGAGGAAAGGGAGACAGGGGTCTGCAGGGAATTCACTGGAAGAAGGCTGGCTTCCCAGGAGGGTGGGAGGCAGCCTCCTGGCCTCCAGCTAGTAGCGCCAGAGTCTTCCTGCTGGTTACCTACTGTCTTCAGATTTTAGGTGTGATTTCTTAGTGTTTTTGTTTTCTGGTGCTGGGGATCTACTACTGAGATACACCCCTATCCTTTTTATTTTTATTTCACTTACCTATTTATTTTTGTCGTGCTAGAGATGCAGGACCTCACACATGCTAAGCATGTGCTTTATAGCTGAGCTGTACTCCCAGCTTTGGAGCTCGTTTGTTTTATTATGTGAAGTCAGATTTCCCCCCTCTTAAATTGCCAATCTGTTAGCCCAAAGTAATTTATTCTTATTTTACTTTATTTCTTTTTGGTGCTGGGGATGGAACCTAGGCCTAGGGCATGCCAGGCAAGCATTCTATCACTGAGCCACATCCCACCCCAAATTCTTTTTTTTTTATTTTTTTTATTGGTTCTTTTTAGTTATACATGACAGTAGCATCCATTTTGATATAATTATATAAGCATGGAATATATCTTATTCTAATTAGGGCTCCTGTCTTCTGGATGTACAAGAGGTTGAGATTCTCTGTGGTATATTCATATATGTACATAGGAAAGTTATGTCAGATTCACTCCACTATCTTTCCTTTTCCTATCCTCCCTCCCTTCCCTTCATTCCTTTTTGTCTAATATACTGAATTTCTATTCTTCCCCACTTCCCCTTATTGTGGGTTAGCTTCCCCTAATTCTTTTTTTTTAAAGCTACTATGGTAGTTGCCTTTATTAATCTAGTTATTTTTTTAAAACCTGGGGTCTCACAATGTTGCTCAAGCTGTGTTCTTTCTCTCTTTTCGTTTTTACAGCAGTTCTGGGGATTGGATCCAGGCATACTCTATCACTGAGTTATATCCCCAGCCCACTCAGGCCATTTTCTAATTCCTAGGCTCAAGTAATCCTCTGTCTCAACCTCCCGAGTAACAGGGACTGTAGAGCATGTCACCATACCCTAACGCATGGTGAAATTTAATGAAAATCAGAAAAAAATCAACTGAAAAATTGGGGTTGAATCTTAAATTCTGAATTTTTATTTTCTCTTATAAACAAGACCATTTAGAACCCCGAGGGTCACTTTTCTGCCTGGTAATAATGGCCATGGCTCTGTAGGACTGCCCTTTGGACTGCCAGGCCCTTGGGGCCCCACCAGTCATGCCCCAGACAGACTGTGTCTGCTCCTCTGGGTTGTCTGCCCGGTGTCCTAGGAGTGAGGATTGTGAGCCCAACCCTGTGTAATGCTGCCGGGATGGCCTGGCAGCTGCCTCTTTCCACCCTACCACCACCCGCTTCCCCTGGCTCCGCTGCAGTTTCTGTTCCTTGTAGCCCTGGCCTGCTGGCCACCCCCCAGCCTCTTCTGCCCAGACCCCGCCTCCTGGTCTTGCTGTGGCAGCCTTTACCCACGCTGGCAAAAGCACTGTCCACTTCCGGGTTCAGATTCCTGAATCTCCTTAGCCGAGGAGAGTCAGGTACTGGGTTTAGAGGTAATCATGCAGCCTGAGACCTGATTACTATGGGGTCAGGGGCCCAATCTGTCCAAAACACTGGGACCAAGGACTGGGTGGGAGGTCATGTAGCAAGAAGCATGGATTCTGGGGCTAGTAGGGATTATAGGTGGGAACAGGCTAGCAATGAGGCGGGGGTTGGCCCTCCTTGGTGCCATGGTAACCCCAAGCCCAAGCCCCTGAAGCCCGCTGCAAGCACACTGGCCAGCCCTGCTTCTCTGACACTCCTCTTTGCAAGTTTCTAAGCCATTGACTATCTTTTCTGCCTCCATGGTGAGGTGACGCTTCCTCCTCTCTTCCAACTTTGTGCTAGGAGGTACTTTTTTCCATTGTTTTTTTTTTTTTTAATAGTACCTACTAGGGTTTGAACCCAGGTCCTCACAATGCTAGGCAAGTGCTCTACCACTGAGATATACCCCAGCCCTGCACTAGAAAATACTTTGTCTCTGACATGATTTTATAGATACATGTAAAGGATTTCAAATGTACCATTCTGCAGCTCCTAAGCATTTTCTGGATGTATACCTGATCTCTCAAAAATTTCTAGGAACAGGTTGGCCCCACCTTTTTGTTTGGTTTGGCACTAGTTCAGAGTTGATTAATCCTTCTCAGATCATGGTGCATTGACATGATCCTTGTGTTTAAGATTCTTCTGGAATTTATTTTTTTTTATTCCTCCTGTTAACTCTCTGACGTGTTTGATATACTGTATATCTTTATTTATGTGTAAACCGTGTGTGTGTGTGTGTGTGTGTGTGTGTGTGTGTTTTGTTTTCCTAAGTGACATTGTTCTATAGATCTTGTTCTGTTTCCCACTTTTCTCTCCGGATAGCATGATTTCAGACTCTACTATTATGGTTTGAATGTGAGGTGTCCTCCAAAAACTCACGTGTGAGACAATGCAAGAAACTTTGGAGGAGAAATGATTGGGTTATACCCTTCACCTAATCATTGCATTAAGCTCTGGTGGGATTAACTGAGTGGTAACTGGAGGCAGGTGGGGTGTGGCTGGAGGCGGTTCACTGGGGGCGTAGCTTTGGGGTATATATTTATAACTGGCAAGTGGAGTCCCTATCTGCTTTTTCATCGCCTGTGAGCTGCTTCCCTCTGCCACATTCTCCCACTATGATGGTCTGCCTCACCTGGAGCCCTTGGGGAATGGAGCTGGCTGTATATGGATTGAGATCTTTGAAACTGTGAGCCCTCCAATAAACTTTTCCTCCTCTACAGTTATGCTGGTTGGGTCCTTTAGCATAGCAGTGAAGAAGCTGACTAAAACATCTGTTAATATACACATAGACATAATTCAGTGCTTTGCAAATGATAAGTTAGGTCCACTAGTGAAACCAGTGTGGTGGGGCAGAGCCATCATTTATAAAAAATTTAATAACCCAACACAAAAAAGTGGTAAATGTTTGGGGTGATGCATATGCCAATTATCCTAATCTTCTCATTACATATTGTATATAAGTACTGAAATATTCCACTGTACCCTATAAATATTTACAATTGTTATGTGCCATTTTAAAATAAAAGTAGATATGATGAATTGACAATATCACAGTACCTTAAACATAAGTAAATAATTTTTCATAATTTTTAAAAGATAGATCAAATTAACCTTGGGGTGCATTGTAAGAAATATTTCCTCTCCTTATTGTGGGTCACAGTAAGAAACATTTGCAAGCTCTGGATCTCGTCTGTTGCTTCTCCCTGCTGACATTGCCCTACTCTTCATTCACTGCATTTTATTTGTTCATCTTAGTGATGAACAACTAGGTCACTTGAGAGTCCCCAGCCCTCACCCCTGCCACACTGATGAATATCTTTGTTCATGTTCTGTCATGTGGAGAATTATCTTCATGCTATGGAAACTTCCAAGTACATACTGGGTAGGTTGATCCAGAGGTCATGCGAAAGAAAAAGGCCCATGGATCAAGTTAGGATGCCTGGGGCTGGGGCTATAGCTCAGTGGCAAGCATATGTTTATCATATGGACTCTGGGATCCATCCCAGCACCACAAAACATAACAACACAACAAGAAATATGATGCCCAAATCACAGGAATTGCTAGATTGATTTATTTATTGCCATGCTGGGTCGAACCCAGGTTCTTGTGCCTGCTAGTTGAGCACTCTACCACTGAGCTGCACCCCAGCCCTAGATCAATTAAAACACACAACAAAAAGAGGTGGAGCAGGTTGACACACCTTGCAAGGGGGTGAGTGGACTGGAGGGTGTGCACCACCTGAACCCTGGGTAAGCAATGTCCCCTGTCTTGTCTGTCCCCTCTCCCCAGTCTCCCCATTAGCCTGCACTGAGAGTAAATTCTAAGAGCTCCACCTGATGTCTGAGGAAGCCTAACAGACCAAAGTGCTCGGGGCAAACACCCACTTGCTCTGTTAGGGAGTGTGGGCAAGTGGCCTGGTGTGTTAGTCAGCTTTCCATTGCTGCGACAAAATACCTGAGAAAACCGACTTATAAGGAGCAACGATTTATTTTGGCTCATGGTTTCAGTCCTTGGTCTGTTGCCTTGGGGTCTGAATTGAGGCAGCACATCATGGTAGAAATCTGTATTGGAGCAAAGGTGCTCAGTTCGTGGAGACCAGAAAGCAGAGGGAGAGAGAAAGAGGAAAGGCTAGTTATCAAGGTTTGTTATGTAGACTCCTCTGGTACATTCCCAGGCTAATAGGCATCTAGAATTGCCTCTGGTAATTTACCTCTCTTTCTTGATAGAGAAGAGGGCTGGGACCCCTTTACAAATGTGTGTCCTGTTTTTAGGCAGATAGAGGGGGGCAGAGGGTTTTTCTTGTACCTACTTGTCCTCAGTTGCCTTCAGTTCAAAATAGTGCACATGCAAAGCAGCTTATATTGGGGTGGCACATTTTACTACTCTTCAGACTCAGTTGTCATAAGTTGCTCCTCCCTGAAAGCAACAAAGGAAGAAGAACTTTTATCCTCAAAGACCAGAAGCTGGCACCACCTCTGAACAGATGCCTCTGAACTTAGAAGACTCATCATTCCCATCTGCTCTCCAAAGGGTCCATTCATCTTTCCAAAAAGTCATTTGATTTCCCATAAGCATCTTTTCTGCCCCCGTCTAGTAAAATGGTATATAAGCCCCAAATTCTAATCAGCTACTTGAGTTTTGTGTGTGTGTGTGTGTGTGAATTCCCACATACATGTGATTAAAATCTGTCATTTCTGGGCTGGGGAAATAACTCAGTTGGTAGAGTGCTTGTCTTGTATGCCCAAGGCCCTGGGTTCGATCCCCAGCACCAAAAAAAAAAAAAAAAAAAAAAAAATCTGTCATTTCTTTTGTTCATCTGTCTTTGGTCAATTTAATTCACAGACCTCCAAGCATTTAACCTAAGAAGGAGGAAGAAAAGTTTTTCCTCACCAATAATAGACAGTATCTTCCTATCTTCTTTCCTGTACCAATGTTGTGTTTCTTAGCGGTTTTCTTCCTTGATCAGTGGTCCCAAGCCTTGACTGTTCAATGGAATTTCCTGGAAAACTTTAAAAAACATCATTGCTTGAGTCCCACTGCAGAGGTTCAAATTTAATTGTTGGGGGATGGTCAGTTGACAACCACTGCCTTAGACCCTTGAGTTGTGGCTGGGGAAACCCAACCAGAACCCACCCCGTTGTTCTCTAACTTTCCTTCCTTCATTGACCTGGAAGTCAACTGGTGTGAGGAACCAATTACCGTTAAGTTCTAAGTGTCCAGTTTACTCCTCTCCAGGAAGTAAACGTTTAACTTGAAGAAACTAGTTAACAGCAACAGATCTGTAATGCACAGACTATCTGGAAAAGCAGACAAGTAAAAAGAAACTCTAGAATTATAGTCAGAGGTCAAACCCTAGACCAAGGCTCTCAACTCTAATTGCACATTAGAATATCCTGGGGAGATGGCACAGTGGCACATTCCTTAACCCCAGCTCCTCAGGAAGCTGAGGTAGGAGCCAGCTGGGCAACTTAGTGAGACCCTGCTTCAAAATAAAAAATAAAAAGGGTTGGGAGTTTAGCTCAGTGGTAGAGTGCCCTTGGGTTCAATCCCTGTACAGTAAAGAAAAGAAAGAGAAATTACCTGGGAAACTTAGAAAGCAAAACCCTTCCCTCACCCTAGATCATGAACTCTGTATCTCTATGGGGTAGTGCATGGGCATTCTTTTTTAAAGTTCCTCACTATGATAAGGCCCATGCATTGAAGACTTGGTCCCCAGCCCATGGAATTATTGGAACTTTAATGGTGGATCTTTCAGGAGGTAGGGCCTAATGGGAGGAAGTTAGGTCATTCAGAGCATGCCCTTGAAGGGGATATTGGGACTCTGACCCCTCCTCTTCCTTTCTTTTTGCTTACTGGTTGCTATGAGATGAATAGCTTCTTCTACTGTATGCTCCCTGCCATAATGTTCTATCTTGTCACAGACCCAAAAGCAACAGGCCAACTGATGATAGACTGAAACCTCCAAAACTAAACCAAAACAAACCTTCCTTTTTTTTAAGCCATTTATCTCAGGTATTTTCTTACATAACAGAAAGCTGACTAACACACTCCCCCAGTGATTTTAATGTGCAATTGTGGTTGAAAACCTCTACTTCTAAAATTTTTGCTTTCCTTATTTTCTTGCTCTATCCTTGTCCCCTCTTCCGGGTTCTTGATCTTAGAATTTTATTTGTTCTTTTGTTTGTTTACAGTTGCCCGCACAGTAATGTGGGCTCAGAAGTGGGAGTTGGTGGTGACTCTTTCTGTAGGTAAAGAGGACATCAATAGGCTGCCTATGTGTGTGCATGCTGGAGATCCATGACATGTATATCTTGAGAGAAATTATTCTTGCTTATCTACATGCCACATTCTTGGCAATTTTGCATTCATCCAGCACAAGTAAGAACAAAGAAATAAGCCCTCCTGAAGTTTCTCCACAATCAAATTTGAGCCACTGAAATTATTTCATTAACCAGGTGCCCTGACTGATGTTCCTGCAACTTCATGTCTACAGAAAAGGCTGGCTCACACTTGCTCTGGAAAGTAGGGAGCCCACAGACACTTAAAAAGGTTTCACTCTATTACTGATGAACTGTAGGTTCCTGAAAGGGTCAGCTGCAGAAATTTGGGAGATATTTATGTCCAACCAGATAAATAGGTATTAATATGTGGGGTTTTGTTAGGACTCGTAATAATATAAAAATATTTGTTGAACACTTATTATATATTAGATACTGTGCCAAGTATGCTAGAATATATCATTTCATTCTTTCCTCACATCAGCCTTTGTAGGTAGGTGCTACTCTCTCTTCATTTTAGAGAAAGAAGAAGCATGAAGAGGCCAAGCAACTGCCCCAGGCACACGTGGTCAGTCATGGCCACTGGGGAGTTAAATCCAGGACTGTGCATGATCAGCAGTTTGCCTGACACCCACCTCTGGATTCATCCACCTAGGTGTTCAGAAAGACGTGTTTGTGTTGATGTTTCCTAGAGACTTTCCAGAATGCCCAGTTGCTTTGATGGTGAGCAGAGAACCCGGAAGTGCAGTTGTCTGGGGAAAATCCCACTGGGGCTGCAGCGGGCTAGACAGTCATGATCCAGGGCTCTTGGCCTGCCTACCCATGACCCTGGCAGGCTGGCAGGGCTGGGTGGTGCTGGCAGGGAGGAAGGAAGCATAAGTCACTTCTCCCTCCCTTGCTACCCACCTCTCCAGCAGAGTGGTCTCAGTGCTAAGTAAATTTGGCTTCAGAAAAAAACCCCACCATCTCCCTCTGCTGGCCTCTGCCTGAGATTACAATAGAAGAATCAATGATGAATCCCCTGCTGCCTCCCACAAATACACACCTTAAAGTCAAATGCAATTTTAAGTGCCCTGATATTATCATGCCTTCTCCTCTTCTGGTAGCAAGGCCTCATTCTTGAGGTGGGGGCAGGAAGCTTGACCTTTTCCCACTGCCAGGACATCTAATTCCAGTGGAGCCACAATCTCAGAATCCCATCTGTACTGGCTGTGACAATGACATGTGGCCCTGGGTAGTGTGAGTGATGGGTCTGAGGATGGTGCATACCCTGTACAGGACAGTCCTGGGAGTTACATACATGCTGCGAAAGTCCCTTCATCCTCCAGGGTCCCCTAGGTGAGGCCATCAGCCGGGCTGTGTGTGGCCATGGCCCTCCTCCAAGGGTACCCCTTCCTTGCAGCAGGAGGGAATAGACCATCGCACACAGGAACCCAAGGGAAAGCCAAAGAGCAACATGCATGCTCCCAGGTCCAGCCAGTGCCAGCAGGCTGACCAGTGTGTTGGGAGCGTCGAAACTTAAGTGGAGGCAAAGCCCCGAAAGACCAAGCTGGGCTCGGGGACTTGCTGGAGAGATTCCCACCTTACCAGGTGGACATGGCTGTGCATGCTGCGCCTGTGACTGGGGATGGCTCGTCGGCCTGCAGTGTGCATTCACATTCGTCGACTTTATGTTCTTCATCGACTCCTATGTGTGTCCATTTGTCCACCCCATCCCCACTGCTAAACTCTCACTCTCCCAAGCAGGGACAGATGATTCCATTTTATCCCGGTGTCCTGGTCCTATGTTTTAGATTGGAAGGACATCAGGCCAAGCCTTAGTTCACCCATGGATATGCAGGGTTTCCTGTGGTAGGAGCACACCCAGCCCCTCATAGCTCCTGGCCACTGTGCCCTGGAACCTATAGAAGCTGGACGTTCTGTATGTCCCTAATGGGTAACAAAGGACAATAGTTTGATTTTCATTTTCCCTAAAACAGGGAGTCCCAAATGCAGCAAGGTCATTTAAGAGGGCAGACTTGGGAGATGGGGGATGTAGCTCAGTGGTAGAGCACTTGCCTAGCATGCACAAACTGATCCCCAGTTTCTTTGAAAAAAGAAACAGTAAACCAGAGTGCCAATTTTAAAGCCTGTGCCATTTCTGCATTCTAGGGATGGTGCTAAAATTCTCTTTTGAGAGATTGAGTTTGGGGGATGTCAAGGGAAAATTCTTGAGAAAATCCCCCAAACAAAATAGTCTTTAAGACTATAGATGTTGAACAATGATAAGTCACTGAATTTCTCTGCACAGTCATCTGCTGTTAATCTTTCCTTTTCTTTTCCCTAACATTCTATGAAGGGCTTGGAAGAAGGATTGTTGGAGCAAGATCCATCAGGGCAGTGCCAAAGTGGAAACTTCCATTGGTGGCCTAGGCTCCAGAGTGCAGAAATAGGTTTTTGTTTTGTATTTTTGCTTTTATGGGTATGTGTGTGTGAATAATCAGGAGCTCAGGGCAGGTGATATGTAGCTTAGTGGTAGAGCATGTGCTGAGCACAAGGCCCTGGCTCTTCTCCAGGGCTGTCAAATTCTGTCAGATTCCATCTAGCCAGGGCCAGCTTCCTGGGCATGTGACCCATGCATGGCGTGGGGGTACGTGCTGGCTTTAATGCTCTGCTGTCACTCCCTCAAAATAATAACTTTTGTATCAGGAGCCCTGCATTTTAATTTTGCTCCAAGCCCACAGTATACGTACCTTCAAGGTGGAGGTTATAGGTGCAAGGACAGATGGGGTGAGAAGCTAGGAGTGTGTTGATGGAGAAGACAGAGAGCTGAGCTTTGTTACCCTCCCAGTTTGCAGACAAGGAAGTGGAGACCCCAGGGGAAGAGACCCAAGGGAACCAGCACTGCTGCTTAGGGACAAAACCAAGACTCTGCGTTCCCATGCCAAACTCCTGGTGCAAAAGCAACTCCTGGGAATATCATGGAACAAAAGCATGGCATCCACCTCCTGCAGAGGCAGCTCAGCTCAGAGCTGTGGGGTCAGTCAGGTGGTGGCATCAGGTGGACTGGAATCTGATTCTCAGCTGCCTTGGACAAGACTCTCAGCCTTCCTACGTCCTCACCAAAAAAATGGGGCTAACACTCAAGGCTTCTGTGAGGCTGTGAAGGGGGTGGAAACTGAGTCACGTCCTTGACCTTATTTAGTAAGTGCTCCCCCTCGGGGCAAGCATCTACAGCCTGGATCACTGGTGGATCTGGAACATTCAGTGGGCTGTGAGACTCCGAGTCTCACCGGGGTGGCCTCTGCTGCGGGTGAGCCCTGGCCCTGCACTGTGAGGTGTGTGGTCCGTCCTTCTCGTGCACTTCATGTCTGACAACTGGTACAACTCTGCCAAGCCAGGCATCCCCGAGCAGGGGCCTGGGGACTCCTTACTGGACTGGCCTTGACACTTGTGACCAGAGGTTGATTCCTCAAGAGGGGCTGAGGGAGTGAAGCACTAGGAGAACGGAGGAAGCTTATCAACTTCCACTTATCAACTTGTCCCAAAGCAGCGCTATTCCGTTGTTAGTTTAGTGTTTTCAGTGAATGGCACACGGCGGTATTCAGAAAATGCTCCGTGAGTTAATGAATAGATGACTGGAAAACAGGAACAATACCTGGGTGGAGGAAAATGCTTAGACCCAAGTGCCTTCTGGTTTAGTTTCTGTTTGGCTCTAGATTTCAAATACTGAGCAGAAATTCCCCTGAGGCCCTGTATAGAGTGGAGTGTAACAGGAGGGGTCATAAACCAGTAACCTCTGTCCTGTGCTGTGGGTGCTGTCCGGAGTCCAACCCTGTGGTGACAGCCTTTGGTGCTTAGGAAAGCACTACCTTATCACTCCTGCCCTCTTTGCCCCTTGCAACTGAGGAGTTTGAGCTCCCAGCTCACTTGGTTTCTTCCCACTGGGTGGTAACCTGCAGGATGGGGCTAGAAAGAGGCAGTAGGATGTAGAACAGAGGTTCTCAAACCTGACATTGCATCAGAATCACTGGGTCCCATCCACTGAGTCTGTTTAGTGGGTCTGGGATGGAGCTGCAGAATTTACCACCTATGAAGTTGCCAGGTGATACTGAGTCTGCTGCCCCAGGGACCACACTGCATACATATTGTACCAATGTTCTGTTATAGAACACTGGCCAAGAACATGGAGACTGGTGTTCTGGAAAATCCCTGTGTGACCTGTGTAATCCACAATCCTCTTTCTTCCCGAGGTTTCTCATCTGTGAAGTGATAGTAATCATTCCTAACTCAGAGCCATTGTGAGAATTAAATATGATAATAGGTGCAAAGCACTTGCTATAGTGGTTGGCATACAGTAAGCGCTCAATTATTGTCTATGGAATAAGGGTGATTTCTAAGCTTGGGTTAGTAGGTATACAGCACGTGTGCACACATCTACAACCTTCCCTGGGCAAGCGTCACTAGTCAGAGCTTTCTTGCCAAGTCCTGAAGATGGTTTCAGAGTCCTTCTCAACATATTTTTCCAGTCAGCCACTACTGGTGGATCAGTTGGATTCTGCATTGATGTGAAGGCTGATTTTCTCTCCTTCCTGTGGGGACCAAAGACCTTTTAGCGCTGACAATCAGGTATAAGCTGGGCTGCAGAGCCTCTTCTATAACTGAGGGAATACCAGTTATCTGGAGGGGTAGCAGCTGTGCAGAAAGTCCACAGAGGAAGAAAGGAGTGACTGTTTGGTGCCAGGGATTACCAAGTTGGTCCAGGAAGGAACCCCCTGCGGAACCATCCTGTTTACGATGACAATCGCCATGAACCACTGTCAAAAAGGAAGGAAGTAGAAAATCTGGCTGCGTGATATAAATATATGGATAAGTCCCTCATGGAAAAATAGGCTATCAAACTAATAGTTATCATTATTTTCTCAGTATCCATCAATATTAATTTTTCATTACTTTTTAAATCTGTTGTTACCAAGGAAAATTAATGGAAAAGCACTTAAAATTGAGATTATTCTACTCAACAACTTGGAAAAACCACCAATTCATGGTGGGAAGAATTTAGGCTGTGGGGCCAGACACCTGGCTGGAAGAATCCTCAGGTGTGGGATCCGGTTTGCCCAGGATGGAGAGCTTTCCCAGATGAAGTATCTTCAGTGCCAATACGAGGTGAGTCCTGAGTAATTCTGATGGCTGGGTGACCCTATCTCCAAGCATTCTTTTCTTTAAATGTGTTCTAATTGGTTATACATGACAGTAGAAAGCACTTGGACACCTCATACATAAATGGAGTATAACTTCTCATTCTTTTGGTTGTATATGATGTGGAATCCCACTGGTCATATAGTCATGTATATACATAGAGTAATAATATCTGATTCATTCTACTATCCTTCCTATCCCCATCCCCCTCCCCTCCCTTCACTCATCTTTACATAATCCAAAGTAATTCTATTCTTCCCTAACCCCCCACTTATTGTGAATTAGCATCTGCATGTTAGAGAAAATATTTGGCCTTTGGTTTTTTGGGACTGGCTTATTTCACTTAGCATGATATTCTCTAGTTCCATCCATTTACCAGCAAATGTGTATATGTATTTGTTGAAGGGTACCTAGGTTAGTACCATAGTTTAGCTATTGTGAATTGAGCTGCTATGAACATTGATGTGGCTGCGTCACTGTAGTATGCTGATTTTAAGTCCTTTGGGTATAAACAGAGGAGTGGGATAGCTAAGTCAAATGGTGGGTCCATTCTGAGTTTTCTGAGGAATCTCCATACAGTTCTCCAGAGTGGTTGCACCAATTTTCAGTCCCACCAGCAACATAGGAGTGTGCCCTTTTCCCCACATCCTTGCTGACATTTATTGTTACTTGTATTCTTGATAATTGCCATTCTGATTGGAGTGAGATGGAATCTTAGAGTAGATTTGGTTTGCATTTCTCCAAGCATGCTTGATGTCCTCATCTGTTGTAGCCAAGAGCATTAATAAGCACATGGCAGGTAGACAGTAGACATTTATTAAATGCTCACTGTTAGTAACTGGGATGACAGTCTCAGGGTTTGACCTCTGTGAAGCTCAGGGATCATCAGTGTTCTGTGTAACACAGGGAATGGTTGGGTCACTTATGGAATTCTGGCTTTTAAGGGTATGAAGACACACATTCCTGAGGCTTCCTACGGGGTCTCAGGAATTTAGGGACAGCACACCTCCTGCAAATAGGATCACTGATTATTTACATGCCTATGCCCTCATTTGGCTGTGAATTCTATTTGACATGCTCATAATTAAAATTTCTACACAAAAGCAGAGATAAACCCCAGGTACCCATCACTCACTTCAATCAACATGAACTTGTCACCCATCCTTTTTTTATCTGTATGCCACCACCTACTCCCTGACCACCCATTGGATGATTTTTAAGCAAATACATCAACTTTCACCCATAAATACTTCTGTATATATCTATAAAATATAAATACAAGTATTCTTTTTTTAAAAGTATAATTCCAAAATGTTATCACAATCTCCCAAATAAATAGTAATTCCTTAATATCATCAAATGTCCCAACAGGATTCAAATTTTCTAATGGTCCAATCACTCTTTTTAAAATTTGCTGGGCACAGTAGTGCATGCCTAGAATCCCAGTGACTTGGGAAGCAGGAGGATTGTGTGTTTGAAGCCATCCTCAGCAACTTAGACCTTTGTCTCAAAACAAAAAATAAAAAAGGGCTGGGGATGTGGCTCAGTGGTTGAGTGCCTTTGGGTTCAATCCCGGGTGCCAAAAAACAAAAAAACAAAAAAACAAAAAACTAGTTATATAAAAAGAGTTACATACCTCTAAAGTACACTGGTGGGACAGACACAGGGCAAACATTCCCATTCTAAAAGGGAATAATGGCATATAGAAAGGAGGGATAAGACCAAAGCAAGACCAAAAATATTCAGGGCAATCCACATTTCTGGCATCTCTGACTTCCTGGGGTCTCTACTGCAGCTTTGACCCCACTCACAGCTTCAGGCATTGCTCTGTCAGGGGATGTTTTCAGGGACTCTAATCCTCCCATACACTGCTTGGCCTTCCAGACTTTCCTCGGAAACTTGAGTGGAAGCTTCCGTGTCCCCACAACTCTTACATCTGCAAGCCTGCGGAACTAGCATCTCATGGATGCTGCCAAGGTCTGCTGCCTGTGGGAGCTGCACCTGGTCTCGGAACCACAGCTACAGCAGCCTGATTGCCTGGACAGCAGAACATGGGAAATGAAATATATGAAAAAATGTCAAAAATATATATACCAAATATAAATATATAACCAGGGATGCAGCTCAGTGGTAAAACACCCTCCGGTTCAATCCCCAGTATCAAAAAAGAAAAAAGAAAAACTAACCAACTGTTATGGTTTGGAGGTGAGGTGTCCCCCAAAAGCTCATGTGTGAGACAATGCAAGAACGTTCAGAGGTGAAATGATTGGGTTATGAGAGTCTTAAACCAATCAGGGAGTTGATCCCCTGACAGGATTAACTGAGAGGTAACTGCAGGCTGGTAGGGTGTGGCTGGAGGAGGTGGGTCATTGGGGGCATGCCTTTGCCATATGTATTTTACCTCTGGAGAGTGGCATCTCTCTCAAGTTTTGATGTGATGTCCTGAGTCACTTTCCTCCGCCACACTCTTTTACCATGATGTTCTGCCTCACCTGGAGCCCCAAGGAATAGAGCCAACCTGCTATGGACTGAAATTGTGAGCCCCCAAATAAACTTTTCCCCCCCTAAAATTATTCTTGTCAGGTCTTCCAGTCACAACAGGAAAAAGCTTTATTCAAAACGCCAACTAAACAAAAAACAAATCAGAAGACGACACCATGTAACCGTTTGGAATAATCTTGGTGACTTGTTGGCCATGCTCCCCGCATTTGGTGTTCCTTGTCCTGGTTAGCTGTTTAATTTGCGAGGTCCCCGTCAGGCAGTGCAGGTGGGGAGACGTGAAGAGCCCTGGGAAGGCGGCTTCGCCTGGTGCAGCTTCCCTGGCTACTTGATGCCTGGCAGGCACCTGGGTATTCACCCCTTGCGGCTCTAGCGGGCCAACATGCCTTCTCCATTCTCCTCTTGGGAAGCCTAGACAGCATTAAATCCTAAGCAGTTCTGAGGAGAGGCTGGGGAAAGGACGGGGGAAATCCAGAAAGCACAGGCTTGCGAGGAGGATCTGTTAGGCCAGCTCAGCTCCCACCCCTGGGGAGCAGCTCACAGGTGAGGGACTCTGAGGAGATGGCAAATCCTACTAGGTGGGATCTGTCCCAGGTTGTTCCAAGGAGCAGCCGCGCGGAGGACAGACCTTCCAATTAGACTTGTGCGCATGTGTGCTGGCACGTGTAGGGCAATGAAAACAGCCGGGGTGGGCGGGGGTGGCCGGGGGTGGGCGTGGCAGGTGTATTTAGAATCTACGTTTAAATTGTAGAATTCACCTTTGGAAAAGGAAAAACCCTAGAGCATGGCAACACACCATGCAGAAGTAAAGTTTGCTACAAATGCTCAGCGGTGGAACCGGGAAAGGCTTTCAAGCAAGGGGAGTCTGCCTCGGAGGCGGGACGCAGCCATCCCGGGTTTCACAGGCTGGGAAAGAGCAGCATCAACTCTTTGTCCTGGAGACCGCGCGCCCTCTAGAGGCCAAGAGCCCGCGTCTGCCTGGCCTCCCTCCTCCAGCCTCGTCTTTGGGGTCCCAGGAGGGTGTAGGGTGATGGGAGGTGTTTGGCATGCTGAGTAAGCTGTCCTGATCTCTTCTAGGCTAACAAGACTGCTACAGCAAACAGATTCTGAATCCTCTTTGTACTCAGTGTAAAGGTGCCTTTTTGGCCTGTTCTAAGTTTTACTTTTGATAAGTAATGAGAAGTTTTGGGAACCAGAAAACATTTTCTGTTTCTGTTAAATCAACTTTTTAAGATTATGGTGTTTCTAGAATTAAAAAAAATAAATTTGAAAGGTGAGCAATAATACATTCAAAAGATGTCTCTTTTCTGGGTCTTTCATTTCAAAAACATCTCAGTGGGAATATTTTGCCAATTCTAAGTGCTTGGGTTTTGGATTCTGATACAATTCCTCATTAAGAGGAAAGAGGACTCTGGTCCTGATGTGCTGTCCATGTCCTGGGAGGAGGGAAAGATCAGGATGAGCCAGGAATATCCTCAAACAATGGAAGGTTTCAGAAATGTAGTGCTAATTAGCCAAACTCACAAGTGGCAAGGACTTATCACAATTTGTCTGTGGAAACTGGATAATAATTAGAGTGGTTGAGAACAGGTTTAGTCTAAAAGGACGTGAGACTATGATACCCAGAAAGGAAAAGTTTATATAAAGTGCACAAAAGTAGTCTTTTAAATAAATATTTTTAGTAAGGACAGTGTTGGCGTGTATGGATCTCTGGCTTCTAAGGCCATGTCTGTTCGTAGAGCTGCGTACAACACAGTCTCCATTTCTAAGTGTCAAAGGATGAACACGAAAGTGTGACCAAGTGAGACAAGACCAGGGAAAGCAGGGAAGGACCCATGGGCTATGTGGCCACACATAGTCGCAACGCAGAAAGAGGCCCTAGAGAATGCAGCAAGACGCTGGGCGGATCAGGTGTCTCCAGAGGCAGAGAGCTGCTTGCCTAGACGTCATACTTTAATTTCTGGGGATGGAACCTATAGTTGTCCTAATGAATCAAAATGAATCCTGAGAAAGTAAACTCGTTTCCCCTTTTTGTCTTGTCTTCCCTCTTCCTTCTCCTTTCTCTCTCGTCCTCATTCTTTAGGGTCTTTCTACTTTATCCCTTCAAGGTCATAAAATAAGCATTTCCATAGTCCTAAAAAGGTTCAAGAGCAGGTGTGAGGGTAGTGACTATAGATGAATTCCACAGGAAAGCATTTTATGTACTTATTTTTCAGTGCGAGGGGTGGAGCCAGAGGTTTGTGCATGATAGGCACGTAAGTGCTCTGCCACTGAGCTACCTCCCCTGCCTCGGGAACCTCTAAAAAGACCAACCCTGGGCTGGGGATGGAGCTCAGTGGCAGAGCACTGGCCTAGCACACAGAGGCCCTGGGCTCAGTCCCGGCACTGCAAAAAACAAAACAAACAAAATAGGTTTATAGTTGTCCTCCCTTGTCCACAGGGGATAATTTCCAAGGTGCCCAATGGATGACTGAAACCAATTGTACCAAATCCTATCCACTGTTTTTTTCCCCCTGTACACACACACTACAACGAAATTTATTTTCTAAATTAGAAATATTTCCATTTAATATTTCGGACTGAAGTTGACAGTAGGTAGAAACCACTGAAGGAGAAACCACAGATGTGGGGAAACTACTGTAAATGTAAATGTAGTACTGTAGCTAGTTTTGCTATGTTTTTGGAGATTTTATTTTTGTCCAAGTGTGTGTGTGTGTGTGTGTGTGTGTGTGTTGCTAGGGGTGAAATAGGGCCTCATGCATACTAGGCAAGTGCTCTACACTCCTCAGTTAAATTTCAGTCTTTTTCTTAAAGTGCCATATAGTCAGTAAGTTTTCCTCTGCAGGCCATATGAGCTCTGTTACAACTACTGAACTCTCCTGTTTCAGCACCAAAGCAATCATAGATAGTATGTAAGCGAGGGTGTTTCTATGTACTAACAAAACTTTATTTCCAAAAGCAGGCAGTGAATTGTAGTTTTCTGACTCCTAGACTAGAATATTTGAAGTTTCAAAGAATTTCATGATAAAACTGTATCATTAATTAAATTATTTAGAGTATTTATTGCATTGTCATAATTGGTGATCAAATGTTTAAGAATGGAAAGTGTTCCTGTCTACTTACAAAAAGCCTTTCTGCTATTAAAATAGTCTACTACTAGGTTTGGTGGCACACCTGTAATCCCAGTCACTCGGGAGGCTGAAGAAGGAGGATCATAAGTTGGAGGCCAGTCTCAAAAACTTAGTGAGACCCTGTCTAGAAAGAAAGAAAGAAAGAAAGAAAGAAAGAAAGAAAGAAAGAAAGAAAGACTCTATAGATGTTAATAACAGCTGAATCTAAATCTCCAAATCTTTCAATGGGAAAAAATTCCCATTGAAATAGCATAGCAGAGACTGGCTGCTACTAAGAAAGCCCATTTTCTTTCTCTCTGGGCACACACAGTGAGACTACATTTCCCATTTCCCCTTACAATGAGTGCTATGGGGCTGATTTTGGGTCAATGGAATATCAAGAAAAGTGACACAAGTCAGCTCTAGACTTGGCCCGTAAAAACCTCCATCGTCCTTCCCAGTCCACAGGTCAAAGCCAGAACCTGGAAGGTGACATCCTCTGAGCAGAAACCTTGTTTGGGTTTTCCTTGGGTCAGCAATAAAATTCTATTGTACTGAACAACTGGAATATTGTTTTTCCTCTGACGTTGGGGATTGAAACGAGCCTCGCATGCTAGGCAAGCACTCTATCACTGAGCCACACCCCCGGTCAAGCCGCTGAGATTTTTGACTTAGCTGTTAGAGCAAATAGCATTATCTTAATTGTAGTAATGATTGACAGCAATGGGGATGCTGGGTGTCACAGTGAGCTGCAGCTCCCAGCTAGCCATGCAGTGATGATTGTAAAGGATCGGCCCTCTATAGTGTGCCGTGTTACCAAGCCATGGTGTTTGGCAGTCAATGCATTTTCGACAAGATGTGTTCAATTTAGAATGGGTTTATCAGGATGAAACCCCACGTGAAGGTGAGGAGCCCTTGTGGGTTGGGGTGTAGCTCAGTGGCAGAGTGCTGGTCCAGCTTGCACTCTGAAGGGGGGCAGAGCTGAGGAAGGCCAGAAGGAGGTGGAAATTTGACATCCATCCATCCAGCATTCAACAACTATTTATTCAGGATTTATGTGGCTGAGGTCTGAGGGTACAGAGATAGAGAACACACACCTGTCCTTCAGGAGACGGGGAGGGAGCAGGCAGCCGTGCTAACAAGCATTTAGAGGCCTGTGATGGAAATGTGACCATGTGGGTGGGAGGGGTAGAGCAGGGTGTCACCAGCTGAGGGAGAAGGGGAACAGCTTTTTCAAGGACAAACAAGGTACCACAGCCTAGAGTCAGGTTGGGGTGGGGAGGTGTACCTAGAGGTAAATCAGAAGCAGATTTCCTGTGGGTCACATCAGGCAGGTGGCAAGAGGCAGGTGGTGGAGTCCAGGACTAAGTTTTGCCTAGAAAGTTCAGGATTTGGTAGGAATCTACTTTCATAATGCCTTTTCCAGCCCACAAAAGAGACTGCATAGTCAGCCTAGTCACAGGACTTGATAACCTTCCGGGACTGCTGCAGGATGGTTGGCTCAGTTGTAGTTGTTTCTTTGACCTCCAGAGGGAGCTCCAGTGCTTCCCATAAGGTCCATCCTTTCAATGCATCCTTGCTAAACATCTGCTTTGTGCCAGGTACAGTTCAAGTCCCTGTCCAGCCAGCAGGGGTCTGTGTGTGTGTGTGTGTGTGTGTGTGTGTGTGCGCGTGTGCGCGCGTGCATGAGGCAGGAGCTATGGCCACATAAACAGATCAGTTACATGCATGTGGTTACTCCACCAAGAGAGCTATGTGTTGGATATCTCAGGAACTCAGTCAGGGTCTGATACATCTTCAATAGGTGGGAACTTCTTTGACCTCATCTGCAATTTGTGCATCACGTCTTAGTTCCCTCCAAACAATAAAAATCTTCCAACTTATTGAGCAGATAGTGGATGCCAGGCATTTTATATATCTGAACACATTTGATTTCATTTAATCCTCATAACAACCCTGGAGTCTTAGAGAGGTTAAGTAGCAGTAGCGGAGGCCAGATTTGAGCATCTGGTGTGGAAGTGAGTCCTGAGCTTTAAGCACTGTGCCCCAGGGCTCCCTCCCTGGGGGCTGCACACTTTGCTCACAGGCCCGAAGGTCCACCTTCCTCCAGACCTGGGCCCACTCTACAAGGGAGCATTTGCACCACCTAACGGAGATCAGCAGAGGAAAACAACCAGTGGGAGGGAGGGAGGATGAGATGGAAAGGGGAAATACTGGAGAATGATATTGGTCAAATTATTTTTTTATTTGTTCTTTTTATACATGACAGTAGAATGTATTTTGGCATATTATACAAATATGGAGTATAACTTCCCATTCTTGTGGTTTTACATAATGTGGCATTACACTGGTCATGTATTCATGTATGCATATAGGAAAGTTATGTCCCATTCTACTGTCCTTCCTATTCCCCTTTGTCTAATTCAGTGAATTTCTATTTCCCACCCCCTTTGTGTCTATATATCAGAGACAACATCCAGCCTTTGGTTCTTTGGGGATTGGCTTATTTCACTTAGCATGATATTCTCCAGTTCCATCTGTTTACCGGCAAATGCCATAATTTCATTCTTCTTTTAAGTCTGAGTAATATTCCATTGTGTACATATACCACATTTTCTTTGTCCATTCATCTGTTGTAGGGTACCTAGATTGGTTCCATAGTTTGGCTATTGTAAATTGAGCTGCTATAAACATCGATGTGGCTGCATCACTGTAGTTTGATGATTTTAAGTCCTTTGGATATAAGCCGAGGAGTAGAATAACTGGCTCAAATGGTGGTTCCATTCCAAGTTTTCTGAGGAATCTTTCCGGAGTAGTTACACCAATTTGCAGTCCCACCAGCAATGTATGAATGAACCTTTTCCTCTACATCTTTGGATGTTGGCCAAATTATATTGTTACGTTGTGTGTATATACAAATATGAAACAATGAATCCCATTATGTATAATTATAATGCACCAATAAAATTTGAAAAAAAAGTTCAACAAGCTTACTATGTAAGATGTGCTTAAAGGTCAACTTCGTTTTGCTTTTAATAGTCATTTCTTGTTTGGTTTTTTACTTCAAAAAATTTTACTGAGATACAATTTAATACAATAAAATCAAACCTTTCTGTGTGTACGTGTGTATGTGTGTGTGTGTGTATGGTGCTGGGTATTGAACCTAGGGAAAAACAAATCCACTTTAAATGTACATTTGATGAGTCTTGGTGAATTGATGTAACCCTAAGAGACCATTACAATCAAGATAAAGAACATTTTTAACACCCTAAAGAATTCCTTGTGGTTCTTTCCCACCTATTCCCCTCTTCATCCTGGGTCAAGGTGGACCCAATTAAAAATCAATGGTCTTGTTTCTGGTACTATAGATTTGATTAGGCTTTTCTAGAATTTTATGTAAGTGAAATGTAAAGTATGCATTTTTACACCGGGTCGCTTCCACTTGGCTTAATGTTCTGCATATTGATCTGTGTACCTGTCAGTGGTTCCATCTTATTGCTGAATGGTACATCCATTGTATGAACACACCATGATTCATTTTTCCATTCTTTTGTGATGGGCATTGGGGTTCCAGGGCAGGTACCCAAGTGGCCTTGGCTGACCCAGCACTCCTCCTCTTGCTTGCACTTCTGCACAACATCATGAAAATGCAATGTCCTGAGATAAGGAGGAATTGTCTGGAAGGGGCCAGGCTTTGTCCTTGTCCCTCCTAGATCAGGATGTCCTGCCACTTTTCAGCTCAGAGACCCCAGCCTCTCCTGGGGTATAAAATACAGAGCAGACTCTGTTTCAAGTCCCTCAGTTGCAGAACAAAGTGGAACAGTTTTAAGAGGAGTCTCCATCTGCCCTGGGCAGCTTTCCTGAGCAGATCTTTTCTTTTGTTTCAATTTTAAATTGTTTATTTCCATATATAGAAATAGAATTAATTCTTTTATTCAGTGCCAGGGATCAAACCTGGGTATTTGTGCAAGCTAGGGCAAGTGCTCTGCCACTGAGCTACACCCCAGCCCCTAAATATTGACCTTGTATTCTGTCATAATGTTAAACTCAATTATCAGTTCTTGTATCTGCTTGTAAGTTTTCTTTGTTTTTTTTTCTGTAATTTTATCTGTGACTAAAGATAATTTTACTTCAGGCATGGTGGTGAAACCCTGTAATCCCAGCCCAGCTACTCAGGAGGCTGAGGTGGGAGGATTACAAGTTCAAGACCAGCTGGACAACTTAGTGACACCCTGCTCAGGAAAAACAAACAAACAAACAAAAAGGACTGAGATGTAGCTCAGTGGTAGAGTATACCTGAGTTCAATCCCCAATAATAGGGAAAGGGGTTTGGGGTAGGAAAGGCAATGTCAAGAGAAGAGAAGACAATCTACAGAATGGGAGAAAACATTTGCAAGAGCCAGTGCAACGACAAGCCACAGAGCTACATCCTCAGCCTTTTTTTTTTTATATTTTAAATTTTGAGAGAGGGTCTTGCTAAATTGCTGTAGTTGGCCTAGAACTTGGAATCCTCCTGCCTCAGCCTCCAGAGTTATTAGGATTATAGGCCTTCGCCACCATACCCAGCTTTGACATTGTGCTTTTATAGAGCAAAAGTTTTGAATTCCAGTGAAGTTCAGTTTATCAATTCTTCCTTTCATAGATCATGCCTTTAATGTTGTACCTAAAAAGTCATTGCTGTGTCCAAGATCATCTAGGTTTTTTCCTGTGTTATCTTCTAGGAGTTTTATAGTTTTGCAGGTTCCATTTGAATCTATATTTCACACTGAGTTAATTTTTCTGAAAGGTCTATCTATAAATTCATTTGTTTGCATGTAGATGTTTAGTTGTTCCAACACCATTTGTTGAAAAGACTCTTCTTTCTCCATTATTTTGCTTTTGCTCCTTTGTCAAAGATCAATTGGCTTTATTTATGTGAATGTATTTCTGGGCTGCCTATTCTGCTGCATTCATCTATTTGTCCATTCTTTTGCTGATACTACATTGTCTTAATTATTGTAGCTTTATAGTAATTGTTGACATCAGGTAATGTTAGTCCTCTGACTTTGTTCTTTTTAAATAGTGCATTGGCTATTCTGGATATTTGCCTGTTCATATGAACTTTACAATTAGTTTGTTAATGTCTATAACATTACTTGTTGGGATTTGGGTTGGGACTTACTGACTTACAGGTTGGGTAAGAACTGACATTTTGATAATATTGAGGCTTCTTATCCAGAAACATGTAATTTCCCTCCATTTAGTTAGCTCTTCTTTGATTTCATTCATCAAAATTCTGTAGTTTTCCCTATATAGATAATGTTAGTTATTTTGTTAGATTTGTACTTAAAGAATTCATTTTGGGAGGGATGATGTAAATGATTGCATTTTTAACTTCAAATTTTGCTTGTTCAAATTCCACTTGGTATACAGGAAGTGATGAACTTTTGTATATGAATTTTGTATTCTATAACTTTGCTACAATTGCTTTTAATTCCAGGAGGTTCTGTTGTTGTTTATTTTTAAAGATTTTCTACATAGACAATCCTATCATCTGTGAACCAAGATAGTTTTTTTTTTCCTTCTTAATCTGTATTCTTTTTATTTCCTTTTCTTATCTTATTGCATTAGCTAGGAATTATAGTACATTGGCAAAAAGGAGTGATGAGAGGAGAAATCCTTCTCCTGTTCCTTGTTTCCTTAGTGAAGTTTTGAGTTTCTCACTATTATATACCATGTTAGCTATATATTTTTTATAGCTATTCTTTATCAAGTCATGGAAGTTCCTTTTTATTCTTAGTTGAATGAGAATTTTTATCATAAATGGGTGTTGGTTTTGCCAAATGCTTTTTTCTGCATTGACTTATATGATCATGTGATTTTTCTTTTTTTTATGTTGTTGATATAATGGATTATAGTGATTGATTTTTGAATGTTGCCCAGGATTGCATAATTTGGATAAAATTGCATGTGGTCATGGTATGTAATTCTTTTTATATAGGGTAGTATTGCTAATATTTTGTTGAGGATTTTGCATCTAGGCTCATGGTCTGTAGTTTTCATTCTTGTAATGTCTTTGGTTTTGGTATTGGGATAATGCTGGCTACATGTATAAGTCAGAAAGTCTTTGAACCATATTAAGGTGTTTCCCACAATCATTTTAAATTATATTCAATGAGAAAAGTTTTTCCTTTGTCCCTAAATGAAAACAGGGTCCCTATGAGGCCCTATCGTTTGCCAGTTTCTTCCTAATAAAGTATCCTTAAATGCAGTGGAAGAAGCCACACACAAAATCCACACACAAGTATAATTTCTATGGGAAGTTGCAGAACAGACAAAACTAATACAAATATAAATATAAATATAAAATCAGAGCAGCATTTGCCTCTAGAATCATGAGGACAGATACTGACTGGGAAGGGGCATGAAGGAACTTTCTGGATTGATAGCAATATTCCATGTTTTGATAGGGATCTGTGTTGTAAAAGCATGTGCTTTTGTTAAAACTCATCAAATTGTCCACTCACCATTTGTATCTTTTGTTGTTATGTCAGTTTTCTTCCTCTGTGACAAAATACCTGAAATAAACAAAAGAAGGAAGGGTTTATTTTGGTTCGTGGTTTCAGAGATTTCAGTCCATGATGACTTGGCCCTGTTGTCTTTGGGCCTGTGGAAAAGCAGCACATCATGGCAGGGAGCAAATGATGAGACAAAGGAGCTCATTTCATGGTGGCCTGGATGCAGAGAGAGAGAGAGAGAGAGAGAGAGAGAGGGGAAGGGGCTCTGGTTCCAATATCCCCTTCAAGGGCATGCCCCCAGTGACCTAGCTTCCTCCCACTAGGCCCTACCTTCTGAAGCTTCCAATCTCCTCCCAGGAGTGCTGCAGGCTGGCAAACAAGATTTCAACATAAGAGACTTTTGGGAATACTTCAGATTCAAACCATAGCAGTGGTATATAAATTCTGCCCCAAAGAAATGATAGAACTATATGCAAATATTGAACTTTAGTTAATATTGTACATGTTTAAGTATCAGGGGGATGTATACTGAGGTCTGCCTCAGTCCGCTTACTTTGAAATACATAAAAAATAATTCATATTTCTGGAGAGATAGAAGGATGGATAATTGGATTGATTATAAAGCACCCAGAGTAAAACGTTATGATAAGCTGGGTGCAGCAGCTCACCATCCCAGGAGGATCCTATGTTCACGGCCAGCCTTGGCAACTTTTTCAAAATAAAAACCAAAAAGGACTGGAGATGTAGGTCAGTAGCAGAGTGCCTCTGGGTTTAATTCCCAGGATGGGAGGAAAAAAAAATGCTGTGATGAAATCTATGTAGTGGTCACACAGGTATTGGTTATAAGTTTTTTGACTTTCCTGTGTATTTGAAAAGTTTCATAATAAAATTGTCATAAATGATTAAATAAATAGAAGATTCTTTAAAGTTCAATGTGGCTGGCTGGGCACGGTGGTGCACACCTGTAATCCCAGGGGCTTGGGAGGCTGAGGCAGGAGGATCTTGAGTTCGAAGTCAGCCTCAGCAAAAGCGAGGCGCTAAGCAACTCGGTGAGACCCTGTCTCTAAATAAAATACAAAATAGGACTGGGGATGTGGCTTAGTGGTTGAGTGCCCCTGAGTTCAATCTCTGGTACCTGCCCTGCCCCCCCAAATGTTCAA
Organism: Sciurus carolinensis; assembly: GCF_902686445.1. Lineage (NCBI taxonomy): Eukaryota > Metazoa > Chordata > Mammalia > Rodentia > Sciuridae > Sciurus > Sciurus carolinensis. Next base: position 79,471,448 of record NC_062215.1, read on the forward strand.
TGTGACTAAAAGACTGTTCTTTGTTCTGGTGCAGGCCAGATTTTATTTTTGTATTGACCCCAGGGGCACTTAACCACTGAGCCATATCCCCAGTACTTTTTATTTTTTATTTTGCGACAGGATCTCCTGAAGTCACTTAGGGCCTTACTAAGTTGCAGAAGCTGGCCTTGAATTTAGGATCCTCCTGCCTCAGCCTCCCAAGTAGCTTTAGCCTTCCAAGAAGCTGGGATTACAGGTGTGCACTACCACGCCTGCCTGGGTCAGATTCTTATTGCTCAATTCCCCAACTTCTGCAGTTCCTCAGCCCCCTCTGTGTGTCTGTCTGTCCCACGGATCTCTCCTCTAGCCAGTGGTTTCTTCCTGTCAGAGCCCTGAATACCATTTCTGGATGACTCATGGTCTCTGCCCACGCAAGAGCTCCGGGTTTGTTTTTAAGCATTTGAGTCCTGATCACATGCATTTTTAAGGAGGTTTGCTTCCTCAAGTACTCACTGTACTTGAGGCCAGAAAAGGCAGGCTTTTGGCTCCTCTGAGCGCCGCATGCAGCCGCCCTGCTGAGAAGGACTGCTGCTCTCCCCCACAGAGAAATGCCGCTCAACACCTCTGCTGGCCCCTGAGGACTCAGGTTCACCAGTTAACTGCTTCGGGGCACCCTTAGACTTGGGAAAGCAGGGCTGGAACTGAAAAAGAGAAAGTCCTGGAGAAGAGCACCAAAGTCCAACAGGAAGGAGGACAAATGATCAGAAACGATGCAGGGTGGCCCAGAGAAAAAGAGAGAACTTCAAGAAGGTAACCATCAAACTTTTACTTTCAAGGGTGCCTGAAAGGCAAGATACTGTTTTTAATCTGCTAAGTTATAAAAATAAAACAAAATTTTAAATGATAAGGCTAATAAAAAAGCAATGAGAGAGCACTTTTAAATATTACTATTGAGGTTTTTATGAAAATACTGTCATTTAACAATATGTTTTAAAGTTTATGCATTTTGAATTAACGAAGTATACCCAAGGATATATTTACTCCAAGTTCAAACAGTTAAGATGTTTTCAACCACTTCCATAGAAAGATGTTTAACAGATTATTATAATAGAAAGAATGGGATATACTTTTCAGAGTGTTAATTAAATTGTAGTTTAACAGAGCGATGCAAATATTGTGCAGACTGTGTGTGTGTGTGGTGCTGAAGATGGAATCCAGGTCCTCACACATGCTAGGCAAGTGCTCTACCACTGATCTGCACACCCAGCCCCACATATTTTTCATGTTGAGCTTTTAGGGAAGAAAAAATAAGTTACAGAACTCTATATACAAGATGATTTTCATGATATGCTAGGAAAGTATGAGAGACTATTTGTTTTCTTTTTCAGTTTTCAGGATTCCCTAAGCTTTCGGCAATGTACACACATTATTTTTCATATTAGGAAAACTTTTTTTTTTTTTTCAGTGTAACTGTTTTAAATGTGCTGTGAATGAAATTTCTGTCTGGAGATTGATACCGTAAAAATTAAAGTGGTTGTAGAATGGTCAAAATGAGCAGAAATCCTTTCCTAAGCTTTAGAGATGTTTTTGACAGGGTAGTTGCCCCAAAATCATCATGTCAGGAACTGAATCTGCCAGAGGGCAAAGTTTTCCAGAATCTAATAATACATTGCAAAGTTTGAGAAATACTAGATTAGTAGTATTTAGTAGTATTGGTAGTATTTCTAATCAGTTAAATTGCTTCTTGACCTGGACATTCCAATGAATGCGCAAATTTTTGACCACCTTGGTTTGTGTCAGTTTCACTGAGTTTACCTCAATCCTTTCTTATCTTCCCCCAAGAATTCTCCTTTCTGTTACAAAAGCCCTAGTTCTGCTGAACTTTGGTGGCCCTTGCCTGGTGTCTAAAGAAGTCTGTTTTCTAATTTGTAAATCTATTCTGTACCCCAATTCAACTGTCCTTGTTTTATTTTAACCTCTTTTAGGATTTCTGGGCTTGCAAGACTGAAGATGAATGTCTTTAAAGAAACTACTGTAAAAGTCTTCTTCACAAATTCTTTAGAATCACTTCGCAAAACACTTTGCTTACAATATGAAGACCACACAGGTCCCAAAATAGAATTGTATGGTGGTTGGATAGAAGGAACCAAGACACTTGCTGCAGAGCAGAGCTCTCTCTACATCAGACTGGAACAAAGGCATTACAAAACTTTCTGAAGTATAATTGCAAGACAGGGTTATGAACTGTTCATAGTGGTGAAAGTAGCTGCTGCTGCTTTCTTGCAACATAGATGGTATTAGTGGCAAATTTTCACCATCCACAGGGAAAGTGAAAGGTCGCTGGAAGAGGGGGAATGGGGGAAGGGAACTACCAGTGATAGAGCCCACTTTTGACCTTTGTGATGAAAATTTTTATTTATTTATTTATTTATTGTAAACAAATGGGGTACAACTTGTTTCTCTGTTTATACAGGAAGTAGAAGCATACCATTTGTGTAATCATACATTTACATAGGGTAATGGTGTTTGATTCATTCTGTTATTTTTTTCCTTCTGCCCCACCCCTCCCACCCCTCTTTTCCCTCTATTGTGATGAAAATTTTACAAACATTATCACTCACCTAATCCTTAGAATGGTCCCACGAGATGTGCCTGTGATAGAAACCTGCCTTACAACAACACAAGCAAAAGGAGATGCACTGATTTATCTATCTGGTAAGGATAGCTTGATCACAGCCTCCTATGACAATTTCATGAATCTCTGGCAGCTTATATTTTCTAAAAATGACTGCAACGGAATCCCCCATCCCACAAGCTTTTCCTGCAATGTGACTTTGACATTTCTCCCATCAAGAATTGGGGGGTCTGTGTTCCTTCTTGAATTTAGGGGGCTAAGTTATAAAAATAAAACAAATTAGTACCATGGTGAAAGTGATCCTATGTGACTTGCAAGGCTAGGTCAAAAAAGGTGATGCAGAGTCTGCCTGGATCTCCTGGGACACTCACCCTAGGAATTTAGCCACCATGCTGTGAGGAAGCTCAAGTCAAATGGAGAGCCAAGAACAGGAGTTCTGGCCACAGTCATCATCCACCACCAGACACATGCGAGGAAGCTTTGAGCTGACTCCAGCCTTGGTTATCACCTAGTCGTGGTCACATGAACACCCTGAACAAAAGTCCCATATCTGAGCTGAGTTCACCCAAGAACCATATGGACAATAAAATTATTGTTATTTTATTAGTGTTTTAATATTTAATATCATAAAATTATTGTTGTTTAATTAGTGCTTAAAACACTAAATTATTAGTGTTTTAAAGAACTAATTTTGGGGGTGATTTGTTACACAGGAGCAGATAACTAGAACAACCTCCATCTCTTAGCTCTTCCTCTCTTTCTTAATAAATTCATTCTTCCCTAGTAGAAAATGTAGTCATTTGCTACACCCAGGCTTGTATCAGTCCCACAAGTAATTCCTTGGGAAAGATTTTTCTTGTAATGTACAAGTAAAATCTCAAGTAAGAGCTGGTCTGCTGGATCATATGTCGACCTCTGGAAAATCATTGTGACTAGAGGAATGGGATTCTGTGCCCCAGATTGTGTACCCCAATATTCATTCTTCCCTTCCCATGCTAAGGTTTGAATGTGGTTCATTCCCTCTGAAACCTATGTTGGAATTTAATCCCCACTAAGAGACATTAAGAAGGGGAAAAGAAGACGTAATTAGGGCTGGGTGCACTGGTACATGCCTGTGATCCCGGCAACTCAGGAGGCTGAGACAGGAGGATTGCAAATTTGAGGTTAGCCTATGCAATTTAGTGAGGCCCTGTATCAAAATAAAAAAAATAAAAAAAGACTGGGTGCAGTTCAGTAATAGAGCACCCCTGGGTTCAATCTCCAGTTTCCCCCCCTACACACACATTCAAACAATGTGATTAGGGCTCTGCCATTCCTGTGATTAATGGATTGATGGATTAAGGAGTTCATATCCAGAATGGGTCTGCTACAAAAACTTCTTTGGCTAGGTCTCTCATACATGCCTTCTCTCTCACCACATGATGTGCGGCATCATATCCAGACTGTTCACAAGAGGGCCATTACCAGATGTAGGCCCTCAGCCTTGAATAAGAGGTATGAGTCAAGACAGGCACAATGGTAGATGTCTATAATTCCAGTTATCTGGAGGCTGAGGCAGGAGGATTGCAAATTTGAGGCCAGCCTCAGCAATTTAGTGAGAATTTATCCAAAATTAAAAGGGTGTGGAGGCTGGGGCTGGAGATGTTGCTCAGTGTAGAGTATCCCTGGGTTCAATTTCTACTACCACAAGAAAAAAATAATAATCATAAGTTAAAATAAAATTCTTTTTAACTTTCTCAAAGTTAAAAAGTGGTTTGGTGCTATTAACAACAGAAAATGGACTAAGACATCCTTGTAATGAAATCCTGATTTTGTTTGGGTTGGCAATGTGCCCAGTGTCTCTTGTAGCTGGGCACGGCTATGTGGTTAAATTCTGGCTAAGGAGATAAAAGCAGAAGTGTGTGTGGTCCTTTATGGAAGCATCCTATATTCCTATATTAGTTTGCTGTTGTTCCTACAACAAATTTCTACAATTTAGTAGCTTAAAACAATACAATTTTTTTTGTCTTACCCTTCTGCAGGTGGGAGTTTGACATGGATCTCACTAGGCTATAGGCCGGATGTTGCAGGACTGTTTTCCTTCTGGAGGCTCTAGAGGAGAATCTGTTTCCTTGACTTTTCTAGTTTCTCGATGCTTCCACATGTAAAATAGGAGAAGGAATGCCAGACAGACAGACAAGCCAGACGCCTGCCCCAGATGTTTGCTGCAATCATGCTGCAGATTGTGATCAGTTGACAACTCTGATACACCTCTTTCTAGCTCACAGGTCTTTAGCTGCTGGCAGCTCTGCCAAGCTCTGGGATCAGTTGGACTGGACTCTAGGCTGTGGTTTGTTCAGGTGTGTTCTACTTGTCTCCCATCCACCTGGCAATGGATGCTCCTCAGGTACATTTTTCTTGTGGCAGATGGCAGAAGTACAAGAGGGTAAGCCAAACTAAATAGGCATGTTGAAAACTTGCTTGGATCACGTCTGATCACCTTTCATTTGTCAAAGCAAGTCACATGACCAGACATAGCAATGATGGGGAGTGGGTGACACTCATTCTCCTGGAGGCTTTTAGAGTGGTATAGTGAGGGGCACAGATGTGTGACTCATTCCAGGGAGGATGGCAAGGGTTGGGATCAGTCGTCCCATTTACACAGTGGGCTGAGCAGAACCACTTGCCTCACCAGAGGGGAAGTTTTGTAGGGATCCTTCTTCATGCCTCCTTGACTTGGAGGAGTATACTATGGTGATTTTCTTCCTCCCACCTCTGCTGTTTTAAAAAATATTGAAAATAAGCTGGGCATGGTGGCCTACACCATAATCCCAGCCACTTGGGAGGCTGAGGCAGGAGGATCTGCAAATTCAAAGCCAGCCTTCGCAACTTAGCAAGGCCCTAAGTGACTTAGTGAGACCCTGTCTCAAAATAAAAATAAAAAGGGCTGATGATGTGGTTCAGTAGTTAACACCCCTGGATTCAATCCCTGGTACCAAAACCAAAACAAAACAATACCCACACCCCCAAAAGAAAAACCCAAACAAACAGAAGGACAGAGACTAATATAACAAATTCTGAAATATGTACTCACAATCCAAATTTAAGAGATCTTTCTTGAAGAATCAAAAAGAATCTCCTATATTTCTATCCTGTTCTTTTTTCTTCTTCCAATTTCTGGAGCATTAGCTTTTTGAGATTCTCAGATATCTGTAAATTCAGTAGTGTCTTTAAGAATTCCAGGTCCCATACACGAGAATTGTGCCACACTTACCTTGTATGGACACAGACCTGACTAATCACAGTTACTTCTATCACTTAGGAATTGCTTTTAGCTGTTTGTAATGGTGCCCTGGTAAAAGGTGGTTTTAACACACAAGGATCTATTCTTTTACAGAGAGAAATCTTCTGGTAAGCAACCAAAGGATGACTCAATACTTCTTCAGGATCCTCAGGAATCAAGTTTTTTCTATCTTTCTATTTCTATCCTTTGGTTCTCCCTAGGGTTCAAGATGTCTGCTGGAGCTCCTGTGATCATATCTGTTTATGTCTTTTTCCCCTTCATCACTCCACGTGTGTTCTTTCTGAAGTGAGGGACTTGGTTGGAAAGGACGATCTTCATGGACCAAGGAGTATCCTTTGCTCAAGTGCATTACTGTTGGAGTTATGATTGGGACCTAGGACTTCCCAGTTCTGACACCTATTCTGTCTTCTACATTATCGTTCTTAATTTTTTCTTTAGAATTACTATCCATGTCCTTTCTCACGAAACTCTAGTGCCTACTGGAGTAGGTAGGGTGAATATCCCTGCCCTGTTGAGAGATTTGGCCACGAGACTCATTTTGTCTTGTCTTGTTTTTCACAGTGATGTTTTTTATAATGTAGGGTTTCATGCATGCTAGGCAAGTGTCCAACCACTGAGCTATATACCTAGCCTGAGACTTGTTTAGATCAATGAAATGAGAGTGGCTATGACCAAAGCAGTCTTTGGCAAAGTTAAAGAGCTTGGTTTTGCTGCTTGCACTTTCTTCAGTCTTCCAGCAACATTTCCCAGTTAGTTGCTGGTTCAAAAATGAAGAGACACATGGAGCAGACCTGACCCTAGACCTCAACCTGGAGTTGAACTCAGTTGATCTCAGGAAAGTCTATCAGGGATGTGACGATCTGCAGACTTTGAGTAAGAAAAGCACACTTTTTGTGAAGCCTTGAGTTTGGAGGATTATTTGTTACAGAGCATTATGATAGAAGAATACTGACCAATGCATTCACCAGGCTGCTAAACTCAGGAGAAAGGGTTAAGGATATGGTTTTATACTCTTTCTGTTGAAAGTAACAAGTATGAAAAAGGAATGTATTGGCTAGCATTTATGAACATCCCAGGATGGATCTGGTTTCTTGTACAGTTGGATTCAGAACCCAGATGATTTTGTGAAACTTTGTGTTTCTTTCCATCCATCAATTTTCCCCATTTTTCTTTGAATATTGGCATAATTTTTTTTTTTTTTCTGCTATGGCAGACAGCTTCACCTACGTAGCTTGAAAAAATGGCACAAACAGTTCTGGCTTACAGCATCCTTACAAGTGGAGGGTCCAGAGGATGGGGGGACTTTTTATCTAGGCCTGGTGAGTCAAGGTGCTTCATGCCTCTATCATGCAACTGGTACAGAGATGGTCAGGTAACCTGAGCCACCAGTCTTCTCTGGGACTTTCATGCCAAGACCCTCAGGAAAATACTCTCTCTTAATACCCTAGGGTTCTGATACAAGGAATTAGGATGGCGGGGTGGAGGGGAGGGATTACCTCTCAAGAAAGGGATGCTGGTCCAAGAAAACATAAGCATAAAAGACCTATAGTCTCCAATTAAAAAGTCTGAGCTTCGTCAGCAAGAATGTCTCAATTCTCAAAACCCTAAAAGACATTGATTCATTCTTTAGTCATTCAAAACTCTTGTTGATTACTAATCACTATCATGTATTGATGCTCCTGTTGTATATTAGGCACTTTAATATCCTCCTTCAATCCTTCAACTTAGGAATTATCCCTGTTTTATAGACAGAGAAAATAAAGACTTGTTCTAGACACACAAAGAGCAGAAGAGGTTCTGCTGCAGTTTAAACTCAAGTCTGCCTGCAATGCCCACCCCAAATACTGCCTGATAAACTGTTATGGCCACATCCTTTAGGGGTACCTTGGGCAAAACCATGCTAAATGCCGGCATAATCAGCCCCTGCAATCCCCTCCCACTTTGCATTCCCATTTTCTTATGGCAAATCTCCTACTGAATGCTGATGGTTGTGCTGGTGAGTGACTTCCGAGTGTGGCCACACTGGTGGGCAATCTTAGCTCTAGCTCCTTCATTCTTTTTTTTTTTTTTTTTAAACTGGGGACTAAACCCAGGGGCATTTTACCACTGAACTACATCTCCAGCCCTTTTTTATTTTTTATTTTGAGACATATCTCACTAAGTTGCTGAGGCGGGGGTCTTGCTAAATTGAGGCTGGCCTTGAACTTGAGATCTTCCTGCCTTAGCCTTCTAAGTTGCTGGGAATAGAGGCATGCACTACCATGCCCAACTTCTTTCAGAAAAGCTGTAAACTGGGCTTGATAGTGCATGCCTGTAATCTTAGCTACTTGGGAGGTTGAGGCAGATTGATTGCAAGTTTGAAATTATCCTGGGCAACTTAGTGAGGCCCTGTCTCAAAATAAAACTTAGAAAGGGCCGGGGATAGAGTTTAGTGGTAGAACATTTGCCTAACATGTGCAAAACCCTGGGTTCAATTCCCAGTACTACTCCCTACAAAAAACAAAAAACAAAAATACAACAAACAAACAAAAAACAAACAAACAAACGAATGAACAAAAAAAAAAAAAAAAACAAAAAACAATGAAAACAAAGAGAAGCTACAAAGTGCTTCCTTCAAAAGTGCTTTGAGACTTGGGTACAATCGCCAGTTCCAACGGTGGTGGGGGGATGTGCTGTGCGAGATGGAGGAAGAGAGGGAAATGAACGTACTGGGGAAAGAGATTGATCAAATTATGCTACATGCAATATGAATATGGCAAAACGAATAATGAATCTCACTATTATGTAAAATTATAATGCACCATTAAAAAGTGCTTTGAGAAATCGGTTACATTCATGTAACTTTTACTATAATAAACTGTTACAATTGTTCTATTTTATTGTTACTCTCTTCTGTGCCTAATTTATCTATTAGTGTATCACAGGTATGCGTGCATAGGAAAAGCACAGTATCTGTAGGGTTTGGCACTATCCCTGGTTTCGGACATGGGGGTCCTAGAACATATCCACCATGGTTTGGGGGGGCCACTATAAGTAATTCATATTTATAAGCAGAGGGGTTAGGACTTGAATGTGTATTTGTGGGGTGGGGAACACAACTAAACCCACCACAGCAGGGTATCTGGGGGACCTCATGATGACCCCATTAGGCTACTCCACATCTCCACACCCCCCTCTTTAGTACAGAGTCCTGTGCTATCTTTGATACTCAGTGATTTCCCTGGAAAGACTATGGTGCTATCTTTATTAGCTACAGAAAAAGGAAAGTATTTTCAGTTTAGACTTGTGCTCATCTCTTACTTAGCAAGGCTACTTTTGAAAATCACAGGCTGGAGTTGTGGCTTAGTGGTAGAGCGCTTGCCTGGCATGTGTGAGGCACTGGGTTCAAACCTTAGCACCATATAATAAAGGTATTGTGTCCATCTACAACTAAATATTTTAAAAAATTCACAAAACATAAGAAAAAGCTGTAGACTGATTCCTGGTCTTCCAAGCTGTACCAAGGAAAGGGATGTTGCCCAGCAGAGGAGTCTCTGCTTGGAGCCATCACTCCCAGGGCAGTGATGTCACACTGTGGTTTGTGGTTGACAGCTCTTTCAGGGAAGGGGTGCATCACACCCTGGGGTCCAGCAGCACTTCCCTTATCTTTCAGTTTCTTTTTAGCTACCCCACATCCTCTCTAAGGAGAAGTAGAGAGGGATCGAAGAAATAGGTAAGGGAAGAAACACTGAGGCCTTCTCTTCCATGGTGCTGCCAAGGGGGCAGGAGGATCTTGTCCCAACCTAGACCCTAAAGGTACGACTCTGAAAGCCTGCCCCCGCTGGTGGCCTCTCTTGGTTCATCCTCTACCCCAAGTACCTATAATTTAATTTTAAGCACCTTTAATCATATGGCTGTTTATACCACCCCCTCACAACTTCCCAGCCTTTCTATGGTCAAGCCAGTTACCCCAGGGGCCTTCTCTTTTGCTCTCTGGCTTTCCTGGGACACATAACCTTCTGCTCAGTCCCATTTTATTGATGAAGAAACTGAGACTTACAGAGCAGACATAGCTTGCCCTGTGTCTATTTAACTTGGGCAGTGGCTGAGCCAAAGTTCTCTAACTTATAATCCAGTGACTCTTCCATGTTCCTTTGAGATAACTGGTTCTGGATCTTGGAACTACTTTGGTGTGGGGAGGACATCCTTGGATGGCTGAGTCACCAATTCTGGGAGCACTGTCAAGGCAAGGCCCAGCACTGTGAGGCACTAGGCCAGGACTCCTCCAGATGGTGGGGAGGGAAGTATGGAGGTGAGTATGTGGGCTAGGACGACCTCCAGTTCCTGCCCAGTAGGCATTGTGCTAAGTACTTTTCCTGCTTTGCCAGCCCTGTGAGGTACAGATTGCACCCATTTTCCAGATGAGGGAAATGAGATCCAAGAAAATGAGAGATCCAGTACTTGAGAATGAAGTAGAATTCATAAGTAAGTCTGTCAAAAAAGTCATAATTGAGGTAAGACATGCTATGGAGGTGCTGTGGGCTCCTCTCAGTGAAGATGAAAATGGCTGACCCCCCAACTGCAATCTCATTAACTCCCCCATGGCACTCTGGGGATCACCCCTGTGGTCGCCACAGAAGCAGAACAGCCCCTGAGGCTGGAGCTGACGCGCTCCCAGAACACCATGCCAACTTTACTTTCTGAGAAACCAGTACAACCTGAGGTTCTTCAAAAGTACAGCGCACCTGGGCCTCACTCCAGCTCGGAGACATGACCTGCTTTTGTGAGTCGCTCCTCAGGAATGGGTCCCATAGCTGAGGGCAGGATTTCACAAGAACATCTTACGCTACTCTTGTAATCAGACAGACGTGAAGCTGCAGAGCTGAGTGGGAGAGGGAACGTGAAGGGGACTTGCAAGGCATTCCCATCCAGAGTCCTGGGTGTGGACCTCAGACTTAGTCTTCTCATTTGAATAATGGGCATGGCAATCCTCAAGTACACTAGTCTCCCTTATCTGTGGTTTTGTTTTCTGTGGCTTCGATTGTCACAGGGCTACAACCAAGGGCCAGAAATATTGAACAGAAAATTCAGAAATAAACAAGTCATAAGTTTTAAATAACTTACAACTTAGAGTATATTATCATAATTATTCTATTTTTATCAGTTAATATCTTACTGTGCCTAATTTATAAGTTCAACTTTATCATAGATATATATGTTATAGTTTGGATATGAGCTGTTCTCCCCAAAGCTCCTGTGTTAATGTAGGAATGTTCAAAGGTGAAATAATTGGATTATGAGAACAATTAACCTCATCAGTGGATTAATCCACTTGATGGATGAATAATTTGAATGAACGGCTGGATGGTAACTGTAGGTAAGTAGGACCTAGCAGGAGGAAGTAGGTCAGTGGGGTGTGGCCTGAACTATGTCTATGACCCCTTCCTCTCTCTCTCTGCTTCCTGGCTGCCATGAGCTGAGCAGTTTTCCTCCGCCATGCTCTTCCATGATGATATTCTGCCTCATCTTGGGCCCAGAACAATATGGAGTCAGTCAACCATGGACTAAGACCTCTGAAACCATGAACCCAAATGCTTTTCCTCCTCTAAGTTGTTCTTGTCAGGCATTTTGGTCACAGTGACACAAAGCTGACTACACAGTATATCAAAGATAAAACAATTTATATAGAGTTTGGTACTATGTGGTTTCAGGCATCCATGCAACATCTTGGAATATATTACCAAAAATAATGAATGATTACTATATGAGGTATAATTCCCATTATCAGAAGACTGAGTGCTTAAATGCAAGAACTGAAGTGAAGAACTGGAGTCAGAGCCTGGTCCTAGCAGGTCCTCAGTATATCATGGCCACTACCAGACTCCACAGTGGCTGTGGCCCTGACAGGTTTCAGATCCAAGGCTTTTCATTTTTTCATCCCAAAAAAGAGGAGCAACAAATAGTCAAAATAAGGTCTCAGCACAGTGTACCTGGACAGCCAGACTGAGGATTTCCTTAGACCCTTCTTTGATTCTGGCCAGTGGTGAGGTCGAGATTTTGTGCCTGGGATTCAGTCTGCCAGTTCAGCTGCCTTGCACAAGCCATAAAGAGATCAGAAACCTAGGCAGGCGTTTCTGAATCCCAACAATTGTTACCAGTGGAGAGATGCCTGCTCATGGACTAAGTCCTCAATGCATGTAGATATTGCAAAGGTTTCCAGGGACCAGAAATGGTTTGAAATCTGGTGGGGACAAGATTCCTGATCAAGTGCCAACTTGGGTACATACTCCATGCCAGGAGCTTCTCATACTACCTCACTGAACCCTCACCACCCTCTGGACAGGTGTGCTTGGACTGAGCCTGGAGCCAGATCTGGCTAGACAGGAACAACAGCTTGACTCCATTTAAGGCTATTTCTCTTTTAACTTGTTGATTTTTTTGGCCTGGGGAGAGGACCTGGAGCCTTGTGCATGCTGAGCACATTTCCCTCTGGTGAGATATCCCCTCAGTTTACTTTACTTATTTATTTTTTGAGATGAGGTTTTATTATCTTCTGTTGCCTGGTCTGGTCTTGAACTTGGTCTCAAGTGATCCTCCCTCCTTAGCCCACCAAGCAGTTGGAACAGAAGATGTGCACCACTGCACTGGGCTCTTTTGATTTTACTCTTGAAACAAAAACTGAGCAAAGGAAATGATCCAACATGGCCACATACTTGGTAGCTGTGGCTCCCCATTGCTGCCCTTGGAGTTCATGGACGTGCCTGAGCTTGGTGGTGTTGGCAGTCTCACTGGAGTGTGGAGGCAGGTGCGGGAAGAGCAGGGCAGTGGGCTACCTGTCAAACACTCACTCAGCCACATCCATACCCAGGAAGACTAACTTCCTCGCAAATGACACTGCCATTCTGGAAGTTTACTCCCTTGGATGCATGGGTGGGTTTTGGACCTTGGCCCATTTGCTTTCTTGGAGCAACTTCCCATCTACACCTGAGTGGCCGGGCCGGACCTGGGGGCATCACTATTCTCCACAGCTATTGATTTACTCGGATTACCTTTTATCATAACTGCTCCCGGGCACTCCTCATTGCCTAGGATCTAAGTCCATCCTTGCAAGCCCCTCCACTTTTGAGTGCTATTTTACAGAGGGTGTGCCATACCCAGCCACACTAAGCAGTTGTTCCCTGTGTTCCTGCCTCTCTGGAGGTTCAGGCTGGGAACCAGAGTGATCTGCATTTGAAAGCTGGTTCTCAGTTCTTTTGTCACTAGTGGGACCATGGGCAAGTGATTCTCAGGCCCACGGTTCTTCTGGGGATGAGGCTGAACTACTGTCTAAGACCAGGGCATGGGCTATGGAGGGAAGAAGTCTGAGGACCATCCAGCCTCAGACAGCATCTCCTGAATTCCTTTCAACCTCAGCATCCTCACCTGCAAAATGAGAAAACCATGACTCATGTGAGACTGCAGAAGTGGCAGAAGGGAAGCATCTGGCAACTTTGATCTTGTCCACTTTTTCTTCCTCCTTCCTTCCCAACAACCAAAGTCCTCCAAACCCCAGTCTTTCTTCTCCGTAGCCTCCTGGAGTCCTGCTCCTGCTTCTCCCTACTAAGGAATTCCTTGGCTCACTGACCAATCTCACTCCCACTCTTGCTGGTGGCCAAGCTTCTGTAGGAACTAAACCTGGGGAAACCTTATGCCAGATGTGTACTCTCTTCCTGATGGGGGCTCCAACTCTTGCTCATTTGTTTGGATCCGTGGACTGGTTGGACCTTGGACCAAACTCCAAAACTTGTCAACACCACTTCCTTCCAAACCTGAGGCCAGTCATGTCCCTGACAGATGGCTGGAAGTATCTGTACACTGAAGTCTCAGCTAGCCTGCCCGATCTTCCTCAGTGTAGAAGAAGCCACTTCTCAGCCAAGGCTGAGTCCACGAGGGACCCAGGAACAAGTGAGATCACCTGACTCACATTCCAGCAGGATACAGAGGAAGGCAAGGTCAAAGAGCTTCCAGAGAACATCTTTAGAAAAAGGAGGTGAGGATGAGAGATGGGAACACAGTGAATCAGCTCAAGAATCCAGATAACTAAAGACTTCAAGTAACAAACATACTTTTAATAATCTCAGATAAAAACTATTCAGGGAGGGTCAGTCATCAATTCTGCCCCTAATCTGTTAAGAGTCACATTCTGGAAAGCCTTGATAAACTGGGTTAACTGATTATTTTCACTCTTTGCATCATCCAAGGTATTAGAAAAAACAAGGCATTACATCATTTTAGGTTCAGTGTGTGGCTGGCAACTGAATCCAGTCTTTTACATCCCATATTTTTTCTTTAGCTCTTCTACTTTGTCCACGTAAGCTTTCATGGCACTTTCCTTGGAAGTCCCTGGAAGGAATCAACAGGATTATTTGTCAGGGAGGTAGCGTGGTAGAAAAGCAGCAGGCTTTAAGGCCCTTGTCAGCTCTGATTGAATTTTCCAGGGCCGAGTTTCTCTCCTGTATGGTGGGGGTTTACCTACACCTCAGAGACCTGCTGAGAATTAGATTTAACAGCACCTGAGAATTGTGACCCTGAGTTATGCTCTATAAAACACTGAACTCATGGTGCATGGAGAGGCTGATCCAATGCCTGTCCCCCATGTGTCTCCCACGACAGGGTGGCCTTGGCCTTCCAAGTCAGGCAGGCAACTGTTACCACGGCGACTTTACTTGTCCAGTTGATTTCATGCTTGGCTTTATTCAATGAAGTATTTCTGTGTTGGGCTCTTATCTCCCAGAGCTGCTAAGCTGGCAGTGAAAAAGCAAAGCCAGCCACACTCTTCTCACCAGAAAGAAGCTATAAGAGGTTCGAGACTCTGAGCAAAAGCAGCTGATTCTTGAAGGGGAATGAGGCAAATCTTTTTTTCTCCCTGCTGTTGCATAAAGACACTGAATATATCTTCTGAGACAGTCACACCCAGTTCCCTGGATTCTCTGGTAAAAAGAGAAGCCCTCTAGGACTTGGGACTTATTCTGAAGTGCTTGATGAAAATGAATGGTTTCAGGCATTCCCCCTGCTTATAAATCCTAGGAGTATATTTATTGCATTGTGGCCTTTTCTGAATTCATGGACTTCTCATTTGCAGGAAGACAGAAGGCTTATTCAGCAACTAGCTAGTGTGGACACAAAAGCTGCTAGGAGCTTTGATGCCAATTCTGGGTCTTGCTGCCATGGAGGCACGTGATTCAATAGGAACTTGGATACTTGTCGGCTGTTGGGGCTCAGCAAATAATAGCTCCATTCACTGAGCCTACCAGTGGCTGGCCAGGCATTACCTCATCCCCTTTTTTCATGTGCCCTCCTGGCTGGAAGGGAACTGGGGAGGGCCATTCCAGCTAAGGGGTCACTGCCCGGCCTTACTGGAGAGAAGGAGGTGTGGACAGGAATCCACCCTTATTTTGAACACATCCAAAGCCCATGCCAAGGACTTTACCTCCCAGCCTGCTTCTTAGTGGCCTAGACCCCTAGCCCTTCCTCTCCAGATGATACCCTTGTGCAGAGATGGCTCTTTTAGAAAAGACATGGAGAGTATTAGGAGAGAAAGTAGGTGGCCTACTTTTCCCACTCTGGCACGGGTCAGGCTGATTTCCAGTGTGTGCCTTCTGTACTTTGTTTCCTTCTTGACCCCGTGTACTCCATAATGAAGAGTCTTTCATTACCGGGCTTTACAAGGAGGGAAACTGATTTGAATAGTTACCTTTCAGCTGATTCCAGGCATCCCACTTGGCCTTGCCTTTGAAGTCCAACATCCCAGGCCGTTCTTAAACATGCGAAGGAAACACATTATTAGAGTTCTCAAGTTCTAACACAGAATTTATCAGCTTTCTTTCTGTGAAAGTCATCTTTTATTACACGGATTCCTTCTAGGCTCTCCCATGGAGTTTAATGGGTCTTGCACAGTGGGTTCTTCCATAAGAGGCCCAGGTGTATAGAAACCCAAACTTAAAAATCTAAAGAAAATAGGAGGAAAACTGTTCTCATTACAGGACAGTTTCTGAATTGCAAGTTACCTTCAAAATTTATCCTTAAAAAAAAACACTTAAAAAAAATTAAAGATCCATTCACATGGCTCAGAATTAAAAAGCTACAAAGGTTAACACTATCAAAGTTCCTCCTACCTCTGCTCTCAGTCACCCAATTTCTCTCCCTATGCATCGTTGTTATCAGTCTCCTGGGTGTTCTTGTATGTGAACTGTCTGTTCATTTCCTGGTCCCATTGTTCTAACAAGTTGTTAGACTATTTCCAGATGGGTAATCATCTGTAGTTGAGAAACACTCCCTGCTGCCCTGCTGACCTATTTCACTGCCAAGGGGAATAACTGCAGTATCCATAACCTGGAGAACTGTATTGAAGAAAATATCAGGTGCTCCTGAGTGCTTTCAAGGAAGCATTCCGCAGGGGTCCTGAGAAAGTCTCTACCCACAAAGTAGTAATCACCAGAACCCCAGAGCTGCACTCTTTGCCAGTCCTTTATACCTCTGTGGAAATGTACATTAGCAACACCCAACTCAGGAGTCATTTGCCACTTATGGCAACTAAGTTTCCCTGAAACATACCTCATGTGGCTAGCAACTGAACTTTAGACATTATTTAACAATTTTCAGTTCTAATGTAAATAGTTATGTGGCTAGCGGCTACTGTATGAAAAGTACAGCTCTAGAGAAAGCTAATATCTTCAATCAGGCAGTGATAGATGTCAACATACCCACCTTTATATGAGAGCAGGTCCCTTTAGCTCTAACAGAGGCCATGCTCTGTGAAAACACTGTGTGGCAGAAAAGTATCTCAGTTCTCTGGCCACACCCACTTCATCTCTCCTTTCCCTCTCTGGGAGGATACAGTTGATACACCCACTGTAAAACTCAAGTTTGCCACAAGACCTTCCTTAACGAAGCCCTTGATGTGAACCACAGCTTTTGATTTGGCATTGCCCAAGATTCTTCATTCTGGGCATTGCAGCAGCTGGCCAGCTGCCAGCACACCTGCTCCACGCTGCACCCTAGTTCCAATGGAACTGGGGCCATGGTAGCCCTCCTCCTGAACAGTCTGAAGGTCACTTCCTTTGATGCTGACAGGACCACTGACTTTTGAGTCCCTGCATGAAATGCATTTGTGCTGTTGCCTCAGTATCCAACTGTATTTCAGGAACTTGGGGACTGATTAAAAACTGCCCAAGGCAGGAAAGATAATATTGTAGATGAGAGTAGTTACAAAACATAGCTTCAAAATCTGTGCCAAGATTTTTGGATAGGGAACAAAGTCATCAGGAAGGTACAGACTGGTTAGCAGAAACACTTCTGACTATCCCAAGACACCAGGTGCTTCTTGGTTCCTCCATCAGGCTTGGTGGAAGGACTGTCTACCCGGGGTGGAAGCAACATGCTCAACAAAGCTACTTCTCAGATGAGAGCCTGGGCAGATCTCTTCTCCTGGTTTTTTGCTTCCTCCCCAGTAGATGGAAACTGCAGGTGATAATCAGAAAAGTTCTTCTAAAACCAGGATTGGAATTCTGCTACCTGAGACACTGAGGATCCAGGAAGATGGTCTTTGGGGAAATGGCCTAGCTTAAACCTCAAGAATTGTGACCATCTGCACCTGAAGAGTAGGGCCTCTGGCAGTTTGAAAGTGAAGTTCCCACAGACTTCCAATTAAGGACGCCCAGTCACTGGCAAGCCCCTGCTATGATGAGCAGTTCAGCATACCTGTATTTATGTCGCCCACAGTTGCTTGTTTGTAGTGGCTATAGATGAACAGCATCTCATCATCTGCTGGCTGGGTCTTGAGATGCTTAACCTCCTCAGCAGCTTTGTCAAACTCGGCCTAAGTGGGAGGGAGGGGAGAGGAATGAGGGTGGCTTCCAAGTGGGAGAGAGCAGAAGTCCTGCGTGATGCGTGATGGAGCCCAGGGACCAGATGAGAGGATGGAAAGGTGGCACTTCTGGTGCCATGCAGGTCAGGAAAAGCAGCCCCCCTCAAGAGTGTCTTCCATCCCCAAAACAGGTTCAGTAAAATAAAAAGGGGAAGTATATCAGTTTGCTCATTCAATCTACAACTACTATCTGGTGCTCCCACTACAGAAACATCAGGCTTTGAAAATACAGTGGTCAGGGAAGCAAGCCAAGACTTGGCCTGCAGTGGATGGACACTCTGCGGAACAGTAGCACCGCCACAACTGGGTCACACACCAGGGAATGGCTGGAGTCCCCCTGAAGCCCTAACCTAAGGACAGGGGTGGCACACCATGCTAGAAACATTTGATAAAGGGACAGGACACAAATACAGTATTCACGCAGGAGTCTGCTGGCCCCCTTCCCATGGGGCCTGGGAGTTCGGCGCTGACCTCTGTCCCAGTGCCCCGAGTGGGGAGAGGCAGGTGGGAGGAGCCAGAGGTCGCCCCACATAGCTCGGCGCCAGGCAAGGGTCTACACTGAAGGGCAGGGAAAGGCCTCTAGGTCACTTCCACCCGAGCAGCGACTCTCCTCTCCCCATACGCCAGTCACCTGGCTCCTACTTCTCTTTGCATTCCCACTTGGCCGTGACGTCGCTCCCCCACCGCCACGTCCCACCGGGTCCTTCCAGGTGTGGGGCTCAGTCTCCGCGCTCCTTCAGTCCACCCACCCCTCAATCGCCCCATCTTTCTTCAGAGGACCCTAGCCTCCCACCTCTATGCCTGCTGAACCACGAAGTCCACCCCATGGACAACTTTCCAGCAGCTGCGGCGTCGGTAGCAATTTTAGAAATCCCCCAAAGGAAAGTTCCGCTCACAAGGCTCTGTGCAAAGAATTAGGGCTGGGCATGGGTCCAGGAGCAAGAGCAGGGCATCCGTGGGAAGGACTCCGCGAGCCGGACGATCCCAACACTGGCCTCCCGCCCCGCTCCACCTTCGCAGTTTGGCAGGGCTCGCGCTGTACCTGAGACATGCTGGCGGGATCACCAGGATTCCTTGGAATGGAGAAGGCGCGAGCAGGAAACCACAGCTAAGAGCTGACTGGCCGCGCCTTTAAATGCACAGCCTCGGGAGTCCCAGTCCCGCTCGGGCGAGCATCAACAGCCAATCAGAAATCGGTTCTATTTCGGGGGCGTGTCTAGGTCCGTCCCCGGCTCCAGCCCCGCCCAAGCCCACGAAAAGCAGAGAGCGCACGCGCAGGGCGGAGCCGCAGGGGACGTCGGGAGCAGGTGGGGAACGCCTAAGCGTGGGGTGCTTGTGAGGGTTGTAGGTCCGGAGCTGGTTGGGGGCTGCACACGGGTCGAACGGGAGGAGGCTGAGGCCAGCGGGCAGAGGCTTTAACGTTTTTTAAATCTCGTGCCCGGCGCGAGGAGGCCGGAAGTTGCATCTCCCAACAAGTAACTTCTCAGGCCTGGGAATTGCAAGTGGAACCCGCTGCTCCCAGGCTGACCCTCCGGAAAGGGTCCCTGGTGAACTGCGTGGTGGTGGCAAGCTGGACTTGTCCCCAGAAAGGCCAAACTCAGGACTCTTCCTCTGAACTTTGGCACGTTCTTTGACCTCGTAGTTTGCAGTCCTTATTTTAAACGCATGTTTGTGGTGCCATGCTCTATCTGGTACTTTAAAGGCAGGTACAGTGGCTTGTCTTAATGCACTTGGACAGGAACAGGTGCTTAGCAAACCTTTGTGAAGTGAATGACACTTCATTCCCAAATGTTTATCGAATTTTTGTCAGCTAAGTTGCACCGTTCTAGACCTGGTGGATACATCACTGGACAAAACTGATGTATCCCTTTAATCATGAAACCTATAGTGGGATAATAATGCAATAAGTTGTGAGTTTTAAGCGACATAGAGTTGGAAGTTTTAAATTGGGAGGTGTAGAGAAATTGACATTTGAGCAAGTCCTACAAGGAGGGGAGGGAACGTTCTGGCAGAGAACAAGTGCAAAACAAGAAGTGGGCAGGATATAAGGGGGGGAGTAGAAAGGCATGAGGCTGGGGAGGTGGCAGACTAGCTAGATGATGCAGAGGTTGGCCATTCTAGATTGGACCTTCATCCTGATGGAGATGAGAAGTAATCAGAGGGTTTTGAGCAGAGATGATGAGAAAGGGGGACATGTCTTTGCAAGGTGGGTGCAGAGAGGAGAGGCACAGGTGAATAGAAGAGTTTGAGGGTTGGTGCTTTGGAGGCCAAAGGAAGAATTTTCGGACAGTGGTTACAAGAGAGTTGATGAAGGCAGGGAAATGATGGAAAGTGCTTTGGAGATCATTGACAAAGAGAGATCATTCCGAGAATAGGATTAGGATTCTCTGCCAAAGGCAGGACAGAGCCACCAGAGGCATCACCTGGGTGGTGGTTCAGTCTGAGGAACCTGATCAGATACCAGGGGTGAAGGTGGTGTCTCCCCACTCCTTCTAGTATTGCATGTAAGAAAAAAATGACTTGGCATGGTGGCCCATGCCTATCATCCCAGTAATTTGGAAGGCTGAGGCAGGATAGGAGGATTGCCAGTTTGAGGCCATCCTCAGCAACTTAGTTGGTGAGACCCCATACAACTTAGTGAGACCCTGTCTCAAAATAAAAAGGGCTGGGATGTGGGCTGGTGATTAAGTGCCCCTGGGTTCAATTCCCAGTACAAAAAAAAAGATCATTTCTCAGCAATTTCTGATTTGTGTCAAGAGGGCAGGATATAGATCTCACAGATCTCCACTTTTTCTAATCCCCTCTCCCACCATTTATAGGTCTAGGTGTTCAGAAAGGAAGGCCAGATATAAACTTTTAGATGTCGCTTCATAACTTAATGGGAAGAAGTGGAACTTTAATTGTAGGGAATAATTCTAGAATTGTTAGTCTATGAATAATTTTGTTTGAGAAAACATATCTAAATTAACATGAATCTTGGGGTTGAATTTGGGAAATTTACATTCCAGGTGTAAGAAATGCAGGCTTCCACAGTGATTCTTCACCTCAAAACTGTTTTTCTTTTTTGAGGCCCAGATGAATACCTGTGGCATATTGAAAATATTAGATAATCTTGGATGATATTATTTTTCTTATCATTTCTCAAAGATCAGTGGTGTGATTGATTTTTGACTGGAGTCAAATGTAGAAAACAGGCTAGTGGGATTATTGACATAAACTTTGCCATCTCTAGTTCAAGTAGGGTCGATTTATTAGTTGCTTGTTTGGAATCTGCTTCACCCTTCTACAAGGATTTTGTCTACATGATGGTTTTGTGCCCCCTGATGAGTCTACAAAAGTTATTTAAAGTAAATGAAGTATGAAATGAGTGAGGTTTATGGATACCAGGAAGGAGGATACTAAGTGGCCTTGACTAGGAAAAGGAAGAGTGCTTTTGCTTGTTGGAGCATACACCCTAGGCCAAACTTCAAAGTAGCTGGAGGTGTTCTTTTTAGCATACTGTCTGCTTCCTTTCCTTACTTCTCAGTGACTGTTTTTCTTACCTCTGTCTAGGGAAATTCCGATGTAAGCCCTTTACTGGATCCTTATACTCTAGGAAATAGGAATGCATTCAAACTGCCACCTGGGATTTCATCTTTTTTGGGGGGGGTGGTAAACAAGGTGTTTATCACACTTTTAGCAACAGAAGCAACAAGAGCAACAATTGAACTGTGCTGTTTACAAAATTCATTCTTGCATTTTATTCCACTTATGAGGCACAAGAAGTCTGATGGCTTCTGTGTTCAATTCATAAATGGTAAAAAAAACAAGCTAGATGGATCAACTAAGTTACCTAAAATAAGACATGCATCCTGTGTCCTAGGGGTTCAGATACTTTTTTTGGATATCTAACAGTCCTGGCAGTAGGTGTAGGGCTGAGCCCTGTTTCTTCCTCCCTTATGTACACATGGGATTTCATTTTTAAATATAAATTTTAGGGTATATTTGGGGTCAATAGATGGTGTGAGTTTTTTATTCTGTATTTCTTTAGGATTGGAAAGGATCACTACTCTTCATATTCCTGAGAAGGTGCAAGATCTGTCAGGCACAGTGGCACACGCCTATAATCCCAGCTACCCAGGAGGCTGAGGTGGGAGGATTGCAAGTGTGAGGCCAGTCTCAGCAACTTAACGAGAGCCTGTCTCAAAAATTATAAAGGACTGAGAATGTAACTCATTGGTACTGATTCAGTCTCTAGTATGGGATGGGTAGGGAGGAGTACAAGATCCTCAGTTCTGTTTATGTCTCTACGAGCAACTATCACATCTTGTAATTATTTTATTTACAGTTACTTTAATTTTCTACTTTTAAGTTTTCTCCCCTACATAAACTAAGGGAGGATGGGATCACTGTGTATTGGCCATTGCCTTATCTTCAAGTGCCTGGCACTTAGGTACTCAACAAACGATTGTTGGATGAATGAAGTACTTTTCTCTCTCTGATGATTTGTCCCTTCTGATTAGCTGTGAACTTGGAAATCAACTACATTTGTTAGAAATGAACGTGAAACTCTGGGCTTGAGTAAAGCAGATGAACTCTGGTGCAAGATCCACATAATCTCTTTGTAGCACTCCCAGTTTTGGAAGCAAGTGCCTTGAGGTTAAAGGAAGTTAGGAAACCTGCCCAGCCAACTTGTCAGCCAAATGGACCTAGCCAGTTATCAGGGAGTCCATTGTCATTATTGTACCTTGCTGTTACATCCATGGGATACCATTTTGATCACCCACAGGCTTCACTTGCTGACTTTCAGCTTGATAGGTAAGATATGTTAACAGGTATAAGTGGTTCTTGCCCCATGGTGAACAGTAGTTTAATATTAGTTTTCTTGGTATAAACTAAACCTTTAATTTCTAAAAGTATTCTGATTATTAAGAAGCGAACTACAGTTACAAGAGAGCTTTACTGGAAGGAAATGCATTCACAAATGATGAATTATGTTCATTCTGTATTTGTTTTCCTTTTCTTGGAAGTGACTCCTGTGGCAGGGCTTCAGCAAAACTGGGAGGAGGCTTTGGGAAATGCTTCTGGGACCACAGAGGGGAGAGATAGGTGGGGCAGAGGGTTGTGTGAAGGCTGAGGGGAGTCAGGGCTGAGAGTGGTGGGGCAAGAAGGCTGCTTGGCTTTCCTCATATCTAGTGGGAGGAGGCTGGGCAGGGCCCTCTGTCGTTCATATTCTCGTCTTTAGAGGAATTGCAGCAAGGGGCCTGGGATGAGGGTGAATGTGGGTGTGTGGGTGTGGCATGACCTTGTGTATTATTTTTCCCTTTCCCTCCTAACCAGGCAACATGGGCGGAGTGGTAGGATTGAGGAGAGAAGAAGAGATGGCTTGAGGGTGGGAGATTCTGGTAGGGAAGTATCCTAGGCTGACTGGGGGTCAGAAAGGACAGAAGGCTTCCTTTAGAATTGCTTATCCATAGATTGGTCATCCCCTGGTCAGGTCCTGCCTGTATGCTGTAGAAATAGTTATGATTATAGGGCAAAAATAATGTAGTATGATGTAAAGTATTTTGAGTTTAATATATAGTTCTTGTTCAACCTCACTAGTAGCACATATTCTACAATATTTTCTGCATCTTTGCCTGTTTCCTAGTTGCACATGACAAGCACTTGGTAAATGCTTCCAAGCTAAGCTATTAGGGATGAATTTCTCTATCTCTCTCTCTCTGCCTCACACATGTTAAGGCAAGTGCTCTACCCCTAAGTTAACATATCCCTTTTAAATTTTATTTTGAGACAGGATCTCTCCGAGTTGCCCCCAGGCTGGCCTTGAACTTGGAATCCTCCTGCTTCAGCCTCCCAAGTAGCTGGGATTGCAGGGGTCCACCACTACACTCAGCGAGATGAATTTTCTTAGCTCTTTTATTGCTTGCCAACAAGGGAATTAGAAATATTAAATTTGGTGGCAAATGCTTTGCAATACCATTATAAGGAAACTATTTTGAAATGCCATTTTAATTAAACCTAGTTTTTGAGATAACTAGATTCAAATGTAGTTATAAGAAATAATACTGAGAGATCCCTTGTACCCATCACCCTAGTTCCTCCCAATGGTAATTGCTATGGTTTGAATATGATAATGTCCCCCAAAGGTCCATATGTAAGAACTTGGTCCCCAGGGTGGCATATTGGGAATTTGGTCCTAATTGCAGGTCCTTAGGTCATTGGGGGTGTGTCCCTGAAGAGGATTGTGAGATCCCACATGCTTTTCCTTTTCCTGTCTCATGATGTGACCACTAGCTCCAGCATGTCCTTCTGTCATGATGTATTGCACTTGACAGAGCACCAAACCAATGGGGCTGCCCTATTTTGTACTTGTATATCCAGATCCATGAGCCAAAATAAATCTCTTTACTTCATGAGTATGCTGTGTAAGGTATTTGTTATAATGATATGAATCTAATCCAGTAACATCTTGCAAAACCATATATAATGTCTAACAGACTGCACTGATATATTTCTGTAAGACAACAGAACCTTTCCATCAACAAGTATCCCTTGTATTGTCCTGTTAAAGCCGTGCCCACTTGCTTCCTGCCTCTCCTCCTTCCTTAGGCCTTATTTCAAGACTGTTATTTAAATGAAAGCATGCAGCGTGTAACCTTTTGGGGTTGGTTTTCACTCAGTAGTTCTCTGATATTCCTCTAGGAGTATGTCAGTAGTTTGATCCTTTTTGTTGCTGAGAGGTCACCTGGATGAACCAGTTTGTTTAACCATTCTCTCCTTTAGAAGGACATCTGGATTGTTTTTAGTCTTTGACTTTTGTGAATAAAGCTGCAGCTAATCATGCATACAGTATTTTATGTGAACGCACATTTTCCTTTTTGTGGAATAAATGTCCAGAGTGAAATTCTGGGCCATAGGTGGTGATTTCATGTACAGTTTTGTAAGAAACTACCATACTCTTCCAGAATGGTTATGCTATTTTAACATTCCCACCAGCAGTGAATCAGAGACTTAGTTTCGTCACATCCCTGCAAACATGGCGTCATTACTATTTTTTTTCTTAAGCCAAATTATCCAGCTTTATTAAAGATATTTGTCATAAACAATCATGTTATTTCAGGCAGGACACAGGCAGACAATTGTTAACAGTGTACAACAACTTTCAAACTCCCTTCTTGGATGGACTACCAAAATCAAAACCACTCAGCTATCCCACTCTTTGGCCTATACCCAAAGGACTTAAAATCAGCATACTACAGTGATGCAGCTACATCAACGTTTATAGCAGCTCAATTCACAATAGCTAGATTGTGGAACCATCTAGATGCCTCTCAATAGATGAATAGATAAAGAAACACACACACACACACACACACACACACACACACACACAATGGATTATTACTCAGCCATAGAGAAGAATAAAATTATGGCATTTTCAGGTAAATGGATGGAGTTGGAGAATATCATGCTAAAAGATGTTAAGACAGTCTCCAAAAAATAAAGGCCAAATGTTTTTTCTGATAAGTAGATGCTGATACATAATGAGGAGGTGGCGGGGGGAGGGAAGAATGGAGGAACTTTGTATTGTGCAGAGGGATATGAGGGGAGGGGAGAGGGCAGGGAGTGGGAAAGATGGTGGAATGAGACAAACTTCATTACTGTATGTACCTATATGATTACATGAATGGTGTGACCACAAAGTGTACAGCCAGAGAAATGAAAAGTTGCACTCCATTTGTGTACAATGAGTCAAAATGCATTCTGCTGTCATGTATAACTAAATAGAACAAACAATAAAAATGAAATCTTCATTTAATGCTCTGAATAGGGACAGTTTAGATGAGGGTTGATATTTCACCTTTAGCTGTTGTTTAACAACTTCATGAACTGACCCTGACTTTCAGTAGATGAAATGAAAATGGCAGAATTATTAATCTGAAGATTCACAACCTAGAAAAGGAATTGCTGCTCTTTGGAGGGACAATATCTCAATGATGTCACTGGGAAGTCCAGATTGCCCAACACATTGGTAAGACCATTTGGTGCATGTTAGCTCCTAACAGGTCTATGGGTTCAGGAAAGATGCAGATGGCAGAGAGGGAGAGGAGGGCGTAAAGATGAATTTGAGTGTTTCCACACCACAAGGCATTTGTGCCAAGATGGCTATGTGTGCCAACATCAGGGAATTCCTCCTGGGAGCCTTGAGGAAGTCTCTCAAAACCAGAAGGGAAAGGTGTTTTCCTCCTCAGCAATCCAGGTTTGGAGATATTCTATCAGTGACATTGGCTCCTCCCCCACAAAACAAGTGTTCTGTGTGCTAGCAACATAGCTTAAAAAAATAAAAGTAAAAATCTGTACTTTTATAAAGCTTGATAAAAATAGTATTTCAAACTGTATAGTCACCAGAAGTACACAGTTATCAAAAATGCATACACTTCATCTGGCATCTCCAGCACCCTCAGCTTTCTGTGCCTGGTCTGTTTTAGTATCTCCATTTTTTGCAGGGTTATTTGCATCCTTGCCAGTGTCTGCTCTTCCCCTTTTCCCTTTGAGTACCTTCTCTCTCTTCTTTGCAGGGATCTTGGCTTGGGCTTCGACTTTGGAGGAGCAGGTTTAGCAGACAACCTTACAGATTTTTTCTGTGATTCATCCTTCACCTTGGCTTTATCTTCTTTAGCATCTCCTTCAACCTTTCTCTTGGGCATGGTGGCGACGGCAGTGGGACGCAGGCACTGGACATGGAGATGCAGTGGCATATGGTTTTGGTCAGTCCAGGGGTTATTCTCACCTCTTCTTCACACTGCTCCATGACTGTTTTTTATTTTCTGATGGGTGTGTGGTGATATCTCATTGTGGCTTTAATGTATATTGCCCTGATTGCTAATGATGTTGAATATCTTTGCATGTTGTGTTTGCCATTTATCTGTTTTCTCTTGGGAAATGTTTTCTCATGCCTTTTGCCCATCCTCTCATTTGATTTTTTTAAGTTGATTTTTTAGCATCCTTCATATATTCTTACCTATTCATAAAACTCGTCCTTTGTTGTATAGATAGTTTACAAATATTTTCTCTCAGTTTGTAGTTAATCTTTTTATCCTCTTAGCAGTTGTTTCACAGCGCCTACATCTTTAATTCTTTTTCTGGATTGTACTTTTGGTGTTGTCCAAGAGCTCTTTGCCTTGTCCTAGATCCTGAAGATTTTCCATTTTTTGATAAACATTCAGTAGTTTTGAATTTTATATTTTACATAATCTATCTTGAATTAATTTTTAGTATAAAGTATGAGATTTAGGTTACAAACCAGGCACAGTGGTATGTGCTGGTAATCCCAGCCACTTGGGAGGCTGAGGCAAGAGGATCACTTGAGCCCAGGAGTTTAAGGCCAGCCTGGGCAAACTTGCCAGGCTCTTAAACAAACAGAGTATTTGGATTTAAGTTTCTTTTCCCCCCTGGATGTCCAGTTGCTCCAGCATCATTTGTTGTGGAGGTGTTTTTCCTCTGTTGAATTGCTTTGGCACCTTCGTCAGTCGTCTGTCGGGTATGCCTACATGGTCTCTTCTGGGTTCTGTGTTCTGTTCCATGGATCTCTTCCCCTTTCCTCCACCAGTACTGCACAGTGTTGATTACTGGAACTACCACCATGTAATGGAGTCATGGTTTTAAATCCACTCTGCCTACCTCTTTCAGGTGGTGTGATTAGACTATTTAGATTGAATGTCATTATTGATGTATTAAGGCCTGCCATTTTATTTTTTGTTACTTCTGTTTTGTTTTATTTTTCCTACCTTTCTCTCAGTTACTTGCACTTATTGTAGAATTCCTTTCTTATTTGTCTGTAGTGTGTTTGTGTTTATGGGGTCTTGGTGGATGCTCTATGTAGTGTGTGTTATCTGTCAATCACAGTCTCTTAGTGCCATCATTTTATCAGTCTGAGTGAAGTGTAGAAAGTTTCCCTCCATTTATCTCCCTCTGCCCCTTCCACTGTTTATAATTGCTCTAAATATTTCCTCTGTATATATTTTGAATCATATCAGGTAGTATAATAACTACCTTGTATTTACTCTTTTATTATAATTTTGAAAACTCAGGAGGAGGAGGAGGGCCTGTTGCATTTACCCACGTTTTTGCTTGGTTTCCCTCCATCCTGTTGGTTTGAGGCGCCTTCCTTACTGCTTTCTTCTTGTTGAGACTCCTGTAGCCATCCTTCTATGTGCAACGTGCTGGCGATGAGTTCATTTAGTTCTCCTTCATCTGAGAATATCTTGATTTCCCCCTCATTTCTGAAAAATATTTTCATTGGACAAATAAGCCTGGGTTGAGTCTTTTCCTCTCAACCCTCAAAAAGTGTGTGTACAACATTTTGGCCTCCATAACTTATGGTGAAAAACCCACCGACATTTGACTTGTTTTTTTTTCCCCCCCCTACAAGTAATAGGCTCTTTTGCTCTAAGTCCTCTTTCAAGATTTTTCTTTTACTTTAGTATTGAAAGGTTGTGTTATGTTTTGGTGCAGATGTCTTTGGTTTGTCCAGTTTACTGTTCACTTCTCAAGTCTATTGGTTTATATCTGTTAACAAATTTGGGATGTTTTCAGTCTTTACTTTTTTAGGTCCACCCTTTTTTTTCCTTGTTGGAATTTCTTTTTCTTTTAAAAAAATTGTTCTTTTTAGTTATACATGATAATACAATGTGTTTTGACATATTATACACACATGGACTATAACTTACTTTTCTTTCAGTTGTACATAATGTGGAGTTATACTGGTTGTGTATTCATATGTGTACATAGAAAAGTTGTGTCCTGTTCATTCTACTTATTCCCACCCCCCCTCCTTTTCCTTCATTCCCCTTTGTCTAAACCAATGAACTTCTGTTTTTCCCTCTCCCTGCCCCCATTATTATGTGTTAGCATCTACATGTCAGAGAGAACATTTGGCCTTTGTTTTTTGGGGATAGACTTTTTTCACTTAGTATGATAATCTCCAGTTCCATCCATTTACCAGCAAATGCCACAATTTTATTATTTATGGCTAAGTAATATTTCATTGTGTATATGTTCCATATTTTCTATATCCATTCATCTGTTGAAGGGCACCTAGGTTGGTTTCATAGCTTAGCTATTGTGAATTGAGCTACTATAAACATTGAAGTGACTTTGTCATTATAGAATGCTGATTTTGAGTCTTTTGGGTATATACTGAGGAGTGGGATAACTGGGTGAAATGATGGTTCCATTCCAAGTTTTCTGAGGAATCTCCATACTGCTTTCCAATTTGCAGTTCTACTAGCAATGTACAAGTATGCCTTTTCCCCCACATCCTAGCTTACATTTATTGTTACTCATATTCTTGATAATTGCCATTCTGACTGAAATGAGATGAAATCTCAGTGTAGTTTTAATTTGCATTTCTCTAATTGCAAGAGATAATGAACATTTTTTCCATATATTTGTTGACTGATGGTATTTCTTCTTCTGTGAAGTGTCTCTTCAGTTTCTTTGCCCGTTTATTGATTGGGCTATTTTTTTTTTTTTTTTTGGTTTTAAGTTTTT
The DNA here is from genome assembly GCF_902686445.1 of Sciurus carolinensis. Classification (NCBI taxonomy): domain Eukaryota; kingdom Metazoa; phylum Chordata; class Mammalia; order Rodentia; family Sciuridae; genus Sciurus; species Sciurus carolinensis. The sequence continues at coordinate 79,500,764 of NC_062215.1, forward strand.
TGAGTTCTTTGTGTATCCTGGAGATTAATGCTCTTCTTGAGGTGCAGGTGGCAAAGATTTTCTCCCATTCTGTAGGCTCTCTCTTCACATTCTTGATTGTTTCCTTTGGTGTGAAGAAGCTTTTTAGTTTCATACTATCCCATTTGATTCTTGATTGTACTTCTTGCACTTTAGGAGTCTTGTTGAGGAAGTTGGTTCCTAGGCTGACATGATGTAGATTTGGGCCTACTTTTTCGTATATTAGACACAGGATCTCTGGTCTAATGCTCTGAGTTGAGTTTTGTGCAGGATGAGAGATAGGAGTTTAATTTCACTTTGCTACATATGGATTTCCAGTTTTCCTAGCACCATTTGCAATTTTCTCCAATGTATATTTATGGTGCCTTTGTCTAGTGAGAGGTAACTGTATTTATGTGGGTTTGTTTCTGTGTATTCTGTTAAGTCCACCCTTTTGCCCCATCATTTTGAACTCTGTGGACAGGAATGTTAACAGTTCACAGGTTCTGTTTTTTTTTTTTGTTGTTGTTGTTGTTTGTTTGTTTTGTTTTCTTTTTCTGTTTAGCTATTTTATATAGGAGAACACATGAAAATCTTTCCTCTTCAGATCATGGTAACTTTAATCTATCCCACAGGCATAGCCACAGGTTCTGCTTATTCATTTATTTTTTAAGTATTTCTTTTTCTCCATTGTTCAGATTGGGTAATTTTTATTGCTTTATCCTCTTGTTCACTTATTCTTTTGTTTGGTCCTTTCATTCTGGTGTTGAGCCTACTACCCATGGAGTTTTAAAATTTTGGTTATTGTATTTTTTAGTTCTAAAATTTCAGTTTGGTTCTTTATAGCTCCCATTTCTTTGATAAAACCTCTTTTTTATTTGTTTCCAGCATATTTGTAATTGTGTGTTGAAGCATTTTTATGCTGGCTGCTTTAAACCTTTGTCACATTATTCTAACATCTCTTAGTGTTGGCATCAGTTGATTATCTTTTTTTGTCATTGTTGTTGTTCAGGTGATTTCCCGGTTTTTAACATCTGAAGTGATTTTTGCCACTTCAAGCCTGGACATTATGGTTAGGCTTCGAGACTCTGGATCGCTTTTAAATCTCCTCTCTTAGGACTTTCTTTGACACACTCTGGCAGAGGAAGGAGATAGCTGATTTGTTATTACCAGGCAGAGACAGAAGTTCGGGTTCTCCCCTTGGCTCTTGTTGACAGCTGAGGTGGAAATGAGAGTTCTGGCAGATTAGATGCCTCTGGGAGGACAGGAGTGCCTTGCTACTGACATATCTTCCAGGGTCACAGAGATAGCTGTGCGAGGGTGGCCTCATCACAATGGGCAGCAGTGTGAGTCTTGCCTCTCCAGTAGGCCTCCCCTGACCCCACCCGATCGTGGAGGGGCAGAGGCTCTCCTTACCTGGAGTCAGGGTAGATGTATGTGCTCCCCGTGTGATCTCCACTGACTCGGGGAAGAGTGGGAGTCTGGCTGGTTATGGCCTGGCTCCCTGCTGGGCCTTCTGCGGCACCACCCTGGCAGGGTCATGGGACCCCTCGATAGGGAGCCTGGCAAGGGTGGAGGTCTCAGCTCCCCACTCAGGCTTTGCTGGTGTGGGTGGTGGTGGGACCACAGTTTTTCCTCATTCCTGACTGGAGTAGAGCAGTTATTGTCTGAGAGTTTTCTGACTTGCTAGGCTGCCCTTTCCTGGTCCTTTGGCTAGAAAGAGCAGGCTTTTGTTGAGGCTCCTCTTTTCTACACCTGTTGGTATTTCCAGTTGCTGATTTCCTTAATTACAATCTGAGACCCAGAAACTCACCACCATGTCAGGTCTTGGGTCTTGAGTTCCCTAATCCATCTGCCTCCTCCTCCTCATGGTCTCCTTAGGTTCATTTTATAACAATACCCTCAGTTTTTAGTTGTACTTCACAAGAAGTACAGAGAAAAGTACATCTTTCTCACACAGGCCAGCACCATTTAAAGTTTATTTTTGTTATTTCCATGAAATACATTGGATCTTGAATTTGTAACTTTTGTTGTGGCTATTAAAGTCCAATAAAGACTCAATGTTTTCCCATTTTCTACAGAACATTAGTGTTGGTGTGGTCATTGGGAAGATGTGGTAAAATTTGAAGATTATTGTCTATTAAATCTAATAGAATTTTTTTCCTTAAAAATCCAAGTGGTCAGACATTTATTGGTTTGTTCATTAAACATGAGTTTTAGTAAAGCCAAATCTAATTTTAGCTAGTATTTAATAAAATGTACATTTTTGAGTAATAGCTGTAGAAATAATTTAAAAGTCATCCTTTCTGGTGTGGGTATTGCCAAAAGAAAGTTTCAAATTTATCTTTCCTAATAGTATTTTCTGATTGCTACAATGGAACCAGTTGTTCTTTATAGTGTGTCAAATACTTTGTTGCTATAATACAGGGAGTAGCTCTTGATGGAAGTCAGAAGACATGTATTTAGTCTTGGCTTTGTTACTGAATTAGCATCATTCCTAGCTCACATGGCTTTCATTTCCTTACCAGTAAAATGGGGGTAATTATACCTACTTTGCTTTATTGTTAAGTGAGGCTTATGGATGACATATCTGAAGCATTTAGCATCATGTTTGACACATACTGCGTAACTGTTATTACCATAATTGATGAAGCTTATTGAAGCTCAAACCTTGAAGCAAACTCAACAAAACTAGGTCAAATAACTTACTCTGGTTCTTATCATAAAGTCATGGAATTGAGATTAAGGGGTTTGTGGCCTTTCTTCATTGATACCATTGTAATTTGTCAGGAACTATTCTTTTTAGCATGGATTGGTATAATAAGATATTTACCTTTTTTTTTTTCTTTTTTTTTTTTTCCTGGAAGGGGGAACTGGTAGTGAGGCCTCACTGTAATGTAGTCCTATTTTAATAGGTTACTTTAAAAAATGAAAGTTTTACTTATTTATTTATTTTGGTACTAGGGATTGAATCCAGGCCTTCATGCTTGCTAGACAAGCAAGCTACCACTGAACTACACCTGCAACCTGATATTTTTAATTTAAATAAAGAAACACAATATTAAAGCTGCCATTCATACTCCTTTAGCCCTCCATCCCCCCTTAGAGTCCTTTCACTTAAATATTTCCAATTTGGCATTTGTGTTAGTTTCCTAGGGCATACAGAACAAAGTCACACAAACAGGATGGCTTGAAACAACAGAAATTCACTGTTTTACACAAGGCCAGAACCAAGGTGTCAGGAGAGTTGTTTCCTTGTGAGGATCCTGAGGGAGAATCTGTTTTAGGCCTCTCCTAGCTGCTGGCAGCCCCAGGTGTTCTCTGGTTTGTGGGTATATTACTTCAGTCCCCATTGTCACATGGTGGTCTATACATGGTTGTTTACTTGTAAGAACTCTAGTCATACTGTTAGTCTATGCCTGCTACTATGACAAAATGCCAGAGACTGGGTAGCTTACAAATAATAGTTTATCTCACATTTCTGTGAGCTGGAAAGTCCAAGATCAAGGCACTAGCAGATTTGGTATCTGGGGAGGGCCTGATTTCTGGTTCACAGGTAGTGGCTTCTAGCTGGGTTCTCACATGATAGCCTGGGCAAGGCAGCTGTCTGGGAACGCAGGGAGATTACAAGGTACTAATCTCATTCAGAAAGCCTCCACCTCAGGACCTAATTACCTCTCATAGGCCCCACTTCCTAGTACCATTACATTAGTACTTAGGTTTCCACATATAAGCTTTGGGGGGAGTTCTCCCTACTGAGTCAAGTGACCACATCCATTTTTAACTCTTTGCATCTGAAACTGAGGTTGAATAGCCATAGCAGACCAGTGGATGTCATTGGATTCCAGCTTAGCCAAGCCACCTGTGAATGAGGATGGTCTAGGGATTTAGAGGAACCTTGGTGAATTAAGAGTCCTTAGGAGACAAAAGCTTCACTTCAGGTGGTGGAGTGTGGCATAAAGCTTTCCTCAAGGGGAAAGCTGTTACTCCTGCACTCAAGCTGATAGGCTGCTGGATGGCCAACTGTGTTCTTGAAGACATCATTTCCATTTGAAAAGTGAGCTTGTCTGGCCCTTCCCACCTTAACAGTTAGAGTACTTGCTCCACAATGGGCATTTCAGGCTGAAGAGTAGCAAGGCTCTGTAGGTTAGTATTGAGTTTTGCCAAGAGCTGGTTGTAAGCTCATAGAAGCTTGTCAGAAGTAGTGATCTTGGTGGCTGTGTCAGGGAGGTGAGGCATCTAAGACCTAAAGGGGCACCTCTAGATGGAAGCTGCCTCCCTTTCCTAGAGACTCTAGTTGACAAAATCATCTGCCACAAAGACTGGCCTCAGAGAGATCATTAGGGTTGAGGGCCACCAAAAGCAGAGAATGTGCCATAGCTTGCTGCATGGCTTCCAATATAACCAGTGGTTTAGACACCATTCAGAATGCTGGCTTGTGGGTTAGTCAATATAAATGACCACATAGAATGTTCAGATGTAGACTGTTGTGGTCAGAGTTCAACTGGAAAAGCAAAACCAGTAAAGAAAAATATAAGACACCTGTACGCATGCTTGCAGGTGTGTAGAATTGGCTTACTCATTTGTGGGTGCTGGCTGAGCAAATCTGAAGTCTAGAGTGGGAGTCACAAAGGGTTGATAAAGAGCAGGCTGTGCCCCATAGGCTGGAGCTGATGTTTGTTGTTCCAGACAGTAGTCAGGAGAAGGACCCAAGGGAAAGGGAGAGAAATGGCAGACCCAGCTATAGTTTTGTTTTCTCTGGGTTAGGGAAGGCCTGTATCCACCTACAGGGTCAAGTGAGTCAGACGTACCAGGATAATCCCCTTTTTGACTACCTTAAGGTCACCTTACTGGAACCTTGAACCACAGTTCCACCCAATCTAACTCTCAGGAAAAAACATCCTTTCTTGTCCACCTGCATCAGAAACACACTAAAAAGTGGGGAATGAGAGAAGAATGGGGGAACTTTAGAATATGTAGAAGGAAATGAGAGGGAGGAAGGTATGACAAATGGTAGAATGAGACAGACATTACCCTATGTACATGTATGATTACACAAATGTATGAATCTACATTGTGTACAATCATAGAAACGAAATGATGTACCCCATTTGTGTACAATGAATCAAAATGCAGTCTGTAAAAAATTAAAAGCTAAATTTAAAAAATCAAAAAAAAGAAAGAGACACACTAAAAAGTGCATTTTGTGGACAGCCTGGCCAAGCTGACACATCACAAAGCCATTTCAAGTATATCCTGTCTCCAGTACCTAAAGAGTCAGACAAGTCTAACAAGGTGCTAGGCTTCCTCCTTGGTAGTAGAAACTGAAGAGACAGCCATTTCTCCTTGATAGTCAGAGGGATTGTGCATCTTTCTACCCTATAGTCCCAAGAACCTCAGCATGAGGCATAGCCGTTGCGTTCTGCTGCTGGAGATGCAGTCACAGCAATCAGGACTGCCAGTTCATGGAGGCTTCTGAAGCGGCAGCCAGCATGTCATCATTTTATACAATGCATCCTCGGGACATTGGAGGGTAGAGACAAGTTCTTTAAATCCTGATCCACCCACTGGTGACAGGTGGCAGGGAGTTTGTCCTACTAGTGTTTCTTTACCTGCTGCTCTTCCTGATTGTGAGAGCCTCTTCTGGATGGACAGGGAAGTGCAAGTATGTTTAACAGGTCATTTCCTACTATACTTTCAGATATCGAAATGGCAATAGTATATTGCATTGGCACAAAAGACCCTGTCATTAGGACATGTTTCCCTCCCTGTTATGGTTTGAATCTTGAGTGTTTCCCAAAGGCCAATGTGTGAGAGAATTGGTCCCTAGCTTGGCACTGTTGGGAAGCAGTGGGACCTCTGAGTTGGGGGCCTAGAGGGAGGTCTTTGGGTTATTGAGGGCATGGCTTTGAGGGGGATTGTGGGACCCCAGTCTTTTATTTCCTCTTTCTTGCTCCCTGGCCATAAATTGAGCAATTTTGTTCTACCATGTATTCCCACTGTGATGTTCCACTGTAGGCCCAAAGCACCAGGGCCAACAAATCATGGGGTGAAATCTCTAAAACTGTGAGCTAAAATCAACTTTTTCTCCCTATAGTTTGATTTTCTTGAGTATTTTTTTTTTATAGGGATGGAAAGTTGACTAATGCACTCTTCAGTTGTGATTTCTATTCAAACCCCATTAGCTGAATCTGAGTCCTTTCCTGAGGCCAGGATAGTGATTTTGGGCCCCTGTCCATAGAACCGTGAAGTCAAGTTCTCTGTGCCCACTCAAGCCCCCCAGCATACTTGGATAAATACGTAAGGCCTCAGTTCCTCTTAGGGACCAGGATAACTGTGGCCCATCCTTACTCATCTTTCTCCTTAAAGCAGATGTCAGGCTAGAGGACAAGGAGAGGGATCAGGGAACATGGAGGAGATTGATTTTGCTTAGTAAGCAAGGCACAGTTACTTTCAGTTTGAAGTAGTCTGATGGCTATTCTTGGCTCGACATATTGCCCTTTTCAATCACCCAAAGATATCTATCTTCATTGCTGACATCATTCATTTCAACTTTGGGGATTCCTATACTCAACAGTCTCATCAAGGGATATGGGGCTTGATGCCATATTGTCATGGTAACATCCCTTCTTGCTCCTGCCAGAGGAGAGTGAACAATATCCACAGTACCCACTGGTGGAGCAGCTTGTTAAATCCTGCCCCTTATTGCTTACCCACTAGACATTAATTAATTTTACTCCCCCAGGCCTACCACTTGGACAAGAACATTTGCTATTGAACCCTAAAGAATCTTCTCATCTCCCAAATCTGTAGACCCTCGCCAGTTCTGTTCTAGAAAACCATCCTTTTCATCAACTGTCAAGAAGTGCGAGGGGTCTGAGATTTTATCCTGCTTGCAAGGTGACAGCTCTGCCTGGCAGTTTACTGGATGCTTTCAGAAGACACAAGACTCCTGTGCCAGAGACAAAGAGCTCTATGACTTGTGGTACAGCCAACAGTGTGAACTCGTTAAATGAGAAGCTTTGGACAAACTTTAACGTGATTTGTTTGAGTAAAGAATGATTCATGAATTGGGCAGCCTCAGAAACAAGAAATGCAGAGAGCTCCACTCTGGCTGTGTGAGCCACGGGCTTTTGTAGGTCAACACACAAACTATAGAAATCTCTGATTGGCTACAGCGAGGTGTTCACCTTATTAGGTATGGTATAATGAGGCATTTCCTTTATTTGAAAGTGATCCTAGGAGAGGTCCCTAGTTGTATAAGCAATCAGCAGGTTGACTGTTCTGTGATGGGCTGCGGCTTGTGTTTTTGTGGTTGTTGTTTTGTTTGTAAAGTTTCCAAGTTAAATTCTCAGTTGTTTACCTAAGAACTCTGGTACAGAGACAACTTTAGGCTAATTGTTTCCCTTATTTGCTTCAACAAGTTTTGTGTTTTATCAGTTCCTCTTTATTAAATCGCACAGGGACAATGTTGAGTGGCTTTGATGGATGCTATACATGTAGTGGGTTTTTATCATGGTTGAAGTGCCTGTATTTAAGTAATCCAGATCTTTTTGTTGGCAGAGGTCATACAACAAAGGACTGTCTTACTCATGGTAGAGCCAACAGCAAAGCTTGTTTGTGTCAGTTCCTCTTGCTCCATTAGTCCCTTATGACCAGCGTAAGGTGACCCAGGTGGCCATTGCACATGCAGTATATTTGCGTTATAGATATAGAGTCTTCAAGTTTAGGTGATCCAAATCCTTTATAAAGGGCTACAAGCAACCTTACCCTAGAGAGAGATATTGTCTTTATTTTACTGGACAAGTAACAAACCTACTCTTGGTCTAGTGGAAGATACTATGTCTTGCTAGGCTGTTCACTATATGTAAACCATTCAAAGAAAGTTCAGAACAAAAGCAGCCAATTCTGCTCATAAGACATGCAGAAGTGCCAGAGGCCCATGGAGCAATGTATCCCCCAAAGCAGGCAGGATTCACACTCTCCCTGATGATTGCGAATCAAGAAAAATAGAATTTATATGCAGCATGCCTTGTTTAACCTGTTATAAGTCCTATTGTCCCAGATGTGGGACACCTATAAAAACTTAAGTTGAACAGTAAATATACCACTTATGGTAACTTTTGAAATAAATGCTGTTTTTAGAGTTCTGTTCTTTTGAGAAAAGTAGGTGAATGAGTAGAGTGTTTGAAAATAAATACATATATTTCATATATATTTGAAAATACATATAAAGGATATGTAAGCTGTAGATTATGATTTTCAGCTTATTTTTATACACCTGGGTAAATTTTGTTGAAAAATTTTCAAAATTAGAAGCTTGGGACTTCATAGGTTAGGATCAAAGCGTATGACATGTTCTTTCCAAATGGTCTCTAACACTTTAGAAAACAGCCTTCCAGAATAATTTCCTGACTTTTACATGCCTGGAGTAGAGAAAACAAATTGTGCTTTGGGGTATTTTCCCCAGATTGTCACAATGAGTGCAGGTTCAGGGAACTGGAGGTAATGGTTGTCACGAGGTGGTATATTCTAGGTGTGGGCAGTAATCATGGTTTATTTATTTAGCATTGATTATGATCCATCCTCAGGTGAGGCTGACTGCTAAGGTACTGTGCAATAAACAAGTAATACATGTGTTAGTTCTCAGATTTAGTTCATATTTATTTTGGACCTGCTGTGTTACTTAAACACCTACAAATAATTTTTTTAACCTGCCTAAAAAATGGTTGAGGTCAAAGACTTTGAAATGATTCATAAATTATTTGTTGAAAGGACATTTCTTAAAAGTTTTATCAAACTGATTAAACTAAATTTTCTAAAATAATGGCACTTTGGTTTGTATTATACAAGTTAAAAAAAGATCAAGAAGTTTTTAAATGTTTATTAAATCCTCACATGGTCCTAGTTTATAAATGTATGTTTAGTTTCGTATATTAAAATTATGCTTTTGAAAAAACTTTAAAGCAAATTCCTGGTACCTTTTTTCTTTTTCTTTTAACCAACTTTTGGTTTCTCATTGTTACCAAGTTCCATTTTTAGAGGAAAATTTTGTTTCCATTTAAGAGTTAAAAGAAAATTGTGCTGTTGAAATAAGGTAGAGTAGATTAAAATGGAATGAACATTTCCCTTTTAGTTGTAGTGTAAATGTGTTGATGATAATTGATCATTCTTTTGAACTTTAAACTGAAATTTTATATAAAGTTATATTCATTTTCCAAGGTTAAGTTCTCTTTAAAAGGTGAACACTTACCACTTACCTACTAGCAGTACGCTGGTTGCTGAATATTTTTAGAAAGGCTAATAAAAAGAATGTAGGTTCTCCACCACCCTGGCCTTAGTCTATTTTTTTTTTCTTTGTAAAATGACATTTGAAAGATATAATGATACAGAACCTAAGGATTATTTAGTCCAAAATCATTAGGGTGTAATTCCAGAGTAGAGTTTTCCTCTCAGCAGAATTCTACTCTCTCTGCCCGGATACCCCTGCCCACACATACACACTTTTTCTGAGACAGGGTCTTACTATGTTGCCCAGTCTGGCCTTGAACTCCAGGGCTCAAGTGATCCTCCTGCCTCAGTTTGTCAAGTCCTTGCAGCTCTAGCTGTGCCCACCACACCTGTAGTCTTTCAACTTTTGTCCCTACTCATCTTTGATGGTTCATGTACCTAATATGAAAGAAAAAAATGCTGTTTTCTTTTTATTGATTTATTTGTCTTTAAAGGAAGGCAATGGACTTTTTGACCTGCAACACTAGTTCCTAACTCTAGAGAAAAAGTTAACATTTAGGGTAAGATGCATGTATATTTTTGTATAAAAAACCTGTGGGTAGAGCCATACTTTTTTGAAAGTTGTGTTTTTTTCATATAGTTAAGACCAGTTTTAGAGCAAACTTTATATGTGACAATTTTGATTTTACTGTACTTAAGGGAGTAGATATAACTTTATAAAATGTTTCAGTTTTTCAAAATAATTCCTCTAGGAGTCTTTTAAAACCCTGCTTCTGTTGGATGAAGGAAGGTCAGCCAGGGTGCTTCCCTGCCCAGTTACTGTGGAAGTTTTCTCCTGTTAACTGGCTGAGTGCTTGAGTGCTTTTCCAGTGCTTTGGTTTCTAATCATTAGCTCATTTTGGATTCCATTCTCAGAGAAAGGTCAAGGGTATGCTTGTTTCACTGGAAGGCAGATGTATTGTTATTTTGGAAAGATAGTCCTAATTATTTGCAGATTCTGTGTTTGCAAATTCATCTACTTAGTAAAATTTACTCACAACCCAAACCCAAAGCAATGCTTGGAGTGTTTTCTTTGTCATTCTTGGACATGTGCAGAGCAGTGAAGTTTGAGTCACCCAAAACCCGCGTTCCAGCTGAGGTCAAGCAAGTCTGCCTTTGACCTTCTTATTCTGGCTCCTGTACTACAAACGAGCATCCATTTTGTAGTCTATGTGGAGCATTTCTTGCTTTTTATTGGCCAGGTGTAGTGCTTTTGAATATTCCTAAGTGCACCAAGGCTGTGATATGCCTTACAGAAAAAATACGTGTGCTACGTAAGCTTTGTTCAGGCATGAGTTACAGCACTATTGACCATGAATTTGATGTTAAATGAATCAACAATATATAGAGAGATACAGATAGATATCTAGATAGATATAGATACCTATATCTATCTAGATATCATAACTAAAGTCTAAACAGAAACATGAATGTAATGAGGTTATGTATTGATTGACTTGAAATGTTGTAACCAGAAGCTTCCAGGAACTTAACCCTGTATTTCCCCTAGAAATAGTGGTTCAGGATTTACTAATTCACTGTTCATAGATAATGACATAGACTATAACTACCACAAATAACCAGAATTGACTGTAGTTACGACTTTTGTTGTTGTTGTTGTTTTTAACTGATAGAGATCAGTCCAAAGTCAAGAATCAAGTATTTTGCAAGCAGGCATGTTTTGTGTTTATTGTAATGCTGGATTCAGAGGTTTTCTGTGCTGTGCTAGTTTTCATCTCTCTGGTTTATGGCTTTTCAGTTGGGAATTCTGCCACCAGGAGAGGATCCAACTTGGGAAGGACAGTAGTTGGGAAAGTTAGGGAGCCTGGTGGCAGCTTGCCTGCTTTCCCTGGTTGCTGAGGTTCTACCACAGGCGCTGAGAACTGGAGGCTGAAAGCCCATCTCAACTGTCCCTACTCCCCAAACTCCCAAGCCGTGTGTCTCTCTTCACCATGCTGGAGCCCCAGCCAGAAAGCACCCTTAATTCCCAGGGAGGACCAGGAGATGGATCTCTGGGCTGCTTTGATGCAGTGATACTGGCTGGGGAGCTGGGAGCTCCATGAAGGGAGTTCTACGTGGATTTCGTTTGTATTGTTTGTTTTTTTATTTGTAAGTGTTTTGTTTTGCTTTTGATATGGGGTTTTCTTCATTGTCCCAGACCAGCCGGGTAAAGCAGCAGCCAGAACAAGTCTGTGGACAGGGAGGTCTAAAGCCCTTCCTACGCCCTAGGCCCTCTTCTCACGGCCCCACCCATGTCATGGAACGTATTAAAGCACGCCCATACCCACATCACATTGAACCTATATTAATTATGAAGAGGGCTGAGTGATGCTGAAATATTATGTTTTGTAGATATTTAATTAAAAAATAATGTTGGTTTTAGAAAATGTTTTCATATTCTGAAGCAGTAAAATTTTTTTCACAAGGTTCAGTCTTTTCTGTTTCTCTATCTTTTGCTCTTTCTTTCATTCTTGCCTGCCTCCCTCTGTCCCTCCCCTGTCCCCTTCTTTTTCTCCTTTCCTTCTCCCTCTGTTTCTTTCATGCTGGGGTGGAACACAGGTCCTCTGCACATGCTAGCAAGTACTCCACCACTGAGCCATACCACAGCCCCACACAGTTTCCTGTGTCTGTGGGGCAGGATTGCTATGTCAGTGTGTCCTTTAGAAAAGGAAGAATTTGGATTTTCCTTAACCCTTTGGTTGCTCATCAGTTCTGCAAACATTTATGGTGCCTCTGATGTGCCTCATGCTACACAAGTTGCTGGGCACAGAAAAATAAACCAAACAGTATGCTTTCCTTCAAGGGCCCATGGGCTAGACCCCTTAGGTGACCTCAGTCTGGTAGCAGACAGAGGGTCCTGTAACTCAGCCTGGGTGATGCGGAAGAGGAGCTGACCTTGAAGGTGTCCTGCAGAAGAAGGTCCTTGGGTCAAGACTTGAAGGATGCTTGTATTGGAAGGTAAAGCAGATGAGGGTGGAGGGAGTTTGGGGAGAGCTTAGGGTAAAAGGTGTGGCACAGGCTTGGTGGCAGTGTGGTAGGTGTGGGGAGTATGAGCCATCACTGCTGTTACCACACCTGGAAGGATAAGTGAATAGTAGATAGTGATGGTGACAAATACCATCTGAGAGTCAGGGAGGGGCTGAGCGTGGAAAGTCTTTTGTGCCATCTTAGACAAGTTCAGACTCCTTCTGGGCATGTGACCTGCTTCTTGAGCCTCTGATTGCTGAATGCTTTGGGGGTTTATTTGGTATTTCTCAATACATAAGGAGTATAACCAACTGGTGCTAAGGACTGAACCCAGGGCCTCACGCTTGCTAAGCAGAAGCTCTAGCTCTGAGCTACACCTCCAGCCTAGGTCCCACCTTCAGAAGGTCCCCCCATCTTCCCCATCACCACGTGAGCAAACCCAACACATGAATGCTTGGGAGACATGTTTAAACTGCATCTAAACCACAGTCCATTGACGCCTTTCACTTGTTAATTTACACAGGGTATTTTATTTTATGGAGTGACACATTTAACTAGTTCTCCACTGATGGACATTTACCTGGATTCTAATTTCATTAACTATTAGAAATATATTAATTCTTTTTTGGGGAGGAACTGGGAATTGAACTCAGGGGCACTCGACCCTGAGTCACATCCCCAGCCCTATGTTGTATTTCATTTAGAGACAGGGTCTCACTGAGTTGCTTAGTGCCACTCCATTGCTGAGGCTGACTTTGACCTCAAGATCCTCTTGTCTCAGCCTCCCGTGCTGCTGGGATACAGGTGTGCACACTGCGCCTGGCAACATTAATTCTTTTTTTTTTTTTTTTATTGTAAACAAATGGAATACATGTTGTTTCTCTGTTTGTACATGGAGTCAAGGCATACCATTTGTGTAATCATAAATTTATATAGGGTAATGTCGTTTGATTCATTCTGTTATTTTTTCCCTTCCCCCCACCCCTCCCACCCCTCTTTTCCCTCTATACAGTCCTTCCTTCCTCCATTCTTGCCCCCCTCCCTAACCCTAACTCTAACCCTAACACTAACCCCTCCCACCCCCATTATGTGTCATCATCCACTTATTAGCGATATCATTCGTCCTTTGGTTTTTTGAGATTGGCTTATCTCACTTAGCATGATATTCTCCAATTTCATCCATTTGCCTGCAAATGCCATAATTTTATCATTCTTTATGACTGAGTAATATTCCATTGTATATATATACCACAGTTTCTTTATCCATTCATCAATTGAAGGACATCTAGGTTGGTTCCACAATCTGGCTATTGTGAATTGAGCAGCTATGAACATTGATGTGGCTGTATCTCTGTAGTATGCTGATTTTAAGTCCTTTGGGTATAGGCCAAGGAGTGGGATAGCTGGGTCAAATGGTGGTTCCATTCCAGGTTTTCTAAGGAATCTCCACACTGCTTTCCAGAGTGGCTGCACTAATTTGCAGCCCCACCAGCAATGTATGAGTGTACCTTTCTCCCCACATCCTCGCCAACACCTGTTGTTGCTTGTATTCTTGATAATCGCCATTCTAATTGAGGTGAGATGGAATCTTAGGGTGGTTTTGATTTGCATTTCTCTTATTACTAGAGATGTTGAACATTTTTCCATATGTTTGTTGATTGCTTGTAGATCTTCTTTTGTGAAGTGTCTGTTCATTTCCTTAGCCCATTCGTTGATTGGATTATTTGCATTCTTGGTGTAGAGTTTTTTGAGTTCTTTATAGATTCTGGAGATTAGTGCTCTATCTGAAGTATGATTGGCAAAGATTTTCTCCCACTCTGTAGGCTCTTTCTTCACATTGCTGATAGTTTCCTTTGCTGAGAGAAAGCTTTTTAGTTTGGATCTATCCCAGTTATTGATTCTTGCTTTTATTTCTTGTGCTATGGGAGTCCTGTTGAGGAAGTCTGGTCCTAAGCCTACATGTTGAAGATCTGGACCTACTTTTTCTTCTATAATCTGCAGGGTCTCTGGTCTGATTCCGAGGTCCTTGATCCATTTTGAGTTTAGTTTTGTGCATGGTGAGAGATATGGGTTTAGTTTCATTCTGTTGCATATGGATTTCCAATTCTCCCAGCACCATTTGCTGAAGAGGCTATCTTTTCTCCATTGCATATTTTTGGCACCTTTGTCTAGTATGAGAAAATTGTATTTATTTGGGTTTGTGTCCGTGTCCTTTATTCTGTACCATTGATCTACCTTTCTATTTTGGTACCAATACCATGCCATTTTTGTTACTATTGCTTTGTAGTAGGGTTGAAGATCTGGTATTGCGATACCCCCTGCTTCACTCTTTCTGCTAAGGATTGCTTTAGCTATTCTGGGTTTCTTATTCTTCCAGATGAATTTCATAATTGCTTGCTCTATTTCTGTAAGGTGTGTCATTGTGATTTTAATTGGAATTGCATTGAATCTGTATAGCACTTTTGGTAGTATGGCCATTTTGACAATATTAATTCTTCCTATCCAAGAACATGGAAGATCTTTCCATCTTCTAAGGTTTTCTTTAATTTCTTTCTTTAGTGTTCTGTAGTTCTCATTGTAGAGGTCTTTCACCTCTTTTGTGAGATTGATTCCCAAGTATTTTATTTTTTTCGATGCTATTGTGAATGGGGTAGTTTTCCTAATTATTCTTTCTGAAGATTCATCACTTATGTATAAAAATGCATTAGATTTATGTGCATTGATCTTATATCCCACTACTTTACTGAATTCACTTATGAGTTCTAAAAGTTTTCTGATGGAATTTCCTGGTTCCTCTAAGTATATGATCATTTCATCAGCAAATAGGGATAGTTTGAGTTCTTTTCCTATTCGTATCCCTTTAATTTCTTTGGTCTGTCTAATTGCTCTGGCTAGAGTTTCAAGGACGATGTTGAATAGAAGTGGTGAAAGAGGGCATCCCTACCTTGTTCCAGTTTTTAGAGGGAATGCTTTCAATTTTTCACAATTTAGAATGATATTAGCCATGGGCTTAGCATACATTAATTCTTAATATCATCTAATACAATGCAAATCAGGACCCAGAAAAGGCCTAAATGATGCATTGCTTGATATATAGCTCTTCTAGTCTCTTCTAATTTAAAAACTTCCTCCCTGTCTTTAGTTCTTATGTGATTTATTTGTTGAAGAAGCTGAGTCATTTCTCCAGCAGGCTTTCCCACCAATTGAACTTGGCTGGTGGCCTCTTTGTGGTATCACTTAACAAGTCTTCCACACCCCTCCCCACATAGCTCATAACCTGGGAGATCTGGAGGCTCCTTTCATTCCTTAGAATTGGTTGGAAAGTTCAGGTGTTGTCAGCCCCTGCTGTCTCCCTTCCAAAGTTCCCCATCAGTCTTCTCCCTGCCAGTTTTCGCACCATCACTTGATGCATTATCTCCATTCCTTATTTTGTTAGTGTTTTCAGAATGATACTTTTTAGAAATGTTTTATTTTGAGATAATTGTAGTTTTACATGCAGTTCTAAGAAATATGAGAGTTCTCTTATACCCTTTACCCACTTTCCTCCAGTGGTAACATCCTGCTTGAGTATAAATAAAGAACCAGGGAACTGACACTAATGCATTCCATGGTCAGTGGAGAAATCCACTGACATTTCACTACTTTTACATACCCTTGTGTGTGTGTGTCGACGCATGTCAGTGTGTGCAAATGTTCTGTGCAGCTTTATCACATGTATAGGCAAATGTGGGTAACACAACAGGTAAGAACCAGAACCAGGATCCATCACGAGGATCCCTTAGGTTACTGTTTTGTAGCCACGGCCACCTCCTTCTCTCCCCAGGAAACACTAATTTGTTCTCCATTTCTATAATTTTGTTCTTACAAGAAAGACAAAGGGAATTATACAGAATGTAATCTTTAGAGGCTGGTTTTTTTTCATTCAGTTTAATTCCCTTGAGATCCATCCAGATTTTTGCATGTGTCAATGGTTTATTCTGTTTTATTATTTAGCATTTCTAACCATGCATGTGTCGAAGCACATTTGGGTTGTTTTCAGTGTTTGGGTATTGTATGTCAATATGCTACTAGCATTCATATACAGGTTTCCTCTTGCATAATATCCAAAAATGGAGGTGCAGTGGCACAGGTCTGTGATCCCAGCTACTTAGAAGGCTAAGACAGGAGGATCACAAGTTTGAGGCTAGCCTGGACAAACTGATGAGAGCCTGTCCCAAAATAAAGAGGGCTGGAATGTAGCTCAGTGGTAGAGTGACCCTGGGCTCAATGCCTAGTGCAAAACCAAAAGAAGAAAAACAAACAAAAAGCCCAAGAATGCAATTGTTGGATATATGATAAGCATGCTTAGTTTTGTAAGATATTGCTGTATTCTTTTCCAGAATGGCTGAACCAGTTCGTATTTCCATCAGCAATGAATGAGATATCTAATTTTACCATTTGGGGTTATGACCGTACTTATTTTAGTCATTCTGATAGCTTCATGAATGACAATTTTTAAATTGTTTCATTTGTTCACTAAGGTTGCAATTCTTCTGTGAAGAACTCTTCTTCATCAGTTATTTGGTAATTCTGAAATAGTCTGTGTAAGAAAGGAAGAATAAAATGGTTTTTTTTGTTGTTGTTTTTCTGTTCCCCTCCCTTAAGCCAATTTGTAGAGGAAACAGATCAGTGCCCTGCCAGCCTCCAGAGTGACTAATTAGCTATATTTTTAAAGGTATCATTATGAAATCATGGATTTTAAAAATATTTGATGTGGTTATCTTCTCAGGGTAAATTGTTAGAAGTTGTCCTGTGAAAGGGTAGACAGATTTAAAATTTTGATATGGATCATCCCTCTCAGTTCCAGAAAGATTATACCATTTTGTGCTCTTACCAATGTATAAAAGTATTTATTTCTCCATATCCTTGGCCAACACTGATTTGACCAGTTTTTTTATTTTTATTTTTTTTAATGTTACCAATCTGATGGTAAAATTGATATCTTACTATTTCTATTGCAATGTTTAGTTAGAAGTGATGTTTTCACATTATTGATTTTTTTAAAAAATTAACACATTGTCTGTTAATTACCTTTACCTGGTTTCTTTTAGGATGTTAGTTTTTTTCTTACATTTTTATTTTGTTACACCTATCAATATTTTCCTTGATGATTTTTGCTTTCTATTTGCTTAGAACCTTTCCTATCCTAAGATTATGAAAATATATTTTTCTGGTGCCTTGCTATAATTTTATAGCTAAATTTAAATATTTGTTCCATGGACAGCTTATTTTTATATAAGGTAAGAATCCAGCATTACATTTTCCCAAATGTCTGACCTATTTCCCAATGCCAGTGTGTTAAATAAGTTATCTTTCCCCACTAACTTTGTTATCAAACCCAAGTTCATTTATTTGCCAGTCAGAGAGAGGCCCAATGTATCAGCAAGGCAGCGAAACCAAGAATATAGTGGACCACTGCCCTAAAAAACCATCTTAACTCTATAAGTATAAATTTCAAGCTCTTTCTATCGGTAGGCATGGGGGAAGGAAGGAGGGCTTGGGTCAGGAAAGGACTGATGACTGGGGACTTCTAAGGTGCCACTCTTGTGTATGGAACAGGATGTTGTGAGACCTTGTGGTTGGCAATCTATCAGTCATGATGCCTTTTTAAATCTTGAAAGTATCTTAGTTACTCTCATTTTGGCATCTTCATCATTGAAGTGGAAAGAGAAAGATTAGGGAAGCTTCAAGTAAATCAGCCTTGTACTACTAATTCCAGACAAAGATTCCTTAAATGACTAACATGCATCCATGCGGAGTTGAGCAGCTGTAGGCTGACCCGAAGGTTAAGGCAGCAAAGCAGGCCGATCTGAAGGCAGAGAGGCCACGCTGTCTTGACCTGTTTCAGTCACCCCTTGACACCTGCGTAGGCCCAAGTGAAGAGTCAGTGCTTTTGACAAAAGCATTCTCCAAGTGCCTGAGAAGGACCCTAGGCCACTGTGCATCATGAAACACACATCAGAGATGTCATCTACAGCAAGGCTTGTGGGGAACTAATAATGCATTGCCCCCCTGTGTGGCCCCCAAATTAGTGATTTTTAAAGTCGGCTGCAAGCAGGTGAAGCTGGAAGGTTTATCCTTGATTACAACTTGAAATGCCACTTTTATGCTCAATTCTCTAATTTTGAGTCTATTTCTGAATTTTCCGTTGTGTTCCACTGATAGGTCTGCCTATGGCTGCTCTCCTGTCACAGTTTATATTACCATAGCTTGATTTTCCTTTAACATTTTTGTTACTGGAATTTATGAAATTTTGGAAATCATATGAACTTATTTATGTATGCCTGTTGCTTTATAATGTTTAATGTTGTTTTTGTTGTTTGGTTTTGCAGTGCTGGGGATCAAACATAGGGCCCTGCACATACTAGACAAATGTTCTACCACTGAGCTTCATCCGTAGACATTGTGACTTGTTCTAATTACTGCCAGTCTCTTCTTTTTTCTTATTTTATGACTTTGCTGGCAATGCTCACAGATTCATCCAAGTGGATTTGAAAATATTTGTAAAGTTCCCCAAATACCTTTTATATTTTATTTAAGGGGGATTGATTTTATAATTTTAAACTCTCATGGTTAAGAATATAGTCTTTCATTCATTTAAATCATCTTTTGTGTCCTTCAGTACTTTTTATTAGCTTATTTCTAAATTTATTATTGTTGGTTTCTCTCCCTTTGTTTGAGGAATGCCTTTTAAACTTGATCAGATTCAATTTTTTTAATGAGGTCATACCTTCTGGGAAAAATGTCAGACTTTATTATCTGTAATATTAGCTTTCTAAGCTGCTCCCTAAGCCGACAAGCTCTATTTCCCACTGTCCTTAAGGCAAATTCAGTCATAGTTTCCTTCTGATAGTCACTATTGTTTAGTTACTGAGTGTAAATTACAACAAATTTCTGAGGAAGATGATAATACATTGTTGACCAAATTTAAAGACGAATGCAAATTTAGAATTTTAAATTGAAAACGTCAATTATTTCATTACAGCATTCAGGCGACTTTTTATTAAGTGACAAAATGAACCTACAATTATAAAAGATTTTCACAAGGCATGTGTCTGCCAGCCTGCCCAGTTTTCTTGGTTGTTCTATTTATAGGATTCATTTTGTTGTACCTGGGAATTTGTTATCTTTTTCTGCTACTTATATGGGCTGTCTTAATGCTCAAGCCTGTTTTATCCCAAGTAGAGTAGTAAAGATAAAAGCAGCTACAACTTACTGAGATTGGCCTGTGTGCTAGGCACTATTTTACATGTTTAATATATGTTAATTTCTTTAATTCACTGAACAGCTTTCTAAGGATTTCTCATGTTGCATATCGGACAGTTGCAGATAGGAGGTAAAGTTGAGAGTGAAGTTAAATCTGTGCAGCTCATTGGGGTCTCAGACTACATTACAGGTTCCTGTTGTGTGTGGGTTTGGGCAGATGTATAAATGTGCCTGCATTTTGGAGGACTTTTTAGTTTAGAGGGGTGAGAGGAGAGAGAAGTGGTCATAGTTTCAGCAAACCTGTTGACTTTGCTCGTAAAACACAGAAGCCTTTTATAATATACCATCTCATTTCCAAGAACTGTTCCTCATTAAGTACCTTGTTATGTTTTAAACTTCTATTTTGTAGATGTTTGCTAAACTGCTATTATTTGGTAGATTCTAGGACCAGTTTTCAGGGGATTTTGTAAACCAGTTTTATTAAGAAATAATATAATACATATTGGAATTATCATAAGATTTGTTAAGGTTATTAACAATAAGACAAGATTGTAAGGTGAATCCTTATTTGAGGGGGAAATCTATTTTCAGTCCTTTAAACCTACTTAATTACAAATAATATGCTAATTATAATTACAAATTATTCATTTTCTCTCTTTGCTTTTCATACATAATATGCTATATATTCTCTTAAACTTAGTAAAATAACTTTAAAATAGCATTCTGTGATTCAGAGAAACTTTCCAGGGCAAATCAATGTGGCTTGTTTTTGTATGCTGTAAACTATTTGAGAAACACTAACAGGCATAAAGATAATATCCTACCCCATCTAACATGTTGTTTGAGGTATAGAATGTTACCTGTATAACTGAAGTCCCTCCATACCACTCCTCAGGTGCATAATTCTTCCTCTGTCTCAGAAATAACAACTAATTATCTTTACAAATTATAGTATATGCTAATTGTTCTGTAGTTTGCTTTTTTTCATTCAACATAATATTTTTGAGACCCATCCATGTTGACATGTAATTCTAGTCTGTTCATTTTCACTGCTGGTAATATTATGTTATAAAAGCATGTCATCATTTACTTATACTTTCTTCTTCTGATGGACAGATAGTAGTTTCCAGTTTTTACACTTAATAAAATGTGCTGCTATCAATACTCTTTTACAGTTCTCTCTGTGCTTATATGTGAGAGATTCCTTGGAATACCTGCCTATGAATGAAATTGCTGGATCAAAAGGTATGTATCTTTTTAGTTTTGCTAAACATTGTCAAATTATCACCAAAGGTAGTACCCATTTAGATCCACACCTTTGCTCTACCCATACCAACACCAGCTATTGTTAAAGTTTAATTTGTCATTGAGTGATGTCTCGTTGTTTTGAATATTCTTGATTATTGCTGAGGCAGACCTTCTCTTCTTATGTTTATTAGTATTAAAGATATTTCATCTTATTACGTTTTCCCTCCAAATCTGTGGGTTCTACATCTGTGAATTAAACCAACCACAGTTAGAAAATATCTGGGAAAAAATGCATCTGTATTGAACATGCAGACTTTGCTTTCTTTTTTTTTTTTTCTGGACTAGGGATAGAACCCAGGCCTTCCACATGCTAGGCAAGTTCTCTGCCACTGAGATGCATCCCCAGTCCTTTTTATTTTTTAATTTTTGTTTTGAGACAGGGTCTTACTAAGTTGTTAAGTCTGGCCTCGAATTCGAAATCCTCCTGCCTCAGCCTCTGAAGTAGCTGGGATTATAGTGAGTGCCACTGTGCCCAATTAGGTAGACTTTATTTTCCATGTCATTATTCCCCAAACAATATAGTATAACAACTATTTACATAGCATTTTACTATATTAGGCATTATAAATAATCTAGAGATGACTTAAAGTATACAGTAGAATATGTGTAGGTTATATGCAAATTCTATGTCATTTTACCTAAGGGACTTCAATATTTTGACATTTTGGGATCCATGGAGTGAGGAGTCCTGGAGTCCATCCCCTGAGGATACCAAGGGATGAATGTACTTACTGTATTGTATATAATGGTTCAAAGCGACATGCGAATTTGAAAGTAGCATATTGTAGCTACTACTAGATAGAACTATACCATACTTTTATCCTTGAAACATTAGCAATTTAGCAGATTCTTTGGAAGATATAATTTAGAGTGGTTTCTTGATCATATCTTTTAAAAAGCATGTACTTTGGAATTGATGCTTGAATTGCAGCTCCATTATTTATGGCTTTATGACCTTGAACTATTTATGTAATCTGAGTGTCTACCTCTTCATCTTTAAAATGGTTTGATGACAAAATGAGATGTCATTAACACCTAGCACATAGGATTAGTACATAGTTTCAGAATGAAATATAAATGCTCCACTTCAATAATGTGAAAGATGGGTGATATCATGGTGTAAATGTGGATCAGTCCTGGTATTTGTCAGCATTTGTGAGATTAAAAGACTGCCTGTTGATAGTTGACTTTAATATAAATGTACTTTAATCTCAAGCAAGGAGACCATTGGCATAGAAAATCCAGAACCATCAAGTTTCTGCACTGGACTGTCCTAGTTTTCCCTGCAAACCCCTCTCACTTTCCTCATCTTCTGTGTCCTGTCAATTTTATGAAGGTCAGAATACAGTGACAGAACTGTGTAGTACCACCCACAGTGGGTGGGTGGGCATAACCTCAGGCCCCTTCTGTATGCCCTGCAATCTGGCTGTATTTGGGAGCTCGGTCAGTAACCATCCAGCATGGAAGAGATGGGCCATGTGCCAGAGAGCCCATGGTGGAAAAGCAGACAGGTCAGTTGTAGATGATTGTGAGTTGGTTTCATTTGGATTGTTCTCATGCCTCTTGCCACAGGAATTTCTTCACATGGCTGCTGAGGAAGTGACCATTACAGTGCGCCTCATTCGTTCATTTGAGCACCGCAATTTCAAGCCCGTAGTGTATCATGGAGTTAATTTGGACCAAACCGTAAGGGAATTTATAGTATTTCTAAAGCAAGGTATGAGATATTAGAGTGATTTTGGTTTATTGGTGTTAAGTCTTTTTTTTTTTTTTTTTTTTTTTTTGCGGTACTGGGGATCGAACTCAGGGCCTTGTGCTTGCGAGGCAAGCACTCTACCAGCCAAGCTATCTCCCCAGCCCGGTTTATTGGTGTTTTGAAAATATAGTTAATAATAATCTTTTTGAAACACAGAGGTACGGAAGATATTAATCTCGGTTCTGAGCCAGGTGGTAGACTGGCTTCTGTCTGGGGCTTGGCATCAACCTGCTCCAAGATTTCTCAATCAGCTCTGTGAGTATCCTCACCACAGATTGTCACCATCAGGTTTGACTTTAAAAAAAAAAAATTAAGGTCTGTGTTTTCATATAATGGACCTGTGTCTCTGGAGGTTGATTAACAAGGAAGTGTAGTGTGGCTAATTGTTTCCCAGCTAAGTACATAGGACCAAGTTGGGGGCGGTGGTGGCAGGAAGGAAGCAGAGGCCCACACAGCCAGATCATGAAACTGTCAGTCATCGTGGTCACAGAAATGGTGACCATTCTGATGGTGGTGGTTTATCATTTTGAACTTAAGAGTAGGCATAAAATTAGTCTTCATTTTGATAGGTCTTTGATGGGTTTCTCACCTCCGATTTTCACTATTGGATCATCAACATTCGATAAAACAGCATGAGCTTTTTTATTTTAACTGAAGTGTCATGAATATGTAGTGCAATGTACACACCTCACTGTATGGTTCCATGGGTTGACAAATGTATCACTTTATATCCAACTTAGTTTTTTTACTTTGACATAGTTTCAGATTCACAGACAAGTTGCAAGAACAGGGCGGAGCAACCCTGGCTGCTCTTCATGCAGATTCCCCAGAGGTTAACTTACATCACTGTTAAATACAATATTGTTAATATAGGTTAATATACAATACTGTTACAGTGTTTTTTATCTCTACTTTTTTCTCCTTCTCTCCTCTTACACTCCTTCCACCCCAGTCCCTAATTTTTTTTTTCTTTCCGAACCATTGTATTAGGTTTTCCTGACAAGAACAACTTAGAGGAGGAAAAGTTTATTTTGGCTCATAGTTTCAGAGCTTTTAGTTCATAAGTGGCTGACACCATTGCTCTGGACCTGAGTGGAGGCAGGACATCATGGTGGAAGGGAATCGCGAAGGAAAGCTGCTCATCTTCTGGCAGTTACAAAACAGACAAAGAGGGAGGAAGGGGCCAAGGGATAAGTTACAATCTCTGGGGACATACCCTCAGTGGCCCACTGCCTCTAGCCACGCCCCACCCAGCACAGTAGCCCTTTCAAATTATTAACCATCAAGTGGATTAATCCACTGAATAGGTTATAGCTTTCATAATCTAATCATTTGACCTCTGAACATGTGAAATAGCACAGGAGCTATTTGGGATACCTCCTGTCAAAACCATGACAACCATTTAGAAGACACTGCTGACATGATTCCCCTTACCTTTCAATATTTCAGTATGTATTTCCTAAAAACAAGGAATTCCCTCTCTCTTATGTAATCATATTAGAGTGATCAAACTGAGGAACTTAATTTTGAGACAATACTATTTCTATTCTTTCTTTTTTTTTTTTTTTTTTTTGGTACTGGGGATTGAATTCAGGGGCACTCGACCACTGAGCTACATCCCTAGCTCTTTTTTGTGTTTTATTGAGAGACAGGTTCTCACTGAGTTGCTTAGTACCTCGCTAAGTTGCTGAGACTGACTTTGAACTCGTGATCCTCCTGCCTCAGCCGCCTAAGCTACTGGAATTACAGGTGCATGCCACCAAGCCTGGCAAGACAATGCCATTTGATCTACAGGCCTTATTGAGATTTCAGTTGTCCCAATAGGGTCTTGTATGACAAAAGGTCACACATTGCATTCAGTTCCTTTAATTCAAAATACTTCTGGAGTCTTCCTTGCGTTTCATCACATGGACAGTTTTGCACAGCACAGGCTGGTCTTTAGAAGCTCTGAAGATAGGTTTGTCTAATGCTTTCGCATGGTTTAGATTTGTGTCATGTCTTTCAGCAGGAAAAACACAGAAGTAATGCTGATGTCTTCTCAGGGCATCACACCAGGATGAGTACCATTGATCAGGCAGTGTTCACCTGGTTAAGGTAGTGTCTGCCACGTTTTTTCACTGTGATTGTAAAGGAAAAGTAACTTATAGGGGTATAGCCTGAGACTAGATGAATATCCTGTTACTTCTCAAACTTTCATCTGCCATGTTGGCTTTCTTTGATGATTCTTGACTCAATCATGATGATGATGACTGACAACTAGTGATTTTTCCATTTTCATCCTTCCTTTTACATACACTAATTGGCTCTCTATAGAGCGTTCTATGTCCTTTCCCTCTTTTATTTAATCATTCATTTATATCACTGTAGATTCATGTATTTGTTATAGGTATTTATTCATTTATTGGTACTGGTGATTGAATTCAGGGGAACTTTACCATTAAGTTGCATCCCCAGGCCTTTTAATTTTATTTTAAGACAGGGTCTTGTTAAATTGTCCAGGCTGCCTGGAATTTGGTGATTCTTTGGCCTCAACCTCCCAAGTAATTGAGATGATAGGTTTATGCCCACCATGACTAGCATGGATTCTACATTTAAAGGACTGTAATTCTTTATTATCTTTGGGAGCCCTTTCATTCTGGCTCATGTGTACTTTTAACTTGTCCCCATCATCTTTGAGTACTTCCTTACTTTTGGTGAAACAAGTTGTTCCAGACTTGGCCTGTTCTTCTCAAACCCTGGGATCAGCCATTTATCTGAGGAAGTCTAATTCTATTATTGGAGAAAGATATTTGAAAATCATGTCTTTTTTTTT
This sequence comes from Sciurus carolinensis, assembly GCF_902686445.1. NCBI lineage: Eukaryota > Metazoa > Chordata > Mammalia > Rodentia > Sciuridae > Sciurus > Sciurus carolinensis. Next base: position 79,526,119 of record NC_062215.1, read on the forward strand.
TTTTTGTGGTGCTGGGAATTGAACCCAGGGCCTTGTGCATGCGAGGCAAGCACTGTACCAACTGAGTTACATCCCCAGCCCAAAATCAAGCTTTTGATTTGTAAGTGTGCAGTATGCGTGTAGCTTACTATTTATTTATTTATTTATTTTTCAGTGTTGGGTATCAGGGCCTCTCACATGCTAGGCAAGTGCTCTACTAGTTAATCTTATCAAATGTAGTGGATCAATGACTTTCACTTCCTGTTTGACTTTGTAAACAAAACAAAACTCTTCATTTTAACTTTTTAAATTCCCCTTATAAGTTTAGGTAGTTATACTGCCCTTTGTAATACTCCAATAATTGGAGTAAGGAGTAGGCTGAGGATATAGAGCTGTAAAGAAGACTCACATTGATGAATTGGTAACAGAAGGAAAACTTAAATAAGCCCCCTGGCTTCACATGGTTTTATTTGACTTTAAAACTCACTAATTTTGGAGATCATGCAGCTGATCTCCAAATATATTAGTAGATTCCCACTAGTAATAGATGCGAATGACACCTCTGGATGTATGGATTATGAGATAAGGTGGCTGTTGCTTTTCAGAGACTTGAAGGCTCTCCTTTTTTTTTTTTTTTGGTACCAGGGATTAAACCCAGGGGTGCTTACCCACTGAACCACATCCTCAGCCCCTTTTATTTTTTATTTTGAGATAAGGTCTCGCTAGGTTGCTTACAGCTTCACTGAATTATTGAGGCTGGTTTTTTTTTTTATTGTAAACAAATGGGATACATGTTGTTTCTCTGTTTGTACATGGCGTAAAGGCATACCATTTGTGTAATCATAAATTTTCATAGGGTAATGTTGTTTGATTCATTCTGTTATTTTTTTCCCTTCCCCCCCACCCCTCCCACCCCTCCCTTCCCTCCATACAGTCCTTCCCCCCTCCATTCTTGCCCCCCTCCCTAACCCTATTCCTAACCCTAACCCTAACACTAACCCCTCCCACCCCCCCATTATGTGTCATCATCCACTTATCAGCAAGATCATTCGTCCTTTGATTTTTTGAGATTGGCTTATCTCACTTAGCATGATATTCTCCAGTTTCATCCATGTGCCTGCAAATGCCATAATTTTATCATTCTTTATGGCTGAGTAATATTCCATTGTATATATATACCACAGTTTCTTTATCCATTCATCAATTGAAGGACATCTAGGTTGGCTCCACAATCTGGCTATTGTGAACTGAGCAGCTATGAATTTTGATGTGGCTGTATCTCTGTAATATGCTGATTTTAAGTCCTTTGGGTATAGGCCAAGGAGTGGGATAGCTGGATCAAATGGTGGTTCCATTCCAAGTTTTCTAAGGAGTCTCCACACTGCTTTCCAGAGTGGCTGCACTAATTTGCAGCCCCACCAGCAATGTATGAGTGTACCTTTCTCCCCACATCCTCGCCAACACCTGTTGTTGCTTGTATTCTTGATAATCGCCATTCTAATTGAGGTGAGATGGAATCTTAGGGTGGTTTTGATTTGCATTTCTCTTATTACTAGAGATGTTGAACATTTTTCCATATGTTTGTTGATTGCTTGTAGATCTTCTTTTGTGAAGTGTCTGTTCATTTCCTTAGCCCATTCGTTGATTGGATTATTTGCATTCTTGGTGTAGAGTTTTTTGAGTTCTTTATAGATTCTGGAGATTAGTGCTCTATCTGAAGTATGATTGGCAAAGATTTTCTCCCACTCTGTAGGCTCTTTCTTCGCATTGCTGATAGTTTCCTTTGCTGAGAGAAAGCTTTTTAGTTTGAATCTATTCCAGTTATTAATTCTTGCTTTTATTTCTTGTGCTATGGGAGTCCTGTTGAGGAAGTCTGGTCCTAAGCCTACATGTTGAAGATCTTCCAAACAAAAATTGAACAAAGAAACCATAGATCTCAATAACACAATCAATAATTTAGACTTAACAGACATTTATAGAATATACCATCCAACCAAGAACGAATACACTTTCTTCTCAGCAGCACATGGATCCTTCTCTAAAATAGACCATATATTATGCCACAAAGCTAATGTCAGCAAATACAAGAAGATAGAGACACTACCTTGTATTCTATCAGATCATAATGGATTGAAGTTAGAAATAAATGAAAGAGTAAAAAACAGAAACTACTCCAACACCTGGAGATTAAACAATATGCTATTATATGATGAATGGATAACAGAAGATATTAGGAAGGAAATTAAAAAATTCTTAGAGGTAAATGAGAACAATGAAACATCATATCAAAATCTCTGGGACACTATGAAAGCAGTACTTAGAGGAAAATTTATTTCATGGAGTGCATTTAATAAAAGAAGTAAAACTCAACAAATAAACGACCTAACACTACAGCTCAAAGCCCTAGAAAAAGAAGAACAGACCAACACCAAAAGTAGTAGAAGACAGGAAATAGTTAAACTCAGAGCTGAAATCAACGAAATTGAAACAAAAGAAACAATACAAAAAATTGACAAAATAAAAAGTTGGTTCTTTGAAAAAATAAACAAAATTGATAAACCTTTAGCCACACAAACAAAGAGAAGACGAGAGAAAACCCAAATTCACTAAAATTCGGAATGAACAAGGAAATATCACAACAGACACAACTGAAATACAAAACATAATTAGAAGCTATTTTGAAAATCTATACTCCAACAAAATAGAAAATTTCAAAGACATCAACAGGTTTCTAGAGACATATGAGGCTGGTTTTGAACTCGCCATCCTCCTGCCTCAGCCTCCTGAGCCCCTGGGATTATAGGTGTGTGCCACCAAACCTGGCAAAGCCTGCTTTTTTTTTTTTTTTTTTTTTTTGTTGTTGAAAGCACTGACTCTTCACTTGGCCCATGCCGGTGACCAATGGGTAATGAAAGCAGAGTGAAAGCTTGGCATCTCTGCCTTCATGTTGTCTCTGTCCTCTTTGCTGCCTTAACCCAGATTTCTGCTCAACTTTGCCTGTAGCCATGTTAGTCATTTAGGGAATGTTTGTATGGAACTGGTAGTACAAGATTGATTTTGCCCTAAATTTACCTAATCTTTCTCCTCCCACTCCAAACCGAAGGCACTGAGATAAAAGGAAGATATTTTCAAGATTTGCAGGGGCATCATGATCCTGTGATTAAGTGTGTACCAGCCGCTAGGTTTCATAGTGTCCAGTTCCATACCATGTCAGTGGTGCCTAGAAGTCTCTAGTCATCAGCCCTTCCCTGATGTGAGCCCCTCTCTTTTCCCCCAGGCCCAAGAATGGAAGGCACTTGAAACTTAGGCTAAGATGTGTATTTTCCCAGGGTGCTTCCTGGCCTGTCATCATGTTTTGCTGGCATTCTGAATACATCTTTCTTCTTGCCCAGGAATCTGTCCCTGATTCATTGGGTCCTTTTAGAGTGGTGAGTCAACAGACCTAGGTTACAGAACTGGTCTACTTTGTAGTGAATTATTTAAAGGATTTTTTAAAAAGGACATAATTACTTATAAGGCAACTTTATTGACTTACAGAGAGTATGTAAATGTTTTTGCTGTGTTCTTAGGGGAGAATCAACAGTTGTTACTAAAAGGTAATATTGTAGGGGAGGAAAAGTAATTTTTTCTCAACCCAAATAAGTTCTTGGAAGAGACACCATTAACAAAAGACAGGTTAACAAGAGAAAACCAAACAAGTTTATTAACAAGTATATTTCATGTGTACACTGCAGATGCCCAGGGAATGAGTCATTCTCAAAGAGAAGGGTTTGAATTCTAGCTTATACAGCATCTTCATCAAAGAAGAATAAATTAGTAAGTTTTGAAAGAAGTGACACAAATGAAAAGGACTTTGAATCCTTGCGGGTGGCAACTTTGGGGAGGGAGCAGATGAAAGCTAGTTAGTAAGGTTTTCTAAAGCAGATCCCTCTAGTACCATCGCAGACCAGTAAGGGTTAAAGTTGTCTTCAGTGGCTGCCGTTTTTCTCCCTAGTAGAGAAGGAAAGAGGAATATCCTTTGCCTTTGTAAATCTGTGTCCTACTTTTAGATAAATTGAGGAAAAGCAGAGAGCTTTTTTTGCGCTTTCTTCTTAATTGAGACTTTAGCTTAAAACGATCCTTATGCCAAAGAAGCACATTTTGAGGTGGCATTTTCTGGTCCCCTATGATGTTGTTTACAAAGTGTGCTGCATTTGAGAGTTCTTCACCCAAAGCATGTTGAGGTTTTGAACTAAAAACAAATGCCTTCATTTTTATTTCATAATCTGTACATGTACTGAGGGTTACAGTGTTTTTTGGTATTGATACAGCGAGTGCTGTGATGTTCTTGGTACAGGCAGAATAGGTTCCTCTTGAAATCCTTGAGAAGAAGATGTAGTTTCCTAGCTGCTACAAGGGCGAGGGAAGTTTTGGACCACCCCCCCACTGGGAGGGGCCACTGAATGCCTCCCCTGCAGAGCAGCGGTACCCAGCACCACTGGATGCTCGGGCCTGCCGCTCAGGTCTTTCTCCTGAGTTAACACTGCATCACCACTGCTACTTTCAGTTGTGCACCTGGGGAAGCGTGTATTTCACTGACTATAAAAGGTAAACTTCAGGTACAGACTCCTGAGCTGTGGGGCCTGTGACCAAACTTGTCTTTGCCATATGATTTGAGATCCTATGGAACTCAGAACAGTTGGCAGCCCATATATTTGCATTTTATGAATGTGAACATAACAAAAAACAAAAGATTTGACAGTGAGGCATTTTGAAACTGTAAAAGGATAGCTAACATTGCTGGGTCAGGTGCTGGGCCAAGAACTTTACCAGGGTTTTCTCATTCATGTTCACAGTGTCCCCTTAGAGTAGGAATTGTTATTATTCCCATTTTATACATGATGAAACTGAGGAACAGAAAGGCTAAGAAACTGACCTGAGATTACATGGTGAGTAAAATGCAAAGCTGCAAAGTGACCCAGGCAGTTTAATTATGAAACATGTGCTCTTAAGCACTACCCCAAATTGGCCCTCTATCTCTTGTGTGTCACTTGCTTAAGTAGGATCTTTGCAATAAGTAGATTCACTTGGTGTCAAACGAATCTTTGAATTTGTTAATCTTGATCTAGTGTTTTGAATGTTGAAAGCTGGAAGGTTGGTTTGACACTGTGGTATAGCGAATTTTGCCCAGAGATGGAAATCGTCACTGGGATACATGATCTTTTGGGGTTATTTTAGATGCCTTATTGATTTTTCTCACTGTTCTTTGCTTACCCTAGTCACTTTTGTCATCTGTGGCTTAGCCTAGTTAACTGCCACAGTTGTCTGTATTTGCCCTGCAGCCAAGGAGCGTTGGTTACATTTGATTCACTCTCTATTGAGAATCATTGGCCTTAAAGCATCATGCCATTAAACAGGGAGTTGTATAGATACAATAAGTATAAGTGTGTATAGTTATAAGTAAATATAAACATATAAGATGTATTGAGATATATATAATTATATATAATTTTTTTAAAAAATTTGTGGTGCTGGTGATTGAACCCAGGGTTTTGTGCATGCTAAGCAAGCGTTCTACCACAGAGCCACATCCCCAGGCCCTAGGATGAATTTATATAACTAGTAAATACACTAAACCTATTGTTGACATAAGGAATAGATATCAATCAGATATTTTAAGTACAGAGGTACCATGATATATTACCTTGAAAAGATGACTAATTTTCTAGATTCAGAATAGGACACAAACCATTTATCTAGCCAATAAAAAGACATTTTCATTATTCTTTGATTTGAAGCATTTCAGTGCTTTGTCATGCTTGAGGTCTTACTTCTGAATATAAAATCATCTCATCTCTGAAAAAAGAAGAGTGCCCCCGAGGTGCTACCCAGCCTTCTAGCTCAGATTCCTTCCTGGTATCTTCTTCCTCATGCTGCCAGGTTGCTTTGTAAAGCAGTCTTTTCTGTTGGAAAGTGCTAAGTGGCTTGATTTTCTTTTTACCTTTTTATCTTATTATATTTCTTCCTATCTAATGCCTCCCATTTTCCTCTGTTTTTAACAGTGTACATTAGTATGCTAATATTTGTTACAATTAGTGAATCAATATTGACACATTATCATTAGCTACAGTCCATAGTATATTTGGATTTCCTTAGTTTTTACCTAATGTCATTTTTCCATTCCAGAAGCCCATATTCCATTTGGTTTTCATGTCTCCTTAGCTTCTTGGCTGTGATATTTACTCAGGCTTCCCTTGTTTTTGATGATTTTGACAGTTTTGAGGAGTACTGGTCAGGTACGTTCTAGGTGCCCCTCTGTTTGGAATATTTCTGATGTTTGTCTCCTGATCATGATGGAGTTGTCGGTTTTTGAGAGTATAAGATCAGAAAGATAAGTGTGGCTTAGATTTATCAGAACACGTGCATTTCATATAATCCATCTTTTGGCAATACTAGGGATTGAACTCAGGGCCTTGTGCTTGCAAGGCAAGCACTCTACCAGCTGAGCTGTCTCCCCAGCCCCATATAATCCATCTTGATCCTACTGTGTGTACAGGGCTGTGTACTTTCCACATGACTCATGGTTGGAGATATTGCCCTTGATTGCTTGATTGAAGGAATGGAAGGCTTTGCCACTGTAAGGTTACTGGTTTTTCCCTCCTATTTTATACCATGCTTTTCAGAAGCAAGTCATGTGCATAGTCCACAGTAAAAGAGTGGGAGGTTTTGCTCTCCTCCTTTAGGGTGGAACATCTACATAATTTGTAAGGAAATCTTCTGCATGGGGGATTTTATTTGCTGCTCATTTCTCAGTATGCTTGAATTGCTCTTGTTTTGGACACTGGGAGTTCTTTCAGTTGGCTCCTGTGCCCCCTGTCATACGCCACCCGTTTGACATATGCTGAGTGCACGTGTGTGTACGTGCTGTGTGCGTGTACATTCTTCCCTTCTGTTAGGACAGGATGCTCCAGTCTTATCTATTTTTTTCCCCGTTTTTTAAATTGGTACATTACAGTCATACATATTGGTGGGATTTGTTGTTATATATTCATACATGCACACATTGTGACAGTATAATTTGGCCAATGTCACTCCCCTGTGCTTTCCCTCCTACCAACCCCCTTTCCTCTATTCTAATAAACTCCTTTTGATTTTCATGAGATTCCCGCCTTCTCCCATTTTTCTTCTCCTTTTTCTGAACTTTCCACATTTGAGAGAAAATATACAACCCTTGATCTTCTGAGTTTGGCTTATTTCACTTAACATAATGGTCTTGAGTTCCATCCATTTTCCTTCAAATGACATAATTTCATTTTCTTTATGGCTGAATAAAACTATTGTGTACATATACCATTTCCACTGATGGACACCTAGGCTGGTTCCATGGTTTTGTGTTGTGAATTGTGCTGCTGTAACCATGGGTATGCATGTATCACTGTAGTATGATGACTTTAATTCCTTAGGATAAATACTAAGGAGTGGTATAGTTGGGTCATATGGTGGTTCCATGCCTAGTCTTCTGAGGAACCTTCACACTGATTTCCATAGTGGTTGTACTAATTTACAGTCCCACTAACAGTGTAGAAGTGTTCTTTCTTTCTCCACATCCTGTCCAGCATTCATTATTGTTCATATTCCTCCTGATGGCTGTCCAGGCTTACCTTGTGTGCTTTTTCTCCCCGTCCTAGACAGCTGGGGCTGACTGATTACTTTCTTGGGACCTCAGTGCTCTCAACTGCTAGTTGAAGCAATTAAATTATATTTATTCATTCATGAGTCTTTCTGACTGCACGTGATATACCAGGCAGTATTTGAGGTAGTGACATCACAATGAAGAGAACGAACTGTGGTCCTTGCTCTCATGGGATCAGCATTTGTTAATCTGTTCTTTGTTGGACACTGTTCCAGGTTTATAGAATTTATAAATTAGTAGAGAATAGAGACAACAATAGGTAAATAGACAAAATTACAGCTGTAAAAAAATCACAAAGGCAACGATATCAGAGGATACCCCTCTTTAGGCAATGTTCTTGAGAGAGGCCTCTCTCTGGAGGTGACACTGAAGCTGAGGTCTAAGGGAAGAAAGAGAAAAAGAGATCTTGTGTATCCTGGCAATGTTCTCTGAAGTCTCTAGATGATAGTAGCTTCATGGAGTCATCTGCTCTTCACCTCACTCTCTTCTTCAGGAGTTTTCATTATCAAATCCAGGGAATATTAATGCATTAAATGGTTTTACTTCTCCTTTCTGATGTTTAATGAATATTTATTTTCTTTGGTCCATGATTCTTAAGGCAGTAGAACAAGATGGAGTAAATGAAGTGTACATGCTCTGGTAAGTCTAAACCAGAGGTTTCAAATGGGTGCCTGCCAGGCAAAAGCTGTCTCCAGAGTGGTTTCCTCTGGGTACTGGAGATTGAACCAAGGGCCTTACTTATGCATGCTAGGCAAGCATTCTACCACTGAGCTACATCCCCAATCCTGGCCTGTTGTATTTTAAATATTGAGAAATTTCACCTAAACCCCAGACTTTTAGTATTTACAATAATATAGATGGGGTCATATGCTTGTAGCACTGTGATCAATCATAACTGAACAGCAGTGCCCCCATCTTTTGGGGTACATGTCTCAGATCTTGCAGCTCCTTCTTGCTGACCTTTCCTCACATGTAGCAGTACTGACTCCATATTGGAAAGTTGTATTAACCCTAGAAGATAGAGTCTTGCTAAAACTTAATGGATCACCAATAATGTCACAGAACACAGAGCTGGTACAAACATTGCCTTTAAGCAATCTGTGTTCTTGCATGTAGGTGTCAGGAAGCAGATGGTCTGTTAATTTATAACTCAAGATGACCATCTATACTAACAAGAAAGAAAAAAATTACAGAAATCTCAGGAAGTCTGAATGGCGTCAACCAGAGATGCCTGTGATCTGTAATTTAAAAATGATTTCTTTTTTGAAAAAGTCATCCTCCTTTCTCAATACCATGTCTCTAGACTTAATTGGCCTGTGTGTAGCAAGCAGACTGTTTTGGGTCCAGTAACATTGTTACCTGTCTGGTCCCATGTAAATATATTTAACTAAAAGATATTTCAGAAGGATTTTGTTTTGTGTTTAAATATCTTCTGCATATGGATATCTAGTTTCCCCAGCAACATTTATAAAGAACCTATGTGTGTTCTTGGCACCTTTATCAAAAATCAGTTGGCTAGAAGTACATGGATTCATTTCTAGGCTATTTTGTTCCATTGGTCTATGTGTCTATTTTTGTGCTAGTGCCATGCTATTTGGATTACTATAGCTTTGTGACATATTTTGAGGTCAGGGATTGTGATGCCTCCAGTTTTGTCCTTTTTGCTCAAGATTACCTTAGTTATTTGGGGACTTTTGTGATTTCATATGAATTTTAGTATTGGTTTTTGTATTTCTGTGAAGAACATCTTTGGCATTTCCAGAGGGATTGTATTGTCTATGCCCAGGCCCAGCCTGCTATGAGAACTTTCAGGACTGGGAACTTTTCTTGGTAATTGCTTATTTATCCTGTGCCTGGCCTACCTGGTGATAGGTACTTGAAATGCTTATAACATAAATGAATAAAGCACATTTTAATTTGGGTATGTAGTTCATCTCTAAAAGGCAACAGTACTTAAAAAGCACAGGCCCCTGTTGGTTTCCATTGCCCTTGGGCCTGGCGCCCATCATGAGACTCATTTTAAAATATCTGTGAATATGGGCTGGGGCTGTAGCTCAGTGGTAGAGTGCTTGCCTCACATGAGTGAGGCGCTGGTTTGATCCTTAGTGCCACATAAAAATAAGTAAATAAAGATATTGTGTCCATTTACAACTTAGAAAAAAAAATCTGTGAAATAAAAGAATGAGTTATACCTTGAAAACAAAACAACACATTTCCTAATTCAGACAGGTGGGTTTTATTTGTTTAGATGTCTTAGATAACTAACAATTTATGTGGTTTTATGGCCAAAATGTAGAAAGGACCATGATGGAAACTTTACCTCCTTCTGTTCCTATCTGGCCAGCGCATGGGGCTCCCACCACCTGCCTGCATATACAAGCAAACACCAGCATCTATTCTTATTTTACCTTCTTACTGCTTACTAAAAGTGGCTTACTAAAAATAATCTTCTCCTTGTAACTCTTTACCCTTGACATATTTTGAGGATCATATATTAATAGAGAGCTTCCTTTCTTTTTTTTCCCACAGTTGTTTGTGCATATTATAATTTATTTAAAGAGTACCTCATTGAAGGGCATTTGGAGTTTTCTAAGCATTTGCTACTGTGAACAATGCTGCAGTTGGATCCCTTGCTTATATTTCATTATCTCTATGATCAAATCCTTTTATCCTTTGTGTGTGTGTGTGTGTGTGTGTGTGTGTGTGGTGCTGGGGATTGAACCCACAACCTTGTGTACATGAGGCAAGCACTCTACCAAATGAGCTATATCCCAGCCCTGAACAACTCCTAAAAAAGTAGAATGGGCTAGACCAAGGAGTGTATACAGATGTAATTTTGATATATGTTACCAAATTACCCTCTGTAAGGGTTGTGTCATCAGATATTATTAGTTACATATGTGATATTTAGAATATGTTTTTGAAATAATATTCACTCTGTCTTCTTTAGTTTTCTTTGATGAATTAGAGGATTCATGTTGTAGGTTGTTGAATTTTGATAAGAGTATTAAGATTGTTCTAGATCATTGGTTCCCACTAGTGGCTGAAGATCCTCAAGGGGTTCTTGGGTTCACATGCTAAACAAACATCAACTGCCTCACAGATGTATTTTACAGGTTTTAAGGGTATATGGAGACTGTCACATTTACTAGTGTACTGAGCCTTCTAATAGTTGCTGTCTGAGTTCAGTTAGGAACTGCTCAGCAGCTTAGGGATGGTGCCATTGTCTTCCTTGGCTCTTGGATACTTTGATGCCATTTTATCTTTTGTCAGTTTTTTCAAAGTAACCTAGTCTGTGGATGTAGGAGAATAAAACCAAAAGACTATGTGTTCTGTTTGAATATTTTGTAATAAAAATCATCTTTCTTTTGTAGATGTCCCTTTGAGGACCAGCCTACCACCACCATTCAGAAATTATAAATATGGTAACTAATTTTTCTTATGCTTTAAAAATATATAGTAATATAATTTAACTTTAGTTTTTGGTTGACACAAATTCAAATTTGTTTTTCAAAAATTAATTTGTTATCTGCAAATAAAAACCAATTTGGAAGTTTATTTAGGAATATAAGAATCCTACAATGTTGTTAAGGTCAGTTGTAATTGTTTAGGGAAGTACTGTATTGGTGAAGAATAGCATGTTTTGCAAACTATGCTAAGAGGGGTTTCTTTGCCAGGCAATCAGAGAAGGAAAAATGAGGACTAAGCATTTAACATTTTAAATGTTATGTTGTAGTTTTATATGTTGCAACTGGTTATCTAAAAATATAGTAAGAAGCTGGGCATAATTGTTCATTATAAGTATGATATTCAGCAAACTTGAATTTGAGACTATATTGAAAGTTATGCACCTAATACATATTTCTGTTAATTGGTGCAGACATTTTAAAGTATAAATTTTTTATTACTTTAGATCATTTTTTGGAGTGGCTTTTCATTCTGTTCCCATTCAATAGGGCAACTCGTGACCTACAATCCTTTGAAATCACAATCTTCTCCGTGCGTCTGCATTTTAATATCCAGAGACTAATTGTGAGGTCATAAGGGGTAGTCAAGCAGAAGTTGAAGGCACTGAGTGGAAAGTACTTTGATTTATTGGCCCTAAGAATTTACATACTCAATATTGAATAAGAGAAAGGAATAAAAAGCATGATTAAGGTAAATATGAAACTTCTCAATTGTAGCTTTCATGGCTTTTGAAGTGTAATGCCCTGAAATATAACCTTAAACTTGAATCATCCTACAGATACCACTTCAAATTAGAAAAAGTTCCCTTTTTTCATGGTATGCGTTATCTATATGCAAACCTGTGTTCCATGCAAGTTATTTCAAAAGATAAATTTTAAATAATGAAAGCATCTGGGTATCTGAGTCGCTAAGCATCATTGGGGTAGATAATGTCCCTTTTCGCTTATTTCATCTCATTGATGCCTTTTCATCCTAGTGTTTCTATATATTCAGCTGAATTGGCAGAAAAATAAAACTAATACATTTGTCAGAGAAGAAATGACAGAACCACTCATGTTTCGATAAACTTCGGGTGGCTCTTTCTTTGAGTGTGGCTCTTTAACAATCTGCTGCTTTGTGTGGAGCAGGAAGGCTGGAGTGTGGCTTCTCACCTGTCATGGTATGCTGTGTGGCCTGTGGGAACAGAACACTGCGTCCGGTGTTGGGGAGCAGAAGGGTGCAGAGTCAGGTTGCAGTTTTGCTAGTTACTGTCTCTGTGCCCTTGGGCAAAAGGCTGTCTGTCTCGGCCACCCACTGCCTGAGATTTCTCACAGTCCCTCCTCCCATTTAATTGTCATCATCATCTATTATTGATTTAACCACTCATGCTACTTATTTTTAAATCCTTACTACCTAGAAATCATACATTTGGGCACACATTAATGTTGATTGATGTACAGTGTGGCTGCTCATCCCCGCCTGTTTCATGAGGCTGTGTGAAATTAAATTATGCATGTGCCAACTTGTTTAATGCCCCACAAACAAAAGATATTGTAAGATTCTTTTCCTCAAGGAATTAGCATTAAGAAAACAATGCCCACGGATGTTGTTTTTGTTAATATTGAGTCTAAAAAAATATTGAGTCTATTTTTTAAGAAGTCAAAACAAGTGAAGGAGATTATTCAACAAGGAAAGATACATTAATACAACACCCTTTGTTAGCTTGTCATTTTCCTTCCTTGTCCTCTTCGTGGGTCCTGCCAGTTTCTGTTGGGGAGAAAAATCTGGCAAAATTTCCCAGTCACAGCATTTCTTTTTCTATTAAAAAAAAAAAAAAAATGTAGACTTCTTATTGTGGGTTTGCTGGGCCTATTAGAGCAAAGTTATTTCAAATTTAAAGGCTTATTAGCAAAATATGTAGAATACAATTAATATTTATAAGGTCAGACTCTAGTTTTGCAGCTTGATTACAACAGACTTTAAGCCCCTTTTATTAAAAAAATTACTGTTGACTTCTCTAACTTGTCTCAAATAACAAACCAATACCTATTTATAGTGAGAAAAAGAATGTACTAGGCAACTCAGAATAATAGATAATCCAAGTCACATTTGTTTATTTTCTCATGTCCATAGTAAATTTATTTTTAGCATCTGTTTATTTACATTCCTAATGTGCATATTTTACTTAGGTTAAAGTTATTTTTATTTCTTAAGAATATAGTCCTAGGGTGCTGGTCTTGTTTAAAATTGCAATTAAAAAATTGCAATGGATAGTTGAAAATTGACTATTTAAAATAATGGGTAATGGAGAGTGCCAGTTCTTAACTAGGTGATTGGTACTCTATTCTTTCTTCAGAACTATAACAACATAGTTAAAAATCAGGTCTTTTAAAAAAAGAACCTTTTATTTCATATCACTATTGGAATTTCTTATTATAGCATTATTGATAGAAATGAATTTTAGTTTGAGAGTTTATTCAGATAAGTTATAATATAGTCAATAAATGGTTAAATAAAGCTGAGTGAAGAATTGGAAATTTTTGGAATTTGAATGTGTTGAATGACTATGTCTGCTATATAATTAGGGACTGATTGTCTTAGAGTTAGAATTTTACCCAAGTGTGAAGAAATTGCCTGTTGCAAAAGGACTTTGTGTCCTGACTTCAGTATAAACAGATTAAAGAATGAAATTGGGTTTGAATAAAACATACTGGACCATGTAAGCCTGTGCAGTGTTTGAAAACCAAGAAGCAGATCTTGGTATTCTTTAGTCATTAACAACCCTACTCAGATTACCAGTGATCCCAGGTAATGTTAGAAATCTGAGCCACACTTCTTCAGCATGGTCATTTAACCTCCTGCCGGTGTATCCACCCTGAGAGCTTAATAGTTTTTTAAACTGCCTTTATTAATATCTATCATTATTTTATATATAACATATAAATATAATTATATATAATATATAAAAATAAATATATGTAACTATAATATATAAATATATATCCAAACACATAAAATTAAATGTATAGATAAGATTATATATATATATATATATATATATATATATATATATATATATATAATTTTTTACATTACCTGCTAATCTTGTAATTTAATGACTAAAAAAACAAAATGGAGTAATGTGATTTGCTTGTCTTCTGTCCTAAGGAAAAATGTGTTGAGTCTGACACACAGTTGTGTGTCAGAGCCCAAGGCTTTAAAGTATCTGTGTCCTTTTTTTTTTTTTTTTTTTTTTTTTGGTGCTGGGGATTAAACCCAAGGGTACTTTACCATTAAGCTAGATTCCAAACTTTTTTATTTTTTATTTTGAGGCAGGATCTTGCTACATTGCTGAGGCTGGCCTCAAATTTGTGATCCTCCTTGCCTTAGCCTCCCAAGTCACTGAGATTATAGGCGTTTACCACCATACCTGACTTATCTGTGTACTTTTATCTTTGTGTGTGTGTGTGTGTGTGTGTGTGTGTGTGTGTGTGTTTCTGGTGCCAGGGATGGGACCCAGGGCCTCCTACATGCAGGGCTAGTGCTCTACCAATGAGCTGCACTCCCTTAATTTAAATTAAATTTTAAAATTTAATTTTAAATTTTATCTTTAATTTTAATGATTTGCAAAAGTAAATTTCCTTTTACTCTAGAACAGATTTTTAAGTGAATATGATCATAAAATTATAAAGAACTTAGAATTTCTCAATTTCATAGGTACTCATTTGTCTCACTACTAATTTCAGAAGAAATTTGAGCATAGTCTGTGTGAAGAGACAACTTGCTTTTTTCTTTCAGATAAACTGAAGATTATTCACCAAGCACATAAATCAAAGGTACGTTCCACATGTGCAGTATCTGACACTTAGCAGTAATCAGTATTAGTTGAATTGGTGAGTAAGTAAATGTACATGTAAGTGTTTTCCATCATAATAGCATTTTTTATAGGTTCTCTTTCTAGAGCTTTACTTTCCCATTAAAGAATTAAAAAAAAAAAAAAAACCTAAGTTTTCTACCTGCTCGTAGATCCTTTTGTTACTTATCTCCCACATATTTATATAAAATAAGCATAAAACAATAAAAAAATTCACACAAAAAAGTACATATAAGGAAGCCATTTATTATCTCTCGGTCTAGTCTCTTTGACTTTCTTAAGTTCGAGAAGAACTGGACCAGAGGCAGATCCAGACAGTCTGCTTGCCTTGGTGCTAGCTGTAAGAGAAGGCCCAGGACCGCGACTCACGGTACAGAGGGCACTGCGTGCAATTCTGAATCGTCTCCTTCAGCTGTTTGTTTATATGTGTACCATATGTACATCGCTCTTTTCTTGCTTTCTTAGAGTAATGTTTTATTAAGCCACAGTGAAAGGTTTGCTTCTCATTACAGAGTAGTCTTTTTTCTCAGTGGCCTTCTCTATGATGTTAACCATGAAAGGACAAGGGACCATATCTTATTCTGCACACCTCTTGTATCTCCAATACCGAGGGTGATGCCTGGTTCAGAGGAGTTTTTCCATAATAAGTTTTGGATGAAGTATTTATAAAATTCCTTTTTTTTTTTTTTCATTCCTTTTCTGGTCATAGATACACTCCATGACCTCAGGCAGTATTCAAAAAGATGTGTGCCACAGATCACAAAGAGGGGATGTCTGTTGCCTCTGGATTAGTAACTTTGTGGGATTTTTCTTTTGTGTGTTCAAATTTGATCATATCCATTATCAAATGCCTCAAAATATCATGCTCACAGGTGTTAGGGATGAAGTGTGGCATCTTCCTCTCTTTGGGGTACTAGAAAGTTCTGCCACTGTATCTGGCCACAGACTTCGTCCATTTTCCCTTCTCCAGGTCTGCAGTGTTTTCAACCTGGTTTCTAAAATGTAGAGAATAGGAAGTGTGTTTCTATTTTACATGGAAGAAAAAAATGTAAATATATTTAAAAAATATAAATAAAGCTGAAATGAAGCAATGTGTTTTTTGAAAAAGTTGGAAAGCAAAGTGAGTCTTATCATTCTTCATTCAGTGTTGCGTTTCTGTATTGTTGTCCTTGCTCATAAGCTCATGTTTCCTAGAACAAGGAATTGGCAAACTTCATTCTTTGTAATGAAGACCTCGTTCATCATGTTCAAATAATCAATATTATATGTAAAAATGATTTTTGGAAAATCAGGAGATTTTCCTCCTGTAGTTCGAAGGAAAGAAAGAAGTTTTATCTACACTTAAAATGCATGTTTCTCCCTGTCATGTTATATATAGTCTTCATCCCTCAGGATTGGTTCCAGTATACCTGTGGATACCAAAAGCCACAGATGCTCCAAGTTCCTTATAAAAGATGGTATAGCATTCATGTATAACCTGTGTGTGTTCTCCTGTACACTTTGAATCATTTCTAGTTTACTTACAATACTTAATAGTATGTAAATGCACTGTAGATGGTTGTTATGCTCTATTGTTTAGTGGTTAATGTCAAGAAAAAAGTATCTGTGTGTTCAGTATAGATGTAACCAGCATACACCAAAGCATGTGTTCAGTTTCCAGTTGGTTGACTTTGCAGATGACCAACCCTTCCTTCCATACAGAGAGCCAGCTATTGTTTCAAAATTAGAACTTGTTTTTTCAGTTGAACAAATAATTTATTTAAGGGTGGATTCCCCAAACAAATGAAGTCATTTAGAATGTTTCTGGACTCTGGCTTTATAAAACTTCATTTACCCATAATAATTCAAGTCCAGACTCTGTACCCTGGAGATGCTTCTTGAAGCTTCCAAGGGATGCTATCCATTTTTACCAATAGTTTTAAAACTTCAGAAAAGTTTCACCTACATGTTCTTACTGGTGCCTTATCTGACTGCAGGACATTTTTCTCATTTCCAAGTGATTGTTGTTCTTTCATCTTCTGTTCCTGTCTGCAGGGCCTATAGCATCTCTGGCCAAGCTAGTCCGTTTTCTAGGCCAGTTGGAATTTTAATCTCTTTCCTCAGCCAAAGGGAGAGACTTCCAACTATCACTTGGATCTTAATGAACTCATTCATACAAGGGTCTAGAGACTTTCCTAATTGCAATTACCAGGTGTCCTCAGAAGTTTCTTCTCATCACCACAGTAAGAAGGCTGTCTGGATCCCTGCTCACCTAAGCCTCCTGTTTAGACTATGAGCTAAGTGTCTTTGAATGAATCAACAGTAGAATGCAAATGATTATCATAATATGACTGTGTTGTGATTATCAAGAAATTCATAAAAATTGGTATATGTATATTATGAATTATAAACAGTGGGCTGTTTATATTATAGTGAGAATAATTTCTGCTAAAAGATTTGAAATAAAAACTTTATATCTTACATTTTGTGGGTTTGGAAAACAGATAGCTATCCTTGTTAAAGGAAGAAATCATGTCCTGGAATAAACTATAATAATAAATATACAAGATCTTTAAGAAGGAAATTTTTAAAATTATTGTGTTGTTGGGAATTGAACCCAGAGCATTATACATGCTAAGCAAGTGCTCTACCACTGAGCTACACCCCAAGTCCAGAAGAAAATTTAAAAATGCTACTGTCCTTTTCCACCCTCACTACATATATACTTGAAATATGAATCCAAACTCTGGGACTTACTATTCAGTCTCATTAAAGTAAGTGCCTCTTAAGGTCTATGCATTTTATTATGTTAAATTCCACTTCAGTTTAATAACAACAACAACAAAGTGAAATATGCAATGAGGAATCCAAAATAAGACTTATATAGAAATACTTAGGATATTTTGGATAGGAATGTATAATAGTATGAAGATGTCAATTCTTAATTTACAATTTTAATGACACTTCAATAAGGTAAAACAACAGTTGCATATGTATGTAAATTATAGAAGCTGATTATAAAGTTGGTAAGTAAAAATTAATAAGAATAGTCAGAAGAATTCTGAAAAAAAAAGTGATTAACCCTAATATATATTAAGACATTATTACAAAACTCTAATAATTAACTTGGTGTGAACTATCAGTTAAATGACACAGAATTAAAAATCCAGATATGGACTCAAATATACATAGAAATTTAGTGTATAGTAAATATGGCATTTCAAATCTATGGAGAAAAAGATGAAGGATTCAATAAATGGTATTGAAATAGCTGGGTTAACATCTAGAAGATTAGTTGAATTCATATCTTTTTCTTTAAGCCAAAATAAATCCCCTTGGGTTAATGACTTATGTAAAATTTAAACCCATAGACCAGGTTAGAGGAGAAACAGATTGAACCTGAGTTGATAATTTGTTCAAGTTGGGTGATAGTTATGGAGCAGCATTCAATATAGTATTTTGTGTATATCATATGTTTGAAATTCTCCACAATTAAAGGTTTAAAAATGAAATTCATAAAAAATATGAAGAAAACATGGAATTTAAAACATACTCTTGCAGTGAAGCAGGTCTTTCAAAGTGTTATGGAAACTGAGCAATCATAAAAGACTGACATTTTGTCATTCATTAACTTGTTCAATAAAAATAATTTAGCAGGAACTAAAGAGGAAGGTGCATTTCTCTTTCCCCTTTCTAGAGATGAAGAAACTGAACCTTAGGTTATGTAGTTTGTTGAGTACACACAGCTAGGTGCTGGGGGAGTCTGAATTTGAACCCGAATCTAACTGGAAAGCCAGAGCTATCACATTGTCTCTGCAGCACAGTGCACAGTGTGTGCACTTAGTAAGTCTGCATTGTGTATTTCTCATTGCCATCAAGGGAGTAGAATGTGACTTACTACTGTGACTCCAACTCCAGCTCCACCTCTTTGAGAAGTCTTGCTAAATGCAGAAGCCATATGAGTATTGATGAAATTCAGTTTTCCTTTCTTTTTAGACCAATGAACTGGTGTTGAGTTTGGAGGATGACGACAGACTCCTGCTGAAAGAAGACAGCACTCTGAAAGCAGCAGGGATCGGTGAGGAAGGGGCTGTGGTGTTGCTGAAGGGGCACTCACATTTCTGGCCTGTGCGGCCAAGACTGGCTGCATGTTTGATAACTCCCTGTGACGTGAATGCCCCTTGCTGCTCTTCCCACTCCCTGATCACTATTCAGAGGAGGAGGAGGAGAATGCCCTGCATTCTGATCATTTGACCGAGGGCAGTAGTTATCTCCTCACCAAATGTGCAGAATGCAAATAGTTCTTTCAGAAGGTTTGCTCAGAATCCTGCTGAGGGTCATTTTAAATGATTGACAGGTTATTAGTACCATGTCTACTTACTCTCATCAGTGTCATTTGAGCCGATGGTTTGCGAGAAATGGACATAGTAGAACTAATGTGGAATAATGAAATGAGATATTGTTTGTATAACATGCAGCGTGGTTTCTGATAGTCATCCAAGTCACTCAGGGCCGAGCAAGGCACAGAATTTTAAATAGGGACCTAGTATGTGCAGTTGAAGAATTGCCTGATTTAACTTTTCAACCTGGAATGTGCATGTAGTTCTGCTTTTGAAAATCTGTTATGTGACATATCTTGTGGCCATTAGATGTCACTGTTATTCTACTTACTCGGTCACCATAAGCTGATCTGGCAATAGAGGAGTGAAGATTATCAGGGAGCTCTGAGCAGGTGAAGGCATTGTGCCTCTGACACACCTCCATGGTCAGTGACCATGATGCAGTGTCACAAATAACACTTCCTTCAAAACATGCAAGGTGTGTTCCACACGGGGAAGTTAAGTCCACACTGGGAAGCTGCACATTTTTTTTGTTTTGTTTTGTTTTGTTTTTGTTCTGTTGCATTGCCTTTTTTTTTTTTTTTTTTTTTTTGACTGGGGATTGAACCTAGGGGTGCTTTACCATTTAGCTACAATCCCTGTCCTTTTAAAAATGTTTCTTATTTTGAAACAGGGTCTTGCTGAGACTGGCCTCAAACTTGAGATCCTCCTGCCTCAGCCTCCCAAGTTTCTGGAATTAAAGGTGTGCACCACCATGCCAAGCAGGAATTCACTTTTGAAATGATTCATGTGACTAATGTGAATTCCTGACATAGGTCTTTCTATTTAAATGGAATTTTAAATAGTAGGTTGTGAATCTTAGACTTGCTTTTGGTGTGTAAATCTACACTGTTTGCTAGGATTAGTGTCTTTCCATATTATGAATATGTAAGATGGATCATTATTTGAAAAACATTTATTTAACTGGCACTTTTTCTTCAAATGTTATTACATTATTGTGACAGGTGGCATCTGTGTTATTGAGACATGTGGCACCTGGGGTAGCCCTGCTTGTTTTTAAAGCATAGAGCTACATAATGAGTATAACAGGCTGGCATTGTTGTGGGAATTGGCAGATGGCTGTATGGAAAAGGTTGAGAAATGCAAAAACAAACCAAAAAGGCAAGAAAGGTAAGATTTTTACAAGATGATGCTCTTGACATCTCATATAAATGGGGAAATATTGAATTGGACAGAAAACTACATCAGGCCTATTGCCAAAGCATTCAGGAAAATAAATTTCAAAACCTTTATCTGTCTTTATTCCAAAATAAATTCTAGATGAATTAAATGTTATACTGTGAAAGTTAAGAAAACAAAAAATGTAGCTCCATGATATCCTAACTTGGAGGGAAAAGAACTGTCCAAAGGCCAAGGCCATAAAGGGGGAAAGCAATAGATTTGATCAAATAAAACCCCCAAATTATAAACCCTTAAAGGAGAAACAATGAACTATGAAAAATATGTGTAACATAAATGAAAGGTAAAGTTATTAACTAAACTTTTATAAAAAAAAAAGCTCTTGTATAGTAGTATGAAAAAGATGAAGAAATTCTGATAGAAGTAATGGCTAACATAGGAAAATCAGTTCTACCTTATTAGTAATGAGAGAAATTCACATTAAAATAGACCCTGCTTTTTAGCTTGGTCTAATGGTTAAGCATAACAGCCCAGAGCCAGCGTGTGTGGCATCAGCTTTTTACCATCTGGGTAACCTTGGTCAAGCAGTAGTTAGTAGAAGATCAGTAGTCATGAAAAAAAAAAAATAATGGAAGTATCCAAGGGAGCCCTTGGTATAGGGAAATGATATTCTCTGGCACCATTGTTGGGAATGTATATTGCTTCTAATGTTCTGTAGGTCAAGTTTAACATTCTCTTGTATTTGTTATTAAATCAGCACAGTAGGCATGTGCTGCTTCAGACGCTGAGGTTGTGGTCTACCTTCAGAGGGATGGTAGGGGTTTCTTTCACCTTCCCTGATTGTGAATCACTGACACAGGAATTTTTATGTTGCATGGAATCATGTGTAATACTGTTATCATCTGAAACTATATCTATGGACATGTTTGTATATGTATATGGAGAAAAGATCATATACCAAAATTATAGAAATGGTTTCTCAGGGTAGTAGCACTGCTAGTAAACTGAGTTTTTCCTTTTATCTCTGTATTATCTTATTATTGGTATTTACAAAAATTTCCACAGTTTGTAAGTATTCCTTATCATTAAGGAAACAATTTTTAAAAGAATAATAAATTCCTAAATCACTTGCTTTGTGACCTTTGGTAAGCCACTTGGCCTCTCTGAATTAAAATGCAATCTGTATAAATGTGAATGATGAAACCTTTCAGAAGTTTGTCAACAGGTTGAATAAAAGAATGAAGGTGTCCAGAACAAAGCATGTAAGAGGCCCTACAGAACACCTATTTTATTTGGAAACCATTTTGAAGATGGCAGTTGGCAAATATTTTGAATTTACTAGAATAGAGTTTGCCTCATTCTCATTTTTTTCAGACTAGCTTATGTAATGAACCATCTCTAAAAGTGAGAATCAAATCCCTCTTTTTGTCATTCTTGTTTTAAGGCCACATGACTTTGATCAGAACCAGATCCTTTTCATGGGTTTCTCCCCTTGTTTCAGGGTGGTTAGGGGAGCAGATTGCTCCGGACACCGGGATAGAGCAGTAGCCTTGGCCATGGGTGACTTCAGTCCCTGCGAGGAGTGATATCCTCCTTATCCTAGAGCAGTGTTACTGTCTTCTGGCAACAAGCCAAGTTTGACCCAGGGAAAGAAATGAGACTCCTCATAGAGCAACAGGAAATTCTAAGTAGGAGTTGAGTTGCAAAAAATGATAATTGAGGATCAGGCACAGTGGTGCACACCTGCAGTCACAGCTACTTGGGAAGCTGAGGCAGGAGGATCTCAAGTTCAAGGCCAGCCTGGGCAATTTACTGAGACCCTGTCAAAAAATGAAATTGAAAGGCCTGGGATGTATTTAGCTCAGTGGGAGAGCACTTGCCTAGCACTTGCCCTGGTTTTAATCCCTAGTACCACACCCAAAACACAAAGAAACAAAAACCATGATACTTGAAGTGTGTGATTTTTCTAGGGAATTTTCCCTTCCTCCGTGCCGTGTCTGATTAGGTTTCTAAGAGGTTTAAGAGAAAAATTTGAAGTCATTCCTCTTTCCCTTTTTACCACTTGATCTTGCTGGAGAGCTGTCATTCTGCTATCACAGCCAGTTGCCATGGGAATAATGCCAGTGTAACAAATTTATCATTATGACTCTTCTGCAGGAGTCATGAAAGGAAAAGAAAGGCTGGGAGGGGGAAATTAGGGGGAAAACTTGTTTGAAGATTCTTTCATCTGCCCTGCAGATCCCCATTGTATGTTCCACATCTTACATCGGTGCTGAAATAAATAAAAAAGATTTCCTTTGTGGAAGGAAAAGAGAAGAGAGTTTTAAGATGGAAAGATTTCTATCTTGTTTTTAACAATTGTTTATTCTAAGTAACAAATTGCTTGTAAGTTGGGAGAGGGTGGGTGATATTTTCTATTTCATTTTGCTGTGTCCTGCTACTCTTTATCTTTTGAGTCCACTCTGGTTAATGAGGAGGGCAGGGGCAGGGTATGAAAGATGGTGGAATGAGACAGACATCATTACCCGATGTACACGTATGATTACATGCATGGTGTGACTCTACATCATGTACGACCATAGAAACGAAAAGTTGTACCCCATTTGTGTACAATGAATCAAAATGCAATCTGTAAAAATAAAAAAGATTTTAATAAAAAAATTATTATTTAACACTTCCCAAATAAAAAGGTAAAAAAGCCTTAAATTTTTTTTCTTTTTAAAAAGAAAGAAAGAAATTGTGGCAGGGAAACTCTTCTAAAACCAGTTGTGTTTTATTGGAAATGTTTTAAAGCAAGTTACAGTAGGCCAAACCACAAGCACTTATTTGAGGAAAGAGTTGTTGTCAAGCCAACCTCCGTAATAATTCCAAAACTCCCTCGTGGTTTGTTTTCATTTTGCTTCTGTCATCTGTCCCCGACTAGAACCAGGTCCTGTGCATCACACCTCTGGTTATCTCCTATCTATGGCTAAAACAGGATTCTTTTCCTCCTGCTTCTTTATCAGGATGGTGTTTGATTTGTGTCTTTAAGGTTTGGGCCCTTTCCCACTCCTTTTCTGGGTGATCCTATCTTGGGCACCATGTTTCCTCTGACACAGCCCCAGGTGGCTCCCCTTCATGCTGACACTGTAACAGCGATGCCAGTGACTTCAGAACAAGGAGTCAGAACGCACTCCACAGATTGTTTTTCCCTGGCTTGTATTTATTTTTTGCATTTAAAAAAAAATTATCTTTGACAATATTATACATATTTGTGGTGAAAATGAATATTTTGATGCATATGCACAATGTGTAAGGATCAAATCAGGGTAATTAGCGTGTCTATCACAGCCAATATTTATACCGTCTTTGTGGGTAATGTTCAAAATCCTTTCTTCTGGCCATTTTGGAATATACAATAAATTATTGTTAACTGCTTTCACTGTACTATCCTTACCACCTTAGCACTTACTCCATTTATCTAACTAACCTTTAACCCATTGATCAGTCTCTCCCTAATTTATTTCCTTCCTGCCTCTGGTAACCCCAGTTTTACTCTCTAATTCTATATTCTAATTGTATTCTTTAGTTTCTGCATGTGAGTAAGAATATGCATTATTTGTCTTTCTGTTCCTGGCTTATTTCTCTTAACACATTGTCCTCCAGTTCCATCCCTATTGCCACAAATGACAGGATTTCACCCTTTTATGACTGCATAATATTCCACCGTATGTGTGATCCTTCTTCCCTTTTTACTTTTCTTTTGCCACTACAGTCAGGCAAGTCAGTTTTCACCATTGGTTTTCTTCAGTCTGTAGTTTGGAATCTCTTGCCAGTTGATTGTAAACATTTGAAGCAGATATGATAAGAACAGCACAGTAGTGGAGACCGCCTTACTGGATTGTGAGCTTTTGGGTGAAAACTTTGAAGTAGAACTCAACTCAGAGCACCCCTTTGATTATTTTGATTGGGGTTTTGGGAAGCCTGGAAGGATATGGTAGATTCCTAGAGCAGGAGAGATGGTGAAATTTTGTTTCAGATTTGGTCTCAGATTGCCCCACACTCACACCCTGACCTTTACAAATACACATACATATGTGTATATATGTGTGTGTGTGTGTGTGTGTGTGTGTGTACAATTGTGAAAAATCTGCAGTTATTGTCACATGGCAGCCTGTCCTGATCATACCACAAAGCCAGTGCACACATGTTGGTCTCCTTCCTCCTGTCCCAGGGGATGCCCCTTATGTCACTTTGGAGCCAACCAGCTTGAGGCTCAAAGTGCAAGCAACAAACCCTTGCTGGTAGATAAGCTAGTAGATAAGATCCTGAGATAGTTAAGGAGTTTAAAAACATTGCATTTAATTTATTTTGGGATTTCACACTTTAAGTTTTTTTTTTTCTTATTTTCAAGTCATCATTGCTATTTTCCTGTTAATGGGTATGTGTGTGTGTGTGTGTGTGTGTGTGTGTGTGTGTGTTTGTCAGCCTGCCTGCCTGTCTGATCCTTTAGGAAGCATTATAAAATTGTTAATTTTATAGCCAAAGTTCAAATGTCCTGACTTCTATTCATTTCATTAAACTAGAACATCAGCATTAAAATGATCCACAAATGTATTTGGAGGGCTCTGACTTGATTTCATTTGATAGTAAGACGAAGGGATGAAGTGGCAGCGTATTTATTGGATTTTAGATTGCACATTCATTTCAGATTCCCATGCCAAGGCACTCTGCACCTGACCGCCCTGCTGCCTGCAGCACATTTAATTTAAAACCAGGTGCCCGAGGGGACCGGCACATGCGAGACTTCCTGAGGGTTCTACCCCCACCATTTTTAAAGAAGCCATTTTGAGCAGAATTTGGGCAGCAGGAGTGTGAGGGGCAATGGTGAGAAGAGCGATCAGGTGAAGGTCTTGAAAATCAATCCTCTGTGACTTGTTTCCACTTAAACCGGCAAATTGATTTGCAGTATCAAGTTCATGGAAACATTCTCTAACATTTTCAACAGCTTTAGAGAGTTTTAAAAACATTACTACTTCTGTTTGAAGTCTACATTAATAAAGTTTTATATCCATTTCGATTTACTTTTGAATATTTAGAGAAACTCGGAATTTGTATGTTTTCCAATTAAAGGGTGAGCAAGATTTTTTTTTTAATCACCTTGAATTATTTGAGTTTAACCCATTTGTCAATCCAGCTTTCTTGAAAAGGAATGGACTCATATGAAAATAAAATCATTACCCTGGATGATTTCATTTCGAGCCTATGAGAGATGGCCTCAATACTTTATATAAATAACAAGTCGCTCTCTAAGTTAATTAGACTCATCGAAACAAAACTGCATTGTCAGTCTTTGCTTTCTGTCAGCTTATTCTGAACCTGCTCTCCCTGTACTGCAGATCTGCATGACATATTAGCTTCTCAAAAGGAGTACAGATAAATGTCAACTGCAGTAAGTGAAAATTGTAATTACAGGGAGCGTGGCTCGAGCCAAGTGCTGGCCAGGCAAAAACTGTGTAAAGTTCCATCTGTAAATAGCACATCACAGATAAAGCCTCACTCTGTGATCATCAGAAACAAGATTCCTCTTGCTCATTCTCCATTAGAAGGATGGTTAGAATCACTTCAAATGACCTAGGTCTACCTTGGAGCACACCCCCTTTCAAAAAGGAAACCCAAGCTGTATTTAAAAAGGATAGCTCTTTAAGTAACTTCTTTGAATATTGAATTTTCTGATGCCCTCTTTTCAATATGTTGCTGAGTCCAGGTGTGGAGCCTCTTACCCCTTCTTTTAAATGCTATTTCTTGTAAAACTGTCCTGCTCTGGGTTCCACCGTTTACAGCCCCTCCTGTTGGTTCTTAGTCTCTCTGTTGTGTCCCGGAACAGACTCATTGTATAAGAGCTTGCGATCTGATTTTCATCCACTCAGATTAAATTTAATCTTGAAGACATAGTAGGACCTGAGACCATCATTTTATTTTCTTCTCTGAGCATTTGTTTTCTGTACTGAGCACAGTAGCTTATGATGGAGAGATGCTGCATTTGATACTCTTGAAAATGGCAAAAACATTTTTAATGAGATGACATGCTAATCTCGTTAATTTCATCCTTTTGTGATAAATTCTAATGATGAGATTAGAGCTGTAAACCACAGACCAGTGGTAATCCGTGGCATCCTTCTTATCATTGTATTTATTTGGCTTGAAGAGTTTTACTTGCCTGTTTTTAGAGTATATGTTAATTGCATACTCAGTATTCATTACAAATAATCTCATCTGTGTTCTCCTCAAGATTCCAAAGGCCCTTTTGCTCTTTCAGTAAAAGCCAAGCAGACTGTATTAACTTCTGGTTTAATTTAAAAAACCAATGTGGAACTTGTTGGCGCAACACCTTAAAGAATCGCATGTTTAATAAATTGGAAGGCTTTCCATCAGATTTGTCTCCAGTCTGAATTAATAATGTTGCTGACTTATTGTTTTAGAAGACGGAGTCCTTGACCTGCTAGGTTGAAAGAATTGTGACTGCTCTGAACCTTTGTGGGTCCTTTAGCTGTGCCATATCCCCAGTGAATAATTAGAGGTATTTGAAGGTATTGCGGTAGAAGCCAATTTGTGTCTTTCACTTTGCATATTGTTGAAGCCTCATGAATTAATCATAAGCAGGGCAAAAAATTAACTTCTTCAGACACATATTTTGATGGGTCATGAGGGAGAATGTAAAGTGATCTGTAAAATATTCTACTGATCTTCTAACTATTAAATTATTATACCTACAGGCTAATTTCAGGGAGGGGAGAGAGTCCCTCCCCCCTCAGGAACTGAGTAACATATTGGAAAAAATATCAAGGTTTGTTATTTTCTAGGACGTAAAGACTATAAATAAACAATTTCATGATTTTCTGAAAATTCTTAATTCTTGTGTTAACCCTTGATTTTAATTTTGCAGGTTATTTTTCTTTTTATTTTTAAATTATTTGATTTTTAGATTCTTACAACTGCACCTAAAACTTCTTGCTGAGTTGGTAAAATGTATTGTGCCACACAGCGACTGATATTTTTCATTTCAGGCATCTGAAACTATTCCAAAATGCCAAACCCAGGTAATGCGGATTTCCATACTTGTTTAAAATTTAGTTTTACATTAAAATCTGTTTTCCATTTTCTGTTTTTCTTTTTTCAGCCAGTGAAACAGAAATTGCATTCTTCTGTGAAGAAGATTATAAGAACTACAAAGCTAATCCCGTTTCATCCTGGTGAAAACGGCCCGCCTCGGGGCTTCCTCTTTGCATACCTGTATTAAGCTCTTTATTCCACTAGTGAGTTTTTGAAATTGACAAATAAATCTTTAAAAATTAATCCCAGTCTCTGCCGTTTGAACTAAAATTTGGTGGTTTCTCTGTCTTTAGCCAGGCTGGACTGACTGACTGACTTCCTTCCTTCCTTCCTTCTTTCTTTTGATAATATATCATGAGAAAAACATTTGATTTTTTTTAAGTGAAAAAATCGTTATTGAATTAGGGATTCTTTTAGTGGCTTGCATGTTGGATCCTTTCAAAAGAGGTCAAGGTCATACTGTTTATTTTAAAATCCGCATGGTTTCTGACCAGCATGGCTCTCACTGTCTTTGGCTGCCAGAGATTATAAGAGGCTCTTAGGACTGCGGTGCCATCTTTTAGCTCAGGGAGTGAGTGATGCTCCCACCAGATGTGACACTGAATGGTGTTTACATGAGGGAGGTCTTATGATGTAAGAGGGTCACTTCCCATTTTTAGTTATCCTATTAGTCAGCTTTTGTTGCTGTCACTAAAATACCTGATGAGAACAACTTAGAGGAGAAAAAGTTGGGGCTCACGGTTTCAGAGGTGTTGTCCATGGTTGGCAGACTCCACAGCTGGACTTGAGGTGAAGCAGAACAGCAGGGTGGAGGAGTGTGGTGGAGGAAAGCTGCCCAGCTCATAGCCACCTGGAAGCAGAGGGAGTGAGGTGCCAGAGAGAAAATGTAATTTCCAAGGGCTTGCCCGCAGTGACCTGCTTCCTCCAGTCACCCCACCTGCATACAGTTACCTCCCTGTACAGACATCCTTTCAAATGATTAATCCATCAAGTAGATTAAACCACTGGTTCAGTTACAGCTCTACAATCTAATCATTTCACTTCCAAATATTATGAACATTCCTGCATTATCTAACATGAGCTTTTGGGGAGCACCTCATATCTAAACCATAACAATGATCTAGGCCTGTATGAATAACATTGCTGAAAAAGAATTTTTCTTCTGAACTGTGTTTCCTGACTTTTATTGTAGCAAACTCTAATTCAGCCAAACTCAATTTGTTTAGAGAGAGGGGGTAGTCAGCTATTTGTACTTCTGAAAGAAAAGTGTTCATGAACAAGCCTACATCCTGGAAGATACATTCTTTCAAAATAATACAATACTTTTGGTTCTTGAGTGACTGATGACAGGGACAGTGTCTGAGCAGTAGTAGTTCCATGGGGACCTCTCAGCCAGCATGTGTCTCATGGGAACTCCTGGAGAGATTGGTTGGTTCTGAAAATTGCCCCTTTTCCCTCTGAGTTGCCAGTAGGGAGCTAGGCCTTTCAAATGATGCAGAGGACTTGGAACTTTATCTAATAGGTAGCTGGGAGCCGATGGCAAGATTTAAACAGCAAATTACATGATTCAGTTTTTATTTCTATAAAATGAGTTTGGGGCTGGTCATGGTGGTATCTGCCTGCCTGTTGTCTCAGCTACGAGGGAAGCTAAGGCAGGAGGATTGCAAGTTCAAGATCAGCTGGGCACCTTAGCGAGACCCTATCTCAAAATAAAAAATAAAAAGGACTGGGAATGTAACTCAGAGGCAAAGTACCATTGGGTTCAATTCTAATACTGGGGATGGTCGGGGAGTGAGCTTTGGTGGCAGTGTCCAGGTGGTGGAAAGACTAGAAGACAGTTGTCATAGACAAAGGTGAAGACTGGAGGGTCTGGACTGGGGCTCGGACAGAGGACAAGTTGAGGATTGGAGATGATTGTGAGAGTGCTCACATTGGATCGTGCATGAGACAGCAAACGTGGAAGTTAAGTACTTAGCATGTTAACTATTCCTTTAACTTTAGCCACAGCTCTCCAAAAGTGGTAGTAGGGTGTCTATTTATAGATGAGGAAATTGGGAATGGGCAGGACTGGAGCCAAGTCTGCCTTAGAATTCTGACCTTGCCCATTCTGGCCCATGGCCTGGACACCAGGTAGAATGTTTGGGAGTTGGTGAATTCCTGCCTGTGGACAGTGGGGAGGGAGGAGTGCAGACAGGGACTTGCTGGAGTGAGTGACTGGATTAATGGTGACAGAATTAACCCAGACAGGAACTCAGTAAGTCGAACAAGTTTAAATATATTGTTTGTTCATTTTGCAGATATTTAGTTTACATATAGACTTTTTACTTTTTATGTGGCACTAAGCATATCTTTACCTGTTATTTTCTTTCCAAGAAATAATGCAAAGATTTGTGTGTGTGTGTGGTGTGTGTGTGTATAAACAATCTTTTTGTGTGTATTTTCCTTATTATAAAAGATATATATGGACTGTTTTTACTTGTAAACAGACTTAAAATATGACTAAAAGGACTTTTATCAAGAATGGAAGACTGGTTCAATATTAGAAAACCTATCTATGTAATTTACAAAATTTATAAATTAAAGGAAAAAAATAATTGGGCTTATCTTCATAGATGCCAAAAAGCATTTAATGATATTTATCTCCATGCATGAATACAAATTAACAATGGATAGAAATGCCTTTAACTTGATCAAGGTTATGCATAGAAAACTTACTTAATGGAAAAGTGGTTAAACAAATCTATAAATACAAATAGGACAGGGTGACCAGTACTGCTGATGTTACTCAGTGCTGTTCTGTGGGTCTCCCTATAGCCCCGCAATAAGGAAAGAAAATACAATAAGGAAAGTAATAAGAACCACAGCTATGGGAAAGGAGGAGACAAAACAATCATTTGCAGACAAGATGATTGCAAGAGAATCAAGTGACAAGTTATTAGAACTTGGAGACTTCAGGAGTACTAGATAATGAACCTCAAATGAATTGTTCGCAAAAGCTATCAAGTGTTATTAGAGGTCTATAAAAGACCTAAATAAAGAGAGAGGATTATGTATTCATAAATGGAAGATATAAAGATATAGAATTGTACCTAATCCACAAGTTAGTGCAATCTTAATCAAAATCCCAAAGGAACTTTATCATGGAATTTGACAAATGGACTTGAGAATTCATTTGGAAAAGTAAATGTGCAAGAATAACCAAGATCAATTTGGACAAACAAAAAAGCAGGGTGGGGTGGGGTGTTGCTTAACAGGGGTCAAAATATATTTTGAAGTTGTAGCAATCCAAAGAGCTTGGTGATGATACAGAAACAGACAAAAGATCAATGGAATAGAAACTGACCACTGTGTATGGAAACAATAAATAATAAGGGTAGCATTTGTAATCAGTGGAGAAAAGAAAAGCACTGGGCACACAGCGAGGCTTCAGGACGGTGATAAAGGGCCCCACTTCACATCATTCCTTAACATTTCAGAGAGATTAAATAAACAGGAAAAAACAATGAGCTTATTACAATATAGATCATGTTTAAAACCTTGGGATAAAGAAAGCCTTCTCAAAACACAAGATGTGAGTGCTGTAATTTGCCATATTTGAAAAACTAGATTAAAAAGTCATAAAGGCTGAAAGACAAGACTTGGAGAAACTACTCACATATACGACAAAGGATCGATTTCTGGATTATATTAAGAACTCTGACAAATCAGTGGAAGATGGTCAAACATACAACAGAAGAAGGACTGCATTTCACAAAGAAATCCATATGAAAGGAAACAGACATGGCTTACCAACATATGAAACCATGCACATCCTGTTTTTCCAGGAAATTCAAATTGAAGTGCAGGGTACCATTTTTTAATTATCAGATTGGCAAAAAGTGAAGGGTTTGGCAACAAGCGTCAGCAGTGCTGTACCTGCGCTGCTGGCGGAGCACAAACACGGTCACTTAGGAAAGCAAGTTGGCGTGCTATCCACTGAAATAGCAAGTGTGTGTTCCATTGACCCAGCAGTTCCAGTTCTTAGGATTTATTCCAAAGAAACCTCATGCCTGCCGGAGGAGGCGTTTTATAAGGAAACTCACTGAAGTGTTAAAATAGAAAAACATCAAGACAACCTAGATGATATTACTAAGAGAAGCTAAATAAACTCTGGTATGTCTATGTTCTGGATTTCCAATTTAAAATAATGAGGGACATCCTATCATTCATTGTCATGGACTTTGGGACATATTGATAGATGAAATGACAGAGTGACTCATAAAATGTGATGTCACTATTGAAAAGAAAGCACAGAATGGTAAATATGTGCAGATAGAAATTACGTTGTTATGGTCGGAATGTGAAGTTAGGGTGGAAAGTTGGTTCTCTATGAGGATGAGCCCTTTCTAGATCCTGAATTTGCCAGTGACTTCATCTTAGACTTTCCATCCTCCAGAACTGTGGGAAATAAGTGTCTGTGGTTTATAAACCATCCAGTCTATGATATTTTGCTTGCAGCCAGAATAGACTCAGACATGTGAGCATGAATACACACAGTGAAATACGTGTCCACACAAGGACGCACACCAGGCTGATGACACTGATTCCTCTAGGGAGGTGAGATGGTAGAAAGCCTCGTCTATAATGTTTGACTTTACCAGAATGCATTTGTATCCAAAATTTATAAAAACAAACTGATATGTGTGTAGAAATCAAAAGAAGCAGGAAAAAAACCCCATCAGGTAATTGCCGTGAACATTTTGGCATATTTTCATCTAGATTGTTCTCTGCATTTTTAGTGTTTCTGATCTTTTTGATATTTTAAGTAGTAGTTTCTTGTTCAAAATAACTAACTTGGAGGTGGAAAAAGTAAAAATCCTTTCTTTAAAGGTCATTCTATTCCATAACTTGATGTACATACTTTCAGATTTTTTTCTCCATATATATTATTATTTAGATACATAGGCATGAACTAGGTATGGTGCTGCACACCTGTACCACCAGTTCTTGGGAGTCTGAGGCAAGAGGATCACTTGAACCCAAGAGTTCAAGACCAGCCTGGGCAATGTAAAGAGACCTCTACTCAAACAAAAACAAAAACAAGCCTCTCTCTGTGGATATAAAGGATCGTCATAATCTTAAATGTGCAACGTCTAGTTTTTTTCCAGTTGCCATTGTGTGCCACTGCACTGTTCACTGAGTTCTTGCATAGACCTGTGGTGAGCCCTGGGGAAGCTTGGATTCCCCGTGGAGAAGACCAGGGCCACTTAGTGAGTTTGGGGATCAAATGAGGCATTGCCTGCGAGGCACCTGATAGACAGGCCTGGCACAGAGTGAGCACTCCTTACCTGTCTTGTGGTGCTAACAGAGAGCAGGGCAGTGTGCAGCATCCACATCGCTTCTGAGCACAGAACTCTGACCCTCACCAACGTTAAATCTCTGGCCCAAGGCCTGACATCTCTAAGTCAGAGAACAGGTTTCTTTCTGCTGAACTTCACTTTCTGCCACTCTTTGAAAACATGGGGTAGGGGGATTGGAGAAGCATGGTAGGAAGGTTTTCATCCACAGACCAAGAGACAGTTCCCCATTTGTGTGGTCTGGCACCTTTGCATGCATCTTTGTGCTTCTCGATTGCAGAAAACCTGTGCTGTCTTCCTGTGCCAAAGGAAGGTGCAGGCCCCGGCCCACTATCCAGGCGAAGGAATTTCCCTGCTGTGGCAAGTGTGCTTTCTTCCCACTCCAGACACAGGCAGGAGGAGGAGGAGGTCTGCCCCCATATGGGACACCCAGAGAAGTGGCTTGGCCTGGACCCCTTTGGAAAATGCCTGCTGATTGCTGAGGACAGGAAAGAGGGAGGAGTGGAGCTTCCTCATTTTTGCTAGTGCATGTGCTTGTGTGTGTGTGTGTGTGTGTGAGCGAGAGAGAGAGAGAGAGAGAGAGAGAGAGAGAGAGAGAGATTTTGGGATCTGGGATTGCTGGACCACTTCTTTTTTTAGGGGAGGGGGTATCAGGGATTGAACTCGGGCACTCAACCACTGAGCCACATCCCTAGATCTATTTTGCATTTCATTTAGACACAGGATCTTACTGAGTTGCTTAGCACCTCGCTAAGTTGCTGAGACTGAGCTTTGAACTTGGGATCCTCCTGCCTCAGCCTCCTGAGCCGCTGGGATTACAGGGGTGCCCTACTGCAACTGGCTTGGACCACTTCTTTAGTGGGCGGAGGGATCCAAGTATAGCAGTGTCCCAAGAACTGGACTCATCTTTTCATCCCCATGTGTGCACACGTGTGTTGGAGAAGAGCTCTGATTACCGGTTGCTCAGGAGCTTTGCCTTATTTTACTCTTAGAAACTCTCCTGATTAATCAAACTCCCAAAGGTACTGAATGGGTTTGAGGTTAATGTCCTGAACTCCACCATCCAGACAGGGGTTTGGGGGCTCTGCAAAATACTCTGGAAGGTACCCATGTCTCAAGGTGACCCCACAGCATGAAACCCTCTCTGTGCTTCCAGCGTTTCCAGTGGTGTGGGTGTGGAGGAGGAGGGCACAGCCTTGTCGTTTCTTTCCATCAAAGAAGACACATTTATTCAATGAATCAGAACAGAGACCCATTCCTCCCATCCCCAAATGTGCATTTTGGGTTAGAATATGAACATATGAGTTTAGATAATGGCCTTTGGAGACTCATTTTTTGATCATTACTCAGTGAGAGGATCGTATAATGTGTAATGACTTAAAAGAAACATCCAGGACGTGTGTCATGCTGTTGTACAATGTGGTTTTTTAAAGGGCAGCCACCCTTCTCTGTCCCATGCTTGTGTCACTCCCCATGAGTATTCAGTAAACAATGTCATTCATAGGCTGCAAGATTTAAGTTAGAGAAAATCCATCTCAGGTCCCCAATGATGTCATGGGACTCTTTTGAAATAAGTAGAGACAGCCTGGGGAGTCCCACCTTAGAGACTCACGCTTTTTTTTTTTTTTTTTTTTTTTCCTGCTAAAACTCACACTTTTGATTTTGGCCTTCTTCCTGCTAAGTTCAATACACAGGGGAAACACCACCACTGGTAATGATGTTCTGTGATCAATCAAATCCAGTCAATCACAGCAGGGACCAGAGCACTCTTAAGCCTCTGATTTTTTAATATTATTTTTTAGAAGTGAAGATTGAACACAGGCAAGCTCTACCACTGAGCTATATCCCCAACTCTTTTTATTTACTTATTTTTTGAATTTTGAAACAGGGTTTCTCACTCAGTTGCCCAGGCTGGCCTCAAACTTGAAATCCTCCTGCCTCAGCCTCCTGAGTCACTGGGATTACAGGTGTGAGCCACCACACCTGGCAAAGGCTCTGATTCTTTCATAGGGCTAAGGCATGTGGCAGGGATGAAGACTGGGTGGGCTTCTTCCCCTCCATTTCTGTCTTGATGGGGCAGTGGGGATCGTGTTCAATTGTTTGGCTGAAATCAGCCGCCTCACCTGATTTCCTGATCTTGCCCTTCTCCTGCTCTGAGGCTGGCACTGAGCCTCAGGCCTTCATGCCACATCCGTCGCCCCACCTCCCAGGCCACACTGTTGTGGGTGCTCCAGCACCTCCCTCCGCCTGGATGATGGTTCTGTCACTTTCTCCAACAGGACTCCTGTTGTGATTCAGGCTGGACACAGGTCTTATTGTATCTTGGGGCCTCTGGGGTCACTCACAGCTCTATTGCTACATTCTGTCTCCCCTGTCTCGGCCATCTGCTCCCTGGGTTCCACCTTAGGCACAGTCCCTCGTCGACCACACCCTCCTCCCATTATGGCCTCGGCAGGGGGCCTCCTCCCACCACCTCGGCCTTCCCCTTCCTCCGCCTCGGGCCCTCCTCCAGCAGTCCTTCCACCCCAGCGGGCCACCTGCAGTTCATGCCTCCTGCCCTCCTCAGCTCTTCCCCTAGCCTGAGACTCTGGTCCTTTCGCATTGCTTTGTGTAGACCCTCACTTCCAGGGTCCCCTCTGCTGCTCTCCACCTTCCTCAGCCTGCATAGCTGCACATGGCTGGAGAAGGACACGTGGGCTGGCCACGGTGCTGAAGTGGTGCTATGAATCTCAGCCACTAAGCCCCAGGGGGTTCCTGGTGCTGCGCTGTGGCTCTGTCCTCCCCTGGTTCTGTGTCTCCGTCCTGGGTTCTCCGGGGCCCTCGTCCAATCGCCCTCTGCTTCTCAGTCTGAGCTGCCACTCTCGCTTCCTAGTTCACTGGGAATGGAGGGGCCACGCTCCTACTCCACCACCGTGTCCGCTTCTGCGGAGGCCCCTGTGCGCCCTGCCTTCCTCCGGGTGCCACAGGGTGAACCGGTGGCGGTGGCGGTTGTTTCTAAATCTAGCCTTGGTGTGCGCACGCAGGCCAGGGCTCTCGGATGCGCAAGAGCAGCACTGCAGCACCCGCCCTCTCCTGCCTCCCGGGGCTTCCCCCCCACCCCCCGCAGCCTGCGCGCGCACATACACAGCAGGTGCCCCGCTGCCCCCGCAAAGTTCCTTAGCAGAGTTACCCTCACACTCTTTTCTCCATTTTCTCCTCCAGTGATCTCTTGAACTCTCCCATTTGGGCTTCCATCAGCTCTCTACAAAGTCGCCCGTGTATCTAGTTGTTACTCAAAGATGTGAGAATACACGAGGCCATCTAAGGGCTCAATGCAACTAAAGAAGTCGGAGGACCTAGGGGTGGTCCGATGTTTAAAAGTTAAGGAGACCAGGAAGAACCTGCTTCAAGTCCTTCACCCACGAGCAGCTCTTGACTCAGAATCAGTGGACACTCTTTGCTGTGCCAAAAGTTTATGTGTTGGAAACTTAATCCCCAAGGTCATCATGTTGATGGTTTTTGGAGGTGGGGTCTTTAGGAGGTCACCAGGTTTAGATGGGATCATGAGGGTGTGCCCCATGATGGCATTAACGGCTTTCTCAGAGGAAGAGAGACCTTGGCTAGCACACTTTCTCTGTCTTGCTGTGTGCTGCCCTCTGCCATGTTATGATGCAGCAAGATGGCCCTCACCAGGTGCCACGCAGACTCTGGGGTCATATTCTTGGACTAGCCATCTTCAGAACTATGAGCCAAATAAACCTTTATTCTTTGTAAATTACCAATTCTCAGGTATTTTGTTATAGTCACAGAAAATGAACCAAGATACCCTTCATCTTGCAAGGACTTTCTTCACTTGTCTTCACTGGCCACTCCTCATTTCCCCTGCAGGTTCTTCCTGGTCTCCTTAACTTTTAAACATTGGACCACCCCAAGGTCCTCTGACTTCTTTAATTGCATTGAGCCCTTAGATGGCCTCATGTATTCTCACATCTTTGAGTAACAACTAGATACTGTGGACTCCTGTTTCATACCACAGCCCAGATCTCTCCCTTGTGTCCTGCTGGCTACTCTGAGTCTCTGTGAAGGTGGCTATTAAGTATCCACTAATACTGAGCAGCTGAGCATCCACCCCACCATCTGGTCCTTCCTCAGTCTTCCTCCTGAAAGGAAATGACCTGCAGTCCTCCATCTGTTCAGGCCCAAACCTTATAGTCATTTCTCTTTTTTTCTCTTCCCCCACATCCAGTCCATGAGCCAGTCCTATTGGCCCCACCGTCAAAGTCTATCCAGTGTCCATCTTAGACTCATCTTTTTAAACACCATCACCTGGTCTGAATCTCCACCATCCCACCCTGGCTTATGGTCATAGCTTTCTTTCTAAATGGGCTTCTTGATTCCACCCCCACCTCACTATGATTCTCCCCCATCCATCGGAGTGATTCTTCCAGATCCCATCCTGTTTCCACTCAAAACCCTCACCCAGAGTCAGGACCAGTTTCTTGCTGTGGCTTACAAGGTCCTAGGTGACCAGCCTTTACCACCTCTCTGACCTCATCTTCTGGCGTCTCCCCTTGCCCTAAGTAGCCACCTTGACCTCGGTTCTTGCCCAGTACATACCAAACAGGGCCTTTGCACTTGCTCTTCTCTCTGCTTATGAGGCCTTTTCTACATCTATTTGCATGAGCTGTTGCTTCATTTCTGTCAGGTCTCTGTCTGCTCAAATGCCATCAAAAACGCCTTCCCTGCTCACCTTATGTAAAATAGCTAACACGAACCTCCTGCAGGATTTCCTGGTCCTTTAACTCTGTATTACTCTTTAAAAACCTTTTTTTTGCTGGGCATGGTAGTGCATGCCCATAATCCCAGCAGCTTAGGATGCTGAGGCAGGAGGATCTCGAGTTCAAAGCTTCAGCAGCTTAGGGAGACCCTAAGCAACTTTGAGAGATCCTGTCTCCAAATGAAATATAAAAATGACTGGGGATGTGGCTCAGTGGTTAATCACCCCTGGGTTCAATCCCTGCACACACACAATCTTTTTCTGCTGTGATTTCTGCTATTACAGTGTTCCCAGTGTATAGAACAGTGGCTGTTCCTTAATAGGCCACCATATCTCTTGGATGAATGCTGGCCTATTATATTTGACATTGTATTTAATTTTTTGTGTGTGGGTGGAGGTACTAGGGATTGAACCTAGGGGCATTCTACCACTGAACTACATCTCCAGTCCTTTTAATTTTTATTTTGGAACAGGGTCTCACTAAATTCCCCCAGGTGGCCTGGAGCTTGTAACCCTCCTGCCTCAGCCTCCGGAGTCACTGGGATTACAGGTGTGCACCGCGGCAACAAACTATATTGGAATTTTAAAGCAAAACTACAGATTCTTGAAGCTCATTGCATAGCAAAGTATAGCCAGTAGATCTGTGTGGATTGGATAAGTTTATAGTCATTGGATTTGTAAACTGATGTAGACGGGGCTCTGGAATAAATGGGTTAACAGCCCTGTGTTTCAGAGTTAAGGAAATGAGATTAAAAATCATGTTAAAAACTAGTTTGTATCATTCTGAATCTAGTTGTACTATGGCACCTGCATCTTCACGTGTCTGTCTGACAGTGCTTCTCTGCTGCAGCGTTCCTGTGTATGCCCAGAGGCAATCCTGCGCTTTGTGAAGATTTTTTTTTTTAACCAGCTAGTAAAAAAAAAAAAAAAAAAAAAATCTAGAAATCTCCGCTATGGCGGTTATTCACAGTAGGCATAAGTGTCCTACATTGTCATTTGTTTCTGTTTGAACTGTCCCTGGAAAGCTGAGTAGAAAACTGAACAGTGGATTCTACAACTGTACAAATTACAGCAGAATTTTTTCCCCACTTGCCTTCAAGCAAAGTTGCTTGTTTTAAAAGTGACCTAGAAGTGAACTTGTGGTGACATTTAAAATTATACAAATTGGAAAAGGCAAATGGTGCGCTTTTGCATGGGTTGGAATTATTTATCTTAGCGTGTTTGCTTTAGGCAGGCGTGATGAGGAGGAAAGAACCCTGGCTCTGAATCAGACAGCCTGGGGTGGAAGCTTGCACACACCGTCACCAGCTTAGAGGTCTGACCTTGGGCAGGTGGCCCTGCCTCTCCAGGACTCGGTTTCTTGCTCCGTTAAGTGGGGATGATAACAGTGACCTCACAGAATTGCTCTGAGGCTACAGCAAAATGACTTAGCATGGTGTCTAGCATGCATATATTTGATTTTGGGGAGAATTCCTATCACAATGAGAGGTTTTAAAAATTAAGTATTTATTTTAGTACTTGGTATTGAACCCAGGGGTGCTCTACCACTGAGCTACATCCCCAAGTCCTTTTTTTTTTTTTGAGACAGGGTCTTGTTAAGTTGCTGAGGCGGGCTTTGAACTTACGATTCTCCTGCCTTCGTTGATAGTTTGCTATGAGAGAATATTGATCCAATCACTCAGAAAATGTAGATGCTGAATGAGATGTTATATCTCACATTGAATATTTGTAGTGGAGACAACCCTTCTCCTGCGAGGCGGGCTCATGCTGCTGCCTGCCAATTCTTTCTCATCTACCTGTCAGCTTCAGCCACACTGCCCAGCAATGTTCTTGGGACCCAGGAAAGGACTCATTTCATTTTCCAAGAATCCTTCCCTTCCCACTTTCTTTGCTGAGGTGGCTCATTATTGGATGCCAGTAACCAGGAGCATGTTACCTGTCAAGCTTTTCTCTTACATGTCCCTTCTTCCCCTTGGAATGTTTCCCCGTTAGGACTAATGGGTTCATTATCAACAGCAGAACAATTAAGTGTCCTTTTTGTAAGAATAAAGCCACTTCTTCCTTCCCTCCTTTCTTCCTTCCTTCCTTCTTTCCTTCCTTCCTTCCTTCCTTCCATACCAGGGTTTGAACCCAGTGATACTTAACCAGTGAGCTACATCCCAGCCCTTTTTAATATTTTATTTAGAGACAGGTTCTCACTGAGTTGCTTTAGACCTTGTTAAGTTGCTGAGGCTGACTTTGAATTCATGATCCTCCTGCCTCAGCCTCTCTAGTCACTAGGATTGCAGGCATGCACCACCGTACCCCGCTATACCTTTATTTTTTGGGCAAATCTTGCTTCAACCAGGGTAGAATATAGTGGAAGAATGAATGGATACAGAGGAGTCCAGACAGAATCTTTGGGAAGAAAAGTCTTGTAAAGGCTGGTTTTGCAGCCTGAATTTTCCAGATACCTGCCCAAGCACCAGCCAGCAAACGCCAGTGTTTAACCTACAGATTGTGTAAAGCGGTTATTCCTCCAGTATGACAACTTTCCTGGTGTTTTAGCTAATATTCCTTGTACAATAGAGTCCAGGCATGCAGGTCAGGTGGAGTGAAATCGGCTCTGGACTTACCATCTTGTATCAACTTCAACCACCAGGTGGCAGCAGAGTCTGCCGAGGCCTGGAGGACCCCGTGGCAGAGATAGTGAGTCATTTATTCATGACAGTGCGTGGTGGGGTAGGTTTGTCCACCTGCAAGTCAGCCTTGGAATCTGTTAGCTGAAAGACAAAGCCTTCAGCTTATAAATGGTGTGACATGTTGTACTAGTGCCCTAAAGTGATTGTGGATTGCAGCTGCCTAAAATTTTATTGAAGTCAGTGCCTAATTACTTCAAATCCAATACCTGAGAGGTCATTGTACCTCTCTCTTATTTCTAGAATACCAATAATGCGTTAACACTTCAGAGAATGCCCCTGCTTATTTGTTGAGGATTATTTTTTAAAGCTGAGGATTGAAAAGCAGTGAGCAAATTTTAATAGATCTTTTGCTAAATGCTTCCAAATACAGTGCGTTCTATGCAGCTTGCTTTGTTCGGCCTGGGTGGGATGCTTAAATAAATTCTGTCCCAAACCAATTGCAGAATCTATTCCGCACAGTGGCAGAGGGGCTTGGGAGCTGTCTTTTTGCACAAGCAAAGTAAGCCTTCAAGCAGTGGCCTGAGCTTTGGGAGCAGAGTGGCTCCCACTGCAGGGACATGGGAATTACTTTGCAGGAGGGGATGTTCCTTTTCCTTCTGAAGCTTGAATGTTTTCATGTGAGATTAGGCAATGCCATTAACTCTTTGTATAGTACAGAAGACTTTGTGTCTGTTTCCATATTATTTTAAAAAACAAGCCATTTCATTTTAGGTATGAACACAATAAAAATGAATCTGCCACAGTGCAAAATTGTGCCTCCATGGGTTCTCAGCTTGGTTCTGCTTGACTCTGGGCATGATATAGGACTATTCTAGGCAGAGTGCTGAGTTGAGGCTCAGAGCAGAATCTGAGAATAAGTCTGGGGTGGCAGGGTCTCATTATGGCTCTGGAGAGCCCCTTGGTATCTAACTTCAGTCCCCAGTCCTGGCAATGCCACACAGCTATCTACTGCATGCTCCAGAGCTAGAAGTGCTTCTGGGTTAAGATCCTGGGAAGAAACTAGGGTAAGTGTAAAATCAAACATGGAAGCTAAAAAGGAGAGAGGAGAATCATAGTAGGCTTATTTGCAGTAGGTGCAGAATACAGTACACAAACTTCCCCCAGCTCCCTGTTTTTCCAAATTCTTACTGTCCTGGGTTGAAGAAGACTCCTCTGACCTTGTGCACATTTTACACTCTCAAGTTCCCAGTATTTGACAGAAATGTGTTAGAACCTGCTGGACAAAGTTCCTGGAACCCGATCTTCTTCCGAGTTCCCAGATCATGGGGGCAGAGTAGCTTGTGGGACAGCAATTTGCATGTGGTTTTCTGCATTCTCTTCCTGTCTTTCTAAGGAAGTTAGGCTCTTTGGCCTCCTAGCCCACAGGTACTTGTAGGGTTGAAAACTAAAGTAGCTCAAAGGCAAATTCAGTCTTTCCTAAAAACCTTAGCCAGTCAGGGAGATTTTGTTGAGTGGCTTGAGGTAGAGGGGTGGATAGGAGGGACGGGAGCTAGAGTAGTTCCCCAAGGCTGGGAGGGGATAGAGGCCTGTGGGCTCCACCACTGATGGATGTCTGCATTCTGGGGAGGTGGCCTAACCTCAGAGGGGTTTAATATCTGCCCCTATGCTGCTCCCACTCAGCCCAAGACCCCAGGCCTCTGCTTAGCATGTGAGCATGTGAGCAGCCTATGGATTGAGACAACAGTCATCTCTGGGAAACCGAACTGAACACTAAGAGTCTCCTGGAGTATTTTGCCCCAGGACCTTTGCATAACCTGGAGGTGCAGTTGGACAGGGAAACCCAATAAAGTCCATATTG
This sequence comes from Sciurus carolinensis, assembly GCF_902686445.1. NCBI lineage: Eukaryota > Metazoa > Chordata > Mammalia > Rodentia > Sciuridae > Sciurus > Sciurus carolinensis. The sequence goes on from NC_062215.1 coordinate 79,568,252, forward strand.
AATTACATACATATTAGATGGGGTCTTGGAATCAGAATAATAATAATAATAAAAAAAAGAAATACAAATTTTCTTTCACACATGTATTTATAATTGCGAATTCATACACAAGGTTCTAGTTGGCCTAACCTAATAGTTAAGGTAGGGCAAGGCAACACATACACATGGATTCACTTTTGAACAAAAAGAATAATTTATTAAAAATGGTGAGCAGTATGAACTTCTACTTCTAAATTATCAAAAGAATCTGCCTCCCTTTTTTAAGAATTAAAAAAATACATTTTTTATGCTTACCAAATTTAAAATCCAATAGGACTAAAAGTCTCATATAATAGTTTTCCTGGGGCTGGGCATATAGCTTATAGTGGTAGAGGGCTTGTCTAGCACGTGCCAGGCAGGCCCTGGGTTCCTTCCCTAGCACCACAAAAATAATAATAATAATAAATAGTTTTCCTGACTTAACTCCTTTACCTGGTCTCAGGGCTCCAAAGCAACTATTTTATACTGTCTTAGTAGTTTCTTCTGCTCTCTCCATATTTTATCTGATACCTTCCCATTGCTTAACTTGTCTATTCCAGGAAGCATCTGTTGACTTCCTGTTATGGCAGGTGACGATTCAGCACAGGCTCTTTTCATAGGCCTGTCCCCTGTTCTCATCCTGTATTTTGAAGGTTTTCAGTGAACAGTCAGTGTTTATAGGTTATGGTCGTCTCTTTTCTTGAACATTTGAAAAATGAGCTTTCCCCCTCACTTGCATGTTGTCTCTATACTTACACCAGCTTTTCCCAGGAGACTGGCCATTAGACTTTTCTTACTTCCCGACCCTCGCCCCTGCCCCCAGCTGTTGAAGCACATCAGAGAGCACCTACCCTCTTTTCTGGAATCTTCTCCTGTTTCCTTCCTTGCTTGGCTCCTGGTTTCCCGAGTCCTGCAGTTTCACTGACTTGTTGTTTCCTAAGATTGAGTACACAGAAGCTACCTGTTTGAAATGTTTCCAGATGTCTGTGTGCTCCTCTTGGACACTTTCGGTGGGTGTTGAATTCAAGGTGGAAGGCCTGGCCCATTTCTTACAGGAAGCAGCTGAGGGGGCCACAGCCATTGTAGTTTCATTTCCTTGTATGTAAACTATTTTTTCTCCTTAGAAGCTTCGAGGATATTCTCTTTATGCTGGGTGCTGAACTATACTGAGGATGTGTTTTCAGGCTTTGAACTTGGCATTTAGTAATTCCTTGCACTCTGGAAACAGGTCTTTCAATTTGGGGAAATTTTCTTATAGAGGTTTTTTTTTTTTTTTTTTTCTTTTTCGGTGCTGGGGATTGAACCCAGGCCCTTGTGCTTGCAAAGCAAGCACTCTACCAACTGAGCTATATCCCCAGCCCCTCTTATAGAGGTTTTTTGATGACATTTTTCTCCTCTGTTTTGTTTCTGGCATTCCTGCTAGCCAGAGGTTGGACTGCCTGAATTGTTCCTATAGACCTTTTAATTTTGTCTTCTAGTTTTCCTCTTCATATAGGAAATTTCCTGAATTTTATTTTCGTATTTTTCCATTGATTTGTAAATATTTCTGCCTTCATGTTTTTTTTATTTTTTTCTAGTTCTCAATTTTTTAAAGCATCATTTGTTTTTCTGGGCACAGTGGCACATACCTGTAAGCCAGTGACTCAGAAGGCTAAGGCAGGAAGATCGAAAATTCTAAGGTCAGCCTGGGCAACTTAATGAGAGCCTATCTCCAAATAAAAATAAAAAGAACTGGGTATGTACCTCAGTAGTAGAATGCCCCTGGGTTCAATGCCTCGTATCACCACCAACACACACACACACCAAAGGAGAAGATCATTTGCTTATGCTTATTTTACAGGTATAATCTCTCTCTCTTTCAGTACTGGGGATTGATACTGGGGGTGCTTAACTACTGAGCCACATCCCCAGCCCTTTTTTATATTTTATTTAGAGACAGGATCTCCCTGAATTGCTTAGGGCCTTCCTAAATTAGAAATCCTCCTGCCTCAGCCTCCTGAGCCACTGGTATTACAGGCGTGCACCACTGTGCCCGTCTATAATCTCTTTTCTAAGGATGTTGTTTTATTGAAACATTTTATTCTGCTCCTTGCATTTTCTCTGTTTCCTCTGGGTTCCTTTTCCCAGTTGTGTTCTTTGGCTTTTTCATTATGTGGTAGAGGTAATCCTCAAATGTTTGATTTACTGAAATGCTCCTTACCAGCTCTGCGTATTTGGGTGTGACCTGCTGATTGCATTATTTGTTTTTATTTTCATCTGCTTCCTGCATTACCTTTATTCTTCTGGGTTCAACTCCACCCCCCCTCCCCCCAACCCCCGCTTCTTTGGTTTAGTACTGGAAGGTTTTTCTCAAAAGTTGCTTGATGCAAGCACAAGGCCCTGGGTTTAATCCCCAGCACCACAAAAAAAAAAAAAAAAAAAAAAAAAAAGAAAGAAAAAAAAAAAGTTGCTTGAGGTCGGTCTGCATATGCATTAGGCGTGAGAGGTGGGCTGGTGCAGGACAGATGTGCTACAGGGCAGTTGGGGCCAGGACACTCCCACCGGGGGTGGTAACCGTAGACATCGCCACAGGCTCCCCTGGCTTCCCCTCTTTCCCCGCCTCCGTGCTCATGGGCGGGACCACGGCTGGGCTTTACCGGATGCAACAATTATAAGCCAATGCGGAGAGTTCTATCTTCTCCTGTCAGTCATGGAAGTGGCATACAGGATGACAGAGCCAGGAGATGGAGCAGCCTGAATTCCTGAGGCCCCACGTGGACAAGGACAGCAGCCCCAGAAAGGTGACCTCTATTCATTGAATGCATCTGATATTAAGCCATTGAGATTTGAGAATTAATCTGTTATTACAGCATAGCTAAGACTAATATATGATCAACTTGTAGATTTTAAATGTTCATTTGTTGTTTTTTTTTTTTCAGCAATTGATCAGTTTCTCCAGAGAACAATTCTTATTATTTATTCACCTTCTTTTTTTAAAATATATATTTTTATTGTAAACAAATGGGATACATGTTGATTCTCTATTTGTACATGGAGTAAAGGCGTAACTTTTGTGTAATCCTACATTTACATAGGGTAATGTTGTTTAAGCAGTGTCAGGGAAGCAGCATAGGATGTACCCCTCTTCTCCAATATGCTCCAATCCTGGAGTCCAGAGGATAACTCTCCAGGCTGCGATCCAGGCGAGGCCTGAAGCTCCTGGGATTCTGAGGGCGCCAGGCTGGCCTCCGGCGGAAGTGGCTTTCTGTCAGCATCGCGGTTGGAGCTCTCAGCTCTCTCAATTCTGACTCCTCCAATCACAGTCAGTCTTCACAAATTATGTCCATTTGAGGAGGTACCTCAATGGTAGAGCACCTCTGGGTTCAATTCCCAGCATTGAAAAAAAAAAATTGCCCTCAAATGTATGTCTGACCTCTTATAAAAAACAAAACCCCCAAACCCTCATGATTAGCCTTGCCTTCAAATCGCCATCTGCAATGTGTGTTTGGCGTGTGCACTGCTGAGTACCCGGCCCTCATGAGGTAAGGGGATCTTGGGTCCTGAGGTGTACATGAGACAGAACCAGAGCTGTTGACCTGCTGAGGACTGAGGTGCCCCACTTGCCAGGTTCCTGCAGAGGTAGGACACAAGGAATAAGGATTAGGTAGAAAGGAGACGCAAGGGAAGGGGAAAGAAACTGTACCTTTAAATCTAGGAAGCTCCGTGAACATCCCACCTTTACTCCCCAAGCCTGTATTTGTTAAAAAAACAAAAACAAAAACTTGAAACTTATTGTGATTCCAGATGATAGATGCCTATATACATTGCTAGTTCGCACACGTATTTTCTTTAGACTTAATAAGGCCAGGGGAAAATATCATTAGAGACTTATGATGTGGGTATATTCCAAACATTGTCTATTGACTGGATGATGTCAACCTAGAGATCTTGAAAGAACAGACCAGCATGACCTGCCCTGTGCCCCGCAGGTAGGCGAGTTGAGCTCACCAGTCTGATGTCACCCCATGTGCTTCCCAGGTTCATTATTTACAAAGTTGCCTTAAAAAGAAGTGCCTGAGACCCCAAGACTGCCTCTCACTCTCCAGGGCCTGCACTCCTCCCTTTGAGTGCGGATCTTGCCCTTTTGTGAATAAATATCTTTGCTTTCTTAAACTTTTGTGCCTCTTCTGACATGTCCTGAAGTTCTTTTCTGTGGCATAAGTCAAGAACCGACCAGGCTGAGTTGAGGTTCTCTTCCCTTCTGGCGGGAACTCCTTGGGCCCCTTTCTAGTCACAGACCTTCTGTGAGTGACAAAAGATGTATTTTAGAATTCCTAATATTTGTCCCACGAGGAAGTTCAGCTTTAACAGACTAAGCCATTGGAAGAGAGCCTGAGGCAAGGCACGCAGCACCTATGGAGTGCTTCCCACGCCAGGCCTTCCTAAAACACTTGTGTGTACAGTTGGCCCTGGGTGTCCAGGGGAATTGGTTCCAGGACCACCGCCCCCATACCAAAACCTGTGGATGCTCGAGTCCCTTTACAAGATGGTGTAGTATCTGCATATAACCTGCGTGCATCCTCTGGCACATTCTAAATCCTCTCTAGTTGATACAATGCAAATGCTATGTAAATAATTGTTGTACTGTTTCATTTTAGGTAATAATGGCAAGGAAAAAAGTCTTCATATATTTGATAGACACAATTAAAAAATCGTTTTCTAGCCATGGTGAGTGGAATCCAGCAATGTGGAGCCTGCAGACAAGGAGGGCCAGAGCGCGTCCTCACTTGGGCTCATGCCACCCTGGGAGGTGGACACTGTTGAACATCATCTCCGCGCCACAGATGCTGAGCCCGAACTTTGAGGTAAGGACCTGCCCAAGGTTACCCACCTAGCGAGCCCTGTTCATACCCAGCTCTTGGGAGGGACTTCAAGGGTGAAGGCGAGTGCCTACCTGTCCTGGTACCAGAACCACGTCCCTAGTTGTAGCTGGAACAACCCTGTCCTCCTTGACCTTACCTCACCACCCACTGGTACCTCCACCTCCCGAGCCAGCTCAAAATCGCCAGGATTAACATCTCCCAAGAGCACCCTCCCCTTCTCTTTCCACTGCCCCTGTCCTGGTTTGGGCCTCCTCATCCTTCATCTTGACCATGGAGACACACTCCTGTCTGCTTTCACTCCCTGCAGACTCACACGGCCGGTCTGTCCTTCATGCTTGCTGCCAGTGCCAACTTTTAAAAATGCAACTCCAACCGTCTACTCTGTTCAAAACCGTCTGGTGGATCCCTGTTTCCTTCTGGATCAAGTGCACACTACAGCAGGGCTTTGGGGACTTCCTTGACTTAATCTCTAGTCAGATCTGCCTCCTTGCCTCCGCCTTTTGTATTTGAGATGGGGTCTGGCCAGGTTGCTAAGGCTGGCCTTGGACTCCTGGGCTCAAGCCAGCCTCCTGCCTCATCCTCCCCTGGAGGTGGGACCACAGGCGAGCACCACAGTGCCCACCTAACTTTTTCTCTTGCTTTGTGATTTGGCACTCCTCTCCTGCCTCCCACAGTTTTCTACTGTCCCCTCTACCTAGTCCTTCTGGACACACGAGGCCATCACATCCTTTGGAATTCTCCCTCTGTCCCTGTTCCTTCAGACTCAACTTTATCTTGGGAGACACTACCAAGGATCATCTCGTCCCTGAGGCCTTTCCTGCCCCATCCTTCCCTCCAGTTCGTGGCCAGCAGACTGGATTCTGCTCTTCTTTGGGTCCTCGTCATGCTCCGGGCTATCTGTCATAGCTGTGACCTTGCTCTCCTTTTTCCCATGGGCTTTGCCTGAGTTTGGGGATCAAGTCTTATTTACTGCTATATCTCCACTTCCTGGCACATATTGGAAATTAATAAATGTACAACTCTATTTATTTGTGTATGAATGAGTGGATTGGCTCTTCTTGTTGCATTGTGTAGTCTTCTAAAAGTTTCTGGGCTTTGCAGAACTTATATTAAGAAACTCAGATACTAGCAATTATATCCAGGCTCAGTCTCTGCCCAAAGTGCTTGATAAGATTATCTCTCCCTCCAGCTAGGACCACAATTGCTGCTGCTTTTTTATTCTCTCTGTGTCCTGATATAGTGTTGGATATGTACTACCTGTTTGTAGTTTATTTTATTTGGGTTGGTTGAGTGTTGGGGAAAGGATAAAAAAGACAGAGGAAGTGTCCTGGCTATGGAGGACCTGACATGTCAGAAGGGAGACGGGACAGATCCTCTGGGGGGAAAAGCCTCATTAAAGTCAATTAACGAGACTTTCCTCCACTGTCCCCAGAGATGCCCACACACATCTCCAAGAAGCCCTTCCAAGTCGTGTGACCCTGATGAAGGTCTTCCTTCACCATATGATTTGTTGCAGTAAAAATAAGGAAGGAATCTGGAAGCAGTTAAGGTCACTTTGTACTGAGGCCATAGCACTATATCATGTTAAATAAATGTCAGTTGATAGTTATTGTGTCATCCTTTCCAGAGGATTTTATGCACAGTAGATAATTTTATCTTTTACATATTTGTATGATTTGGATTTGACCACATTTTCAATGTTTAAGAATTTAGTAAGAACATGTAAATAAGTCTGTATCCCCTACTTAAGAAAACCCAAAAAGGACCTGAGAAGAGTAATGATGCTCTGTGAGGGACTGCGATGGGCTTTTGTCTATGTCCTTGTCTGATCTCCATAGATACTATGTCCCCTCCTAGCAGGTAAAAAAAACCAAAACTTAGGTTAATCTGCCTACGGTCCCTTTCACAGCCCCATGTCACAGAGTATGAGTTCAAATTTTGGGTTTTCCACAAATGCCACCTATAGGTATTCAAATCTAAGTCCATTAGCATGAGGTATGGGTTAAATGTTTTAGAAAATTGTCAGCTGTAAGATTCAGCTGGCTAACATCTGTGACATATTTATTTTTAAAACGCTTTTATGAATGCATGTATATTTCAGTTTTAAACATGAAAAATATTGTAGTTGATAGATTGCAAAAGGGAGAGAGGAAGAGAGAGAGAATACAAAATAAACACTGGCTGATTTACATCAGTATTTCTATTCAGAGACAGTGTGAGGAAACCTGGAACAATATTTTTGGGGTGGAGGTAATTTGGCCATATATACCTAAATCAAAATTACCCAAACCCAGTGATCCATCAGGGCCTCTTGGGATCCTATGTGCACAATGACACCACGGTACTGTAATTAAGGGCAGAGGCCCTGAGTCGCCAGAGACCGGCTGTGGAAATGTTTTCTGCCCTTAACGAGCTGTATGACTGTGGGTAATTGAGTTGGAGCCCCATTTTCATCATGGGTGAAATTAAGTGACTAGTTCCTACTTCCTGAGGCATCAGGATTGAATACTGGGATGTCTGTCAAGTGCTTGGCACTGTTCCTGTCCATCGCGTGTCCTAGCCAGGGACAGGAGCTCTTGTCATGGAGGGATTGCCCCCTTCGTGGTTAACGAGGTGCACCCTCCTGGCTGTGAGGACTGAGGACATGCAGCTGTTGGTGCTGGTTAATCATGGAAGCTTCTGGAACCTCAGTGTTTGAGGCAGGAGAGGATGCGGCTTAGGGGCCTGGCGTCTGAAACTGCTTTCTTCTCACAAATGAGCAGGATGAAATTCAGATTCTGCCAAGAAGCCAACACGGAAGGTCCCAGCGGTGCTCCCTAACGTCTGAACCACTTCATCACGTACTCACTGGGGGCTAGCTTGTACATGGACTTTCTGGGCAGACCCAGGGTCCAAGCTTCAGGCCCATTGTTGAAGCCCCATATCTGGATTTTGGATTTGATTGTATAGCATGTAGAAATGGAAACATCCTCAAGTCTGGGTGTTTAGATGTTTAGAAATGGACATGGGGAAGAGGAAGAGGGAGCCATAGGAGCAGGGGAAGAGTTCAAGAAGGATGATGGAGGGAGGAGAGAATTGGAACCGAGGCAGACCCTGGGCTGAATGCCCAGGAGCGTGGGGAGGTTGCTGCGCTGGGGGGCGGACTCCAAGCTTCCTGGGCCAAGCGCATTACATAAACCCCAGAACAGGAGGGCAGGAGGAGGCCAACAGAGACGCTCAGCGCTAAGCCTGTGTGCCCCGACTCTCAGGCAGCTCCCTGGTGCCCCCACTGGCACCCAGACATAGCCTCAAGGGAGGTGGCATCTCTCAGGCACCTGAGCTTCTCACACAGGGCCCTGTGAGAGACTTCCTGGGATGGGGAAGGGGTGCCAACTAGAGCCCCCCTCACTCAGAATGACCTAGCTAATTATTTGTGCCACCCTCTCAAGGTGAATGGGTTTTCCTGGCTTCTGTGTTCATCCTCAAAGAGAACCTCGGAAGTGGACCTTCTTTGTTTCAGGAGGGAATTAGAATTCTCTCAAGGGCAAGTGAGTTGTTTCCCGTCTCAGCCTGGAGGTTTTAAGAGTGGAAAGAGGGTGCTTTGTGGTTCTGGGTTTAATGCTTTCACCGCTTCCCCATTTCATCACACCCCTCAGTGCTATGAAATCTGGATTATTTTTTAATCTTCCCTTCCCATTTTTGTTGTTCTGGTATTGAACTGATTATGCAGAACTGTGTGTTGATGGCTCTGTGGCACCTGCCCTCCAGGGATGGAGCTCTGCTTTTGAAATATCCCCCTTAATCCTCTTAAGGAGGGAAGATGCACCGGGGTGCTCACCCTGTCCGTCAGGGTGCACCAAGACTGACACATTACAGGTGCTTGTAACGTGGGACATACCAGACAGGAGGCTTGGAAGGGCCAAGATCCCAAATCTGCTACCCACCCCTCTAGCCATCGCCTCAGGTGACTGAAGAATAAATGCATGGAAATGAAGAGCCAGCTCTGTCTGCGAAAGAGAATGGAAGGCAAGGTGGCTGTAGGCTGTCACCTGGAATCACCTCCGGGAAGCGCTGAGTCACCCCAGATCAAGGACAGAAAGGAGGCTTGGTGAGTGACAGTCCCACCCTGGCAGCGCCCAGGACAACACAGCTTCAATTCAAAGTGAAAACAGATTCAACCTCCCAGTGCAAGATATTTCACTCTCAACAAAGGGATGTTAGTGATAAATAGATCGACACAGGATGCCTCCTTTCATTTTTCATTTATATGGGCTACTTAGGGACACCTCTCACTTCACCAACTTTTCACATCTTAATGGCCTTTCTAGAATTTTCCAGAACATGTATTACCTACTCCTAGTGGGTCTGGGGTGATTTGGGTGATGGTATAGTTTGAAAGTTACTCTTGTTTCAATTCTCTTGCAGGTCTTCCTGTGGAGGGAAAAGGCCATCTCAGTTTTGTGCTGGCAAATCTTTATAGAGTTCCCTAGTCTTCTACTTCCTGTTTTATTTTTTAAAAGAAAGAAAAGATCTTCAAGGGTCCCCCTCCTCCATCCCAAGCAGGTAAATACTTAGCTAGACTTTAATTTTCAATAAATTCAAATAACTTTTTTTGGGGCGGGGGGCAGTGCTGGGGATTGAACCCAGGGGCACTTAACCACTGAGCTACATTCCCAGTCCTATTTTATTTTATTTTATTTTATTTTGAGACAGGGTCTCGGTAAGTTCCTAAAGGTCTGGCTAAGTTGCTGAGGCTGGACTTAAACTTGTGGTTCTTCTGCTTCAGTCTCCCGAGATAGTAGGATTACAGGTATGTGCCACTTTTGCCTGGAAAATTCAAATAAGTTTTAAAAATTTATTTTAAGATTGTATTTCTTTTAAGAACTTGTGGCAAGGAATATGGTTTCCATTTACATTACAGAACATACTCTGGGAAAGCTCTGATTTAAATGCTTTCTAAAAAGAAACTATGATTCTTATATGCTAATAACAAGTTCCGCAGTGAGAACTGTAATCATCCTCATTTTCTAGACAGGGAAACTGAGGCAGGGGGGTGAAATCAGGCTAGGAAGGTAGAAGCAGGGTTGAATTTTTGCAAGTTAATCAGCAGCATTGAAACTCCGGCAGCGTAGCTCCAAGCTTTGTGTTCTCTCTACTTTTGACCTTGCAGCCTCTCCACAAGGAACATTCAAGAGGAAAGGGTGAAAGGGGGAAAGTGAGTTGATTGAAGGATCACTGAAAAGAAGAAAACAAGGTAAAGCACCTGGTGGAAATGGAAAGTATTGTGGAGTCCGACTAACATGAGTGCAGGCCATGGCCACGGGGTCCAATAGAATGAGGAAGGATCCAGCTGATTGAGCACTTGACCTCAGACAGCACACACCCAGAAGGGTCCCTGGAGCATCAGATCAACCTTCCTGCAGGTTGAGTCTGCTGTGGAGACGTCTCGTAGGAGTCACTGTACTTGAAATAATCTGTATGTGCAGACACATATACATGCCAGCCACATACACACAGACACACGTACACACTCACACATACACTGCTGCTTTTACTATTAGGTACCAGGAAGTGAGCCAGATGGCACCTCACTTCTGCCAGTCCTCATGAAAGTGGATGGACTGGTTCTTATCAGGAAGCTGGGCTGAGCTAAGCTGCGGGACTTGCCTGGGGCCGCCCACTGACAGGGTGGTGCTGGTCTGGGAGACAAGGGCCATCTGACCCATTGCTCAATCAGTATTAGAAAGAGAACTCAGGTTTCCAGTATTCGCTCTCAAATTAGAAAGTGTTGGGTCTGAACACGACTTTGGACCATGATTCTCAGACTGTGAACTTTAAATAATTAAGAATTTAAATCACAGAACTTTGGGTTACTCTGAGCTTTAATTTACTAAGTGTCTTAATCCATTTGCTTTTGCTCTAACAGAAATCCTGACATGAGGTAATTAAAAAAAGAAAAGACATTTATTGAGCTCAGGGTTCTGGTAGCTGAAAAGTTCAAGGTCAGGTGGCTGTATTTGCACAGCTTTCAGTGAGGGCCCCAGAGCCAAAAAGCGAAAGGGCAAGCGGGCTTGGGCGAGAGAGAAGAGCGGACTCCTGCCACGATTCCCTGGAGAATGCTCCGCCCCTGAGGGCCAGGCACCGCCCACCTCATCCTGACAGGCCGCTTTGAGGAATTCCAATGCATGCATTCCAGGAAGTAAGGACATTAAAAACAAATGGTGATTTCCTAAACGGTAACACGAAGTGCAGAAATCACCTATTACCACTATTAATGCATCCATGAAGGGACACAGAGAGACCATAAACATGTAAGAGTGTGTGTGTGTGTGAGTGTGTGTGTGTGTGTGTGTGTGTGTGTGTGTGTGCGTGTGTGTACATGGATCTCATGTTGCTTAAGACAAATTAAGCCACGTCCAGTGGCGCACACCTGTGGTTCCAGCCACAGGGGAAGCGGAGGCAGGAGATCCCTTGAGCCCATAAGCTTGGGGCCGTTCTGAGCAACACAGCAAGACCCCGTCTTGGTAAATAAATACATTAGGCAAATTAAGTCTTCTTCATGGAAGTGAATTGACAGTGTTTGGGAGCTACTGTCTTAGAGTGCTTGTCTACTATTTCTGCTATCTCCTGTTACCTGCCTTTAATTTTCTTAATTTTAAAATTACCTCCTTCAAGTGATACCAAGAAGATATTTCCTAATTATCCTGAAACTGATGTTCTGATTACAAATTGTCCTGGCTCCTTCTTTTAAAAAGCCCCTTCATGCTCCGCACCATCTCCAGCAGCATAGTAAGTCCAGGGAGCTGTGTGCTTTGGGAGGACAGTGATGGTGTCTGTTTCATTAACGGATCTTAGAATCCAGCACAGTGCCTGGTCCACAAGAGCTGTTTGTTGAGTGACTAACTGGCTGATGAAGGGGGGAATTTAATTTTTATGATTTATATGCAGATCCAATAAACTCTTCATATAAAACACATTCATAAATTCTGAAACATGATAATAAAAAATATGCTGTGAACCCAGCCTATGATGTAAGAAAAACAACCTTGTTTGTAGTTCTTATTGTCTCCTCCTTACATCCCTAGAAATAAAACTGTCTTCAATTTTGAGTCTGTCATTCCCTTTCTTTTATATAGTTTTAAAAATCACATAGCATATTTCTAAACAATGTTAGTCTTTTCTTGTTTCTAAGATCAATATAAAAATATAATAATCAGTATATTATCTATCCTAAATTTTGTGCTTACCAGTCTTGCTTCCTTAAAATATAGTTTTAAAAATCATTTAAAAAGCTGGGCGCTGTGATGCAGACCTGTAATCCCAGTGACTCAGGAGGCTGAGGCAGGAGGATCATGAGTTCAAAGCCAGCCTCAGCTACTTAGCAAGGCCCTGAGCAACTTAGTGGGATCCCATCTCAAAACCAAACAAACAAAAAGGGCTGGGGATGTGGTTCAATTGTTAAGAGTGCCCATGGGTTCAATCCCTGGTACCAAAAACAAACAAACAAAAAAAATCATTTAAAAATTATTATCCCTGGGTTGGGACTGTAGCTCAGTGACAGAGCGCTTGCCTAGCATGTGCGAGGCACTGGGTTCAATCCTCAGCACCACAAAAAAATAAATAAATAAAGGCATTCTGTCCATACACAACTACAAAAAGGATAATTAAAAAAAAATTATCCCTATACAAGGTATGACTCCGGCTTTTGCTTGGTGTCTGAGGTTGATAACAATGGTTTCATGTTGCTTTTTCCCCATCCCCTGCCACATTTCTAAGTTTTACTGGAGCTCGTGAGTTTCAAGCCACAGGTCATTTATTCTCCTTGCTGCAATATCGAGACATCATCTAAATAGTTCCATTTATCCGTGCAGCCCCTTCTGATGGAATCTGGGTTGTTTGCAGTCTGGAGTGATTATGAACAATACTGCTCAGAACACTATGGAATGGCAAGAGGCAGGGAGCGGAGATGGTCAGGACATGCCAAAGACAGAAGAGTGAGGACAGAGGAGGAGCGGGAGGATGAAACTGTAGTGCTTAGAAATGGGAAGCAAGCGGCATAGAAAAGAGGTGACTGGCACAAAGGCCAGGCTGGGGGTGACTCCTGGTGGAGAAGAGAGCTTGTGTTTGGGAAGGGGAGGTGGCAGGCTTACCGGGTCAGGAACAGTTTCCTTTTTATGTGAATGTTTAAAGGTGTTCATCTTTTAATTTCACTAACCTGTCATTTTGTTTTGCACTATGTGCACACATTTGTGTGCGAAGTTATTTTAATAATCAAAAGTTTTTTCTTTTAGTTCTTTGAACATATTAGAAATAGTCGATTTAAAGTCTTCATCTACACACTGGGGATGTAACTTAGTGGCTTTCCTGGCATGCATGAGGGCCTAGGGGGGAAGAAAGTCTGTCTATTAAATCCAATGACTAGACTTCCTCAAACACTGTTTCCATTCATTCCCCTGCTCCCCAGCCGTGGATTATACTTTCTCATTTCTTTACATGTCTCATACTTTTTCTCAAAGATTCAATATTTTAAATAATATAATATGGTAACTCTGGAGGTCGGCTTTGCTACGGTTTTAATGTGTCCACTTCTAAATTCAGTGTTGAAACTTCTATGGTCAGTGTGATGGTATTAAGAGGTGGAACCATTAAGAGGTGATTAGATATGAGGGCTTCTCCCTCACGAGAAGGATTAAGACCCTTAGGAATGCTTCATGAAGCATTCAGCCCTCTTCCCCTTCTGCCTTCTGTCATGTGATGATGTGGTGTTCCTCCCCTCTGGAGGAAGCAGCAATAGGGCAGCACCTTGGAAACTGAGACCAGCCCTTTCCAGATACCAGACCTACAGGCACCTTGATCTTGGACATCCCAGCCTCCAGAACTGTGAGAAATGAATTTCTGTTCTTTATAAATTACCCAGTCTCAGTCATTTTGTTATAGTAGTACAAAAAGACTGACAGGATTCCTGCCTTTCCCTAGTTTATTACTGTTGCTATTTCTTCTTGTTGTTGCTTGGTGATCATTCTGAATTAACTCAGTAAAGACTGCATCCTTTGTTGAACATGAAGCCTCTGCTTGGTTAGCTTAGTTGTCAGTTAATGATTGGACAGAGAATAACTTAAATGTCTGGAACCAATAAATCTTCCTGTCAGATAGCCCAGGCTTAACCCTTGCTTCATGCTTGCACAGTGCCTCAAGGTCAGCCAGAGGGAAGGAATAGGACCTCATTGGGTCTATCATGACATTTGTACAGCCTTGCACATGTCCACAGCCTTATGCATATGTCACAGACTTCTAAATTCCAAGGAACATGTGGAAACTTTTCAAAGCCCTTATGGACATTTTATCATCCAGTTTCTCCTTCTAAGCTTTTTCATTAGTGTCTTTTCTGCTCCAACTATTATCCAATCCTCAGGCAGCCACAAAGTTAAATAATTGCCTGCAACTGTCTTCAGTAATTGTCCCAGGAAGAGCTTTTTTTTTTTTCACTTGGAGTCAGGTCAAATAAAGGCAGTCTTGCAGTCTTGAGGTTTTCATCAAGTTCCTGACTATCCTCCAGGAATGTGGCTTTGAAGGAACTCCACTTCTCTTCTGGGCTCTCCAGTGGTTGCTGGGTGCTGGTTTCACTGTCATTGTGGGCTGCTGATTTTTAAGTGCAGTGTTGGAGTTTCAGGGATGGGAGGAAGACAAGTCAAAATACCACAAAGCTCTCTGTTCTTACTGAGATTCAGCTATTTCCATGAATAAATATTTCCCAGATTGTTGTAGGTCTTTGGTTAATTTCTAGAGTCCAGAAAATGTTGATTCTGCATTTGCCTGCTGCTTGTCTGTCCATTACCTGCCTTTCACCTACCCATCACCCACCGCCTGAGGTTCACCTCCCGAACATCCAACAACACTCAGCAGACTGCACAGACTGCCAGTGGAGCACCAGCTGCCTGCTATTGCCTGAAAGTTCACTGTCACAGTACTTGCAGGTTTGGTTACACGTGGCTGCCGCCATTTGGAGACAACAGCCAGGACTTGTAGGACCCCTGGATGAACTGACTGAGCCCCATCTCCAGGATCCCTCAGCCCAACCGATCACTCCCTGCCTCTGGGGACCTCACATCGACTGACTGTGCCCTACCACCAGGACCCTCAGACCAACTGATTGCACACGAGCTGCAGCTCCCCAAATGCCAGCACATTTGGAAGCCAGAACAGCCATATTGGATAATCCTGGAAGCTGTATCTCCCATCTTTAGGTGGGGCAATCCCATCCTGAGATGCCTGCTGGAGACTGGAAGCTCATTGTCAGGTATCTCTCATGCATCAGGCTACTGAAGACTGGGAGGTTTGAATACTAGATGACTGTTATAGTGTAGATTTTCTTTTTTCTCCTTATTGAAAAAATTTTAAGTTTTTATTTCTTTACTTTTCTTGCTCTCTTTTCCTTTCGTTTACCTATTCCCTTAGTGTCTCCTTCTCCCTTTTCCGATGCTAACAACCAACTTCTTTTGAATACACTGTCACTCTTTCTACAATCTAGAACTTCTATGTAATCTTTTCTTATTCCATTAACAGCTACATCTTACACCTCTCTGCATCCTCTTTGTCCTCCATTAGAAACTGTAGACCTTATTGCAAATCTATTTATTATACTGAAGATAATAATTGAACTCATTCTGTTTATTATGACAATATTGTTAACATCCTCATAGGGGCTATTTGGTTTCAGGTTGCATACTGTCTGAAATGGGCACTGCTAATATTGATCTCCCCCTTAAAGAAAAGGTTTTGGAAAACTATAGGGTCACTATAAGCCTATAGGGGGGAAACTGCAATACCCCAGATCTGCACTGCTAGAGGGGAAGATACATGAACATGAAAAAACAAGGGAAGAAAATGATCCAAACAAATCTAGATTCTATATTAATAGAATCCAGTGACAGTATGATAGAAATGTCAGAAAAGGACTTCAGATTATACTTGATTAAAATGATTCGTGAAGCAAAGGATGAGATAAGAGAGCAAATGCAGGCAATGAATGATCATACCAATAAGCAGTTGAAAGAGCAATTGCAGGAAGCAAAAGATCATTTCAACAAAGAGATAGAGATTCTCAAAAACAAAACAAAACAAAAGAAAAAAAATTGAAATCCTTGAAATGAAGGAAACAATAAACCAAATAAAAAAATCAATGGAAAGCATCACCAACTGACTAGACCACTTGGAAGACAGAACCTCAGACAATGAAGACAAAATATTTAATCTTCAAAATAAAGTTGCCCAAACAGAGAAGATGGTAAGAAATAATGAACAGAATCTCCAAGAACTATGGGACATCATGAAAAGACCAAATTTAAGAATTATCAGGATTGAGGAAGGCACAGAGATACAAATCAAAGGAATTAACAACCTATTCAATGAAATATCAGAAAATTTCCCAAACCTGAAGAATAAAACAGAAAATCAAATACAAGAGGCTTACAGAACACCAAATGCATAAAGTCACAACAGATTCACAACAAGGCATATTATGATGAAAATGCCTAACATACAAAATAAAGATATGAATTTGAAGGCCACGAGAGAAAAGCATCAGATTACATATAGGGGGAAACTAATATGGATAGCAGCATATTTCTCAGCCCAGACTCTAAAAGCTAGAAGGGCCTGGAACAACATATTTCAAGCTCTGAAAGAACATGGTTGCCAACCAAAAATCCTATACCCAGCAAAACTAACCTTCAGATTTGAAAACGAAATAAAATCCTTCCATAATAAACGAAAGTTAAAAGAATTTACAAATAGAAAGTCTGTGCTACAGAATATTCTCAACCAAATATTCAATGAGGAGGAAATGAAAAACAACAATGTAGGCCAGCAAAAGGAGGAACTACCCTAAAGGAAAATCCATTCAAAGGAGAAAACAAGTCAAGTTAAAAACCAAAAATAAGCCTTAATGACTGAGAATAAAATCATATCTCAATAATAACCCTGAACATTAATTGCCTAAAATCATCAATCAAAAGACATAGGCTGGCAGAATGGATTAAAAAGAAAGACCCAATAATATGCTGCCTTCAAGAGACTCATCTCATAGAGAAAGACATCCACAGACTAAAAGTGAAAGGATGGGGAAAAAACCTACTACTCACAAGGGCTCAGTAAAAAAGTGGGGGTTTCCATCCTTATTTCAAATAAAGTGGACTTCAAGCCAAGGTTAGTCAGAAGGGATAAAGAAGGACATTTCATACTGCTTAAGGGAAGCATAAATCAGGAAGACATAATGATTGTAAATATTTATACCCCAAACAACTGTGTATCATGTACATCAAACAAATCCTTCTCAATTCCAGGAATCAGATAGACCACAACACAATAATTCTGGGTGACTTTAACACACTGCTGTCACCACTGAATAGATCTTCCAAACAAAAACTAAACAAAGAAACCGTAGAACTCAATAACACAATCAATAACCTAGACTTAACAGACATATATAGAATATTCCATCCATCAACGAGTGAATTCACTTTCTTCTCAGCAGCACATGGATCCTTCTCGAAAATAAACCATATGTTATGCCACAAAGCAGCCCTTAGGAAATGCAAAAAAATTGAGATACTTCCTTGTGTTCTATCAGATCAGAATGGAATGAAATTAGAAATCAATGACAAAATAAAAAACAGAAATTACTCCAACACCTGGATACTAAATAATATGCTATTGAAAGAAACATGGATAACAGAAAACATCAGGGAGGAGATAAAAAAATTCTTAGAGGTAAATGAGAACAATGGTACAACATATCAAAATCTCTGGGACACTATGAAAGCAGTACTATGAGGAAAATTCATTGTATGAAGCACATTAAAGAAAAGAATAAAAAGTCAACAACTAAATGACCTAACATTACAGCTCAAAGTCCTAGAAAAAGAAGAACAGAACAACACCAAAAGTAGTAGAAGACAGGAAATAATTAAAATCAGAGCTGAAATCAATGAAATTGAAACAAAAGAAACAATTCAAAAAATTGACAAAACAAAAACTTGGTTCTTTGAAAAAGTAAACAAAATAGACAAACCCTTAGCCACACTAACAAAGAAGAGAGAGAAAACTCAAATTACTAAAATTCGTGATGAAAACAGAAATATCACGACAGACACCACTGAAATACATAACATAATGAGAAGCTACTTTGAAAATCTATATTCCAACCAAATAGAAAACACTGAAGACATCGACAAATTTCTAGAGACATATGCTCCTCCTAAACTGAACCAGGAGGACATACACAATTTGAACAGATCAATATCAAGCAATGAAATAGAAGAAGACATCAAAAGCCTACCATCCAAGAAAAGCCCAGGACCAGATGGATTCTCAGCTGAGTTCTATAGGACCTTCAAAGAAGAACTCATTCCAATATTTCTCAAAGTATTCCAGGAAATAAAAAAGGAGGGAACCCTACCAAACTCATTCTATGAAGCTAATATCACCCTCATACCCAAACCAGGCAAAGACACATCAAGGAAAGAAAATTTTAGACCAATATCCTTGATGAACATAGACACAAAGATCCTTAACAAAATACTGGCAAACCATATCCAAAAACATATTAAGAAGATAGTGCACCATGATCAAGTGGGGTTCATCCCTGGAATGCAAGAATGGTTTAACATCTGTAAATCAATAAACACAATCCATCATGTCAATAGACTTAAGGATAAGAATCATATGGTTATTTCAATTGGTACAGAAAAAGCGTTTGACAAAATAAAATACCCCTTCATGCTCAAAACACTAGAAAAAAGAAGGATAGTAGGAACATACCTGAACATTGTAAAGGCTATTTATGCTAAGCCCATGGCCAACATCACTCTTAATGGAGAAAAACTGAAAGCATTCTCTTTAAAAATGGGAGCAAGACAGAGATACCCTCTTTCACCACTTCTATTCAACATTGTTCTTGAAATACTAGCCAGAGCAATTAGACAAACTAAAGAAATTAAAGGGATACGAATAGAAAAAGAGGAAATCAAGCTGTCATTATTTGCTGATGACATGATTCTCTATTTAGAGGAGCCAAAAAACTCCTCCAGAAAATCTGTAGACCTCGTGAATGAATTCAGCAAAATAGCAGGATATAAAGCAACACAAATAAATCTAAAGCATTTTTATACATAAGCAATGAAACAACTGAAAGGGAAATGAGGAAAACAACTCCATTCACAATAGCCTCAAAGAAAACAAAACAAAACAAAACAAAACAAAAAAAACTTGGGAATCAATCTAACCAAAGAGGTAAAAGATCTCTACAATGAAAACTACAAAACATTGAAGAAAGAAATTGAGGAAGACCTTAGAAAATGGAAAGATCTCCCATGTTCTTGGATAGACAGAATCAATATTATCAAAATGGCCAGATTTCCAAAGGCGCTATACAGATTTAATGCAATTCTCATTAAAATCCCAATGACATTTCTCATAGAAACAGAAAAAGCAATCATGAAATTCATCTGGAAGAAAAAAAGACCCAGAATAGCCAAAGCAATCCAGGGCAGGAAGAGTGATGCAGGAGGTATCACAATACCAGAACTTAAACTCTACTATAGGGCAGGAGTAACAAAAACAGCATGGTACTGGCACCAAAATAGATAGGTAGACCAATGGTACAGGACACAAGACACAGAGACATACCCACATAAGTACAGTAACTTCATACTAGACAAGGGTGCCAAAAACTTACAATGGAGAAAAGATAGCCTGTTCAACAAATGGTATTAGGAAAACTGGAAATCCATATGCAGTAAAATGAAATTAAACCCCTATCTCTCACCCTGTACAAAACTCAACTTGAAATGGGTCAAGGATCTAGGAATTAGACCTGAGACCCTTCACCAAATGTAAGAAAAAGTAGGCCCAAATTTCCAACATGTTGGCTTAGGACCAGTCTTCCTTAACAAGATCCCCATAGCACAAGAAATAAGAGCAAGAATCAATAAATGGGATAGATTCAAACTAAAAAGTTTTTTCTCAGCACAGGAACAATCAACAATGTGAAAAGAGAGCCTACAGAGTGGGAGAAAATCTTTTCCACACACACTTCAGACAGAGCACTCATCTCCAAAGTTTGTAAAGAACGTAAAAAACTTTACACCCAAAATACAAAGAACCCAATCAATAAATGGGCTAAGGAACTAGGCAGACACTTCACAGAAGAAGATTTACAGGTAATTAACAAATATATAAAAAAGCGCTCATTATCCCTAGTAATTAGAGAGATGCAAATTAAAACCACCCTAAGATTTCATCTAACTCCAATTAGAATGGGCTATTATCAAGAACACAAGAAATAATAAGTGTTGGAGTGGATGTGGGGAAAAAGGCACACTCATGCATTGCTGGTGGAGTTGCAAATTGGTGCAGCCACTCTGGAAAGCAGTATGGAGATTCCTCAGAAAATTTGGAATGGACCCACCATTTGACCCAGCTATCCCACTGCTCAGTTTATACCCAAAGGACTTCAAATCAGCATACTACAGTGATGCAGCCACATCAATGTTCATAGCAGCTCAATTCACAATAGCTGTATTGTGGAACCAACCTAGATGCCCTTCAATTGACAAATGGATAAAGAAACTGTGGTATTCCTGCCATTCGGCACTAGGATTCACTCTCACTTTCTGTAGTCCCCGGTTGCTCTGCTGTGGTGGTGCTGAAGATCCCCAGGGAGCAGGCCTGGTTTTTGAGAACCAGGAAATGGAAAATGAATATATTTCCTCAAAATAATTTGGTAAGGCGATCCAAAATGGCAGACTAGAGGGTTACTGCATCTCCTGTAGCTCCAGAACCCAGGATTCAAGAAGGGGAAGCATTGAGAGACTTGGACTAAAATAGAGCCACGGGGTGAGTCTCCCCCACTGGGTGAAGCTCGAACTGGGTGGCAGACCCAGAAAGGGGCAGCTTCTCAGAGCAGGGCAGGGCAGCTAGAGTCTTCCCCAGGTAGCCCTGCTCCCTCCAGCGGTGTGTTCCTCCCACACGGCCAGCTTCTCGGAGTAGGCCCCCCAGTGAGAGCCTTTCTGCACAGAACAGCTCCAAGTCCCAGAGCCAGCGGCTAGCTCTGGCCCGCAGGCAGCTTCAGGGACCAGGACAGGGCAGCCAGGGAGTTCCCCAAGCAGCCCTGCTCCCTCCGGCGGCAGGCTCCTTTCATGGCCAGCTTCTCAGAGCAGACCGCCCAGTGAGAGCCTTTCCGCACAGAGCCAGCTCCAAGCCCTGGAACCAGTAGTGGGCTAGAGGCAGCTTTCTTCGGAAGCACTGAATTATCAAGTTCCTCCAAGACTTCAGGCTACTGAAGGCTGGGAGGTGATATACTGGAAATCTACAGGGATACTATAAGCCAATAGAGGAAATCTGCAATATCTCAGAGTCCCACTGACATCTGACCAATACGAGAAAACAAGGGAAGAAAATGTCCCAAACAAACCTAAATACTATATCAATAAAACCCAATGACAGTACAGCAGAAGAAATGTCAGAAAGGGAGTTCAGAACGTACATAATTAAAACAATCAGAGAAGCAAAAGAGGAGATGAAAGAGCAAATGCAGGCATTGAAGGAGGAGATGAAAGAGCAAATGCAGGCATTAAATGATCGCACCAATCAACAGTTAAAAGAGCAAATATGGGAAGCAAGAGATCATTTCAATGAAGCGTTAGAGATACTGAAAAAAACAAACAAACAGAAATCCTTGAAATAAAGGAAACAATAAACCAAGTTAAAAACTCCATAGAAAGCATAACCAATAGGATAGAACACCTGGAAGACAGAACCTCAGACATTGAAGACAAAATATTTAATCTTTAAAACAAAGTTGACCAAACAGAGAAGATGGTAAGAAATCATGAACAGAATCTCCAAGAATTATGGGATATCATGAAAAGGCCAAATTTAAGAATTATTGGGATTGAGGAAGGCTTAGAGAAACAAACCAAAGGAATGAACAATCTATTCAATGAAATAATATCAGAAAATTTCCCAAATCTGAAGAACGAAATGGAAAACCAAATACAAGAGGCTTATAGGACTCCAAATATACAAAATTACAACAGACCCACACCAAGGCACATTATTATGAAAATACCTAACATACAAATTAAAGACAGAATTTTAAAGGCCGCGAGAGAAAAGAATCAAATTACATTCAGGGAGGAACCAATAAGAATATCAGCAGATTTTTCAGTCCAGACTTTAAAAGCTAGAAGGGCCTGGAACAACATTTACCAAGCCCTGAAAGAAAATGGATGCCAACCAAGAATCTTATACCCAGCAAAACTTACTTTCAGATTTGATGACGAAATAAGATCCTTCCATGATAAACAAAAGCTAAAGGAATTTACAAAAAGAAAGCCAGCATTACAGAACATTCTCAGCAAAATATTCCATGAGGAAGAGAGGAAAAACAACGATGCAAATCAGCAACGGGAGGAACTAGCCTAAAGGAGTAGCCCAATAAAGGAGAATCCAAATCATGTCAGAAAACAAAAATGAATCAAATGACTGGGAATACAAATCATATCACAATAATAACCCTGAATGTTAATGGCCTGAACTCATCAATCAAAAGACATAGACTGGCAGATTGGATTAAAAAGAAAAATCCATCAATATGCTGCCTGCAAGAGACTCATCTCATAGAAAGAGATACCCACAGACTAAAGGTGAAAGAATGGGAAAAAACATACCATGCACATGGACACAGCAAAAAAGTTGGAGTATCCATCCTCATTTCAGATAATGTGGACTTCAAGTCAAAACTAGTCAGAAGGGATAAAGAAGGACATTACATACTACTTAAGGGAAGCATAAATCAGCAAGACATAACAATCATAAATACCTATGCCCCAAACATTGGCTCATCCATGTATGTCAAACAAATCCTTCTCAATTCCAGAAATCAAATAGACCACAACACAATAATACTAGGCGATTTTAACACACCCCTCTCACCACTGGATAGATCTTCCAAACAAAAATTGAATAAAGAAAGCATAGATCTCAATAACACAATCAACAATTTAGACTTAACCAACATATATAGAATATACCATCCAACAGAGAACGAATACACTTTCTTCTCAGCAGCACATGGATCCTTCTCTAAAATAGACCATATTTTATGCCACAAAGCTACTGTTAGCAAATACAAGAAGATAGAGATACTACCTTGTACTCTATCAGATCATAATGGATTGAAATTAGAAATAAATGACAGAATAAAAAACAGAAACTTCTCCAATACCTGGAGATTAAATAATACACTATTATATGATGAATGGATAACAGAAGACATCAGGAGGGAAATTAAAAAATTCTTAGAAGTAAACGAGAACAAAGACACATCATATCAAAATCTCTGGGACATTATGAAAGCAGTACTTAGAGGAAGATTTATTTCTTGGGGCGCATTCAACAAAAGAAGTAGAAATCAACAAATAAATGAATTAACACTACAGCTCAAAGCGCTAGAAAAAGAAGAGCAGACCAATACCAAAAGTAGTAGAAGACAGGAAATAGTTAAAATCAGAGCCGAAATCAACAAAATTGAAACAAAAGAAACAATCGGAAAAATTAATAAAATAAATAGTTGGTTCTTTGAAAAAAATAAACAAAATTGATAAACCCTTAGCCACACTGACAAAGAGAAAGAGGGAGAAAACTCAAATTACTAAAATTCGGAATGAACAAGGAAATATCACAACAGACACGAGTGAAATACAAAACATAATTAGAAGCTATTTTGAAAATCTATTCTCCAACAAAACAGAAAACCTCGAAGACATCAACAAGTTTCTAGAGACATATGAATTACCTAAACTGAATGAGGAGGATATACACAACTTAAATAAATCAATTTCAAGCAATGAAATAGAAGAGGTCATCTAAAGCCTACCAACAAAGAAAAGTCCAGGACCAGATGGGTTCTCAGCCGAGTTCTACAAAACCTTTAAAGAAGATCTCATTCCAATACTCCTCAAAGTATTCCATGAAATAGAAGAGGAGGGAACCCTCCCAAACTCATTCTATAAAGCCAATATCACCCTGATACCTAAACTAGACAGAGACACATCGAGGAAAGAAAATTTCAGACCAATATCCTTAATGAACATCGATGCAAAAATTCTCAACAAAATTTTAACAAATCGCATACAAAAATATATTAAAAAGATAATGCACCACGATCAAGTGGGTTTTATCCCAGGGATGCAAGTTTGGTTCAACATCCGGAAATCAATAAATGTCATTCACCATATCAACAGACTTAAAGTTAAGAATCACATGATTATTTCAATAGATGCAGAAAAAGCATTCGAAAAAATTCAGCATCCCTTCATGCTCAATACACTAGAAAAAATTGGGGTAGTGGGAACATTCCTTAACATTGTAAAGGCCATCTATGCTAAGCCCATGGCCAATATCATTCTAAATGGTGAAAAACTGAAAGCATTCCCCCTAAAAACTGGAACAAGGCAGGGATGCCCTCTTTCACCACTTCTATTCAACATCATCCTTGAAACTCTAGCCACAGCAATTAGACAAACCAAAGAAATTAAAGGGATATGAATTGGAAAAGAAGAACTCAAACTATCCCTGTTCCCTGATGACATGATTATATATTTAGAGGAACCTGGAAATTCCACCAGAAAACTTTTAGAACTCATAAGTGAATTCAGTAAAGTAGCAGGTTACAAGATCAATGCTCATAAATCCAATGCATTTTTATACATAAGTGATGAATCTTCAGAAAGAGAAATTAGGAAAACTACCCCATTCACAATAGAATCGAAAAAAATAAAACACTTGGGAATCAATCTCACAAAAGAGGTGAAAGACCTCTACAATGAGAACTACAGAACACTAAAGAAAGAAATTAAAGAAAACCTTAGAAGATGGAAAGATCTCCCATGTTCTTGGATAGGCAGAATTAATATTGTCAAAATGGCCATACTACCTAAAGTGCTATACAGATTCAATGCAATTCCAATTAAAATCCCAATGATGTACCTTACAGAAATAAAGCAAGCAATTATGAAATTCATCTGGAAGAATAAGAAACCCAGAATAGCTAAAGCAATCCTCAGTAGAAAGAGCGAAGCAGGGAGCATCGCAATACCAGATCTTCAACTCTATTACAATGCAATAGTAACAAAAATGGCATGGTATTGGTACCAAAATAGACAGGTAGATCAATGGTACAGAATAGAGGACATGGACACAAACCCAAATAAATACAATTTTCTCATACTAGACAAAGGTGCCAAAAATATGCAATGGAGAAAAGATAGCCTCTTCAACAAATGGTGCTGGGAAAACTGGAAAACCATATGCAACAGAATAAAATTAAACCCCTATCTCTCAACCTGCACAAAACTCAACTCAAAATGGATCAAGGATCTCGGAATCAGACCAGAGACCCTGCAGATTATAGAAGAAAAAGTAGGTCCAAATCTTCAACTTGTTGGCTTAGGATCAGACTTCCTTAACAGGGCTCCCATAGCACAAGCAATAAAAGCAAGAATCAACAACTGGGATAAATTCAAACTAAAAAGCTTTCTCTCAGCAAAGGAAACTATCAGTAATGTGAAGAGAGAGCCTACAGAGTGGGAGAATACCTTTGCCACTCACACATTCAGATAGGGCGCTAATTTCCAGAATCTATAAAGAACTCAAAAAACTCTACACCAAGAATACAAATAATCCAATCAACAAATGGGCTAAGGAAATGAACAGACACTTCACAGAAGAAGATGTACAAGCAATCAACAGATATATGAAAAAATGTTCAACATCTCTAGTAATAAGAGAAATGCAAATCAAAACTACCCTAAGATTCCATCTCACCCCAATTAGAATGGCGATTATCAAGAACACAAGCAACAATAGGTGTTGGCGAGGATATGGGGAAAAAGGTACACTCATACATTGCTGGTGGGGCTGCAAATTAGTGCAACCACTCTGGAAAGCAGTATGGAGATTCCTCAGAAAACTTGGAATGGAACCACCATTTGACCCAGCTATCCCACTCCTTGGCCTATACCCAAAGGACTTAAAATCAGCATACTACAGAGATATAGCCACATCAATGTTCATTGGTGCTCAATTCACCATAGCCAGATTGTGGAACCAACCTAGATGCCCTTCAATTGATGAATGGATAAAGAAACTGTGGCATATATATACAATGGAATATTACTCCACAATGAAGAATGATAAAATTATGGCATTTGCAGGCAAATGGATGAAATTGAGAATATCATGCTAAGTGAGATAAGCCAATCTCAAAAAAATAAAGGACGAATGATCTCGCTGATAAGTGGATGAGGACATATAATGGGGGGTGGGAGGGGTTAGTGTTAGGGTTAGGGTTAGGTTAGGGTTAGGGTTAAGAAGGGCGGTAAGAATGGAGGAAGGAAGTACTGTATAGAGGGAAAAGAGGGGTGGGAGGGGTGGGGGGAAGGGAAAAAATAACAGAATGAATCAAACAACATTACCCTATGTAAATTTATGATTACACAAATGGTATGCCTTTACTCCATGTACAAATAGAGAAACAACATGTATCCCATTTGTTTACAATAAAAAAAAAAGAAACTGTGGTATATATATACACAATGGTATATTACTCAGCCATAAAGAATAGTAAAATTGTGGCATTTGCTGATAAATGGATGAAGTTGGAAAATATCATGGTAAGTGAAACAGGCCAATCCCAAAAATCCAAACGCCAAATATTTGCTCTGATAAGTGGATGATGATATACAACGAGGTGTGGTGATAGGGGGAAGAGAAGAATGAAGGAACTTTGGATGGTGTAGAGGAAAAAGGGGTGGAAGGGGGTGGGGATGGAAAAACAGTACGATGAAATAGACAGTATTACCCTATATATATATATATATGTATGATTACACAAATGGTGTGAATCTACATTGTGTACAACCTTAGAAATGAAAAGTTGTACCCCATTTGTGTACAATGAATCAAAATGTCGTCTGTAAAAATAAAAATATTTTAATAAAAAAAAAGGAAAATGTTGATTCTGACCATATTTGCTCATATCTCCTTGCCTTTATTGAGAGAGAATTTCAGAGGTCCTTATCCACCATTTCCTTGATACTCTTTAGAATAACTGATCCCATGTTTTTCCACAGAATATGAAACTTTGAACCATCAAGAACATTTTTGATACATAATTTTAAAACTTATTTTTGAAGCATAATAAGCATACAGTTGCACCTGGTGCACACCTGTAATCCCAGCAGCTCTGGGAGGCTGAGGTCAGCCTCAGCAAAAGTGAGGAGCTAGCACTCAGTGAGTCCCTGTCCCTAAATACAATACAAAATGGGGCTGGGAATGTGGCTCAGTGGTCGAGTGCCCTGAGTTCAATCCCCAGTACCCACCCCAATACAGATATTAAATAACAAGTTATTGATTCTCTACAACTGTGTACCCCTAATCAACATACAGAACATTTCCTTCACCCCAGAGAGACCCCTCATGCTCATTCCCAGTCAGTCTCTCCCAGAGCTGTCCTCCCTTCTGATTTCTCTCACCCTGGAGTTATTTTCTCTTAACATTTTACTACATATAGGTTAAACTTACCTGTTCAAGAATTCCCCATGAATGGATTCACAGTATGTACTTTTTTGTGTCTGGCTTTTTTGGATTAGCATGAAGTTTTTGTGGATGAACCACACAAGCTGTTTCTGTGTATCAATAGTCCAATGTAGGACTTTTTAGAAGGGTGCTTGCAGTGTTTTTTTCTGGAATTTTCTTTTATGGTGCTGATACCTCTTCTGTAAGCTGTAGTAAAAATACTTTCTTGATTTTGCCAGAAGGTAGCTATAAAAACCACCAGGACTCATACTTCTTTTTCTAATATTCTCTAAATCATTTGTTGGCTGAAAGATTAAGTAAGTCAATGGGAATCAAAGTCTAGTTGGAGTATTTGTGGGGTCATAACAATGAAGCATCTGCTCCCTGGTCAGTAGCGATGAGAGGTGCTATCAATTATAAGCAGCATTCCAATTTCAGAGAAATTAAAATATGCAAAACGTGGTGTCTTAAAATCAATAAAATATGGTGTATTGAGTTTCCATGTCATGCAGGTCTGTTTTTAGGTTCTCCGTTCTATCTATTCCTGTGCTTCTACCATATTGTGTTAATTAGTATAACTTTTAAAATGCATCTTGATATTTGGTAGGGCAAGTTTCCACATCTTATTCATCCTGAGTACCTTAGCTTGTCTTGGGATTTCACTTTTCCATAGAAATTTTGGACTGGGCTTATGCCATAGCCATGTTTCTAGGCTGTATAAACTCAATGCTTTCACATCTGCCTGGCATGCACAAACCTGACACGCCTAATTCTGGACAACCTGATAATATGACTGAGTCACATTGCTCTGGCCCCCTGACTCTCTGTCACCTGTTCCTTAGGAAGACTTCTCCTACAGGGGTGCACTTTAAAAATACATTTAAAAGTCTGTACCCCCAGATATCTCCTTACTGAACTTTCAGTCCAGGTCACTATACACCACCTCTACTCACCTCAGGCCAGGTACCAGACAGCCAGAGACACCCCATGCCCCAGAGCCCACTGCCATCCTGAACCTGCTCCCCTGCCTTGCCTGTTCCAGCCCACAGAAATGTCAGCGAAGGTGCTTGTCCACATTCCCCTAGTCCCACAACCCAGGTGCTTCCTGGAGGGCCCCATGAGGTCTGTGAGGATGAAAACAGCAGTTTTCTCTTCTCCATTGGCTGTGCCAAACCTAATAACGAAGACACCTGTTAAAATAGCTTACTGCTTCTTTTTACAAAGTTTATTGGGTATTTATTGCATTGAATCTATAGATCATTTTAGTGAAAACTGAGAGCTTTAAAGTACAGAGTTTTCCTTTCCAGGAACATGGTATATAATTTTGCTCTTCTTCATCATTTACAATAATATTACATAACTTGAATAATTTTATAAATTTCTCATTATGGGCCTTCCACAGATGTATTAGATTTATCCTAGGAATCATATTTTTATTGATATTGTAAAAGATGTTTATTTAATTAACTAATGTATTTATTTTTGGTACTAAAGATTGAACCCAGGGACACTTAATCACATCTTCCCTTTAAAAAAATTATTTTGAGAAAGGGTCTTGCTAAGTTGCTTAGGGTTTTGCTAAGCTACTCAGCCTGGCTTTGAACTTGTGATCCTCCAGTCTCAGTCTCCTGAGCAGCTGGGATTAAAGGCATGTGTCACTGTGCCCAGCAGGTGTTTATTTTTAATATTTCCTTTACCATTTGTAACTGGTATATGAGAATTCAACGTATTTTAATATTCATTTAAAGCAGCTACCTGTCTAAACTGTCCTTTTACTTCTAATAAGGTTCATATTCTTTTGGGTTTTCAGTGTAGGTAATCATGTTATCTGTAAACAATGACAGTTTTGTGACTTCCTCTCCTGTTCTATCTTTATTTTTTATTAGTTTTTTCTTTTGCATTGACTAGGACCTCTGGTATAATTAAGCAGAAATGGTGATAGTGGCATCATTATCTTGTTCCTGATTTTTGTTGTAGTTGCCAATGTGCTACTGAGGATCAAACCCAGGGCCTTTCACTAGCTAAGCAAGCACTTTACCACTCTGAGCTATGTCCTCAGTCCTCACTCCTCATTTTAGGTGAGCTTCTAACATTTCACTAATTGAATAGTATTTGCTATAAGTTTGTAATAGATTACCTCTATCAGGTCAAGAAAGTTTCCTTCTATTTCCCATTTGTTAAGGTTCTTTTTTAAAAATTTTAATCACAAATGATGTATTAGTCTATGTTCTGTTGCTATAATAAAATACTCATGGCTCAGTAATTTACAAAGGAAAAAGACCTGTTTAGCTCACGGTTTTGGAAGCTGGGAGGCCACATCTGGGCAGCTCCATCAGTTTCAGCTTCATCATGGGTGTCATCACAGTGGCAGGAACATGGGTGGAGGGAGGAATCCCATGGTGAGATTGGAAGCCAGAGACCCAGAAGGAGCCAGTCTTGCTCTTTTTACAATCTGATCTTGCAGAAACTAACTGGGGTCCCACAACAACTACATTAATTACTTCTAAGAGCAATGCTCCCAGTGATGATCCAACCACCTTCCACCTGGCCTTGCCTCTTATAAGATGCATGACTTTATTTTTGGTACCAGTGATTAACCCAGGGGCATGTGACCACTGAGTCACATTCCCACCCCTTTTTACTTTTAATTTTTGAGACAGGGTCACTAAATTGCTTAGGACCTTGCTAAGTTGCTGAGGCTGGCCTCAAATTTGTAATCCTCCTGCCTCAACCTCTAGAGTTTCTGGAATTACAGGCATGTGCCACCATGTCCCGCTGCACCACTTCTTAATACTGCCATGTTGGGGACCAGTTCCAACACAGAAACCCTTGGAGGGCACATTCAAATCATGGAAACCATTAGCAAATGAGCATTGAATTTTATCATATATTTCCCCCTAGCTACTGAAATGATCAAAAATTTTAATGTTGTTAATGATATTTATAGAGTTTATGTTAAACCACACTTGCTTTCCTGGAATAAGTCAAACTTAGTCATAATTTGTGATCTTTTATGTTTATTGCAAGATTAAATTTGCTAATATATTTGTTTAGGATTTTTGGATTTATGTAAGGAGTGAATTCGGCCTGTGATTTTCCTTTATTATACATTTCTTGTTTAGTTTTATTATCTTTTATGACCTTTTAGAATAAGGTGGGGACTAGTTCAACTTTTTTTTTTTAATTCATTTTTATTGTAAACAAATGGGATACATCTTGTTTCTCTGTACATGAAGTAGAGGCATACTTTAAAAGTGTCTTTTGGGAGAGAAAAAGATAGAAGCATTAATTTACTGAAAGTTCAGTAGAATTTTGCTGCAAAATCATCTGGACCTTAGGAGTGTGTGTGTGTGTGTGTGTGTGTGTGTTTTAAATTTCTAATTTAAGTTTTTTAGTGATTTCAGGGAATATTGAAGCTTTCTGTTTCCCTGAGACAGTTTGGTAAGTTATATTTTTGTCCATTTCAAACTTACTTGAATAGTCTCATATGTAATATTCTCATTAACCCAGGGGTGCTTAACCACTCACTGATCCACATCCACAGTCCTTTTTTATATTTTATTAGAGACAGGTCTCACTGAGTTGCTCAGGACCTCACTAAGTTGCTGAGGCTGGCTTTGAACTTGTGGTCCTCCTGCCTCAGTCTCTCAAGCCACTGGGGTTTCAGGCATGTACCACCACACCTCACTTGTTATCTTTTAAATTTCTGTTTATTCTGTAGTCTTACCTCTGTTTTATAACTAAAATTATTAACTTGAGCCTTTTCTCTCTTTTATTTTCATGATTGGCTTATCAAAGATTCATTGATCAGTTTTATCCAAAATCCAACCTCTGACTCTGCCATCTTCTCCATCTTAACTTTGTTTCCTGTAATTTCTGCTCTTATATTTAGTATATCTTTCTATTCACTTTCTCTTGGTTGGAGTCTTTGTGCCTTGATTCCTATCAAGCCTATTGATTTCCTTCTAAGTAGGATTCTTGCTGTATCCTCAACTATTTGAAATGGTAATTTATTTTATTTTATTTTATTTTATTTTATTTGCAGTACCAGGGGTTGAACCCACGGATGCTCTTCCTCTGAGCCACATCCCCAGCCCTTTTAAATAAAAGAGTCTCACTAAATTGCACAGGTTGGCCTCAAACTTGTGACCCTCCTGCCTTAGCCCCCAGAGCAGCAGGGATTATTGGCGTGCACCACTGCACCAAGAAATCTGTCATTGTTTTGCTGGCTGCCTTTAAAAGCTTTTCAGTATGTCTAAGTGTGGCTTTACTTTTAAATTCCCTTTCCCACCTCATGGTATACATTGTGCTTTCTACATTTCTGATTCCAGTCTTTTGTTGGCTTTAGAAAATCCTAAATTTTTGTCTCTTTAAAGTTTGTCCCCTATTCTTTGTTTCTGGAACTCCAGTTATTAGTGTGTTAGACTCTTTCATTTGAACAGCTCTTTCTTTTAACTTTCTTTTTATATTTTCTATCTATATGTCCTTTTTTATATTCTGAGTCACTTGGCTCCATTTTTGAATGTACTGATTTCTTCCAGTCTGCTGTTAAACTCACCATATTTGCGTTGTTTCCCACAATTCTTCATTTCTGAAGGTTTTATTTGTCATCATGCCTGGTTCTTCATAGGGTCTTATTGATATTTAGTTTTCAAGACTCTAGTTCTTTAGATATTTAAAATATCATCATTCTGTATGTAATGATTCTCTTTTGAAGTCCTCCATGGTGGCTTCTGTGGATTCTCACCTATGGTCTGTTGATCATAGATGCCAAATTCCTCTTTGGTTGGCATGAACTGAGGTTGTTTTGCACCAGAAAGGACTTGAATTTGCTCCTGCCAGGAGCCAAAGAGAGCTTTGTCTTGTTTGTTTGTTTGTGTTCCCATTCACTTTCCGCCCTGGTGATTTCCCTTACCCCCTGAGAGTTCAGCGTGCTTTCTAAATGTCTTTGGTCCAGGAACTAGCTATTTTGCAGCAGGAAGACCCTTCAGGAAGTGGAAGCCCTAACAAATTCTTTGGGCAGGGAAAAGTTATCACCGTTGGCTAAAATTATATTTTCAAGAGTATGTTCTGCACAGAATGGGAATTAAAATAAGCTAGATTTCTGGTCCCATAAAGAATGTGAACACTCAGTACACCAGGGGTTGATGGCTCACTTCACGGGAGGGCTGGACGTGGAGGTTTGGTTGCTTGGTACATCAAAGGGTCCATTTGTGATTGTTCATTTCTGATCTAGGAAAACAAAAAGGTAGCCAAAGCATTTTTGCTTGGAGACTAAACTGGGCAAAGATAAACTCTCTGGAGTTATGGTAATTTGTGGGGGAAAACAATTCCACTGAACAAAATCTGCTTTGTATACTTCCCAGGAAACACAATTAGATGCATTAGATGCATTTTTTTTTTTAGAAAACAAAAACAAACAAAAAACAAAAACAGAAAAACACTCTATAATCAAGTCTTTTAAAACTCCTACTATGTGTCCCTCATCAGCTCATCAGCCCCCTTTTCACTTTTTTTCAACCCTTAAGCCCAGTCTCCTTTCCCTTCAGATGCATTGTTCATTTTTCCATAAAGATGTAGATGCCACTGGAGGGGAGTCAAGGCCAGGCCTTCCCTCACTGACACCTCCTCCTTTCTCCTTCTTTTTTTTGGGGGTGCTGGGGATCAAACCCAT
This sequence comes from Sciurus carolinensis, assembly GCF_902686445.1. Lineage (NCBI taxonomy): Eukaryota > Metazoa > Chordata > Mammalia > Rodentia > Sciuridae > Sciurus > Sciurus carolinensis. The sequence continues at coordinate 79,601,423 of NC_062215.1, forward strand.
GGCCTTGTACTTACAAGGCAAGCACTCTACCGACTGAGCTATCTCCCCAGCCCCATTCTTCTTTCCTACTTTTAAAGGACAAGCTCCCCGCTCACCGCCCACCCCACAAGTCACCTGTGCTCTGGCTCTCAGCCTTTCCTGTGCCCTCTAGGACTTTGATTTTCCTTGTCTCTGTCTCTTATGTCTTCAACCACTCCTGTTCATTGGTACGTTCCAGAAACATTTAAAACATGTTCAGGTCAGAACCATGGAAAACATAAGCAACCCTCCTTCAACTCCCCTGTGCCTTTCCTGTTACATCCTTTCTCTTCCCTCATCTTTCCAGTCAAGTTTCAAAAGAGTTGTCTAGAATTCCTGTCTTCATTTAATTTCTTTGTTTCTTCTTACTCATTCCCAATCTAGATTTTACTCCCAATGATCTATTGAAATTCAGACCATTAAGTTTTCATATTTTTAAATGTAGTCGACATTTATTGAGTTTTGCTCTTCTTGACTTCTTCATAACTTTCATCACACACACACACACACACACACACACACACATACACACATTTCTTAAACTTTATCTTAAAATGTCCGTTATAGAGCAAGAGGGTTGTGTTAGTCAGCTTTCTGTCACTGTGTCGAAATTCCTGAGGTAATTCATTTATAAGGAAGAAAAGTTTATTTTGGTTCATGGTTTTGGAGGTTTGGGTCCATGGTCAGTTGACTCCATTGCTTTTGGGTCTGTGACAACATAGTACATCAGTGCACGTGGCACAGGAGGCTGCTTACCTCAGTGTAGCCAGGAAACACAGAGATAGAATTGGGGTGGGGGTGACTGGAAGGGGCTAGGATCTGAATAGTATTCTTTAAGGGCATGCCCCCAATGACCTGACTTTCTTCCTTTAGGTCAACCAATGATGTTTAGTTGAATATCATTTATTTATCTTAAAGCCAACTTATTGTAAGATTATTGCTTAATGTAATAATTGCTATTACTGTTATAAAGGCACATTTTAGTATAAATCATCTTTATTTTTAGCTTATGTTTTTGACCTTTTGATTAAAAATTAAATGCACAGGTAAGTTATATTATTTCTAAAGTTTGTTTCAGGTGAGTAAACAGGGATTTTTAGTGTATCTGCTAGAAAAGGTTGGTGCTGGTCTGTTGGGATTCAGAATTTCAGCTTTGGTGGTACCAACTTATTCTTGGTGCAGAGACCAGAGAAACAACCCAGCACCAAAAAACTCCCAAGGGCCAACTCCATTGTTTTAGGAGAAGTTTCAATTTGCCCAATAGCCCAATGGTTCCTTAGTTCCTAGTTCTCATGTGAACGAACTATCTGAGTAGTAGGTATTTCCCACGGATTTTGTTACTTCTTTGTAAATATCACCCTCCCAGCATTAAGAGAGATTTCTCTTACATTAAACATTTTTTGAGTGAAGTTATTTTCTGGACATGGTTCTTTTTGTGGACAGTGCAGACCATGGACTCGAGATGGCAAAACCATTTTTTGGTTGTTGTTGGAAATGTTTTTTTACCTATCAGACAGCCTTCTACCCATGGGTCTCTTGTTTTCCTCCGTCTATAGCAAGACTGTCTAGTAACTTCCACAGAAAGGCCTGGCTGTGTAACGGGTGGGTGTTTCTGAAGAGAGGACCTCCTGTTCTGATGGGCACCCAGGGGATGTCGTGCATGTGATTCACAAAAGCAAAATGGAGGCTCTAGGGATGGGGTGTTTTCTCCCTCAGTCTTCATGGGAACAGCAGGGGCAGTGAGCACAGACACATGTCACCAGGGCCACCAGAGGAGGTGGATCACAGGGCAGGTTAATAGGGCAGAGAGATGTATGTGCCAGTCAGTGTGCTGTAGACTGCAGCACAACAGAATCAAAGGAAGCCAACCAAGATCTTCCTCAGAGTGTCCAAGGATCGACACCATCTGTCACCAAGGAGCTTATCAGATGCGTACAATCTCAGGACTCACCTCAGACCTTGCATTTGAACGACATCCTCATATGACTTACAGGTACATTATAATGTAAGATGCACCCCTGTTCTAACCCGCATTCAGGGCCTGGGCCTGCAGATCACCCCAGGGGGCCCCTTGCCATCCTGCTGGCCTGGGGTACTACTATCACCCCCCACCCCAACTCAGACTTTGTCACCTGGATCTTATTCATTTTCCTACTGGCCCGTCACTATGGGTCTATCTGTTTGCCCTTCCTCAGTAACTGGCTCTAATATTCTGTGTTCACCCAGGTAGTCCCAAGTCGTTGGGCACTGCCTGACTGACAGCAGGCTCCATTCAGAAGGCTGGTCAAGTCCATGACTGAACCAGCTCACACATGGTCCATACACCAGAAATTAAGCCTGAAATTCTTGGAAGGTTAGGTGTTTATTTTCATTGCTTAAGACAAGTTCTATAAGGTAAAAACAAAATACACAGGCTCAACGGCCTAGATATCAAACATCCACCTCAGACTGTAGCACTTAGGATTTCCAGAGCACTTGGGTTGAGGCACTTTTGTACCGAGACACACAGACTTTCCCAGGTGGTGGGGAGTGACCTGCTCTCTTGGGGATGCTGTTGCAGCTGCCTGGTGAGGTAGGGAGGAACAGCAGGAGACACGGGTCAGGACCAGGGTCAGGGCCCTCTCACGAGCAGATTGTCTGGTTGGTAGATGACACCGCCGCCTGTTTCCTCCTGTCACCCACCTTGGGACCATTTCTCGCCCGATAAACACCTTTGGCAGGAGGTGGGTGGGGAAAGGAAGGAAGGACCTGGCCTTTGCTCCGTGTCATCCTCTTTGGTATAAGGATGCATCCCCAGCCAGGGAGGGTTGGGGAAGGAGGGCAGCTGACACCCACTGGGGCGGGATCCTCACAGGTTCATTTGCTGGTGCTCTCCTGCTTCTCATTAGCAGGGAGTCACAGGCCCTCCTCGTGCCAAGCAAATGGCACTCTGCTTGTCCACCTTTTGGTCAGCCTCTCATCGGCTGGCACTCCATCAGGACCAATGTATATGACAAGCTTCTATCTCCAGCCTGGGGAAACACCTTAGAGAACAGACAGTTCCTCTGCACAGCCCTCTCCCATCAGTCACAGGCCTAATGAGGGGCTCCTACACTGAATTTTTACTCCTTATCACATAAGGACCCTAAAGCAGTCTGTAGACATTAGCACGTGCAGCCGCTGCGGGCTGGCGGGCACGCCTCAAGCACTCTCTGACTGGCCTCTGCATGCCCTACTCTCTTGGCTGCACCAAGACTTAACTCCTGGTCCAGGAGCCCATAGTGATCTTTGGGTTCAGAGATGACTTTTTGGTGACTGATCACCCTGGCTTGGGGAGAGACTCAGCAGAAAACAGCTGTTTATCAACAGAGAGTAAACCAGTTTCAGTCTGAATCAGTGATACATGGCGTGGGACTGGGGGACAGATGTCCTGTGGCCCTGGCTGTGGTCTGGCCTCTTGTGCGTTGGGGCAGCAACGTTTTAGATTTGTAACTTTAAAGGAAAAGTTCCACCTAGTGTTTTTGAAACAATACGGTAATCCCCTCTTATCCTCAGGGATACTTACAAGACACCCCTGCCAGTGGATGCCTGAAACCATGGGTGGTAATCGACTCTACATATACATTCTTTCATATGCATAAGTACCTGTGATAAAGTTTAATTAATAAATTAGGCTTAGGAAGAGATTAACACAAATGAAAACAAAATAGAAAAATTATAACAACATACTGTAATAAAATGTGTGGCCTCTCTATTGAAAGTCAAGACAAAATATTAATATTTTCAGACTGCAGTTAACCATGGAGAGCTGAAACTGGGGAAGATGAAACCGTGGAGAAGAGGAGACTACTGTACCCTGTGAGGGGGCACTGAGAGCCACTGTGACTTTCAGGGTGCTGGGAAGACAGTTTCCTCTGCCCGGTAGCAACAGAGGATGTTATTTTTCCAGAGAGCCAGCTTAATGAAGACAGTCCTTCAGCCTTGAGGGCAGGTCCAAGAGGGGCCTCAGCCATGATACTCAGTGAGCACGTATGTGCCCCCACCTCCCGGGGCTGATCTGCAAAGCATCTACTCTAAACCTTCCAGGGAGGCATTCAGATTAACAATGAGAAGGCGAGAAGGCACAGTGGTTTAAAGAACGGTCACCACCTACTTAATGGAGAGAAAGCAATTACACTTGTTCTGAAGACAGTTCATTAGTGACTCCACAAAGAGGTGACTTCACACCCTCAAAAGAGGATCCATTTGCAGGCTCCATGGTGACTCCTGACTTTGAGGGGAAAAAAAAAATCTCCCTGGCTCAGTGAAAACCAGGTGGAGCAGCTACAGCCCCAATCCCATCCCCACCCCACCCCAAAATGGACACGACGTTCATTCGGCTCCCAGCTCTGACTCCGGGTTCCCCCATTTCGCTATAATTCCTCCCCGACCCCCCCAGGGGGGTGAGAAGGGACCAGACCCACAACCCCTGCCCACTGACATCTCCTCAGCTCCAGGCACCTGGTGGGGCTGCAGGTAGAGCTGTTGCCTTTCTGCCACTTTAGAGTCCCAGCTCCGCATGAGCCTTGGGAGAGCAGCTGAAGGGAGATGATGGGGGAGGGCAAAGCCTCTTCTGTACAAAAGTGTGTATATCTCTGCCAAGGTCCCGATAGCATGATCTAGCTGTTTAACATCTGGTACTTGCTTTTAGCTACAAGTTGAAATATCAGGGACCCAATTTTTCAAAGCTAATAAGTATAATGGCGAATTCTGTTATATATGTGAAATAAACGTTCATATATATCACACGCGCACATGCGTGGCAATCTGAATATTACTGTGTACATTTGCGTCCCAGGAATTCGAACCTCAGACCACCCATTTGTCCATAAATATTCCACTCTACACTGTCCAAAAAAAGAAAACCCAACTGGGCTCAGCTGCCCACCCACCAGCGCCTAGAAGCCCGGCACAGGCGCCTCACACATGGCTCGTCTTCTCCACCAGAATGTGGTCTGTCGGTAGCGCGAACTTGACGGCGCCATCCTTCTCCCAGCCCCTGCGGATCTTGGCAAGTCTGCGGCTGAAACAGGGAAGGAGGAACAGGCCTTTGGCCAGGATGACCACGCAGGGGACCAGCAGCGTGAGCGTGAAGGTGGGCGGCAGGTAGAACTTGTAGCGGCTTTCCTCGAAGGCGCGGGTCCAGCCGTAGGTGAGCGTGTGCAGCGTGCTCAGCACCAGCGCCACAAAGCCCAGCGTGGACTGCGGGAGGAAAAGGCAGGAATGAGCGTCGGTGGAGGACCCAGCACTTCTGTGCGCTGGCCACCGCGAGGGGGCTTTAGGATTCAAGGCTGTGGTTTCCAGTTCCCGCCCAACCACTCAGCACAGGCACGAACTTAGAATTACTTCCTAAACTCTGAAGCATCACTAGCAGAAAAATGGGACTATCGCTTCTATGTTGAAGGTGTATAAGGGTTGGTTCATGCAGATTCAATGAGATAATGATGCTTCCCCCCAGTTGTGTTATCTGTGCCTCTGACAGCTGCCAGACAATTTTAGGTGGAATTATGTTCAAAGGAATTGAAAAACAGTTTAGTAGTTTTGTGTATATTTTAATGAAAAGTAACAAGTGTCTGCCAGCATACCAAAATCGTAATTTCACAAATAGCTGGTTTAAGTTAAGGCAGGGTAAAAAAGGAAATTGATTTTAGTTGACTTAAAGAGAAACACAAAGTAAATAATTTACAGATGGTACGTGGATAGGGCACCAACAGTTAAGGGGGTTCCAGGGACCTGTAGTCTGGTTATCTGGCACTGTACAGAAAGTCCCATGACACCAGACAGATTCTCTCAGTCAGTGTGGGCTGGTCCTTCACCTCCTGCCATGCTGAGTTATGAGCACCCCAGGTGGAACCCACTGAGCTTTACCCTTGGCCTGCGAAGAGTGATGTGGGGATAGGGGAGATAAGACCATTCCAGCTTCAACTGTTAATGGCCATCTTATACAGAACTCCACCCCTTGAGCCACAGGTGGGCTTTTGTGGGTCACTGACAGGTGTAACAAATGCCAGGAAGTGCTGATTCCTGCAACTTGCAGGAATCCCATGGACCACACAGAGGATGCAGATTCTTCCCTGGTGCTAGTTCCCACTGACAATGACCCCGTTCCAACAGAAGGTCCTGCCAGCACCCTCTTTGTGGAGGCACCAGAGTTGCAGAGATGGCTGGAAAGTGTTTTTTATCCCTGAGTTGATTAGTCTGAGACTGGTTTCAAATGTTTGCTGCACATTAAAATCACCTGGGGAAATATTAGTGCCCGCGCTCCACCCGCGGGAATTTCGATTAAATTGGTTTGGGGCAGGGCTCAGGCATCTGTTGTTTTTCAGAGTTCAGCAGATGACGCTAATATGCAGCCAGGACTAAAGCACTAATTCTGGAAACTCACATCACCCACATCTTTCTAACTTGAGGTTGAAAAGTCCACATGGGTCCCTGTGCCCATGAAGTTTGCCTGGGGAGGACTTGGACCTACCTGTTCCTTACACAAAGACCCTCTGAGGGCTTCTTGGTGCCTGTGTGCTGTGTTGTGCTTTCCTCCAGATGCGGCAGCAGCAAGAAGCTGCCCAGGCCTAGGATGGTGGTCCCACTAGCATTAGCATCTCCCTTGGGTGACATGCCCTATACTACAGAGTCTGACACATGTGGGCCCCTGGCCCCAGTCTCTAATCTGGAGAGGGATGGATGGGGCCCTGCACTGGTACAGCATGGAGATGCAACCCCCAGGCCCATCAGAGGCTGCCAGCTCCCCCTGTTCATACATTCTCATGCTCTGCCATCCCAAATCCCAGGATGCAGATGTCAGGAAGCCCTAACCTTGGGCTAAGGGTTCACAGCAAGGGCCAACAGCCAAAGGTCAGCCAATAACAAAGGACCTCTTTACTTCCCAATCCTGGTGGAAAGCCCAGATGATTCCAGTGAGTTCGTGTCCCTAAAATTCTCTCTCCTTGGGAGCAATTTAATAATCCCAGAATGGCCAAAGGAAACCCAAAAAGGGAGAGGGATTGTCACAGGGCAATTAATAACCCCCAAGCGAGGACCATTTTTATTACGTGGAAGCTTGTTAGCAGAAAAGAAACAGTCAGGTCCTCGGTGGCTCCTGCTGGTGCTCAATTACTACAGCAAGAAGGGTCTTCGGACAATCGCTCATCAAGTGGGGTCATGCTGTACTCTGTCATTATTTCAGGCAAGTGGCTGGAGTGAACAAGGTCATAGGAAGCTCCTCAAACTCTGAGACATAACTGAGGTGCTAAGAGCTGAACCTTAGTTTTTCTGTGCAGGTGAGTGGTTCCAACCTGGATATTTTGTGATGTAATGATGTTTAGCTGACTGAAGTGGAAACTAAGGCAGCCAAAACCTACACCAAAGCAACAAAACCACCCAAAGAAACAACCCAAAACTAAAACTTTGAAAACAGACTTGGAGACCAAAGGATAAATGCAAATATGATTTGCATTTATCTAATGGCTTTTAGGTAAACAAAGTATTACATTACATACCCAGGGGTCAGGCCAAGCCCACTGAGACCACAGCTGGTTTCTAAGCTCTGGTGGCTATGTGAGGGTACATGGCAGGGGAGGGAAATAGAGTCTGGTGGCTCCTCACTGCCCATGCTAACTTGACAGGAGAGGGTTGCAACTCTGCTCAAAAATCATTCAGTGAACCAGCCAGGCATGCTGGTGCATGCCTGTAAATCCAGTGACTCAGGGGCCCAAGGCAGAAGGATCACAAATTCAAGGTCAGTCTAAGCAACTTAGTGAGATCCTGTCTCAAAATAAAAAATAAAAAGGGCTTGGGGTGTAGCTCAGTGGTATAGTGCCCTTGGGTTCAAATTCAGTATACCCACCCCAAAAAAAAAAAAAAAAAAAAAAGTCATCCAACTATTATTGGGTGCATGGGTCCTGAGTTTACATATACTGGGCTTACATATTTCCAATGACCACATAAGTGAACTCAGGTACCAGGTGAGAAAGCAGAATCTCAGAGTCTGAGGAATTTGACTGATGGTGCAGGTGAGGGGAGGGTCTCGACAGGTCTGTGGTTTCACCTCCTGTGTTCACACCACCAGGGGGCGCCACACGCTGCAGCACATACACCTAGGAGTCACCCAGACTTCCAAATCATCCCTCAGTATCTGAGTTCACAGGTCTGGGGCAAGTTTGGGCATCCCTATTCTCCAGGAGTGCTCTGTGTCTTCAAACCTTTCTAATGGTGGTTTGCAGTAAGAAATGCATTTTACATTACTGCACAGGACACATGTATTTATTGCCTGAGTCAATGTAGCTGAAAACATCCTATCCTCACACCATGCAAAGTGCTCCAATGTTTTCTTTGTCATTCTATTCTATTTCACTTAGAAAATCCAGGGAGAACCCACTGAATGGAGGCATGATCCACTCCACATGTCTACTGTAGTTTGCAAACTCCAACCTGAACTGCTTTGATACCCACGGTTGAAGTCTCTTGGCCCCTATCTCGCTACCTCCAATCAGAAGACGGTGGTCAAGAGCCACCATGGTGGTGCATGACTGTAGTCCCAGTCTGGGGACTCAGGTGGTGGACATGATCCGCTCAGAGCAGGACACAGGCTGTAGACCTTCATCTTCCATGTTAGCACTCTTGGGAGACAGAGTAACTGGGTTTTGTGGGCACAGTGAAGGTATTTGATTTCCACAAATAAAATCCTGCCTTTTTACCCATCTGACCCCTCTCCCCAGCTCCTACAGTGCAGAGGGACTTTCATATTTTTATTTTGACTCTTCAATATGTAAAGCAGGGTGCGGCTGCTGGGGTCTCAGTCAGCTTTTGCTAACAAAATCAAATCCATAGGCTTTCTCTGGCAGCCAGAGCCAGGGCATGTAATCTATGGCTGCTTAAGGGAGCCACTTTCTGGTGAGAGGAGCAACCTGCGGTCTGTTTTAATTGTGGACAAGCCATGTACCCAGGATACTCCAGGCGGGAACAGGCAAATCCTAGATTTGAGTGTGAGACGCATGGGGATTAGTGGCAGATCAGTCAAATTCCCTTCCCTCCACCCTCCTGGCTAGCATGTGTCAGCTGTGAGCACTCCTCCAGGACTTCTGAGATGAGCGGAGCCCTGGAGATTCACAGACAACACTTTAAAAAACAACCACAACCGTTTTGTTCTAAGGTACGTTAAGGATCCCCAGTCACGAATAATTAATTGTGATTACATAAAAGCGGTACACTGTCACTGTCCCTGAGTCCTCGCCGCACAGGGAAGATACTGGACAGATTTTTTGTTGACAGCGGGGGTGGATGCCATGGCTGTTCTCTGCCCTGATCCAATACAATGGCGGGATCCAGCATTAGTCAGCACCTATCCACGGAGGGGGTGAGTTAATCCGCCAACACTGACCATGTCCTCTGAGTGGGGGACGGCGGCGGAGATGCCAGAGGAATGTAAGAAGTGTCTCCAGCTCAGCTGTGTCCATTATAATTGGAACAGGGCTCTGCCTGGCTTCTCCCTGTCTCATCCTGGGCCTCGTGTGATGCCTGGCATGCAGTAAGTGCCTCATAAATGTTTGCTGCCTGAACGGATGTACAAAGACCCTCTGCCACTGGCAGCCTTTCCCAGAGCACGCTCTGAAGTGGGCTGACAGCTCTGATAGCCTTCACCTGGAAAACAGGGGGGGAGGTGGCTCTCACCTTCCGTCGGTCTGGTTAACAGAGGAGGTGGTGTGTGTATGCCACAGTGTGCTGGGAATCTCTTAGGGAGGCATTTCCCAAACTTATTTGATGACAGACCTTCTTTTTCTTCTTCTTTTTTTGGTGGTGCTGGGGATATGGAACCCAGGGCCTCCTGTGTGCTAGGCAAGCACTCTACCACTAAGCAATACCCCACCCCTAACACCTCCTTTTCTCTGGATTTTCCCAGGAATGGTGTCCTTTGGGAGATGCTGTGTCTCATCCCTCATGTACAGTGATCCCAAAGCTCACCTCGCACCTGCCCTGTCTGTGTCAGAGGGTTAAAAGGAACAGTAGTCCCAGGTTGGAATGAGGGGGTGGCTTGATGGCCTGGGCTCACTGATTCACATCTACACCTGCACAATGTCCAATGACTGCATATCACAGAAATTTGTTTGGACAGTTAAAGAATGGTAGAAACTGAGAATGCTTGATCTGGGGTTCTCTGTTCTGTTCTTTTATTTTTCACAGGCCTCTACCTGGCTTTCCCTGATGTCATAAAAATGAGCTTGTCATTGGCAGTCCTGTGTCAGGAAGCCTGGAGGGTCCCCAGGGTAGGAAGGCCCTGGCATCTGACTGGGTGGAAGGAAGGTGCGGGGACAGGTGGGCTGGGGCCCACTGAGGTTCACTGATACAGAAGACACTACCTTACCTGTACAAAGCTGAACTCCCTCCAGTTGAGTGAGTTTGCGATGGATGGCAGAGAGGTGACAGCCAGCAGGGACAGTGTGCCGAGGGCCAGCACTCCCAGGGAGACATATATCTCCATTCGCCAGACTTCCTCCTCCACCCAGAGGTGGCTTTTGTTGGCCACCTGAAAGGAAAACCATGAACACAGTGACAAAGGCTGGTGCCCTGGGACGTGGGTGAGCCTGTGCTGAAAGAACAGGAGAAAGATAGCTGCTGCTGCTGCCCACACCCCACCTGACACCCAACAGGCGCCTGATTGTGTTCTAAGTGCCTCTCAGACATTATCAACTCTTTAACTTCACAACCATCCCCTGAGATGGAGATCACTGCAATCCCAATTCACAGATGAGGGAATGGAGACAAAAAGTTCAAGTCACTTTCCCAAGGTCATGGGCTCCTGGAGTCTTACACACAAGTTGCTCTGTCTGGGAGCAATCAACCAGGTAAGAGCAAGGAGCCAGAGAAGTCAACAAGAAATACACTTTGAGCAAAGCTACATCACATGGTTTCCAGTTCCCACATCACCGGAGAGCAAAGAGGGACTCTTCCAGCTCTGAATCCCCACAGCCAGGTGGGCTCACACCTCTGCTGGCTGCCTCCCCTCCCAGCCCATCTCCTCTTGGACCCTTGGTTTTCTTGGACCCTTGGTCTGCCCCTGGCTCACCCTGCAGGGCACACATAGTCGATGACCTCCCAAAATTTCCTAACTGAAGTCCTCCAGGTCCCCATCTTCCCACCTATTTATTCATTTCTGTCTGAGGCACATAGCTTTGGTTCAACTGTTGCCAGGCAACAGAGACTGACATCCATTAGCAGTTCAGCAGCCATTTAGAAAGTGCCTACTCTGTGCTGAGCAAAGAGCAAGGATACCTGCTTTCACAGAGCTCGATGGTCCCCCACTAAACTCCAGGGATGCATAAATTGGGGATCTCTGAAAATCTGGAGAGTCCCCCTCCTCTTCCCACCTGGACCAAGGAGCCCCTTCTAGCCAGGTGACAGTCACAGGCAGAGCACACTCAAGACGAAGACCTTGTGTCAAGGTCCTTCCATTAGGATCGTCATTTCCCATCCGGCCCAGGTAGCCAAGTTCCTGGAAGTCAGTGTGTTTTCTGAGAAGCCCCATGAGATGCTAGTTACTTTTATTCTCCCAGCAGAACAAGCAGCAGCGAATGTGACAGAAAATGTGACTCTCTTCAGTAGGCTGGTCCTTGCCTCTCAAAACAGAGTGACTCATACAGGTTTTTTGAATAACTACTTCAGCTAGGAAAAAAAGAAAAAAATAACCTAAGCTCGGTTACCAGATAAAATATTAAAAATGAATCCAGAGCCTGAGCAAAAATGGTTGAAAAGCTTTTTGAGGAACGTTTAGAGAAACTGAGAAAATGCTATGCACTTGGCACACCGCCTGAAATTTGCCAAAAATTATCGGGTCTGTGTTATTTTAGGATTTTAGGGTGGGATGGCTCATGTTGGGGGTCTTCTTGCTTTTTCTTTCTTTCTTCTCTTCTTTCTTCCATGGTGCTGGTGATGGGACCAAGACCTTGTACCTGCTAGGCAAGTGATCCACCACTGAGCTGCATCCCCGGCCCTCATGTTGGACCAGGAGTCTGGAGACCCTGCTTCCTGTCCTGACCACTAGTCGTGCCTCTGGAAAACTGGCTCAGGCCTCGATTTCTCTACCTGGGAGACATGGATGAGGTCATGTCTGAAACGACGGTTTGTCTCATGTGCCAGGTGTGGCAGAAACTGCGAGGGCAGCAGGAGCTAGTTGGGTGCAGCTGGGACCACACCAAGGGCACAGGTCCCCTCCACAGCGGTGCCCGAAGAGGACTGACTCACTCCCGGCAGTGTTAACCAGGCTGCCAAAGAAGTCATCTCCACGTGGCAAGTTGTTTGTTCGTCAACTCTGCTTCATTAGTCACTCCTTCCTGTGTCTGGGTAAGACCAAGCAGTTAATGTCACAAGTCAGGGTTTGGAGGATTGCACACATATACCACGCCGGCTTGCAAAATGTCTTGTTATTTTCCTCGGAGAGTTCCATTCTGCGGTGATGCTGGGAAGGGAGGGGTGAGGGGCAAGGGAGCAGTGGACGGCCAAGGACCTGCATCTTGGTCACCCTGACAGCCTGGGGGATGTGTCCTCAACCTCCCCGGCCCTGGCGCTGCATAGGCCCAAGAGTTTTCCATTCCCCTAAGGGCCCTCCGACGTGTCCAGTGATCAAAGGACTACAGACCTGGCAACTGGGGCTTCCGTGGGGGCTTTTGGTAGTCAGAAGTGGAGACCCTAGAGAGGTATTTTTACTGCTATGGCTACTCTGAGGGTACCAAGGAGAGCGCTCATCAGCCAGAGAGGGGCAGATGGCATTCAGGAGTGGGATTTTCTTTCCCTTCTGGTTATGGATTAGATGCTGTAGGACCAGGGGCGGGAGGACCAGTGAGGCTGCAGCACTGTCCCTTCCCCAAACCTCCGTGGTGGGCAGTGGTGGGGACAGACTGGTGCCCGTGGTCTGCCAAACCAGAGGAGGAGGAGCGGGGAGAGAAAGGGGCAAGTGGGGTGCAGGAGTTGAAGCATTCCCCCGCGAGCTGGACTCCGATGCTAGCTCTGCCTTGGGGCAGTTATGAGGCCCTGGGTGGCCCTTCCTTGCTAGGAGCACCTCTGTGTCTCTGGCTGTGTTACTCAAGGACTAAATGGATGGTGTTTGTGAAATGAGCACATGTGACTGGTACGAAGTAGATGCTTAATATAATAAATGGCTGGGGCTCTAGTTCTTAGTGGCAGCTGGGCAATTCAGTGAGCTCTTAGCCAGGCCTGGTGGCACATGCCTGTAATCCCAGCAGTTGAGGAGGCTGAGGAAGGAGGATTGTGAGTTCAAAGCCAGCCTCAGCAACTCAGAGAGGTCCTAAGAAACTTAGCAAGACCCTGTCTCTAAATAAAATATAAAAAAGGGTTGGGAATATGGCTCAGTGGTTAAGTGCCCCTGGGTTCAATCCCTGGTACCAAAAAAAAAAAAAAAAAAAAACCAAAACAACAACAACAAAACAAAAACTCTTGTCTGAGCTCTACATGTACTCCTCTTAGGGGATGCCTGGCTTTGGCTTTGTGGCCATTTTTGCAGTCACTCAGTGAATGTACATGGGGACTGTATTAGGAATTATGACCCTCAAGGTGTGGAAGAGCCACATGATGAAGTGGTGTGAAAGAAAAATAATAAAAGTGTGTACAAAACACAGCAGGTGCATATGCAGAAGCAAAAGGAAAGGCCGGGAGCGCTTACAAGAGGTAGGGTTTTGAAGGAGGAATAGGAGTTTGCCGGACTGCCCAGGTGTCCCAGGGTGGGTCTTCTAGGTCAAGGGGAATGAGTTCTGCCCCTTTAGAGGACAATACAGGACACAATGGGATGTGGGGTCAGTGAGACTGGAGAGGGGGTGTGGCTGCATCATGAATGGTCTACCCATATCCAAGAACATGGGGAGTCACCTTTCAGCAGTGAGGTGGCCAGATGAGGTTTAGACTGTTAAGACAGTCGCATGCAGATTCGATTTGGAGCAAGGGGGCTAGGGAGACAGTGGGTGGGTTAAACACTAATTTTGATTTTGAAACAGATCTCTAGAGAACAGCACAAGCAAATCAGAAAGCGCTATTCAAATATTAGTATTGCTGCTAATACTGTCAACAAACATGGTCTCAAAGGTCTTCTCTACAGTTGGAATCTGCTCTGCTTCCAAATCTGCAGATTCAGGGGCTTCCAGGAAATCCTGAGGGAGTTTCCTGCACCCAGGCTAATGCGTTCCTCAACCAAAAGGGCACAGTGGGCCCCTAGGGTGCAGAGCAGCGTCAGGGGGTGCTGTGGAGAGGTGGCTGAGGGCATGCAGGGAAAACCACTGGCCAGGCAGGAGCCACTGGGGAGCCCTGCTGGGAGGGATGGATGCAGAACAGGCACGGGTGCCCAGGTACAGGACAGAGCATTCAACATGGTTTAATCCAGCACCTCTAGGCTAAGCATCTCACTGCTCTGGGCTGCTTCACATCAACCCCAGCCTTCCTCTGACCATCCCCCCCGACATAGCCCATCAGTCTGTTCTATCCTTGAGAATTCTGCGGAACACACTGAAGCCCCTTTGCGTGGCCAGCCTTCGATGCCATCCCATCCTGCAGAGTGATGGTTGCCTGGCAACCTCTACAGAGCCTGCAACCCTATATGGCTTTGGAACATAAGGGAAACTACCTTGCTTGTGCCCCTCTGTGTCCTGGTATTGGCATCAAAGCAAAATTGGTTAACATACTCTCAAGGTGAGCCTTGGCCAGGTAGAGAATTTAGGGAAAGGCACAGGGCACAATCATAATCCCAATTTAGGAGGCCGAAGCAGGAGGATTGCAAGTTCAAGGCCAGCCTTGCCAAGACCCCGACTCAAAATTTTAAAAAAGAGGGGGTGGTGGAACTGGAGAGAGTTCAGGGGTACTGAACTCTCACGGGTTCAATATCCATTACTGCCAAAATAGAAAAGAAAAAGGAATTTAGAGAAAGGCAGCTGGCCAATGAGGTGTGGGGGTGGGGGAAGGGAGGAAGCAGGGATTTGCTTCAAACCCTGGGTGGGCATCCCCTGGGTGGGTTCCCCATCACTGCCTGAAACAGAGGTGAGGGCTCCCCACTCCCCACACACAGGGCTCAGGTTCTTCCACTCTTAGGGCCTGCCCGCTCCTGGGAAGCACTGTCCCCCCAAGAGCCGCACAGAGCTCCCAGTGGAGAGGAGCAGCTCTTTAGAAGTGAGAAAATATCTGCCAGCTGGGTGCCATGGCTCACACCTGTAATCCCGGTGACTAGGGAGGCTGAGGCAGGAGGATCGCAGATTCAAGGCCAGACTGGGCAACTTAGAGAGACCCTGTCTCAACATACAAAATAAAAAGGACTGGGGCTGCAGCTCAGTGGTAGAGCACTCCTGGGTTCAATCCCCAATTGAGGGGGAAAAAAAAATCTAGGAGCATCAACACTAGACGTAGGAGAGACCTTGACCATAGCCAGGGCAAAAAAGGACCTGGGATTTGCTCAATGTCAAGATCTTTGTTCTAATCAGTGACACTGGAGGATTAGAGTCCAGGGCTCTGGCCTTCAGGCCTCTACACAACACCTGCTAAAGTCAATCTTACTTCCCTCTGTACCTCCCTGGGCCCCCAACACACCCAGGGCCTGGCAGAGTAGGTGCTCAATGAATGAGTAAAGGAATGAATTACCCAGTTCTGAGATCATATACTCTATTGCTAATTTGGCTATTTTCCCAGTAAAAAGCACCATGGGTACAACATGGATCTGGAATAGAATGGCTGAGTCTGAATCCTAGCTCTGCGACTTATCGGCTTTGTGACTTTGGTCCAGTTACTTAACCTCTCTGTGCTTTAGTTTTCTCACCTATAACATAAGGCTAGTACAGTGCTTGCCTTACAGGGATAAGACAGGGATTAAATGAATTCACAGTGGGTATGTGATGCTCCTAGAATGGTACCCGGAACACAAGTTCTTTTTTAAGGGTTCGTGACTATTATTTTTTCCTTTCCTTTCATTTCCAGCAGGCATTGCGCTTCTCTGCCTGAAAGCTGGGGTTCTTCCTTTCTCTTAGGAGAGACTGAACCCACAGAGGCGATGGTGCCAGGTGTCTGTGGGTGGGGAGATGAGGGCCCCTGAGAGGCTGCCAGCAGGAGAGCAGGAGCCCCGAGAAGAGCAGGGGCTGAGGTCTGTGGTTCCCTGGCAGGCGCCTGCCTCGCTTCGCTTGGTGCCATCACGTGAGGCCGTGTGGTGGGCGGGCCTGGGGAGAGGCCAGCCTCGAAAGCTCCCTGCATCCTGAGCCGGATGGGGAGCTGCAGGGCCCGCCCAGGCTGGACCGAGGGGCGGGTGAGAAGCGCCCCACAGCGCCTGGGCCAGCCCTGCTGCTGTCTGTCCTGGAGTGGGCAGGACCCTCGCAGCCGCCGGCCGGGGGCGGGGCCTGGAGGTGGATTCAGTGGCTGGAGAGAATGAAGGGACACAGCGCTGGGGCAGTGCGGGGCTCGAGCACCAGGGCCTGTTTCTGGGAGTCCGGCTGCCAGCTGACGCCCGCCGCCTCTGTTCCACCTGGCTTGGCCCAAAGGCCCTCCCTTTCCCAGGAATGCTGCTGGCAAAGGAACACCATATGGCTTTTCCAAATCAAGAAAAATACCAGCCCCCCAAATCAAACAAAGTCCACAGACCAGAAACACTCACTCCCACGGGCCTTCGCACTTTAGCTGATGGCAACTGAATTCTTCCACGTGCTCAGACCAAAACCCCTGAGACCTCCGTGCCCCGCAGCCGGCCACCCAAAGCCCATCATTCTGTGTGCTCCAGCTTCACAGTCCATCTCCTGTCCCCTCCTGCTCCTCTGCCGCTCCATCCTGCTCCCAGCCTCCACTGGCTCCTATGTGGGTGATGTGGCTTCACCAGCATCAGGCAGCTCACCAGCAAGATTGATTCCCTGGACCCTTCACTAGCTCCCTGTTCCCCTCAAAGTCCAAGGGCAAAGTCTGTCCTTGACCTTCAAGGCCCTGGGATCTGGCTTCTGCCTCTCAGGCCTGGGAACCACCTGCCCCCTGGCTCCAGCCTCGCTGGCTCCTGGCTGTCCCTTCAGCATGCCTGACATTCTCTTGAAGTGCTGCTCCCATGGCCCAGGGCACCCCCCAGCTGCCACTGGACTACCTCTCACCTGCTTCAGGCCTCTGCTCTTACGGCACCTGCTCAGCAAGGCCACCTTGAGGACAGTGCCCCACCAGCCTCACCAGCTTTGGCCCGATCCCCAGCGCTTATCACCTCCTGGGTGCTGTCCTCACTTGGCTCCTTCTTGATTAATTAAGTCTGTGCCCATAATGGGGGTTTTCATCTGCTCTGCTCCCTGACACTGGAAATCCTGGGTGGCAGGACGTGGGCACTGCCCAAGTGGAACAGGATCTGCGGCCAGCCACTGGCACAGCAGTGCCCGGCACGCAGGTGGCACTGGGCAGGTGCACCCTGAAGGATGGGAGGGGCGGGTACGGGGCTGATACCTGCTTGACCGCCAGGTTGACCAGTTCATAGCGGTGGGAGCGCAGCAGAGGCAGACAGAAGCTGTAGATGGCGTGCAGTGCTGCGCAGAAGAAGCTGAGCAGCCCGATCTGCTTGCGGTGCTGCAGCCAGTGGTCCAGCCAGTCGGGGAAGCGGCGATATTTGGTGCCGCGCCGCAGCTGCAGGGCGGCTGCCAGCACGCCGGGCAGGTACACCAGGGACAGCAGCACGTAGGCCACGCAGGGTAGTGTGGTGTTGACCACGGACACGGGCAGCTTGTAGAACTTGTTCTTGCCCTCCTGCACGTAGGGGTGCAGCACGTCGAGGATGAAGTTGTAGGCGTAGAAGCAGACAAAGAGCCCCAGGGCCAGGAGGGCGGGCACCTTCCAGCCCGGGAGGAGGCGCAGGGGCATGGCCTCGACCTCCCGGGCTGATGCCAGGGATCCCATGTCCACCGGCATGAAGCCCATGGCGTGCACCATCTCTGAGATGGCACGCTTGGCTTCTGGCTGGTCACTGCAGATGGGCACCTGGGAGGAGGAAGGAAGAGGACAATTAGATGAGGTCACAGGCCACAGGAGGGGGACCTAAGGGACCACCTGGGCCAAACTCCTCACTGTCAGTTGAGGAAAATGAGGTGCAGAGGGGGCTTGTCCAAGTGAGAGGTCAGTCAACAGTCAGTACGAGGTGGCTGACTCCCAGGCCGGGGTCTTCTCAGGGCCCCCGTGGTCTCCCAGCTCAGGCCCAGCATGCACAGCAAGGTCCACCACTCAAGGAGGGAAGCTGCTAACAGCGAGTGAGTGTCCTGCCCAGTTCATGGACATCAACAGCCACAGGCTAAACGCCCACTGAGGTAGCCCCTCTGGGCCCCAGGAAGAGCTGCTTTCATGACTGCACCCTGCCCTGGGAGCCGCTCAGTGAGAAGTTCCAGACTTGGTCCAGAACATGTATCTGGCAACAGCTCAGCAGCAGTACAGAAGTGTCTCCTTTGACAATGTCCCTTGATTCCACAGGGTCTGCAGTCCACTCATGAGGCCTTTCTCATGCCAGCCCTGCCTGCCTTCTCCGCCCCTAGCGCACTGTTTCTTGTGAGCTCCCACTGAAGGCGCCTTGGTGTCCTCAGATCTCCAGGCACTCCTGGGGTCATTCGAGTCCCCTGACACTAACCGAGCACTTAGTGTGTGCCAGCTTTATACACATGGTCCTCAGCCTTGCCATAAGCCTCTAGGTAGTTACTATTGTCCCCATTTTTTCAGATGAAGACACTGAAGTTCGAAAGCATTGCTTCTTGCCTGTGTGATTTTTCAGGGTGTCCCCTCAGCCTGGAAATCTCTCTCTGCTACTAGAGGTAGGTCTGGCTCGAAGCCCACTTCAGCGTCTTCTCCAGTAGCTTGCTGGCTCCGATCCCTCCTGAACCTGCACCTGACACTCGCCCACTGCAGGAGTCCTGCCACGCAGACCACACACAGGCCTGCAGTCAGGGCTGGCCCAACATCTCTGGACTCTCTCAGAGCTGGCACCCAGGCTGGACTCCGGGGGGGCATTCTCCCACACGTGTGGAGTCTGGCCTTCTCCCCCAGGAAGTTGCAGGTGGCCTTTTAGCATGAAAATCCACCTTGTCTGGGTAAGAGCTCCTCCTGCCCAGAAATGCTGTTCCGGAGAGTCCTGTTTGCTAGTCCCCGCCCAAACTGCTATTGATTGTTCTAAGAAACTTACTCAGTTCTTAGAAGTCCTTGGAATAAACCAGATGAAGCTTGGGACATGCCTGTCTTCTCAGGGCCTGGTATGTTAAGTGTGTTACTTTTTTCTGAGTCCAATTCTACAAGCAAAGCTCTCCTTCTTGACTCCAAATAGTAAAAAGTCACCACCCTTTCTCCTCTCCCCTAGGAAACCAGTCACCATGAGAGAAAGAACATGGGTGTTTTGATTTGGATCAGGAACTCACAAAGGCTTGTATTGAAGGCTTAGTCCCCAGCTGGTACACTATTGGGAGGTGGCAGAAACTCTAGGAGGAAGTAAATTTCACAGTGTATCCCTGAAGGGTACATTTTGTCCCAGGCTTTCTTTCTCTGTTTGATTGGTCACCATGAAGTGAGCAACTTTTCTCCACCCTGCCTTCCTGGCCAAGATATTCTGCCTTACCATAGGCTCAGAGCAATGGAGCCAGTTGACTGCAGACTGAAACTTTTGAAACCATCAGTCAAAATAACTCTTTCCTCCTTTAAGCTGATTTATTTCAGGTATTTTGGTATAGTGACAAAAAGCTGAGTAACACAATAGGTTTCAGACTCTATGAATATTAATAGGGTTCAAATCCATCACTAGCTATAAGCTTTGAAGTAAGATCATTAGCATTCCTGTAAAATGGCTGTAAAATGGAATGTTGCAGTGATATAAGATTGGCTAAGTACATAAAAAGCTTGCCATGCTGATAGTCCTTGAAGAAAATGAGCCATTTATATTTATTGTGATGATGGTTGTTATTCCCCCAGAACCTACCTGCCTGTTTCCATCCCTCGGGCCAGCCTGCAGGGTCCAGGCGGAGATGACGTTGAAGGCCTTGACCACCATGCAGGTGGGGAAGAGAGAGGCCAGGTACTCGGCGTTGGACTCACGATGCCGAAGGTGCTCCTGCTCCGTGGGATTGCTCACGTCCACCAGGATCTTGCCAGCTAGCTGGTCGCTGAGACCACACAATGAGGAGTAGTGCTCCCTGAACACGGCCAGGAAGATGACCTCCGGGGAGCTCACTGCCTCCTCCCTCAAAGTCACCTGGGCTGAGGAGGGGAACAGCCCAGCTGTGCGCTTGGGGTTACGGCTTCCCACCACCACGCTGAAGCCAGAGCTGACAAGACGTGTAGCCAGGGAGCGGGCGAAGTCCCCACTGCCCAAGATGCCCACTTTGGGGGCCTCACTGGGAGCCTCTGCAAGGCTGCCGTCACTGTCCACCAGGCGGCGGCTGATCAGCGGCTTGTCCATCTCTCCTGACATTTTGGTGGCTGTAAGAGAAGCAGCAACTCCATCACTGAGTGCTCCCTGCTGCCCCTCCTGCCACCCCACTCCTTTTGTCCAATGCAGAGGGTCGCGCACTCACCCAGCGGGCGGGTGTTCATTGAGTGGCACCATGCGCTAGCACCAGGGGACGTGCTGAGCAAGACCAGCCCCTGTCCCAAGGAGGGCACAGACTCAGGAAGAGGAGCGGGGAGGCCACCACCCTTTGTCTTTCCTGCAGAATTATCTCCTCAGGAGGAAGTGGGGGAGGGATACCCGGACAGGAGGAAATGGCGTCTACACGGCCCACGCTGTGCAGTAACATGCTTCTTTTTCCAAAGGATCATGCTCTGGACAGTGTCACCAGCCAGGAGTGGCCACTCAACCCAACCTCATCACGGCTGGGTGTTGTTATCTGTGGTCACTGGCAGGCCACCATGCTCCTGTGCAGGGTCTCCTCTTATGACTCTGGACTCACTGTTGGTCATTGGTCCTGGCATAGAGGTGGCGCTCAATGTTTGCTGAATGCGTGAATGAACAATGAAACCCTCCTCTAGGACCTGGGGAGACCTGGGAATGGATGGGACCCTGAGATAGGGTGGGTGCCCTTAGGTGGCAAAACGATATTTTAATTGTCACCAACTTCTAATAGAAACTGGCTATTTCCTTCACAAATGAAGCAACAAATCACAGAGTATTGGCAGGACCTGTGTGTCACCAGTACTGATCAATGTCAAATCACCAATTCAACTGTCAAATAGTTCTTTGAGTACTAAACTTACCTTTATTTAAATTATGGTAGAGTGGGGGATTCAATCTGCAGTACCCCCCCACACACAAATTATGGTAGACATTAGACCTGCTACTAGATCTTGTTCCTTATGTGCTAATGAAGGATGCATATTACTGAAACCCATCTTTTTTGTGGTACCGGGGACTGAACCCATACACGCTATATATATCCCTAGCACTTTCTTTTTGGAGTCAGGATCTCACTAAGTTGCTCAGGCTGGCCTTGAACTTATAACCCTCCTGCCTCAGCCTCTGGAGTTGCTGGTATTACAGACAGGTGTCCTAGTTTAAACTGGAGAAACTGAGGCTCAAGGGTTGAGGACCTTGTTGCAGGAGGCACAGACTGTAAGCTAAGGAAGAACGGGATGCGGGTGCTTCTGCCTCGGTGGCCTGAGCTTCATTTGGTCTGCTCCCCAGAGGACAGCGTGCTGTGCAGAGACGCCCTGCAGAGGCAGGAGCAGGCGCACACAGGCCGAGAGGAGAGGTGCCGATGGACGGAAAGGCAGTGTTCTGAGAGTACAGGACACAGTTCCCATCCTGCCTCTGCTTCCTTAACCTCTCACTTTAAAGTGGTTTTAAAACATTGTCTACAGGACAGCAGGGGCTGACCAAGCTAAGCCCCGGTATGTGGCTTTGTAGGGACCATGCCTGCTTCCTGACTCCAGATGGTGGGGCCATGTCCACACAGGACACAAGGGTACAAGACACGCCCCACAGCCCGTCTCACTAGACTCGACCTCCCTGTAAAATGGGAAAGGGGATTTTCTGCCTGGTTCTGGGATGCTCCTCAGTGAGGGAGATGAGCTACTCTCTGTAAGTGCCAGTGGGTCTCCTGACCCCCCACCTTACAGACTTGAAGTGGCACACCACGGCAGGAAGGGCTCTGCTCAGCATGCTACAGGAGCCAGATGGCCTGGGTTCTGACTGACTAGCACCTACTGAGTGACCTGAAGGGGGGTTGTCGGTGACTCAGTTTCCCCAGCTGTAAAAGGGACACAATCCTGTTCCCTTCTCTATGGAGGTTGTAGGAATAAAGAGCTCAGAACAGTTCTGGGCATGTATTAAGCACACAGTAAAGGTCGAGTGATTATTAAGCACATACTGGTTGCCAGAGGATGCCAAGCTGGGCACCAGCAGCAGGCCGGAGGGGGTGGAGGAGGGTGGAGACCTCACTTGAACCCCAGCAGCCCCGGGAAGAGGATGAGAGCTGGGTGGGAGGGGAGCCAGGGTAGGGGCTCCACAAGCCAGTATCAGGGGACCTCTCAGGGATTCCAGTGTCCCTGTGGTTGGGAGGTTTAAGGTTTCCCCTGTGGTCAGTGAAGGTGGGGATGGGCAGCTCCACCCTGATGGGGAGGGAGAGAAGCCACATGGAAGCTTCCAAGCTGGCACTTCCACATTTGCTAGCATGTGGATCCCAAGTAGGCTCCCTCCTGGACAGAAGCCTGTAATCACTCTGCTCTCTGCCTCCCATCTCCTAAGTAACCATGTGGAATGCTCAGAGAAGTATAAAGATGGCAAGCCACTGTTGGCACTCGTGGCTGGTTAAGTCTCATCTGTGCATGTGTGGGGGGTGGGGCTTGGATAAGACTCATTCATCAAGGACTGGACACGGGAGCTGGGCAGCTCAGAAGGGGTGCAGGCCTGGCTGTGGCTCTTGTCCAGGGGATTGACCACCTCCCAAGAAGAAGCTGGGGAAGGCGACACACACATGCGCCATCTGATGTTGGCTTACCACCTCAACATAAATGGAGCCAACCCAAAGTTAGGGAAGGCTGTCAGACTCAGACCGTGAGTCTCACCTGCGCTGTAACCCCAGGCTCAGCATGGCAGGTGCGATGGGATTATGAGATGGCCCTCAAGGTCACTGCTCCAAACCTCAGCAAATTTGGTATCTCCTTCCTTTTAGGGAGTTGAAGGGCAGCCACAGCAGGGGAAGTCAGTGGCGGAGGCCAGGCACCTGGGTTTGGCCTCATCTCTGCTCCCAACTGGTGCTGGGACACTGGAGTATCACCAAGCTTCTCTAGGTGGCTCCTCTGACACAAGCCACTGAACCAGATCAGCTCCAAGTCCCTCCCAGTCCTGGCAGTCTAGCAATGCTGGCAGGTTCAGGTGGGCGTGGACCTGGAATTCCAGCTACTCTAGAGGCTGAGGTAGGAGGATTGCAGGTTTGAGGCCAGGTTCGAGGGTTAGCAAAACCCTCCGCAACTTACAGAGACTCTCTCAAAATACAAAAGGAAAAAGGGCTGGGGATGTAGCTCAGAGGTAAAAGCGCCCCTGGTTCAACCCCCAGTACCACCCCCAACCCACGTCCTCTAACTTACGGGCCTGCTTTCAGTTGCAGGATGAATGGAAGCTAAACATAATGCACCTCTAGAGCACTTCTTGCCACCAACATCAGTACTTGGGACAGGAAAACTCCAGGTTGACATGTGAGACCTCCCTGCCCCAGGGGCGGCTCCTTCCTCTACTGTCCTGAGGCAAAGACAGAGCCACTTGAGAGTGGGAAGCCGCTGGGTAGGTGGCGAGGGGGTCTGGGCCAGGCTGCAGGGGTCAAGTTGTGGTCACAAGATCACTAGCTAGCTGGACACCTTTGGGCAAGTTATGCAGCCTCTCTGTGCCTTAGTTCCCTCAACTTTAAAGGGGGGACATTGGTTTACTTCCTTAAGGGTTGTGTGAGGACGAATGAGCTCGTGTGCAGGAGCAGAGCTCTTTCTGCGAGTGTGTGTGTGCTAACCTTTAAGTTACTCATGGGCAGGGGCCACATCCCATTCTGCCCTCCTGGTGCCCAGCATAAATGCTGCAGGTCTGAAGGCCAGTGGGGGTGGGGGCAGGAGAGGTGACACAAGTCCTGGAGGTCCCAGAGGCCTAGTGGAGGTGCCCACCACCTCTTGCTTTTGCCTGTGGCCTGAAGGTGTGGGTGGACAAACTGGCCCGGGCCCAGGCTCCCTGAGGGTCTATTTATAGGTCCAGTGAGAGAGCAGAGAGGCGATCAGATTGCAGCTGTGGGCGGAGGCCCAGACCTGACCTGTGGAAAGGGCGAAGAGGTTCGGATGTCCTGGTCTCTCCCTGGTCTTGCCTGGGCTTGCCCGTCCCCACCCACTTCCTAGCAGGGCCAAACCTGGGCTGTGCTTGTGGCTGGGAGCCTCGCCTGGCCCAGAGGCTGCCAGTTAGCGTCCCATGCTCCTGTGCGGGCTGGTGACAGTGGGAGGTTGTAATGCCAGCACACAGGGCCCTTCAGACACTTGAGGGAGCAGAAATCCTTCCAAAATGCATTAGGCACTTTAAGAGAAGGCAGCCGAGCCTTCACCCAGAACCCAGAGATCACCCCAAGCTGTCTGGGCTTCCCCCTGTTTTTGTTTTTGTTTTTTGGTGCCAGGGATTGAACACAGGGATGCTTAACCACTGAGCCAAGTCCCCAGCACTTTTTATATTTTATTTTGAGACACGGTCTCATTAAGTTGCATAGGGCCTCATTAAATTGCTGAGGCTGCCTTTGAACTTGCAATCCTGCCTCAGCCTCCTGAGCCACTGGGGTTACAGTGTGCCACTGCACCTGGCTGATCTTTTTGTTTTTCCTTTCTTGGTGCTGGGGATGGACCCAGGGCTTTGTGCATGCTAAGCTTGTGCTCTACCACTGAACCACACCCCTCATCCCTAATGGTTTTGGAAAACATTTTTGTAGGTTCTCCACCTCCTCCCTCACTGTCAGGCCTTTGCCAAAGCTGCCTGCCTGCCCCTGCAACCCCCACCCAACCCCAGGTCCTCCACCTTGTTGCAGACAAGAAATCCCCAGAGCAGACCATCAAAGATCACCTGAAGATGAGCCAGGTGCAGGGATATACACCTGCAATCCCAGCAATTTGGGAGGTTGAGACAAGAGGATCACAAATTGGAGGCCAGCCTCAGCCTTGGCAACTTAGTGAGACCCTGTCTCCAAATAAAAAATAAAATGGGCTGGGAAAGTGCTCATGGGCTCAATCCCCAGTACCAAAAAAAAAAAAAAAAAAGGTGATGAGCACAGGAGGGTATGCACCTGTAATTCCAGCTACTTGGGAGACTGAGGCAGGAGGTTCTCAAATTTAAGGCCAGCCTAGGCACTTTAATGAGACACTGTCTCAAAATAGGAAGTAATTTTTAAAAAGGGCTGGGGATGTAGCTCAGTCATAGAGTGCCCTCCTGGGTTTAATCTCTAGCACCACCACCAAAAAAAAAAAAAAAAAAAGTTTCACCAATATTCATAGTAGCATTATTTGTAATGCCCAGAAAGTATAAATCACCCAAATATACACCAACTAATGAATGGTTCAACAAATGGTCTATCCAGATAATGGAATGATGTTTAACCATAAAAGGGAACTAAGTCTTAATACCTGCTCCAACGTGCATGAACCTTGAAAGTACTGTGCTCAGTGAAAGAAGCCAGTGGCAAAGGGCCGCATATGATACGATTATACTTATATGAGAAGTCTGGAATAGGCAAATCCATAGAGAGGGAAAGCAGATTAGTGGTTGCTAAGGAATATAAGGTTCAGAGAAAATGGGGAGCAAATGCCCACCGGGCTAGGGTTTATTTTTGCACTGATGAAAATAATATCAAATTGGTACTGGTGATGGTTGCACAGCTCTGAATAGACTAGTAACCATTAACTTGCAGACTTTATAAATGGGTGGATTGCATGTGAGGTATAACTCAATAAAGTTATTTAAAAAAAAAAAGAAAAATTGTTATTTAAAAAGCTTTTATATGCTTGCCAGCATGTGTGAGACCATCGGTTCAGTTCCCAGCACCACAAAGAAAAAAAATATGTATATATATATGAGAAAAATAGAGATGTCACAGACTGTTATTAGCATGTGATACACTAAGAGTAAGTAGGACTGAGAGCCCTTAGGGACACTCTGTGAGCTTAGTGCACGGATTGGGTAGCATCAACGCTGGTGGCTCTGCAGCCTGCTAAAGCTGATCTCCAGCTGTTTTCTGCAGTGAAGTTTCTAAGCCCTGTACCTCTAGAAGTGAGGCTCATGAGATGGAGCCCGTAGGCTGTTGCTGTAGGGGAAAGGATGGAACCTTAGGTACCTCTTGACCTTGGTGGGTGCTGTGGCTCTTGCTCATGGCTCCCTCTCTGTGCTCCGCCCACACAAGCAGACAGCCCTTCCAGGGCCATGTGCGTTGGAGACGTGCTGAGGGCTGAGGTCCACCCACCTGTTCCCAGGATGGTAGTGAACTGGACAGATGTGTCC
The DNA here is from genome assembly GCF_902686445.1 of Sciurus carolinensis. Classification (NCBI taxonomy): domain Eukaryota; kingdom Metazoa; phylum Chordata; class Mammalia; order Rodentia; family Sciuridae; genus Sciurus; species Sciurus carolinensis. The sequence goes on from NC_062215.1 coordinate 79,627,920, forward strand.
CAGTGGGAGGGAGGTGGGAGGCAACATCTTCTATTCACCCAAATGTCTAGTGGGTTAAGTAAGGGCACACAGCTGGAAACAAGCCCACAGATGCAGATCTGCTCGCTGGGGCTACAGGTCTGATTACTTCCCCCACTATGGTTTGAATATGGTTTGTCCCCCTCTGAAACTCATGTTGAAATTTCATCCCCATTATGAGACATTAAAAGGTGGGACCAGGTGGGAACCTTGAGAGGTGATTGGGTCTGCCCTCATGAATGGGTTAATCCACTCATGCAATTACTGGATGTATGGGTTAACAGATCATCTCCAGAGGGTTTACTATAAAAGTCACTCACCATGTGATACCCTGCACCCCTCAGGACACTGCCAGCAATAAACTCATCATGAGATACAGCTCCTAGACCTTAGATCGGAATTGTGAGCCAGAATAAACCTCTTTTCTCTATAAAGTACCCAGCCTTAGGAATTTTATTATAGCAACAGAAAATGAATTAAGACATCTCCTTTTCTCCTCAAATTTATATCTTCCCTAATTAGGCAGAGGATCAGACCAGGCCCTGGGACTCTTCAAATCACATCCCCCAGTCACAATCAGTCCTTGGGAGCTTGCCCAGTCAGGTCAGTTTGATGCTCCCAATGTAGCCATCAGAACATGGGCTCAGGAAAGCATTTGAACATTCTAGATTATTTAGGATCCATCACCTTAGTAAACTGCAAGCAAGGGCACAGCATGGAGGCAGCTGGATTCATATCCCATCCTGATCGCTTACTAGCCAGGTGGCCTGAGCCCCATCTCCTCATGTACACAATCGGGTGACAGCACTTACTTCATTCAGTTGTACTGAGGGTTCTGGGAGGTAAGTGCTATACTCTGGGACTGTTAAATTCACTCAATTTTCATTTTATTCCTCTCTCTCTCTCTCTAGGATTTTTTAAAAACCTTTTTGTCTGTATAAAGCAGAAATAGATGCACCCAAATCAATATATATGGTTCTCTGCAAACTGGAAAAATGTATTTGCAAACTTTCTAACATGTGCTCTGAGATAATGCCCTAGAGGTGCACACTCATTTCCCCATGACAGCGGGAGGAGAGGAGACGCAGATGTTTGGGACTTGGGGAAGAAGAGGGGGATGATGGAGCCAAGGGAGAGGGGCAGAGCAAGGAGAAGGTAGCCTAAGGGGCAGATACCGGGGTGGTTTGGCAGTGAGGCAATGGGTTCCCTGCTAGGGACAGTCCTCATGCCATGGGGTCCCCAGGCCACCCCTCCTCAACAGGATATCCAGCTCTTGAATCAAGCCTGTACCAGCTGCCCCTCTGCCTCACTGCCCTTGGGAGCAATCATTGTCCCCTGTCTCTTCCTAGGACTCCATGCTCCTCAAAGACAGGAAACAGCAAAACTCCCCTGTGTGACCTTAGCACTCAGAGCCATGGCTGACACACGTTAGGTCAAACTGAGGTGCATGAGCATCACCTGCGGCTTGAAACCTACTGCTAGGCTCCCTCCCTGGAGCTCCTGATGTTGCTGGTCCAGGGACCACACTGAAAAATACTGCAGTAGGTACTCAAAAAAGTACCATGGAAGGGACGGATGATGTACTGAAACCACTTGCATGCAAGAGTCATTCGAGATTGGCTCCTGGGTCTTTACAGTCAAGCACAGCTCCCAGCCCACCCCCTCCATAAACCCTCCCTGACCATGCAGTCCCCTGGTATCTCCCTAGACTCCTCCTGGTCTTGAGGGTCAGGTGCATGTGCCCTTTTCCTCCCAACCAGGAGGACGTTTCCAGAGGACTGAGTGTCCTGGCAGCCTGCCATCAGGACTGTTTCACTGCCTTGATGCAACAGACCAGCTGGAAGAATCACTCTTTGGAATGCTCCATTACTACCTGTAGGAGCAGGAGGGCAGCCCGTCTGGGTGGGAAGGGGAAGTGGCTGGCCCAGGGGTCAGCACCAAGGCCAGGAGCTTTAGGCAGCAGAGGGTGCTCAAGGCCCTGGGTCCCTTTGCTACATACCCCCAAGGGTGTCTTTCACTTTGGAATTCGTGTTGGGGGTACCTATGAAGCGGTGCAGAACACAGCTGTGCAGTTTTAAGCTATGGTCAGACCTGCCAAGGCTTCTCCAAGAAATGCCCTGATTCACAATTGCCGGAGGACCTCCTATATACCCAGCAGTGAGCAAGGCATTGGGGCCATGCAGGTGGCGAGATGACAGCCTGCCTTCTTGAGGTCTGCTACAAGGTGCAAGCAGGGAGTGAAGTGCTCCAACAGGGTACGGCAGGCACCGGCGGAGCCCGGAACCAGCCTGTGGGGGCAGCCAGCTCCCAGAGGGCCAGTTAATCCAGCCAGGCTGGAGACCATCAGCAGTGGTGGCTGAATTTGCAGCCTCAGCGTCTGGGGTTAGGTTGTTTCTTGCTTTCCAGGGAGACTTGGAGCATCTTGTGGGCTGTGGCTGTCCCTCCCCTCCCCTCACCATGGTGCAGGATTTGCAGAATCAGGAATGAGCCCCGTCCCTGCTCCTAAGCAAAGAAAGGGCAGAGGTGGCCAAGACACACACACCCAGCTCCAGGGCGTCTGCCAAGCTCAGCCTGCCTCCTGGTGCCTGAGTCTTGGGCTTGTGGGGTGCATGGCTCCCCTTGGGTTGCCTAGTCATGAGGTGCCTTTTCCAGTAAGCCTCTGGGGGCCCCTCCCCTGACCCTTGGCAGCCTCTTCCTCTTGACTCATGGGAACACTGAACTTGGCTTTCACTCTCCAGCTGCCCTGCGTGGGGAACGTCATGCAGCCACTTCCCAATCCCTGTCAAAGGCCAGCTCTGACTTTTCCAAGAGTCCCAGAGAGCTCAAAAGGCTAGCCCAGGAGCAGTCCCTGACTTCCCCCTGGGCCAAAATACAGGGGACCACCAAATCTGAGACTTACTCTGCTCTTCTGTCCCATTACCATTGACTACGCTCCCTGGGTCACTTGTCTGTCACCACACCAGATGGAGGCCACTTTCTCATTTCTGTGCCTCGTGCACCTTGGTACCCAGTGGGTGCTCAATTAATGTCTGTGGTTTGAGTGATTTAACTTCTGGATTCTATGCCTAAGGACAGGGTGTGCTTATGGGTCTTCTCTTAGAACTTGCTGGGGCCCCCTGGCACCCAATAAAGTGACACCAGTTGCTTCTAATTCTACTGCAGCCTGGAGCTATTTCTAGTCCTGCCCAAGCATTTCACTATTTGATAATTAAATATTATAAAAATTATTTAAATACTGCCAATAAGCATAAAAACCTAAGTAGACTCCTGCAGCTCCAGTCAGAGTGGAAAATCAAACACCAGATCTGAGGAGCACTGAGGTGCAGCTGTGTATGGGGGTACCCATGGAGGGAGGCTTTAGAGATGCTGGGTCAAGGGCTCTAGGGCCCCAGGGCTTCTTGGGCCATGGTATATCAACTGTAGAGAGGAATCGGCCCGGCCTCCTCACGCTGGGGTGTTGACTCAGCTGCAGCCCGTGGCAGATGTGACATCTCCTTGGCCCTTCCCAGCAGGACCTACCTGGTCTACAGCCTTATGTACACCTAGACCCCTTGCTTTTTCTCTGACTTACTCTTTTTTCCTGGAAATTCCCTTCCCTCCAACTAATGAAGCTCAAGTTCCAATAGGAAGGCCTCGCTCCTCTTTAAGACAGAATTGATCTCCCCTCTCCCCTGCTTAGATTTCTGCACACAAGTGACAGGATAAAGCCAGGTACCTTCCTTTAGAGGTCCAAGAAGGTAATGGGGGCCCTATCCCCATAAACCCTCCCACATGCCAATGTTAATATTAGACCTAATGCCTTTTGATATGAATAATTCACTTTTCTCAGTCAGGTAAAATGAATAATAGCTTCTAGAAAGTTTCTCTCATTTTATTGACCTGAAACATACCCATGCTTCTTGACTTAATGATGGGGTTATAATCCAATAAGCTCATTGTAAGTTGAAAATATCAAAAATTGAAAACATTGTAACTTGCTTATTGCTAGCTGGGAAAAGATCCAAATCCAAAATGTGAAGTACAGTTTCTACTGACTGAATGTGCATTGCTTTCACCCCACTGTAAAGCCAAGAAATCCTAAATCAAACCATTCATTGTAGGTTAGGGACCATCTATAATCTGAGTAAAAATTAGGGCCCTTGCTATGCAAATAGAAGCCAGTCTTAGGGAAGGCCACTACTGACACATGACTGCCCTTATGTGGTAACTCAGGGTTTCCCCTGGGGCACAGATTGGCAATGGGCAGGCGCATCCCATCACCCAGCAAGTGCCTGGCACAAGAATATCACAATGACCAGGAGTCAAAAGACAGAAGTGGCACGGGGCGAGGCCAGACTCAGCCATGGAGAGCTCATGCCGGAGGCTGTGTGCTTTCGGGGTGTGACCTGTGGAAGCCTATCATTACTTCCACATTGCAGATCTCAAAACAGAGGCTCAAACAGGTTAAGGGACTTCCTCCAGGTCCTGGTTGCCCCTGCCTGACCCAGATCCATTGCACCCTCGCCCCATCCAATCCCAGGTTCAGACTGCCTCTGTGGTGGTGAAGGCAGCAGCTCCTTATGTGGGCGGTCACCTGGTCAGCTTGTGGCTCAGGCCCACTCCCTTCCTGTCCTGCTCCCTCCTCACTGAGCTCCTCGGCCGTCTGTTCTCAGGTTGAACTTGCACATCTGGAGTTGCCCTCTATCCCAGGCCCTGGACAAAGCAGCACAGCCCCAGGTCTTATCCTTCCTGGGCCCTCTCAGGTTTAGGAGTCCAGTGCCCTGGGTCCCTCTCCTCACCTGACTCCCAACCTCCCACAGATGACAGGAGGAGAGAGGGGACAGAGGATGCCAGTCTCAAATCATAGGGGTTTAAAAGCTGGGTGATCGCCACATTCACTTAATGAGTGCATTTCTATTTTCTCTGTGGGCATTTTCCCCTTTCTGAGGGCTCTTACAAACATTTCACTGTTACATTTCTTGTAATACTGCCTGGAATCGTTATTTAGACATCATAAAAAAATCATTATATTTTTAAAAGGAAGGAGGATATGTTCCTACCAGAGAGGAGACAGAAAGCTCAGGCGGGCACGTAGGCCAGTCCACACGTACACATACGTGCGAGTTCTGTCTGAGAGAAAACAGAATTTTTAGCCCCACACCACTTTGCAAACTAAAAGTGAATGAATAATTGATAGGGCTTTTTACAAACATCGAGATTTTCAAATCATTCTAGAAAAATCCGGTTCAATTACTTGCAGCAGCAATTCCGTGATAAACCAACACACAAATGGATACCAAGAAGTAAAATTTATAATTCCCGATGGGCTTGTATTCTACAGAAATGCATCGTAAACATTAACATTTAAAAAAAAAAAAAAAACAACACACGGGAACCCACAGAGCTGTTGCTCTCGCTACCTGCAGGTCCCACGTGTGATAAATATTTGAACCCTTTACTTTGAAAATGCTCCTGACAATCACCTAGACTCCCATCCCTCAACAGATGCGCACATGAGATGACTCCCCACTTTATTTTGGGAACCTATTAGTCTGCGCTCTTTGCTGCCAGTACCAAGAGGGCAGTTCCAGTCCTTTAAGCGACATCAAATTATTTGGACTCCCTGGAGATGTGAGGGGCACAATCCAGCCCAGGGGCTGACAGTCTGGGAGGGAGCCTGCTACTCCCCATGCCACCTCCCACCAGGATCTGTACCCTAACAGGACTTACCAACGACAGGCAGGTGTGACATCTGGATGAGAGGGTCTGAAGCTCTGGAGCTCCTGGCAGCCCCACAGCAAGCCGGGCCACCCCTTCTCTTATGGGTCTCCAACCTGTGGCCAGGGGTGCGGAAAGCGGGCTGCCTCCGTGTCAGCCTGCACTCCAGCTGCTGGCCACAGGGAAGGGACCGGGAGTGGTGACTGCTGCTCGGTTAGAGAGTGCACTGAGAGAGAGCAGTTCTGGCCTGAGACTTCCTGTTTGGGCAGGAAACCTCGCTGGGGATAATTAGTGGCTCAGACTCTGGTGTCTTTGCTACAGGAACTGAGGCGGGACAGTCAGCAGAACCCAAGATGCATAAAATGAATAAATGTCATCCAGCACAAGGCGGACTACCTCGCAGAAAGAGAGGGAGAGAGAAGTGTTGAGATTCTTGAAGATACAAAGCCAAACATAATGGCTGCAGAACGTGGCGATTCATCAATTTCTCCAGGGGTGATTCATTGCAATCACCATGACTGTCACTGGCTTAGTGATAATTCTCTCAGCATTTTGTGTTGACAAAGGTTTCACTGTCATCTTTACTTGCCAGACAGAGCCCACGGTGAGAAAAAAAGACAGACGGACAGACAGTCCTGTCTGTGGAAAAGCATATTTGATTGTTTTCAATTTATTTGAAAACTAACAATCTTGGAATATGGAATCTGAGTAACCCCGGGCATCTGATAACCGGAACACATCCCAGCAGGATTCAGGCAGGATTACTCTATAATGACAACCAACCAGAACCAGGCTGCCCCATTCTGACCGCTGTGGCCTCCTGTGTCTTGTCTCCCCTACTAGAGTGAAAACTTCTGGGGACAGGGGGAAATTCTGGAATCTCCTTAGACTCCCTCCTTCCAGTCCACTGCCTCCTCCCACTCAGCTCATTTTTCCACTGGAAGCTTTAAGATCTACCTGGCCCGTCCCAATCCCCCTTCCTTGAAGATCCATTCCAAGCTCTCGGACACTTAAGGTGCCTGCCAGTCCCGGAGAGCCTCCCAACAACTTCTCTTGCTCTAAATTCAGAGGTAGCTGTGTTAGTTGGTGCTTACTAGACGGACCCGAGTTCAGCCACCTGTTAGTGTGACAGTGGGCAGGTTGCTCTCTGTTCTGATGATTAAGTAAAACAAAACATGAGCCACCCCCAGCCCACATTTTACATAAAACTGTTCTTGCTTACATGTCCCTGCTCTGAGGGGACCACTTACCACCACCTGTGGCTCTGAACCCCTCCCCCTCTGTGGCTGCGGATGCGCTAAAATCACCCCACGGTGTCAGCTGAGGGTAGGGACCTGTACATCCCTCACCCCTGCAGGTCTACACAGCCCCTCCCTCATGTTCTGCTCTCGGTGAGGTTGCCAGATGCCTGTGGGGCCGATGGCGCTCAGGCATGGTTTTCAAACATTAGCGAACCCTGGAATCCACCAGAATTGCCCAGAGAGCCAAAGCAGCAGGTGTGCAGGCAGCCCCAAGCCCAGACACCCTGATGCAGTAGACCGGAGTGGGGTTCAGGACTCTGTTCCTATCTAAGCTGCCGGGTGCTCTCCATATTCCCTTGGAGAAGACACCCTGTGCAGAAACCACACTTCTCTAGAAAACAAAGCCATCAGACTCAGTGGAAAGGAGCTTGCAAGCACCCCACAGTCCCTCAGAGCTGCAAGTCAGCTGTGACACATCTCCCGGGGTTTTGAGACCTGCAGATTGGGATCTTGAAAACACTCTCCCATCGGTATTCCACGCATCCATGCCCGATGTTCAACAGGAATTGCAGCAAGGACCACGAAGAACAAAAAGCAGCCACACTGGAACTCCCAACAGCCAAGTGTTGTGGTCTCTGCCTTCCAGCTCTCTGATCTGGATGAGATGCCATTCCTGGATGGCAGCCCACCTGCTGGCACCCTGTTCCCTGCATCACAGTTCTTGACTTCTTGCTTCTTTCCTTTCCAGTTCTGGGTACCACCACCTCCCCACAGCCTGACATCCATCCCACAATGCCTACAGTCACAGGAGAGGTCCCTCCACCCCAGACCCCAGCACACCCACCTTAGGAACCCTACTGTCTACAGCCCAATCTACCATGAAAAGATCAGCAGCCCTCTCGCCAATCTTACATTCCATTACATTTATACCACTAATCTATGTTACAATCTTGGGGTTTTAACTTTTTTTCCCCCAGTTTAATTTCCTAATCTTACAGCTCAAAAAGACTGACAAACCAGCTGTTTGACATTCAGGGTGTAATTCAATGATAGAGCACTTGCCTAGCATGCTCAATGCCCTGAGTTCCATCCCCAGCACATTGAGAAATTATTTAAAAATGCAGCCAGGCATGGTAGTGCATGCCTGTAATCCCAGGAATTTGGGAGGCAGAGGAAGGATTGTAGGTTCAAGGCCAGTCTTAGCAACTTAGTGAGACTCTGTCTCAAAATAAAAAATAAAAGGGGTTGTGGATGTAACTCAGCGGCAAAGCGTTCAAATCTTGGTACCCAAGACGAAAATGCTCTGCTTGGTTAGAATCCAACTACCTGTCATTAAGTGGAAGAAGGAGGTAGGAATAATTTACCACCTGACTGCAGAATAAGCAGTGCTCACCTGTTGCAGGTGACGATGTGATGTATGGGGGCAGACTGACTGGGAAGGAATTCTCCAGTGGAATTCTCCAGTGACAGGGTTTTTATGTTACTGAGGAATTCTCATTTTATGTTATTGGAGGAATTCTCCAGTGACAGGGTTTTTATGTTACTGAGGCAACAAACCATGGTCATTTCAGAGCAATGTTTCTGGTACTGGCCACACTTGAAGAGGAGGGAGACAGTCTGCCCTGGGTTGAGAAACCATGCAGGAGTTTATGATTCACAAGCAGTAGCCCATCGACCCTGGCGCAGCACAGCAGTCAATACCTCCAACTGGGGGGTGGGGAGGTGTTGTCTCTGATTTTGAATCATTTTTCACAATAGCTGTGGGTCCTAGGCCTCTCTGAGGTTGTTTCCTACTTGTATTCAGAAATATGTGGATGGTAGGGGCCTCCAGGGGTGACAAATGATGACTGTGACATTCACCCTGCCAAAAGTGGGGCTCAGTCAGTCTCTAGAGTATCTGGCACAGAGTGAGTGCTCAGTAAGTGTTTGTTGAATGAATAAATGATGAAGCAGAATTTGGACAGGCATATAGTTAGTGGTTAGGAATCTCAGGTTTGGGGTTGAAAGAAGAGACTGGAATCTCATCTGTCCTTGAGAAAGTTATGTGGTTGGGAGAACAACATTATCCATCTTTTAAGAATTTGGAGGTACAAATGAGCTCATGCCCATTCTCTGCTTGGTCCAGGGCCTGGCACACAGGAGGTCGAATGGCAGGGGTGAGGACTGTCATTTCATGTGCGGTAACTGACAGGTTGTAGTGCACAGAGGCCTGGGAGCCATGGGAGGCAGAGTTGGACAGGTGGGTGGATCCAGGTGCAGGGGGCATCCAGGAGGAGGTGAAAGCTCTATAGCCAAACGTTTGTATACCCCCAGAGTACCCGCCCCTACCTGTCCCCAGGTTCTATCATCTCCACAATCTCCTGATTGTGCTGGGCCAGGGCGAGTGGAAAAGAGAGGTACCTGCCATGCTCCTTCGACTCCCAGGAGGAGGAATAGAGTCAACTTGGTCTTAGATTTTAATAACTACTGAAATTAGCAAACTTCCTCACTTTAAATCAAGGGGCCCATTTCGGGATCCCATACTAGAAAACAATTGCATGCAGTGCTTAGCATAGCTCCCACCTGCCCAGCCCAGGAACTCCTAGCAAGCAGGCATGAAAGGGAGGGCAGGAAGAGGTGGATCCAGTCGTAACTGGAAGGCAAAGGAACCCAAGTTCTTGAATGGCCTGCTTCCTACTCCACCCCAACTGCCTGAAAACCACCCCAGCCCACTGAGCTCATCTGCAGGGTGGACAAGGAATGAAGCAGACTTCTCGTCCAGGCTGGGAGGCACTGGCCAAGACATTGAGCTGGGAAACCTGGGGTCTGGAGCTGGAGCCAGCTCTTCCACAAAGAGGACCTTGGAGGTCACTCTCTGGGCTTCAGTTGCCTTTTCCAGGGAATCAGGGTTCAGACTAGAAGAGCAATGAGCCTGTAAGTTTCCATCAGATTAATACACATACCCTAGGGGAAGAGAGAGGGGCCTGATATTTAATACATCTCCACAACTCAGCACTCCACACAGTTAACCCCCAGGAAGCCATCATTGTCCCTGATGGGGATAACATATCCAAAGTTCTTGGCAAGATTTATATAGAAGAAGAAACAAGTTCAGGACTTCAATGACAGCTGAGGTTCAGGCTCTCTGCCCTATTGGCAGTTAGCTGCCACTTCCCCAACCTGGCACTTGGGTGTGAACTTCCACCAGGTACTTTCACTTTTTAATTCCCTCGAGACATTGCCTAGCACTCTGGTCTCTGATAAGTTCAGGGAGGAAAGAGCTATGGGACAAAGCGCAGAAAACATGAATGGTAGAGGAATCCACCTGTTCGATGTCTCTAGGCTGGACAGGGCACATCTGTGGTCTCAGCTTGACCAAGCTGGATTCCCAAGACCTCAGCAGACTTGGGTTAAGGCTGTTCAACTCTCAAGTGACTGATCAGGGGACCCAGCCTGAACTCCCTGTGGGCTCTAAGGCCAGCATCAGAAAGCCTCCCCGTCCTCCCCCACCCTCCAGACACGTTCTACCCCACTAGACCCACTTATCCATCAGACACTGAGGCACCTGCTCCTAGACAGTTCCTCTGCAGGTTGCTGCAGGGGTGAGTCTAGGCCCTCCAGGTGCACCTGACTGATTCCTTCCACAGAACATGGGACCTGGGCATTGGCATTTTTAACAGAGCTTCCAGGTGACTGAGGGGGCACACCCTGGTGAGAACCTTTGATCTTGGGAACATGCTGGCCCCCAGCATTGCATTCTTTGGACTGCCAGGATCCTCTGAGGACACAGCCTGTCCCTCTCCACTAGTAAGCTCCTCTTGGTTCCCAAGTAAGATAAATCAGGGTTCAAATCTTGTGCAACTTGCTAACTGAGTATCTTTGCAAAATACCCAGGTTCTCTGAGGCTCAGCATCTCCATCTGTAACAAGAGAAAATAATGATGCCTTCCTGCTGTGACGATTAGCTGGGATATTGCGTGCAGAGCCCTCCGCAAGAGGCCCGGAACACATAAATGTACAATAAATGTTTGCTATTAATTATATCATGACTGCACTCTGATGTACAGAAATGTTTCCCTGGGGGCATTTCCAGAACCCCACTTCTGCAGCCCGTCTCAGAAGGGACCCCGAACACCCTCATGCCCGGTACCAGACCTCCAAAAGAACCTGTGGGCATTTTCCTTTTCTGACCAGATCGCGCCTCCTGACTCGCACACGAATAAACAAACAGTTGCTCGCACCCCCCTTCATCTAGATGGAGTGACCAAAGTTCCAATCACACCTCTCCGGGCAGCCTGCCTCCAAATTTCGGGGAACTGGAAAGGAGGGGGAACTTTCCAGGCAAAAGCTCCGCGGGCAGGGGCGGGCACTGGGCAGGCCAGCCTCTTTGACCAAGGTCCCGCGCCCCTGCCCGCGCTGTGCTGGAGCCGGAGGCCAGTAGAGGAAGATCCAGGAAGGTCCCGCCCACGGCTGCCTGTCCTCCCCTGGGACCCGCTGTGCAGACCCTCCCGGCACGCTGGAGGCTCTGGGCTGGGGCCGCCAGGAGGGGCGCTTAGAGCTGCATCCCAACTCGGGACCTCTTCTGCACCCCGGTTCGGTTCCTGGCCCTGCCCACCCCGCCCGGCACGCGCGGCTTCCGTCCCTAGAAAGGAAGCGCACCGGTGGGGGACCAGGACTGGGTTCTTCTACCACCGGGCGCACGTGGCTCGGTCAGAAGGCATGGAGGTTGCCAGACCAGTAGCAATGGCTCGGGGTGCAAATGGACGGGCGATGGGCTGGGGTCCGGGTGACGCGGCGCAGCGCATAGCCCCGAGGCGACAGGGAAGGTCACTCACCTTTCTGGCCCGCCGCTCCGTGCAGCGGCAGTGGCTGCAGGTCCTCGGCGGAGGCGGTGGTTCGGCCCTAGGCTCCTCCTCTGCCCGCGCCCCGCCCACCCGCGGGGGCAGGAGTTGCGCGGGAGGTGGCCGCCGGCCAACCCGCCACTGCTTATCCGGCTCGGCCACCTCTCGGTCAGCAATCGCGGAGCGGCAGAGTCCTCGGTCCCCGCCCAGCCCTGCAACCCGGGCATCGGAGGAAGCGACCAACCAGCCTCCTCCTCGTGCCTCAGGCGGGAGGTTTGGAGCCAGGGCTGCTGCTTCCTTGTCGGCATGCAGTTAAAGCTAGCAGAATTCCGGTCACCTCTTAACCAGGACAAGCAGGGCATGGAGGACGAGGTGACCTCGTTCCCTGCCCTAACCCGAGGGCCACCTCAAATTCAAGCCCATTTTATAACCGAGGTCATACTGGCAGACCAAGCGGCAGGTTAAGCCTGCACAGGTGGGCAGAGGCCCAACCCCCTGGACGGAGACCTCTTTCTTTCCCTCCAATGGAAGTGAGGGCAGGAGGCCCCGCTCCTTCCCTCTAACAAGATTGAATCCAGGCATTTGTGGTCCTGTTCCATCCCTGTCTCTTGTCCGCCTTCAGGGTGGACCTTTGACCCTTCCTTATAGGTTCACAGGGCTGGGGCTGGAGGTCAACAGTACCCCAGGAGATGTGCAGGAGCCCTGTCTAGTTCCCTGTCCTAAGACACTGTCCTCTGCTGCCCCCACCCCTCATTCTACAGGCTTCATGGCACAACAGGGAGGTGGCTCACAGGTGGAGGAAACATTGTACTGTTGTCCCAAGCCCTTTCCTAGCCGAGGCCACATCTGCTGTTGACAGTGCCTCCTCTTCCTTACAGGTGAGGAAACAGGGACTGATAGTAAAGTGGCCAAGACTAACTTCACTCAGCATCTGGTAGGCTAAATAGGGGTTTCCTAACCCCTGGGACCTTTTCTAGAATATTCCAGAGGGGGGTCATATTCCACCAGCTCCTGATAAGGGGTTTCAAGTTACTCTTAGGAAGTATAAGAGTCCTGTTTCCAGGAAGTCAAACTGTATCAGAGAGATAAGCCCTAGGGAGGCCAGATGTGGGGGTGCTGGGCCTCCAGAATGGCCCTACCATAGGACCCCAAAAGGGAGATGAGGAAGAGATGAGGAAGCAGAGATTTGCTCTAAAGGCTGTGATGAGGGGCCCCTCTGCCCTCCCACCAACCCATTAGGCCACAATGAGCACCTTGTGCGTTCTCACTGCCATGGGCTTCCTCCTGCTGGCAGGGTCCCCCTCTCCCTAGCTCTGCTGGCCTGGACCACCACCTGTCTTCTTCAAGGAATGCACTCACAGGAGGTACTGAGGTGTGTTGAGCACCTTCTATGGGTCAGACTCTGGTGTTCTGAACCAGCCCAATGGCAGAACAGTGAGAGCCACCCTTACAAGACCGTTAACAGATCAAGTCACTCTGCTGTAAACCATCCCTCAGCTCCCCAGGGTGTCTCAGAGCAAAAACCAAATCCTTGGAATGGCCTCCAAGGCCTAGCATGAATGGCTCTGGACCCCATCTTCCATTCCCCATCTCTACTCAAGCTCCACCCTGCTGAACAGACCTTCTCCCTTTTCTCTAATAGATCAGGCAAGACCATGGCCCTTGCTGTTCCTTCTGTTGACCCAGGAATCCCCACGAACCCCCCACCTTCCTCCCTTAAGTCTTCGCTGAAATATGGCCTTCATGAGCCTACCCTCATCTCCTCCATCTTGCATGTTTGGATTACTTTCTCCTTTCCTTTCCCTTTCTTTCTTTCTTTCTTTCTTTCTTTCTTTCTTTCTTTCTTTCTTTCTTTCTTTCTTTCTTTCTTTCTTTCTTTCTCCCTCTCCCTCTCTCTTCCTTCCCTTCCCTTTCCTTTCCCTTTCTTTCCTTCCCTCCCTCCCCCCTTCTTCTTTTCCAAAGGCTTTATCATTTTCTAATATACTATAGAGTATACATTTCTTACATCTATTGCATGGTAATAACTTCCTCCCACAGAAATGTGAGCTCCTCCAGGGCAGGGATTCTTGTCTGTTTTACTCATTGCTAAAGTAGCGCATGGCAGGTAATAGGTGCTCAGTAAATATTTCTCAAATCAACACACTTCCTGTTGCCCTCTTTCAGCTCCTTCAGCATCTCTGGGAAGCTTCCACCAGGGCTCCTGCCCACCCTGCTGTCCCACGTGCTCAGTGATCACATGCTGCTCATAGAGAAGATCCCTACATGCATTTATGGGGTTCTGTGCCTGGGGTTGCTGAACGTTTTATTTACAGAGCCCCTGGGATCACCTTTTCCTTGAAGAGGAGACTAGCCCTTTGGCTACGAGGACAAAAGTATCCAGGATGAAGCCAGCCCTGTTGGCACATGCCTGTAATCCCAGTGACTCAGGAGGCTGGAGCTGGAGGATCATAAGTTCAAGGCAACTTAGTAAAACCCTGTATCAAGATAAATTTTAAAAGGGCTGAGGATATAGCTCAGTGGTAGAGCACCCCTGGGTTTAATCCTCAGCACCACTAAATAAACAAATAAGAGTATCTAGGAAAATAATCTAGATTCATCTTCTACTTGGACCAGAGGAAACAGGAATGTTGTTCACTCTCAGTTTCTTGGGTTGATCCAGCATTTGTAGACTAGGACAGAATACATCCATTTCACCAAATAAATACTTGAATTGACTATTAAAATGAGATGTCCACAGGAAGCCATGGACCTCAAAGAATTCTGACAGCCCTAACCAGGAGCCAGGCCACCTGGATCTGTTCCTGCCCAGCTGGGTGGGGTGGGCTGGGCTGTGTCCCAAGGAAGCTAGTGTTCCTTGCAGAATTGTGCTTCTTCCAGCACCCTGAGATTCCCCCAAGCTTTGGGAGTACAGGGAGGGAATCACCCTTCTGTGAGGGAGGGAATGAGGCAGGAAGATCCTGAGGGTGACTCAGGCAAATGGAAGAGTTATCTTTGTGTTCATGAAGATCCAGTGTCACCCATGTCAGTCACACCCGGAGCCAGAAGAATAATGCAACTAGACTGTGAGGCAAGATGGCAGAAATGTGTTGGGGCCTGGGATTTAGATATATGGCTGGTGGTGTCGAGGGCGTAACTCAGTGGTAGAGTGTTTGCCCAGCATGCACATGGCCCTGGGTTCCATCCCCAGCATGACAAAATAAAACAACAAGACTGGGCTTGGTGCTGGACACCTATAATCTCAGGGGCTCTGGAGGCCGAGGCAAGAGGACCGCAAGTTTAAATTCAGCCTCAGAAACTTAGTGAGGCCTAAGCAACTCAGTGAGATTCTGTCTCTAAATAAAATATTTTTCTTTTTTAAAAAGGTCTGGGGATGTGGTTCAGTGCTTAGGTGCCCCTGGGTTTAATCCCTGGTACAAAACAAACAAACAAACAAACAAAGAAAAAAACCCGCAACAAAAATAATCTAAAAAAAAATACATATAGATGGCTTCCACAGCATATTATTGTGAACCAGTATTGCATATTGCACAGTATTGTAAAGCCATGGCTTATGGGACACTGGAAACCCCCAACCACACCCCAAATCTCCTGGCATCCCCAAGGTCAGTAGTCTGCTGTGGTGTAAGGCAGTCCTCCTTCCAGTCCTCTGTTGAAACTTGAGCTCTTTAGAGAAGATAATTTCTCTGAGCTCAGGGTAATGAGACTGTGTGTCCACAGGGAGATTTAACAGTGGCTGACGCAAGACCATTAGGAAGGTTCTACAGGCAGGTGCTGGGGGAAGGTGGGTAAAGGACAGAGCAGGGTAGGTAAGGTACCATTTTTCTTTGGGCTTTCCTGGTACTTAGTAGGTACTAAGGTATAAACTCTTGTGTTGGATCAAGGATCCTGGCTTGTGATTAGACCAAGGTGACCAGCTCAAGTGTAGGGAAGCTGGCCCAGCACCTGCAGGAAGCGTTTGCCGAGCCCAGGAGCAGCTGCTTTGTGTCTGCGGTAGTCATGGCACTGCCTTTCCAGTTGGGGGGCTGGTTAGAATGGCACTCTTAGACAGCTAGAGGAGTCTGGGCTTCAGGCCCTTGCTACTGCATGACACCCAGGGAGGGTTTTAAAACTGCAGTGTCAGGCCGGCTCCGGCTCCTGAATTAGAACTGCAGTTTAACAAGACCCCCTAGAAAAATGTACATTAAAGATTGGAAGCACTGGTTCATAGTACAACTAAGGAAACTGACAGCTCCTTGGCACTCCAGGTCAAGGCTGGCAACAGAAGCCTCAAATTGACGGACCCTCACCCTCACCAGGTTGCGCTTCGATATCATACTCTGCTTTCCTGAAGGTCCTCAGGGAGCCAAATAGCCTCATTTATCTGATTCTGAATTTCTATAAATACGAGGCAAATAAATCTACCCTTCATAGCACTCAGTGCCTATTATACAAAACTTCAAAGAAAAAAAAAAAAGACAAATACACTTACTCTTTCCTGAACACAGTTCCTTAGACAGCTCAGCCATTCCATTGGTGGGGGTCCTTTCCAAGAACTGATCTTATTTCCCTTCCACCATGGTGGCTAGGATACTCAGAACCATGTTTCTGACTGTTTTATTCTTATTAAACACATTTAATTTCCCTTTCTTTTTCCCTAATCCAGGATTCTGTGTTTAGTTTACTATCAGCCTTCTTGTTAAGCTTTCCATTGTGAATTATCCCAAGCCGACACCAGGAACAAAATAAATTATGTAGACTACAGTGGCAAATTCCCCCTTTCCTTTTTTTTTCTTTCAGGGCTGGGGATTGAACCCAGGGAGACCTGCATGCTAGGCAAGTGCTCTACCACTGAGCCAAACCCCCAGCCCTCCCCGTTTCCTTCTGACTACTGTCAATCTCTCATGGTCATGGCATACTTCTACTGAATTCTGGAAGGAGGATGGAGGGGTTGGAAGAAGCATGCCTCCTTGGACTTCTGCCAGAAGTTGCTAAGTAAAGAAACCCCAGCAGCTGGTGGGGGAATTGGCACAGGATGCTCATCACGTGCCACTCCCTGCTTCCTCCCTGCCCATCAGAGTCCAGCTCACCAGGTCTGGGGTGGGAGGTGCTGTCCTTGTCAGGTGACTTTCCACAGTCCTGAGAAAGGATGGTAGGGCAGGCGCCCTGGTCACCAGGGACCTCAGCTGCCATGTCTCCAAGTGCTGCTCCTTCTTCTGCAGGGATCCCAGGCTGGGTGACTGCAGCTCACTCAGCACAGCTCAGGTGGTGGAGACCAGTATGGACGGAGGCTTAAGGACAGGCAGATTACAGATGAGCTCTGCAGGCGGGGCGTGTTGGTCAGTGGCCTCAGGGTCATCTGCAAATACACTGAAGTCAAGGACGGAGATAAAACCTCCCTCCAGGGTTGGGGTTGTGATTAACCTGCCCAGTTCTCTGCTTCCCTGGTCTTGTCCCCCAAGAGACATGAGGGAAGGAAATAACATTTGCTCACCTGGTGGCAAGCTATATTGAAACTGCAAAATGAATGGGACCAGCTCCATTTTTCATATGAGGATATTACCTGTTAAACATCACACAGTGAGGAAATGGTAGATCTGGAATTTGAACCAGGTTCCCCTGACTCCCAGATCTTCCCCTACCTCTCCAAGTACAAGGCTTCTGTGGGGAGAGGCCTGAACACATTTGGTGACAGCTTGAGGACTAGGGGCAGTGCATGCAGAATGACCAGAGGGAAATAATTCTCTTCCAAACACTTCTCACAATGCACCTCAGACTGCTTAGGGTGATCTGTCCCCAACATCTTGGAAGGCTGTTACTGAAAGCTGGACCCTTGCCCCCAATGCCAATCCAATAATAAGGACAAGGTTTTTTTGCTTTGCTAGCAGAGAAGAGGCACAGGGGACTCCTGTCCCAGACGCTATGATTCTGCCCATCCAGGGGAACAGGGGTCTTTTAAAGAGGTGATTCAAAGGCTACATTCCACATGTTCTCTGTCTGGAGTTGTAATTCACTTGTTAATTTGGGAGATAGTCATTTCTGAGATCTTTTTGTGCCATCCCCAATCTGAATTCCTTTGTTCCTGTGGGGTGTGCACTCAGGGACAGATAACTGCCTAGGATGGGGAAGGAAGGTGATCCTGTTTTCCCTGAGATTAGGGAGGAGCAGGGAGAGAGGAAGAGAAAGAAACATGTTCTTTTTAAAAATAAATTGTAGTGCCAGAGCAGCAAGGGCTGTATTGAAAGCATAAAGTGGACCACTGTTAAAGGTGACTGCTCCGTATTGCGTTTACCAGGGATCCGTCCAGCTGGAAAGCAAGTGTATGGGATGCCGGGTAAATTCTCAAGATTCTCATTCTGTCTGGTGTTCTGGCTGCCTTCATGACACCATGCAAGAGGGCCATCATTCAGAGCCATCCTTAGTCATTGCTGGTGACTGTAAGGCAGGGGCAAAGGACAAGTAGTCAGCGTATGATTGGGTTGGAAAGATGAAGGCTAATTATCAAAGAAAAGGAGACGGGATGCTTATGCCTCATTAGGGGAAAGGATTGGACATTCCAACACAGCAATCACCCGGGGTCTACTCTTTCCTGCCTTTGAGCACATAGACAGGAAAGAAAGGAGGTCGGGCGGGTCTATAAAAAAAGCAAGACACTCCGACTCCTGCAGGCACCAGCTCTGGGTGTCTGCCTCTCTCCAGAGAAGTCTACTATCCATTTTGTCTCTTAAGTCAAACTCACTTTCCATGCTTGCCTCGGTGTTTCTCGGGCATTTGATCTTTAACAGCAGGGGAAGAATGAGAACCCGACCCTGATTTCCAAGGCCAGTATTGACTGCAGCATGGGAGAGGCCAGATCCCTGCAAGGGGTGGGTGGGGTACATAATGGCCCAGGGCCCGCTTGTGGGCCCAGGGTCCTAGGTCACAGCAAACCAGGGTTGGGGCCTCCAGGGAAGTAGAGAGGCAAGCTTTGGCCTCTGGAGGCATTCACAGGGTCAAGAGACATGCAGTGGGCTGGGGATGGAGCTCAGAGGTAGAGAGCTTCCTGAGCATGTAGGAATCTTGGGTTCCATGCCCAGAGCCGCAAATAAGGGAAAAGAAAACGAGAAAAGGAGAGGGGAGGGGAGGAGAGGAGAAGAAAAAAGTAAAGGAAAAACATGTCTGAACTTTGGAGCCAAACAAACCAGGGTTCAAATTAACTCTCCACTAGCCTCATGGTTTCCTCCCCTGCAAAATGGGAGCTTATATACATCTTGAGCTGGTTGTGAGCATTAAGTGCAACATCACTAGGAAAGCGCCTGACATTTGGTAGGCATTCACTAAAACTCTGTCAGACCTAGCCAAGCATGGTGGTATGTGCCTGTAGTCCCAGCAATTCAGGAGGCTGAGGCAGGAGGATGGCTTAAACCCAGGAATTTAAGATCAACCTGGACAATGCAGCTAGACTTCATCTCAAAACAACAATAACAAAAAAGTGAGTCAGATGGAGACAGGGGCGAAGGACAGGTGGTCAGCATAGATAGCAGATGATCAGGTTGCACAGATGAAGACTAATTGGCTAATTATTAAGGAGAAGGAAATGGGTTGCTAACGCCTCTGGGGAATCGCTCTTCCCACCCCAAGGAGTTGCTAATGATCACACCCGGGAGGGCTCTTTTCCTGTCCTTAGGCACGTAGGCAGGTGGGTAAGGAGAGGAAACCTGGGATCTATGAAAAGGCAAGACACACCCACTCCTACGGATACCCAGCTCTGGGTCCTTTAGTCTCAGGAAAAGTTTATCTCTGTCTCTCTCAAATAGAACTTGCTTTCTACACTTGCCTGGGTGTTTCTCCAGTGTTTAATCCTGATTTCCAAGACTGGAGAGGAAGGCGGCCCGCTGAAAAAGTCATTTCCCTGAAGACACAAGCCTCCCAGAAGGCCCCTTTCCTCTCCTAGGAAGAGGACTTCCTGGGACAAGCCCAGGGAACTTGTTCTTCTCCGCTTCCATCTGTCCCAGGGGGTAAAGATGCTTGCTGGGCCTCGTGCTCCTGCCAGCTTGAGGTAGTGAGGTCTTAGTGTTGGAACCTCCCTCACTGCTGTGAGAGCTGCTGGGGACAGGCCCCGGCCTGTGCACAGGTTGGGGGCCTGAGAGGCACTGCAGGAGTCAGGGCCGGGGAGGGAGGGGCGAGCCAGCGGAGGCCCTGGTTGCCCTTGAGAAGTCAGGTTTGATCATGCTGGAGGGGGAGCCCAGGAGTATTTTAAGAGGCCCGAGTATCTGTGATAATAATGACAAGCGTTTATCTGAGGACTTGCCACATACCAGGTCCTGTTCTAAGTATTAAACATCAGAACTTCAAGACCCCACTTTGACACCCAGAAAAAACAGGCTGTTTTTCTTTTTTTTCTTTTGCAGAACTGGGTATGAAACCCAGGGCCTCTGAACATGCTAGGCAAGTGCTCTACCACTAAGTCACACCCTGCCACTGCTTTTCTTTTAAAAGAAGCTTTCCCTAGAGGAGGAAATTCCGGAGAGTTTCTCCAAACAAGGTCAGAGGGACGTGATCCTGAGGCAATGTCCACTGCCTCTCAGCATGTTGTGGCACACTAGTCTTCAGGGTCCTTTTCTGATCCTTCAGAGGCTCAATCCCCTCTGTGTCCCCAGATATAAAATGAGGGGGTCTCAAACATTCTGAAGTGTCTGAGGCCTTTGCAGATGCCCTTGGAGGAAAAGGTATTAAACAAGGGTGGGACTTTAACCTTATCCACCTCTTATCAAGACCAGGGATTTTGTCTTAAAAATCCACCCTGAGTTAAACATCCCTGAAGTCCCCTCCACACCCAAGATTCTAATCTGGGTAAGTTAAAATTTCTTGCTGGGCATGGTGGGGCCTGCCTATAATCTCAGTAGCTTGGGAGGCTGAGGCAAGAGGATCAAAGCCAGCCTCAGCAATTTAGTGAGGCACTGAGCACCTCAGTGAGACCCTGTCTCTAAAATAAAATATAAAAAGGGCTCAGAATGTGGCTCAGTGCAAAAAAAAAATTTTTTTTTTTTCTTGAAGTAGTAGAGGTGCCAAAACCATACCTATCTGAATGGAAGCCAGTAAAGGCAGTGGGCATAAATTTTTTGGTAGTCATGGGGACAGAATGGGACAGGCTCAGGACAGACACTTTTGTTCAGGGTAGGGGAGGGGCTTTGAGTGTCCTCTTGTCATGGAACCCAGGGGGCCACCTCTCTGCTGATGCCCCTTCCTGGAACTAAAAGCTGCCTGAAGACAATAATTGGCTACAGGACACACTTAGAATATAGAACTTATGCAGATTTATGCAAATAGATGCAAATGAATCTGGCCTTAGGCTGGGTGCCCTGGGATGGCAGCTGGTTGGGGGTGGGGTGCTCCCCTCCTGTTTTTCACTTCCAACTTTGCCTTAAGCCTCAGAGGACTTGGCAGGGACAGGCCCACCAGCTTTCCTTCCACAAGGTCCCTCTTCTCAGCAGTGTTCAGCAGGACAACAAGCAGCTATGGAGCACCAACTAGGAACAGGTGCCACTGAGCAAGAGAGCACCACGGCCCTGAGGGGATGCCAATGAGGCTGGGAGAGGTACAGGGGATTTCCCGGTCCCACAGCCAGAGGCAGAGGAAATGGACTCCTATCCATAGCTGCCCGGCTTTCATACTGAGATGGGAATTTGGTGATAGAGGAAAAAAAAAAGAAAAAAAAGGATAAAGTGCTGAGTATGGTGGTTTGCACCTGTAATCCCAGCTACTCGGGAGGTTGAGGGAGGAGGATCACAAATCCGAGGCCAGCCTCTGCAATTTAGGAAGACCCTGAGCAATGCAGTGAGACCCTGTCTCAAAATAGAAAATTAAAAGGGCTTGTGGATGTAGCTTAGTGGTGAAACCCCCCTAGATTTAATCCCCAGTACCAAAAATAGATAAATAAAAAACAAACAAACAAAAAACAGAGAAATGCCCATGAATTATGGAATGCAGGAAATGCCCATGAACCTTTGAAATGCCAAATAAACATTCCTGAGCACCCTGGTCCAGGTCTAGCCTGTGACCTTGGCCCATGCCCTTGATCCATGCCCTTGTCTGCCAGAAGTAACAGGAGGGCAACTTGCAAGCAGAGGGAAAATTGGCATGAAAACTACAGTACTCTGCCCCGACTCCACCTCCTGTCCAGCCCCTGCAACTGTCGCTCTATAAATATTAACACTCCTTACTTGGATTGCTGCCTCTCCCTCTGGAGATGGCCCTCCTCTCCCTCCAATGTACCCCCAAAGCTTCTCACTCTCAAGGTGGCTGGTATTCTCCTTTGCACTCAGGATCCTCCCTTGAATGTGTACTTCTTACCTTACTCCCCAAGACATCTCTGTCTTCCTTGAGATAGTTCACATTTTCTCTCAAACCTGTATCTGCTTTCCAAAATAAATCTATCGGTGTCTCTAACTGGCTCATGTTGAAATTCTTTTCCATTGCGTGAGCCAAGAACCCCCCTTGTCTTGAGTCGAGGTCCTCTTCAGAAACTCCTGCTGTGGTAATTCCATGTAGCCTCCAATTTGTGCTGCTGTGTTGCTGGGTCCATAAATCACGTGGGCTGGGGTTGAAACTCCGTGGAGGAGCCCTCGCCTAGCACACGAAAGGCCCTGGGTTCCGTCATCAGCCCTGCATAAACAAACAAACAAATAAATAAATGTTGGAAATAAATAACCTTTCAAGCATGTGTATACAGGTGGGCACAGGATCACCTAGTGCCTGGTTCCGCAAATATTAATGCACGAAAGCTGGACTTTAAGGTACACAAAGCCTCTACAAAGTTTGGAGGTCCTTGTTGCTATTTTCTTAAGTCAGCCAGGTTCAGGCCAGAATTTACCCTGGTGGTTAGGGTGGGGTTTGGGGAATGGGTATTCTGGTCATCTAGGAAAGAAGTTAATGCTGGTGGGAGGGGTGCGAGGGCAGCCTTGGACTTGTGGAGCGAGGTCGCTTGGTGCCTGGAGAACTTTGGCTTGAACACTCCGGTGTGGAGAGGGAACAGTTCCTCCTGATGGGGATGGAGCCTGCCACCTTCCTCCTTCCCTGCCCCCATTATTGAGCCTTCAGGCCCAGGGAGTTACCACGTGGGCACAGGCACAGATTGAGTGAAGCTCCACAGGCAGGCTGAGGTCTGTGTGAGCTGAGAGGACTGGACTGGGCTAAATACAGCTTTGAGTGTGTTTTGCTCAAAGTCATAGCTGGGCTTGGTCGTGCAATCAGGGATTCATCTTCTTGCTCTCCAAAGCCAGCGGGGGCGTCAGTGGTCCCCAGTGGATACAACTCATCTCATGTGATCAACATCAATGAGACATCACTGCAGTGGCCAGACCCAAGGCAGTGGTGGTGATGGGTGGGGGAGGCTCCTCACTCTCAGCCTTGGGAGACAGTTTTCTGAGAAATACTCAGAAATCGCAGTGGTGGGGTGGGTGGGTATGTGTGCCTTGGGAGGGTATGAATTTCCAGATAGATGATGGTAGGGGCTTGTGCTATAGAGATTTCCACCTCAAAAGCAAGAGTAGTCTCATTAGGACTTCACAAGGTGGCGGACTCAGGGACCCACATACCCCAACTTCACTCTGTCTCAAGGACCAGACAGGCAGAGTGTGATGAAACAACACAGCTGAGGACAGTGTGGTCTGCAGAAATAGCCAAAGGTGGCCAGGGGCCTAGGATCCCCATGGCAGTATGGGTCTCCAGACCCAGCAGCCAGGCTCCTCCACCGCCAACCTCTGAGCACTGGGGATCTTTCTCAGTACCATGTACTTCAGGATTTGACTGAATCCTAGTGACACAGGCATAACCTTTCACTTCCTGGAGTTACCACACGAGAAGCAGGTACAATTACCAGTAAAATAAGATGCCAAACCCCACAGGAGACGCTGTAGTCCTTGGCAGAGGGCAAACCAGAGCTAATGGCAGTGCAGAGTGCCGGGTTGCAGGGCAGAGGTGGGGGAGGCCCGAGCACTTAGCAGGGATGGAAGCTCAGCCGTTTCCCAGGCCCATTAGTGCTGAGGAGGTGTACGAATGCTGGCAAATGAACCACAGGCCTTGGGAACGCTCCTCGGAGAAGGGCCTCCCCTCAGGAGCTTCCACGGTGCCATGCGGCCCCAGAGCAGTGTGTGGCAGCCAGGGCTTCTCTGCCTTTTGGAAAAGGAGAGTGAGGAGGAAAACAGAAGCCTGCCTTATACAGACTTCCTCAAGAGTGTGTTCAGGCAGTGTGCCCGAGCACTGGGGTGTCTCTGGCATAGACCTGCTTGTGTCTGGGGCCGGGAACCATCTTTGACCCTTACCTGTGGCTCCTGCCGGAAGGGCCTCCCACCTGGCAGGCTCTCTGAAGACAGGCCCACGTTCCCCATTCAGCCCTCAAATGCCCTTTCTTGAGGCAGCAGCCTCACTATAGAGGCCCTACAGGAGCAGAGGCAGGAAAGGTGCTGGATAAGGGCTCCTTCAGGCTCTGGTCTCCCTCTGACTGACACTGGGCTCCTTGTGGGTGTGCGGGTGGTTCTGCTGCTCCTGTGAGCTGAGGCTACACATCCATCGTCACTAACATCTCTGCACCCTTGTAAGAGGACCTTCCATCTGCACATTTAGAAGTTGAAAATGCTGATCCTCCTGCAGTGAGAATGGAAGGAAGTCATGTGATGGATGTCGCCTTATAAACCATCAACTTACTACAGTGGTTTTTGGTTTAAACATGTTTGCTTAATTTACAACAAGCAGAAAATGAGCTGGGTTTTGTTGTGATCCCAACATTGATGCTTTAAGTGTTGTATACAGTATATTTTTTAAAGGGCCTTATAAAAATACCTTGTTATAAACTTCTACAAGAAATAAAATACCAAGTTTAATCTCACCACTTTCCTCTTTGCTAAAACTACAACCTGCTGCTACAGTTTTAAATAGGTTTTCAGTTGTTTAAACTATACAGTCAGGAAAATCTGAAGAATTAAAGAAACATGAATAAAAATGATTGCATGGCAGAATAGGAACTGCAACCACTATGGAAAAGAAAGTTAGAACTGGAGGTCGTGGCACATGCCTGTAATCCCAGCTACTAGAGAGGCTCAGGCAAGAAGACTGCAAGCCGGCCTGGACAACTTAGCAAGGTCCTGCCTTAAAATAAAATAAAAAGGAAGGAATTTAGCTCAGTGCTTTCCTAGCATGCATGAAGCCCTGGGTTCAATTTCCAGTAACACACACACACACACACACACACACACAAAGGTGTTTTTGGGTGGTTGGTTTGTCAAGTGGTATAGAATAATAGGCATATATAGTAAAATATATAAAATGGATTTTTCTAGCTTGTGTCATGTGATTGCACAACCTGACCCTGTATGTACATAATCAAATATGTTATATACCTATAAGTAAAATAAAAAGTGCTATGAGACACATTTACCCTTATGATGCATGATATGATCTGATTTCCACCCCACTCTGTACTGAGGCTGAAACCCAGTGATGCTTTACTGCTGAGCCACAGTCCCCGTCCTTTCAATTTTTAAATTTTGAGACTGGCTTTAAACTTGGTGATCCTCTTGCCTCAGCCTCCTGAATAGCTGGGATTATATGAGTATCATATACCATTAGCCCAGCTATAAAACTTTATTCTTTTTCAATAAAAGGAATGCTTGTCAGCCCATATCTTTCTTTCTTTCTATCTTTGAGTTACAACCTCAGCCCTTTCTTAATTTTTTTTTTTTTTTTGATTCAGGTTCTCACTAAGTTGCTGAGGATATCACTGACATGCTGAGGTTGGCTTCAAACTTGTGATCCTCCTGCCTCAACCTCCTGAATCGCTGGAATTATAAGTGTTTGCCACTATACCCAGTTTTGATCAATTTTACTTTCTAATAGTTACCAAAGTTTGAAAACACAGCTTGTGGCCGCCTGTCAGACGCATCATGGTTACAAAAATGGTGCTGGGTTGGTTCTGCCTTTTTGGTTGTGTACACTGGAGCCTGAGAGGGTGAGAAGGAGAGATGGAGCATTTTCTCAATTGTGTCATGTGATTGCACAACCTGACTCTGTGTGTACATAATCAAATATGTTATATACCTATAAGCAAAGTAAAAAGTGCTATGAGACACATTTACCCTTATGATGCATGATATGATCTTTGCTTATGTACCCCTAGGGTGTGCGCTATGGTTTGGATATACAGCGACCTCTCAGAACTCTTGTTACTCCAAGAATGTTCAAAGCTGAAATGATCAGATTATAAGAGCTGTAACCTAATCAGTGGATTAATTCATCTGATAGATTAATAATTTGAGTTGACTTATTGGGTGGTAACTGTAGCAGGTAGATATGACTGGAGAAAATAAGTCACTGGGAGTGTGCCTTTGGGGTTTATATTTTGTCCCTGGTGCCTCTTGCTCTCTCTTTCTCTGCTTTCTGGAGGCCATCAAACCCTTCTACCATGATATGCTGCATCTTCTCAGACCCAGAGCAACAGAGTCAGCCAACCATGGACTGAAACCTATGATTCGTGGACCAAAATGAACTTCCTCTTCTAAGTGGTTCTTGCCAGGTCTTTTGGTCACGGTGACAGAAAGCTAACACAATTGTCGCTTAGGTTAGAGGTATCTACTCTGTATCCTGAAGGAACTCAGGATTCCCTAAAAGGCCTGGTGCCTTTGACTTAGCCACTCTGTTCCAAACTCCTTATCTAAACACTGGGACTGTGTAGCCAATAACATCCATGGACCTTCTAGCCAGGGCATTCTGGGATTGTCCCAACCTGAACTTGACTTCCTTCTCCCTTAACTTATTTCATTTTTCTTTCCAGTCTTTAAAATATCCTGCCCAGAGTAACTTGGAAATATGTGAATAAAGAAATCATTCATAATTTAAAATAAAATATATGATAAAATGAAATACCCTGCCCATTTAGAGGCCAGAACCATGGTGCATGAGCCACTAGGGACTGGGGTGGGGTGTGTATGTGGCGGCCTTGCATGGAGCTGGCTAGGGTCTGGGGGAGCGAGGTGTGAAGCCCCACTGCAGAGGAGAGGCCACCATTATACCTGTCATGCACCTCCTTGCTGGGCCTTCTGCAGACCCTCAGATGTCAGCACCAGAATTTACACAAGCCAGCACCTGACCTGAGCAAAGACCGGCCCAAGCCCCCACTTACATGAGGTCTGCAGCAAGCGGTAGTCCTAGCTTTAGCCCCAGCTGTCCTGCTCTTCCCAGAGCACATCACCACTGATGTCTGTCTTGTTTGCACGGGTACAGCGATGCTTCTGTAATGAGGACAGATGAAATCTTATTTCTAAAAGGCAAGTTGAGCTCCTGGAGCTGGGAGGAGGGCAGAGGGCAGAATCCCTCCCAGAGAGGCTGAGACCTGCTCCTTTGGGACAAGATCTCTAAGGAGTCCTTTAGCTGAAAAAGGCAGACTCCTCTCCAAGCTCTTAGCCCACACCTGGGGCAGAATCCCAGACACATGGAACATAAATTGTCCTGCATCTTAAAATGACAGGAGTTTTGAATTTCAGGCCACCTGGTAAAGAATGAGGGGCTGATGCTCAAAGCCAGGTAGAAGACAAAGGGGTCCCTTAAACTCAGGATATGCTGTACCTACATAATCAAATATGTTATACACCTATAAGCAAAATAAAAAGTGCTATGAGACACCTTTACCCTTATGATGTATGATATGATCTTTGAATATGTACCCCAAGGGGCACCCGGTAGCTTCTTTCTAGAAACCATGACGTGCCACGTTCTGCTAGAAGTTGTTTCCAGCTCCACATGTCATTTCTGCACCAATGCACCCAGTCTTTCCTAGAGCTGTTGTCCTGGGCTGTTGTCCTGAGCTTCTTCCCTGTGGTCTGAGGGGGAGGAAGGGCAGCAGGCTGTGTCTGTGCCATGGGTGCAGGGACTTGCAGTCTGAGCTCTCGGAGCTGCACTGGTGTCTGGGAACACTTCTAAAGTTGTCTTGTTTGGTTATTATAGCCTTGTGTTTTTTTCCTCTTTGTTCCATGGCAGATATCCTTTCTTCTGCCTTGGATCCCACTCAGTGCCCCCAAAATCCTTTGACTGGGGACCGCAGCTGGAGCCCTGCACCTGGCTTTCTTCTCTGGCCCAAGCTCAGAGTCTCAGTGATGTCTTCACTGGAGTCCCACTAAGCACGCAGCTGCAGCCCCGTGTGCTTTGTGTTAGAGGTGGTCGTGCGCATGCGTGCAGAATGAAGGTTTTGGGATCTGGAATGAAAAAGTAGTCAAGTCAAAGGTGCATGGTTGAGCTGATCTCTGTCCGGTTCGAAGCTTCTAGGGAGTGTGTAGGCATTTGCCTCCCGACCTGCAGCACATACACCTGGACCAAGGGTTCCTACAAGGGACGGTGACTGTCCTGTGTGCTGCGGGTAATGCCTCACAGAACCAGAAAAGCCCTGGGGCAGCAGAGGGAATGAAAGCATGCAGAAGGAACAGGCTCTGTGAAAAGTCCGCAGGAGCTGAGCGCGGTGCCGGCCTGTGATCCCAGAGACTTGGGAAGCTGAGGCAGGAGAATCGCAAGTTTAAGGCCAGCCAGGGCAACTGAGCAAGGCCTTGACTCGAAATAAAAATTTCAAAAGAGCTGGAGATGTGCCTGAGTGATAGAGCACCCCTGGGTTCAATGCCTAGTACCAAAAATAAAAGTAATAAAATAAAGCCTGAGGGGCTTGGCTATGGTCAGATGGTGGCTGAGGGGGTGTGAGATAAGGCAAAGGCATCCGATACAGCCAGGGACAGTCCCAGAAGGACCACAGCATCCAAACTGACTCACAGATCACAAAACCCCTCCCTTGGGCACATCTTTCACCATCAAGCTGAGGAAAAAGCCTGAAGGTGCCGAACAATTGGTGAGGCCAGAGGACCTTATAAAATCCAGTTGCACAACCACTTAGTGGTAGATGATAATGCCAGAGCTGGAATTTATTCCTTTCTTCCTCTCTCTCTCTCTTTCTCTCTCTCTCTCTCTCCTTCCTTTCTTCTTTCCTTCCTTCTTCCTTTCTTTCTCTCTGTTGGGTCTTGCTATGTTGCCCAGGCTGTCCCTAAATTCTTAGGCTCATGTGATCCTCTTGCCACAGCCTCCCCGTAGGTGGGACTACAGGTGCATGCTACTTGCCTTGCTTGAAAGGAATTCCAAGAATCCTCTTGTTAACTCCAGTCTAATCTTCTCACTTCAAAATATGAAAATTGAGCCAGGTGTGGTGGTGCACACCTGTAATACCAGAGACTTGAGAGGCTGAGGCAGGAGGATCACAAGTTGGAGGTCAACCTCAGCAACTTTGCAAAAGCCTCAGCAACTTAGTGAGTCCCTGACTCAAAAAATTAAAAGTGCTGGGGACATGAGTCAGTAGCAAAGTGCCCCTGGGTCCAATCCCTAGTAACTAACAAACAAACAAACAAACAAAAGGAAAGGAAAATAAAATTGAGATTCATTTGAAAGAGAGTCCCTTTAAAATTAAAGGCAAAGTACGGATAACTGTTTTTCTGCATCTGTGTTTCCTCATCCTGAAGGTGGAGGTTGAAGGACTGTACCCATGGCCTGACTGGTACTGGTTTCTGATTAACACAACTAGCTATGGATATACAGGTTTATGTTCTATTTTTCTTTTGTTCCACTCTGCTTTGTCTTCTCTCTCTCTCTATTTTAAATTTTTTTTTGAGACGGTCTTATTAAGTTTCCCAGGTTGACCTCAAACTTGGTTCCTCCTAGCTCAGCTTCCCAAGTAGCTGGGGTTGCAGCATGCACCACTACACTGGCTTGCCTTCTCTTTTCTTATAAAAGTTTCCTGTGCCCCTGAACCCCTTAAAGACTTAAAGAGGAGCTTAGTGACAGAAAGTTTTCCACTACACTACCTTCCTCAAAGCCAGCTTTTTTTTTTTTTTTTTTTCCTTTTTTGGTACCAGGGATTGAACAAAGAGGTGCTTAACCACTGAGCAATATCCCCAGCCCTTATTTTAAATTTTGAGACAGGGTCTCATTAAGTTGCTTAGGGCTTCACTAAGTGGCTGAGGCTGGCTTTGAACTTGCTATCCTCCTTCCTCAGCTTCCTGAGTTGTTGGGATTACAGGTGTGCGCTGCTCAAAGTCAGCTTTGACTAAACCTATGTTCATGCCAAACTGCCTCCAGGGCTTTTAGTGGAGCAATGAGAGGTAAATGGATTCCCTCTGGTAATACATTAATCTGTATTAATTTGTTCAACATCTGTATCCATTTTATGACAGGGAAAAGGGAGAGAAGGTAAGCAACTTCCAAGGTGGCCCATGTGTGATGAGCCCTTAGGTCCTAGGAGAGCTGGTGAGTGCGGCTGGGTGTGATGGGGAGGGGTGGGCCCGGTTGGCTTCCAACAATCACCTCTGCTGACTTAGGGCACCACTGGCGAGTGAGTTCCCACTATTTTGAACACATCTAGGAAGACCTCGGGACCATTGTTAAAGTCTTTGATCATGTCCTTCAATTATTAATGGATATTGATCTGCAAATAAATGCTAAAGTGCAAAATGTATGGGCTCCACTGAAAGAATAGGCATCAATTTTTGTGGTAGAATTTGGAGTCCTGCAGTAATGTGAACACGCCTGCCCTTAACCTCTTGTTCTCTTTTTGACCTTGGGTGATGGATTTGTCCTCCCTCGGGCCTCAGTTTCCCCATCTCCATAACCCCTGTTACAGCCTTGCACAAAGACGTGCTCCATGACTGCCTGCCTGAGTGCCTGGCCAGCCCTGGGACCACAGTGCAGGCAGCACGACAAACGCCTGTGCCCAATCTCCTCTGTGAAGGTGGGGAAACCTTCACAGAAACGCCCACAAGCAAATCTAGAAGGCAGACACGTAGCCGCTACGCAAGGACAAAAGCCACAGCAAGGTGCACTCCAGGAACACGAGCATTCCCGAGAGCTGGGTGACCAAATCTGTCCAGGCAGCTTCAGATGATGGGAACTGGGCTGAAAGCAGCCTTAAATTCCCAGATGCCACAGGGGTGTTGCCAGCGGCTTGCGCCGCTCCCTGCTCCCCTTCAGTGACCACCAGGGCTCTGCCTACAAGCGACTGGGCTCTTGACAGGCTAAAGCAGGGCCTCTCCCAGAATCTAGGGAGACCTAGGGGAACACACAGGTGCTCTAGGCAGTCAGAAAGACAGATGAAGTTACAGGGCAGGGACTGTCTGGCCAGGATGCTGTGGCCTCCGACCTGGACATCAGGTGCTATCATGTGCCCTACTGCCTCTGCAGCTGGGGGCTTCTACACCACCTCAGTCAGCAAGACTTCTGACCTGCCCTGCTGCTAGGTGTCACTGTAGACCCCAGTCCCTGACTGGAGCATCTGACTTTCTGAACATGGGACATTTGCCTGTTGCCTGACTGCCCAGCTAAGGAGAGCAAGGCAGGGATTCCCCAGACCCCATCAAGAGGCAGGGCCTGCCCCTCCCCCAGACTCACCCAAGGCTCCTCCCTGAAATTGGCCCTCTCCTGTGTATTCTGCACCCTTCTGGCTCTTTGTGGTCACCTGTTTTACACCGAGCTGTTGTAAAGGGGCCGGTGGGAGGAGAAGGAGCAAGTGAGTTTGCAGTGCTCATCAGAGCCCAGCGACATGGCGTTGCCCCGTGCTTGGCTACAGAGATCTTTTCATAGTTCTCTGCCTGTGTTATAAATGTTAATTTTCTGAATGCAAAATGTCGTGCCAGGCCTTTTCCTTCCTGAAGGCAGAACTAGTCTCAAGGGCTCTGTTAGCCCTCAGGGTGATGGCTGTCAGGGAAATGGGGGGACAGCAGGAGTTTTCCTCTGACCATGTACTCCCTTCCTTTGGAGCTGATTGGCCCTGTGGCATGCTCATTGCTCAGCCAACAGGAAATGGCAGTGGCCCAAATAGATCACTCTGAGACAAGCCTTCCTTCACTTGCTTACTATGCTCATGTGTCCGTCCACCTACCTGTCCATCCTCCCACCTGTCCATCCATGCTTCTTTCATGCATCATTAGTGAACACCTGCTCATATGTGCTTGAGGACCTGTGAGGTGAGGGAAAGGCAGGGATGCGGAAATGCAAATAATGAGCAACACTTCCATGTCTTATGCGCTGATGTAAAGGAAGGTTGATTACAATAGATATCATTTGTTGCAGACTCACTGGGTTCTGGGTCCTTGATAGGCCTTACCTGGGCTTCAGACATGCTGAAAATTCCACTATGTCTCCCCTGAGATTAAAGTCTCGAGGGAGGTAGGAGCTTCATACAAAGGGCCCCTATCAGGGAAATGCCCTCTACTCTCTAGAAGCACTGGAGAAAGTGGGTTAGCTCTTGCTGGGGGAATGAAAGAATGTCACGTTATTTTATTTACTTAAAATCAAATTAAACTGGCTGCAAGCCCCCATTTGTCAAGCTAGAGGAGAAACCTGTATCTGTCAGGTTTGGGGCAGGTCTCACCCTGGGGAAGCATTCAGGCAAGAAACTTGACCAGTCCCTCCTTCGGGCATCCTTACATGTGCCCAATAGTGGATGCTATGGCATGCCACCCAGACTCCCCTTCTGGACATTTCCCCAGCTGCCTCTGGTATTAGCTGCGGATGAAGTGATGGCTGCAGTCCTCTCTGGGAATTGCCTTCTGTAGAAGGCAGATGACTTGTGGCAGCTTTCACCACCTCTGGGAGCAGTTGGCGTTCTGGCAGTGGGTTGGGGGCCATTCCACTTGCCTCAATTCGGGACAACACTGAAGGGCCATCCAGTACCAGAGCACCTCATTGGGTCAGTTGAGGCCTCAGTTGTGGCTACTTTTCTGTTTAGCTTTTCTCTCTTCCCAGTCTTGCTTTGATCTTTTCCTTGCAAATGCCTATCCCTTGCATGCAAACCCCACCTAAGATACGCCTTGGGCATTTTCTCCACATCTGTCTATTTATTCATATTCTACAATAGTACTAAAAACTTCTTGAGGGCAGGGACCATGAGTTCTTACTATGTCCCCAGCACCTGGCCCAGAAAAACAGCATACTGCTAGTCCAGAGGAGAAAATGCCAGCTAGGAAGAGTGTCTTCCATGTGGAGGTGGCTTCAGAGCGGAGACCAGAGCTCGCCCTGCATGTACCCACCTGACTGGCTAGCTATGCATAGGGGCTCAGGTGAAGGGCTCCAAGACTGGTATCCATCAGGCTCTCAAAGAGAGTGGCAACCATGAGCTCCCAATGCCCTGCAAGGGAATTCTTAAGCTTTAGCGAGGATGAGAATCCACAGGGAGAAAAGTGTGGGCAGCCAAGACCATCAGTGGGAAGTCTGACAGGGCAGGAGGAGGCAAGGCTGACCCTGGAGCCTGAAGCCTGAGCGAGCAGGAGATGGGGAACGGTGGTCCGTGGTGCTGCTTCCGGTGGACTGATCATGTGGAGGAGGGGTGAAACCTTTGCAAACACATCTCTGGAGCTGAGGGGAAGTTTGGGGAGAGGTGGATGGACACACAGACTTGGCAGGTATAGGGGCAAGCACAAATTGAACCAACTGGATAATGAAACCACATTTCAACTGGATAATCTGGAGGGAGAGGACAGCCTGAAATCTAACTTGGAGGTAGGGAGGGGAATAGAGACAGAGTAGGAGAGCCAGGAGTCAGAGGGTGTGAGACAGGGAGGGAGGGCTCATTAGGGGAGCCAGTGTTGATTGAAAGTCAAGGAAGCCTGGGCCACAAGGAGTCGTGGTCTTGGCCTTGGAAGGCCTCTGGTGGCTTTGAGAGGCTGGCTGGCTAGGGCATCAGTTGGGAGTGTTACTGGAATCCCAGGCTAGAGGTCTGATTCTGAGGCTTCCAACAAATCAGGTCCAGCTACTCACCCCAAAGCCAAATGGAAAAAGTAATGGTAAAGAGCAGGAAAGGAACTTGAATCAATGTGCCACGTTGGGCAGATGAGTGCGATCAACCTCTCAGCCCTGTCTTCAGGGACTGACAGAGCTATAGATTTAAGTAGAGGAAGGACTGGGGAAGAAGGTGAGGGAAATGCTTGGTCAAACAGTCTTGGTCAGACTGTGGCCTGGTTGATCGTTGCCTCAGTTAGGTTCTGCAGGTGACTCCGGAGAAGTTTTTATCACTGGAGGGGACAGTCTCCATTTGCTTCACAGGATGTTTATCATCAGGCATGTGCTGCCAGAAGGGGACAACTGGGTTCCCATGAGATGATTGCTCCTGCTTAGGGGGACAGTATCGTCATGGGTGTTCTGCCTGGAAGGTTCCGCTGTTCCTGGAAGGTGAAGGGCAATGGCTATATTACTGGAGGAGAGACATCCCTTGAAGAGGGTCCCAAGGAGTTCCCAGAGAGACGGGACACTCGACTCAGGACAGCGAGGTCCTTGACCTACATGGTGGAAAAGAATCTTAGCATATGTCAGTAGAGGCACTGAGATTTATTTAGGAAAGTCTGGGATACACATTCAAGGGAGAAGGTGGGTTGTCACAAGAGTGAGAGATGTGTTTTGGGGGTTCCTGGCTCTTCTTTGAAAGGAAACTTGATGAGGGGTGGGTATGGGAAGGTAGGTAGGGATGACATCAATTTGGTGATCATAAGATAGTTTATGGTGGTCTGGTCGTTCTCAGGCTCCTTAGGCTGATGTGGTAGGCTGATTGGTAGATAATTCTGGAAAGACCCCCTAAATTATAGGTTTCTCAAAATAGTCTATTTCTCTTTGCTTGATCTATTTATTGTGGGCAAATTTACAGTGCATAAGGTAATGATCATAAGAGTGAATTTATGGTTAACTTTAAGATTTGCAGATTTACCAGATATTTGGGAGTGACAGGCCTGGGAGAGAGACTGGCTTAGGGAGTGATGGGTCTGGAAAATTATGTGGTACTTTGAATTAAAATTGTATTTCCACCAGGTGTGCATGTTTGCAATCTCAGGACCTTTGGAGGCTCTGAAGCAGGAGGATAAGCTAGACTGAGGCCAGCCTCTGCAACTTAGTGAGGTCTTGTCTCCAAATAAAAATTTAAAAAATAAAAATATTTAAACAGTGCTGGAAGTATACAAGAGAGAGAGAGAGAGATAGATAGATAGATAGATAGATAGAGAGAGAGAGAGAGAGAGAGAGAGGTATCTGTGTGTACATAGTTCATTGTCTTCCTTTCTACTTTTTTTTTTTAAACTTCTCTATCCTACTTCAACTGAAGACTTCTCCAGAAGTTTGGAACAGGACATTGTGAAAGCTGGCAACTGAAGGTTCCTGCAAATCTGAAAATACCTTAGCTGCTCTTGGCTCCTCAGCCTTGAGGCAGGAGCATGACCTGTTTAGATGAACACTCCTTAAATGATTAACATGCCTATGTGCAGAGTCCAGCAGACAACAGAACCAAAGTTGAAGATGAAGGGGACAGATACCGAATGAAGGCAGAGATGTCCAGCTTTATCTTGTTTTTAGATACCTATCAGGTATCTGCAGGTCTGAGGGAGGAGTTCGTGCGTTTAGCAAAGGCAGCCTCCAAGTCTCCAGTGTAAGGTTTAAGAGTCTGAGCTGGGTTCAGGCTGCAGCTCATTCACTTGCTGCCTCTGTGTAGCTTGGAGTAATCGACTGCTCTGTGCTTGTGACACAAGGACACAATATTTGAAAAAACATGTGACAGTGCTTTCTGCCTGGCCACTGGGAATGCCAGTCACCTACAGCTGCAGTCAGTGCAGGGAGGAGAGGGCAGGAAGAGTTTTGCGAAGCTGGGGCCCATTCCACTGGGGTTTGCTTCTGAGGGAAGGGCCTGGGGTGGGCTGAGGGGAAGTGGGAAGCTGACCCTGGAGGCAATGGCTGGTGCACAGGTGAGTGGAGAGGGAAGTCTGGAAGCTTCCTTGGGCTCCTCCAGTCCAGCAGGAGCAGGTCCAGCAGTGTGAACCATTTCCCCCTCATCATGGCTCTGCTCACGACTGGAAAATGTGGGATGATGGTAGATTTGGTCATTAAGTAAATGGGATAAAGAAATAATTGGAAAATGGATCCCTGTCTGGAAGGAGTGGAATTGTTCCCTGGGCTATTGTCCGTGCCCTGCTCTCTGAGTAATCTGCCTGAGCCAGGCAAAAAAGGACGTCAGGATCAAGAGCAAAGAGAAACTCTGCCTTGAAAAGAACCGGAAATTACCTGCTGCAGTAACAAGAGCTTTTGTCTCCGGAACAGGAGGAAAAAGGGCCTGAGTGTTCCCTGGGGGTGGGAGGAGAGGAAAAGGAGGAGGATGGTTACAGCGAGTCCCCGCTGACCCAGCGGCTTCCCAGGTGGGAAGGAGTGGGGGTGGGAATCCAGATCCTGTCAGGGGGCGGAAGTGACAGGGGTGCCCCAGGCTGGAGGTGGATGTGTGGGCTGCAGTGCTCTTGCCTGCAAGTCCTTCCACCCAGCCCTTGGCCTCTGCAGCTGACATTCCATGTTCAGCCTTCAGCACGCCCACCAAACCAAACTCAGCTCCTTCATAGACAGCAGGGGCAGAATGTTGGGATGGTTAGCTAGGATGCAGACGTGGAGGGAAGAATGTCTTCTGAAGAAGAGAGCGAGGGGGGGATGGATGGGTAACCCATTTCCTGTTCCCCAGATGTTTTATGCCGAACTCATGGAGTTGTATCAAGATGTCCACCAGATGGTACACAACTGTAATCCCAGTGACTCTCAGGAGGCTGAGGCAGGAGGATGGCAAGTTCAAGCCTGGGCAACTTATCAAGACTCTGTATCAAAACAAATACAAAATTAAAAAAGGGCTGGGGGAGTAGCTCAGTGGTGGAGGACCCTTGGATTTAATCCCAGTACTGGGGAGGAGGGAGGATAACCTGATATGACCGCTCTGTGACTCCAGGCCTCTTCCCTCACCCCCAGGGGCTCTCAGGAGAGCAACCTCAATGCCCACCCAGCAGGCCTCCCTACACCTGAGTGTGAAATGCACCATTAGAAATGGTGCTTTCCCCTCCCCTTGTGACTTTGTGGCACCTGCTGTTTAACAAGTTTTCTCTTCTTATGAAAGGTCAGTCAGTCCTAAGTGGAGCTTCCCAAGTTCAGTCAAAGATGTGAGAGGAACTGTATTCAGTTTCCCCATTCTAGGTTGGAAGAGCACATGGGGAAAGCTTGGTGGTGGTGGGAAGTCTGTAGCATCAGACTTCATTCACTTGTGCAAATTATAAGTTTCTTGACCTTCCTCTAGGGCCACAGAAACAAAATCCCTACAATCAAGGACTTTACTGAAATAACTAGATGCTTGACTTGAAGGGAAAACTTTCCATTTAAAGTGCCAGATTCCCTGCTGGGGATATAGCTCAGTGTGGGCCCTGGGTTCAATCCCAAGCACTGCAAAAAATATAATAAAATAAAGTGCTATATCCCTCCCCAAACACAGAGTACTCTGCATGAAAGAGTTATATGCAGAAATTGTTACAAAATTGTCCTTGGTTTTACAAAGAATGAAAAACATTGCAATTCTCTGAACCAGATATATGAGGATTTTGTTTTGTTTTGTTCAACATTGAGTGCCAAAAGCTTATGAGTAGAGAAGAAAGTTGAATGGAGGAAGGGGAACTTTACATAAAATCAACAACCCCCCACCTTTATTCACTGTCCATCAAAACATAGCATTAGTCATGCAGGAGAAAGAAAAAAAGGAAAGGAAGAAAGGAGGGGAGGCGCTGGGGTGCAGCTTAGTGGTAGAGCACTCGCCTAGCACATATGAGGCACTGGGTTCCATCCCCAGCACCACATAAAAATAAATAAAAAAAATTATTAAAAAAGAATAATGTTTAAAAAAAGAAAGAAAGGGAAGGAGGAAAAATCTTTGCACACACATTGGTGACTTTGAATACAGTTAATGAAATTAAAGGATAAAAGTAGGCAAGAGTGATCAGGATGTGGTAGAGCCCTCCTACCGCTGGAACGCAGTGGCGACAGGCTTGTCCTCCTCTTCCGATGGAGTAAGCTTCTCCTCAGCTGCCATCCAGAAAAGAGTCCGGATCTACACGGGGAGGCCCGGGAGCAGCACCAGCAGGGATCTCTTTACTTTCTGGGAGTCAGGCCTCTCAGTCTGGAACCTGCTTGGGCCAATCTCATTTTATGCTGCTCCATCTCATCTTCTCTCTCCTTCCCAGTAGCTTTCATTCCTCTTTGTCCATGGGACCCCACAGCCATATCTCCTAGAAGAGGGAAGAACAGCCAGGTGAAGGTGCTGCCTCCCATTTTTCCCTTACAGAGAGACACAACTGCTGTGATGGTTCAGTTTATGTGTCAGCTTGACAGGTCCACTGCCTCTTAACATCACTATACCGAGGCCTAAACCTCCCACCCAGGAGCCCTTGGGTGACAAACCACATCTAAACCATATCAGTCTCCAGGAGGTGGGTCATATCTGTGTTAGCTTCCTATATGCTTGGCGTTTTCTTCCTTTTTTTTTTTTTTTTTAAGCTCCAAGATACCTTGTAGCTTTGCAGTCCTTGACAATGTGGAGAAATTGCTTACCCGGTGTCTAAGCACTATTTTCTTTTCTTTTTTTTTGGCACTGACTGGGTGCTTTACCACTGAGATTAATTCCCAGCCCTTTTAAATATTTTTTTATTTTGAGCCAGGCTCTTCCTAAGTTGCTTAGGGCCTCACTAAGTTACTGAGGCTGGCCTCAAACATGCAATCCTCCTGCCTCAGCCTCCTGAGTTGCTGGGATTACAGGCATGTGCTAAAATGCCCAGCTTCTATGCAGTATTTTCTTGTTTCACATTTACTTCATGTCGTCTAGCATGGGGCTTTGTATTAGGCATTGGGGAATACAGAGTTATTATAGATCGGGAAAGAAGTTTTGCATCTTTCAAACTGTGTTCTGAACAATTTACAGGAGAACTCTAAGGCTTCAGTTCAGATTAAGAGATAGGCTGGGTGTAGTGGTCCATACCAGTAATCCCACTGGATCTGGAGAATGAGTCAGGAAGATCACCAAGTTCAAAACTATCCTGACAAAATCCTATCAAAATAAAATAAAATAAAGGGCTTGGAATGTAGCTCACCTGGCATGTGCAAGACCCCTGGGTGTTCAATCTTCCACATTGCAAACCAATAGCAACGAAAACTGCATTGTGGACTTGTGAGTGAATAAGAATAATAAAGAAAAATAGCCTCTTTGTGTGTTTATGAAAATAGTTTTTGTTAGGTATAAAGCCACCTTTTCCTCTCCCCCTTTACATCTAACTAACAGTTTTGACCTTGTGGGCCCCCAGAAACAGTCTTAAGGACTGAGTTCCGGACCACTCAAAGACCACTTGTGGAGGATCACTCACGCAGATTGGTACTGATCAATGTAGATTAATGTTAATAATATTTTTGGCTTAGTGCTTTAGCTTAGATTCCACCCAAAGCCTGAGATAAGGGATTGCATTCAGCTAGTTTATTTTGGGAAGAGATTCCAAGGATCAGAAGTTAGGGGACCTGGAAGCAGAAAAAGTCAGTCATTGCTGAGGGCAATCGGGACTGCATTTAACTGGAGACCTTCAGAGAAATCATGCAGAATTTGCCTCGCATTGTGTTCTTGACACCTGAAGGTGTGCAGTATTTGTATACTGGTTTGCATCTCCTAGAGAGCAGGAATTTGTCCAGGGAGGATTCATCCCATACACTTGCAGATTTGCCCCTGCACCAGGATGCCTGGGGCTAGAAGGAAGACATACTTGCGGTGACCCGAGGTAAAGTTGTCAGGGTACACCGGGGAGCAGGTGGTTGCCACAACAACTGCTGTGCACGAGGTGAGTCTAGAGAATGTGAGATCAAGGGACTTCAAAGATGCCCAACACTTTGTGTGGGAAAACCAAGATCCAGAATAATGTACATAGAAAACCTCCTTTATGCAAATAACAAAACCACTACCATAATAGTATATATTTTCTGAGAATACAAATAAGCACTCATGCACTGCCTAACAATGTTTGATCAATGATTCACAATACATACAACAGTGGTCCTGTAAGGTCATATGACCTAGTGCCATTGTAGCCATCTGAGTTTGTGTAAGCATACTATGTGATATTCACTCAATGACCAACAAGTATTTGTCGGAATGTATCACTGTTGTTAAGCAATGCATGACTGTATACACATGCATGCTTACATTTATATACAGATATACTACTTACACGTGTGTATATGCATATATTTACATATGCAAATATGTTAAATACATATACATGTATACATATATTTAGAAGTGTTGGATCAATATATAATTAATTTCCAGGGAAGAGATTTGGACTGGAGTTGTGGGTCATTTAAGAGAATGCTTTTTCTGTAATTTCCTACTTTCTTTGTCCTTCAATCTGTGCATACTGAAGATTGGAAATTTAAAGAGTTTACTGAAGTTAATTTGTAGTGTTTGCTCATCCCTTTCTTCCTGGGGAACAAGACAGGGACTCACATCATTCCAAACAGAGGGACATTAAGGGAATGGCTTGTGGAGTTTGGGGTACCTAGATAGTCTTAGTCCATTCATGCTGCCATAACAAAATACCCAAGACTGGATTATTTAACCCCCCTGCCAAGTTTATGGAGTCTGGGAAGTACGAGATAAGGCACCAGTAGGTCTGGTGTCTGGTGAGGGTTGCGCTGTCCTTTCAAGATGGTGTCTTATTGCTGTGTCTTCCAGCACCCTCCTTATGTGTCAGATACCTGGCAAGGTGAACAGGCCTGTAATCCTAGTGACTTGGAGCAAGACTAGTCTGTGCAACTTAGTGAGCCTCTGTCTCAAAAACAAAACAAAACAAAAAAAGTGCTTCTGTGGCAGAAGGGACCAAAGGAGTGAACTTCCCCCTTCCCTAAGGCATTGATCCAGACATGGCAGAGCCCTCACCACCTGATCACAGCACTATAAGAGGGAGACACTGCATCTCTCCTTGATTGAGTGCTTGCCCCCAGGACACCAGAGGGAATGGTCAACAAGAAAATTTGGGGCTGATGTAGCAAGGGTCCCTGAAAGTTTGGGATTAAAGAAGAGTAGATATGAGCTTTGCTTCCTGTTATAGTTTAAATATGAGGTGTTCCCCCCAAAGGCTCATGTGTGAGAATGTAAGAATGCTCAGAGGTCAAGTGATTGGGTTTATGAAGGCTTTGAATTATCAGTGGATTAATCCACTGATGTGGATTAACTGGTGGCAACTATAGGGAGGTAGGCTGTGGCTGGAGGAAGTAGGTCACTGGGGGTGTGCCTTAGGGGTTCATATTTTAGTTCCCAGTGAGCAGAGTTCTCACTGCTTCCTGTTTGCCTTGTCCTGAGCTGCTTTCCTACCACACCCTTCCACCATGATGTTCTGTCTCATCTCAGGCCCAGAGCTATGGACTCAGCCATCTATGGACTGAGACATGTGAAACCTTGAACCAAAACGAACTTCCTCCTCTAATTGTTCTTGTTAGGTATTTTGGTCACAACCATGAAAAAAACTAACTAAAACACATAAATCATAAAAAATATGCATATTGGCCTCTATCCCCAGTTCCTGACATAGAGCTTCTAAAACTCTTGTAATTTTGAGTGATAGCATCTTCTCATGAGGAGATCCTTGGTGGGCTCTGGGATGGGAGCTGTTCATCAGAAAGACCAAGCCATAACTACAAGCTTGGAGTTTTGAGTCCTTCTCCCATTCTCTTGAAAGGGGAGAGGGGCTGGAAATAGAGTTAGCAATCCATTAAGCCTCCATAAAAATCCCTGGACTATAGGGTCAAGAAAGCTTCTGGGGAGGTGAGCATATCTGCAAACTGGGCGGGGGGCATGTCCCAACACTACAGGGACAAGCACTCCTGCAAGTAAGACCCTTCCGGACCTCACCCTAAGCACCTCTCCACCTGGCTGTTCATCTGTGTCCTTAATTAGTAAACTAGCGAAGTGAAGTACAGCATTCCGTGAGTGATTCTTGGATATTCACTGAATCCATAAGGGGTGTTGGGGGAACCCCAACATGTAGGTAGTTGGTCAAAAGCACAGATTTAGGTTGGCATCTGAAGGGGTCAGTCTTGGGAACTGAACTCACAACTTGTGAGATCTGATGCCATCTCCAGATGGAGAGTGTCAGGATGCAAATGGAGGATGACAAAGTCGTGTCTGCTGGAAAACTAACTGCTTGATATGCGGGGAAGCACCCCCGCCCCATGCCCCTGGTGTTAGGAATTCTGTGTTGAGTGGTGTGTGAGTAGGAAAACACCTTGACCCTTCCTCTCTCTCCAGGGGTCAGTGGTCTGGAAGCCACTCATCCATTTTTGGTCAATGGAAAGATTTTTCTAGGAGTCAAATGAACCTCACAGAAGTCAGGCTTAAGCTATCTCCAAAGAAGCCCACCCAGGAGACCTGCCTGCCCTGGGAAGCGGTGTCCCAGGGAAAGCTGTGAGGAGAAAGAACCCCTGGGGGCCATATGGGGTGTCAAAAGAGTAGCTGATGAGCACCTTACTCATATCCAGGAACTCCTTTGAGGGGTGCAGAAACACTTATGGGGAGGGGGCCTCTTCAAAACCTACCCTGGAGGCCAAGACAGAACTGATATGTGCAGAGATTACCCACGGCCTGCCCTCTAGGATGTGGCTCCTCCCACCAGTCGCCTCCCTCACCCTGAACTCGGAGGAGTGCGGGGGCGGGTAGGACAGGTGGACCCCTCCCTCCTCCTGTCCGCAGGGCAGGTCTGAGCCAGGAGCGAAGACTCTCCTGTGAGACTGAATTTTGATTTAAACAAGGCTGTGCTCCCATGCTTGAAAATACTACCACGGTTGTGACAGCACCAAGAGCCTGAAATGTTAAGGGACTGCCCCAGCTGTCATCCAGGCCTGCGAAGGAGAGCCAACCGCACAGGTGGAGAAGAGTGATGGGAGGAAAATAAAGCCATTTCTTGAATGTGCCCATGGAGTTCTGCCATCTGGCAAACCAGTTATCCTTTGTTTATTTAACAATTTGTGTATTTAATAATTTTTAAAAAATATATTTATATAACTGGACATGGTAACATGTGTCTGTGGTCTCAGCTATGGGGAAAATGACACAGGAGGATTTTTTTGAGCCCAGGAGTTTGGGGCTAACCTGGGCAACATAGTGAAATACTGTCTTAAACAAATAAATTTTTAAAAAATCAATGAACAAAAAATAAAAATAAAAATAAAAATATGTATAAATTGGAAAATCAGATGCAAATTTATCCAATTTTTTTTTTTTTTTTTTGTACTGGGAAGTTAACCCAGGGGCTGTTTTCTACTGAGCCACATCCTCAACCCTTTTTATTTTGAGACAGTCTTACTAAGTTGCTTAGGGCCTTGCTGAAATACTGAGGCTGGTCTTGAACTTACCATCCTCTTGCCTCAGCCTCCAGAGTCGCTGGGATTATAGGCATTCACCAATTTGCCCAGCTTCCAAGTGTTTCTTGTGATGATGACTGTTGATTATTCAACCTCAAATCACCTTGCACGTATCCTACAAGAACCCCAATTTTGTGCAGGCATCCAGACAGCTCTGTGAAGTCACCTGGGCAGGGAGAGGCTGCATGGTCTAAGTCAACTATTTTCAAGGAGATGGTGCCATTCCCTAGGTGTGGTGAGGGTGTTCTGGAATCCATGGAGGCTGTGACATTTCGGGGGGAAAGGCCCCTGCTAATAAGAGGGGTCTAGGAATGCTAAATGCCTTACAGTGTGTGGGGAGTCTTACTGAGAGAAAATGATCCCTTATCCCACCTGACTTGCTGACATCCCATGAGACCGTCATGTGGGTAAAAAACCTTACAAAGCTGAATTTTTTTATTCCATTAAATGTACAAGCCCCAACTACCTTTTTGCATGCTTTTAATATACCCTGAATTTCCTAGGAACGTAAGCACTGTGTCAATCAAGAGAAGAGTGCATTGTGTTTTGTTCAAAACTTTATCAAGTGTTCGCCATTTTGAAGAATGGTGTTGTCAGTGGCAATGGCACTGTGTAAGCAAGTCGTCCCCTTATCCATCTGCATAGGGCCTGGGACAGCCTGGGCATTTCCCTGAGTAGTTGCACATGTCAACTTCATTGTGTCCTGCAGAGCACATACATGGCCTGAGCATTTACTTATTAAAAGACAGATTTTTTTTTTTTTTTTTTGCTGGTTTATTTTGTTTTTGAATTTTCCCTCTGTTTTCAAGAAAAATTTTTTTTCCATGCATTGTATTATACACAATAGTAGGTCTTATTCTGCCACATTAGTACATGTACATCACATAATTTGATCAGTCTCATTCCCCACTATCTTCCCTTTCCTTCCCCTCAACATATTCTTTTATTATAATTTTTTGATGACTTTGAGGATTGAACCTAGGGCTTCACATACATGCTAGGCTCTATATAACTGAGCTACATCCCTAGTCCACACATTGCTTTTATTTATTAATTTTTGTGGTACTGGGGATGAACTCAATGCCTTGAGCAGGATAGGCAAGTATTCTACCACTGAGCTATGTCCTCAGTGCCCATAAATTGCTTTTAATTCTCCTTTTCATTATAGCTAGAGCATCATTTTATTTTTCTTTTCAGTACTAGAATTTGAATCCAGGGCATTGTATCACTGAGATATATCCTCTGCATTTTTTATTTTAAGACAGCACCTCACTAAGTTGCTCGGGGTTGGCCTTCAACTTGTGATCCTTCTGCCTCAGCTTCCTGGGATCACAGGTATGCACCCTGTGTCCCTGCTGCTAGTGAGTCTTTTTGATTCTTTTCTTGAAATGTGTACTTGTATGTTAATTATGTTATCTCTGAATTTCATTTCTGGAGTAAAGGAGGGTAGTTGTAGTATTATTATTATTATTATCTGGTACTGGGGATTGAACCCAGGGGTGTTCCATCGCTGAGTCACATCCCCAATCCTTTTATGTTTTATTTTGAGACAAGGTCTCATTAAGTTGCTGAACTCGCCTTGAAGTTGCCATCCTCCTGCCTCAGTCTCCTGAGCTGCTGGGGTTACACGTATGTACTACCACACCAGCTAAAGGAGGATAGTTTAAGAATAATTGTTTTTGAAAGGGAAAAAAAGAAGAAGAAGAAAAGAAAAAGGATAATGGTTTGCAAGAGGGGTAGCTGTTCTGACAGGACTGAAGAGCCCATTTTTTCTGAGAAGTTCAAGGTCCAGGCGGCC
Organism: Sciurus carolinensis; assembly: GCF_902686445.1. NCBI lineage: Eukaryota > Metazoa > Chordata > Mammalia > Rodentia > Sciuridae > Sciurus > Sciurus carolinensis. The sequence continues at coordinate 79,672,747 of NC_062215.1, forward strand.
TCTTTCTCTTGCTAGTGATTGGTTTAGGTGTGAACATGTGAGGTGATTCTGGCCATGAGATACGTGCAGTAAGTCTGGAGGAGGCTGTGAGGAAGTTTGCTCTTCAAAATAGAAAGGAAGAGGCTGGACCTGGTGGCGCACACCTGCAATCCCAGCAAATCAGAAGCCTGAGGTGGGAGAATCACAAGTTCAAGGCCAGCTTCAGCAACTTAGTGAGCCTTAAGCAACTCAGCGAGACCTGTCTCTACATAAAAAATTAAAAAATGAAAAGGGCTGGGCGTGTGGTTAGGTGCCCCCCCCTCGCTTCCGCAGCGCCACCCAGTTCAATCCCTGATACCAAAAAAGAGAAGAGATAGTCTCTTCCACCTCTGGGCATTGTTCTGTTTGGACTGTATGCCTGACTCTCATAACCTTGAGTTTAGGAAGCTCAAGGATAAAGTCCACAAATTGAGGTTGCAGAGCTGAAGGAGAAAGGACCAGGTCACTGGTCACATTGTTGAGCTGCTAAATAACCAGCTCTGGGACCACTCCTCATTTTCATTTAATCTACTTGTAAATCACTCAATCTGAGTTATTCAGAGATGGGACTATGACTGGATGTCAGTGCCATTTGATTTTGTTATTGTTAAAACTTGCTTCCCCAGACAAAACAAAACCAACAAAACTGAAATCCCTTCCAAAGGAAAAAAGTAATAATGCACATGAAAGAAAATTAACAAACTACAAAATGTTGATAATGAAAAGTCAGGTGTCCTTCAACCAGTTATCTATTCTGTTTCCCAGAGGTAACAAATATTACCCGTTCCTTGCTCATTTTTCTAGAAATACGGTGTACACACACACACACACACACACACACACACACGTGTACAAATACAGATGTTGCTGTGCCTGTGCTAGGGTTGCATACTGATAAACTCTTCTTACACTGAAAATGTCCTTAAGTGGAAAATGCTTTTAATACGTGAACCTACTAGACAGCATAGCTCAGTCTACTTTAGCTTAAACTTCCTGGAACACAAACATGAGCCTCCAGTTGTGCAAATCATCTAACACAAAGCCTATTTTATGATAAAGTGTTGAATATTTCATGGAATTTATTGAACACTTGTATTGAAGGAATGTAGGCAAACTTGTGCACTTAGGGTGTTATTGCCTCTCCTGCACACGGGACTGCCTGGGAACTGGGGCTTGCAGCTGCTGTTCAGCATCTGGAGAGAGGCCCGTAGTGTGCATTTCTAGCCTAGGAACAGACCAAAATTCAAAATTCAAGTTAAGGTTTCTATCAGGTGCATCTAACTTTCACACCACAGTAAACTGAAAAAAATCAAAATCTGAACCATGGTAAATTGGGGATTTTCAACATATATTATCTATACATAGATGCACATGTGTTTACACACAAACACACACTTCATGTTTGTTTGTTTATTTATTTTCGTGGTGTTGGGGATGGAACTCAGGGCCTTGTGCATGCTAGGCAGGTACTGTACCCACTGGGATACCCCAACCCTTCTTAATTTAAAAAATTTTAAAAAAATTTTTATTTTTACAGACAGCATTTTGATTCATTGTACACAAATGGGGTACAACTTTTCATTTCTATGGTCGTACATGATGTAGATTCACACCATTCATGTAATCATACATGTACATAGGGTAATACTGTCTGTCTCAGTCTACTATCTTTCCTGCCCCCACCCCCTCCGGCCCCATTTTCCTCTACACCATCCAAAGTTCCTCCATTCATCTCTTGTCCCCCTGTCACCCCCACCCCCATTATGTATCATCATCCACTTATCAGAGAAAGCATTTGGTCTTTGGTGTTTTTGGTCTTGGCTTATTTCACTTAGCATGATATTCTCCAACTTCATCCATTTGCCAGGAGATACCATAATTTTTTTCTTCTTTATGGCTAAGTAATATTCTGTTGTGTATATATACCACAGTTTCTTTATCCATTCATCAATTGAAGGGCATCTAGGTTGGTTCCACAATCTAGCTATTGTGAATTGAGCAGCTATGAACATTGATGTGGTTGCATCACTGTAGTATGCTGATTTGATATACACTGAGGAGTGGGATACGCTGAGGAGTGGGATAACTGGGTCAAATGGTGGGTCCATTCCAAATTTTCTGAGGAATCTCCATACTGCTTTCCAGAGTGGCTGCACCAATTTGCAACTCCACCAGCAATGTATGAGTGTGCCTTTTTCTCCACATCCACGCCAACACTTATTATTGCTTGTGTTCTTGATAATAGCCATTCTAATTGAAGTTAGATGAAATCTTAGGTTGGTTTTAATTTGCATTTCTCTAATTACTAGGGATGATGAGCACTTTTTCATATATTTGTTGATCACCTGTATATCTTCTTCTGTGAAGTGTCTGCCTAGTTCCTTAGCCCATTTATTGATTGGGTTCTTTGTATTTTGGGTGTAAAGTCTTTTAAGTTCTTTATAAACTTTGGAGATGAGTGCTCTGTCTGAAGTGTGTGTGGAAAAGATTTTCTCCCACTCTGTAGGCTCTCTTTTCACATTATTGATTGTTTCCTTTGCTGAAAAAAAGTTTTTTTAGTTTGAATCCATCCCATTTATCAATTCTTGCTTTTATTTCTTGCACTCTGGGGGTCGATATGATGAAGATTCAGTCCTACTTTTTCTTCTATTTGGTGAAGAGTCTCAGGTCTAATTCCTAGATTCTTGAACCATTTTGAGTTGAGTTTTATACAGGGTGTGAAGTAGGGGTTTAATTTCATTTTGCTGCATAAGGATTTCCAGTTTTCCCAGCACTTTCTTGTTGAAGAGGCTATCTTTTCTACGTTGTATGTTTTTGGCTCCTTTGTCTAGTATGAGGTAACTGTATTTATGTGGGTTTGTCTCTGTGTCTTCTATTTTGTACCATTGGTCTACCTGTCTATTTTGGTGCCAATACCATGCCATTTTTGTTACTATTGCTCTGTAGTATAGATTAAGGTCTGATATTGTGATACCTCCTGCATCACTCTTCCTGCCCAGGATTACTTTGGCTATTCTGGGTCTTTCCTCTTTCTTAATTTTTTAAAATTTTGAGACAGCATCTCACTAAGTTGCCCAGGCTGACCTCAAACTTACCAGCCTGCTGAGTTGCTGGGATTACAAGTTCCAGCCATATCTCATCCTCTGCCCCCTGCCAGTACTGGGGATTGAACCCAGGGGTGCTCTCCCACTGAGCTACATCCCCAGTCATTTTTATTTTTAACTTTGAGACAGAATCTTGTTAAATTGCTCAGGTTGCCCTCGAACTTTTGATCCTTCTGCTCAGATTCCTGAGTTGCCAGAATCACAGATGTGCATGGTGTAGCATCCTGTTTCAAGTGTTCTTCTTTTTCATTTCTTTTTCTTTCTTTTTTTGTTAGTGGAAATTGAACCCAGGGTGCTACATTCCAGCCCTTTTTATTTTTTATATGGAGACAGGGTCTCCCTAAGTTGTTTAGGGCCTTGCTAAATTGCTGAGACTGGCCTGGAGCTTGTGACCCTTGCGCCTCAGTCTCCCAGTGGGATTATAGGCATATACCACTGCGCCAGGCCTTTTCTCCTTTTCTTGTCAAATGATTATGGAGTTAGGAAGACAAGCAGTCTATTTGGAGACTAATTAGAGAAGCCATCTTTTCAGTATGGTAAATTGACAAACCATTTTTCTTACTGGGGACTGAACCCAGGAGTGCTCTACCACAGAGATATATCCTCAGCCTTTTTTATTTTTTATTTTAAGGCAGAGTCTCGCTAAGTTGCTGGGACTGCTCTTGAACTTGCGATTTTCCTGCCTCAGCCTCCTGAGCCACTGGTATCACAGGCCTGCACTACTGCACCTGGCAAGTAGGAAACTTTTCGTGTCAATAATTTTTTTCAACCTATTTTGCACTTTGTTTATTTCTTAGGTTATAATTTTACTTTCAATATTTAACTGAGAAATGTCCTTTATAGAAACAAAAATTGGGGTCTTTTGGGAACACAGAATGCTGAGGGAGAGGTGGGCAATGCTGGTGTTGGAAGCCTGGGGAGCTGGGGAGAAGGGGCTGCCTGGATCTAGCTCCTCCAGCGTGCTCTCTGTGGCACAGGAGGCCTGAGGGGGCTGGGAGCACCCTGGACCTGGAGCTGCTTCACCCCTCAGAGCCTTGGTTTCCTCTGTGTGGATCTCTACAGCCTCTCCCCTCCCTCCACCGCTCTCCTGTTTAAAAATAAAATCAGGGCTGGGGGTCTGGCTCAGTGGTAGAGCACTTGCCTAGCACATGTGAGGCCCTGGGTTCCATCCCTTCCTCTGAAATAAAATAAAAATAAAATAGAATAATAAAATAAAATGAAACTAAACAAAATAAGCATTCCCCACCCCCTCTAGGATTGCTACACTTACTTGCTTTCTCTCCTGCCCTACCCAGCCAAGTTTCTTAGATACTCTGTCTCTACTTTCTCTCTTCTCACCCATTTTCAAACCTCTGTTAGGAAGTTGTCCTTGTCCACTCTCTGGTGAGAGCTCCAAGCAGATGACCTGGCCTCTCGAGGGCCACAGAACCCACTCTACTGTCCACTAGGGAGCCTCAGTGCCAGCCTGGAGCTATGGACGCATCATGTCAGGGAAGATTCTGGGTCCCACAGACACCATGGGTGAGAGCCAACTCCAGGCCCACTGGCCGATTGCATCTCTGGGTTGGATTCCCAGGAGGAGGGACATAGTGGTGATGTGGAAGTTGAGCTGCCATCAAGGGCAGGACCTCAGAGAAAGGACAGGGATTCAGAGTCCAGAGGGGATAATGGTGATGAAGAGTGCTAGTTTCTTAAAAAATTGTGGTAATGAACACACAACATTAACTCCACTGTCTCTGCTTTTAGGGCACCCTTCAGTGGTGCTGAATGGATCCATAGCTAGGCAACAGGCCTCCAGAAACTTCCCATCTTGCAAACCTAAAACAGGACCAACAAAACTCCCAAGAAACCCAAACCTACTTGATTGCTTCTGAGAATGCTAATAAACTAGTTTTTTACATAGGAACTGGTAAATAAAGGCAAGGATAAGGGCTGGGGTATTGCTTGCTGGCAGAGTACTTGCCTAGCATGCATGAGGACTTGAGTACCACTAAGTAACCAAATAGTAGTGGAGGGGAACTAGCTCTCTTTAGAAAAGCAGATGAAGAAGAAATTGGAATATCACCATTTGGCAACAGTCAGTGAATTAGAGATCTAAGTAAGCATCAAGCACCAACCAGTCTATCATCGCCAAACAGAAACAGTCAGACAAAAAGCACCTTCCCATGGAAAAATACCACACCACGTTTGAAACAGTCTTTCCAAAAATTCTAACCCTAATCTGATTAAGCTCCAAGTCCTGATTTACAGAAATACAGAGAGATGAGTAATCTACACTGTGGTGTTGCAATAACATGATCCAGACTGTGATGAATTTAAGAGGAAAATCACTCCAGTTATTCAGCAATTAAATTGCAGGACTGAGATAGAAAGAAAGAGAAGGAGGAGGGGGAAGAGAAGGAAGAGGACAGAGGGAAAAGGGGAGTTGAGGGAACGTATAGATTGAAAGAAGCATAAGAAATACAGATTCAGGTGGGCTTAGTGGTGCACGCCTGTAATCCCAGCAGCTCTGGAGACTAAAGTAGGAGAATTGCAAATTCAAAGCCAGACTCTGCAAAAGCAAGGCGTTAAGCAACTCAGTGAGACCCTGTCTCTAAGTAAAACACAAAAAAGTGTTGGGGATATGGCTCAGTGGTTAAGTGTCCCTGGGTTCAATCCCCCACACCAAACAAACAACAAACCAACTTTATCCCAGCCCTTTAAAAAGATTTTTTTTTTTTTTTTTTTTTTTAATTTTGAGACAAAATTTTGAGACTAGGTCTGATCAAATTGCCCAGGCTGACCTTGAATGTACTGCCTCAGCCTTCTGAGACTGGGATTACAAGCATGTGCCACCGTACCTGGTAGCCCTTACTTTGTTTCTGACTCAAACAAATTGTGATAATAATGACATTTATGAGACAAGCAGAAATTTGAACAGTGACCAAATTTGATGATATTGAGCAATTATTGTTAATCTTTTTAGGCAAGCTAAAAGTATTCTGCCTTTGTTAGTTTTAGAAAAGTTCTTGTCCTTAGGATGTTAGGGCCCAGAAAATAATGCCCCGAACTATGGCATTTTGGCGCTGGAAGAACTTTGAACTAGCAGAAATCGAAAGGTCTTAGGGGCAGCCTCAGGTCCTGTGCCCCATGCTAGGGTGGAGTGCTCTCTCTAAAGTTCTGAAGGTCCCCAGAGGGACTCGATTGCCTTAGTCCCTTCCCTCAGGGGGAGGATTAAAGTCTTAGCCCAGGAAGGAAGGGAGACTAAGGAATGACAGTCACCATACTAGACAGACTCTGCCACAAGCTGTCATCTGTTCTTCAGGCCCATTCGACTCCCTTGAAAACCGTTTACTACTCTCCCCCTCTCCCTCCACCCTAAGAAGAGAGTGTATAGACTTTTAAAATTTTTATTTTGCTTCGCTGGGGATAGAACCCGTGGCCTCATGCTTGCTGGGCAAGGGCTCTACCACTGAGCCCGCCTCCCCGCAGCCCTAGTGTATAGAAATTTCTGAACTCACTGGGGCATTAGCATCAGTCTCCTGTGATTCCCACAGGCGTGTAATAAACTCGGGAGTCCTTTTTTGGCTATTAGTCTCTTGTTGGTTTATTTCAGATGACTTGAGCCTTCAGAGAGGGAGGGGGAATATCCCTTTGGCATTACAGGAAATTCTCCTGAAACATTAATGAAATGAAATAATGTCTGAGATTTTCTTCAGAATAACAGAGTAAAATGGTGGCAGTATACATGAGACAAAATAGGCCGTGCGTTGGTAACTGTTGAGGCTGGCGGAGAGGTGCAGGAAGTTGCATTACATAGTTCTCTTTTTGTATATGTTTGGATTTTTCCTTTAAAAGAAAGGTGAAAAATTTTTTTTTAAAAAGTGAGAACTTGGCATCCCACTGACTGGTTTGATATCCTGTCTGCCATACTGGTCATGAGACCACGGACAAGTTCTTTACCCTTTCTGAACTTCTTTTCTCATCTGTAAAATGGGTGTAATAACAGAGTTTATCCCACAGTGTTATTAGTGCAAAGTAAGTAGATTAGTGTTTATAAAACATGTAGAAGTGCCTGGAACATATTAAGTGCTTGTTGCACTGTTATTACTAAGGTCATTTTGCTGCTCGCCCCGGCAGCGTACAGTGGAGACTGACTCCAATGATCCAGCCTTATTGCAGGTACTGTGGGTAAGATGGGAAGGCCACAGCCTCCACGCTGGGGTCATGGTGTAAGAGGAAAGCAGCCCTCCTCCCACACAGTGGGGCCAGTGTGGTCGGGTGGCCTAAGAGAGGGGAAGAAGAACTCGACTCCATCCTCTGGGCCCCAGCCAGATCCAGCTGCCCTGACCTTGGCAAGAGCCTCCCTCCACCCGTCAGCAGGGCAGACTCCTCCTGCTTGCCCTGCGTGGACCCTGTGCAGTGTCCTGGACAGAGGCCCCTCCACTTATAATGGGGCTATGTCCTGATAGACCTCTGGCAAGCTGAAACCACCATAAGTCAAAAGTGCATTGAATCCTCCTAACCTGCAGAGCTTAGCAAGGCCGGGCCCTGAGCTGTCGCTCCCTTCTCCCTTGTGATCCTGGGGCTGACTGGGAGCTGCTGGCTCACCCAGGCTGCACGGCACTGCACATCGATGGGAGTGGGGGGGATCCAAATTCAAAACCGTAAGCACAGTTTCTACCAAGTTCTTATGGCCTTTGCACTGTTGTAAAGTTGAAGAAATCCTTGGTGGAATCATGGTGAGTCCAGGTCTGTCTGCTTTTGCATCATCCCACTGTGTATTGTGGCAACTGTGCTGAGATTTGCAGGGGAGCAGAGGAGGTGAAGGTAGGAGTGTGTTGGGAGAATGGGAGGGTCCCTGAGCAGCGCAGTGTGGCAGGAGCCCGGTGTGTGTACGGGCTGGTGTGGAGAGGAGAGGGGAGCCCTGACTTCCGCCCTGGGAGGTGACTTTGGGAGACGCGGATGAACCATGGAGGGTTCAGCCAGGGTCAGGGCAGCAGCAGCCCCAGCTGGCTTGCTGCCACGCGACCTGCAGACCCTCAGAGTTGTTGGCAGTTTACCCTGTCCCCTTCTCACAGTGGAGGGCCTTGAGGTTCATCCTGTGGTGTGTGCTCCTGACCCACAAGGGCACCATTTTAAGCTGAGGAGTGGCAGGCAGAGTTCTGGTTTTGAAAGAAGATTTCTTTGAAAAAGTGGGAAAGTGGACAGAAGAACCTGGAAACGGGGATGGTTTGAATATGCGTCGTCCCTACCAAAACTCATGCTGAAGCCAGCCACAATGGCACACGAAGCTGACGCCAGGCGCAATGGCTCACGCCTGCAAGCCCAGTGGCTGGGGAGGCGGAGGCAGGAGGATTGTGAGCAACTTAGTGAGATAATAAGCAACTTAGTGAGACCTTGTCTCAAAGTAAAATATAAAAAAGTGCTGGAGATGTGGGTCAGTGGTTAAGTACCTTTGGGTTCCATCCCTGGCACACAAACACACACACAAAAATCCCCCAAACAAAAACAAAAAAACTCATGCTGAGGTTCAGTTCCTCAAGGTGGCGGTGTTGGGAGGTGGTGCCTGGCGGGAGGCGTTTGGGTCTCCAGGGAATGGATCATGCCTTCTCTGGGCAGCAAGTCTCTCTCCTTCTGGGGGCTGGAAGTTGCCTAGGAGTAAGTTGTTATAAAGTGAGTCTGGTTTCCTCAGCTTCCCTTCTTCCCTCCCGTACCTGCAGCTTGCCCTTTTGCTCTCCGCCAGGAGCCAGAGCAGCACGAGGCCCTCAACAGAGCCTGAGCAGATGCCGGCTCCACGGTCTTGGGCTTCTCAGCCCCCAGAACCATGAGCCAAATAAACTTCTGTTCTCTATAAATGACCCAGACTCAGATGTTCCATTATGGCAACTAAAATCAAACCAACACAGGGTGATTTTTGGATGGAAAGGGACCAGTGTGGAGAGCGACAAGATCTCAAAGGCCTGGAGACAGCAACAGGGACACACTGCCACCCAGGCCTGCCTCCCACTTGCCCTCACACTGGCTTCTCGAGGTAGGGTGCAGCACTGGACTCCATGGGGCTCCCCACCCCACCCCACCCCACAAGGGACTCCTGTGAATAAAAACTGAGGACCAAGGGCCACCAAGGGTTCTATAATTTAAAAAGAACAGAAAAGTCTGGCACGCTGTGACTTGGTGGTCGAGTGCTTGCTTCGTGTGCTCGAGGTCCTGGGTTCCATCCTCAGCACCACAAAATAACCAAACCTAAATAAATAGAACAGAAAACTCAAGGGAAACTGACTCTGGTGTTCCTCCAGGGCTTATTAACAAGAGGATGTCCCAATAGCTTAGGAGGCAGAGGCAGGAGGATCCCAAGTTCAAAGCCAGCCTAGCAATTTAGTGAGGCCCTAAGCAACTTCGTAAGACTCTGTCTCAAAAAATAAAAAAGGCCAGAGGTTGTGGCTCAGTAGTTAAGTGCTCCTGGGTGCAATTCCTGGTACCAAAACACCAAACCAAACCAAAACAAAAAATAAAACCAAACAAGAGGACAAGCTTATTCTGTCAGCTTCCCCCAATCCAGGTGAGCAGAAGGAGAGCCGTTGGCCCAGGGAAAGCAGCACAGCTGTCCTGCTTCTCCTCACGGGGAGGAACAGGGGGTGCTGGCCTCTCTGAAGCCACGCGGGGCCTGAGGAGAAGGCCATTCAGTGGCTGGGGTGTTTGTGAGAAGGGGAGGCTAGGATAGAAAACAGGGCAGGTGGAAAGGAGCTGGCGGGGAGCAGCCGCCATGGTTGGTTTGGTCAGGATGCTGCAGAAATGATCTGGTTTGAGCTGTTGCCTGTGTCTATCAGAGACAGAGCAGCATGTGGCAGGAGAGGGTCAACAAACTGCAGCCACATGGCCCCAGAGAGCCACTTAAGGGTGACCTCCCCAGAGAGGCAGTGACCACTGAGAGAAGGCACAACAGAATTTGGACAGTAAGTGACCATCCGTCCCTTCCTCCCTCCCTCCCTCTCCTTCCAGTCCAGCCTCCCATGGGAGACAGGAACTTTGCAAAGAAGAAGTGGGGGCCGAAGTGGCAGATCCTGTCCTCACCTTTGTGTAGGGCCCAGCATCCTGGCCTGGGCTGGCAGAGGACCGAGGAAACGAGTAATTAATCTGACACACAACTAAAGTTTCCAACTAAACTGGACACTTGCCTAAGACATCTCTTTAGGGACAGAAAAAGGAGTTTAGAGAGCCTGACTGAAGATAAGCATCAAGCAAATAAAGCCATTCAATGCTTCTCTCCAGTGCAATTTAGTCTGTTGAATAAACTCAGGTTACCATTTCCTCCTCCTCCATTTCCTCCTCCTCCTCTTCCTCCTCCCCCTCCTCCTCCTCCCCCCCTCCTCCTCTTCCTCCTCCTCCTCCTTCTTTTGGTCCTGGGGATTGAACCCAGGGATGCCTAACCACTGAGTCACATCCCCAGCCCTTTTTATATTTTCTATAGAGGCAGGATTTCACTGAGTTGCTTAGAGCCTTGCTAAGTTGCTGAGCCTGGCTTTGAACTTGCGATCCTCCTGCCTCAGCCTCCCAAGCTGCTGGGATTACAGGTGTGTGCCACCACTGTGCCTGGCCTGGGCATCCCTTGAATACCTAGTTTCCTTTGTCTCCTTGTAAGGGAAATCCCACGGAAACCACGCCGGACACGGGAAATCACATAGGGGAGTTTATTAAGCAAACAGAATGTCTCCCTGCAGGGTAAGAGAGAAAATGAGAGGAAAAGAGAAAGGAAAAGAGAAAGGGCGCATGCTAGAGAGAGTGGAAAGCCAGGAGGATAGAGAAAAGTGAGGAGGACAGACAGAAGGAAGGGAAAAGATGGCGGGGAAGCTATGGTAAACAGTTGAATTCCGCTGGGCTAACAGGGGACCAGTATCGGAGAAGGACACTTGCAAGCTGACTGATGAACCAATAGCTAGCCAGGATGTTCACAGATTGACAAGTGGTTGGGAGGCGGGGAAAATGGCTGCAACAGAATGGGCCGGGGAGCAGCTTTATACATTACACTCCTGCCTGATGATTTGGCCAGATCATGTGCCACTGCCCATGAGTCACTAGAAACCTGAACATAGAGGCTTCCAGCTCTGTTCTGTTCTTCTTTACTGCTAGGAGGACAGCTGCAGTTTTTCTGGAGAGTCCCTTGATTCTCCCCTTTTCATTTCCCTTTCTCTTGTTAACAAACCTCATATTTTTATTAGTGTGTGTAAGATCCACAAAGGGAAGCAGAGACAGCAAATTTGGTAAGACTTTCTAACTGTCTTTCAGTTTTGCAGTCATAAGTTAATATGGGGTGTCCATGTTGTTACAGAGCAAGGGCCCACCGCAGAGCCGAGGTGGCCACCACAGTCCATGGTTACAGGTTCTTGTGATCATTTCAGAAAGATTTCAGACATGTGACTCAGAGAAGCAGTTGTGACTTTATAGGAAGGGATAGGGGAAAAGCAAACGCTTGCTCAAAGGGAAAGAGTGAGTCCTCTCAAGAAGGAGAGGGGCCACGCACACCTCCTGTCCTCCAGTTGTATAGGAGATCCCAGGGAAGTTTCCAAAGCATCCTGTCAAAGTCCATCTCTTGACTGACAGCAGGATTGCATCAGACTTCCAACTCCACTCTGTGCATGGTAGAGATCCAAGGCACTCCTCTGAAAATCAAAGGGAGATCAGCAGAGGAAAAGGACCAGGGGTGAGAGGAGGGCAGGGAGGAGGAAGCACTGGGGGGTGATAGTGGCCAAATTAAATTGTCATATTGTGGATGTACGAATATGTCACAACAAATTCCAGCATTACGTACAACTGTAATGCACCAATAAAAAGTGTGGAAAGAGGAAAGAAGGTTCAAGGTAACTCTGAGTCACTTTGACCCATGCAGACCTATTCTAATTGGAACTTGTTCTTACAGATTTTATGATTAGGGGGCTTTGCTTCTAATTATCCTATCTCCTTGAGTTTTGCAATCTGGTCTGTGTAAAGATCACAAAAGTCCACGCTTCAGGGTAACTTGTGCTCTCCTTATCGACTGGTAGAAGCCTTTTGGGCCTGAATTTCTTCTGCAGGTAACAGGTTGTTTGCTGAGGAATGGAACGTCTCCTATTAACTTAAGCCAGGAAGGGCTGTAGGAAAATTGCTTTTTTAAAGAAAGCACGTGGGGGTCAGCACTGGTGGGCCCAGGTTATGTAATTATCCCCTTAACTTCATGTCCCCTGCCACCCCCCCACTCCATCTGTCAGTTACCTATCACATGTGCAAAAAAACCCTAACCTCAGCCTTATTACCCAGGTCACGGGTATATTCAGTGGGTGAATATTCAATTATCGTAAGGCCAGTCCCACATGGCTTGTGTATGAAGCATATCAGCTGCTTCATTTTGGGTGTTCCAGTTGACATTTATAGGGGAAGAATGACAGTCTCCCTTCACAGCCCTTATGGTGACTTTTATCCAGTCCATCGGGCTGGCTATACCCTTGGAAATAACCTCCTGAGTATCTGGATCACATACAGTCATCTGAGTTTGCTCCACACTGAGCTGTGGGTCCCATGTCACCTCAAGCTTGCTCTTCCGCTCTGCAGCATTCAAGCCAGTGACACAGCCCCCAGGTTAGTTACTCTCAATCTATGCCAGCGCCAGCTTGGCAGGAAGCCGATGAGACCCATCTACGAAATGTGACAGCTCTTTCACGCTATACCTGCTGCTTTCAATAGTTGATTGGTTTTGCCCTCCCTCCACATGGACTGCCTTTTTGGTGATCACGGGTCTTAGAGGGATTTTCTGTTGTCCTTGCATAGATTTCCCCTTGGGGGTAGGCAGATTTGAGGCTGGTGGTAGAACTCAGACTCACCTTGGTCAAAGTCTGACCCCAAGCTCCCTTTTGGTTGTGTTGTGCCTATTGCAGAGAGTGACAGGCAAGGGATCAAGTATTTTGCATTTTCACATAGTTTGTATATCCTTAGGCATCCAGCTTCTGGGGAGTTGAATCTATCTGTAAATGCCACTGGTAGGTAACTTTCACCTTCAGGGACTGATTCCCCAGAGGGACAACTGCTGGTCTCACGGTAGGGCACGTGTGGCCACAGGAATTCAAACAGACTGAATTTTTTGGAGCCCTCCCATCCCCCCCCCTGCAAATTGGGAAATTCCTCCTACAGGTGCCAAACCCAGGACGCTGAAGTCTGCCTCATGTGGATTTCCTGACTTCTGTCCCATTTTGCCCCTCTAAATCTACATAAGTATATCACTGGGCTTTTGTTTCCGTAAGTTGTAACTGTTTCTGTAGGATAGGCCTGGGGAAGCAATCTAGCTGCTTCTCTCCAGTTTGACAGCATCAAGTTTACTATTTCTCCATCTTTTGTTCATTTGTTTATTTTTGGTACCAGGGATTGAACCCAGGGATACTTAACCTCTGAGCCGCATCCCCAGCCCTTTTTATATTTTATTTAGGAACAGGGTTTTACTGAGTTGCTTAGGGCCTCTCTAAATTGCTGAGACAGGCTTTGAACTCCTGATCCTCCTGCTTCAGTCTCCTGAACCTGAGCTACTGCGACTGGCCCAGCATTTTGTTAGTTTCTTACAGGGGGCAGGCAGCCAAATCCAACCAGTGGGATCCAGACAGGGCCCCAGGCTAGGCTGCGGGAATCACGAATCGCATCAAAGGTTCCTCACCTTCCGCTCTTTCATCTGGTCTCTTCCCCAACCCTTCTGTGAGCCAGGGCTATTGTGGCCAAATCCACCTCTCCTGATAGCAACTGTGGGAGAAAACAAACATTACTCTTCTGTCCTGTTATAGCACTTCAGGTCCGTTAATGCATGGGCGCTTTCTGCACTCACAACCTTTTCACCAATTCTCTGCAGATACCACCCAGGTGTCCTCCAGGTCAATTCTCTTCTTTATCTTTGTGTGTGTGTGTGTGTGTGTGTGTGTGTGGCGGGGTCGGGTACTGGGTATTGAACCCAGAGGTGCTCTACCACTGAGCTATACCCTCAGCCCTTTAAGGTTTTAATTTTCAGACAGGGACTTAAGTTGCCAAGGCTGGCTTTGAACTTGCGATCCTCCTGCATCAGTCTCCTGAGCCTGTGCCACTGCGACTGGTCCAGTAAGTTGCCAAGGCAGCTTTGAGTTTGAGATCCTCTTGCCTTCGCCTTTGGTGTCACTGGGATTACAGGCATGTGCCAATGTACCTGGCCAGTTCAGGTCACTTCTGACACTACTCAGAGTTAGCATAGACTCTGCAGGTTAAGGGCTAGGACTCACAAGGCTGCCCCAATTTCAAATGGCAATCACAAGTCACAGGCCTCCTGTTACCCAAACTGCTGCCCCACTTGGTTACAAATGGGAACTTCCCACACTCCCCTTCTTGGTTTTGATTATTTGCTCGAGTGGCTCACAGAATCCACAAAACAAAGTTTATTTACTATTGCTGATTCATTACAAAGAATATTTTAAATAATTAATGAAAAGATTTAACAAAGGATACTTTAAATATTTAATGAAATATTTTACTTCATTACAGATGAACACCCAGATGAAGAGATTTATAGGGAGGGGTTCAGAAGAGTCCTAAATGCAGGAACTTCTGTCCCCATGGAGTTGGGCATTGACAGTCCTGGCATGCGATGTGTTCTTGTTTACCACCCTGAAAGCTTTCTGCACCCCATCTTTGTGTATGTCTGTGTGTTATTGGGGAGGGGATCAAATTCAGGGATGCTCTATCATGAAGCTACACCCTTAGCCCTTTTTATTTTATTTGAGATAGAGTCTCACTAAGTTGCTGAGGTTGACCTTGAACTTGAGATTCTCCTGCCTTAGCCTCCCAAGCTGCTGGATTATAGGTGTGTGACTGGCCCTTTTTTGAGTTTTTATGGAAGTTCCATTACATAGGAATTTATTAAGTCTTTGGACATTGGTGATCAACTCAACCTTCAATCTTCTATCCTCTCCCTGGAGATGGGTGGTGGGTTGGGAGTGGGGGGGACTCAAGTTTCGACCCTCTGACAAATGATTCCCTTGACAACAAGCCTGTGGTTATCTAGGGGTCCTAACCATCAGTAATCTTATCAGCACACACAAAAACACTCTACCTAACATTTGGAGCTGCAATTCTCTGAAGAATTTGCTTCTATATTCAAGATCCTGCAGACTGCTTGACCTTGCTAACTAGAACATCGTGTAGTGGAGAGATAGAATATTGTGGGTCCACAGTCAAAATTATCTTGGGCTATCTTAAGCTTAAAAAAATATTTACTTTTAACCTGTGTATCTGACAACATTCTCATAACTATTAGGTAAACCTCTCCAGTGATATTCTTAGGCTTAACACACCTCTAGCCTCTACACTCCTAAAGCTAAGAAAGCTATAAGATAACATTTGATACTAAAGGAAAGATTTCCCCTTCTTCTGTAACTCCCCACCTAATGTCCCACCAATGCGTTTACTAACACATTGACTGAGTTATGACTTCTTTGTTCTTTGGCTGTGGAAGCTCATGTCCCTCTTTCACAGCAGAACACATTCTTCAGGGTGACTGGAATCTGTGTTCCAGGGCCGTGGTTATTCATATTTGGCTAAAAATAAACTATTTTCTTTAAAGCAGAATTATTTTACTGACAAACACTTTGGAGAGTCAAAAGGATTGACAAGCTGTGTGTTAGGAAATGAAGATGGAGACCAAATACATGTTTCTTATTATAAAACAATATCATAGCTCCCACAGAGCCAGATTCCCTAGCCCCCATCAAGCCTTCAACAGAGAGTGGCCCAGCTGACATCTGAATGTTACCCCATGCCAGGCCTCATATTGCATGGCCTGGTGAAGTCTCTCCCAAATTCCTGACCTGCAGACACTGTGGGAGATAATACATGATTGTGGTTGTCCTAAGACACTAGCTCAGAGGACAATTTACTACACAGTGTTATGTCAAAAGATAATATTACAACACATTTAGTTTAAATATCTTAATTGGTTTTTATTTGTGATTCTAGAACCAGGCAACACATCAATCTGTAAAACACACTGAATATTCCTAATGAGCTCAGCAGCAAAGTTTGGCCTTGAAGGTAGAAAAGGGCCAAGGAGAGCAGAAACAGACAAGAAAAATTGGACAGGTTGTTTCAAAACATATTTTCCTTGTAAAGGCTACAACAGGGACTTTATTGTACAACTAAAACTGGCTTGCTTGAGATTTGGCTATTAGTCCTCTTTTTCTTCTGAAAGGTTGGCTAAACAATTTAGTTTTGGCCTGGTGACATGGACCCTCAGTATGAGTGACTGACTGCATTTTGGTTTAGTCCATAGGCCTAGTGCAGGAGCTCAGTCAAACCAATGGTCGCAATAAATTTTAGTTCACAGTAAATTAATATAGTAGCAGATCTGGGATTTGAAGTGGGTGGTCCAACTCCAGAGTCCAACCTCTTAACTACTTCACCAGTGGGGTACACACTCCATGAGGGTGTGTGAGAAAACTCCCCTGGAACCTGGAAAGATTGGAACTTCTATTTTCATAGTTTTTTTTTTTTTTTTTTTAACTGAAAGTAAGAAAGAAATTGTTTTGTTAATATTTAGTGTACAGACTGACCAGGCACTCCTTTTTTTCTTTTCTTTTTTTTTGTGGTACTGGGGATTGAACTCAGGGCCTTGTGCTTGCGAGGCAAGCACTCTACCAGCTGAGCTATCTCCCCAGCCTGACCAGGCACTCCTGTTCTGGGTGCTGCATGGCCACTTGGTTTTCACAATGCCCTTCTCCAGCTGCCCTCAGAGAAGGGAGCTTCCCAGGTTGGGCTGCTCACTCTCAAGCCCACTGGGACAGGTGTGCAGGTAGACACATTAATGGACAAGCTAGTCCAGATCTACACAAAGTGGATACAAGTTTGGAAAGGAGCAGCCAGAGTCGCTTATGATGATGTAGAGAACACATGAACAAAGAGGAAGTGGTGGGCTGACATCCAGTTCCTGGGCGGAACTCTTTGTCACATCCAAGAAGGGGAAAAAGAAGAGACTCATGAATCAGATATGTCACTTTGAAGTATCTTGCTCTCACTAACAATGCTATTATTAATATCTTTCAGTGAGAATGTGAAAAGGCTTTATTGGATACCACAAACACTTACAATTAAAACAATGCCTTGAAAGTGTTTATTTCATCTTTTTATCTTCCTCTGTTACTTATTTAAATTTTATTTTTGTATGGGGGATTGAACCCAGGGCCTGACATTTGCTAGGCAAGTGCTCTACCACTAAGCTGGAATAGACTCTCACTAAGTTGCCCAGACTGTCCTCAAACTTTTCATCCTCCTACCTCAGCCTCCTGTGTCACTGGGATTCCAGGTGTTCAGCATCGTGCCCAGCTCATTCCTCCTCTTAAGTTGATTATCTCAAATATTTTTGCCGTAATACCAGACAGCTGACTAATACAGGTGTAGTGCTCAGGAAACTTCAGGGCCTGGGAGTTTTTATTGGGTTTGTTTTGCCTAGAGGTGCCAGGGTCCTTGGGAGACCCTTGATACCATAGAAATCAAGGGGCAGGAGCCACCCAGAAGACTGGGCCAAGGGTAGAGGTGAAGACAGGAGTGTCCACTGTTGGTGAGTCTGAGCCTTTAGGACCTGGAATGAGGCATCAGGTCAGGGACCTGGAGGTCGGGCTGGTTCGGTGGAGTGAGCTTCATAATTAGGTATCAGGTTACAAGGAACTGCTTGAACAAAGGCAGCCTTGAGGAATTTTTAACTGTTGGATAGGTACTTGCTGCCTCTCTTACTGCCCTACCCCCAGCTTCCTTGGTTTCTCTTTTTCTTGGTACTGGGATTGAACCCAGGGGTACGTAGTCACTGAGCCACATCCCCAGCTCTTTTTAATATTTTATTTAGAAACAGGGTCTCACTGAGTTGCTTAGCCCCTCACTAAGTTGCTGAGACTGGCTTTGAACTCCAGATCCTCCAGCCTCAGCCTCCCAAGTCGTGGGGATTACAGGCAGGCATCACTGCGCCCTGCCCTTGGTTTCTTTTGACTCTTTTTTTCTTCAGAATTCCTCTCCAACAGCTTCTTCTCTCCTTCTGCTGGAGCTACCCCACTCCTCTCCCCAACTCTCCCTTCCCACTTCTTGTCCCCACCTGTCCTCTCCCTCCTATGCTTCCCCATGTTTCCCCTTTTCTTCTCCTTGCCTGTCCCTTCTCATGGTCTCTCCTACCCACTCCCACCTGTCCTGTCTCCTGCTCCGCCTTCTGTCATGGCTTAGCCACCAGAGACTGGAAGTGGAGCCTGAAGAGGTGAATCCAAGGAAGATTTTGCTGCTTCCTACTTGTGTAACCCCCAGGCAAGTTACATGATCTCCTCAGATTATGTTTTATTTACATCTTTCAAAATAAGAACAGCAATACCAGCCCTAACTATCTCCCAAACATTGTTTATTAGAATAAAATTTTAGGCCCAGGTGTCACTGCACCTGTACACACCTGTAATCCCAGTGATCTAGGAGGCTGATTCAGGAGCATCACAAGTTTGAGACCAGCCTCAGCAACTTAGTGAGGTTCTGCCTCAAAATAAAAAATAATAGGGCTAGGGTTGTGGCCCAGTAGTAGTACAATGCTCTGGGTTCAATCCTCAGTGCTGCCCCCCCAAAAAAAAGAAGAAAAAAAAAAAAAAAAGAAAAAGTAAAATTTTAGAAATAAGTCAAATCTCCAGCAATAGGAGAAAGTATGGACACAGTAGTAAAATAAAAAAATCTACATAAATCATGTCATGTGCTGGAATAGGCTGTATTTATTAGAAGAGTAAGATTGAGCTGTGTGCCAGTCACAGAAAGAAGTGCATGGCAGGGTGTCTGGTAACCATGGGTGAGTTTGTACAGCACAATCGCCCATGTGCATTTATTGTACCAAATATTAATGCACTTTAAAAAATGCACACCAAATTATTAATGTCCACTCTTGGGGATCGAGAGTCAGGGGGAAAAGAATTTGGGGGTGCTTTTTGACTTCAGACTCTTGTGTCTTATTTAAATGTCTTAGAAATAAATGCATATTAATTTTGTAATGTAAGTCATTTTTTGGAAGGGAAATCTTGTGTGAGTCCTTTCCCAGTGCTGAATACCAAGTGACATCCTGTATGGGAGAGCCCTGGGAATTAGGAAGGAGGGAGAGTCACTCCCACCATGTCACTGTCCCCTGTGCTTCACCACCACCTTCTTGTCTCCATCCTTCTCTTGGGCACCTTCCCCTCCAGCTCCCTTTTCCCTTCCCAGCCTTTCTCTTCCTGTAGATGGCATGTGACAGCAGTGACAGGTTGGAGGAGGGTAAGTCTTTGACCCAGTCCAGCACTCTGCTACCTACTTCCCCCCACTTCAAAATTTGCCCAGATGAGGACATGGCTGGAAGGTGCACATGCAAGTGCTCTGGGGCTGCCCTCACTGCCCCTGGCCATCCCAGGGCCTTGTCAGAGGTCCCAGCTACTCAGCTGCCTGCCCTGGCTACCAGCCTGCAGCATGCCTCCTCCTGAGCCCCAGGCTCCCAGGAGCAGGGCAGGAGCAGCGCTGGGCACAGTCAGTAGGCCCCTGAAGCCCTCAGGATTTGCTACGCGGTGTTGAACTCAGCGCTGACAGATGGAGTCATATGGGCAAACTAATTATATTTTTTCATTTTTTTTTCCTGGGCATTTGTGAACCTGCAGGAGCTTAATTTATGTATTAATTACACCTCAGAGCTAAATGAGGGACTGGGGTGCCTCAGACAGTCTTTGCATTTTATTAAGAAACATGGTGCACACATTTGACTTTGTAAGGAAATAACTACTAACACTTCCTTCTGAGGAGCCAGTGGGACTTGGGGAAGCAGAACTCCACAGAAGGCCCAGGTGGGGGCCCAGGTGGGGCCATGGCAGGCCAGCCTTCCACTCAGCCTTGAGAGCTGGCTCCAGGACTGCCTGGACTGTCTCGCCCAGCTTCTCTGTGCAGCTTCTTCATGGAAGGAAAACAGTCCATACTGCACCCCGAGGCCTCAGCAGCCTCACGGCTCTGCGAGGTTCCTTCCTGACTGACTGTGAGGTGATTGTGCAGCACCCAGCTGCTGAATCCCTGTCAAGGGCCAGCAGAGAGGCCTTGGGCTTGTTTATAAGGCCTGGGGTTTCTGGAAGGGAGTTATTTGTAATAGGATATCAGTCAGAGAGCCCTGAATGCGTAGTCAGGCCTCAGTTAGGTAAGAAAGATGGATGTCGGGCTTCCTCTCTTGACTTGGTGCGGCCTAGTTGTCACGGTGTGAGACTTGTTCTGCTCCTGGGTTGGGGTGGCTGAACCAGGATGGGAAGGGTCCTTGAAGAGGCTGAGATGCAGGATGAAAGAAAGTCACTGTTTTGTAAGCCAGGACCTGGGGCCTACGGCTTCTTAATTCTCCCTTCCTTGTTCCCGTGTTTGTGTTTTTGATACTGAGGATTAAAACCAGGGGTGCCCACATCCCCAGCCTTTTTCATTTTTTGTTTTGAGTCAGGTTCTTACTAAGTTGCTGAGGGTCTCACCGAGTTGCCCAGGCTGGTCTTGAACTTGTGATCCCCCTGCCTCAGTCTTCTGAGTAACTGGGACTACAGGTGTTCACTGCCTTGCCTGGCTACCCCCCAGTTCTCCATAAGGGCATAGCTACAGCTCCCTGTGCTGCTGTGCTGTGTTATGTGTGTGGGGACATGGGGGGAAGGGTCCAGACTCCAGTCTTGGACTGGTTTAAAAAATTTTTTTTAATGGTACTAGGGCTTGAACCCAGGGGGGATTTTCTCTGGAGCCACATCCCCAGCCCTTTTGATTTTTACTTTGAGAGGGTCTTGCTAAATTGCTTAGGATCTCACTAAGTTGCTAAGGCTGGTCTCAGACTTGCAATCCTCCTGCCTCAGCCTCCCAGTTGCTGGGATTCCAGATGTGGGTCACTACGGATGGCTCTGCCAGTTTTCATGGGGGAAGTAGCACCTACGGCCTTGTGCTGAGAGTTGTTGGTACTGAAGTGGTCACCAGAAGGAAGGAAAGAAGTAAGATCTTGGGGTCGGGGAAATAGCCCTTCTACCTCAGAAGCCTCCTGCAGGGCCAATCTTGGAGGGTCTACTTTGGAGGAAGCACTTCCTTGAAAGGGCTCAAGAGTTAGGCTTGGTGGCATATGCTTGTAATCCCAGCAACTTGAGAGGCTAAGGCAGGAGGACTGCAAGTTCGAGGCCAGCCTCAACAACTTATTGAGACCTATAAGAAACCTAGTGAGACCCTGTCTCAAAATAAAAAATGAAAAGGGCTGAGGATGCGGCTCAGGGGTAAGCACCCTTGGATTCAATGATTTCAAGGGCCTACAGGCTGACAGGTGCCTGGGAAGTGGCAGGTCCTGAGTGCTGAGATGAGGTGTCCAACTGGTATACCTGTGTGGGCTGGTGGTGGCCTGCTGTCTGCACCCCTTCCATTCCTATTGCTCTGGCTCTCCCGAGGTTTGGGGGGTCCCTACAGGATATGCCACTTCTCATAGTGGGTATGGAGTGGCACAAATCGTCTCACTGAATTTTCACTGGAACAGGAATTCAGGGTGGGCTCTGGCACTTGTGCCTTATGCAGAGGAAGGAACTCGTTTGGGGACAAAAGAGATTTCCCTGGGGGCAGGATTTATGTCTGCCTTGTTCATCATATTCCAAGAACCTTGGGGACTGGGATGTGGCTTAGTGGCAGAGCACTTGTGTAGTATGTGCAGGGACCTGGGTTCCATCCTCAGCAACCCCTCCCCTGACAAATTGGTTTAATTGCAAACATGTTCTGGATTAAATCTACCAAGAACCTAGAAAATACCAGGCACAGAGCAGTTGGTCATTAAATGAGCATGTAGGAGGTGATGGTAGGAAAGTTGGCAGCAGCTGCTCTCAAATCATTTTTTGGGCAACACTGATGAACAGGTGGCCAGTGAGTATCAGAGAGCCTCTGTAACTTGCCCAAAGTCACACAGCTAATTAAAGGCTAGGCTGGGTTGAAAATCTTGGCTGGGGACTTTGGTCTAATTTTCATTCCCTAACCTGCCTGTGTTACGCAGACCCTGTGTCCGCCCCATTCATGCCTGCAGCTCCAACCAGCAGAGCTAATTGACAAGAAATCTGCTTTGCCTGATGCTGTGGGGGATGCTCAAATCTTTTTGTGTCCCCGAGATGACCCAATGCATGGAAATTCTTATTAGTGAGATTCCATCACCTCGGCGAAGGTTTCGGTTCATGCATTTAGCAGGAGCGCCATCGGGAGTCCTGGGCACAGGGGAGCGACCACTGCGTGGATGCTGGCAGGCCCAGGCCGGGAGATGCTCCGTTCCCTGGACTTGGCCAGCACGCTCTCCCTGGGGAGGGGCTCTGAGCTGCGTCATCCCCACGCCTCCATCTGCAGTGCCTGCTACCGGCTGCACTGCCAGCTTGTCTGTGCAGGAAGTGTGTGAAAACAAGCCAGAGCCCTCAAACGGGAGGCCTTGTGTTCGCCTAGTTGTCAGCTCTCCCTTTATCTGCCTGGCCAACTGGGCAAAGGCCTGGCTGGAATCTTCTGCAAAGCCAGGTGGGGCCCGAGCTGTGGGAAGCAGGTGTCTGATCAGACTCTACCTAAGAAGGACAGGGAGCTGGCTGTTGGCCTGTCTGCAAGAGCCTGGAGACAGCAGATCCTGACACCTTCCCCTGAGGGCCCTGAGCTTGCAAGCTCCCGGCCTCTCCTGTCTCCTCCCTCAAGCCTCAGGCCCCAACCCTGCCAGTCTTCTTAAGATAGGACTGAGGGAGCCCGCCAGACTTCCAGGGGAGGTGGCCAGCATGTTTGACAGATAGGGCTCCGGACTGAGCCTGTCCGAATGCATTTGTCTCGTCCCCTCACATCCAGCCAGCCAGGAGACAAGACTAACCCTTCCTGACAGAATCAGTTCAGCCCTGTCCTCTGAGCAGGACCCAGGGTGGGCAGGGGGCTGGCTGGGGCTGGCTGGGCTCTCTGGCCCCAGGAGTCTGCTGACTGGGGGAGGGTACACAGGGAGACCTGGTTGGCCCAGCAGAGTGCAGTCCAGCAGACTGACTGGAGCTCAGAGAGGCTGAGATCTCTGCAGCCTCTCCCAAGCCCCAGGCAGAGGCAGAGAGGGGAGCAGGAAGAGAGGCCTGGTTTATTTCCGCCACCCCATCCTTCTCCCATTCTGAGGCCCAACTTAGGAAATGCCCACATTCTGAGGAATCAGACTAGCCTGGGTTTCCATTCGGGGGTCTAGGTAGAGGAGAGGGGTTGTCTGGGTCCTTGGAGAGCATGTGTGTGGACTCTCCACTGCAACTCCTTGCCTGCCCTGCAGGGCTGTCCTCTGGCAGAATACTGTCTCCTTTGCACTTGAAAAATATCGTGCATCCTCTCAGCCAGTGCTCAAAGGCCGCTGCTGGTGGCCCACCCTTTGTTGAAGCCGTATCTTCTCCTCCCTCTTTAATAAATTGCAACTTCACAGTGCTCGTGAGAGTTCGTTTTGTTTGGAAGGACTGTGGGGGTGGGGGTAGGGGTGTGTTGGGTTGGGGGTAGGGAGTAGATTCATGCTGCCAAAGAGAGGAAAACTCTGCAGGCAAAGAAGCGGGGCTTTGGCCTCTGTGGGGCTAGGGATAAAGACTGGGCAGACTCACACTGGGACTTTTGGGGTGTCAGGGGCAGGGCCAGGCGGCTGAGATGGGAGTTGGGTCCCAGTCCAGTGCCAGGGCCAACCCTTCCTTCTGTCCCGAACACTATGGCAGCCCAGGAGCCAAACAGATTGGGGAACTCTGTGAGGCTGGACTTCTGCTTGGGGCCATGGGAAGGAGGAAAGTCTTGCTGGGGGTCCTCGGAGAGCCTGGATGAGAGGTGAATGGCGGCCAGGGAGGGACTTGCCAGCCTGTTGGAAGGATGGGAGGACAGAGGAAATGCCATTCTCTGGATTAAAAGTGCTATTAATTCAATATTTCCTTTGCCACCCATGAAATAGCAAGCAGGCTTTTTGTTGGGAATATTTTTTCTCTAATCTTTACTGTATTTTTTCTTGATGCATTATAATATACATAATAGTGAGATTTGCTGTTACAAATCTGTAGATGCACATGGTATAACAATATAATTTGGCCAATTTCACTCCACAGTATTTCCTGAGTATTTATTACAGGCAGGCAGGAATAAACCTACCTGCCTGATCTCACACATCCCCCCAGACTATGAGGGAGCAGAGCTGGGGCAAGAGAGCACGTGCGAGTTCAAGTACAGCCATATACTGCATAGTGACATTTTGGTCCGTGACAGACTGAAAGACTGCATATATGACAGCAGTGGTCCATACATAACAGAGCTAAAATATTCCTATCATCCGATGGCACTGGAGCCTTCCCAAGGTCTGGGGCGACGTGCTCCTGTGTGAGTGGCAATGCTGATGTAAACAAATCCATAGTGCTGCCTGCCAGTCATGTGAAAGCACAGCACAATTATGCCCGGTACATAGCTCTCGCCTAGGAATGACCGTGCTACAGGGTTATGTCTTTACTTTTTCTTACTGTACTTTATCATTGGAGTGCACACCTTCTACTCACATAAAAAATGTTTACGTAGAACAGCGTGCCTTCCAACAGTAGCTTCAGACATCTCCTGTGTGCTGTGTCCCTTGATGGCACTGAGACCACACTGGGTGACTGACCTAGGCCATCTGGGTTTGTGTAAGTACACTCTCTGATGACCACATGATGACAAATGGCCCAATGGCACATCTCTCAGAAGGTGTCCTGTTGTTAGCGTCACATGACTGGAGTTCAATTGGGAGGTGAGGCCTGGAGACATCAGAAGTGAGATGGGCAAGGTCAAGCATGCACTGTGTATTTCAGAGTGTCCTTGGAGGACGAGGATGCTGGGGTGACACACACCAACTCCCAGGGCCACTGGCGAAGGGCTGCTCTACTGAGTGGTCAATGCCAGGGCTCTTCTGGCCTCCTCTGCAGAGGCCTGCAGTGCACAGCAGGTTCTGGTGGCTGGCCAGCCCTTCCACACCTCCAGTACAGAGATGCAGGTGCTGGCAGTTGGAAGGGTGGCCGTGTGCATGGAGCTGGGGCAGGCACAGCATGTCTGCTGCAGGACCGTTGGTTCCATTGTCCAAAAGGTAAGACTGAGGCTCTCTTGTCCAAAGTTCTCCAGCTGGTGATCACTGTGCTAGGATCTGACATCAAAGCCCTTTTATTTTTCCTTGAAAGAAATGTTTTCCCCTTTCAACCCTAATCCTGACTTATTTTGGCACTTTCTACTCTAATCCCAATACATTTTATTCTCCCTGTAAGATGGAGGGCCCTGGATAGGGGAGACTCCACCCCTTCACCAGCTCATGCCTCACAGGTACCCAGCACAAGGTTAGGGCCCAATAAGCAGCCGGTGGAAAGGTTATTTCTGGCTCCTGGTATCCAATTGCAGACAGCTAGGCCTCACTAATGACATTGATGTAGACCTGGAAAAGAATGTAAGAATCAAATTTTTCTTTCAAATGCACCTTTCACTGTGAAAGGGCTGTGGCTGAGATATCTTTTATAAAATAGAGTGTCTCCTATCTGTGTTATGGATTTAATTGTGTCCCCCTTCAAATGTCTTCAACACTTGAAGACTAACCTCTCAGTACCTCAGAATGGGACTGTTTGGGAGGTAGGGGCTTTTAAGAGGAGATTAAGGAAAAATGAGGTCATTTAGGTGAACTCTAATCCAATAGGACTGGTACCCTTACAGTAAGAGAGTAGGACCCGGACATACTCAGGGAGAAATGACTGTCTGCAAGCTCAGGAGAGAGGCGTTGGGAGAAACTTCCCTGCTGACCTTGACCTCAGGATGCTTCTTTTTTTTTTTTTTTTTTTTTTTTTTGGGGGTGCTGGGGATCGAACCCAGGGCCTTGTGCTTACAAGGCAAGCACTCTACCGACTGAGCTATCTCCCCAGCCCCTGCTTCTTTTTTTTTTTTTAATGAGGGACTTAACCACTGATCCACATCACCAGCCCTTTTTTATATTTTATTTAGAGACAGGGTCTCGCTGAGTTGCTTAGGGCCTCACTAAGTTGCTGAGGTTGGCTTTGAAGTCACTATCCTCCTGCCTCAGCCTCCTGAGCCACTGGGATTACAGGTGTGCTCCATGGTGCCCAGCTTGACCTCAGACTTCTAGCTTCCAGAACTGTGAGAAAATAAATTTCAGTTGTTTAAAGCCACCCAATCTGTGGTATTTTTTTACAGCATCCCAAGCTGAATAATATAATCTTTTATACTAACCAGGATTTATATGGAATGTTTGAGCTTTAAGATTTTCTTTCCTATCTTCTACAGCAGAAGTGATAGATCCAGAGAGGGACCTAACATACTCAGATGCATGCGGAGGTAGGAACAGAGTAGGAACTGAGTTTTTCATAACCTGGGTGTACTTAAAGCAAGGTACTCTTGCACAACACCTTTTGATTGACTCCCGACCCTCATCAGGGCCCTCGATTCCTCTCTGAGGAGGTATCCTGGGCCAGGCTCAGATTTTTGGGCTGTGGACTGGGAAAGTGGGGCAACACGAGGTTGCTGAAGTGGCAGTCCCTACAGACTTAGAGGACGTTGGGTTGGGGGAGGAGCTGAAGGAGAAGATGGTCCAGCCTCATCATGGAGAGACAAGTGTCTCCATTCCAAGCCTCAGTCTTACCATCTGTTGAAAGGAAATCATGATATCTACAATCAGCTGTGATGGCAATGTTCCTTTCCTGCAGGGGGGCTTTGAGGTGATTCTGATGGTGGCTACAAACTTGCTTCTAAATGTCCAAGATACCCGTGGATCACAGCCAAAAGCCTGTGAAGGCTCCACACAGAATTGGGTTCAAATACCACTTGCTGTATAACTGAGGTTTGACCTTAGGGAGGATGCTTTGCCTTCCTGGGCTTCAGTTTTCTCATTTGAAACGTGGGGTTAATCACATGTATCTGGAGGGGTCATTATGGGGATTACATAAGAAAACTCAGGGGACATGGCTGGTGTCCCCAAGGGACTGTATGGATGTCTCATCCCTCCTCACATGCTCCCCTTTGTCCCTTCGGCCTCCGTTATGATTTTGTAGCGAGGCATGGGGTTCAGACTCTGATCAATGCCCTTCTGGGCAGGAATGCTGCTGGGGCAGAGGCCCCCCCTAAGGCCGCCATGACCTGTGCTTAGTGTGGGTGGCAGTCCCCAGGAGCCCTTCGGTTGCCTGTGAGCTGGGTTTCTTCTGCCCGAAGGACACTTTATGAGTCACAAAAGCAGGGCGCTGGCAGGGGTCCTTCAGAATAAAATTTTGCACTTTCTTTAGAGCATCAGATTCTCCAGTTTCCCAATTAATGAGGCCCCCATTGACCCAGGATCCGACAAGAGCTCAATTCCACTTTCAGCGTTGTCTACAGACTCTGGTGCTTGTCCTCCTAGCCACTTTCTTTTCACTAGCAGGAAGCAAGTCTCCTGGTCCCTGTGCCTTCCCATATTGCACAGTCTGCAGGATTCATGATCCCCTCTCCTTAATGCCTGTGCCTTTGCATGGGGTTTCTTCTTTCCCCTCTGCTTTATAAAACCCAGATTGGGTGGTCCCTTTTCTCTGGGATCCCTTCCTGGCCTTTCCAGACAGAACCTACCCTCCCTGTTGTGGACCTGAACCTGGGCAGGGAGGATTAGACGGCAGTAGCAGCCCGCGGCCACCAGGGGGCGCGCTACAGGGACGAATTCAGGGCTTGCACCACGTGGGGCCTCGTTGCAGTTCGAATCCCCAGCATTTGGCAGAATTTAGTAGGCATGGTCCTCGACCAGTGAGAGGGGTTGCGACCCCATTAGCGCCTACAGGAGTCCCCAAAGCAACGGGTAGAGCCTGGAGAAGGGGCGGAAGCAGAAACCAGACTTTCCAGTAGGGAGGGCTGGTCATTGATGCTTAAAACACGCATCAGTGCTTCTTTATGAAGTTTCCAGTCAGATAGGGTAGAGTCCATTTGGCCATTAGAATCAAGATTCTGGGGACGGGTGGTAGAGCGCTTGCCTAGCTTGTGGGTGACCCTGGGTTCCACTTACATGGCAAGGAAAACCAAAGCAAAGCAAAGCAAACCAACCAAACAAATGAATCACCAACAAGAACAGCAGCAAAACCGAAAGTGGCGCAGCAGACTCCTCTCCAGCTTCCCTCCAGGAGAGGCTCTTGGCTCTTTGGGTGAGTACTGCACCTGATGTGTGGCTTCTGAGGGTCCCTTGTCCCCATACCTGCCCGCCACCCCACGGGAGGAGCCCCACAAGGCACAGACTTTCTTGTTTACCTTGGATTCCCGCCAGGCCTGGTCCATGTGAACGGCCGAGAGGCCAGGAGAGGGCACCTGCGGCCCCACCCCCAGCTCCCCACCTTCCCTCTGGACACAGCACTCTGTTGTGGCCACATGCTTCTGTTTCTTTTCCTCTGAAGAAAGGACCACTTGATTCCACTGTTGCCACACCAGAGGGACCCAGACGTCCCACACAAGAGAGGTGAGGGCACAGGCCTGGGCAGGGCTCCGCTGAGAGGGGCAGGAGGCTCCACCGTGTGCTGGCGGATGAGCTGGGGTCTGCGTCCACTCCCTGCTGCCTAGGTCACTTCCCCTGCACGAAAGCAAGGCTTCTCCAGGACCTTGCTGTTCTCCATGGGTGCCGGACACATCTTATGTATCACCTTGGCTAGGCTACAGTCCCTAGTTATTCAATCACACACTCATCTAGGAGTTGCCGGGAAGGTTCGAGTAGATGTGATTACTGTCATTCCTTGGCATTGGCGGGGCATTGGTTCCAGGATCCTCCCCCCGAAAAAATCCGTGGGCACTCAAGTCCCCTCTATAAAATGGCATAGTGTTTGCATGTAACCTGTGCACACCCTCTGGTATGTTTTAAATCATTTCTAGGTGATTATAATACCCAATACCTTGTAAATGCTATGTCAATAGTTTTATGTATTGTTAAAGGAACAACAACCAAAAAGAGTCTTTACATGTTTTGGTCAGAAAAATTAAAAAAAAAATTATTATTTTTTTAGGTACCAGGATTGAACCCAGGGATGCTTACCAATGAGCCATATTCCTAGCCCTTTTTAAATTTTATTTAGAGACAGTGTCTTGTTGAGTTGCTTAGGGTCTCGCCAAGTTGCTGAGGCTGGCTTTGAACTCCTGATCCTCCTGCCTCAGCCTCCCTAGCCACTGGGATTACAGGTGTGCACCACCACACCTGGACTTTTTTTCCAAACGTTTTCCACCTGGGGTTGGTTGAATCCACAGATGCAGAGCCTCTGGAGGGCTGACCATAATGTCTACCAGCAGATGACCTTAAATAAAGATTACCTTCAATAATCTGGGTGAGCCTCAATCAATCAGTTGGTAAGAGTCGGGCTGAGGCTTCCTTGAAAAGAAGAAATTCCACCTATAGACTGCACGCAGCCTCTGCCAGAGAATGCCAGTCTGTATTCCCGGCAGGCCGCCTGTGTATTTCTGCCTTGCTTAACCAGCCCCCACAGTCGCATTAAGCCAATTCCTTACAACAAATCTCTTAATATTTCCCTCCTGGTTCTGTTTCTCGGGTGGAATTCTCTCTGAGGCAGGTGGGCTGGGGAAGCTCTGTGCCCAGGACAGGCAGGAGGAATCAGGATTGGCAGTATCTGTGTGTGGGTGTAAGCTGCACGGCAGGCAGGGTGCTGAGACATTTGTCAAATTTAACTCACATCAGAGATTGTAAGAACTATTATCCCCATTTTATAGATGAGGCAATTGAGGCCCAGAGGTGTTATCTGCCTGAGGCCACTCAGCATGCTGCTTGTCTGGATCAGAAACTCCTAGCTCCAGGCATAATTTTGGTTATTTTTTTTGGTTCTGGGGATTGAAGTCAGGGGTACTTAAACACTGAACCACATCCTCAGCCCTTGTTTGTATTTTATTTAGAGACAGAGTCTTGCTGTGTTGCTTTGGGCCTTGATGAGTTGCTGAGGCTGGCTTTGAACTTACAATCCTCCTGTCTTAGACTCCTGAGCTGTGAGGTATAAATTCTCACTGATTTGTGAAGCCATGGATCCCTCTTCTGAATGATTTTTTCAAATACATAAAATAAAATGCACAAGATCACCAAGGAAATAATTTAAAATTAATTATCAAAATATTTAAAATACTTCAGGTGTGGTGGCACACACCTATAATCCCAGTTATCTGTGAGGCTGAAAAAAATAAAATAAAAATATATACATAATTTTATTGTTATTATTATTAGTTGCAGTATTAGGGATTGCACTCACAGGCACTGTACCACTGAGCTACATCCCCAGCCCTTTTTATTTTGATACAGGGTCTTGCTAAGTTGCTGAGGCTGACTTGAACATGGTGGTCCTCCTGCCTCAATCTCCCGGTAGCTGGGATTACAGGCACACACTACTACAGCAGGCTTATATGTATATATTTTAAAACACACATTTACGACAAGGTAACTTGTGCGATGTTTTTTATCTTTTTTTTTCCTGGCTGCTGGGACCTGAACCCAGGGTCTCCTTCATAATAGGCAAGTTCTGTACCATGAGCTGCACCCCAGGCCCCACATGACTTTTATTAGCGCCTTCCATTAGGCTATGGAGGGTCTGCATGTCGTGTGACAGCATGCCATGTATCTATAGTTATTGCCCAGCCATAAGAATGCCTGTGACTCTCCCTGGTGACAAAGTCAGGTGTACTGCTGACCCTACTGTGGCCCCTTGCTTACCTTCACAGTGGAAGGAAATGCCAAGTTTCCTTGGAGGGCCAGGATAGTAAAAATGTATTTTTTTTTTCTCCATCCAGGTTTGCAGGCCCAAGTGATCCCCGACCTGGGGCCCAGGTCACCACCCCTGTGGAGGCTGTTCTGAGTGGCTGCTGTGGCACAAGCTCACGGACAGGAGCAAAGCCCAGGCACCTAGCTGTCACGCGCCCCTTCCTCACTCCAGGACTCAGATGGGCCCAAGGCGGGAGGGTCCCAGGAGAGGACAAGTCAGCTGCGACGTGACACAGTCACAGCGATGCCCACGCAGCCCTCCTGCTCCTGAGGGTCCAGTCTTCCTGCTCTGACTCTAGTGGACTTGGGCTGGGCACTGTATTCGCCACACGTCCCTGGTGTCACTCAGAGTCCTGGCTCGGAGGTTGTCCTGCTGCTCTTCCCGGGAACAGAGGCGGTGGCTGCCTGTGTTTCCTGTAGACCCTGCCAGTGTCTGTGTCCACGCGGCCGCGCTTGGCCAGCTGGCTCACCCTCCTGCATGCAGAGTGGCTTTGCCGACTGACTCGCAGCCTCGGAAGATGACAAGGTTGTGTCTTGGGGTGGAGGACCTGGAAGGGCAGGAAGAAAGGCAGCTGCTCTGGGGGCTTTGCTGCTCCCCCTGCCCCCCGTTCCTGCCATCTGCCTGGAGGTGGGGGCTGGGTACAGCAGCTGGGGCGGTTCACTGCGCCCCACATCTCCCTCCCCTCAAAGCAGCCAAGTCAATCCTGATGGAAATAAATCTCCCAGCACGGCAGCCCTACTCCCACCTGTCTCTCACCATCATCTCTCTGAGAAGAAAGGGGATAAGGAACCAAAGTGCACAAATGCCATCATGGTCAGGTACTTTGACTGCCCAGTCTGACCAGCACCCAGTGAGGTGATTCTATAATGCTGGCTTCATAGGTGAGGAAGCCCAGGCACAGAGAGGGCGCCACACAGCAATGAGAGGCCAGGATCTGCTTCCACGCTGCCTCTCTCTGGTCAGCTCTGACCAATCCCTAGTGCTCAGCTCCCAGGCTGCATGGAGCAGCTGCTATCATTCAGAAATCCTCTAGCATGCTAATTCAGACTAAAGTGTTAGTGGCTGAATAGGCTGCTGCTGAAACTCTTCCTTGGGTATTTGTATTTTGAAGGGGCTTGAGACAGAGAGCTGTGCTCAACTCTCAGAGAATGGCTCCCTCACGTGACACGTAGGCTCACCAGAATCATTTGGAGTTTCAGGGGTGGGTGTGTGAAGCTGAGTTGAGAGGTTGGGGGGTGTGGGCAGGTGGGCAGGAGAGACCTCGATGACATACCCCTCTAGACATCCTCTTTGGTGGGGGCAGCTTAGGCCAAAGTCCCCCCTTAGTCTTTTTTTTTTTTTTTTTTTTTTTTTTTGCGGTGCTGGGGATCGAACCCAGGGCCTTATGCTTCCGATGCAAGCACTCTACCGACTGAGCTATCTCCCCAGCGCCCCCTCTTAGTCTTATGTCCTCATGATTGGACCACTTTGGCCACTTGGGCAGCCCCCTTCCTGGGAGGGCCACAGAACCCAGAGCCTAGAGTTGTGACGACATTTCTGCCTTCACAGTAAGGAGGAGGAGGAGGAGCAGAGGGCAGAAGGGGGGCCTCCACTCAGGACTTGGGAAGTGGCTGAGTGGTTAGGGGACTGGAGGTGACCACCATCCCTTAGAGCCAGGGGCCAGGACAAAGAGGAGGCTTCTGCTCCTTCTCTGTTCCCAGGGTCTGTCCAGTGGGATGCTCACTTCTCTCTCCCCCTCCCCGAGTTAAGCAAGTCTCCAGGGAATAGACTCATTTGTCAGAGAGAGCAGCAGGTCCGGAGAGGAGCGGCGGCTAGAGAGTCAACAGGCCACACTTGCAGGAGAGGGCAGAGTGGGGGAGGTGCTTCAGTCCAAGAGGCACCAACTAAGCACTTCCTCCTGCCCAAACCTGCTGCACCCCCTGGGGGTCTTCTGAGAATGGGTTTCCCAGTCATCAGTCCCTCCTAATTACAGCTCGTGGCAGGGGCTTCCGTTTCTGAAGCGGGCCACAGATGAACTCCTTTCACCCCTATAGCAATTCTGTGGGGCATGTGCTAGTTGTGTCCCCATTTTACAGATCAGGACTGTGTGGCACAGAGAGGGTAAGGGACTTGCTGAAGGCAACTCAGCTGGTCAATGGCAGAGTCAAATTCAGAACTCCAGTAAGAATGCTCTGCTGCTACCAAAGAGCCGGCCAGCTGCCTCAGGGGAAAATAGCAGCAGTGACTCTGTGTGGCGAAAGTCCAAGAACTTCATCAGTGAGACAAACAGAAATACTTCTTTTTTTTTTGACATGATCAGTTATTTATTTATTTATTTATTTAGGTACTGGGGGTTTAACTCAGGGGTGCTCAACCACTGAGCCAAATCCCCATCCCTTTTTAAATATTTTTATTTATTTATTTATTTATTTTATTGTAAACAAATGGGATACATGTTGTTTCTCTGTTTGTACATGGAGTCAAGGCATACCATTTGTGTAATCATAAATTTAAATAGGATAACGTTGTTTGATTCATTCTGTTATTTTTCCCTTCCCCCCACCCCTCCCACCCCTCTTTTCCCTCTATACAGTCCTTCCTTCCTCCATTCTTGCCCCCCTCCCTAACCCTAACTCTAACCCTAATACTAACCCCTCCCACCCCCATTATGTGTCATCATCCACTTATCAGCGAGATCATTCGTCCTTTGGTTTTTTGAGATTGGCTTATCTCACTTAGCATGATATTCTCCAATTTCATCCATTTGCCTGCAAATGCCATAATTTTATATTCTTTATGGCTGAGTAATATTCCATTGTATATATATATACCACAGTTTCTTTATCCATTCATAATTGAAGGGCATTTAGGTTGGTTCCACAATCTGGCTATTGTGAATTGAGCAGCTATGAGCATTGATGTGGCTGTATCTCTGTAGTATGCTGATTTTAAGTCCTTTGGGTATAGGCCAAGGAGTGGGATAGCTGGATCAAATGGTGGTTCCATTCCAAGTTTTCTAAGGAATCTCCACACTGCTTTCCAGAGTGGCTGCACTAATTTGCAGCCCCACCAGCAATGTATGAGTGTACCTTTCTCCCCACATCCTCGCCAACACCTACAAACAGAAATACTTTTGACCAGAATTTTCAAAACTAATTTCCCCCCAAACACTTCTTTTCTCTCAAGGATGGAAAACGCTTTGGGAATTTCTGCCTTGTCCTCAAGAGGGACCCTGTACTACTCAAGCCTTTGACTAGGGTGGGGACTGGAAGAGTTTTTCTGATTCCTTCCTGATAACCCCCAACTTAGGCCCGCTGGGGGGCTGTCTTCTTATTGAGCTGTGGACCCTCCCTAAATGAATCTGCAAGGCTCATGTGTGCCTCCCAAATACTTTACAAACCAAGAAAATACGAACTGTGGCAAGAGGTTGAGGAAGCCCCTCTGATGTTGTCAAAGCTGGATGTTTAGCTCTGATTGATTTCTCTCATCCCATGCCAGGGATGAGAACTGAGTGTGGAGGGGCTTAGTGTTTGCCTCATTATAGCGGTGTTTCATGGGAAGTGTGTGTGTGCGTGTGTGTTTGTGTGTGAGTGTGTGTGTGTGTGTGTGTGTGTGTGCACGCGCATGCGCAGAGTGGGTGCACAGAGTAGCCAAGAAGTAGGAAACAGGGAATCAGGGAGGAAGGACATTCCCTTTCAGCATCCTAACCAGGGAGCCAGGGAGGAGGTATTATGCAGGCTTCCACACAACTTTGGCCTTTGTACAAGCCAGGCAACCTGAGCTAATTCTTGGATATCTGAAACCCAATTCCTTCCTGCCAAAGGAAGTCCTACAGCCCAGCTCTTAGCACCAGGGACAGTGGCAGGCTGGCAGGTACCTCCAGGAAGGGCGGACTTCAGCTACTCCAGGAGCAGCAGCAGCGGGGTGTGGGGGACTGAGGTTGATAGAACCACAAGGTGTGCTTATACTGCGTAGTTGGATCCTAGAGTGATTCACTGCCATTTGCCTGTCCCTGACCCCACCAAATAGATAGAGGATCCCAGAGGTGGTGATAAGTGCCAAAGAAGGAGTATAGACATGACTGAGACCCAGCAACACGGTGGCACTCTATGGCTTGAGCACCTGCCTTGCCTGCATCTCAGGACCAGGACGTGTCTTCCCTGCCTCGTGCACAGCCGCTGCCTGGCTCATGTGAGTGCAGCAGGAGGGCGGGCCTGGGTCCAAGGCCAAGTTTTACATCTGCACGGACTCAGAGCCGAGTCTCCCTCTGGGAAAAGTCCGTATGGTCTCAGATGAGCTTTCAAGTAAAAAACGTGCTTCCCCAGAAACCCACAGGTGTGTTGTCAGAACACAGACACTTGCTTTATTAACAGGACTGCCAGGAACAAACAAGCAGCCACGTTCCTCTGGTGGCCTCTGGGGCTGCCCCAAGTAAGACACAGCCAAGCTCAGGACTTGCCGGTCTCATTTGGCTCCATCCCTCAAATGCACATTGAGTGTTCATCCCAGAGCCAGCCCTATGGGGACGAGGACACCAAATGACAGGGTCTTTGCCTGAAGAGCATACGGCGTCATGGAGAGAAATGCTGCTCGGGGGAGACAGGATGTTGCAAGAGCCATCTGAGGATTGCCCCTTGTCACATGTGTCATCCAGCTCTGGGGCATAGGTGATGTGGGAGAGGCAAGGTCTATGTTGGCAGCTGTTACCCAGAAGGCAAAGGGGTAGCTGGGAAAAGTCACTGCATGTGCTTTTCAGCCAGCGAGGGGACAGCGTGTTTCTGCTTCCAGCTGGATCCCGGTCTTGCACAAGCAAGGCGCTCAAGAAAAACTCGCTGGCTACCTGGATGAGTAGTTAAACTGCCACTACCTGCCTGCTTGGGGGCTGGGCAAAGCAGGTGGGCATGCGGCTTGAGTGGCGGGGTCTCTGTCTGGCGGAGTGTGGGAATGAGGCTGGCTCCCCGTGGGGGGACCTGCTTCGACTGCTCTCATCTGGGATTCTGAGACAACTGCATTTCATTTGGGGGGGTGTCATGGGGAACTTGGGCCCTGGAGAAAGCAGACCCAGGGATAGCAACAGAGTCACTCTACATGAAGACCCAGCAGAGTCACCTCCTGAGAGGAGAGATAATTAGCCACTGCAGCCTCTGAGAGGCCAGGTGAGCACTTTCTGGGGCTGGCTGACCCTCTTGACTCAAATGTGTTAGCGCTGCTTATGACTAATGGGCCGGAGGGCGCCTCCTCATTGGCTGCTGAGCGGGGCTGTCTGAACATCTTCAGGAGCTGAGATCGGAGCAGTCTCTCCCCAAGCCCTTCACTCTGAGCACGTCAGGAGCTGGAAGTGGAAATGGATGGTTGGGTCACGGTGGCCCAGGCTTGCAGAAAAACAGGGCTGTATGCTGAGCCTTGTCCACTCTCTGGCCGTTGATTGTGGGGCGCTAGTTCCTGCCTGAAAGGACTAGAGAGGCCGTGGTGCCCACTCTCTACAGAACACCTAGCTCATTGCCCAGCACAGTGTAGAAAATATGGTTTCCCTTTTCTTTCAGGGTGATCATTCAACAAGCTGTCAAGCCTGAGGGATCTGATGGACAAGGAGAGGTGCAAGGCGAGGCTTAGCACAGTCCCAACAGGCCAGAAGGATGCAAAGGGAAGGCAGCGGGGGTGGAGCACAGGAGAAGGCTTGATGGGAAGAGTGAGTCACGCAACGTCCTATCCACACCTGCCCTGCACAAACCCTCTGCCCTGTACAGACCACTCTCTCCCCTCGTCCCAGACGCCACCTGCACAGCCCCACCTCCACTTACCGGCCTGGTTCAAATCCTACCTGTCCTTTAAGGTTGTGTTCTCTTTACCCCAAGAGCGGCTTCCTTACTGACTGTGGCTTTCAGAACTCTCCCGCTCTGAGCTGGGTTGGGTGGCACACAACTGTAGTCTCAGTGAATTGGGAGACTGAGGTAGGAGGATCCCAAGTTTGAGGTTGGCCTGGGCAACTTAAATTTTGAGACCATGTCTAAAATCAAAATCAAAATCAAAAACAGAAAGCTTAGGTGCTTTCAAAGCTTTCTGTTTGTCTTGTTTCTCCAAGTTCCTTAGTAAAGACATTATCTTCAGGCCTCTCACCCCATCCCAGCATGGCACA
Source organism: Sciurus carolinensis (assembly GCF_902686445.1). NCBI lineage: Eukaryota > Metazoa > Chordata > Mammalia > Rodentia > Sciuridae > Sciurus > Sciurus carolinensis. Next base: position 79,709,733 of record NC_062215.1, read on the forward strand.
ACATTCTGCATATGCTAGGTGCTCAATAAAATAATTCTTCTTCTTCTTCTTCTTCTTTTTTTTTTTTTTTTTTTTTTGCTAAGTTAAACAATTAAACAAACAATTCCTGGTTGTTTTTGCTAAGGCTAATCCAATAAAGTTGGTGCTTTTTTAAAGATTTCTATTTTTCTCCATATTTTTACTGGTGCACTAGAATTATAAGTAATGGTGGGACTCATTGTTACATAAGATATCTACTTCTTGAGCAAACTGTGACATCAGATCACATACATGAAGTTTTCAAGTCATATAAAAGAATCAGAAATTTAAAAATATTTACTGGATACTTATGTACTCATGATGGCTCCTGTCCTTTGAGAGGCTCAGCGTTGGGTTGGGAGATAGAGTGACACATACATGAAGGCGCCCTAGTGACTGGGAGCTCCAGTCAGCAGGGTCTCAAGTATCTTGGGACCCCAGCATGACCTGGAGCAATGACGGGAAAAACTAACACACAACGTGACCTTTGCAAAAATACAGCTTAATCTTATTTTCCTCATCGTAAGACAGGGACATGTATCTTAAAGTGCTGTGAACATTAAAAGAATTAATAGACCTAAATAACTCTTGATACAGCGTGGGTTCATAGAGCTCAATAGATACTACTGCTTCTTGTTCTTGTTCTTGTTCTTCTTCTTCTTCTTTTTTTTTTTTTTTTGTACTTGAATTAAACCCAGGGGGCACTTTGCCACTGAGCTACATCCCCAGTTGTTTGTATTTTTTTGAGACAGGGCCTCTCTAAGTTGCTCAGGCTGGCCTCCAGCTTGGGATCCTCCCGCCTCAGCCTCCAGTTGCTGGGATGACAGGCCTGTTCTATTGTGACCATCGCCTCTTACTAACATTGCTAAAGACATTAAACTTCTATTGGACTTGTTCTGGGTCAGTCTCTAGGAACTCAGGCTACCCCTCTGCCTCAGTGGTGGCGCTGCGGTGCCCCGCTGCGTCCTCTCCACCAGAGAGGCAAGCTCACGGCTCCCCAAGCTCTAACTCACCTCCTTCAGCTCCCTGCAGCCTTCTTCTTCCACTCCACCTCTCTCACCTTTCCTACCCAAGCTTCCCGAGAGTTGTGCACACGCCCGTCTCTGTTTCCTCGCCTCGCTTCAGTCTTCAATCTGCCGCATTCCCGCGTTCTTTCCACTACTTTCAGCTGAAAGGGTCTGGCGCGGGCTCTGTGTTGGGTGGCCCAACCGGTGAGCACACAGCGTTCTGTCTGCCACACACCTAGTGCTATCTCTCTGGCCTTCCCCAGTGGATTCCTTTCTGTCCTCATTTGCCTTTAATTCTTGGCAGCTTTCCAAACAACTGGTTCTATTTCTCCTCCTGAAATACTCTGTAAACCACGCCCCCTCCGTCCCTCTTTCCCATAATCGCGTCTTCTCCTCTGCCCATCTTCTGAATCGCTGGGGTGGAGGTGGAACGTTGTTCATCAGAGCCAATGCTCACCCTCCTCTTCCTCTCTGCCCCTTCACCCTCCATGCCTGAGGCTACAAATATCACCTGCTATCCTGAAAACTCTCTGTGCGTTTCTCCATTTGTTGTACCAGACTTATGTCCCCCGGCCACATGATGTCTTCATTCCGATATTTCACTGGCATCTCAAAGTTAATATGTGCCAAATGGAGCTCACAATTCCAATCCTCTCCAAATATCTCATTCACCCAGGTGTGCTCATGCCAGATCTTAAGAGATAACCTTGGTATTTTTTCCTCTTCCTCTCCTCTCAAAGCTTCTACCTCGAATCTATCAGCAAGACTCATGAATTCTGCGTTCAAAACATGGCTGGAATTTACCTACTTCTCTTCTACTATCCCAAACCAAGTCCTCATTAATTACCTTTTGTCTGGAATATGTGATAGCTTTCAAACTGGATTCCTCAGTTTTATTCCCTCCCTCACATCTATTAACCACACAGCAATCAAGGTGATCTTTGCAAAATGTAAATGGCATCATGTCACCCCCTTCCCCACACACACTTTTAAGCTGCTTCAAGGGTTTTCAATTGTATTCTGGATAAAATTCATGCCTTTTACCACAGACTCCATCTCTGTCAGCTTTCCATTACTGTAACAAATACCTGAGATAAACAAACTTATAAAGAAAAAAGGTTCATATTTGGCTCACAGTTTGGAGGTTTTGGGCCCATGGATAATTGGCCTGTGAGAAAGCATATCAGGGTGGCAGCATGTGGCAAAACTGCTCACCTCATGACTGGGGTGCAAAAAAAGGAAAAGGAAGAGATTTGAGTCCCACAGTCCCCTTCAAGGGACCTCCAAAGACCTAATACCTACCGCTAGGCCCCACCTCTTAAAGTTTTCACCACTTTCCAATAGCGCCAAGGGTTGGGAACCAAACCTTTAATAACACATGGACCTTGTGGGGGTGCGCTTATTCAAACCAAACCAGACTCCAAGGCTTACGTGATCTTGTCTGTGTCTAGCTCCCTGACCTGACCTCATGCCACATTTCTCCTTGGGGGTAGAAGTAGGGGATTAGGGGCTATATTCAATATGATAACTCTAAAGAGCTTACGGTGTAGTTGGGAGCACAGATTTAATTTGGAGAAAACATGTTAACAAACAGCCACACTTAATAGCAACTTGGAGAAGAGTCAGCAGAGACTTCAGACAAGGAGGTGACATGTAGCTGGGACTTACAGGAAAATTAGGGGTGAGTAGGAGAAAGACATCCCAGGTGAAGAACCTATAGCCCTGGTGAACCAAGAGTGGGCCCGTTGCTCCCAGACCTGACAGTGCACGACTGAGCGTTAAACTACATGTCAGAGGCCACAGGACTTGGTGAGGGGAGAAGTGTGACTGGTTGGCACATAGTAGGTTGTCAACGGGTGTGAATAGGAGGATGCTCACTGGCTTACTAAAGGCAATTTAAGACAGATAGGAGTCAGGACTGAGCCTTGACATGTGAAACTGTGGTCTAAATGAAAGGCAGCATGCTAACAGAGGTCATAATTAATATTGATGAGAAGATTGTCACCGATGACTAAACCACGTAGGAGGAGCAGAAGCCAGGTGGACGAGGAGGTGTGTCTGACCCTCCAGCTGGCCACTCTGTTGAGGCCTGCCACGTGGGGCAGGGGTGGGGTGGGGGGACTCCTGACTCACAGCTTGCAGGGCGGAACCTGCCCGCCCTCCCCTGCCCTGGCTGCTGCTGGAACTGCCACCTGGTGGAGGGCTGGCCTTGGAGCGGAACTTCCTTTCTGAAAGTCAAAGGTGAGCCGGGGATGCTGATCTCCAGGGACGCTGCTTTGCCCATGATCTGCACCAGTGAAAGCCTGGTCTCCACCATCTGCCCCACCTTGCTTCTTCCCACCCCAGGTCCTGCGAGGGCAAAACCACCGGGGCTCCTGGACCATGGTCCGCAGGCCTGGGGGACTTCAAACTGAGCGAGTGCCTGCTGGAAAATGTTTATGTGGGCAGAACGGGTGACTGGCAGCCCTCTGAGCAGTACTGATAGAGTGCAGGAAGCTGGAGCAGCACAGTCGGGGGATGAGGGAGGGACGGGACGGCCTTCTCTGCTTCAGAGTACGTGAATGACCCTCAGGCCTCCCTCTTCTTTTCACCATAAGCCCCTCTGTGCCACTCTGCTTACTGCCCACCTGACTCATCTTGGTGGTGGTCAGCACTTTAGACAGTGGAGGTCTAAAGCAACACTAGTTAAGAAAAACAGCTAAGCTTCCTCTGAGCCAGTTATTGTTCTAAGCCCTTTACATTAATCAGCTCTTTAACTCTCCCAGGAACCCTGAGGTAGGTACTTTTCTCACCCCAGTTTTACATGCATCTTAAAGACAGGCTCAGAGAGGTGAGGCCATTTGCTCCAGGCCACATAGACCCATGTGCCCAGTAAGGATTAGATCCGCCAGCATGGTTCCTGGAATTATCCTTCCTAGGGGTGGTCCTCAGGTGATGGTTGGAGAACTCTCAACAACCAGGAAGGTAGCTGGACACGGTGGCCCATGCCTGTAATCCCAGCGGCTCAGCTCAGGAGTCTGGGGCAGGAGGTTTGTGAGTTAAAAACCAGCCTCAGCAATTTAGCAAGGCCCTAAGTAACTCAGGAAGGCCCTGTCTCAAAAGAAAATACAAAAAGGGCTGGGGATGTGGCTCAGTGGTTAAGTGCCCCTGGGTTAAAAACAAACTGAAAAAACAAAAATAAAAAACGAAAACAAAGCCCAGGAAACCAGTGAAGGATATGGCCAAGAGCCACACATCACGCCAGGTTCTGAGAGTCCCTGGTTCCGGTGGAGGAGGATTCTCGCTCTCTCATATGGGTAGGGCACACTGGGAAAACACCTTACATTTGCAAAGCCTTGGCTTTCTCATCTGTATGGTGTGAAAATGACTGTTAATCTACAGCGCTGTTGAGAGAAATAAATGAAAAGGTCCATACAAAGTGCCTGATGCATAACAGGTGCCTGATAAATACGGGTTTCCTCCGGCTTCAGGTGAGGTCATTCATTCTTTCCCTGAGTATCTACTGAGGGCTTACCCACGGTCAAACCTTCTGTTATTCCCTGGGAAGTAAAGAAAGAGAGTATAGCAATGTGAGGTGGGGTGGGGAAATGACCAAGAGTGACAGAATTGGATTAACTAAACCACATGAGCACAGTGACAAATTAATGAATGTTCTTTTTAAAGCAATAGCCTCAGGAAGGTGCATGGTTGTTCCAAAGAGGTGCATGTTCTACCAGACACTGACCGCTGCCCTTGGATGCCCCTCCTAGGCCTAGGGCTTCCCTCCTGTCAGGGAGTGCTGGAATAGGAGCCCACCTTTTAGGAAAATAGAGTCTGAGAGAAGAGAATGACTTGCCAAAGTCACACAGCTCCTCAGGGCACAAGCAGAACCAGAAGCAGGGCTCTTCCTTTCTTCCCTCTCCTCTCTCTCCCGCTCCTTTCCTTATCTCTCTTCTTTCCTGCTTCCTCTCTTCCTTCCATCTTTTCTGGTGCTGGGGGTGAACCCAGGGCCTAGAGCATGCCAGGCAAGCACTCTACCACTGAGCAGCGCCCCCAGCCCTGGGGCCTTTCATTTCTGGTCTAGAGGTCCCAACACATGGGAAGTTCTCCTTTTCTTCCTTTATCCTCACAGCTGCATTGGAGACAAAAAATTCTGCTCTAATCTGGAGCCACAGATTATTCAAAACTTTGGCTGAAAATGGTTTGGGACTATTTCTTAAAATAACTAAAATCCCCTCAGGAGGGGGAGGCTGGGAATATTCAAGGGAATCTGTCCATGTATCTATTAGCCTAGGAATGGCAGGGCTCCCAGTGAGAACTGAGGGCACCATACTTGAATGCTAGATTATCACCAAGTGTCGGTGTCAAATATTTGCATTTGCAAGTGAACTTTATACAGAGGACAAGTGCTGGACATTTTCTGATGGAAGATAAGGTCTGAAGCTAACAGATTCTCTACTGGGGGCTCTGAGCTTTTCAGAGTCATTTGGAGAATTGGCAGGGATGCAGGGCTAAGGCCTGCTTAAAGTTTGGAGTCTTCAGTCTGAAAGACCGTCCAGGGACAAGATTCATTCAGTTCTAAAGTAACTCCAGGGGCTTTCAGAAGGCACTTTCCTGCAGGGCCAGAGGACAGAGGGGTCTTGGACTTTTAGGGTGGAGGTCTGGTCCTGTTTGGGTAGGGGAATGGATTAGGTGACCCCACCTCCCCCAAAGGATCTTGCAGTGTTCAGGATTCCGAGCGACCATGTGGGGGTGCCTGTGTGCTCCCCGCGACCGCGAGGGTGGGAGTTTGTGCTCCCTGGTCGGTGGGAGGCGCGTGAGTGTGGCCGCCAGTGGGTGTGTCTGTGGCGCCCCAGCTGGGGGCTGCGCCCGTTGCGCCCACTTGTGGCTCCCCGGCGCCGCCAAGAGGAACCGAGCCTTTGCCGCTTCTGCCGAGGACACCGCGGGATAGGAGGAGGACCGGAGGCTGATGACATGAGGGCGCCGTCTCCCGAGTGATGGCAGCGCGCGCTGCCTCGCCGCCTCCGCCGCTCAGCCCCGGACTCCTTACGTCAGGGTAGCTGGGTCCCCCCTCCGCGCGGGAGCCAGCGAGCAGCGGGAGAGCAGATCAGAGCGCGCCGCGGAGCCGGGGCGCCCTCACTGCGTGCGGAGCCCAGCCCAGCCGAACCCTGCAAGAGGAATCGCCGCGGATTCGTTGCCGGACGACACACGCGGACCCAGCGCTCCCCGGCCTCTGCCGCCCGGACCCGTGGGGCGCCGGGCTCTTTCTGTGTGCCTCTCGCCATGCGCGCCGGGCTCGGTGGGTCTCTTGAGCAGCCCCAGTGCGGTGGGCACGGGAGCCCAGGCCGGGGCACCTCTCCCTGAAGTAGTTGGGTGGCCGGTGCAGGGGGTCGCCACGTCGGGGGCGCGGCCTGGACCCGCGGAGTTGGCCCCCGAGCTCGGGGAGCGGGGCCACCCGCGCCGCCCCACCATTACCTCCCCAGGCGGCAAGGAGGAGCTGGTGGCGGTTGCCTCCCGGCTGTGGCAGCGGCGGCGCCGCGCCTGCCTGGCGGCCGTCGGCGTACTCTTGGCCATGGCTCTCGGGCTGCTCATCGCCGTGCCGCTGCTGCTGCAGGCGGCGCCCCCCGGAGCAGCGCACTACGAGATGATGGGCACCTGCCGCATGATCTGCGACCCATACACCGCGGCACCCGGCGGGGGACCCGCCGGCGCTAAGGCGCCGCCGCCGGCGGGACCCAGCACCGCCGCCCTGGAAGTCATGCAGGACCTCAGCGCCAACCCTCCACCTCCCTTTATCCAGGGACCCAAGGGCGACCCGGGGCGACCCGGCAAACCAGGGCCGCGGGGGCCCCCTGGAGAGCCGGGTCCACCTGGACCCAGGGGTCCCCCCGGGGAGAAGGGCGACTCGGGACGACCGGGGCTGCCGGGGCTGCAGCTGACAACCGGATCGGCCGGCGGCGTCGGAGTGGTGGGCGGCGGAGCCGGGGGCGGAGGCGACTCGGAGGGAGAAGTGACCAGCGCGCTGAGCGCCGCCTTCAGCGGTCCCAAGATCGCCTTCTACGTGGGACTCAAGAGCCCCCACGAGGGTTATGAGGTGCTCAAGTTCGACGACGTGGTCACCAATCTCGGCAATCACTACGACCCCACCACAGGCAAGTTCAGCTGTCAGGTTCGCGGCATCTACTTCTTCACCTACCACATCCTCATGCGCGGCGGCGACGGCACCAGCATGTGGGCGGACCTCTGCAAGAACGGGCAGGTCAGTAATTGCCACCCATGCTGGGCCCCACACAGACCCTCGCCCGCATCCGAACCGCCCGGGAAACCAGTCTCCTTTCTCTCTACTTGAGAGCGCTGGTGCAAGCCCTGGGAAGGAGTGCGCTGCTGGGCCACTGCGTCCCTATTCCGAACATATCCGGGCCGCACTTACGCCAACATAGCGCTAGAGGTTGGGCCTGGAGCGCCCAGAGACCCTGCTACCCACACTGCATTTCCCCGGATACTTGTGTCCCCGCCTGCCTCCGCACGGGCTCTTAGGAAAACTGTTTTCTTTAGCTCTCCTGTTGCACATAAATCGCCCCTTGCCCTCCAGCCTCCTTTCCTCCTGTCCTTAAGCCCTGGTTTCCACCCTTCTACACAGGGTCAGTGTTCATGAAGTCCCTCCCCTCTTGTCCTCCTTCTGGGACTTGCCAGTTGCGGGGCCAGGGGGGGGGGAGGACTGGGAAAGAGTTACTAAATTGGGGAGAGCATGGAGCTGGGGTGGGACCCCCAGGCCTGCCAGGGGGCGCGATGGGTGGGGGCCGGGCAAGGGCAAGGTGCTGTGGTTCACCCGCACCCATGGTTCTCCCAGGTTCGGGCCAGCGCCATCGCGCAGGACGCCGACCAGAACTACGACTATGCCAGTAACAGCGTGGTGCTGCACCTCGATTCAGGGGACGAGGTGTACGTGAAGCTGGACGGCGGGAAGGCACACGGAGGCAATAACAACAAGTACAGCACGTTCTCGGGCTTTCTCCTGTACCCGGATTAGGGGCGCAGAGGGCGCGAGGTGGGGTAGCTTCAAGCCGCCCTGTCTCCACCCGGGCGCGCGGCTCTTTGGCGAGGGCCACTCTTCGCTTCATGACACTTCCTGACATCTCCGTTGGAAAAGACACATCCCTGCTGTCCTCCTTGCCCGCTCCCAGTCTCAGTGTGTCTGCAACTCACCACCAAGCTGCAGGCGGTCCCTGGTCCTCGTGCCCAACCCGGGGAGGGAAGGGGGACGCCCAAGTGTCGAGCTGAGCGTGAACCCGAGCCCTTACGGCGGTTGCGCTCAGACTTTGCAAACCTGTTTGGACTAGACAGGCCGCACGGGAGCCTGCCCTCTTCCAGACTCCTCTTCCTCCTCCCAGTGCCCCAGACCAAGGGCTCTAGGCCCGGGCCAGGGAGATTGGCCAAAGTGAGCACTGGCTCCCCGGGGCCTCCTTCTTTGTGACCCGAAATACTCGTGCAGATTTTCCCGTCCATCTGCCAAAAACCCACCCACAGCAGAATTTCAGCAAAGGAAAATTCACCTTTCCACACCGCACTCACTTCCAACTCGGACCCACTGCGATGCATTAAATTATGTTTTTAGACTATGGGCTCCCGTTGTCTTTGTCTTTATGGTCCCTGGCCCGGGGCTCCAAATGTCCACCTCGTTGAAAGAATGAACTGGGGCCCCAGTAGCACTATCTATGCCTTGCTTTCCGCCACTGCCAAGGCTCTTCCCACCTGGGATGGATGAAAAGATGTGGGGAGACGGGAGCCGCGAGTCACCCTTTCGCGGAGGTTCTCCATCATGCCTCAGCCCTGAACTAGCCTGGCCTGGACGAGGAGGCACTTTGAGGAAGGCAGGAGAGGCGTAACTGACTTCCAGTCTCTGGTAGTTTGGCTTCCTGGAGTTGCGGGAGGAGGCCAAAGGGGCGGGGCTTCTAGGGAAGGAAGCAAGAGGGGTCCTCTGCAAAACCAAGAGAGGAGCGAGGCAAAGGCTGGTGCGGGATCTGTGGGCTCTTATGTTCTGAGGGGTAGGGCAGAAACCCCAAACAGAGCCCCCCACGGTGCCTTCAGCTTACTTCAGTTCAGGTACCCACCCTGCCCTGAGCTAGGTCCACATCTCTCAAAGAGCTGGTCAACAGGCAATTCCGTGGATCATTCAGCTCCCCGCCCGAATTCAAGCAGAACATCGTGGTAAGTGAGATAGACACAACCTCTGAGAGGAACAGCCTTTTCTGAGGTGCTCCCTTCCTGTTTGTGGGGTGGGGTGCCCTGGAGTGGGGTATCTGTTGGTCTCTCCTTCCTTCAGCATTCTGCACACACAGGTTAGGAGAACACCTCACGTACTTTCCAATTTTTTTTCTCTTAACTTTTCTGTTTTTGTTGTTGGAGCACCCAGTTCCAGCAAACAGTAAGTTATCTACAAAAAAGCTGGTTAGCAACCTGGTAGTACTTACAGAGCTCATTTTGACTAGTTCTTTGAAATGAAATGTGTATGACCCTGAGGGTGTGTATCTATGTAAAACTAGAGACGCACACATCTCCAATGTGGATATTATGTTGTCCATACGTAATTCATGTTACATATGTGCACATGCATGTATTCATTGGCCCATGTGTAGGTTCATGTCAGTATGGTGTGTGACAATATTCTTGGTTTTGGGTACCTTTTCCATGCATGTCTGCCCCCAAATAGCATTGTACTGAACTTCAGTTCCTGGAGCTGAAAAGCTGTGATTCCCATTTAAAAGACAATTATACCCCCTGCCTCCAGTCCTGTGGCTGTTGCTGTTCCTCTTTATGCTCTTATTTTATTTGAATAATGTTTTATTGTCATTCACTTGAATATAAGCAATGATTATGTCCGCTTTGAGTACAGAGATAAAGTGCTCAAAGAGAGGTAGGGGAAAACATATATACCAATTAACATCCCCCAATTACAGACTCAAACAGAACCCTAATTCCCAGCCCCACTCTACCCCCACTGAATGTGGAGACCAAGCCCAGCTGAGCCCACCTGCTCCCAGGAACTAAGGAGGGCAGAATCAGCTCATCTACAGTTGCATACGTATCAATTTCTGATGCCTTGTTGATTGTATCATCCAGAAATGCGATTAAAACCAAATGTCTGAGACCCAAATGAAGTCTAATTGCTATGGATCTGCAATCCCCAGCGGGCCCCTAATCCTTTTTGACTTATTCCTCCCCTTCCTCAGATGAGATGGAGCTTAGACACAAAGCCCTTGGTTTAAATTTCAAAAATTAAAATTGACATGCAGCGGTGGCTTTCCTGGGAGCGGGAGGAATTTCTAAGGAGGTGCCGGAGCCCAGCTTTATCCTCTGCATTAAGAAGCAATTTGTACTTCTAACAAAACCCCTGCCACTCCCCTTTGGCGGAAGGGCAGTGGAGACGCCTTGCCCGGGTCTGGCTGTTCACAATACTTAGACAAATTTGAATCTGAGATTCCTCCATCTGTATTCCCTGGTGCAGCCAGGCTTCTTGCAATTCTAATGCCCAGGCTGCCGGGAGGTGCTGCCAGAGGTGTCAGCTGCTAAGAGGATGATAGATTGATGAGGCAGCGGGCGGGAGCCCCGCCAGGCAGGAGCGGGCCTGCTCAGGAGCAATCTCCCTGCATCTGCACACACTCAGGTCCCAGGCAGGCCCTTGGTGGACCACCAAGGTCCATACCCCATGATGTCTCTGGAGGACTCCCTGAGAAGGGGAAAGTTGGGATGGGGACTCCATTCCTCCCACCACTGCCTCCTTTGTGGAACCATCAGTCTTGGGGTGCATATGGAATACAAGAAACCCTACGTCCCAGACACCTTATCTCTGGTTGAGTAGGGAATTATTATCAGTTGCAATTACAAATTATTGCTTTAGTGTTCTAATTGGTTTTGGGTACCTTTTCTAATTGTCTTCCTAGGTTGGGATTAGCATCCTGGCATTGCAAATGGGAAATATATTGTTCCATCCCTTTGAGAGCTGGTAAAACTGAGGCTCAGAGAGGTTCAAGACTTGATCAAGTTCACAAAGCTTATAAGAGGTCGAACTGGGACTTGAACGCAGAGCTCCAGGGTACTGTCCTGTCTGACTGCACAGACCGGGCACATCCACCTCCCAGAGTTTTCAGGCCTTTCAGAGAAGAAAAAAGGGGAAGTAAGGGAAGTAGATGTGTCACCCTTTCCTTTGATATCAGAAGGGCCGGATGAGAAAAGCCCGCTCTGCTTCTCCACCCAGGCTGCCTGAGGACTTTGTTGAACACCCTGGCTGTGGCATCAGTGGATGGCTCAGTCGAACCTTTAACTCCAAATGCTCCAGGTGGACCTGTCTGCCCTGGCAACTTCTCACTGGCCACTTTCTCCTGTGACAGATCTCCCTTTCTCTCTTGGTGACGGTGGAGAGAGGGCGCATCCTGCAGGTGGGGAGAGTTTAGCTGATGTGGACGTTGGCCCTCTCTTATGGCGGGAGGGACTTTTTTCTATGCCCAGAGACAGCACCTGTGTGACTATTTTCAGGGATGCCTGAGTGCATGAGATATACACCTGGTCCCAGAAACTAGGATAGAGGTTAGACCTTTTGCTCTGTTTCTCTCCTATCTACACCAGCAGATGGCTTTCTTGGGTACCCAAGACAAAACTTCAGGGCCCCTCTGTGTGGGGCTATGATGGCACCACAGAGGACACATTGCACAGCTTAGTTGCTTCAGACTTCTCGGATCTTGCCATCTTATTGGTGAAACACTATTTGAGCACTCACCTCCAATATATATATATTTGACTGATGAATAATTTATGTATACCTTTGTCAATCTATACTTTAAAAAAATTCCATATTTCTGTATGTATATTCATCCCAGGATCAGTACATTCAAGAAGTATCTATATTCTAGCTGGTTAACCAAGTCTGGAAACAGGTTTCCCTTCATTGGAGCAACAAAAAGAGGGTTAATTCAAGTCTTCCCCTCCAACTTGCCATTTTTCCAAAATCTGAGGCATGAAAATATGTCCTTTTATGAGGCATGGGCAACTCTGCACACTTTGATTCTTGGACTTACCTTCAGTCCAGATTTTAAGTTTTAGCAATGCTTGATTTCTCTCTTTAAAGAAAAATGAAGTGTCAATACTTCTTTTTTACACCTGATTTGTGGAGACTCTGGTGTTGGGGCCTCTGCTGGGGCTCCTTTGACTATCTGGCAAATGGAAGTGAGCAGTGTCCCGGGAACGTTTTGGCTACTGTCACATTCAGATTCCCTGTGAGGGAGGAGAGTACCCCTCCCTCTCCTGAAGGATGGTGGGTCACAGTAGCCCAAGGGCAGACCCTGAGTCCATATGGATCACCACAGAATGCCCCTTGTCCCCAACAATTCGAATGGTTGCAGGGCACACAGTAGGTGCTCAATAAATATTTATGGAATGGACAGATGGATGGATGGGGCATCCTGGGGAAGGGTCCCAAGAAGGTAAATCTTGGAAAGATTTCCAGGGGCCAAAGGGGGTCCCTCCAGCAAGCTGAGTCACTGCTATTAACCAACACGTGCCTTCCCCCCCTCCCCCCAGCCCTGAGTTTGTAAGGTTTGGGTGAATGAGGAGGACCACATGCAAAGAGCATTTATTACATCCTTTGAGGTTCTGGTCACAGCTCTGGGAATTTCCAGAACCTTCTAGTTGTCATACGCTTATGCACACTGCCACACTGCGGCTCTGGACTGACCGAGGCCCTCTCCCCCAGAGTGGCCCTCTGTGCCTGTAGGCCAGCTTCATTTCCAGTGGGGTCCCCTGGTTGATGCTTTTGCTCTCAGGATTCTTTTATCTTCTCCAAATGGAAAACATCTTTTGAGAAATCGTTGACATAATATGCACTTACAAAAAGATGTAAACAACACAGAGAAATATAAAACAGAGGGTAAAAACTCCCCCTCCTCTCTGCAATTTCCTTCCCCAGAGATAATTTCTGTAATAGCATGGCTTGCGTTCTTTCCAGCGCTTCAAATGTACATCTGGGTGGATTCATACATGCAGATTTGGAGATTGGTACCTGCTCTCCTCCCTTATGATCTCTCTTGCAGCTCTTAGGGGCACTGTGGGCTGAGCCCCTTTCTCTTTCCATTGAGATGCATGAGTCTGTGGTACCATTGAAGATGGACTTGATGCCTGGCATGGTGGTTCCTGCCTGCAATGCTAGTGAGGCTGGAGGTTGAGGCAGGAGGATCGTGAATTCGAGGCCAGCCTGGACAACTCAGACTTGTTCTAAATAAAATAAAGTAAAATAAAATAAAATAAAATAAAGGACTGGGGATATAGTTAAGTGGTGAAGTGCTGCTGGTTGCTGGTTGCAATTCCCAGTAGCAAATAAATAAGCAAATAAATAAATAAATAAAGGTGAAGATGACTTTAATTGGTTAAGCAATTCTCCCACCACCAAACCTGACATCTGTTTCTAACATTCCTGGTTTAACAGAGGAAAAGCCTTTGCTAACAAGATTCTTTTTATTTTTTAATTTGCCCTTTTTAGATATACCTGACAGTGAAGTGCATTTTAGTTTATACACACATGGAAGATAACATATTCTAATTAGGACTGCATTCTTGTGGTTGTGTATGATGTGGAGTTTCACTGGTAGTGTATTCATATATGAACATAGGAAAGTCATGTCCAATTCATTCTACTGTCTTTCCCCTACTTTCCCTTCGTTCCCTTTTGTCTAATCCACTGAACTTCTATTCTTCCCTCTCTCTTCCTTTATTGTGTGTCAGCCTCAGCATATTGGAGAGAACATTTAGCTTTTGTTTCTTTCGGATTAGCTTATTTCACTTACCACGATAGTCTCCAGATTCATCTATTTACCTGCAAAAGTCATAAAGTCATCTTTTTTATGGCTGAGTAATATTCCATTGTGTATATATACTACATTTTCTTTATACAGGATTCTTCTTTTACTTATAGGTTCTGTCCTGATGTGGGAAAATCTGTCCATCCTTTTTTTTCAAAGCAATGTAAACAATGTCTTTATCCAATTCACATTATTTCAGCACTTGTACTCTCTTTTCTACCTATTGGTATATTTTCTACATCTGTAACCTTTCCCTTGGGACTGGGTGAAATAAAGAAAGGAATAAGCTCCAGCAGCCAGGTTTTGCTCCTGCTGGCACAGGGGGAAGGAAGGGACTCCTGGTGTGTGTGGGGGCATGAAGACCCCATTCTCTGGGCATATGGGACTCCAGTAAGGATGGGCCTTAGCTGCTGTCAAGATTTTCAAACCTCGTGAGAGATTCCGTATACGTGAGGGAGGGATGCATTTCATGAAGCAGGGCACCCTGACCACCAGGAGAAGTTCCCAGGGGGAATACCACTCTTGATTTTGACCTTTGGGTGACTAATGGTCAGAGCTATCCTTCTTTTCTTTGTTACTGGTGATTGATCCCAGGGGCACTTCACCACTGAGTTATATCCCCAGCCCTTTTTTTGTTTTGAGACAGGTTCTCACTAAGTTGCGGAGGCTGGTCTTGAACTCCTGATCCTCCTGCCTCAGGATGCATCATCTCCTGTGGAAGAGCTGTGCTTCTTAGTGGAGTGTGTCCGCTTGCCCACATGGCGCTCTGTGGGAATCAATAAAGAAGGCCTCTTCCCGAAGCTAGATGAGATGTTTTGCAGGAATTCAGCAAAGTAGTTAGGACCTCAGCTCCTGCCTGCCCAGATGCCCAGGCCTGAGGTCAGGAGAATGGCTCGCTTCTCCTCTTCCTTCCTCCCGGGTCTTCCAGTTCCTGTGGCCAGGCTGGGCTCAGTTGCCTCCTTCCTGCTGAGCTGTACCTGGGGCTGGGGAAGCTGGAGGAAGGGCGAAAGGCTCCCTCCGATGCCTGCTAACGACTGGTCAGCTGAAGAGGCACTGCAGGCCCTGGGATGCCAGGTCACCCTGGGCATCTGACGTGTGCCCTGCCAACAGACTGAGCAGTGGGCACAGATGAGTGCACCAAAATAGCCCAGCCCTTTGAAAGGAACCAGGTCACAATGCAGAATGGAGAGAGAAGAAAAAAGTGGTTTTAACCTTTTAATTTTTAAAGTTTTGTATTGAGCTGAATCCTTCATCTATGTTAACTTGCTTAATCTCAGCAGTGGGAGGGAAGTGAGACTCAGCAAGTTAAGTATCTTAATTGATAATCTTAGCAAGTTGGTGAGAGGGTTGAAACTGAGGTACAGAGAGAGCTAACAATTTATCCAAGAACACACAGCAAAGAAGTACCCCAAGAATAAAGCCCTGGTCTCTCTGACTTCAGAGGCCTACTTCTTACAGTTCGTTTCCCTGTCTGTCATACAGTCCATCTGATCTCTCTGAGCCATGTTTTCCTTTTCTGTAAAATGCCATAGATTTCCCCAGGCTAATGTAAAGAGTGAATGAGCCTCTGGATGTCAATAACATTACTAGGAAGTGCTCTATAATAGCTGGTTATCACCAGCATTCAAACATTTATTTTGGAAAAAAAAGGTCACTTTTCTGTCGACACCACCAGCTACTTTTCTGAACTACTGATGTTCAGTGGAACTCAACTAGAGTCTTTGAACTTGGACTCAAATTCACCTTTACCGTAAAGTAACTCTGTGATTATTTAACCAACCATTCGACTTACTGAGCATCTCTTTTCCCATCTGTGGAACGAAGCCAGTGCTCCCACCGCACGGGCAGTTGGGAGGATTAATGAGATGCTGTAACATAGTACGAGGCACAGAACAAGCATCTGAGACCTGGAGAGAGCAGGTGGTGGCACTGAAATGATAATTAGGGATCACTTTGTTCTCTCCTGAGCCAACACATTTCAGGAACCATCAAACCAAGGCCACTTGGAAGGAGAAGGGGCTGGATTTCAGTGTCAACAGCTGACATTTATGAGCATGTCCATGTGTTAGGAGCAAACAAGCACTTTGTCCCAAACATATCTATAATCCTGTCAGTAACCCAACAAGATAAAGATATGTGTACCCATTTCACAGATGTGGCAGTAACCAGTGGTTGTCACAGTCAGAAATCAACCAGTGCATTTTCCACTATTCCTGCCTGGGCCTCCCAGAGAGGATGAGCCACGGTGGTGGTAAGCATTGTCCCTTGCGGATCCCATATGTGGAGAGTCTGCAACTTAAGATCACTCTCAGATCCTGGTGGGGCTTCCTTAATGACTCCCAGGCGAATAAGTCCCTGCAAATTGGGCCTGGAGCCGTGACTAAGTCTCAGAGCTCTGCCACATGAATATGCAAACTCCCGTTGATAGCCCCGCTCCACCAGGCCTGACTTCAAATTGACGCACAACACAGCCCCATGGCTCAGGGCCTCTCCCTGTCAGGCATAGTAACACCTGCTAATCCTCCCAAAGCTCCCAGGACTTGAGGCTGGGGCGGGGTGAGGCTCAGCAAGGCCCATCCAAGCAGGTATTGTGGGCATGCAACCCAGGCTGACACCTCCTTCAGGACTCCCCAACCCCGCCCCCTTAGAGTCAATATGGAATTTGCGAGTCATTGGAAGGATCTTCTGTCCTGAGCTCCAAGACGCTCACCTGGGAGATCCAGACCCTGTTCAAGGGCACAGAATCCAACAGGAGTAGCCTGCTGGCCTCTGGAGTTTTGAAAGCTGGCTTTGCCACCATGCGTTCCACTCAAAACCTATTAGTGGGTATCCCATGCTCTCGGCACTGTGGCAGGGATGTGGCGGCCGCTCTCTTTCAGTCTGGTTGGTGGCTAGAAACCCAGATGCAGATGCCTAGACATTCGGCAGCATTTTTGTCACTTGATCCTTTCTACTTTTTTTTTTTTTTTACATGATGCTGGGGATTGAACCCAGGCGCATTCTGCCACTGAGCCACACCCTCAGAGGCTGGCCTTGACCTTGTGATCCTTCTGTCTCAGCCTCTAGAGTCGCTAGGATTACAGACATGTGCCCCACGTCTGGCTCCACTGGATCCTCTCTGAAGGGCATCGACAGCCATATTCTGTCTCGTTTGTGGTGGTGTCAGTCCCCGCACTCACCAGCACGTGAGGTCACAGAGAGCTCTGCGCTCCTTCCCATTTGATTTCCGCAAGGCCCCCAGTCTCTGGGTGGGTCGCTTCTAACATCCCCACTTACCAGCAGAGGAAAGAGGCTCAGTGATTGGCTCAGCCAGTCTAATCAGCTTCTAAGGGCTTCTAAGCGAGGGGTCTGAATGTGGTCGACATGAAGCGAGAGGAGCAAGCAGACAGATTCCCACGTCTGTTTCAGGTCATGTAGAGCATGTCGCTTGCCTGGCACACCCCAGCCCTCCTAACCTCCTGCACATACCAGTTTGAGCATCCATTCTTCCATCCACCCATCCAGTGGGAATCTGCTCTCCATCACGGTGACAAGATACGGGAGGTTGAGGAGGAAGGGCAGCGGCTTCAGAGGTTTCAGTTCATGGTTGCTTGGACCTGTTGCTCTGGGCCTGTCAACACGGCACCTCATGGTGAGAGGACACGGCAGAGGAGGCCTGGTCACCTTATGGAGGCCAGAAAGCAGAAGAGAGAGAGGAGGGGCTGGAGTTCCAACACCCTCCTCGAGGGCACATTCCCAACCACCTGACGTCCCTCCACGAGACCTCATCTGCTAACGTCCTTCCACTAGACCCTCACGTTGAGGACCAAGTGAACACATGAGCCTTTGGGTGACATTTCAGACCCAAACCATAGCAATCACCCATCCGTGAGCCACCTGCTAATTCATCTGTCCATCCATTATCCAGGTACCCATTATCCACCCGTCCTCCATCACCTCTGCAACGTGCCCTGGGTGCCAGGACCATGTCGGGGCTAGGAAATGAGCCACTCTCTACCCCAGAGAGCTCCCAGTCCAGTGGAAGAGCTTCCTGCAGCCTCTACCCACCCCTTCCTTACTTTCTCTGAACAGCCACTTGCTGAGAGACAGGTAGGTCTCTCTGTCACCTGGCTTTCCCCGGAGCAAGCCAGCCCAGCAGTTAGCATGACAGCCTGCCACAGGCCCAGCCTCAGGTGACTGACATCAGAGCCTGAGAAGTTCCCCACTGGTGAAGCTGACCTCCTGAGTTAAGGTCAAGTTCCCCCCTCTAAACAGCAGAGGAGGTTGAGGATCTGGCTTCTTTCATGAGCTACAACCACTTCAGAAAGGCGTCCTGCCAACCCTTCACAGGGCAAGCGTTTGTTGGGTTCGGTGGCGCACGCCTGCAATCCCAGTGGCTTGGGAGGCTGAGGCAGGAGGATTGCAAGTTCAAAGCCAGACTCAGCAACTTAGTGAGCCCCTGAGCAACTCATCAGGACCCTGTCTTAAAAAAAAAAGAAAGAAAGAAAAAGAAAAAGAAAAATGAAAATAAAAAAAAGTAAAAAGAGCTGGGGATGTAGCTCAGTGGTTAAGTGCTTCTGGGTTCAGTTCCCTGTACAAAAAAACAAATAAATAAATAAAAAATAAAAAAGGCAGAGTCTGGGGACTGAAGGTGTCGTGCTTGACTTTACTGAACCATGAGCCATGTGTGGAGCTTGTCTGAGATCTCGTTGGTCCCTGGCCAGATGCTGCACCCGTGCTCAGCTGGCCACCTGGCATGTGCAGCCCGACCTCTGGAAGGCCTTTTTGGCTCCCATGCAGTAGTTAGCACTGATGTTGGGAGATGCGGCGCAGAGGGAGAAACTCGGTCCGCGTCTTGCTCTGCTCTTGCTGCTGATAAGGGTCTTATGGGAGTGGAGAAGCAAGGCCACCATCCAGCCTGGGCCACGTGAGGAGTTCAAGTTTAATACTGAGCTCCAGGCCTAGAGGGCCGAGACCCTGCTCTGTAAGATGTGTTACTGGTCTGAAGACCGCAAGCTGACTGACTGGTCTTCATTGCCTACTGTCAGCTGCCTCCATTCATATCGCTGGGAGAAAGGGGCTGCCAAGTTAGGGACCTCCTCAAACAGCAAGGAACTGTTTCCACAGCGGGAGAAGCCAGCAGTTAATAGGTGTTTGCCAGCAGCTGCTGGGAGCCGGGCTCAGCCAGGGTTTTCCTAATTAACTCTCCCTCATTCCCATCCCAGAGGGGCTGGGGCAAAGGAAGCCCCAACATCAAATCTGTCTTGACTTTCTGCACCTGCACTCACATAATCACCTCCAATTCCCAAACCCAGGGGACTGACCTTTTGTGATCTGGCCTTGTGGTCTCCAGCCCACTCTCTTCCTCTGCCTGGCTCTGCAGCCACATGGAGCTTCCTGTCTCCAGACAGGAGGCTTCTTCTTGTCTCCACATAGGGCCAGGACTAGGGTGAATTGCAAAATTAAGGGGATACCTGATCACTCACTAGCTGAGATAAATAATGCAATCTTTAAAACTTAAAATTAGTATTATCCACAATAAATAAGGTATCACAATTTTAATTAAAGATGCCACCAATCAGAAAATTGAGCACATCTTTGTCCTTCAGGGTAGTTTCTTTGCTTTTTTCTACTTTTTTTTAAAAAAGAAAACTTTATCGAGGTATGATTTTTGATTCTAATTTAGCCAAGATAAGCACCAGTTTTGGAGAAGAGAGGAAAAGGAGTTGAAAAAGAAAGTGTTAAAATGCGATCAAGGAGTGGAGTGACTGATGGCCCTCTGTGGCCCTCTGTTACTAGCCTCCGCAGTTTATTGAGCAGGTGCCATAGCTTCCTGCCAGGTGTCCTCACACTGTGAGGCTCACACTCCTGATCTCAGTTTTTCCTACAGAGGTAGGTGTCATTTTGCTCATTTCAGAGACTCGGAATCTGAAGAACAGAAAGGTTGAGGAATTTGCCCAGAGGTACACAGCTCTGATTAGAGCTCCAGGAATTCAGGTCTGACTCCAAGGTTCATTCCCCTCCAAGATATCAGATGACTGTCCCCTGGAAGCTTCTATTTTTACCTTTCTCCCTGTTTCAGCAAAAATGAGGACTATAACAATAAGTAACATTTAGTGGGTCCTTGCTATGTCTCGATATTGTGTTATCTATCTCATTTAATCCTCCCAACCCCTCAAAAAATGAGGTCAGAATTATCCCCATTTCATGTATGGGGAAACTGAGGCACAACGAGGTGAAGGAAGCTGCCCAGGTCCCACAGAGAGGGAGCTGCAGAACCAGAGACGGGCAAGTTCGAGAGCAGGACCCCGCACCCTCCGTGGAGCCAGGCCGGGGCTGTCCCTGCCCGTGGGCCCGGCTTGGGGAAGCCAGAGGGAGTCCACCGGCTCTGGCCAGCCGGGCCTCACCAGGTTCCCAGGCCGGCACCCAACTCCGCCATCAGCGCCACCCACAGCCACTCCTTCCGCCCGGCTGCCGGGCTCGGCAGAAGTCGTCATCCTTGTGGAAAACTGCCAGGGGGACAATGAAGGCATTCAGGCCGTTATTTATTTATTTCTCAATAAAGAAACTTCATGAATAGATGGATATTTATTCACCTAATTCACTTTTGCAAATGCAGTGTCCTTCAAAGGATGATTTGTTTGCTGAGCGGGGCTGAGGCGGGAGGTTAAAAATAGCTCCCGGCAGTACCGTATTTCTCAGTAAATCAGTGTTGATAATTTAATAATAAAATTAGTCTTACATCAGGTACCAGATAACGCTCCTCTGACATGCAAATCGAATTCAACTTCCTCCCTGATGCGGGCCATTTGTGAGGCAGCAAATTCACTAGCCTGAGTCTTTGGGGCACTAAATTTAGAGCCTTTCTCCAGCGGGTCAATAGGAGAACCTCTAAAACGCCTGTCTCACTAATGTGGTCGTTTGTAATATTCACTGAGTGGGCGATGTTCCCCCGCTGGGCTTCCTCTGCTCCAGAGCGGCCACACACGGTGCTGGCTCCCCCACCCAGACCTGCCCAATTTAGGGAGATGACTAAACTCTTTGAGTTTCAAGGCAAAAGGGTGGTCTCCTCCAGGATATTTCCATTTCCTCCCAATAAAACTTCCATGATCACCTACTGTGCGCCAGGTCCCATATATAGTAGGTTCTGGGGAGGCAGAGACAACCTAGATGCTGATGCCTGGGCTGCTGGAGGGACAGATACTCACGGTGAGGGCCCCTCATGGTCTAAATGAGACAAGTACATGCAACATCCAGGAAAGCACATTAGAGGAAAGGCCCATGTCATCTCCAAGGAAAAAGGACGTGATCCAGAAAGGCCTGTCCTCCAAAGCCGTAGACATATCGGGTTTTGCAGGATGAATAGGAGTTCTCCAGGAAGTTGAGTAGGAGTCGGGGCACAGGAGAGGGCACCCCAGTCAAACAAAATGATAGACAGAAAGTCGTGGAGGCATGAGAGTGGGTACAGTATAGAGAAATTGTAATTGGTTCTTTATATTCAAAGACTAGCAGACGGAAGCCGGAAAGCCCCGTGTGTGCCACATGGCTTCATGTGACCTGAAAGAGAGCTGAGAGTGTTATCTGCAGGCATGGAACAGGGAAGCTCTGGAAGCGGGGAAGAGGCGGAAGTTCCATGCAGAAAGATCTTCCTGGACACAGGACAGAGGCTGGAGGGGAGAGGACAGGATGGTTCCCTCCCTGAGGAGTGAGTGCCCCTAGCCCATAGGGCAGGTGGTTCTCTGTGCGGCAGGACACAGGGGCCGGAGAGCAACCACTAGAGGCTTTTGAGGGCAAGAACGGAAAAGGGGGAGCTGTCAGGGCGTGGGAGCCCCTGCCCTGGGCCCTCTGGATGGGAATCTCAGGTCTCACCCTGCATAGGTATTTGACAAACCCTGCTATGTGTGTGACACCTGCAGGTTAAAAGTCATTCCCACTCACAGGGACTGAGTAACTGGATATGAACTACCATCCTTTGGGATGGACAGGGCAGGCAGCATGATTCCCATTTTACAGATGAGGAAACAGAGGCTCAGAGAGGTGATGTGACCTGTCCAAGGTCACTCAGCTAGAAAATTGCAGAAATGGGACTCCAGATGAATGCTCTTTTTTTCAAATTGGTTCTTTTTAGTTATACATGACAGCAGGATTCATTTAGACATAATTATAAAAGCATGGAATGTAGTTTGCTCTAATTCAGTTCCCAGTGCCTGCCCTTCCCTCTTCCTCCCCGTTCCCTTCCTTCTGCTCTATTGACCCTTCTGCAACTTACAGCTTTTTTTTTTTTTTTTTTTTTTTTTTTAAATTAGTGTCTTGTGGCTACACATGATGAGACTCACTGTGGTATATTCATATATGCTCATAGGAGAGTTGGGTCAGATTCATTCCATTGTTCTTCCCTTATCCCATCCCTCCTCTCTCCCTCTCAATCTCCTTCCTCTGTTCCACTGGAAGCGGGTGAGGATTCCTTCAAGTGCTCTTGATTCCTAGCCCAGTCTCTTTTAGGGCATAATCCTCAAGTTGGTATGTTAACCACCTTTCCATCACTGTGACAAAATGCCTGAGAAAATTGGCTTCTAAGGAGGGGAAGTTTACTTTGGTCATGGTTTCTGAGGTTTCAGTCTATGCTTGGCCCCGATACTTTGGACCTGTGGCAAGGCAGCACATCACGGAGGTGGGCGCATGTTTTGGAAGAGACTGCTTACCTCATGACAGCCGGAAAGTAGAGAGAGAGGAGGAACAGGGTCAGATTTCCCCTTACAGGATACCACCAGCCTCCTTCCAGTTGGGTCCGCTTCTTAAAGGGTCTACTGCCTCCCAAAAGAGCCACACGCTTGGGAGCAAGCCTTTAACTCATGGTCCTTGGGATGTTGCATTTGAGATCTAAACCCCAACAGCTGGGTCCCTCTGATGATCCCCCTTTATGAGTAAGGGGAGACAGGGTGAGCGTGACTTCATGTGGCTGACTTGAGGTCTGAATTTAGATTCCGCGCTCCTGAGGCTCCTTCCTTCCTTCTTTCGTGGGATCATCCCTGTCCTCCCTCCCTGCCCACATCCTCCCTCCCTACTGGTTGTTCTGGGTTCCTGGTATTTTGCAGCTAGCCCAGCACCCTCCAGCTCAGGCCTCCATCCTTTCCATAGCCCTGTCGGGAATGCTTTGTCCCTGGATACCCTTACTTTGGTCAGATTCCACTGACAGGGCTCCTTCCCTCCACTCCCCATCTCCCACAGCACGTCCCCTTCTCTGCCTGTAGTTTCCTTTAGCTTGCTGTTGCTATGTCTTCTCCACTAGAACGTTCCTGGAGGGCGGAGTGACTTGCTTCTGCGCTGTGCTCCAGGCCTGCTGGTGGAGTGAATGTGTGTGGAGTGTTCCCTGAATGCGAGGTGCCACAGGATGAGCTGCCCCCCTGAAGAGCAGCTCGCAGTGTGCTCGAGTGGCGGGGGCCAGCAGGTCCTCAGGGCGGGTTGGTGTGGCACAGCCCTACTCATGAACGTCGGTGAAGAGCTTCACTCACAGTTGTGAGCAGCCTGGAGTGCCCTGGACTGCGGCAGAAGTTGCAGATGAAGGGAAGGAAGTGTGTGGAGAGCGTGGGCCGTGGCAGCTGACTGGCCTTCAGTAGGCTCAGGCGCATCTTATTTACTTATTTCTAATGTTGCTGGGCTGGGGATGGAACCCAGGGCCTCACTCATGCTAGAGGAGGGCTCTAACGCTGAGCTGCACTCCCAGCCCTTAGATGCATTTTAGAATGAATGTGTGACCTAAACAATTCAAGGGGGACATACACATGGCACCTTCACCAGATCAACCTACACTATAGACACTAGGAAATTTGGTCACGTTTACAGCTCTGGGTCTCAGTTTGTCCAGCAACAAAATGGGTAAAAAAGACCCAGTTTTATCCAGCTCATGAAGCTGTGACATTCCCTCTCTCTTTCCAGTGGAAGTCAGTCTGCAGTTTTCCATTCCCATATTTTCCCTGCATCTCTATTGCCCACCCATATCTCCAGCTTTATGGAGGGACAGGAGGTGCTGGAACCTTCCCCCTTGTTTCCAGAGTGGCTGGGGTCTGGGGATTGAGACCCTTTTCCAGACCCTGAGAAGCAGAGTGGAGGGACAAAGGAGCCATCCAGGAGCTGGCTGATTTGCAGCCCTGAGAGCTGGCTCCAGTCGACGCAGTTAGATGACGGGTACATTTTATTCTATAATAAAAGGGCTTTTAAGAAAAATACAGAACTGCTTAGGGGAAAGTTAAGGGGAAAGAAAGGAAGGTGATGGAATTGTTCATACTCCATCAATGCCTAAGAAGAGGAACCCGTTCAATGACACACTCTTCCAGGTATTAGGATGGCTGTGTGGGGGTGGGACGCCGCCTCCGCTGCAGCACCGGCCCCACCCACTGCACGCCAGAAACCTCGGTTCCCTGCCTCCTGCCCTGCTCCACCCAGCAGCTCAACTGCCTCCACAAGTGAAGTGTCCAAAACAAACCCCTGGGACGCGCTCCCCCAAACCTGGAGCTGATGTTCAGCCCACCATAACCGTGGATTAAGATATTTACATATTTTATTTAAAAACTTAAATTTATAAATACTTTTCTATTAATTAAAGAATAGCCACCGCCCAGAGCCACTGCACTGCCCTGACCTCTCCCCTAGGACCACTGGACCTTCCAGTGCTGCAGCAATCAAAGATTTAACCACTGGCACGGCTGGGGTCCTTGAGGACAGGGGTCCGGCCCTAAGTCTCTCCTGATTGGTCAGTGTCGATAGCCATAGGTTCTAAGCATGTCAAATCCCCGTCTCCCACTTCACACCCGTGCCCTCCCCTCCTCTGTGCAGCACGTGATGGCAGCCTTTCAGCAGGAGGCCAAGGACACATCCTGGACATGCCCCAGCCCCACGTGCATGGCAGCTCCAGGCGCTGCTTCTGCTCCAGGGCTCCATGGGGCCAGGCACCGTGCTTGCCTGTTCACCACAAGATCCCTCACAGGGAGTCTGGGACCCAATCAGTGCTAGGAAATGACTCACTGTGGGTGGTGAATGATGCCCCCAAAATAGACCCAGAAACTTGTTGGGAAAGGGGACTTTGTGGATATGACTAAGTTAATGATTTTGATGGGAGATGATCCTGGACCACACAGGTGGGCTCAATGCCATAACAGCTGTCCTTGTGAAAGGGAAGCAGAGGGGGATTTGACAAGGGAGAGGAGGAAGCGTGCGCCCATGGGGGCAGAGATTAGGGTGTTGTTGCTATAAGCTAAGGGTTTTGGGCAGCTTCCAGAAGCTGCAAGGGGCAGGGGACATGGTCCTGTTGAGCCTCCAGAAGGCCACTGAGTGGGTGGTAATTTGTTACAGCAGCAATAGGAAACTAGTACACACCCACTGTTCATCTGGTAAATCCTGGTGGGTCATGATACTGTCTAAGAAAACAGCTCAGCACTGTGGTCAGACCTCTCAGAAATGCAAATCCAATCATGTTCCTCCCATCCCCTTGCTCTCCTTTAAAATTTATCAAGGGCTCCCTATTGCCTCCATAATGGAGGTTTGAACATTTTAGACAGCACATAGGTCCTTGTGACCTGCCTCTGGTGACCCCTTCCATCTTTCTCTCATATCCCTCCCTGACACCCATGTGATAGTCAAACCCAAACACTAATATTGTCATTTTCCTGACTTTCCTGCCTTTGTCTCAAGCCAGACACTGCTTTCTGGAAAGCCCCATACTCTTTACTTGGTCCCTTCTGCTGGTTCTTAAAGTCAGTTCAGTGACTCCTCCTCCAGGGAGCCTCCCTCGATTGTTCCAGGGTTGGGTTCCTTTCAGCCCCTGTATTGACCTCTGCTGCAGGGCTCCCAGGTCACAGTCTGTCTCCCACTACCCCAGCCCTGAGGAACTCCTGATGTTGAGGAGCCCTGTCTGACTTGAGGAGGAGATGGTCACAGACCGGACTCACATCCAGCTGACCACGACTGGAACTTGTGACTCACATTCTGTAAATCACAGCTAGGGCAGCAGGGCAGGTGTGGACACATGAAGTGTCTGACCCTGCTGAGTCTCCCACCACGTGGGAGGAAGAGGCCGGGTCCCAGGAACGGTGCTTGCCCTCTCCTCCTCTCTTCTAAAGTGGGCTCGCTTGCGTCACAAGTTGGATGGGGCACATTTTTCATCGTGCCTTTTCCTTCCATAATCCCAGAAGATTTTTTATTTTGTAGAAAGTAGTGAACTTTCTACAGCTGAGATATAGGTATCCATATATCTGAATGAGGAGAAGAGTATCTCTTTTATTTTTCTTTATTAGAAATAACCTTTTCTGTTTTTTTCCTGGTTCACAAAAGTCCTTCATGTTCACTGGAGAATATCTGACACTGTGGGACAGGAAAGGGGAGCCCACCCGTTGCCTCCTCTCTCCGAGTCAGTGCCCAAATTTGCTCCCCTGCTTCCCACAATGCCTGCAGCTTTGAGTCTTATCTTTCCAGGTCCTCAGTTTTGTGGGCTCCTCCTGTAGACCCCACACACCGTCTCTTCCTCTCCACTCCCACAGGGCTTGCCCTTTTCTAGTCCCCTGTTCTCTCTCACTCCCACATCAGCTGTAGCTCCCCCTTTCCTTTTCCTCGCTTACTTCCCCCCACCCCCTGACCTGTCTGACCCATTGCACCAGAGAGGTCCACTGAAGGCTCCACCTTGATGCTGCCCCTCTTTCCTTCCCCGGTCCCCATTGCTTACCTCATCACTCCTATCCGCTGGCCCCATCTGCACCCCTGGCCGACTCACCACTAGCACAGGCTGATCCTTCTCTAAGCGCATGGGTTTCCCTCTGGGATGGTTGCTTCTGAGCCTTAGTGCTCTGGGATGTGCTTGGATTTAAGAAACAACATTCACCCATTTCTGGGCACTGAGCTAGGCGAGGAGACCATCCCGTAATTGGGAAGGAGGCTAGGAGAGGGAGGAGGCCTTGGATGTGTAGTCGCTGCACTGGCGAGGTGAAGATCTCCATCTCCATCTCCTAATGACATGCACAGTTGTAGCGTGGGCCAGGAACCGACAGGTCATGGGGGACATAGCCAGAGGTCCGGGCAGTAGCGGTGTGACAGGAAGTATCCAGGAGAGGGGAGCAGGCCCAGGAGGGTGCTCCAGGAAGCCTCTGCTGCAGCCTGCTGCATGTCCCCTCACCAGCCTGCTTGGTTGTACGGCCCCGTCCCAGCCAGTTTGATCACCGGGTCACCAGTACTGAGCACCAGGCATCCTGAGCAGGCCTGAGCCAGTGTGAGAGGCGGCAGGATCTGCACAGCAGGCGGAGGAAAGAGCTCAGTTATTTGAGCACTTGGCATTTACCAGATGCAGTGCTAATACTCCCTAGTATTATGTCTCCTAATGCTCTCAATGACCTATGAGGTGAGTAACCATTGTTAATTCCATTTTACAGATGAACAAATCAAGGCACAGTGCAGTTGAGTCTAGTCCACAGACCCAAAGCAAATAAGGGCAGAGCTGGAATTCAAAGCCACGTCTTTCTCCTACCCCAGAGAGGCAAAGGTGGAGGCCCCAGCATCTGAGGGAGTGGAGGACCAATCAAACAGCTTGCTCGGGGGCTTCTGTGATGAAGTCCCTCCAGGCAGCAAGCACTGCTAGCCCAAGGGGTAGAGCTGGTTGCACAGAACCTGTGCCTGGGGGCGTGGGAGACATTGGCAACTTAGGTCAGCACCATAGAGAAACTGCTTTGGGTGAGGGTTGCAGAGTGGAGCGTGGGGCAGGGTCCCTGATGAGTTCTCAGGAGGGCTAAATGTTGCCACTCTCCCTGTGGAGTTGGGGGAAGGAGTCAGGGGAACTGGTCTCAGTCACGGGTGGGTGGCCTCTGGTCACAGACTGGTTGTTCAGGGATGCTGGTAACCTCCATAAGATGAGGGGTTGAAACCAGGGAGCTGGAAGGGCCCACCCAGCTCTGACCCGAGGTCCTGGGATTCGGAGGCAGCCTTTGTCGCAGAGCACAGCTGGGAGCCACATGTCAGGTTCATGGCCTGGATGGTGCCCAGCAATTGGTATGTGCTCATGGAGAGAATGAGTGAAGGAAGGGAAGGAGGAAGGAGTGAGAGAGCACACCCTGGGCTCGCGCTGGACAGGAAGTGGGAAGGGTGAGAAAAGAACGGCCAATGCCAAGGCTTAGAGAAACAGAGGAAGAGGAACTGTTTCCCCTCCAAACTGTAATCCCATAAATCCAAGTAGGCAGATTTTAATTACATAGCTTTGGTGGTTTTATTTTTCAATTAAAGCCATTAAGTCAACATTTGGAAATTGGTGCCCTTATTTGGAGCTTGTAGCATGAGTAGAACCTCCTCAGGGGCTGAACTGGAGGTGGCCAGAGAGGGCAGTGGCAGGGTTGGAGTTCAAGTCCGGTTAAGAACCAGGAGACCCCACGCCCTGCCCTCCCTGCATGGGCTGGGGAGATGCTCTGCACCCGGGCAGGAGGGGCAGGGTTGAGAGGCTTCTGGGAGTGGGGTGGGTGCTCCCCGAAGCATCTGCCCTTCCACCCACCTCCCCATGCCATGGAACTCTTCATGCTAAGAGGGCCCGAACATCCACTCAAGTCAAGGGCAGGACCAGGAATCAAGGAGCCCATGCACACAGCAGGATTGTGAGTTTTTCCACCTTGACCTTCCCAGGGACAACATGGGAAGGAGGGTGATGGGAGAAGGGAACTAGGGTGCCAGTCTGGGCCACTGTGGGTGTTCTTTAGCCACAACACTTCCACTTCTGGGCCAGAGAACCACTCATCCTGTCCAACCCCATAAAGGAGCAGAAATGACAAGAGAAGAGCCCAGGAGGCCACTGGCTGCCTCTGGGGGAAGATGTTGATCCTCCTGGAAACCCAGAAAAGCTCCCTAGTTTCTTTAATCAGTGCTATAAACTAAATTTCTTCCCGCCCCCAAGTCCTAAATTCCTAATTCCCTCAGGTGGCTGTAACTGGAGATAAGGTTTCTAGGGAAGTAATGAAAATGAATGAGGTGGTAGGGCCCTGAGCATATACAGGGAGACAGGAGCCTGTTCTCTCTCTTTCTCTTTTTCTCTGTCGTTTGAAGATGCTACAGGAAAACATCCACTACCTGCAAACCAGGAGGACAGCCCTCACCAGACACAGAATTTGCCGGCACACGGACCACGCATGCCCGTGGGTTAAGCCCCGCCCCATCTTGTTTTCCTGTCACGGCAGGCTGCGCTGACCCAGCCAGTGACATTTTGCCCAGTGTTATGAGCTTCTTTTTCTTAAGCACTCTCCTGCCTGCAACCCTGAGAGGACACTGAGCGGGCAGTGTGGAACGGTTAAACACGCAGCCAGGAAGTGGCAGGGACGGCCCTGGTACCTGGGTGGGCGGGTTCTAAGACTGGTGCCTTTAGTCACTGTGCTGCTAATGCTGATGGTGGTGGCAGACTCTACATGGAACATAATGGAAAAGAACAATTGCAGCTGACCACCAAATAAGGAAGTGGCCATCTGGGGAAAACAGGACAGGCTCAAGAAAGACCCAGAAGGATGTGCAGGTGCCAGCATCTCAGAGGTGCCCAAGGAGATAATCCGGCCTTCTAACTAGTGCTCACCAGCACCCACTGTGTCTCCCTAACACTCTCTCAGGGCCCAGAATTATTGCCTGTGATTGAATCTAGGAGGGAGAGGGTCCAGAACCAAGAGAGGGGGTCTTCTGAACTCATTTTAGGATGGGGATCTGAGATGCCTGGGACCCTTCATTCAACCAGCCCACAAAACAGCGGGCATCTGTCTTGCCAGACTGGATGCCTTCCTGGACACGTATGATTCTACAGACCTCTGGTTGGGACCACAGGGTCCCACCCTCATCCCAGAGGTGGGCCTCTTGCCCTGGCCGAGGGACTGGCTGTGAGGAGGCCAAAGTGAACAGAAATATATCTGAATGGTACCAGAATTTGTGCCAGTGTATAAATAGCACAAAACCAGGATTTTTTTTTTTCAGAGAGATTATCTGAAAAAGTTTACATTAATGCAACATGTCATCTTTTCCGGGAGCCATCTTTGAGATCAGAAGCCTCGGCTGGGCACCCGCTCAACACGACGAGGGTGATTAAACAACACGTCAAGAGCTGAAATGATGCTATTAGGCAAGCAAGGACTGCGGATTTGGGCTGATGAGGGAAGATTTGAGGCTGGATGCATGGAGCCCTGATGCTTCCAGGTTGCCGAGTGGGATATAGAGAACTCTGAGCAGCCTGAAGGCTTGGCTCTGGTGCCAGGTCTGGAACCCACTTGCTGTGTGACTTGGACTAAACAGTTGCTCTCTCTGAGCCCAATTTCCTCACCTGAAAGGGAATTAGATATCTCTTAGATATCTTCAAAGATCTGTATTCTTCCATATTATTGATGTCTAATAAGATTATGCCACATGGAGCTTTGTGACATGACTTTTCCTAAATTAAGTGTTTTGAAATTATCTCTATTTTGCCACACATGTTCATGACCAATTATTTGTTGGTCTTTGAGGGAAGATTTGAGACTTTGTTCTGGTTCCTTTAATAATCTCATGGGCAGTCTCCTAAGTTGTATGTATTGACCAGGTACTAGTTAAGAGGAACAGTGGTGACCAGAGTGATATTCACGAAGACGCTGCGGCTTTGGCCTCTGACAACGCTGGTTTGAGTTCAGGCCCCTCTCCTGAATGGCTGCGTGGCTGTGGGCAGGATGTGAAACCTTTCTGAAGTTTTCTTTGTGTATAAAACACAATGAATGTGAGCTACTTCCTGGGATTGCCAGGGGAGTAAAGGAAATGACCAGAAGCACCTGCCTGAGAGGGAGGGCCTGGAGGGATGGTAACTTGACGACCGTGCACCTGCTCTACCCTGTCACCTTCGATCAGTGTTCATCAATCTGCATCTGCTCACCTTGTCCTACCAAATGGATCCTCAGTTCCACCTCAAGGGCAGGAATGGTGCCGTGGGTTCTTGTAGCCTCCACCTTGCTCAGCACAGTCTTGCAGATAGAAGTGCCTATTGCCTATTGTCTTTGGGTGGGCACAGGGGTCTCTCTGGTGTTTGTCTGCTGTAAGCCACGTCCCCAGCCCATGGGAATCCCTCCTCCATGGGGTCTCAGTTGTTGGCTCTGTGTTGACAAATACTATATATTTTACATCAAAGGCTGTGTGACATACTCTTAAAACAATGTGAGGATATCTGAGACTATAAAGATATATTGTTCTAAGACCCCCATTTTTAAAATGCTAAACAATAATGAGTGGTGACTTGCATTTTTTTCTCCTTTTTCTTTCCTTTGCTTTCCTTTCCTTTCCCTTTGCTTTCCCTTTCCTTTCCTTTCCCTTCCCTTCCCTTCCCTTCTTTCCCTTCTTCCCTCCCTCCCTCCCTCCTTTCTCTCTTCCTTTCTTTCTTTCTCTCTTCCTTTCTCCCTTCCTCCCTTCCTCCCTTCCTTCCTTCTTCCTTTTCTTCCTTTTCTTTCTTTTCTTTCTTCTCTTTCTCTTTTGGTACTGGGGATTGAGTCCAGGGGCACTTACCCACTGAGCCACAACCCCACACTTTCAAAAATTTTTG
The DNA here is from genome assembly GCF_902686445.1 of Sciurus carolinensis. Taxonomy (NCBI): domain Eukaryota; kingdom Metazoa; phylum Chordata; class Mammalia; order Rodentia; family Sciuridae; genus Sciurus; species Sciurus carolinensis. The sequence goes on from NC_062215.1 coordinate 79,741,118, forward strand.
TTTTAAAAATTTTGAGACAAAGTATCATTAGGTTACCTATGGCCTCACTAAGTTGCTGAGGCTGGCTTTGAACTTGTGATCCTCCTTCTTCAGCCTCTCAAACAGCTTGGATTACAAGTGTGCACCACTCCACTTGGCTTCTCTATTTTTCTCTTGTGAGAGTAAAGTGCCTGGTCATTATAAAAAATTCAACCTATAGCATCAGAATGAAACATGCAAACCTCCTTTATCCTCTTTCCAGTCTATTCTGTGGTTCATAAGTACAGCTTTCATTTTGCCAACTTTTTTTCTCTATATTTCAAACTATCTGTACAACACATATCAACTTGCATACATAAAAGTCTTCTAAAAACATAAGCAGGGTCCTTTTCTAAAACCTAGCTTTGTGTTTTATTTAAAATGCTTCTCCTGTCAGATAAATTGCTTTTTAAAATTAATTTTATTCTTAAGTGACCCTATGGTAAATGACTCATTCGGGTGTCCTGTTCTGTGGATTTCAGCACATGGCTAGCTCTGTGGAACCTCCACTAGCCCCACCACCAGGACACACAGCAGGGTGGGTTGACTTTCTCTGGACAGCTCAGTGTCATCTGTAGATCTCAGCTTCGGAAAATAAACACTACCCATGACACCCTCCTCATCTGGGGGGACTTCTCTTATCTCAAATGCGGAGTCAGTTTGGTATGGGGAACAGAGCCCCAGCTTGACCCCAATGCTGCCTCTGTCACACATCAGTGAGGGGCCTGGTCGGGCGTCTGAACCTCGCTGAGTCTCTGGGTTTTCTTTTGGAAAAGCGTACCTGTGCCTATGAACTTTGAGGAATAAACGTACCCCAGCAGACGCCAGGCAGAGCTCCTTTGCGCAGCCGCATTGCAGTTTATGAGCAGAGACCCTTACCACGCGCATGCCCGGGGAAGTCACACGGTGGGTCTGTGTGGACACAGCTGGAGTTCATCCTGGAGTCTGAGTCCCGGGGATGCTGCAGGTCTTTAGTGCAGACATCCTGGCCAGTGTTTCCTGGAGGGCCAAGAGAACAAGGCCAAGGGCAGCTGGAGCTCAGGATCCTGTGGGGACCCTGGAGTTCCTCCTTGGTCATCTCTAGGCCTCTGTCCGGCTGCATCCCTGGGCTTGCCTGTTGGAACATGCAAGTCAGTCAGGACTTCCAAGCAGCTAATGCCTCCCCCTCCGACTGGGGCCTCCAACGGCAGGGCCGCTAGCTTTGGGTATCGCGACAGAAGGAGTAGCCTCTTAAATATTGAATCACTCCTCCAGGGGCCCCACTCCTGCCTGATTAGACTAAGGTCCCAAGCTTTAAGTTTGCTTAATAACCTCCTGACACTAAACAAACAGCCTTTCAAAAGGAGTAATTTGCGAGGTAGAAAGAAAACAAATAAGTTGCAAGGACACTGTGCGCGGCGGCAGGGCCGGGCTGATTACATTCCGGGGGCCACCTAAGTCCGACATCAACCGAAAGCATATAGATCTTGGCTCCTCTCCACTCTGGGAAGACTTCAAAAAACATGGGCAAGGGAAACTTTGCATTAGGCCTGTGGCGGTGGCACGTCATTAGAATTCTGGGGGCATATTAAATGCCATCTCGCTGCTAACACGATGCATCATTTTCTGCTAAATAATTGATCATGGTGCAGAGATTGTGTTTGTGGAGTTTAAAAAAGTGATTAGAACAGGGAACATTTCTGGGAGGCAAGTTGCATCTGTAACGCGGAGTCTGTTTCACGCGCAGCTTCCTGGGGGCCCGGAGGGCATTGGGGATTCTTGCCACACCAGAGCTGGGGTGCACGGGAGTGCTGACACAGCAGGATGAAGGGTGACGGTAGGTGGTGAGGGTGGCCTGATGTAAAGCCTGAGAGAGCCGAGAAGGATCAGGGTGGTAGCAGATTCCTGTGGCCACCTAAGGGGCCAGGCCAGTTTTCCTCCCTCTCAGGTGTATTGGTGGAAGGCAAGTGGCCTGTCCAAGGAGGAAACAATTATTGTACCCTTGCCCTGGCCCCACACCCAAGTGACTTTTCTAATGTCATGAGCACAGCATCTTATCTTGAGAAGAGCTTGTCTCAGGACCCCCCAGTTTTCGTTCCTTTTCTCTGCCCTACTTTACCCAGAGAAAATCTCTTTCTCCTCAACCTCCTCCCTGTGAGGGTGCTGTGTCAGTCCACTTTCCATTGCTGTGGTGAAACACCCGAGACAAATCAACTTCAAGGAGGAAAAGTTTATTTTGGCTCCTGGTTTCAGAGGCGTTAGTCTATGGTCGCTTGGTTCCATTGTTTCCGGGCCTTGGTGAGGTAGAACATCATGGCAGGGAGCATGGTGAAGCAAAGTTGCTCACCTCAAGGTGGCCAGGAAGCAAAGAGAGAGAAAGAGAGAAGAAGGGGCCAGGGACAAAGTGTAGCCTTCAAGGACACGCCTCTAAGGACCGGCTTCCTCCAACTTGGTTCTGCCTTCTAACTTCCCACCACCTTCCCATAAAAAGCCCTTTAGATTATGAATCCCACGGTGGGTTGATCCTCTGACAAGGTCAGCGCACTCATGATCCATCACTTCCCACCTCTGAATACTGCTGTTCTGGGGACCAAGCCTTCCACACATGAGCTTTTGGGGGACACTTGAGATTCAAATCACAACTGATGCATTGTCAGATTTAGTATGTGTGTGAAAAGACACACATCCTGACCCTAGGGGACAAGAACACTGTTAGGACCTGTTGAGTTGATGGGGAAGAGATTTCACATATGGGCTCCGGGAGGTGATGAACTTAGGGAAGTGGAGGTGAGATTTCATCAGGTCATTAAAAAGATAGGAAGGGTAATGATCCGATCCGGTGCACAATAATAAGACATGATAATATTTCTGGAATCAATGACATTGTTCTGAACAGGAGTAGAAGCTTGCACTTTATATACCTGCTAGATGCTCTTGAGGAAAGCTCTGAACCTCGGTTACCTTATCTGAAAAGTGCACACCTGTGGTGTGAGTTTGTGCACACACTCATGCAATCATCCCTCTGAGTCTGGCATTCTGAGTTTCTGAATCGGCTGTTCTTATCCTTGTCTGTACATAAGAATCCCCTGAAGACCTTTTAAAAATATAGATGTATAAGGGCCTAACTCTTAGAGGGTCTGATTCAATTGTTCAGGCACAGGATCTGTGTGGTGTTTGTCCTCTTAAGGTCTGTCCCAGTCATTCCAAGGTGTGGCTAGGGACAAGACTTCTTGCGTTGGGAGGGGAGGGGTGGTGTCAGAAAGCCAGCAGAGCCCTGGACATTTTGCTCTGGCCATGTGTGTAGGTACCCAGCTTTGGAGCAAGAAGGAAAGATGGGCAAGTCCAGAAGTGGACTCCTAGCTGCAAAGGATGCTGGGCAGGTGAAGAACTGCAGATGTCACAGCTGGAGGGCTCAGCAGGCAAGCACCTGGCAGGATGGAGGGCCCTGGGGGTGTGTCCAGGGTCTGCAGGAGGCAGCCTCAGGGCTTTCTGCACAGGAGAGGCTTCCTGGACAGAGAGGCTGGGTTGAGGCTGTGGGAAGAAGCATTTCCCTGCCTCACAGTCTGCATCTTCTTAGGACCAGGGCTTGTCTCTACTAGGGGCACAGAGCACATGCAGAGGGCTCTGCCTGGCTCCCTGCAGCCAGGGGTTTGTCCCTGGTCCTGCTCCCTTACTTGTAGTGACCCCTCCTCCTGTCCAAGATTGCCTGTCCATGGGTCCCAAATACCACTGCACTGCCTTAGTCCTTAAAACACATGTCCAGGGTGGATGGTTGAATAACCATGGTCCCCTCCCCAGCAGCTGAAGAGCACTCTGAAGACCCAGGCTGCTTCTCCCCACTGCCTGGCATGATAAAGTGTTCTGTACTTTTTAGTGAACTAGTTAGTTCACTAAGACTCCTATCCCATTGTACTGGCTTTCCCCTGCCAGGTGTTAGTTCACGCAGCCTTTCCCACTCCTGACCCACGTTCTCATCGGAAAGCAGGCTGTTCCAGGCCACTGTGGACTTGGATGGGAGCAGGTTCCATGGTTCTGAGGGGTCATCAGTAGTGCCATTTTACAGATGGGATGACTGAGGCACAAGGATGATGACTTGAGTTGGTCAAGGGCATTCAACCAGTAGCTGTGGGTATCAGAAGCAGAGCCCATGGCCCTGAATCCTGGTTCCACACAGCTGCAACTGGAAAACACGAAATACAGTTCTGATTATTGGGAACATCCCAGGTCTCCAGTCTAGGGAGAAAATGAGCTTCTATCGGGAGACAAACACTATTTTGGAATGTCCTTTCTCTCTCTCTAGGCATGACCTAACTGACTCATTGCCTGCTGTCAGCTGGATGGTTTTGGGCTTTGTAGGTACCTTCACTGCTGGGACTGCCTCCATCCCCTGAGGGGCCATGGTCTGGGCCACACCTCCAGTCCCAGCATGCCCATCATGCGCTGCCCTTGTCCAAGGGCTGAGCCACCCATACAGTGTCTGAGGGAGATTGGTTTTTAGCTAAAGGTCACAGGAAATTGCCCAGGAATCCCCAGGGAGGCTGCCCTGCAGGTGCCTGCATGGGCCCTGGCCTGCAGGGGGCGCAGACCTGAGTCCTGATCTCCAGATCAGGACCAGAAGTAGCAGTTAGGGTGGAGTTAGGGTTAGAACCCATACCCAGGGCATCCACCACGTGTGTGACTTCATCTGCCACCCCAATGTGCCCTTAGAGGGTGGGATATTTCAGAACCATCACACCAGGCATGCTCCGCAGGGTGACTTTGGGTAAATTATCCTCTGAGCTCCTGCAGTTGGAGATGGAGGATTTGAGACTCCTTTCCTTCACTCTGTCAAAGAAAAATTCATTCTGACACTTGTTAAAATGGTAAGAAATACTATTTAGGACTATTTCCATAAGTGTCAAGATTATCACCATAGGGGAAAGACATGGGGATCAACTCTGAATACAGTAAGGACTAGTGGGGATTTGTGGCCAATGAACAGTGTGGGGGGCGATCAATGAATGGAAAATCACTAAGCGGAGACATCATGGGTAGGGGGATATTTGCTTCAACTGGACACGGTGGGCCAAAGACAGGGCCCAAGGGGAGGCCTAGTCAAAAACAGGGCTCAGGAGGACTCCGAGAGTCTTTGCCACCTCCTGTCTGCCCACAGGAGCTGGCGTGGTCTAACCTGGTCTCCTAATGCCCATTCTGGTCCCTTCCTCAAGACAGTGTGGTTCATTCAGACTTGGTGCCTTGGACCTGTATCACTTGGGAAGCTGAGGTGAAAAGATGGCAAGTTCAAGGCCCCCTGGCTAACTTAGTGAGAACCTGTCTCAAAATAAAAAATTAAAAGGGCTGGGGGCCTGGTGCGGTGGTGCATGCCTGTAATCCCAGCCACTCGGGAGGCCAAGACAGGAAATCGAGAGTTCAAAGCCAGTCTCAGCAACTTAGCAAGGCCCTAAGCAGCTCAGTGAGACCCTGTCTCCAAATAAAATACAAAAAAGGGCTGGGGATGTGGCTCAGTGGTCGAGTGCCCCTAAGTTTAATCCCTGGTACCAACACACACACACAAAAGGGCTGGGGGTGAAACTCAGTGGTAGTGTCCCTGAGTTCAATTCCCAGTACTGCAAAACAAAAACAAAACCAAACAAAACCACACAGCAAAGAAACAAACAAACAGTCAAAACAAAAAGTACAATGTGGTCTAGCCCAGCACCCCCCCAACTTTAGTGAGCATGAGAATCACTGGGACTTGCTAATGAGAGACTCCTGGGCCCTGCCTCCAGTCCTGACAGAGGGGACTACACACTAGAATCCATGCCTAGCCTCCCCCCACTATAGTTCTCCTCCTCACTGGAGGGGTTTCCTGGGAGGAAGGGCATCGGCTGTGGATTCAGACTTAGAATCCTGACTGTGCTTCTGTCTGGCTGTGTGAACTTGGGTGAGTCTCCTACCCTCTCTGAGCCAAGATTCCTTAAAATGCAAGGAAAGCAGTGCCTATGTCACAGGCTCCAGGTGAGACGTGAATATCAGGATGATGAAACATTCCCACAGCCTTTGGTGCAGGCAGACATTCCAACAATATTCCTTTCTGGAAGGAGAGCTGCTGCAGTGGTGGGAGAGCAGAGACCACCCCGTCCATCCTCGTTCTGTGCCAAGAGGGGAAGTGAGGCTGGGAGGGGGTCAGAGCCCCATCCAGTGCTATCTGGGGGTGGGGCAGGGGGAGGCTGGCAGAGCTGAGGCCAGGCTGGGAATTTCTTCCCAATGACCATTCTGCCTCCAGCTAGGAAGCAGGCTGCACAGCTCCCAGCTCGGGGCAGCATCTCAGCTACCTGGGCAAACAGTAGTGTTAGAAGCAGCTCCCTGACCCTCAGCTCTGTGCAGGCTGCCACTCACGGGGTCACTGAGAGGTGGCCTCCTCCCTCCTCTTTTCTGACAGCCTTTCTCCTTCTCATGATTCCTGGAGCTAGGATCAGGTGGAGGGGGCGCCAAGCTCTCTCTCCACCTCCTGCAGGTCAGCCCTGGGCAGAGGCGCAGCCCACTGGAGCCTCAGCTGACCGCCTTGGCCTGCTCCCTTTGGCCTTTAGCTGCATTTCCCACTGTGCTAGATGTGGGCCTTCACCGCAGGCCTCCAGATTCTCCACCAACTGGAGGAACCCAGGAGACCTTGGTCCATAGAGTCAGCTCAGGGCACCCCAAGACCAGGCCACCAGCAGTTCCTCTATTTCCCACAATTTCTTACCAAGGTCTCTAGCTGAGTTCCGGTCCCTTAAAAGGGAAGTCATTCTATGTCTCTTAACCTCACTTTGCTCATCTGTGAAATGTGAGCCCTCAAGGAGCACTTGCCTATCCCTCCTCAGAAATCCTGTCCCCATGCTGCCAGCATGTGTGTAGACCAAGAGAAGTGCCCTCATGAAGGACCCTTTTTACACCCTTGGGACTTGTTTCCAGCTTGACTTCCTTCTAACAAAAGTTAGCATAACCTGAAAAATCTAGGCTGCATGGAATGTCCAGCTGGGCCCATTCACTCTGGAAGGCCTCCTTCTCTGGGGTGTCATCTGATCCTGCCCCCTGCGTGCCCAGCAGAATGGAGACTGCGCCAGGCTGGCTTGCCTTTCCCCACTGCATTTACTGAAGTAGAGAAAGGCAGAGGGCACAAACTCAAAAATACAAGTTTTGGAGACAAGGAAGCCTGTTTGAGAAGCAAGCCAAGGTTGAGAAAGGCACTTCTCTCCTCTCCCCTCAATGATGACACCACCCGTCCATCCTCCTTCCTCCCCCGCCCCCAGGAGACTCGCACTGACATGAGGGACTTACTGAGCTCCGGGTGTGCCGGGCTTTGGAGGGAGGGTTGGCTCCATTATTGCCCTCTGGGAAGGAACCCTCAGGGCTGGGGACCTGCCATTGCCAGTCACTACCATCTTTATTCAAGGCATGCCGGGCTCCTCTGGCTCTTGGAATCCTCCAAAGACCCTCCAGTGTTTTTAGCTCAAAGAAACACTTTGATGTACTAAATGACAAAGTCAAGCATCACGGAGGCATCGTGGTGACGGTGGCTCCCTGCAGACACCACGGGAGGGGCAGGTGCCGGCTGTCAGCACTTCTGGCGTCTGAAGTGTTTTGTCTTAGCTCCACGAGGGTGTCTTTGTTGTCAGAGCCACCACTGCCGGGTTTCTCCAGCCTTTCCTCAGGGACCTGCAGAGCCGCAGGCCAGCCCAGCCCAGCTGCTCAGAGGGGAAGGGCCAGTGTGGGTCTGCCCAGGCATGCGAGACCCTGCTTGGCCCAAAGGCTGCTCCGGATTTCGGGAACCCAGTTAGAGTCCTTGGCAGGCCTCAGGCAGCTCAGTCTTCTGGTTTGAACACTGTGGGGCTCTTGTCCGGGGCCTTCACACTTGATGACTCTGTAGATCCTGATTTTTTCTATTCTTTTCTCTTTTTAGTATTGGGGATGGAACCCAGGGGTGCTCCTCCACTTAACTACATCCTCAGTCCTTGTTACTTTTTATTTTGAGATAGGGTCTTGCTGATGCTGAGACTGGCCTTAAACTTGGAATCCTCCTGCCTCAGCCTCCTGGGTCTCTGGGATTAAAGGTGTGCACCCAGCTGCACATCCTGGTTTTAATCCCAGCTCTGCTGTTCCACAGCTGAGTGATTTTAAGCAAGTCTCAGTCTTTTCATCTATAAAATGGGAATGATGGTGGTAATAATAATACCTATTCCACAATAATACCTGTTGTGAAAATTGGATGGAACAACACAAATCCCTGGTCCAGCTCTGGCACAACCAGTCTCCGAATAAATAACAACTCCCATCCTCTCTCTTCCCTTCTTGTTTTGTTTTTTTTTTTTTGTAATATTGATTCTCCATCTTGGCTATTTAATAAGATCCCTTGGGGGAGCATTTCTAACATACCAATGCCTAGACTCTACCCTACACCAATGACAGGAGCTCCAAGGGTGAGGTTTGCTTGTGTGACATGTAAAACTCCCTATAAGCTCCCAAATGCAGCCCAGGCATGGAACTCCCTACCTATCCAAATCTGTATCCATCTGACCTGTACAGCCCAATGTGGTAGCCATCAGACACATGAGTGTTTAAATTCATTAAAATAACATAAAATTAAAATTTCATTTACTCAGTCACACAAACCATTTTTCAAGTACCCAATATCCAGGGATGACTAGAGGGTACAGTATAGGATGTCACAGGTCCAGAACATTTCGGTTATTGTAAAAGTTCTTTTGGAGAGTGCTACATGACCAAAGCTGTCCAATAGCAATAGATTGCAGGTCACATATGTAATAAAGATTTCCTAATAGCCACATGTAGTAAGTAAAAAGAAACAAATGAAATTAGTTTCAATCATATATTTTATTTAATCCTATACATTCAAATGGGTGTCTCAACATGAAATCAACATGGAATAACTTAATGAGCTATTTTGCATTCCTTTTTTGTACAATGTCTCCAAAATCTGGAGTGTATTTTATACCTTCATTAGGTACCCATTGGGACCAGCACCTTCCAAGGGCTCAGCACACATACCTTGCACAATATAGGCACCTGGTAAATATCCAGCAATATGGGAAACTATTTCAAATGAACAGGCATCTCTTGGCAGAGTAAGTAAATTGTCATGCGTCTGTGGAGTGCTTTGGGGCTTGCAAGTAACTTTTATATGTGTCTTCTAATGCCCTCTAGAGTTCTCTTACTGATAATTTGAATCCTCGGGCTGGCCACAAATCTTGCAGACATGGAGACATCTCTAGAACCTGGGTGTATTAGACACTTATGGTCTTTCCTAGTTCATTAATGTCCAGACCTGTGCAAGTGCCATTTGTTCTGGACAAATAGACTGGTCAATCTTTGGGCACAGGGAGCCTATCCCTTATTTCTTCTTTGTCCCTTCTATCCCTGGTGACCCTTTTGTCAGTGGATCTGTCAGTGGAGAAAGCATCCCCTGACTGACTTGAACAGTGCAGAAAGCTCTCTCCCTCTCTGAGCCATGTGACTGGAAGTTCCCACAACCATCCACTCCCTACTGCTGAAACATTGATGCACCATCACCTCAAAGAACTATGGTAAATGCATCACCAAATAGATAGGGTAAATATGTCACTAGGGAAGGTTCATGCAGCCACCTCCCATCTGGCATTAGCACCTTAGCATGCATCATTTTGGTCACATGGGTTCATAGTACAGTCAGGAGCAAAAGGGGCAGATGACAGCACATCTGGGTTAGAGGGTGTGGAGGAAAAGCCAGGAAGACACAGCGCTGCCAGGATGGGTGGAGTCAGTGGTGGAGGCAGCAAGGACATCAGGGGTCCTTGGGGGCTACCGGAGCTGGGTCAGGAAAAGCAGCAGTTGAGAGCAGAATAGAGGGGGCATAAACCTGTGTCTACCTGCAGGGGGCGCCTCCCAGGCCTGGCATGCCTGGGACCCTGCTGCGGGCTGCTGGCTGGTGAGGGGAATGCGTGCACGTGAGCTGTGGACCCAGGAGATGTACAAAGTGGGCTCCTCTTTTCAGATTTCCTTCCCATAGGTTTTCAGCTTCCTCTGGGAGGCCAGCAGTCAAGCGTTCAGACTCTCCATCCTCTGAGGTCCACAGCTGGCACTACGTAGGAGCAGTTCTCAAATACTTTCAAACCAACCCCAGCCTTTAATGTGAACTCCTTGGCCAGAATACCCACCCCCATCACTGATCTCCCCAGCCTCTGAGGAACGTATTTCCAATGTCCCTTCCGACCCTTAGCATGACCTCTCTGGTCTCTAACATTTTCTCCTTTCATGGCCTTACACTCAGTGCTCCCTGCCCCCACCTTTGAACTCTCTAAGTCACCCCCGTCCACAGTCCTGTGTAGTCCAACTGTAGGGCTGTCAGTCCCCTGGCTTCTCCCAGACACCACCAGTGGATGAGAAGACTGTCTCCAGATCTCCTCTCTGATTGCTTTAGCCAGAGTGACACTGGCAGAGAAAGTGATCTATTGCAGGCATACGACAGCTATTCAAACTCAGAGACTGCTGGCCTGGGCCAGCTGTTCTTTTTCATTCATCCAACAAATGCTCACTGAGCACCAAATCTGGACCTGCCCTGGGCTTCCTATCTGACTGGCTGTGCCGGCACGGATTGGTTTTAGATAATGGGCTAATGAATCAGGATCATCCAAATGCTTTTCTCTTGCACTGGAGTGTCCAAATGCCAGGCAGTTCTCTTCATGGACTAGCGTGTAATGATCCCTCCCGAAAATCATAATCCATCAATCTCGCCTTTCAGGACCATCCATCAATGTTCCAGAATCCACAGCCGCGTCCTCATTCCAGGGGTTTTCAATCACCTCCCTCTCCCCTCGTGCTTGCAGAACAGTGCACTGACACTAGGAAATTGTGTTTTGACATGAAATCATTATGTGTTTTAAAACCTCTCCTTCAATGTTGGTCTTTTCCTGCCTTGTGCTCTCCCCTGACACATCTCCTACTATGAACTGCAGTGTGAGCCCCAATCCTTTGTTAAACTCTCTGGCGCAGGTGAAGGATGCCCGGTCTGAAAGGAAGACGCATGGAAAATGTAGGCTGCCCATTTTATTCCAGCACTCTTGCACTGTAATTAATTTGTCTCCTCCAATCAGGGCCTGACTGGTATGTTTCCCTGAGGGAAGTTTAAGGGATTGATGGGGGTGACAGGAAGGACTGGAGCACCAGGTGTTGGTATAGTGAAGTTGAAGTTGTATCATAATTAGATGTAGCTAATGTGCAAACTTAACTATATGCATGCAATAACTAATCGATCAATTCATCAATAAGTGCAGGGGAGATTAGCTGTTCACGTGCAGTGATTCTGTTCCATGGGCAGGTCTGGAGGTCTGTGCTGGCTGCCTGCTATGTCCCTGATCCTACATGCTTCCCTGATGCCAGCAGCTTTTTAAAATGCAGATTCTAGTGTTTGGAGACAGGTATTCTTTGTACATTGAGCCCCTAAACACATGCCAATCACTGATCAGTGCTCAGTCAAGGAGGAGTGCTGGAGCAAAATTGGACAGAGCTTGGTTTCCAGAAAAATGCCGTGTGTCAACCTGATATGATTTCCCAGGCATTTGTTTTCATGCAAAATTCACATTCTAAGCAGTTCCCAATGGTCCTGCCCTGCCGACTTTAGACCTTAAGCCCTCTGAGGATGCACCTGTGCTGTTTTGGGGAGACTGCATCAACATGTTCACCCTGTATGGAGATAAGCTTGACATGGTCTCTAATTAGCTGGGTCTTCTAGGGCAAGTTCCTAAACCTCTCTGAGCCTCAGTTTTCTCACCTGGAAATGGGAGCTATTAATTTCATTTGTATAGAGTTTGACTTCAGGGTTAAAGGTAAACTGGGCATCTGTGGGACCTGTAGGTAGGTGCAGAGCGAATGATGGGTCCAATTATCATTATGGATAAATGATTTCCTGCTGAGGAATTCTGAGCTGCCAATGTCATGGAGGTGCTTCATTGGAAAAAAAAAAAAAAAGAATAGATGCTGTGAAGTTAGTTTCAGTCGAACAACAATAACTTACACTGTAAATAATTGATGCTGTGAGCAGGCTCCAGTGCTCACACCCAGGTGAGGTTTAGGGATGATGGCTCCACATTCTAAATCGCCTCATCTTCCCCTTCTTGAATAAATGGAGTCTTGGCTGGCGGTCAGAATGAAAGTCACAGGAGTATGACTTCCAAAGAAAGTGCCGCTGCGGGAGGAGGGCAGGCTTGCTCCCTGGCTGCTGGGCTGAGGAAGCACACCAGCTGCCCCTCCATGCCCTGACGAGGTGGGTGCCATCTGCAGCCAGTGCCCCATGCCTCCCATTTCAGAGGCGCTCCCTGCCTTCTTGGCAACTAGGACCTTGGAGGGTTTAAGCTGCTTCTCATGTTTATTAGAAGCTTTTCTGCTCTGCCATGCCCTCCTTCTGAAGTTCCTCCCTTAAAATCTACCTGTCTTGGATCTTGGGTGGGACCTTATCCCTTTTAGGAGCATTTCGGAATGCTAGCTGCAGAGCAGAGGGCATCTCCCTATGGGATCCTCCACCCCTAATCTGACTACAGAGGAAGATGAGGAGTAGTCGGGAGGAACCTTGCCAAAGCCTCATGGTGACTTTAAAAAAATTTTTAATTTTAGTACTGGGGCACTTAACCATGTAATCCAGGGACACTTAACCACTGAGTCACATACTCAGCCCCCTTTTTTAAAAAAAATATTTTATTTAGAGACGAGGTCTCACTGAGTTGCTTAGGGCTTTGCTAAGTTGCTGAGGCTGACTTTGAAGTTCAGGTCCTCCTGCCTCAGCCTCCCAAGCCACTGGGATCACAGGCATGTGCCAGGGCATCTGACCTTACAATGACTTTTGCCCTGTCTTATCCATATAGCTCTGAGACATGTTGGGCCCTCAGTGTAAGAAGAGCTGGGGCTCAGAAACTGGCTCTGGAGCTGTTCTGTGGGTGGAAGTAGAGTAAACCATGTTCAAATGTCTGTGCTTCAAGGGCAGAATGTGGACTGGCCTATCTTGGTTGCTCATTTCTCTGTGTAGGGTTCTGACCTCAGGGGCAGGAGAGCAGCAGGAGCTTGTAGATGAGCTGATAGGTGAGGTTAGGTGGGAGGTGTGTCCATGATAGGGATGTTCAGGAGGTGGCGTTGGGGCTAGTCCCAGAGCTCGTTCCCCTTTCCCTTATGCTTCAATGCATCCAGCACTACCCCAGGATTTTCCTATGTTAACTCCCCAGATCACAGGCACTGATACTCATAGGTGAGTGGGTCATTTCCTGGAGGTGCGGTGAGTGGATCATTTCCTGGAGGTGCAGTGACTTATTCAAGGTCAATGTCTAGAAAGGGGGCAGCTAGAACTTCACCCCAGTTCTGTAGCTCCGGTGGCCTGCCCTCCAATCTGTACTCCTCCAAGTCACCCCAAGTGCCAGATGCTTACCTCCAGGTCAACAGGAAGAGGGGTGACAAGGAAAGGGAGGCAGAAAAGTCAAGATGGGGGTGTGTGGGCAGGAGCTGGTGGAAGCATGGGCCAGTCAATGAGGTGAGGACCAGGCCCTGTGACATGGAGGAAGCTGTGTGTTCTGGCCTCAGCAGATCCCAGTCATGGTGACTGCCTCATAAGACTGAGAGCCACACTTAAACAGGGGACTACTGAAGGAGGCTCCTGGGGAGTGTCAGGCACCATGGCAGGCTCTGGGTGGAGGGGTCTCATGAGGCTACCCCCCCACATTGACCTACATGAAAGACCAGCCTGCAGGTGCCCCAGGGAGGCCCCTGCCAGACTCTGTCATAGGAACTCGCCGCCCCAGCGTTTGAGTCAAACCGCCAGGAGGGCCCCTGCTTTCTAGTTCAATGAGGCCCCCTGGGGAAGGAACTTTAAAAAGATTTCAAATCATAACAATGCTTTTCTCTTCTCAAATCGACAACTGTTTTCTTCCCCTCCATCATAGCAAGGGCACACACAGAGAAGGGTAACATTGAGAAAATGCTGTTTTTTGACTGTCAGACCAAGCCTGGACCATTAACCCTTATTTAGTCAATTTATTCCTGTGAGAGAGGCATCTTTTTGTAAGTGCCCAGGGTCAGTTTGCATTTTCCCTCCTCTCCAGTGACACCAGGCTCTCAGGCATAGGGGCCTGTTTGTTTTTCTCTCCAGTGCATCTGTTGTCTCCATCCCTTCCTTTGTGGTCCCAGGACAATGACCTTGGTTGCACCTTATCCCCCCTGCTGAATTTCTGCAGTGGCCTCTCTTTCTACTACACACGTCTCCAGAGTGACCTTCTTGCAGCTCAGTGTCCTGGAGGGCTCTAGTTTGCCTCTGCTCCAGATGGGCACCAATGTCCCACTGGTCACAGAATCCCATTCCTCTGGCCATGGTGCTGAACCTAAGGAGTGGGCTGGTTAGAGGCTTCCCTTGGAATAGTGGCCCCTAGGAGAGAAGCAGGGGCATATGCACCTCTCTTCTGGGGCAGCAGTAGCAGTGTTCTAATCTCCTGCTCCAGTGCCTTTGGTGTTGAGAGACAATCAGCTGCAGAGCTGAGTCCCCTAAAGCAGTCTTGTGATATGGATGGGTATTTGCCCTGCCCTCTCTGCTCTTAGCTTAAGGGTATCCAGCTACCATGCTGAGACCCTCTTGAGGATGCTGTGGGTTACCTAGTGCATTTTAGCAAACCACTTTACATTCAAACCAGCTAGAGGGGATTCTGTTGACTGCAACTTAGAATCCTGACAATGCAGAGAAACCTCAATGGTAGTGCTTCAGCTTCTAGATGCTACTGTATTTGACACCAGATAAACCACTGTTCCTCCTGGTCATGTAAGCCAGTAAGCCCCTTCGCTTTCTTGTGTGGTAGAAGAAGGCATGTTTCAGAACCTTGCAACCAATGCGTCTGGAATAACAGCAGAGCTCTTAGCATATCACATCCCTCCTCAGGCATCTCCAGCAACTGCAAGGAAGTCGCCTCACTGCTTCTAAACCACCAATCACAGCACCCCATTCCTCTGGCCATGGTGCTGAACCCAAAGAGTGGACTAATTAGAGACTTTCCTTGGAATTGTGGCCACAAGGAGGAGGAACAGGGAGCATAGGCATCTCCCTTCTGGGACAGCAATGGTCCACTGATTGCCTTTGCTCACGCTGCACCTCCGGCTAGAAGGTATTCATTATTTGCTACTCTCAGATCAAACTCAGGTTCTTCCAGTAGGCTGCAAAATTCTCTCTGCTTCCCCAAACCTAGAGTTGATGCAACACAAGTTCGTTCTTTCATTCCCTTGCCAACAGTAATTCTGCACTTATTCATGGCAATATTTGGGGTGAGGGGGTACAACAAGGCATAAGAAAGGGTAGATAAGTTTTGGACTTCTATATACCAGTTACCTCTGTCATTCGAGGGACCTCATTTAATTCTCACATGGAAGTGGTATTAGTATTGTCATATTTTGGCTGTAGAATCTGAGGCTCTGGAAAGCTAAGTGACTCCCCCAAGATCACACAGCTTTGAAGTGCTGGAATCAGCTCCTACCTATGTTCCTGCCTAGATGGATCTGTCCATGGAGCATGGTCCTCATTCTTAAATGGGCAACATTCACAGTTGGGGACTGGCATATTCCCCTAAAGAGGAAAGTATATACTGTAGTCAACAAATACCATTGGGTGTCTACTATGTGTTGTGTACCAACTGTGGGTTGCCTTTGGAGGAACAAAAATAATTAAATCAGATTCACTCCTGACCTCGGGCAATAGAGGTCTGTTACTCAGGTTGGGGAGAACAAAAGGAGCTAGAGAAGGGAAAGACAATGACTTTAAACTGGGGAACCATTGACTGGGCCTTGAAAGCCATTCAGGATGAGATATGTGGAGTGTGAAGGCAATTCAGGTTACAGGAGCTCAGAAGGAGACGCACAAAGAGCCATGGTGGGTGGTCAGGGGAGATGGGCCTCCCATGAGCCTCCAGGACTGGAAATGGTGGCAATAAACAAATATTATTCCACCTCATTTTTTTTTGGTATAAAGACTTCTTGATAAAAATTGAATAATTGTTTGTGTACAAAACCTCACTAGGATTTAGTTCCTTCCAGGCACTCAACACTGGGCTCAGTGTTCCATTCAAAGCCTGAACTGTTTTCTGTATGAAGGTGGTAATAAGAGATATATCATCATGGAGGATTAGTAAACAAGGTTTGGAAATCATTTGACATCTAAGAAGAACTCAGTGGGTGCTCCACACCATGGCTGGTCATTACAGCCCAAGGTGGTTGAGCTATGCTTGCCCAAGCAGTGTAGCTTTCTTCTAACTCTGAAGGGTCATTTCTGTCTGGTGCACATGCCATGCTGCTCCAAGGAGTGGGGCAGAAAACAGCAGAAGCAATGAAGGTGGCACCAGTAGCAGGGGCAATGGAGCAAATATTTCTTTGTTCTTTTTTGGAGATTTTTTTTCTAAAGGGAGCCAGACCTATAGGGGAGACAAATGATGGCCCCACAGGTGTCTAAGGGGTACTTGTAGTAGGGACAGATGTGAATCCTCTGGGGACTTCCAGAAATAAGTAGGGGCACTTGAGGGTGGGTTTGGGGTCCTGAAGTGGTGGGTAAAAGTAGTTTGAGAGAAGCCTCTTTGCAAAGGCGGAGCCAAGTGCAGAACTGGAAACACAGTGGGTCCCCCATAGTACTTGCTAGTTAATGCACTAATTGAGGCTTCTCTCATTAGCTGGGGTGCACACACTGATGTTCTCTGCATCCCAGTCACGTGCCAGCCTGAGTGGAATGACAATCCAAGCTTCAGAGGCAGCCATGCAGGCACTGTGCCCAGGAGGCTACTCTGGGAGCTGCTCTGCCCACATCCCCAGCTACCTGGAGGCAGAAGCTGCTCCCCAGCTTAAAACCAGGCTGCTCCTGGATGTATTTGCACTGGGAAAGCTCAGCTCCAGGTGCCCTGCCCCCAACTCTCAGGAGGAGGGCTTGGGACCCAAAGGGGAGACTGAGGCTTCTGCACTGGTTGGGGGTTCTTTTGGGTGAATCTCATTTGGTCTCCCAGAACAGAAGCCCATCCTATCCCAGTGTCCCCTTCCCAACACCCTTGGTCCTCAGACTGGGGGCAGAGAAGCACAGGAATGCAGAAGGGAACCAGCCTGGGAGGGATGACAGGAGCAATAGGTGGCCCCCTCCTTTTCCAGAGCGGCTGCCATTCCCGTCACTCAATTCCAGTACATTTGATTCAGAGCCACAAGTGGCTCTTCCTCTCCAAAGAAGCATTTGAATTTTAAAAGAGGACCCCAGCAAGGAAACACTTAACCCAAAGGAATGAATATTTAATGCTGGCATTTCAGTTTCTGCAGGGAGAGGGCTTGCAGGGGCCTTTCCCAAGGTTCCCAGAGCACCCTCAGTTGCCTGCTTCCTGGGTTCAGGATGAGGCTGACCTGGCAGGAGTCCTGGGTGGGTGGTCAGGGACAGGCTGCTGGGTCAGCATGAGCCCCAGACTGGTCTCAGCTTCTTGATAGCTGTGTGTGTTCCTTGGAAGATCTTAGTAGTATTTTTTGGGCTTCACCTGGCTCCCATCTTGGGGCTCTCAATGGATGGTCCAAAGGCCAAATTGGGACCATGTTTTTCGTTTTCCTTTAAAAATTGGTCCTATGAGTCTCTTTAGGGGGGACTCACACTCTCCAGTGTACCCCTTGTCTTATCGCCACCTGCCTTATTCATTTGCTTGACTCCTGCCCTCTGGGGGTACTCTGGTTTGAGACCCCTGCTTTCCCAGGGTCATCAGGGAGCCTGGGGCAGAATGTGAAGTACATTGAAAGCTGCCCACCATGTGGAGGTGAGATGGATGTGGTGACAGTGCCACTTCTTTTCTCCCATTTGCCATACTGGACTGGGAACATGATGAGAGCCTCTTCTCCTTCACCTACAGCCTCATCTTCTTCACCTACCCAGCATCTCCTTATCAAAGGGGAGACTGAGGCTCAGTGAGGTGACTGGTTAAGTCATCTGCTGGTAACAAGAGAGGCAGAATCTGAATGGGACCCCAAAGCCCACAGTCTCCCCATGGCACCTTTTCTAAGATGGTGACTCAGGCCTCACCATGAGTCATCTCACACTGGGGGTCTCCAGGGAGGGGCACTGCTGCATGATGCAATCCCATGAATGTGTGGCATGGCTAATGTGGACACCTGTGCAGGGAAAAAGGAGAAGACAGGGCTTTGATTTTCTTAACCATCTGCCGGGAATTCTAAATGCAGGGACTGGTGCTCCAATGGTGGCCAAGGGGTGGGGCCACCATTTTGCATGCTCCTTGGCCCCTTTTCTCATGGAGGGTTTGGAAGAGAAATTCAGGATCCATGTTGTCTACGGGACGACAGGACTCCTTTACAAACATCTGGCCCAGATGTGGCAGCAGTGGCTGTGACTGCATTAGGACCCTTCCCCTTGTAGGATTGCCCCTTCCACTATAAGCTCCATAGCTCCAGCCTTCCTCCACCTGAGGAAGTAACAATTCCAGGTTCAGAAAACTGTGACCCCTGGAGCCTGTTCCTTCTCTCTGCCTGGCCTTGTTCCCCTGGCCTTCCCTTGGGACTTCATCCCTAGCCCTCAAGCCCACCCTGCTGTCCACAACTCTATCTAATGTTCCATATTTGGTGGCACTGGAGAACTCATGGCTAGCCTGGGCCAGCAGGACCTGTGCCAGCTTCACAGTCAGACAGACCCATGCAGGGTCAGCCCTGGTTCTCTGCTTTACATTATGACATTGGGCAAGTGACTCCATCTCTTTGAGATAGGGTTTCCTTGTCTACAAAATTGGGCACAGGGAGTTTAGGCAGAGTAAGTACATATTAAAATATATCTTCAATTTATGGCTTGATGACTAACAGTTTTCCTGCTCCTTGTTTTTTCTCACCTTAACATTCTATCTTGGAATATTTTATATTAGTATCTAAAATGGCTGTTCATCAATATTTTTGTGTTTGCCTGGTTTTACTTTATAAGGATGGACCATAATTTATTTAGCAGCCCTCTTCTGATGGACATTTGGGGTGTTTACAATATTTTGCTATTATAAATAATGCTGTGACAAACAGCTTTGTGTACTCATCATTTTGTCCATATGCCTCTGCGGTTATGAATTGGCTGCTCGTTCCCTTGGGAATTTCCTCTTCTCATCCTCTCTACCTGCTGAGGGCATCCTATCCACCTCTCAGGGCAGCTCCCATGTCGCCTCTCTGTGAAGTTCTCCCTGACTGCTCCAGGGTGGTCACCAGACTCTCTGTTCCTCTCTCTGTGGACTCTCCTAGACTCACATGTTAATCATTTGCTTGTGAATCTGTTTCTCCTTCCAAATTGTGAACTTCTTGACAACAGGGCTGTTCTTCTGATAACAGAGACCACAAATATTCCCTGATTGTTACCTCCAAGTCTTTTCACATAGTAGGAGCTTAACATTTTGTTCTTTTTTTCCTTTTTTTGTATCATGAATAAATGCAACAGAGTCTCTGCTCTCTGGGAACTGATGGTCCGAGGGAGGAGAGAAAGTTGTACACAAACATAATTATCATTACAATGCAAAACAGAAAGCACTAAATGCCACCACAGGTACAGATTAACAATTCTATTTGTTGGTTCTCAGCCATGACTGCAAATGAGAGTCACTTGGGGAGCTTTTAAAAAATACTGTGCCTGGGTGCTATCCTCAGGGAGTCTGGTTTATTTGGTCTTGCATGGAGCCTAGCATCTGGTAATTTAGAAAACTCTGAGTGATTCCACTGGTAGGCAGGGTTGAGACCCATTGCAATACTGTGCTAGTCTGAATCTCCTGGGGATCTTGTCAAAATGCAAACTCCAGTTCAACTGATTTGGGTGGGGACTGACACTACAGTTTTTTTTTCCTGCTTCAATTTGTTTTCCAGATTTATTGAGGTGCAGTCATACGCGTCACAATGACATTTTAGTCAGTGATGGGCTCTGTGTATGATAGTGGTCCCACAGGAACTGAAAAATTACTATCCCCTAGTATTTTTACTATACTTTTTTTTCTAACTTCAGGTACACAAATGCTTACCACTGTGTTACAGTTGCATACAGTATTCATTATAGTAATATGCTATATAGGTTTAGAGCTAGGAGCAATGGGCTATACCATCTAGATCTGAGTGAATACACATTTGTAATATTTGTGCATTGATGAAGTTGCTAATACTGCATTTATCAGACTACATCCCCATTGTTAAATAGTGCATGATTGTATATCTGATGACACAAATTTCATATATTTAAGGCATATGACATAAAGTTCCGATATACATATTCATTGTGAAATAATCACCACAATTAACTTAATTGACATATTCATCATTTCACATAGTTGCCAAATTTTGTTGTTATTGTGAGAACATTTAGTATCTACATAAGAGTGCAGATAATTCTCCACATTTTGAGTAACATCGCTCTGGAGCGGTTGTAGTTAATGTCAGCTGTGCATTTGTGTCTCAGTTCCCAGGTTGATCTCCAGACCAGGTCAGTCAGAGCTCTGGGGTTGGAATCAGAAATTTTTAAAGCTTTCAGATAATTCCAATGTTAATGAAGAATTGTTTTCTAATTGAGCAGAAGGATAAGGTTCCTGGAAGAAATGGCTCTTGGGAAACAGGGCATTTCAGAGGAGGAAACCTGCTTAATTGACCTTGGTTTGCTCTTTTGGTTATAATATATTAAAGACACCATGGTTATGGAGGGAAGGAGATGTGGGGTTCAGTTCATTTTGAAAGGAAGCATCTCTCTGCTTTTTGACCATTCCTTCATTTATACAGATATCTGTTGAATGGATGAGAAAAAATATCAATCCTTACCCTGGATAGCAATGAACTCAGATAATTAAGCTAGTAATTAGCATACAGTATGATTCATGTGATGATAGGGGAAGTATAGAACAATGTTCTGGGTTCCTCATTGATCAAATGGGCAATGCATTAGGCAGCATTCTGTTGCTGTGACCAGAAGACCTAACAGAATATCTTAGAGGAGGGAAAGTTTATTTTGGTTCATGGTTCAGTCCATGGTGAGCCAACTACATTGCTCTGGGCTCAAGGTAAGACAGGTAATGGCAGAAGAGTGTGGCAGAAGGAAGCTGCTCCCTTCATGGTGGCCAGGAAGCAGAATGGGGGAGGGGAAGGGACCACAGAGAAGATGTACCCTTCTAGGACATGACCCCAGTGACCTACCTCCTCGCCATGCCCCACTGGCCTAGTTACCACTCAGTCCATTCAAACTATGATGGAAAGATTAGTTTACAACTCCCACAATCCAATAATTTCATCTCCAAACACTCCTGCATTAACACAGGAGCTTTGGGGGGACACCTCACATTCAAACTCCAACGGATGGAGGTAATTATCCTCTTTCTCTTTCACAATATGTGTGATGAGTGTCACATGGGACAATGGGTTTGTGGAGGCTGTGCAAAATTGTATATTCTGAAGGAATGTACACGTGTAAGTGTAATGAAATGTAATGGGACCCAATGATCCACTTGACAGGCAGGCATGTTAACAAGGCCCTAACCACCAGCACATGTTGCTCCCAATTGCTTTAGGTTTTTGTCAAGAGCCCTAAATTTAACCCTGATATGCTCCATAGTCCCCATACCTACACAGACACTTAGCAGAGTGTGGTTTTCAAGAGAATTTGTTTTATATAGAACCTCCATATATCACAGTTGAGATGACACAGTTCTTCTGGAGGGTGTCTGTAGTGGGACCCTGGAAGAGTAGCAAAGAGAGTTGTGGGCCACCCACCTGCCAACTGCTCTGGACTCTTCAGCCACTTTTGGCACTCTACCTGAGCCAGCCTGAATTTGCTGGTGGGCCTAGGCCCAAGCTCCCTGCATGAGGTGATGTGCAGCTGATAGGTAAGCTCTGTTAATGTGCAGGTGCAAAGGCAAGTTCTTTCAGATCTCTCTGTTCTTCAGACACCCCTTGCAGCTAGGGTACCTCACGAGACCAGGAGTGCTGTGGGAAGTGTGGCAAGATAGTGTAGCCTTCTAGGGGGCTTCTGGAGGCCTGTTCTTTGTTACTTCCTGTTTTTGTTAGCTAGTTTGCTGCTGTGACTAAAAGGATCTGACCAGCACAATTAAAGGAGAAAAAGTTTATTTGATGACTCATGGTTTCAGAGGTTTTAGTTCATAGGAGGCCGGCTCCATTCCTTGGGGCTCAAGCTGAGGCTGAATGTCAGACAGAAGATTGTGGCAGAGGAAAGCAGCTCACATCATGGTGATTAAGAAGCAGAGACAGACTCCACTTGCCAGATACAAATAGATATTCAAAGCCATGCCCCAATACCCACCTCCTCCAGCCACACCCTACCACTTCAGTTACCCCTCGGTTAATCTTCATCAGGAGATTAAATCACTCATTGAATAAGATTCTCACAACCCAATCATTTCTCCTATGAACCTTCTTGGATTGTGTCACATGTGAGCTTTTTGGGGATACCTCACATCCAAACCATAACACCCCCAATTTGACCCCAATTAACTGGACTATGGCATCTGTCTGCCCACTGTGAACATGTCTCATCTCTTCTCTACCACCACTTTCTGAATCTAGGATCCTACCCACTCTGACTCCTATATATAACCTTCTGATCTGTGTACTTCCTCTCCCTCTGGCCCTACATACCACCAACAAGATGTTTCTAAAACACAATCTGACCACATCACTCTCTAATTCAGAGCATCTTTATAATTCTCTACTTCTTAGCACATCAAGTACAAATTTCTCTGTCTGCTTCCACCATCCTTCACTCTCTCTTCTCTCTTAAACCTTACCCTGAATGGCTTGACAAAATGTATCATGGTTTTTGACTGATAGTACCTTCATTTATCCTGCCTACCTTCTCCACTTTCCACCACATGCACACCCATACACGTGCACACAGACACACATACAACCATGTATGCCAAGTCCACGCTTTGGGCGGTGGGTTTGGTACAGCATACTATTGCTCTACTGGGAGCATTTTATGTTACCATCTTCTTAGTAAAATTCTGTTTATTCTTCAAGATTCTTTTCTATCCCTATAACAAATATTTTCTGCATTTGCAATGACCCTGATATAGTTTGGTATCACTTTCTCACTACCTGTGTCACGTGAGCTAATCACGTTTTCACAGCAGACTATGACTGTCTTGAGTGTAGGGACTAGGCTAGTGATACTTGTTTGGAAACAAGATGTTTCTAAAACACAATCAGATCTCATCACTATCCAACTCAGAGTATCTGTATGGTTTTGTATTTTCTACCATCTCAAGTAAAACTGCTCTATCTGCTTTCAAAACCCTCCACCATCCTCCATCCTCCCTAATTATGTTCCCTCCTAACACACTAGACATAGGGATGCTCAATGAGGTGGTTGAATACTGAATTTCTATCAAGCAGATCAATGAAGTCAGTCAGAGGGGCCAGTGCTTCAGATGGTACACGGGGATGACAGAGACCCTGTAGGGAGAAGGGAGCACCTATAGAACTCAAGCAATGGAAGGGAGAGACAAGTTCTTAGCACTGGAATATTATTAAAGGGAGAAGTGAAATTAATTCTATTCCATGAGCAACCATTACATAATCAATATAAATTATAGCTACCTCCTACCCCCAAGGAAACTCGAAGTTTACCTAAAGAAACAAAACACATAGATCCAAGTTCAATACCCTGAAATACACCAATAATATGGCTGAAGGAAATGGTAACAGCAATCAGCAAACACACAATAGGCGATCCTTGCCTTGGTTGTTGATTGGGGTCACACAGGTGACTAGAAGGAGATTATGGATGCTACGGGGAAATTAGGAATTAGGAAACTAGAGGTGAGGTGAGGATGCAAGAGAGAGCACAGTATTACATAGAAAGAACATGAACCTTGGAGTCAGAAAGATTTGGGTTCAAATTCCAGTTCCATTCCTTAATAGCTTTGTCAACTCAAGCAAACGTTTGTTCTCTCATCTATACAATGGAGGTAATAATGCCCTCTTCCAGGTAGTAAGGAAAGGTGAGATAACATGGGTAAGTACCTAGTATGGTCCTTGGCACACAGTGAAAGATGGATTTGAGCTGTCATTCCTGAAGACTAAGTTTTTCTGACTCTTGGACTAGAAGGTGCAGCCCCAGACTTCCAGAACCATGGACAGTACCAACAAGGCACAGCTTTTAAGTTTGGGTTTTCAGTTTCTGAGTAAGAAAAGTCATAATAGTTAACAGTCATTTAAACTTTCTGTGTATTAACTTAGTTAATCTTCACAACAAATCTGGAAAGGAAGTAGCACTTCCCACCACATTAAAACAGAGAAAATCAGGCACAGTAGTTAACTGTACAAACTCTCACGGGTAGTAAATGATGGAGGCAAGATTTGATCCCAGAGAGCTTGCCTCCATAGCTCATGCTCTGTGACTAGACTGTACTGTGTCAGGTCTTCATGATGCTCATATTCCCTGAGGCACATCAGGGGGAAGTGGCAAGATTGTCCTTTCCCTTATGGCTCATTCTCCAGGACTTCTCTTTAGTTTGATTTGGTACTGGAAGTAGGACCTCAGTCAAGTAGTATTCTGTTACAGTCACCACCGTGCTCAGCATATCTTTGTCTTTACTAGTTCTTTTCCCCAACTGCTGGGTCTCTTGCCTCACTCATCTTTCTCCCTTTGCCCAGTATCCCAATTTTTCTGTGCAATGAAGGTGAGAGGAGAGAAGAGAGAAGTCAGACTGGGTCGAAGAAAAAAGAGATAGGTTATAGTTAGGATAAGTAAGAGGGAGGAATATAAGGGAAGGAGGGAGGGGGAGAGAGAGAGAGAGAGAGAGAGAGAGAGAGAGAGAGAGAGAGAGAGAGAGAGAGACTGAGAGACTATGAGATATTCCAATGATAGAAGAGAAGGGTGTACCAGGAGTGAATGAAAAGCTGAGGAAAAGAGATGGAAAGAAAATAGGTGATGAAAAGGAAGAAATGAGTTGGAAGGAAGCAGAGGAGGTAGAAAGGTGAAGGAAGTAAGTGAGGGACTGGTGAAAAGAAGGGGAAGAGTGTATGGGTGAGAGAAGAGACTGTGGAAACTGGGAAGAGACAGGTGGTGATGCAGAGGGAAGTGGGAGAGAATGAGAACCTGGAGAATGCCCCCAATTCTTTATATGGGCAGATGCCCTCTTTTCCACATAGCCACTTTTTCCACCCTCCTGTCCTGCCCTCCTGAAAACACCCACCATTGTCCTCTGGGTCTTGTCCATGATTGTGATGTGAAAAACACCGTCTTTTTGGGAAATGTCAGGAACCTAATAAGCAGGTTTTGCAGACACCCTTTGGTCTCCTGATAACTTGGTATAGGTGGAAGGTCTGCTCTCTGGAGGATAGAAACATAAATGGTTATCCTTTTATTTAAAGTTTGTCCTTGTGTAGCCATGGTGAGGGGTGTGCAGGGTACCGTCCAAGTTTTCCCTTCTTTTCCAACTAGCTGCATCTAATTCTGCCATTATCGAGATCAGAGACACTTTATGCAGTATTTATATGTGCTTGACATTGTGCTTTTACACCATGTCTTGTGTAATCCTCACAAAGACCATGAGAGGGAGGCATTATTAATCCCCAACTTTGTAGATAAGAAGCTGGGGCTGGAAGAGGTTAAATAACTTATGCAAGATCATGCAGCCAGTAAGTGGTAGAGCAAGAAACCCATTTATTCAGTCTTCAAGGCTTGTGTTCTTCCTATAATGAGGTAAAATCATGTCATAATATTGTCTTCAGAAGCGAGGGCACCTTTTGCCATGAAACTGGAGAACTTTAATGTGAAATCGGAAAGGCTTACCTGTGAGAAATGTCTCATTACTTCAGAGGAGGTGGAGATATCCCTGGGTCCAGTTCCTTGTTTGGCCTTGGGGGCCCGGTCAAGGTCCTATTCTTGTTTTGTCTTGACCTCCCCCTTGCCCCCTGCTCAGTCAAACCACTCAACGGGTTTGCAGAACGTATGTGTCCCACGTCCCAGGTCAGGTTTTCAGCTCCGCCCTCTTTACTCAGGTTCTTTTTCATCACATTCCCTGGGCACTCTTCCTCAAGAAGAATATTTACAAATTGGAAAGGAATTATAAATTCAGAGTTTGTAAATAACAGTGGGTCCTTCACTAAGAGAAAAAGTCAAAATGAAGTTCTTTCATGGATTAACTTTGTTGGGCAAAGTATGGTAGCCAAACATGAACTCTCTCCTGGGGCTGCTGATTACTTTTGTGTAGGTTGTAAACTACACAAAATTAGCAAGCCCAGAAGGCCTCACTGAGTGCTGAAAACCAGCCTATCCTCCTTTCACTAATCCCTGGATTCTGTATTCTGATATGGGGAGTCAGCCCAGAGGAGGCACAGGAAAGAACATTCTTCTAATCTATTGGCCTATGGGCCAATACCAAGCAATCCAACACATATATAATTTATAATTCCAGAAGGACACAGATAGATAATGGAGAAGAAAATGCATTTGAATAAATGCTAATTGCAATTTTTCTCAACTTAGTGAAAAACTTGCATCTATGGACCCAAGAAGCTCAATGATCCACAAGTGAAAAAATTAGACAAGATCCCTTGTAAACACACCATAATCATACTGCTAAAAACCAAAGATAAAGGGCTGGGGATATAGCTCAGTTGGTAGACTGCTTGCCTTGCATACACAAGGCCCTGGGTTCAATCCCCAGCACCGCAAACAAACAAACAAACAAAAACCCCCAAAGATAAAAAGATATTAAAAGCAGTCAAAGGAAAAAAGACATACTCCATTTGTGGAAAAATGATAAAAATTAGGCTCAACTTCTAAACAGAAAAACAATGGAAAATGTGAGGATAGAATAAAGATTTTTAAAAACATGAAGGATGCCAAAAGACAATGATATATCTTTAAAGAGTTGAAAGGGAAAAAAAAATTGAAAGGGTATTGGTCACAGGCTACATTTTAAAAATTTAACTTTTTATATAATGATAAAATATGCAGGATGTTTATTGTTTTAATAGCTGTAAGCATACGGATCAGTGGGATTAAGTAGATGACACTGTATTGTACAATCATCACCATTTTTCAATCTCCAAAGCATTTCCGTCCCATATTGAAACTCTACCCACCAAACAGGAACTCTCATATTTTCACATATTTACCTCATTCTATGCATTGTCTTTTTACTCTGTTCATGATTATTTTTTGATATGCAAAAGTGTTAGATTTTTATGAGTTCAGTTTCTCTAATTTTTCTTTTGCTGTCTCTGCCTTTGGTGTAATATCCAAGAAATCATGGCCAAATTCAAAGTCATGAAGCTTCCTCCATGTTTCTTCTAAGTGTTTTATGTTTTTTTAACTTTACCTTTAAGTCTTTAATCTATTTTGAGTTAATATTTTCAAAGTGGGGCTAGGTAAGTGTCTGTATTCCTTTGCATGTGGATTTACAGTTTTCTCAGCACTGTTTGTTGAAAAGACTGTCATTTCCTTAAACTGAATGGTCCTAGAATGCTGTCAAAGGTCATTTGATCTCATATATACACAGGTTCCATTCCGGACTCTAATCTATTGCATTCTTTATGTCTAAGCCACACTGTTTTGGTTATTGTAGCTTTGTAGCAAAATTTGAAATCAGGAAGTGTGAGTCCTCCAACTTTGTAATTCTCGTTCCAGATTGTTTTGGATATTTGGGGCACTTTGAGATTCCACATGAATTTTAGGATGGATTTTTCTATTTCTGTGAGTAATGCCATTGGAGTTTTGACAAAGGATTACACTGAATTTTCAATTGGCTTTGGTAATATTGCCATCTTAACTATTTTAAATTGGCAAACCCATGACAGTGGGAATCTTTTATATTTATTGATTCTTTAATTACTTTCAGCAATTTTTTATAGTTTTCAGTGCATAAGATTTTCTCCTCATTGGTAAGTTAATTCCTGAGTATTTTATTCTTTTTCATGTAACTGTAAATAGAATTATTTTCCTGATATCATTTTTTGAATTGTTTTTCATTAACATAGAGAAGTATCATGTAATTGGTTTTGGCATATTGATTTTTGTATTCTGCTTTTTTTCTGAATTTGTTGATTAGCTCTAACAGGTTTTTTTTTTTTAATAGTCTTTCAGGTTATCTACATATAACATCCTGTCATCTGTGAACAGAGATGAATTTCCTTCTTTCATTTCAATTTGGAGACTGTTTACTTTTTTGTTCTTAAAATATTTTTTAATTTTACAGACACATTTTGATTCATTGTACACAAATGGGGTACAGCTTTTCATTTCTATTGTTGTACACAATGTATATTCACACCATTCATGTAATCATACGTATACACAGAATAATACTGTCCATTTCATTCTACTGGTTTTTCATTCCCACCCCCTCCCACCCCTTTTTCCTCTACACCATCCAAAGTTCCTTCGTTATTCTCGTCCCCCGCCACGACCCTCATTGTTATATATTATCATGCACTTATCAGAGAAAACATTTGGCCTTTAGTTTTTTGGGTTTGGTCTATTTCACTTAGCATGATATTTTCCAACTTCATCCATTTATCAGCAAATGCCATAATTTTACTATTCTTTATGGCTGAGTAATATTCCATTTTGTATATATACCACAGTTTCTTTATCCATTTGTCAGTTGAAGGGCATCTAGTTTGGTTCCATAATCTAGCTATTGTGAATTGAGCTGCTATGAACATTGATGTGACTGCATCACTGTAGTATGCAGATTTTAAGTTCTTTGGGTTTAAACTGAGGAGTGGGATAGCTGGGTCAAATGGTGGGTCCATTCCAAGCTTTCTGAGGAATCTCCATACTGCTTTCCAGAGTGGCTGCACCAATTTGCAACTCCACCAGCAATGTATGAGTGTGCCTTTACCCCACATCCATACCAACACTTCTTATTGCTTGTGTTCTTGATAATAGCCATTCTAATTGGAGTTAGATGAAATCTTAGGGTGGTTTTAATTTGCATCTCTCTAATTACTAGGGATGATGAGCATATATTTGTTTCATATATTTGTTGATCACCTGTATATCTTCTTCTGTGACATGTCTGCCCATTTCCTTAGCCCATTTATTGATTGGGTTCTTTGTATTTTGGGCGTGAAGTTTTTTAAGTTCTTTATAAACTTTGGAGATGAGTGCTTTGTCTGAAGTGTGTGTGGAAAAGATTTTCTCCCACTCTGTAGGCTCTCTTTTCACATTGTTGATTGTTTCCTGTGCTGAGAAAAAACTTTTTAGTTTGAATCTATCCCATTTATTGATTCTTGCTTTTATTTCTTGTGCTATGGGGGTCTTGTTAAGGAAGTCTGGTCCTAAGCCAATATGATGGATATTTGGGCCTACTTTTTCTTCTATTTGGTGAAGGGTCTCAGGTCTAATTCCTAGGTCCTCCATCCATTTTGAGTTGA
Source organism: Sciurus carolinensis (assembly GCF_902686445.1). Taxonomy (NCBI): domain Eukaryota; kingdom Metazoa; phylum Chordata; class Mammalia; order Rodentia; family Sciuridae; genus Sciurus; species Sciurus carolinensis. The sequence goes on from NC_062215.1 coordinate 79,770,515, forward strand.
GTTTTATACAGGGTGAGAGATAGGGGTTTAGTTTCATTTTACTGCATATGGATTTCCAGTTTTCCCAATACCATTTGTTGAACAGGCTATCTTTTCTCCATTGAAGTTTTTGGCACCCTTATCTAGTATGAAGTTACTGTACTTATGTGGGTATGTCTCCGTGTCTTCTATCCTGTACCATTGATCTACCTGTTTATTTTGGTGCCAGTACCAAGCCATTTTTGTTGCTATTGCCCTATAGTAGAGTTTAAGTTCTGGTATTGTGATACCTCCTGCATCACTCTTCCTGCCCAGGATTGCTTTGGCTATTCTGGGTCTTTCGTTCTTCCAGATGAATTTCATGATTGCCTTTTCTGTTTCTATGAGAAATGTCATAGAGATTTTAATTGGAATTGCATTAAATCTGTATAGCGCCTTTGGAAGTATGGCCACTTTGATAATATTAATTCTGCCTATCCAAGAACATGGGAGATCTTTCCATCTTCTAAGGTCTTCCTCAATTTCTTTCTTCAATATTTTGTAGATTTCATTGTAGAGATCTTTTACCTCTTTGGTTAGATTGATTCCCAAGTATTTTATTTTATTTTTTTGAGGCTATTATGAATGGAGTTGTTTTCCTCATTTCCCTTTCAGATGTTTCATCACTTATGTGTAAAAATGCTTTAGATTTATGTGTGTTGATTTTAAAACCTGCTATTTTGCTGAATTCATTGATGAGGTCTAGAAGTTTTTTGGAGGAGTTTTTTGGATCCTCTAAATAGAGAATCATGTCATCAGCAAATAATGACAGTTTAAGTTCCTCTTTTCCTATTCATATTCTTTTAATTTCTTTAGTCTGTCTTATTGCTCTGGCTAGTATTTCGAGTATGATGTTGAATAAAAGTAATGAAAGAGGGCATCCCTGCCTTGTTCCCATTTTTGAATGGAATGCTTTCAGTTTTTCTCCATTAAGAATGATGTTGGCCATGGGCTTAGCATAAATAGCCTTTACAATGTTCAGGTATGTTCCTACTATCCCTCTTTTTTCTAGTGTTTTGAGCATGAAGGGGTGTTGTATTTTGTCAAACGCTTTTTCTTCGTCAATTGAAATAACTATATGATTATTATCCTTTAGTCTATTGACATGATGGATTACATTTATTGTTTTATGGATGTTAAATCATCCTTGCATTCCAGGGATGAACCCCACTTGATTGAGGTGCACAATTTTCTTAACATGTTTTTGGATACGGTTTGCCAGTATTTTGTTAAGTATCTTTGCATCTATATTCATCAAGGATATTGTTCTAAAATTTTCTTTCCTTGATGTGTCTTTGCCTGGTTTGGGTATGAGGGTGATATTAGCTTCATAGAATGAGTTTGGTAGGGTTCCCTCCTTTTCTATTTCCTGGAATACTTTGAGAAGTATTGGAATGAGTTCTTCTTTGAAGGTCTTGTAGAACTCAGCTGAGAATCCGTCTGGTCCTGGCTTTTCTTGGATGGTAGGCTTTTGATGGCTTCTTCTACTTCATTGCTTGATATTGATCTGTTTAAATTGTGTATGTCCTTCTGGTTCAGTTTGGGAGGAGCATATGTCTCTAGAAATTTGTCGATGTCTTCGGCATTTTCTATTTTGTTGGAATATAGATTTTCAAAGTGGCTTCTCATTATGTTATGTATTTCAGTAGTGTCTGTCATGATATTTCTGTTTTCATCACGAATTTTAGTAATTTGAGTTTTCTCTCTCCTTGTCTTTGTTAGTGTGGCTAAGGGTTTGTCTGTTTTGTTTACTTTTTCAAAGAACCAACTTTTTGTTTTGTCAATTTTTTGAATTGTTTCTTTTGTTTCAATTTCATTGATTTCAGCTCTGATTTTAATTATTTCCTGCTTCTACTACTTTTTGTGTTGTTCTATTCTTCTTTTTCTAGGACTTTGAGCTGTAAAGTTAGTCATTAAGTTGTTGACTTTTTATTCTTTTCTTGAATGCGCTCCATGCAATGAATTTTCCTCGTAGTACTGCTTTCATAGTGTCCCAGAGATTTTGATATGTTGTCTTGTCGCTCTCATTAACCTCTAAGAATTTTTTTATCTCCTCCCTGATGTTTTCTGTTATTCATGCTTCATTCAATAACATATTATTTAGTCTCCAGGTGTTGGAGTAATTTCTGTTTTTTGTTTTGTCATTGATTTCTAATTTCATTCCATTTGATCTGATAGAACACAAGGAAGTATCTCTATTTTTTTTGCATTTCCTAAGGGCTGCTTTGTGGCATAACATATGGTCTATTTTCGAGAAGGTTCCATGTGTTGCTGAGAAGAAAGTGTATTCGCTCGTTGATGGATGGAATATTCTATATATGTCTGTTAAGTCTAGGTTATTGATTGTGTTATTGAGTTCTATGGTTTCTTTGTTTAGTTTTTGTTTGGAAGATCTATTCAGTGGTGACAGCAGTGTGTTAAAGTCACCCAGAATTATTGTGTTGTGGTCTATCTGATTCCTGGAATTGAGAAGGATTTGTTTGATGTACATGATACACAGTTGTTTGGGGTATAAATATTTACGATCATTATGTCTTCCTGATTTATGTTTCCCTTAAGTAGTATGAAATGTTCTTCTTTATCCCTTCTGACTAACTTTGGCTTGAAGTCCACTTTATCTGAAATAAGGATGGAAACCCCCACTTTTTTACTGAGTCTGTGTGTGTGGTAAGTTTTTTCCCAACCTTTCACCTTTAGTCTATGAGATGAGTCTCTTGAAGGCAGCATATTGTTGGGTCTTTCTTTTTAATCCATTCTGCCAGCCTATGTCTTTTGATTGATGAGTTTAGGCCATTAATATTCAGGGTTATTATTGAGACATGATTTGTATTCTCAGTCATTTGGGCTTATTTTTGGTTTTAAACGTGGCTTGGTTTCTCCTTTTTATGGATTTTTCTTTAAGGTAGTTCCTCCCTTTGCTGACCTACATTGTTGTTTTTCATTTCCTTCTCATTGAATATTTCGTTGAGAATATTCTGTAGCACAGTTTTTCTATTTGTAAATTCTTTTAACTTTTGTTTATCATGGGAGGATTTTATTTCATCCTCAAATCTGCGGATTAGTTTTGCTGGACATAGGATTCTTGGTTGGCAACCATGTTCTTTCAGAGCTTGGAATGTGTTGTTCCAAGCCCTTCTAGCTTTTAGAATCTGGGCTGAGAAATATGTTGCTATCCATATTGGTTTTCCCCTATATGTAATCTGATGCTTTTCTCTCACAGCCTCCAAAATCCTATCTTTATTTTGTATGTTAGGCATTTTCATTATAATGTGCCTTGGTGTGGATCTGTTGTGATATTGAGCATTTGGTGTTCTGTAAGCCTCTGTATTTGATTTTCCATGTCATTCTTCAGGCTTGGAAAATTTTCTTATATTATTTCATCGAATAGGTTGTTCATTCCTTTGGTTTGTATCTCTGTGCCTTCCTCAATCCTGATAATTCTTAAATTTGGTCTTTTCATGATGTCCCATAGTTCTTGGAGATTCTGTTCATTACTTCTTACCATCTTCTCTATTTAGGCAGCTTTATTTTCAAGATTAAATATTTCGTCTTCATTGTCTGAGGTTCTGTCTTCCAAGTGGTCTAATCTGTTGGTGATGCTTTCTGTTGAGTTTTTTATTTGGTTTATTGTTTCCTTCATTTCAAGGATTTCCTTTTTTTTTTTTTTTTTTTTGAGAATCTCTCTTTGTTGAAATGATCTTCTGCTTCCTGCAGTTGCTCTTTCAATTGCTTATTGGTATGATCATTCATTGCCTGCAAGTGCTCTCTTAACTCATTCTTTGCTTCATGAATCATCTTAATCATGTATAATCTGAAGTCCTTTTCTGACATTTCTTCTACCATACTGTCACTGGATTCTATCAATATAGAATCTAGATTTGTTTGGATCATTTTCTTCCCTTGTTTTTTCATGTTCATGTATCTTCCCCTCTAGCCGTGCAGATCTGGGGTATTGCAGTTTCCCCCCTATAGGCTTATTGTGACCCTATAGGTTTTCAAAACCTTTTCTTTAAGAGGGAGATCAATATTAGCAGTGCCCATTTCAGACCCTAGACCAAATAGCCCCTATGAGTACATTAGAATATTGTCATAATAAATAGTATGAGTTCAATTATTATCTTTAGTATAACAAGTACAGTTGCAATAAGGTTTGCAGTTTCTAATGGAGGACAAAGAGGATGCAGAGGGGTGTAGGATGTAGCTGTTAATGGGATAAGAAAAGAATATATAGAAGTTCTAGATAATAGAAAGAGTGAGACTGTAATCAAAAGAAGTTGGTTGTTAGCATGCGAAAAGGGAGAAAGAGACTCTGAGGGAACAGGTAAAAGGAAAAGAGTGTGAAAAGTAAAGAAATAAAAACTTAAAAATTTTCAATATGGAGAAAAAAGAAAATCTATACTATAGCAGTCATATAGTATTCAAACCTCCCAGTCTTCAGTAGCCTGATGTATGAGAGGTACCTGACAATGAACTTTCAGTCTCCAGCAGGTGTCTCAGAATGGGATTTGCTCCACCTAAAGGTGGAAGATACAGCTTCCAGGATTATCCAAGGCACAGAGACCTTCCAAATTTTGGCAAATGGGGAGCTGCAGCTGGAGGTGTGGGTATGGTTGACTGGAGGTCCTGGAGGCAGGGTGTGGTTTGTTGTGCAGGGATTCTGGAGGTGGGGTGTTGTCAGTCTGGTTGCAGGATCCTGGAGGTGGGGTTCAATCAGTCGGTCTGGGGGTCATGTTGGTGGGGAGCAGTCAGTCGATGTGAGGGCCCCAGAGGCAGGGAGTGATCTGTGGAGCTGAGGGATCCTGGAGACAGGGCTCAATCAGTCGGGCCAGGGATCCTATGGGGCCTGGCTGTTATCTCAAAATGGCGGTAGCCACGTGTAACCAAACCTGCAGGTACTGTGACAGGCAGCAGCAGGCAGCTGGCACTCCACAGCAGTTTGCTGACTGCTGTCAGAGGAGAATTCGGGCCGTGGGTGATGGGTAGGTGAAAGGCAGGTGATGGACAGGCAAGAGGCAGGCAAATGACGGATGATAGGTGCCTGACAGTGAGCAATCTGCACTCAAAAAGGTGTTGATATGCTGGCAGACTGCAGGTGATCCCAGTAGACAAATGGGGTAAACAGCAGGGGATTGATAAGTAGCAAAAACTGCCTCACCAAGAAGCAGATATCCTCTGCTTGAAACCTGAATTACAGAGCGACAAGGAACACAGCCTCCCTTTAGTCTGCCATCTTGGATCCCTGTTTACTTCTTTTGTCTGCCCAATTAATTTAGCTTTGAAATTCCAATGCTATATTGACAAGAAGGGGTGTGAGTGGACATTCTTGCCTTGTTCCTAATCTTAGGGAAAAATCTTTCAGTCTTTTGTATGATGTTAGCTCTGGGCTTTTATTATATTGAAGTAATTTCATTATATTACTAGTTTGTTGAATTTTTTGTGTTGAAATGATGTTGAATTTTTTTCAAATGATTCTCTGCATCAATTGAGAATATCATGTGTTTTTTTTCTTCATTCTATTAATGTAGTGTATTGCATTGATTGATTTTAAGGTGTTGAACTATCCTTGTATTCTAAGAATAAATTGCACTTGGTCATGGTGTTTGATTTTTAAAATGTCTTACTGAAATTTTTTCCCCTCGCATTTGTGGAGGATTTTTGCATCAGTGCTTATTAGAAGTATTGGTGTGTAGTATTTTTGTAGTGTTTTTGTAAATGGGTTTTCACATTCAAGGGAAATATCCTTCAAAAATCAAAATGAGATAAACAATTCATCTCCAGAAAACTTTTTATACATAAAGTGCTAAAGTAAATATTTTAGTTTGAAAAAATAATATCAGGTAAAAGTTAGGATCTCCAAGAAGTAATGAAAACACAGGAAATGGGAACCATGTGGGTGACTAGGAAAGCCTATCATTTTATTTTTCTTAATTCTTTAATAGCTTCAAGGCAAAAATACTAACATTGCATTGTGGGATTTGTATCATATGTAGAAATAAATATATGACAATACCAGAAAGGATTGGGTATATGTGGAAATACACACCTGTACATTTTGTCTAATGTGCTTCTCAATAGATTGTAAAAAGATAAAATGCATTGTCTCCTAGAGAACTTGTTAAATAAGTTGTAAATAAGTAAAGCTAAAAAGTCAATACAGGAAATAAAATGAAATACTAAAAAATTTTGATTAATATAAAATAAGACAGGAAAGGTTGGTAGAGGAAAAAAGATAAAACAAAGAAAATAAATATGTGATAGAATAAAGTCCACCTATGACAGTAATTACATTACATTATAGTTTTATCTAAATAGAAAGATACTTTTAGACCAGAAAAAGAAAATAAACCCACCTATATGACAAAGTCTCCACACTCTATTTTTTTCTACATTTTTATTGGTGCATTATAGTTATACATAATGATGGGATTTGTTACATATTTGTACATGCACACAATATAATGTAATTTAGCCAATATCACTCCCTGGTACCTCCCAGCCTCCGCACTTTAAATAGAAAGACATGTATATTAAAATAAAATGGTATAAAATACATAACAAAATTATAAGTATAAGAAATCTGGTATGTGACTATTTTAATAACAAAATTAATTAAAAGATAATTAATGTTACCCAGAAATGAAGAGAGAATTTTCTCATGATTTTTTAAAGGCTAATTCAGTGATCAATCTTTGTCTATGTACCTAATAAGAAAGTGTATGTGTATGTATGCATTCCCCCCAAAACTGAGAGCTAAGAAAGGATGCCCACTTGGATCATATATATTCAGTATTTTAGTCATACCAAGAAATAAGTAAGACAAGAAATTTAATTAAAAGTTATAATGATTAAAAGAGAAGTGGTAAATCTGTCTTACTTAGCAGACACATGAATATACATATATATGAATATGTGTATATATATATTTATGAAATGATAAGAGAAATAGATTACCAATCATATTACATTTTAACAGCCTCTTCAGTAATTAACTGAATAAGCAGACAAAGGAGACCAGTAAGGATTTAGAAGACCTGAACAACACTGGACCTAAATGACATTTATTGTGCACTCTGCACATAACTGCAGATATACATTCTCCTCGTGTGTTTAGAGAATGTTGATCAAGGTAGACCTCATTCTGTTCATAACATAAGTACCGCTAAATTTCAGAATATTACAGTTTTATAGAATATTTTCTCATATTGCAAAAGAATTAGATTCAAAATTACTAAAAATGAGATATCTAGAAATATTCCAAGTAGTTTGGAAATTAAATAACTTATTTCTAAATAAATCATGGGTAAAGGAGGAAATCACAAGAGAAACTAGAAAACATTTGAAATGTAGTAATAACAAAGAACAAATAATTTCAAAATGTGTGAAATGCAACTAGTAAAGATGTACTTAGAGGGAAATATATATCTTTAAATACTTAAATTAGAAAAAAGAAAAAAATGAAATCAAGGATAAATTTTTTGTCTTAACAAGCAAAAACTTTTTACAGATATTAAAGTAAATAAACAAAAGAGCAGAAAATAGCAAAATACAAACCAAACTATAGAGAATATTAATAGAACCAACAATTGGTTCTTTGAAAGAATTATTATGAAGTTAATAAACCCTTAGAAGTGTTGATCAAGAAAAAGGAAAACACATTAATTACCAGTATCAGATCTTACTTTAGATCTTACAGACAATAAGAGAATTATTAATTAAGAGTATTATTGGCAATTTTATATGAATAAATTCAATAACTTAGATAAGAAGGAAAAAATTGATGGAAAAAAACAGACATCCATGAAATAGTACTAATATTTCATACACTTAGAAAATATAAGAATAGGCTTCACATTTCAGGAACTTTTATGAGACCAACATTACCCAAACCAGACAAAGGTATTAGAAGAAATCAACATCAACACATATGCAAAAATTCTTAACAAAATTTTGTCAAGTTGACTCTTTCAGTATATAAAAATATAGCATTTACAGAAAAAGTGAAGTTGAAACTCAAGGGTGTAAGAATTATTTAATATTCAAAAATTCATCAGTGTAATTTATTATGTTAACAGAATAAAAAGAAAAGAGCCCATTTAATTATCTTGATACATGCAGAAAAATGTGATAAAATTCAAGGCCCATTCAGGTTTAAACCTCTCAATAGACAGGAATAGAGGGAACTTCCACATCTGATGACATGCCTCTTAAAAAACCTATAGCTAACATTCTTCTTCTTCATCTTTTTTTTTTTTTTTTTTTTTTTTTGGTCCTGGTGTTCTAACCCAGGGGCACTTTACACTGAGCCACATCCCCAGCCCTTTTTGAATTTTGATTTTTGAGTCAGGGTCTCACTAAGTTGGTTAGGGTTTTTCTAAGCTGCTAAGACTGGCTTTGAACTTGGGATCCTCCTGCCTCAGCCTCCCAAGCTGCTGGGATTACAGGCATATGCCACTACACCCAGCACTAACACTATTCTTAATGATGACAAACTGAATGCATTCCCCCAAAAACTGAGAGCAAAGAAAGGATGCCCACTTGGACCATATATATTCAGTATTTTAGTCACGGCAAGAAATTGAATTAAAAGGTATAATAATTGAGAAGGAACAAGTAAATCTGTCTTACTTAACAGGCAACATGACTATGTAGAAAATCCTAAGGAACTATTATGGGTTGGATATGAGTTATTCCCCCAAAGCTTCCATGTTAGTGCAGGCATATTTAGAGGTGGAACATTTGGACCATGAGAACTGCAGTCTAATCAGCCCCTCCTAGTTTGAGTGGACTGACTGAGTGGGAATTACAGGCAGGCAGGACATGATTGGAGGAGGGGATCATCAGGGCATGCTCTGGCAGGGTTCATTTTCCATGTGCCTCCCCCAAACTAATCTGCTTTCTGGTGCTTCCCTCTTTCATGCCCTTCCACCATGATGTGCTGCCTCACCTTGGGCCCAGAGCAAGGAACTTGGCTGGCCATACACTGAACCTCTGGAACCGAGAGCCAAAATAAACTTTTCCTCTTCTAAGTTGTTCTTGTCAGGTGTTTTGTCACAGTGTTGCTAAGCTGACTAAAACAGAAACTTTAAAAAAGTCCTACTAGAACTGAAAAGCAATTTTAATGAAGTTTGTAGGACACAAGGTCGATATACAGAAATCTTTTTCTTCCTATGTCTAGCAATACACCATTTGAAATTGAACTTTGAGGAAATACCATTTATAATAGTATCAAAACATGAAAGATTAGGAATAAATTTAGCAAGATTCATGTAAGCCTGCAAACTAAAAACTATAAAATATTGTGAGAAATTAAAGAGATCTACAGTAAATGCATAGGTATTCTACAGTCAGGGATCAGAAGAATCAGTATTGTTCAGATTTAATTTCTCTTCAGATTGATAGATTTTAAACTACCCAATCAGATTCCCAAAATGTTTCCTCATAGAAACTGACAAGTTAATTAAAAAAATTTAAAAGTAAATGTAAAGAATCTAGTATAGCCAAAATAATCTTGAAGAAAAAAGAGGAATGAAGTTGAAGGACTTACAATAATTTATATCAAGACATACTGTAGCTACATTATAAAGATAATGTAATATTGTCATTATCATGTACTAAAAATCAATGAAACAAATTAAAGAATACAGAATCAGACCCATGTATACATGGTCAATTGATCTTTAATAAGGCACCAAGATAATCCAGTGAGTGGAAAGAAAAGTCTTTTGAACAAATAACTTTGGGGCAGGAGGAGCACAAATATAAAACAATATTAAAGTTTTTGACCCCTTATATTCCATACAAAAAATAAGTTGAGGTAGGTCATTGACCCAAACTTCAAGTGAACATTGAAACATTTTGAGGAAAATAGTTTTTTTTTTTTTTTAATTTTGACAGCAGAGTATCTTAGGATACAAGAAGCACTTCTCAAGAAGGAAAAAAAAGTTCATAAATTAGATGTCATCAAAATTAATAATTTCCTCTGGTGGAAAGACAATGTTAAGAAAATGAAGAATACTTAGAGACTTGGAGAAAACAATCATAATACATATATCTGAAAAATGTCTTGTATCCAGAAGATATCAATAATTCCTACCATCAAGAATAAAAACATAAGCAATCCAGTGAAAGTGACAAAATACTTGGACAGATACTTCAGGAAAGTGCTGGACCTAAAAGGTTCAAATTTGGGTCTTATTTTTTTATCCCCAAACCCATGCTCTTAGACACTTTATTTTTGTGACTGCATGAGACCTTGAACACAGCCCAGTACCCACCATTCCCTCCTTCCTCGTACCTCCCCATCCATCCTTGTCACTCAGCATTTATCAAATAGCATGGGTGAGGCTTAGCTCCTGACCTCAAGTAGCTCACAGTCTGAAGTAGGAGCAGAGGCATCAGCAAGCAGAACCCCACACACTCCTACCAGGGAAGATCCAGGGGGCTGTGTGGGCACAGAGCAGGGCCAGCCTAGTTAGCTATTCCTGGGAGACTTTCAAAGGAGGCTTGAAGGACACTTCCCTTGAAATTGTCTCCTTTTGCCTGCATGACTATTGGGTCACCATCACCTCAGGTCTGGACACAGCAATGTCCCCAGAGAAGGGAACTATTATATAATCACTGGTTGGAGAGAAAGGTGAGTAGACCAGATAGGAAAAACCTCAACTGCCACCTTTCCTCTTTCTCTCATCCTGGACCAACCAATGTATATCCACAAAAGGATCCTGCCCTTCCCCTTCATTGAACTTGGAGGGGGAAGAACTGAGGAAATGATCCCAGATAAATATTTTGGAAACTCCATCAGTCCTTCATGTCTCCTGCCTGCTCAGTTCTCAGCAGCCTAGGAAGGAGGTTTCATAAGAAATAAAGGACAGGGGCTCAACCCCAGATCCAGCACAGGAACTCACGCATATGCTCCTGAACCAATTTGGGAGGAGCAACCTTGAATGAGAATCAACGAAAGGAAATAGAGAGGAAGGGGAGGTCCAGGAAGGCAGGTGTAGTCTGGAGGGCTTCCTGGAGGAGTAGGGCTTCAAAAGAGGGGAGGTAGGAATTAGATGGGAGGAGTGTCAAAGAGAGCATTATATTAGGAAATAATAAATAATTACTGATATTTGAGGAACACTTAGGATTTTTCCCTATTGACTGAAGTATGTGCTTTACATGGATGCCCATATTATCATTTCAGGAAGAGTAGAAGAATCCATTTGAATGTCTTTGCTATAGCAAAATACCTGAGACTAGGTACTATATAAAGAAAAGAGACTGAAAGTCCAAGATCAGGTGGCTTCATTGATTCAACTTCTGGTGAGAGCCTCCTGGCTATATCAAAACATGGCACATAGCACCTTGGTGAGAGTGGGTGTGAGAGAAAATGAACAGTCACTTGGTGAGACATGAAGACAGGGGAATTCAGGGGCCAGCTTGCTCTTTTTATAACTTGCTCTATCAGGAACTACCCAGGGTCCCTTGAGAACTACATTAATCCTTTCAGAGAGCAGGGCTTCCAATGATCTAACACTTCCCCAGGCCCTATCTCTTAAAGGTTCTACCACCTTAACATCACCACACTGGGGTGAGGTTCCAGTGCACTACTTTTTGAAGGACACACTCAAACTGTATGTAAACCGTAGCAATGAACAAGGCATTCTGCTCTATAGCTGCCCAAGGCTGTCCCCAGCATTGCCCCCACCCCACACTTGCATGAATACATGCACACAAAATGCAGCCCGAGCTACTCTAGGATAGAGCTCAGGAGTCAAGTCTCATGCAGTCCCTTGGCACTGATCTGGTTCATTGATATAGATTGGTGAGCACATGGACCTGCCAGGAAGGATCCATTTATTTGAATTTAGAAGGGAAAGCCGGCAGGGTGGTACAGAATGACTGCCACCCATCTGGTGGTAGCAAGGGAGCACTGTGTGTGTGTGAGTCCAGGACTCCCCATCAATCAGGAGACCTGCTTTCACCCAGCGTCTGCCATTTCTAACCCTGCACTCAAAAGGCCTGGAGAGTCTGGTTACTGCCCAGAACCTTGCTGGAAAGGCAGTAGCCACAAGGACGAACCAACTGAACCGCTGACACTGATCAGAAGGGCATGCTGATGGGATGCAATGCCAGGCTGTCCCAGGGAGCCCTGGGCCTCTGCAGAGGGTAATCAGGGCTGTTGTGGGGGTTGTGGTAAGTAAGATAGCAGAAAAAGTGGGGCTCAAGCCCCCTTCCCCACCTCAACCAAATCTGTTCCATTGACATCGTCCCACATATAATGGACTTCAGGTAAGATTTCACTCAAACCTATTTCCTAAGAAGAAAGATGACTGGTGAATTACTGGAGGGGCCAGTGCAGACCTGGGTTACTGGCCGTGTCGTTCCGGCAAGTGCTGATGGAGTTGGGAAACAGAGAACATGGTGTTGGCAGGATGGCGGGACCCACCAGGAGCAGGACTGGGCTGAAAGACACTATTTAACCTCAGGAACACTGCACTCTCAACCCCCAACACAGCCTTCCCTTTTTCCAGGTGGGACTTTCCATTATGATGATCCTTCTGGGACAGAACCAAGGTTTGGGGTGAAGCCTGGAAATGGTTCAGAGAACTGAAGGGGCCTCACTTTTTTTAAGGGGACCAAGGATCAGGGCTTGGGCCAAGGGTCAGTCTTGAGTAAGACAGGAATCTCCCTGTCTCTGAGATGTGATAGGGTCCCTCTATCAGAGATCCCCCTGCCCAGATGGAGCTCTGGTCCTTGATCCCCAGGGGGGTTGTCGGAAGCACCTGTGTCTCACTCCCTGCCACTTGTCAACTTTGGAGCAATCAGTCTGCTACTTAACACTTAACAGGCAAAGCACTCCAGCGGCTGTCTCCGATTTGTCTTTGTTAGCGCTAATAGGAGGTGCGTGTGGAGTCTCATTGTGCAGGCCTCCCTGCGGAGGCTGCACCTGGGTTTCTCCAGGCAATCACACAGGCCCTCCACAATTACCCTGCAAGGCACTAGGCACATTCTCACCTGGCCCTTTAAATCAGCTCAGTGGAGCCCAGCAGTAATGATCCTCCCGTGAGGGAACCCCTGGGGAGAGGGATTGTGGATGCAGGAGGAGCCCCCAGGCAGAAACCCACCCTGCCGACTATCTCCTCATGCCTGGTCTCATGGACATGGGTATAACATAGTGAGCCCTGGTCTTGCTAAGCCCTGGGAATAAAGTGGGAAATAGACCATGACCTCAAGAGTTCAAGGGGCAGACAAGTCCACGGGATAATGTCCAGTAATGCTGTAAATGCTAGAATAGAGGTACATGCATAGTTTTGTTACAGCAGAGATCTTATCTAATCTTGCCAGGCAAGGTCATAAAAGGCATCTGGGATGTGGATGTGTGGGGATATCCCAGCTTGCAGAGAAGTTGTAGGCAGTGGGACACTGAACAGGAGAAGAGGCACTTCACTAGGGAAGCAGCCTGTGCAAAGGACCAGGAGTGAGCTGTGGAACTGTAGGTGGGTTGGCTCCACTGAAATATTATTGAACTATTATGTCTCTATCAGTTATCTGCCATCTACCCATTATCATCTCCTCTTGTTCTCTCTTCATGGACTTACCTAGTTTCTTTGCTATCCTTCCAACTATTTCCTGTGATTGCTATCTACCCATCCATCCATCCATTTCTAGAAGTCTTAATGTCATATTCCAGAGCAGATCTGTCTCCAAAGAACTTGCCCAACTCACACAGTACCCGACATTTCACTGACATCAGTAGTGCATTCTTGACTAAAGTACTAAAGTCTCTCAGCATTTCTAACAGCTACACCACCTAGGAAAGGCAACAGACAAGATCAAAGAGAAGAACTCTGAATTTGTGCAATTTTTATCAAATCACATTTCCCTTTGGCAGGTGGGTCCTGGACCCTAAGGATAAGCGTGGAAAAGACAGTGGATGCCCTGGGACCAACTTCAGAGGACCAGGCCTACTACTGTTGTTTGGACTTGGAACATCCCCCAAATGCCCATGAGTTAAAGGCTTGGGTCCCCAGTCCCCAGTTCTATTCTAAGGAAGGTAGTGGAACCTTCAAGAGGTGGTGCCTAGTGGAGGGAAGTTAGGTTACTGTGGGTGTGCCCTTGAAGGTGACCTGGGACACTGGTCTTTTTCTCCTTCCCTTTGCTTCTGGTCACTGTGAGGTGAGCAACTTGCTCTACCATGTGCTCCTGCCATGATGTGCTGCCTTGTCACAGGCCCAAAGTAACAGGGTCAAGCAACTATGCATTGGAACCTCTGAAACTGCAAGCCAAATAAACCTTTTCTCTTTTAAGCTGATTATCTCAGGTATTTGTTACAGTCACAGAAAACTAACACAGCCACTACAGAGGATTTGCTACTGAGATGAGTGTATCTTTGGGGCCAACCTTTCCCTGACTGTAAGCTGCACGGAGGTTGGAGTGGGGTCTGCCCATCTCGTCTATCTATCACGGTGGTGGTGCAAATTCTGGACTCAATAAATACTTTTAAATGAGTGAATGACCATTTGGGGAAGGGAAAAGTCATTGCCACTGCTAGTATGTGTACTTGTGCCAGGCTTGCCAACACCCCAGCAGACAGGTCCTGCCCTACAGAAGCCATATGGGGCTCAGGAATTACTGATTCATTGCATAGGTCCACCAGGTCTGGGCTTACCAGTTGTGTGTGTTGGTAGGATATGTAACTTCTCTGGGGCTCAGTCTCCTCCACTCTAAAATGGGACCAATCATTTATGTTTCTGATCTAATGAGACTGTGGCACCTTGGGGAACACACATCACTGCACTAACAGCAGCGGTTGTTGGGATGTTTTATATGTAGAGACAGGGCAAGACCAGTAGGTCTCCTTTAGTTTTCCAAAGGGGGAAGAAAAATTCCAGCATGAGCCAGAGACCTCTGGGGGTTGTGATCTAGCTTCTTTCTGAGTTGCTTCCTTAGAGTACTGGAAAATTCTGCTCTTTATTTCAAAAGTGATTCGTTCTAACCCTGAATGCAAATGATTTCCAGCAAAGTGCATGGAATTCCACCACCAAGTATTCAAATTTTTAGGCATAACCCTTAAAGGAATTTCAAACTAATGCAAGTATCCTCTTGGAGGGTTTGCAAGTCAATGCTTGTGTGTGTGTGTATGTGTTGGAAGAAGCGGGCAGAGGGTAGGAGGAAAGAAATAGCTGGCAGCTCGAACAAGATCCTGTGAGGGAGGGTGAGTCCATTCCATTGCTAAAATGCCTTGTCTTGGAAAGCAAAACAGATGTCCCTCTTTGGGGCCTAAAGATTTCCAAGTAGGAATGTAAGGTGGGCAAGAAACTTCAAAGGAGAGGGCATGAGAGTGATTCTGGGCCAGGGACACAGGGACTGACCCAGGCAGAAGTTGGGTACTTCCACTGCCCCTGTGGTTAGAAGGAGATGTCTGCATTAAGTCCCTTGAGAAACACCTAGAAATGGAGCAGGCAGAGCTGGTCGCTCCTCTCTGGTTCAGCAGTAGCCAATGTAAATCAGGAGGCCTCAAACAAGGCCAGTCGTGGGTGCCAGAGGTCATTCGAATCCCTCACTCACTGGGGTCTTCCCAGAGCCCCTGATGCTCTCCAGCTCAAATTCAGATTTTCCCCAGTCCGACTTCTCAGAAGCTGCCTTTCCAGCACTGGTTCTTCTTCGATGGATGGGGAATGACATTGTTGGTACCTGACACTGATGTGACCTTGCCCCCCACTAACATGGTAGCCATCATCCCAATAAAATTCAGTAACACCAATCATCCTAAATGAATGCGACAACTCATGACCTCTTTTTATTCCTTATTCATTTAGTCCCGCGGTGTGTAATCTCATGTGCTATTTCGAATCCCAGGGAAAGGGGCACGGGAACGATGATTCCTGGAATCTCACCCCCAGAGCTTTTGACTGGACTGGCTGCCGGGTGGCCAGAGAGCTTCAGCGAGCTCTCCCAGGGGATGTGCAGCGGGGTTGGGAACTGCTGGGACTCCAGCACCTAACTTGACTGTCTTATTTACACACTCACACGCATGCTGGCATGCTGCTGCTCACAAAGACTCAAACGCACATGATGTTTGCCTGAAATTACTGTTCCCCTCTCTTTATTTCTTTCCTTTCTTCACTTGACAGAATCTAGAAATGGCTTGGTTTTTCCATCTGTCATCCTGCGCGAGTGAGCTAGGAGGCAGATGCATCTTAGGGGTAGGATGGGCCCATCCTCACAAGACTTGGATCTCTCAGGATCATCTTTTGGGCTAGTTCCCGTTTTCTCCCCTAGGTCTTGGAAAGGGTTTGGAAAGCAGGGGAGGTTCTGAAGACCCAAGCCCTCAGCCTTGCCCCCAGCCCCACCCCCGGCCCCTCCACTGCCGGCTCAAATTGGGCGACTGACACCACTGTGGAACTTCAAGGTATCTTTGTACCCGAGCTCATCAAAAAGCAAACACTCAAGCACTTGAATAAGATAAGCAATTTGTGGCTTTGTAAAAAGTCAATGCAATTCAATTTAGGCCTCTTAAGGAGCGCTGCTGCCTCTCACATTTATTGTTTCCTTGTATAACCTGCTCTAGCGAAGGGACTGCAGATTCGTCTTCTGTTTGCGAAGTGGGATGAAGTCCCTGGAATGAGTGACCTTCAAGAGCCGCACAAAACTTACAAATGAAGCTGTCGCCGAGAAACCTCATTCTTGCCTCAGCTCACAGCTTTCTTTCTTAATATAGATTTGATTTTCCAAATGGCAGATTATAAAACTAGCTATTTTTTCCTCCTAAACACAAATGCTTTAATTTCTTGTCTTTTTTTTTTTTTAAACTAAGAGTGATGTTTTAAAAATGCCATCTCCACTCTCTGATGTTCACCTCTCCTGAAAGTCTCTGTTTTTTTTTTTTTTTTAACCCACAAAGGTCCTTCTGGCATCTGAAGTGACTTTGTCCCCTCGGCTGTCTGGAGCCAGAGGTGGATTTCTTCTCCCTGGTTTTTGTTTTGTCTCTTTGTCATGGGACAGATTACTCTTGGTTGCTCTTATTTGCTCTTTTGTTGGCTTATTTAGAAAAATATGGCCAGTTTAGTTCCACCTTGTCAGACAAATCCAAGGAAGAATAATATTAAAATATTTGTTTTTTTAAAAATTTCTTATTAATTTTTTATTTTTAAATGATGGATATAATCATACATAATGCTGGACTTTGTTGTTACATATTTCCACATGCACATAACATGATGTGATCCATTTCATTCCCGGTACCTCCCCGTCTTCCTCACCCTGGTCCTTGTCCTGTAGTCTTACTGATCTTCCTGCTATTTTCAGATTTCCTTCCCGCCTCCTCTTTTTTCTTTCTAGCTTCCACATTTGAGAGAAATCATGCAATTCTTGACTTTCTGAGTCTGGCTTCTTAAAGATAACTGTTAATGATTATTACCTACTTATGTATCAGGCACTGTCCTTATTTCACATGTACTTTTCTATTTCTCTGCAACAATCCTATGAGATAGGGATTTCTAGTCTCATTTTATCAATGAGGATCAGAGAGGTTATGTAACCTCTCCAAGGTCAAACAGCTAATAGATGCCAAAACTGGAAGTCAAACGAATCCTAAGTTAGATCTTATGACCTCCAGGGCCCATGTCTTCACATATGTTGCTTCCTGCTCCAGCTCCTCATGCCCCAATTGTGAGACCTCCTTAGACATTCCTTATCCTATTGAGTATCCTCCTGGTCTTTGTTCCAGGTCATTCAAAGCTTCCCGCTGGAAGGACTCAGACAGCAAAGAGTCGTGCTTCTGAGGTTTTCTCTTGGGTTTCACTACCTTCTCCGTCTTAATCTTCATAGGCTTCCGGTGATCCTCAGGGTTTCAACATAACGTGTTGTGTTTCACCCCTTCAGAACCCCTCTCCTTTCTTCAATCACCTCTGTGGAAAAGCCCCATTCATTACCCCCAGCCAGGCCTGGGATGCTCTTGGCCTCAAAGAAACTACAGGGATTGCAGTTGTACCCAAACACATGGGTGCAACACCGGGGACAGAATTCAGTTGTGACCTTGCACTTCCTGTGCTCCACCTTGGCCCAAGCATCCTAAAATTGGCTCCAAAGTGAGCATGGGTGGGCACTCTTTCCTGACAGAGTCAAAAAGCACCCCATTTCTGCCACCTAGCTCCATAGACCACCAGGAATTCAAAGACAAAGTCATGGGTATCACAGAGCCCAGTGTACTTAGAACATAAAAAAAGAGGGAAACACAGAAAACGCTGGATTGTGGAGTTTGGCCTGAAACTCTTCTAACTGCCTTTCATGGGGCCCGATACAGAGCTACGCACCTCTGAGTTGAGAACTGAAGCTCAGCTTTCTCCACATCCCCGTTCCTGTATGTCACTGCTCCACCGCTGTCGTCGGCCGACGTCTCCATACATCTTCCTCATTCTTCAGGTTTTTCACCTACTCCAACCTGCACTCTTTATACACAGGTTCAGGTCACTGTTGCTTTGTTTTCATTGTGTTTACTTACTTTTATGGCTACTGTCTATTTAGGGAAAGTGATGTTTGTTTTCCATGGAGGATAGTGATAAAAATTTTACTTTTAAAAAAATGTACTTGAGAGCCAGGTGCGGTGGCACATGCCTGTAATTCCAGTGGTTTGGGAGGCTGAGGCAGGAGGATCGAGAGTTCAAAGCCAGCCTCAGCAACAGCGAGGTGCTAAGTAACTCAGGGAGACCGTGTCTCTAAATAAAATACAAAATAGGGCTGGGGCGGTGGCTCAGTGCTCAAGTGCCCCTGAGTTCAATCCCCAGTACCAGGGAAAAAATGCACTTTAATAAGAACAGATAGTCCCTTTAAACACATGAGGATGCGATTGTACAGATGTTATGAGGAAATGAAAGCAATGGGAAGTGGGAGGTTCCACCCTGGCTGATTCTGAGGGATGAGATACAGGCTAGAAGAAGCGATTCGAATCAAAATACTGCACCGTCACAGAGTTGTGGGGGCTTTGGGGACCAGCTGGGCACACATGGAGTGAGTTATAGGGAGTGAGTTACAGGGAGGAACTCTGGTAATAAGTTCTCTCTCCAAGAGCTGGGCCGGCTCACATGTGACTCTGGCTCCACCCTGGGCACAGATGTGGAACCTTGGCACCTCTGAGCTCTGGATCTAGAATGGCTGGTGGCCACGTGGACAACTCCTCCTGTGGCATTCATCAGCCTTGGTCCTTCACCCGATGGGCCCTGAGTAGGAATGGTTAGGACTCTGGGAGCTGGAGGAATCGCAGTCCAGTTACCTTCTGGGACCTGAGCTGACTCCAGGTCTCTGACGTCTGTCACAGAGGGGGCAGGTCTGTGGAAAGAAGGAAGGCCTGGGCAGGCTGTTTTTCCACACTGCACACTTGAAGAACATCCACGTTGGGTGGGAAAGTAGAACTTTTAGGAACGAGGAGCAAAGTGTGAGACTGAGCATGTGCAGCAGAGGCCAGGAACAAGCAGAGAGACACACAGCAGGTGCAGGTCCCAACGACTTGTGGACTCTTTTTTTGTTTACAATTTGGCAATGATTTGTTTTGGTTGTATGCAATATTTTAGTTTTTATTTTTTTTGTTGGTGTGTATTATTTATACAGAATGGTGGTTTCATTGTAGCATCTTTATGTATACATACAAATAATCATTAGATTAAATTCACTTCCCGGTCCAGCCCCTCCCCTCCTCTGCCTCCTCTGATCCCCTTCCTCTACCCTACTGGTCTCCCTTCTACTTTTATGGCATCCCTCTTTTCTCCCCCTTTAGCTTCCACACATAAGAGGAGACATACCATACTTCTCCAAGTTGGACCTATTTCAAAGATATGATCTCTAGTTCTATGCATTTTCCTGCAAGTAACATAATTTTATTCTTTTTGACTGAGTAAAACTCCATCATGTGTATGTACCACATTTTCTTTATCCATTCTTCTATTGACTGATGCCTAGATGATTCCATAACTTGGATATTGTGAATTGTGCTGTGATAAACATGGATATGCATGTATCACTATTGGACACTGACTTTAATTCTTTACGGTAAATACTAAGGAGTGAAATAGCTAGATCATATGGTAGTTCTATTTTCAGCTCTTTGTGGAATCTCCACACTGATTTCCATGGGGGCTGCACCAATTTACATTCCCACCAATACTGTATAAGGGTTTTCTTCCCTCTGCGTCCTCACCAGCATTTATTGATATTTGTATTCTTGATACTTGTCATTCTAATCGGAGTGAGATGGAATCTTAGTGTAGTTTTGATTTTCACATCCCTGATGGCTAAAGATATATATCATCAACATTTGTCCAATCCAAAGACTAGCCATTCCCAGTGGCTCAGGCAGGAGGAATGCAAGTTCAACTTAGTGAGGCTCCAAGCAACTGAGCAAGATCCTGTCTCAAATTAAAAACTAAGAAAAAGGGTGGGGATGTAGCCCAGTGGTTAAATCCCCTGGGTTCAATGGATCAATTTCTGGTACCAAAAAAAAAAAAAAAATAGACTAGACATGCCAGGAAACTTAGCTTGACTGGAACTGATGGGAGAAAGGGATTGTTTGACTGAATTACCATCAAGTTCATCAAAACAGAGAGTGTCAGGGAGGGTGGTTTTCTCCTGAGGCCAGTTGGGAAGGGAAGGAAGTACGTGAGAGGAGCCACTATTGAGTGGAACCACTGGGGGATAAGAGAATCCCACAGTGGACATTGGTGGGCCTTGTCCAGTTCCCTGGGTCCGTGCACTTGACCATCTTCCCTAAGCCTATGCTCACTCAGCCCCGCCAACAGCACTCTAGTCCAATGTGGGGCTGCAGTTTGCTCAACAGTTGTCTATACCAGTCATGATGATTCTGAGTCCCACTTTCCTAGGGGCTCCTCTAGCTGGGACTGTGACTTAGTCCCAGCCAATGAAATGTAGAGACATGCTGGGGAAGCTCTACTGTCGTAATTGAAAGTTCGGACGAGCCTGGTGCAGTGGACCGACCTGCTGCATGGTTCCTGCCTTAAGTGTATGTGGGGTTCCTGGAATGGTAGCGGGTGTGGTGCACCCTGAGGTGCAAGCCAACACATCCACAGTGGCAGAGTAGAAAAATTGGAAGAGACTGGAATCTTTGATGGTGTCACTGGGCTACTGCACACCACCCAAAGCAGCCTGCCTCTGCATTTCTGTTATGAGAGAAGATTAATACCTTTAATGCCTAAGCCACAGCTTGCTAGTATTTCACGCTTGCAGCTGAGTGCATTCCTAACAGGGGTACACTTGCTTTATAAGGAGGATACTGAAGCCCAGCAAGGGCCAGAAGCAGCCCAAAGTCACGCTGCTGACAATAAGTTCCCCCAACAAAATTCAGACTATTCTTGGACTCCCCCATCCTCACTGCCACCATCTAATCCAGGCCATTCCTCGGTTCCAATCTGTGTCAGTGTCCCCCCACCCCCACCATTGATTCTGCCATTGGTGCTTGGTTTAAACTCTCCAAATGCAGTTTTCTTCACGATGGCTCCACTCTGTCATGGACTGTAGTGCAGGCAGATTTAAGAGCAAAACTCTCTGTGTGGCATCTCCACCTTCCGATTCTTACTGAATGAATCCAGCTGCCCATATTCCCAACACCACCATTGTGTCCTTCTGCCTAATGTCCTTCCTGCTAAGTCCTACTCATTGCTGCCCACTCTCTGAGGCCCACCTCCCCCATGAGGAGCTGAATTCTTGTGCTGTAACTCTGAGTATTACTTCAGGCATGGAATCTTTTCATACTAGTGCTTCATCTTCCATGGCCTCTTAAACACTCAATTAGCACTTTCTTGGGAGGAAGGACCTGTCTTTTGCATCTTTGGGATACTTCACAATTTCATGGCATATAGTAGGTACTCAGAAAACACTTAGATATTATACGTTTTTGTAACATGACAAGAAGACTCAGAGAATGGGGAAAGTATTTTCAAATCATCTGATAAGGAATGTGTATCAATAATTGTATCAATATTGTATCAATATTGTATCAATATCAACTCCCAGAACTCATTAATAGAGAAAATTAAAAAAAAAAAAAAAACAGTTTAAAGATGGGCATTTCAGGGGACATGACTCAGTAACAGAACACTGAGCATGCCTAAGGTCCTGGGTTTAATCCCTAGCACTGAAAAAAATGGGTTGAGGGTCTGAAGAGTTATTTTTCCTAAGAAGATAGGTGAATGGCCAATAAGCACAGGGAAGAAATGCTCAACATCATTAGTCATCAGGAAAATGCAAATCAAAACCACAGTAAGATAGGATGGTTATGATAAAAAATAAAATAGTGTCACTGAGCATATGGAGAAATTGGAATCTTCATATATGCCTGGCCTTGCAGATACTATGGAAAAAAGTCCAGCAATTCCTCCAAGAGCAAAGTATATAGAGTTATCACACAATCCAGCAATTCTACTCCTCTGTACATTCCCAAGAGAAATGAAAACTTACATCCACACATAAACTTGTACACAAATGTAGATAGTGGTATTATTCATAATAGCCAAAAGGTGGAGGCAGTCCAAGTATATGTTAACAGATGGATGCTTAAATAAAACATGGTGCATTCATGTAGTGCAATATTATTCATCAATAAAAGGTACAACACATGCTCCACCATAGCTGATCCTTGAAAACATTACACTGCGTGAGAAAGCCGTTTTCTTTTTATTATTTTCATTTGTTCTAATTGGTTATACATGACAGTAGAATACATCATACATAAATGGAGTGTAATTTCTCATTTTTCTGGTTGTACATATTGTAGAATCACATCGATCATGCAGTCATATACCTACATGAGGTATTAATGTCTGTTTCACTCTACTATCCTTCCTCTCTCCATACCCTTTCCCCTCCCTTCACTCCCCTCTACCTAATACAAAGTGACTCTATTCTTCCCTAGCACCCCCCCCCGCCGAACCCTGCCGCCTTATTGTGAATTAGCATCCACATATCAGAGAAAATATTTGGCCTTTGGTGTTTTGGGTTTGACTTATTTCGCTTTGCATGAGAAACCCATTTTCAAGAGTCTGCATATTATAACCATTGATATGAAATGTTTAGAAAGGCAAATTTATAGAGGCAGAGAAACAGGTAAGTGTTAACTGGGGTTGTGGGCTTGGGAGGTGGATAATGGGGAGTGATTCATAATGGGTATTAGAAGTCTTTAAGATGAAAAATGGATTGTTGCATGATTCTGTGACCATACTAAAAATACTTATTGACTTGTATACAATCACCCATTGATATCTGTGGAGGATTGGTTCTAGGACTCCCCAGGTACCAAAATCTGAGGATGCTTAAGTCCTGAATGTGAAATGGCATTGTTTGCATATACCTTTTGCTCCTTCTCCTGTGTACATTAAATCATTTCTAGATATTTATAATATCTAATTACAAAGTAAATACTACTTATAGTTGGATTGTTTGGGGAATGATGACAAGAAAAATGTCTGTATGTGTTCAATTCAGATGCAAACTTTTTTGGGAATATTTTCTGTCTGTAGTTTGAATCTGCTGATGTGAGTCCTCTGGCTATGGAGGACCAAATGTAATTTAAATGGATGAATTGTGTCATATATGAATTGTATCTTAATAAGGCCATTAAAAATGTATCATGAGGCATTCCTTTGGTTATTAAAAATTCTTTCAAAACATTTATATCAGCTGCACAGTATTTCATCACGTGAGTAAACCATAATTTGTTGAGTCAAAACTGTATTGCTGGACACTTGTTCTATACTCTAGTACTTGGTATGAAGAAGAATAAATATTCTTTAATATAAATGCCATGTGTATCAATTATTTCCTTAGGATAGATTTCTAAAAGATTTAAGGTACTTGTTATAAATTGCCAAATTATCCCAGAAATAGTTAGATTAGATTAGATTTCTAGTTCATCACATCTTCATCCACATGGGAAACTACTAGGTAAGCACAAATATCTTTGCCAGACCAGTGGGAAAAAATTGGTAAATTATTTAAATGATTTTGTTTTCCTCAATAGTGAGGTTAGTCAATTTTTTCAAACATATACTTGTTAAAATTTTCCACGTTTTCTTTATTGATTATTTCCTTAGTCCATTTATATTTTGTTAATTTATGAGAGCATGATATATTATATAGAATTATTATATATTCAGATATTAAAAGTTTGTGCAAGCATTGCTTCAGTTTGTCCACTTTTCTTTTAATTTCGTTTTGATGCTTCTTCTTTTAAAGTACAGAGGTTCTTAATTGTATGTAGTCAAATCTATTGATTTTGTATTGCAGCTTCTTGCTTCCTTTTATCTTTAGGAAGACCTCTATATTTTCTTCTAGTTTTATGGTTTGGTATTCATAATTAATCTTTTATTTGTCTGAAATTTGTGTTGGTTTATAATGTTAAATTATAACATTATAATTATAAAATATGCTTCCCAACTATTATCAAATGATCCCAAATTTCTTTTATTAAACTCATTTTTCACCTCTATTAATTTGTAATGATATCTTTATGATATAACAAACACATATATGTATATGTCTAGTTTCTGCAATTAGGAATTTTTACAAATACAGTTTTCAGTTGTAGTGGTTTCCCGTATTAGTATTAATCCATTATACCTTCAATAACTTTATAATGGTATTTTAATAAATGAAGTGCAAATTCATCTGCCTTTTACTTTTTGGGGATTGAACTCAGGGGTGCTCGACCACTGAACCACATTCCCAGCCCTGTTTCATATTTTATTTAGAGATAGGGTCTCAGAGTTGCTTAGCACCTCACTTTTGCTGAAGCTAGCTTTGAACTCCCTATCCTCCTTCCTCAGCCTCCCGAACTGCTGGGATTACAGGCGTGTGACACTGCACCTGGCAATGCCTTTTAAAAATCAAATTAGCTTGCTTTCTTCACCCGTTTGATCTTCTCAAAGAACTTTTCAATTTCTCTGGAATCCCCACCCCCCCCACAACAACCATTACCTACCAACTCTCTAAAGCATCCTTTTGTGACTTTAAGAAAATTATTTTATTGATGAATTAAGTTGACATGGAAAGATATGCAATTTTTCTCACATCTAGAATATGCACTCAGCACTCCTGTTACGGGGGCTTCCAATTTCTTTTGCTGTTGGCCCCCTAAACTCCCTAAGATAGCTCTTTTTTCTTTTGAGAAAATTCTTTGCTGAAACTAATTTGACTTGTCTGGGTATTTTGAGTGGGGGGGGGTGACTTAGTGACCTACACATTTATTCTCCTATAACTGCATTCCCCCTGGGAATGAGTTCCTATGATCATGTCATAATATGTGACCCTCATGCTCCCTCATCAGAGCCAGTCATAGCAGGTGTAGATACTGAACCAATAAAAGGTACCTTTTGGGGGGAATTTTAAGTTTGAAGCCATGGCACGTGAAGGTCAATGTCTTGAATCTGTGAGGCAATGTGGTTCTGGGTGGCTATTTTCTACCAAGGCCAGGAGAGAGAGTTGGTGGGTTTGAAAAAGAAGAATGGTACAGACTCACAGAATTAAGTGGCCCCTCACAGAGAATATGCCATTTTAGTCTGCCTTCTGTCACTATAACAAAACACCTGCGATAATTAACTCATGAAGAGAAAAGGTTTATTTTGATTCAAATTTTTAGAGGTTCCTGTTCATGATCAACTGGCTGTTGTTTTGGGCCTGTGATGAGGCAGCACATCATGGTAAGTGTGTGTAGTGGAATAAGACTGCTCAAGGAAGCAAAATAGAAAGAGGAAGGGTTTGGAGTCCCACAATCCTCTCTAGGGAATACCTTCAATCATCTAAAGACATAAGGACAAGGCCCTACCTCTTCAAGGCTGTAGCACCTCCTGATAGCACCATCATGGGGACCAAGTATCTGACACATGAGCTTCTGGTAGACACTTATGCGAACCAAAGTATGCACTCAGCACTCCTTTATGGGGGTTTCCAATTTCTTTTGCTGTTGGCCCCCTAAACTCCCTAAGATAGCTCTTTTTTCTTTTGAGAAAATTCTTTGCTGAAACTAATTTGAGTTGTCGAGCTTCAGTTAAGAAACTGCAAATTACAGACCAGCACATTAGTTGATCCTTTGAGATCAGGACAGAATGTTTGAGTTATTTGTGGGAGTCATGCTCCATGTTAAGTAGATGAACCTGGGTCAATGCATTACATCCTCAAAGTCCTGCAGAAAAGTTACTATCGTGCCATATCCAGCTGATTGAAAAGGCATCCGATGCATCCTGTGCCACAGACAAAAACTGCTCATCTCTAAATAAAGCAAAGTTCTCAATGTATTCTTTTTTATTTATTTATTTATTTATTTTTAACGTTTACATAGGGTAATGATGTTTATTTTTTTTCCCTTCCCCCCCACCCCTCCCACCCCTCTTTTCCCTCTATACAGTCCTTCTTTCCTTCATTCTTACCGCTCTCCTTAGCCTAACTCTAAACCTAACCCTAAACCTAATGCTAACCCCTCCCAACCCCCATTATATGTCCTCATCCGCTTATCAGCGAGATCATTTGTCCTTTAGTTTTTTGAGATTGGCTTATCTCACTTAGCATGATATTCTCCAATTTCGTCCATTTGCCTACAAATGCCATAATTTTATCATTCTTCATTGCGGAGTAATATTCCATTGTATAAATATGCCACAGTTTCTTTATCCATTCATCAACTGAAGGGCATCTAGGTTGGTTCCACAATCTATGAACAGCAATGAACATTGCTGAATTGAGCAGCAATGAACATTGATGTGGCTGTATCTCTGTAGTATGCTGATTTTAAGTCCTTTGGGTATAGGCCAAGGAGTGGGATAGCTGGGTCAAATGGTGTTTCCATTCCAAGCTTTCTGAGGAATCTCCACACTGCTTTCCAGAGTGGCTGCACTAATTTGCAACCCCACCAGCAATGTATGAGTGTTCCTTTTTCACCACATCCTCGCCAACACCTATTGTTGCTTGTGTTCTTGATAATCGCCATTCTAATTGGGGTGAGATGAAATCTTAGGGTAGTTTTGATTTGCATTTCCCTTATTACTAGGGATGTTGAACATTTTTTCATATATCTGTTGATTACTTGTACATCTTCTTCTGTGAAGTGTCTGTTCATTTCCTTAGCCCATTTGTTGATTGGATTATTTGTATTCTTGGTGTAGAGTTTTTTGAGTTCTTTATAGATTCTGGAAATTAGCGCTCTATCTGAGGTATGGTTGGCAAAAATATTCTCCCACTCTGTAGGCTCTCTCTTCACATTTCTGATAGTTTCCTTTGCTGAGAGTAAGCTTTTTAGTTTGAATCTATCCCAGTTGTTGATTCTTGCTTTTATTTCTTGTGCTATGGGAGTCCTGTTAAGGAAGTCTGATCCTAAGCCAACAAGTTGAAGATTTGGACCTACTTTTTCTTCTATAAGATGCAGGGTCTCTGGTCTGATTCCGAGGTCCTTGATCCATTTTGAGTTGAGTTTTGTGTAGGGTGAGAGATAGGGGTTTAATTTCATTCTATTGCATATGGTTTTCTAGTTTTCCCAGCACCATTTGTTGAAGAGGCTATCTTTTCTCCATTGCATATTTCTGGAACCTTTGTCTAGTATGAGAAAATTGTATTTATTTGGGTTTGTGTCCATGTCCTCTATTCTGTACCATTGATCTACCTGTCTATTTTGGTACCAATACCATGCCGTTTTTGTTACTATTGCTTTGTAGCTCAATGTATTCTTGAGGAATCTGGTAGATCCCTTTCTCAGTTCCTCACTTCTTGACCAAAGATGCCATTCTTCTCTGTCTCCCTGGAAGCCTTCCAAGACTTGGTGCAGTTCAGAACTGCTGTCTTACTCCAGTGGTTTATGAACAACTAGCAAGTGAAAAGTGAAGACTTGGTCACTAGAGACCCATAGTGGTTCTTAAACAACACACCCTCACACAATCAACTGATCTGGTTTCATGGTGGAGACAATTACAACCTAGAGTCCCAAGGAAATTCCATTGACCAATGGTTCTTGAAATTTTTCCAAGTTCATTTGCAAATCTAAAGAAATTTATGGACCCTGTTGTGAAAAAAATACCAGTGAGTGAGCATGCCTGTGCACGTACACACACATTTGCTTTCACTTTTGGAAGGGAGCATCACAGACTCCCTGAAGTCCAGGCCCATGGACTCAAAGTTAAGAACCCCTGAGACAAAGTTGTATTTCATGGGATCATGCAACACAGTCTCTTGACGTCATTTTAAAGACAGGGCCTAAATAATTGGAGAATTGGTGGAAAAAAATCTTTGAAGATATTTGATTAACAAAAGGCTATTACCCTGGAGGGAAGTCTAAGTGGGGAACATGAGGTCCTGCTTGTTTTATATAACACATTTAAAAAAAAATCAGTGATTTAATATAAAGCAATTACCTAAGCTGAAATTGACACAAAAATTTTTAAGAATAGCTAGTGTTCTGTATGATGGGATCAAAAATACTTCTGTCAATTGGGAGAGTAAGCTAAAACCAGGTAACAATTATGGCAAAGAGTAAGTGTAAAAGAATATATTCAGATTATAAGTCAATTGACCATTTGGGTACAGTGGCACACGCCTGCTACTCTGGAGCCTGGAGCAGGAAGATCACAAGTTCCAGGCTAGCCTAGGCAACTTAATGAGACTCTGCCTCAAAATAAAACCTAGAAAGGACTCACGGTGGGTGTAGCTTAGTAGTAGAGCACCTCTGGGTTCAAGCCTCAGTGCAGGATAAACATAAGAAAAGCAAGTCAATAAGTGCAATACAGAGTGGAGGAAAAAGATCTTTTCTGAAAAAGATGGTGGAAACTGCATGTACTGTGGTCCCTGTGAGTCACTGAGAGATGAGAGTGTTCCCAAAGCTCTAGGGATCTCGGGATGTGTCAACGGTCAGAGGATGTCTGGATTATCCCTTTGAGTAGCACAGCTGCTGCATAATAAGCAACCATCTGAAGTGGGAGTTGAGAAATGGGATTCTGTCCCAGGAAGGGGAGTTTGGAGATGCAGGAGTCATGGATACATATGGTATGAGGGCATTTTGAAAGAACCAAGACTTTGCTCTGGAAAAGAGATGCTTTGCCTGGGGGTAGTAGCGGGGCCTTGACATATAGGGTAAGCCTCATGTGGAAGAATAATTAAACTTTCTGGTGGCTCCTGTGTTTTCCAGTGAGAGTTGCTCACCACAGCACAGCTGTCTTGGGTGACTGAGCTCCCAGTGACTGCAAATGTTTGTAGCAAAGCTTCCTGTTCTCACGTGGAGGATAGATACCACTGCCCTGAATGGAACTTGACCTGAGAAATAGTTGATTGGCAGCAACTGTAGTTGGTTGGCAGTGGCCATCCAGCCTGGGAGGACACTTCTGTGCTCAGCAAATCATAGAACAATGTCTGTGTATGCAGGGTGGAGAGTGGTGGGTTCCTGCCGTGTGTTGGCTAACCTTTCTCCAAGATTCCTTATTGCTCCAGGACTGGAATTCACCTCTCTGTACCTGGCATCTGTGTGTGCATCCACTCACAATGAATGCATCTCACATAGATAAATATTAAACGTGTGTGTGTGTGTGTGTGTGTGTGTGTGTGTGTGTGTGTGCATGTGTGTGCCCGCACCTCTTCCTCACAGTGGTGGGGTGAGCCATCCATGTGGGAATGGAGCCCATAGCAAGCTCCCCACTGCCAGGCCTCACCTCCTCATCTAACCTCAACTCACACCTTGGATAACTTTTGGTCTCTCTTCACAGTCCCCAGCATGGCTACGCATTCCTACCTCCACACTTTTATTTGCATCCATTCTCCTGAAATGATTCTCCTCTTCCCTGACTTATCTTCCCCAGACATTCCCAACCAAGGGCATGCCAGCTGTCCCTGGCCTCCTCAGCTCCACTCCCTGAGACCTGCAGGGCTGAGTGGCTGTGCTCAACAGATAGTATATCACTAAGCCTTTTTTAAGAACAAGGATGGCTTTCCTGAGAGGTTGATGGCAGTTAGCTTCTTTCAGTGACCAGATCGGGTTGTCCTGAAACCAGATAAGACTTGGATGCAAGAAGTTTATTGGAGAGGCGACCATAGAGGAAAGAGGAGTATGGGAGATGGAATGGTGGGGATACAGGAAAGGTCGACACAAAGGGGAGCAATTAAGGCAAAGGGGCCTTGGTCTTCTGGGGCTTCCAGAATAGTCCATCCAGTGATGAAGTCCTGGGCATTTACTTGCTCACTGCCCATGGGCTGGTGAAGCACTGAATGCTGCTGCCATTTCTGGGCTGCACTTGCTTGTCAACGAATAGAAGCCCTTCAGAACCCCTTCAGAGAGCTGCTTGCACTGTAAGCAATATGTCCACAGGAGCCTGGGATCACCTGTCACAGGTCCCCAGCTGTAGCCCAAATCAGAGGGAAACTAAGGGGGGACAGCTCAGGACAATAGAGCTATGTGCTGCATAGGCCTAGTTGGTCCTGAGCCACCTTGTATTTTCCACTCTATGTTTATGCAACAAGCATTTATTGAGCACCATTGTATACCTATGTCAGGCACCAAAATACAGAAAGCTCCAAACTTGTTTCTTGTTTCCTCCCATTTGGACAGAAAGCTGTTTGATACAGAGGACAAGAGGTTCAGGACATTCAGTAGTTGATGGATTAATTAGTTGATTGAGCAATTTACTAAGCTAAACTTTCTCTATATTAAAAGTCATTCCTCTTCTTAGGAGAATTCAAAAGTTTACTTCCTGTCCTCTGGGGCATTCTAGCCTGTGCTGCATGCCATACACATCCCAATGATAAAGTCCTTAATAACTACAGGATGAGTTGGCAGAATGATTTAGATCTGAAGTCCAGAGCAAGGCAATTACATCTGGCTCCCAGCTTTAAAAAATTGAAATAATCTTTATCTGAATTTTTAAAGGTATGTTAAAATTATAGCATCAAATGTCAAATGTGGCGATGACTTATCCTGCCCATGTGAGAGGTGGCACAGAGGAGGAAGAGCCTTAAGATGCATGTGACCACCACCTAAAGGTTAAAAACATCGGATGCGATCTGCTGCGCTAATTGTACTTTTATCGATCATGCTGGGAATCTGAATAGCAGCAGGGAAATGAAATCCTGAGGCCAGCCTTTCTGCCATGGACCTTCCTCATCTCCTGTGGACAAATGAGACGTTTGGAGAAGGAATTTGTCTCTCGGGGCTTGTTGTCCTGCTAAATTATTTTCTATTTCTCATTAATTCTTGTCTTCCTCTGGCCCATGCTACCCAGCCCCTCAGTGGCCTCCCCTGCCCATCCAAGTCGCATCAGCTGTCAGAATCACCTGCTCTTGGTGGCTGGTCCTCGCTGCTCCATGGAGCTCTCTTCCTCTCAACTCAGGGCTCCTGGGACCGGGGAATCGAGGGCTTAATTAAGTCCTTCTGGAGTTACTTGCTAATTGTATCATCTATGACTCCTGTGGCTGAATCCATGACAAATACAGCCTTCTGGTTTAAGACATGGTTTAAGCAATCATAAGAAAATGTAAATGGACGCCCAGAAGAGCTGTTGTGAGATTGCCGAAGGGACGTTACATTCAAAACTGAAGTTAAGGTGGAGCATCTGGACCCGTCTTTCTGAGGGTGGCCAGGCACTATAGGGACACTCCAGATGAGGGCCAGGGTGCAGAAGAACAGGGCAAAAAAAGTCAGTGACGGTGAAAACAACTTTCACAGCTGGGGCAATCTCGCAAACGCGAGGCTGAGCCAGGGACCAGGGAACACATACTGTGTTCCACATGAACATCCACGTGAAGTTCATGTTCAGGCAAAGAGTCCAAGGTGCTAGAAATCAGAAGAGGGCTACCTTTCAGTGTGTGAGAAGGGACAGGGATCTACAACTTGATGTGTGTGGTGCATATGCAGGGAGAAACCATGAAATTGTACACTTCATCATGTGCACATAATATCTCAATAGAAACCCAACGATGAAAGCAATGATAATGCCATGGCAGACATCTGTCGAGCCTCTCCTATGCCCATGTGCCCGGCACTGGGCTGATTCTTCATGCAGTCCTTATCACTCCTCGTGAGCATCTTCAATGCAGGTATGTCCAGCTCCATTTCCCAGGTGGGGAAGTAAAGGCTCAGAGAGGCTGAACATGTCCAAGGATGCTTGAGGGACAAACTCCTCCAGCTGGGAACCCAGAAGAAAGCAGCAGAGTTCCCCCAAGGTGTGACTCATCCTGAAGTCAGTCCTAGGAGTGGACAAAGGCAGGTCACCTCCAAGCTGCCAAGGTCCTTCCCTCCACACACACGCAGTGCTTTTCCATCTGGAGCTAAAGCAGCACAGCTTTTGTGCCCGGGAGAGGCTATGAAGCAGGAGAGGGCACAGGAAAGGCTCTTTTTCAGGGATGGAGGTCAGAGCACAGAGGTAGTGAGCAGGACAGAAGTCTCTCCCCACCCCCCAGAGAAGGGGCTGGTGCCTGGAGCCCCGCCCTCAGGCTACACTTGCCACACCCACCTTCCTGGCTGGAGCCTGACCCCCCTTGGGTGTCCACACACCAAAGGTACTTCCTGATTATTGATTGGGAGAAGGGTGGTCACCCTTTGATCTCACCTGGAAGAAGATCCTTCTTTCCTCCCTCCACCCCTTCTCTTCTTCCTTGTCCTCCCTCCCTTCTTTTCAGTCTCCTCTCTTCCCTCCCTCCCTTTATTCTTTCTTCCAGTACATATCTATGGAGCACTGACACTGGTCAGACGCTGGGGATACTGCAGTGGATACAACAGTGAATCTCTGCTGCCAAGGAACTTACAGTCGGGCAGGAGAAACCAACAATAGAGACCAAGCAAGCAAGCGTGTATGATAGGTCATACGATGTCAAGTGCAAAGGAGAAAAACACAGCCACTGAGGATTCTGGGTGCAGGGCTAGAGGAAGTGCAGAGAAGGGGATGAGGAGCGACCTCTCTGAGAGAGCCTGAAATGAGCAGGCCATTCATGGGTCAGGGGACAGTGTTTCAGGCAGGGAGCAGCAAGTGCAAAGGCCCTGCCAAGGTAAGAAAGAAGTCGAAGAGCCTGTGGAATAACAGAAGTCAATTAGGTTGGGTGAGGAAAAGACTGAGCTAGGCATCATTAGAGAACAGATAGGGACCCATGGAGTTTCACTTCTGTTTTGAATATAAGGGGACCCTTTGCAAAATTTTGGATGAGTTGTGGCAGAACCTGAATTTCCTAAGGATGGTCACTCTGATTTCCAGATGAACAACTGACTCACAGCAGGCAAGATGGAGGCAGGGAGACCAGCATGGCAGGTTCTGCAGAGTCCAGGCAAGAGGCCTGCAAACTTGAACTGTAGGGTTGACATTGTGAGCCTTTTCTAGGGTCACACAATTTTCCACCAATCTCCACCCTCTCCCCCTGCCAATCAGCAGCAGATCAGCACCAGAAATGGCCCCAGGAAAGGCTAATTTGGGCCTGATTCTGGCGCTCTAGCATCCCCACCTGAACACACCACTGGAGAAATTATATTCAGTCCAGGGATGTGATTAATAGTGAGTCATATAGAAAAATGTTCCTTTTTTCTGATTCTGCTTTAATCCTTTGGTCCCTCTAGGAAACCAGATTTCCCAATGCTTACAACAGAGGTCTCCCGGGTGGGTGCATCTACCCTGACGATGTGCAAGATAACCTTTCAGAACAAGAGATGAAAATGCTGGAACTTATATTTATAGCTAGTTCCCATTTCATTGTTCTCTAGGTTATTTAGTTCATGCTGACAATTGGCAGAACATTGGCAGAGCTGTACATGGACTCCATTTATTAGTACACATATTGGAGGAATTCATTATAATATTTTCTGATGGGTTACAAAAATATTTGGAGTTTATCAGTCTACAGGGTAAATCCCAAATTCTTCAACTTGGCTCATGGTTTCCCCACCTTGATTTTCTCTTGCTGACCTTCCAACGTTGTCCTTCTACTCCCTTATTCTTGCATCCTCTCTATTAACTGCATAGAATGTTTCCCCATCTGCTGATCTGCTGCTGATTGGCGGGGAGAGGGTGGAGATCGGTGGGAAATTGTTCACTGGCTCACTCCACATGCTACCATTCTCTCCCTGGTTTAACACAGTGCTTGAAACGCTTTATGGTTTCCATTTATTTCTAGTTTATCTGCTTCCTCTGACTGTTATCTCCTGAGGCAGTAGTGGTGAATTATTAGTCTTTGGATCTTAGGGTAGCCAGATTTAGCAGATAAAAATACAGATGCCCAATGAATTGTTTTAGTGTAAGTATGTCCCCTGGAACACATTTCTTTGGCACATATTTATACTGAAACCAACCATGAATATCAGGATCAGGTCTCCGTTACCCTGGTGTTGAAGATTGAACACCCAAGAAATGCCAAGGCAAGAAAACAAGTTTTATTTAAAGGACAGAACAGAGAGAGAGAGAGAGAGAGACTCCTCCGGAGAAGAGGGGGTCCAGAGCTGGTGCCTGAGGGAGTGGGGGTGTCTTGCCTTTTATAGATTTCAGGTTTCCTTTCTTCTCATGCCCCTTCCTCCTCTTTTCTTGTCTATGTGATCAACAGTGACCAAAAGGCAGAAAGAGAGCCCTCCAGGGGGCTTGTGTTACAAAGTGTGATCCTTCCCCTCCCCTAGAGGCTGTTAGCAGCCAGGTGATGGGAAGTGCTCTCTACCCATTTCCTTTCTTTGATAATCAGTTACCTGTCCTTTGCCCAGGTCTCAATACTATACAATTATTTATTATGTGAAAGGCAAATGTAAATGGAATCTTATATTTTAACTGGTATCCCTACTGGATTCCCAGTCTTGCTCAGGTACTTTCATGGTGGAGATTCTTTTGAATAAATGTCAGGGAACAGGGATAGACATCTGCTCCCTCCAAACAGAGAGATGTAAGGACTGAAACAGCAACATAAAACTTTACCTTTTTAATACAGGTGAAGATTTAAAGAGGAAACTTGGCATCACAAGTGTGTGTGCATGCATGCATGTGCATTTACAGTTTTGCCACTGAAGGGGCTTAGAAGCAGTGAGCAATGACCCCCTTGGAGCCTTGAATGCACTCTGTGCCCGGATCTTGGTTTCTAACCATCACTCCTCTCTAAAGGTTACACAGAGAAGTGGCTGGAAAGCACAAGAACTGCCTGGAACATGGTGTTTTGTCAGAAAAAACAAGAGAGAGCTTAAAGATTAATTGGGTCAGATATAAAGGACACAGGACCCAGCTGGAGGAGACTTCAATGTGCAAATCTGTGACAATTTGAGCATCAAAAAGGATAATGTTAGTAATGGATATTAACACATTGAAAAAATAATGAGTTTATGGAGATGAGAGAGAGAAGAGAGGGAAACAGGAGAGGAGGGGAGGGGAGAATGAAAGGGTAAGAGGTTAAAGAGTTTAGTATTTCTGGCAGAAGTCTAGCCAGAAAGAGTAGCTAGAATAGGAGTAAAATAATCATCCTATTATAATAGAAATGTAATAATTAAATATAATCAATGAATTTTATAAGGGGTCATTAGAAAATAGGATATTCACATGGACTAAAATTATCACACATACCTCTTGCCCCAGTTTATTACAGCAGTTCCACAGTATCCACAGGGGATATGTTTCAAGATGCCAAGTGGATGACCAAATCTCCAATAGTACTGGACCCTATGTATACTGTATTTTTCCTATATATATCTATGATAAACTTCAACATATAAATTAGGCACAGTAAGAGATTAACAATAACTAATACTAAAACAGAACAATTATAATAATAAAAATTTCTGTGAATATGTTCTCTCCCTCTTAAAATATCTTGTACTTTCACTTTTTCACTTAATGGAAACATTTTAAGGTTTCTCTTTGGCATATTCAAATTGTTAGAATCACTTCTCTTACCCTTTGGGGCCATTATTAAGTAAAGGAAGGTTTACTTGAATACAGCATTATGATACCAGGACTGTTGATCTGATAATGAAATGGTTACTGAATTATTAACGGGCAGATAGCACATACAACATGGATATGATGGACAATGGACTGATTCACATCCCAGCCAGGAAGGAACAGGATGGCACAAGATTTCATCATGCTTTTCCGAAGCATGTACAATTTAAAATTTATGAATTGTTCAGTTTTGGAATTTTTCCCTTAATAATTTTAGCCCATGGTTGACTATGAGTAATTGAAACTTCAGAAAGCAAAACCATGGATATAGGGAACTCATGTAATTATCATGCGGGAAGTGAATGGTTACAACAAAAGGACCTGGATGCGTGACCCTGACCAAATGTGCCCTGTGATGGAACCTGAAATGATAGGTCTTATGACGGAAAGCTATAAGAAACACCATCAACAGCTATGTCATATTCTTGGCAAAAATGCTTAATTAGAATGTAGTTATGGGGAAACAATCAGACAAATCTAGAATACAGAGCATTTTACAGGACAACTGGTTGCAAAACTTCACAAATACCTGAAGGCATAAAGGCATAAAATGTAAGTTGTTCTAGAGTAAAAGACTTCCAAGGGACTTAACCACCAGATATCATGAGTCAACTTTGCTTGAATCCTGGATTGAAGGAGGGGGATTAAAAAGCTTTGGAAGACATTTTGGAGAGCATTGAGAAAATGGAAATGATGTTCCTGAGTTAATGTTAATTGTCTTAGATATGAGTGCTGTTTGGTGACTATAGAAGAAAATTCTTATTCTCCGTGCATCTCCAGATGCATGCGGGAGAATGAACTGTCATGGTGTCTGCAACTTATCTCTCTGCAAATGATTCAGAGAGAGAATGAATCTGGGTGAAGGATTTTAAAGCATTAAAAGTAAAAAGGGCAAGAAGGTGGGGGAGCAGTGTGAGAATTTGGAAAAGACCCAGGAATTGAAGAAAACTTGGGAGAAAGAGAAAACCAGGGCAATGCATTTCCGAATAGCCCAACAGCATATGGAGACCTTTCCTCTCCCTTCTTCTCCAGGAAGACCTCTTAGTTCAATCCAGAGAAAACCCACTTCTGGCTTTGGGGTGCATTGTGAGGTACTGTAGTTCAGAGCAGAGCTGGACATGTGATTGAAGGAGCTGAAAGCTCCTGTGGTAAATTTAGCCCTTCCAATCAGAACTTAGTATTTCTAAGTATTGGGCTAGGAGTGTAGTTCAGTGATAAAGTCCTTGCCTAGCGTGTGCAAAGCTCTGGGTTTAAACCCCAACAACCTCCTGAGGTAGAAAAACGAAGTATTTACAAGCATTACACTGTCCTTTAATACTTTTATTAAAACACACACGTACACACACACACACACACGCACGCACGCACACACACGAACAGTCCAACATCTCTCCGCAGCATCCCCTCTTCCTGGCCACTGCCCAGCCCATCACAGATGACGGAATGCACCATCTGAGCATGATTCCTTCCAACACAATAATTACAAAACACTTAGTGGTATTTCTAAATGATTATACGTTTTATTTAAATATTTATCTTTCTCAAATTTGACTTAAAATCTATAAGTAATTAGTTATCAGCCCAGCTACCAGGGTGACAGGCGGTTTCCTTAATTTTCTATGCAGTCGACAGGTTTTAACTCTAAAATTATTCTAGTCACAGCATACTTCAAAGGTCTAAATAAAAAAAAAAGTTAAATGCCTTAATATCTTTGAGATTTGCAAAGATATTTGAGGATTTGCTGAGGGATTCAGTGTAGGATGAAGAAAGTGTTTTGTTAGCAGGGAGACTAAGTTGCATTGCCAATTTGAAAGAAAATGTGAAATCCAAATGCACAAAGATTATTTAGATGAGAGAGCACTGAGCAGCCACTGCCCTTCCTCTGTAGCCTGTGCCTTTGAGGCCCAGGTTGCACTGGTTCAGAGGAAACACAGACGCACTCCCCTCCTCTGGCAAGGGTAACCACGGTTTCACAAGGATAAAGTGCAAACTGGTGAACACTAATTATAAGGTGTCTAAATTATCATTGGAGCTCAAATCCCCTCCCGAGCAAATGCACACCAGCAAGCAAGTTTTCAAGCCTGCAGCTTAAAACCTCCAGGGTGCGGGTCCTGGGCCTTGCATGGGTTTGAGCCTCATCCTTGCGGCACCCGGGTGCTAACTTCCTGGCATCATGGGCTAGGTCACCCCAGGGACCGTCCCGCTTGGTCCCGAACTGGTCTTTCTCATCGGGGTGTTTGAGCTTTTCAGTGCTCAGTCCTCACTTCCCTCGGGGGAGTGTGGTAAAGAACTCTCAGTTTGTGAGCTGTTCCTAGGTGCTGGCATTCAGGGCTCTGCTCCCAGATGTAACTAAGCTGGGGCCTCAGCCTAAAGGAACAGCCCCGGCGCTGATCAGAGCTGGTCATGTGGGCATTTCATAAGATCTCAGTACATATGCATTTATGTGCACACGTATGCATATGTGTGCATCAAAAAGTGTCATAATGTGTGTCGTACATGTATGTAAATATATGCTTTCATATATATATATAGTGTATAGTATATACACATATATATGTACACAAAATGCCACTTTCCACAATAACTATGATATGTCTGAAACTAAGAATTGAAAATCAGGGGATTATTTTAAGGTCCCAGGACTCTACTCTCTGGGCTGCACTTCACTCTTCAGAGTCTGTCCCTCTGTGGTGAAGAGAAAACCAGGCCTTCCACTCAGCATTCTGGCAGGATCCTGCTTTGACCACTTGCTGCTCGGGCCAGTCGAGAAGCTAGCTGTCCCCTAGGGATGGCGTGTGTTAAGATGTGGAGCTCAGTCCTAGATTTGGGGCCACAGCTTTCCTGTGTTCGCTACAGAACAGAACTGTTTGCTTTTCAAAGCCTGTTTGTTTTGTGTGGCAGACATGCCCATTCTTGTTGAGTAGTCCTGGAAACTGGTTTGGATCCTGTAGTGTGTGTGTCTGTGCATTTATGTCCCCATGTGTGCATGCATGTATCTATGCGTGTGCACAGATGCACAGGTGTGCCTGTGCATGCTTGTGTGGGAGGATGCCTGTGTGTGAATCTCCACACCGAAGGCTATGCTGCCTATAAAACCCCTCCCCACTTCTGAAGTGCAATGGTGCTGTTAAGTTAATTGCTCTGAGTGAGTCAGGGAGCTAGAGGTGTGTGGCTGGAGCGGGTTGCAAGAGGTAGGGAAGGGCTGGGACACAGGAGGAAGGGGGTTTCTTTTCTCCTCTTTTAAAATTTGTTCTTTTAGTTCTACATGACAGTAGACTGTACTTTGACATATCGCACGTAGGTGGAGTATAACTTCCCATTCTGTGGCTGTAGGCGATGTGGAGTTACACTGGTCATGTATGCATATATGCACAAAGGAAAGTTGTGCTGATTCTTTCTACTGTCTTTCCCATTCCCATCTCCCTTCCCTCCCCCACCCCATTCCCCCCTGTCCAATCCAGTGAACCTCCACTCCCCACCCCATCCTTGCCTATTGTGAATTAGCATCTGCATATCAGAGAGAACACTGGCCTTTGGTTTTGGGGGATTGGCTTATTTCGCTTAGTATGATAGTGGGAAGAAGAATTATTAATAAGAACAAATGGTGATGGAGAACTTGGTATGCATGATACCTTCTTAGTCCTTTCCACGTATGAACTCGTTCATCCTCATGGCATCCCCTTTAAAATGATGAAACTGAGGCAGAGAGACTAACTGACCTGCCCAAGGTCACACGGCTCACAGGTATGAGTTGGGACCTGGATTCAGGCAGCCTGGATGCTCAGTCTGATTCTAAACTCTATGAACCCAGTGTGGCTGTGAGCTGTGCAGGCACCAGGTGAGAAGTCTGTGAGTGGTGTGCAGTGGGGAGAGGGTGACAGGTTCCAGAGTGTGGGCTTCCCTCAGGGCAGGCAATGCCACCAGCCTCTGCCAACGGCCGCCATGCAAGCACCAGACCTGCTGTTGCCAAGTCTTCTGATTTTCAAAAAAACCCCAAAAACATAAATCCAGATTTGTGGGTGAAAGGTCCATCTTTGGAACGTGTTTTGCAGGCCAAATAAAATAAGTCTACCACGAAAATGGGCCCACGGGCTGCCATCTATAACTCCTTATGGACGGAGAAGACAAAGCCCAGAGTGAGAAGTGATTTGCCCTGCTCCCCCAGCCAGTTCCAGAACCACACCTATCCTGGAACCCAGGCATTGTCCCCACACACAGCCCCTAGGTACTTCCTCGTCGGTTTCCCTGTAGACAGGGGCAGGGGGACCTGGGTTCTCCTGTGAGTCAATCCTCCTGGTCCACCCCAGCTGGCCTGCGTGTTCTGTAGAAAGGACAATGCACAGGATCGTGCAGGCTATTGACCCACAACCTAGCCCCCTGCCCCTGGACTGCCAACAAGTCTCACCCTTAAAAACAGATTCTGTCAAAGTCTCTGTTCATGCAGGAGCAGGAAATGGCTTCACAGGTCCAAGATTTGTGCCCTTCAACACACCCCTGCCTTCCTGTTTCCTTCATGACACTTCCAAGGGGGCCAGCTGAAAAGCTCAGAGAAAGGGACTTTGTTTGCTCTGACTTCAGTCGGAATCCTGGGTGCTCTGACCACAGCAGGTGGATAAGTAAGAGTGAAATTTCCAGCAAGAAGAACAGCACTTACAAAGGTCCTGTGATCACAGAAGCAGTGGGGACCCTGGATATCTCAGGAAGAGCAGGATGAGCAGAGCATCTGGGCACGGGGAGAGTGAGCATGGTGAGGGGAGAGGCTGGAGAGCCTGGCGCCAGGTCGTGCAGAGCCGTCAGGACATATACAGGTCATTTATCATTATTTTAAAAGTACTGAGATGTTGTTAAAGTGCTTGAAACAGAGTAGGGAGCTGGTCAGTGTGCATTTTTGGTAGGATCACTCTGGCCACAGAGGGGAGGATGGATTATAGAGGACCAGATTGGAAATGTAGACCAGAGAGGGGGTGATTGCATGGTCTCAGGGAGAGATGGTGGTGGCCTGGAGAGAGACTGACAGATCCACAAGATATTGAGGGAAGAGGAAAGTCAGTAAGGTTTTTCAATAGACTGGTACGAGGAATGAAGACAGAAAATGAAAGGATCATATCTTTAAATCACAAATATAAACAGAATGTAGGAAATTAAATTCAAGCCCTTTTATTAAGCAATTGGCCACAAATTCTTAGAAATGGGGTACATGTCTAGAGACCTGTGTTACCTTCTATTGGTTCCTGAAATAGAATTTCTTGTCCTAGAGTTCTATGTCTTATGCATGGCATGTTCTAGGTAGAATCATCTAAACCCAGTTCCAGAACCACGGGAAGCAGTATAATGGGGGTGGGGCAGGGATTAAAAGCATGCTACATGAGACAGACACACCTGGCTTTCGCTCTCAGCACAGCCACCTGCTAATCATTAAATGTTAATTAGTCACTTATCCAGGCTGGGTCTCAGTGTCCTTGTCTGTAAAATGAAAATAGCAGGACCAATTCCTAAGGTTGTTTGCAATGGGTAAATGAGACAATGTGCAAAGTGAATACCCAGTACTTGGCACAGACTCATAAAAGGGTAACTGTCATAGTTATGCCACTATCAGAGCACTTTAGTACTTTGATTTGCAGCCTACTTGTATCCTTTAGCCACTGTGATAATAATGCTGTGTAACGAACATCCCCTAAACTTGGGAGCTTCAACCAATAATCATTTCCTCTCACTCTTTTGTCTGTGGTTTAGCTGAGTTCTGCTGACCTAAGTTGGGCTAGGCAGGGTGGCGCTAAGTCCAGATGTGCTCCACAGGTCTTGGGCATGTCAGTCTCCATTCAGCTGCAGGAGTACAAAAGGGCAAATCCAAATTATGCCAGCATATTTCAATCCTCTGCCCACATCATGCTTACCAAAATCTCTTTGGAGAAGCAAGTCCCTTGGTCAAACCTAACCTGAAGGACTAGAGAAATATATTTCACCTCTATTGGAAGGAATTGAAAAATCACGTGACAAAGGGTGTGAATGTGGAGAGGGTGAAGGATTTAGGCTGATTACTCAAACTATCTCATCATTCTTCAAGACTTCTTTCCTTCCCAGGAAGAATCACTTGGTATCAGCCAGGGATAGAAAAATGGTTCTTGAGACCCAAATCTGGTTTCCACTCTAGTTTCTTTCATCTCTCTCTCCCTCCCAGCTATTTTTTCTTCCCCCAGGGCTGTGACTTCATGTTCGCTTGAGGAAGTATCAGTCAAACTTCTGTGACTGTAAGCCAAGGAAACCAATTCTGGCGGGGTTTATCACAAAGGGAATTGAATGAAGGGCTATCAGGAACAAAACCTGCCGGAAGTTGGAGAACCAGGCTAGAAAGAGAACAGGTTCAGACGTTTCTGGGGATCCAGGCTGTAGAACCTGATGAACTCTGTCAGGCACTGATGCTAGGATGAGGGAGTTTCCACCATTGCGTCTTTGAGTTTGGGACTGAGCCAAAGTCCTAGCAGAGAGTCCCATTGACTTAAGACCCATCTCTTGGTCAGGGTAGGGCAGAACATCACAGTTTAGAGATCACCAGAACCAACCACAGTGGGGAATAGTAGATTCCGCAAAGGAAGTTGGGGTCCTATTGGGAAGGGAGAATGGGAGAGGATGACAAAAACACAATCCATGTCCTGATTCATGTCAGGCTCAAGGATGTTTCAGAAAGAGCCTCAGAAAGCACACGGTGCGGAATCCATTTTCCCCATCCTTCAGCCACTAACTTGTTGAGAGTACCAGATCTGAGCGGAGTTTGTTTTTCTTCAACAAACCCTTGTCATGTTTTGGGCACTGCTCTGAAAACTTGGCACATATTCATGCATCAGTCTCTGATCTCAAGGAGAGGATGGTGATTTACCCAACCTCACAGCTTGACAGTAAGAATT
This sequence comes from Sciurus carolinensis, assembly GCF_902686445.1. Taxonomy (NCBI): domain Eukaryota; kingdom Metazoa; phylum Chordata; class Mammalia; order Rodentia; family Sciuridae; genus Sciurus; species Sciurus carolinensis. The sequence goes on from NC_062215.1 coordinate 79,813,338, forward strand.
AAACCAACGTAAGTAAAACATCTAGCAGAACTGTTGGCATGCGGAAAAGGCTCAATAAATGTGAGTTTCTATCCCTCGATGACTCCCCTATTCCCATCCTCCAGAGAGTTCCATGAGAGAGGAAGATGCCCAGGGTTTCAGGAGCTATTCTAGACTTCTGAAACTGACATGAAGAGCAGCTCCCCTTCCAAAGTCGCCCAACTCCTGTGGCCACCAGGGTCCAAGAGGAAGGACAGGGTGTTTAGACATGCTAGGACATCACAGTGACTGATGTGTGACCTCAGGGTCCGGAGATGTGCCACCTCCATCCGTGGCACCTTCTGATGCCAGGGAAGTTCTCATTTTCTGTGCTCTGAGTGGTGCTGTGCTCATTCCAGTGTGATGGTGAGAACGTTCTCTAACGGTGCTAACCAACATGGTAGCCGACAGACACGTGCAGCTGCTGAATACTTGAAAGGTAGCTAATTTTACTGAGTGACTGAATTTGTAATCAATTTTAATTTTAATCATTGAACTTTGAATAGCCACTTGTGGCTGGTGGCTACCATATTGACAGAGTAGCTCAAACCTCTGAAGTTACAGAACACTCCTAAGGGATACGGGGTAGGAGTGGCAGGCTGGTGCTTTGAGGGAAAGACCGATGGTGGTGTCTCACTGTCCACTTCTTGGAGGCAACTCCAGAAGGTTCCCTACTCTGGCCACCTACAGCCCTGGATCCTGCTCTCCCTTGCCCCCCAGTGGTCCACCCTGGGGAGTGACAGCTGGCACTTGCCTGGGGCAGGACCCAGCCTGCTTAGGTCCTGCTCTCAGTTTTCTCACAATCAGCAGAACCAAAGGTTAATGGAGGTGAGCTAAATGGGAGACACTTGGAGAAGAGTTAATTAATCTGGGGCTTCAGTTCCCCCAGCGTGACTCATCCCTGTAGAGTCACCTGTCTTCCGGCTGCTTTTGCAGGTTGCATTTTACAAAAGCAGAACAACAAAAATTCTGTGCACACCAATACTAAGGCTCAGAACCATGAATGTCAAAGTGGGAGGGTGCATCTAATGCAATGTCCTTACTCTATGGGTGGGAAGGTTGAGGTCAGTTGGGAGTCTCAGTCCTTCTCAGCTGCTCTAGCAAAATATCTGGGACTGGATCATTTACAAAGAATATAAATGCATTTCTCACAGTTCTGGAGGCTGGTGTCCAAGATCAAGCCTTTCCTTCCAAGATGTTGCCTTACCACTGTGTCCTCCAGCGGGGAGACTGCTGTGTCCTCACATGGCAGAAGGGGCAGAAGTGGGGAAAGGCATGGCTTATTCCCTTCGCCCTTTTATGAGATGCTAATCTCATTCGTGAGGGTGGGGCCCTTGTGGCCTAATCACCTCCTGAAGTCCTCACCTCTTCATACTGTTGCCCTGGGGATTCAGTGTCAACATGAGTTTTGGAGGGACACGGGCATTCAAATGACAGCAGCAGGAAAGCAGGGAGGCTGGCTCTCCCTGTCCGATGCTGCAGGATGAGGTGAGGGAAAGGAGACAGACTCCCTCCTGGAACTAAGCTGAAGCCAGAGGGCAAGTCCTGTGGGATCTCAGGAAACTGAGCTGTGGGCTTATGTACAGAAGCAGTCCACCTGAGCCAGGTGAGGGGAGCAGAGGATGCAGGGAATGAGGTCCAGCAGAGCGGGTGGACTTACCTTCTGGACAATTAACAGAGCAACCGCTGTCCTGCCGTAGAATGACTTTCCTGGGTTGTTGGAGATCCAGGAAAGCATGGGATCCAGGAAAGTGTTGGGGATCCATGCAGTATGGTCATGCGTAGAGCACGTATCCTGGGACTCTGAGATCTGGCTCTGAGTTCTTTGCTCCCTTGAGCCAACTGATCTTTCTTTAAAGACTCAAGATGGGATGCAGGATTTAAGAAAAAAAAAATTAGTGAAACTTTGTCCCATAAGCCCGCGGTAGCACCAAGACTCATTCCTAAATTTTCTAACTCTCCTCCAGGTTCCCTTGACCTCTTCACCATCAGGCATTAGGCTACATATTTTTAAACTGCTTTCCCGTCTAGAGCTGTGACTGGCCATGTACACAATCCTAATCATGGCTGCAATGAATTAAGCAGTTCTGGCCAAGGGCCAGGAATGGGCTAACGATCCCACAGGCCACTCTAATACCCATGACAACCCCATGGAGTACTTTTCTTCTACCCATATTACAGATGTGGAAATAGGCTGGCGAGCTGGAGGGAGGTATCCACAGTTACCCAGCTAGTAAGCAGCAGAACTGAAGTTTGCACTCCAGCCTGTCTGCCGTGAAGACCAGCTCTGGGAAGCCTTTTGAGGGCAGTGGCAAGCTCCCACAACAGAGATGCTCAGAAACTCGTTGGCTGCAGATCTGCCTGGGGACTCAGTGTGGTTGTGCACAGAGGAGGTCTCCGGAATTCTGAGGTCTGACTCTGACTTCTTTGCTTTCAGTAGACATCACATTCCCCTTTCTCGCGTGTCCTAGTCTGGGGGTCATTTTTCTCTTTTGACCTGATGTCTTCATAATTAATGTCATATGACAGGTGGAGAAGGGATCTCTCCTGCTGTGGTCCCAAGAGCCACCTTGACAGTGAAGACTGATTTTTGGAGCCAGGAGTGTGGTCTCATTTGTGAGTCATTTCTGAGGCAAAACGCTTCTTGAGTGGCATCCCTTGCTGAATGATGGTGCCTTGTCCTTTCTGCTGGCACTCTGGGTGTGAGGGGAGGCGGGGCTCCCAGCAGACCGCCTGGAAAAGGTTAGGAGCTCCATGCAGCATCCTCGATGAACGCTGGGGCTGCTCACCAAGAAAGAATGTCTGAGCAAAGAGCACTCCCTTCTGATTAATCGGCGCGCACTTTGCCTGGATAGGACCAGGCGGGAGGGGTGTTAATCATCCCGCCCCCACGCTGCGTGGGAGTGCAGGAGTGTCCTCACTCCCCACTCTCCCAGGGGAAGGGCTGCTGGCTGCCGACTCTCAGCTGCCAGCCTTCTGTCCAGGCTGCCCACACCTCATTTAGGAGGACCAGGAAGGCCTTCCTGGGTGGCCTCTGCCATCCTCATCCTTGTATGGCTCTCACTGAGCGCTCACTGTGTTCCCTGGCCCCTCCAAGGGTGGCAGCTGGGAGGTCACCTCGAGGTGTTGCCCTCTGCCCTAGGAGTTGGTGATGAAGTGGCAAGACAATGAACATGGCTTGGGGCAAGATTCCAGGGAGCCAGAGGACTTCGCTCCCTTTTCAAAGCAACCAAGAGAGAGAAAAGTGTCTTTTGTGTCTGTTTTCCCTCGGTTTGGTTTTTTGGTGCTAAAGTACACATAACATAAAACTTACTATTAGTGACATTTAGTACATTCATAATGTCGTGCAGCTATGACCTTTATTTAGTTCCCAGACATTTTTAATCTCCCTGAAGGAAACACCATCTCATTAGCAGTCTGCGCCCACTTGCCCCTCCCGCCCCAGCCTCTGTCATCTACTTTCTGTCTCTGTGGATTTCCCTGCTCTCAACTCTGTATAGAAATGGAATCACACGATATCTGGCCTTTTGAATCTGGCTTCTTTCGCTGGCATCATGTTTTCAAGGGCATCCATGCGATAACATGTGTCAGTATTTCATTCCCTTTTTATGGCCAAATATTATTCCTTTTGTTGCTTTGACCAAAATACCTAACAACAACAACTCAAGGAAAGGAAGAAAGAATTATTTTGGCTCACAGTTTCAGAGGTTCTGTCTGTGGTCAGTGGGATCTATTGTTTTGTGCCTAAGGCAATGCCGAACATCATGGCGGAAGGGCGTGGTAGAAAAATGCTGTTCAGCTCCCAGCAGCCAGGGAACAAGGAGGTGAGAGGAGGGGACAGAGGCATGTTATGGTCCCCAAGGGCATGCCCTGTGACTTACTCCCTCCAACCATGCTTTGCCTGCCTACAGTTCCCACTGCTTTCCAGTAGTCCATTCAGCTTGAATGGATTAACCCACTGATGTGGTCAAAGCCCTCATGATCCTTCCTCAACACCCCACATCTTGACATGGCTACTCCAGGGACCAAGCCAACATGAGTCTTTCGTGGGGGACACTTCATATCTAGACCAGAACACAGCATTTTGTTTACCATTCATCAGTCAATGGACATTGGGTTGTTTCCACCATTTGGCTGTTCTGGATAGTGCTGCTACAAACATTTGTGTATACATTTTTATTTGAAAAACTGTTTTGAATAAAAAAGATAAATTTACTGTATACCTTTAAAGCAAATCCTTTTAGTTCTGTGCTGTCCAGTATGGTTGGTACCAGCCACATGCTGGCGTGTAAATTTAAGTTAATTATAATTAAATGAAACCAAAACTTCACTTTCACAGTTGCACTGGGCCATATTTTGAGGGCTCAGTAGCCACATATTGCTAGAGGTCACTATATCAAACAGCATAGAAATAGGACACTCGGTCATCACCCAGTGTCCTCTGGGTAAGCTCCTATCTAAAATAGAGAAATGGAGTTGGGGGTGTAGCTCAGTGGTAGAGCTCCCCAGCATGTCTGTATTCAATCTCCTATACCTAAAGTAAAATAAAATAAAATAGGAAATGGAATCTTGCTGGTTTGTCAACAGTCATGTCTACAGTTTTCTGATACCTGGGACCACCCCAGTCTCTCCCTTCCTGGGGCTGCCTTCTGAACACAGGAACATTTCTTTGCTGCTCTCCTTTCTGGACTAGGGAGCCTTTTCTCCACGTGCCTTTTTTCTCTTTTCACACCCAGGCAGTGGAAGCTAATGCTCTTACTTTGTGCCCTAATTCACACATGCTAATGGAGCACATGCTACCCAACATTCAGCCCTGCAGACATTTTGCATCCACAACCTGACCCTTTAACAGCAACCCACTCAGTCCCTGATGGGGCCATGGCGTTACTGACACTAGCCAGTGGGCAGACGGCAAATGCCAATGCCGTCACATCGCCATTAGTTTCTCTAGGTTTCTGTCTTTGCCCCCATTGCATTCTCTCATCTCTGCTCCTACTTTCCAACTGCATGTCCCCTTTATAGCTGCACACAGGGTGTCAGCTGCAGTCACCATGTGGGGTCTCTCGACTTCCTCTGCTCTTCCAGAAACCCTGGAGAATATCTATTATTGCCCGGGCACATCCTTGGAGGAGTGCACCACCAACAGTTCCCTTTAGAATGCCACTGTCCGTAAAGTGCAGGAAGGGTGACATGTGAGTATCACTGTGCATGATACTCAAAGTTGAGTGTCTGGGACACTACATTGTGAACCACCAGAGTCCTGAAATGGACCAGGTTCACTCTTGAGAAGGCCGTGCCTGCAGACTGGACTCCGTTGACTGAAAAGTTGGGAATGTTAGGGAGATGGCTGGTTCATCTGCCATTTGGTCAAAACTACTTGGACAAAAGGCATTGACCCTGATAATCTTGCAGAATCAGAACCTAGGAGGTCATCCAGTGCAGTTCTCTATTTGGTAGATGAAGGGATTGACATCAAGATCTCAGATTGGTAGCAAGGGCACAGGACAAACCCAGGAGAGCCTTGGGTGACCTTGCTGCTGCCTCATTGCTCAACTATTTCATACCCTAGATGCACTACTGTCACGGGCTACCACCATAAATGCCACCACGAACTGAAAGGCTGATGTTCAAAGCTGACCAGGTCCAGACAGCCCCCAGGCAGCAGTTGCAGGAGATGTACATCCCAAATGTGGCCACAAGGGACCAGAGGGTCATTGCAGGAAAAGATGGAAACCAGTAAGAGGGGTCATGAGGCAGGCGTATCCCTGGCGAACAGTAAGAAGTCCTGAGGTGCTACTTTTGTCATGGGGGAGGGACAATAGAGATTGGATGTTTCCAAGGAACAGGTGGCAGGTTCACGTGGGGAGCTTCCTGGTATTCGCAGGTAAAGGGAATATTATGATGTTGAAATCTCCACATGACTCTAACAGAGTACCAGAAGAATGAGAGTGAGAAAACAAGAAGGGATGGGATATGCCCTGGGAGAACAGCCCCACTGGCGCTGTTCCAATGACCCCCACAGTGGTACCTACCTCCCAATGGATGCCCAGCTGACCTCAGGTCCTGACCCTTCTGAATTGGGAGCTGTGATGGAAGGTGCAGACCACAGTTAGCAGCAGAACTAGGCAGACCCCCAGGAGATACATGATGTGTGTGTCTAGCTGTGACCAATAATGCACAGGACCTGAACCCAGCCAGGTTTCAGGAATGCATATTAAGACAACAAAGGACACAGAAGCCCTGGCCAATGGCCTCCTCAGTCTCACTGCCAGGACCATCTTGCAGATGCCCTAAAGCCTGAGTCACAAAGGAGGAATGTCTCACTAGCTAAGTCCCCTCCCAAGACTGGCCAAGGAGGAGCTAAGGAATTGGCTATTTCTACCACCAGTGGCTGAGGACAGCCAGAAAGGAGAAACAAACCTGAGATTACAGCAATAAGGTACGAGGGAAAGAGACGGGGGCAGAGGTCCTGGAGGACAAAACTGCCTTTCAAAGAAACAACTAGAATCTCAGCACTATCCCTACAATACAGAGCTTTTATTTTGTGTTTATCCATAGTTTTCTCTTTTTAGTAATGGAAAACATGTTACTTAAGCCTTTAATCATTTCACTTCTTGTGGAGTTGAGATTTTCAAGAGTTTTAAGTAAGGAGAACTTGGCAGGCTGAATTACTTGTTTGTGGAGCCTGGTCCACCTGGAAGAAAGGTGACTGCCCACAACTGCAGTGCCGTGGGAAGCCCAGCCCCCAGGGGAGGTCTTGTGGAGGCTCTCTGGTGGCAGCTCCATCCGAGCACCCTGCAGACAACTGTCATCAACTGCCAGGCTTTTATTTATTTATTTGGTACTAGGGTTTGGGCCCAGGGGTACTTTACCATTGAGCTAAGCCCCAGCCTGATTTGCTTTTTATTTTGGGACAGGCTTTCACTGAGTTGCCTTGCTGAGTTGCTGAGGCTGACCTTGAACTTAGGATCCTCCTGTCTTGGTCTGAGCTATACCCGGCACCTGCCAGCCTTTTGAAGGAGCCAGTTGGAGCCTGCAACATGGCCAGCCTTCCGTGCCCATAGCTGCCCCAGCCTACCTCTGACTTTGGAAGTCCCACTTGAGACTGTAAGGTGAACAGCCCAGGAAAACCATTCCTGACATTCTTACCCCAAAACAGCAAGCAAATCAAACAGTTGAATTAAGCTAAAACATACCCAAAATAACACCAACACCACCACCAACAAAAACCTTTATAACTAGAGTTCACAAATTGCACATACTTGTTCATAGAGGTCTTACATTTTGGGAGCATAAAAAACACATTGAGGCTGACAGAGGGGATGGGGCTTGCTCTGGAACGCACTGCCCTGAAACTCAGGTTGCCTGTCCCCAGGTCTGTGCAGTCCTGCCCGTGTCACCTTGTGTCCCCACATGTTAGCCAGCTCAACGGATGCACCACCAGTGGGCCACCATCTCTGGCCTGTGTCATTTATTTAACAAACTTTCTTACTCTAACAAATCTTCTCCCGAGTGGGGATATTGGTGAGCAATCCCTTCACATCAAACCTGCTGTCCCCAACCTGGGGTCCAGCCTCATGTCTGAGGCTGCCAGTCTTGAAGCAATGGAATGATTAAGACAGAGACACATGTCCTCAGGCCAGCCCCTGTCAGGAGGGAAAGTGGGGGAACAGCACTAAAGCCAGCATCACAGAGTCAAGTAAGCACAGGCCAGGAACCAGCCAAGCAAGCAACTCACTGGCTTCCTGGAGTGGGGCAGCTTTGCCAGCCCTCAGGGGGCCCCAAATGGGCTTTTAAACGCCTGGGGGTAGCACTGCTCTCTGGAAAAGCAGATGCACTTGAGGAAAGATTGACAGGCCCTGATAAGCTCTCTGCAAGCCCCTGTCCCACTATCTCTGCCCCTCCCCATCCCTGCCTTAGAAGACGGCCAGAAAAAGCAGTCTTGAGGACATAGGTGAGTCAGGGATTGGGCACGCTTGGGCCCAGCAGGGGAGAGGCAGAAGCTCTGTAGAGCTCTCTACCTTACAACAACCCCCAGGAAATTTCCAGACCAGGGTCCCAGGCTCTGGGAGAAATAGTCTGCAGGTGGTTTGGGGCCAGACCTGACTGGGCTGTGTGAATCAGAGCAGTTCCATTCCTTTGAGGAACTCTATTTTGCTCGCTTATATAATGGAGACCAAGGTGGGATGAATGAGATTATTGGTTTTAAACGATTTCCCTTTAGTCAGGGAATTCTTTATTCAAATGGAATATTGCAAAGAATTAAGTAAGCTGTTGTGGTTGCTGATGGTGGTGTGTTGCAGCTGAGGTGTGCCAGAGCTCAACCCTAGGCCCATGCCCACCCTGACTTCCTGCCCAGGGGATCTTCCAGCTGTAAGTGTGTACGGTTTTAAACTAATACTCATTTTCCTATCAGCTTTCTGGGGCAAAGTTTGGAGTCAGGCAAACCTGGCATTCAAATATATGTTTTTTGTAGTACTTTATAGTTTGAGGCAAGTAACATATTTACTTGGGCTCTCAGTTTCTTCATCTGTAAATTGGATCTAAAATATATACTTATGTAAAATGTACACATATATTACAATACTATACATAGAGTTTGTCCTTCCCTGCTTTATACCCTGGTGCCTCATTTGCATCACTACTCTTGTGCTCTGGGGCCATAATTATGTAAAATAAGTGTTACTTGAACACAAGCACTGACATACAGTGACAGTTCATCTGATAGCTGAAATGACTAAGGGACTAGTGGGCAGGTAGCCCATACAGCATGGATACGCTGGATAAAGGAATGATTCATGTCCTGGGATGGAGAGACTTTATCACACCACTCACAACAGAACACAATAACTTATGAATTATTCCAAGATTTTTCTATTTAATATATTTGGACCAAGTTTGACATAGACAACCAAAACCTTGGAAAGTGAAATCATATATTTTGGTTAATGTTCACTTTAGAACTTTGGGCTAAGTCTTCTGGCTTGATTTGAATCTTCTGTCTTCAAACATATTAGTGATCCCACCTGTCTTTCATTTATCTGTGAGTGCTATCAACACATGTCTTTCATTTATCAGGACCAGGCTAACAGCAGATTTCCCACCAATTGGTTTGGTCTGTTGACCCACCTGTGGTTGTCCATTCAGTTCACAGGCCACCTCTTTCTCTTGCACACTCCTATGCCTTTTTATTTTAAAACAGTGCATAAGTTTGTTTTAAAGAAACACTTTCATATTGCCTAGCATGTGCAAGGGCCCTGGGTTCAATCTACACACCATGAAAAGGAAGCAAACAAAAATAACCCCACGCTTTTATACTTGACTTACCCGTAACTGTTTTATATCCAGTTTTGGAACAGTCTGCATTTTCCTTGGCTCTCCTATCTCCTTCCTGACCTATTCACTACAACCTTCGACCTTGGTCCCTGCCCTCTGTGGGTAACCTAGGTTGATAAATTGTGTTGTGTGTCCTATATTTTTTTCTTTATGCCCATATTTTCATTTATTTTTAAGTTTGTTTCTGGATTTTCTATTTTGTTTCATGGACCCATTCAGTTGGACTTAGACAAATAACACATTGATTTGTTTCTAGGGACTTTGTAGTATGCTATGATATTTGGTAAGGCAAGTGTTCACTCACTGTTTCTCTTTAAAAATATCTTGTCTAGTCTCAGACTTTTAAAAAATACAAAGCATGAGACTATTTTATCCACTTTGAATAATACTATTGGGATTCAAATTGAAATTGCATTGAATTTATAGATACCAAATTGGCATACCAAGCCTCTTCATTTGAAAATTAAAATTTATTTCCATTTGTTTAGCTCTTATTTTATTTTACTTTGTTCTAATTAGTTATTCATGACAGTAGAATGCATTTTGACACATTGTGTGCAAATGAAGCACAACTTCTCATTCCTCTGGCTGTACGTGGTGCAATCACACAGGTAGTATAATCATACAAGTATCTAGGGTAATAATGTCTGTCTCATTCCACTGTCCTTCGCATCTGCACGACCACTCCCTTCCCCTCATTCCCCTCTGCACAATCCAAAATTCCTTCATTCTTCCCTACCCCCTCCCCATTATGAATCAGCATCTGCTTATCAGAGAAAACATTCGGCCTTTGGTTTTTTGGGTATTGACTTAGCACGATATTCTCCAGCTCCATCCATTTACCTGCAAATGCCATAATTTCATTTTTCTTTAAGGCTGAGTAGTATTGCATTGTGTATATATCCATTCATCTGTTGAAGGGCACCTAGGTTGCTTCCATAGTTTAGCTATTGTGAATTGAGCTGTTATAAACATTGATGTGGTTATGTCACTGTAATATGCTGATTTTAAGTTCTTTGGGTATAAACTGAGGAATGGGATAGCTGGGTCAAATGGTAGTGGTTCCATTCCAAGTTTTCTGAGGAATCTCCATACTGCTTTCCATAGTGGTTGCACCAATTTGCAGTCCCACCAGCAATGAATGAATGTACCTTCTCCCCACATCCTCACCAACATTAATTATTGCTTGTATTCTTGATAATTGCCATTCTGACTGGAATGAGATGAAATCTTACAGTAGTTTTGATTTTTATGTCTCTAATTGCTAGAGATGTTGAACATTTTTTCATATTCAGTTCCTTAGCCCATTTATTGATTGTGTTATTTGATTTATAGTCATAATATTTATAAAATGTTATTGTTTGTTTCATGCAGGTCTTCTGCCCTTCTTAGTAACTTCATTCCTAGGCATTTTCTAATTTGTGTATAGAATATATTTTCCATTTTCTTTTGTTATATATCAGTGCCATTGATTTTGTACATTTACTTTATATCCTGCAACCTTACTAGTTTCTCCTATACATTCTAAGAGTACTCTTTCTAATTAGAATCTATTAAGTTTCTAGAGATGTAGTAATCTCCTCAGCAAAAAAACAGCATTTTCAAATATTTTATTTAAACATTAAATATCTTATCTTAAAATATTTTACATTTACATTAGATCATTTGGCATGTAGAGTAATTTTTGCTTTTTGTGTGTGTGGGTGGTACTAGAAATTGAACCCAGGAGTGTTCTTCCTCTGAGTCACATCCCCAGTCATTTTTTATTTTATTTTGAGATAGGGTCTCTCTAACTTGACCAAGTGACCCTCATACTTGAGATCCTCCCACCTCAGCCTCCCCAGAAACTGGGATCATAGACATGTACCACTGTGCCCAGTTTGCCTTTTTTAAAATTTTTTATTTTATGTTTTTGTAATCTAATGTTTAATTTTTCTTATAGTTATTATATTTGGTTCTTTATTTTGTTATATTCATATTTAAGTAACTTTCTTCTTTTACAATTTTACTTATGTTTTAATTAGGAATGACTGCAGACATGGTCAATGTTCTTTCAGCATTTACAAATGAGATTGTACATTCTCTTCTTTAGTGTATTGATACACTGGTTTATGTCCATGGATTTCCAGACACTGAGTTAGTCTGCATTCCTTTTATAGACCCTGTTTGATTATAACATAGTTTTCTTTTAAACATTGTTGGTGTATACTTTGTTTACATTTATAAACATGTGAAATTGGTCTACCCTTTAAAAAATAATCTCCTTTTTAGTTTTTGGCATTGAAGATATACTGTCTTTGCTGGGCCTGGTAGCTCATGGCTATAATTCCCACTGAGACAGGAGGATCGTGAGTTCGAAGCCAGCCCCAGCTACTTAGCGAGGCCCTAAGCAACTCAGCAAGACCCTGTCTCTAAATAAAATATAAAAAAAGAGGGCTGGGGATGTGGCTCAGTGGTTAAGTGCCTCTGGGTTTGATCCCAACCCCCCATAACAAAAAAATATATATTTTTTTTAAAGAAAGAATATATATTGTAAAGACCCTGTTCATCTTTTCATAAGATCTGGAGAAGTCTGACTTTGGATTCATTTGGTCTTTAAATATTAAGTAAAACCCAGCTGTGATTCCTTTGGGCTGGTTATTTACTAAACTGTAGTCTTCTAATCTCTTTCCTCACTCTTTTCTGTGGTAACTGCCATTCAAATGTTCTGGGATCAATTTTGGTCATTTGTACTTGCAAGGAAATCATAAGTTTCTTTCAAATTTTAGAACAGTTGTCAAAAGTTGCATATATTAATATTCTAAAATTATTGTTATTTCTTTTGTTATTGTTTTGTTATTTTCTTTTCTATTGTTATTTTTGTGTTTGTGTTCATATTTACATTCCTAATCTCTTTTGTTTTCTTTTAGTTGAGCTAGTGAGGATGGATTTTATGTTACCATTATTTTCCAAGAACCTGCTTTTAGGTTTATTTTTCTCTTCTATTTGAAAACATTTTTAATTCTTTAATTTCAGCTTGGATCTTTGTAAGTTGCACTTCCTGGCTTTTTCATTCTGTTTTAGTTTCTTAAACTCTGAATTGTCTTAATTTTAAATAATGGAAGCTATTAGAAGCTATTAGTAAGACTTTTTTTAACCCATGGGTTTTGTATAAAATGGCCTTTCAATTGACTTCTACAGAATTTGTAGTTTCCCTTTTAATTTCTTTCTCAACCCAAGGATTGTCAAGGATTGTATGTTTTAATTTTTAGGTGTTTTAAGATTTTAGCCATCTTTTTGTTATTTATTTCTAATTTTACTAGGATCTGGAGAGAGAATATGTCTTCCATTTTATTTCTATAAAAACTCTAGCTTTTAGAACATTCAAAATGTTTCTTTTGAGGGAAAGAAAATGATCAATATTTTATATGACTTATCAAAATAAAATAAGTAGATTGCATAGTCCAAACAATCATCTATCATGTATGTATGTGTGTATAAAGTCAGGGTTGATTTTTAAAATTTTGTTATGTGTCCATGTTTAATGTAATTTATTAGATGTGAAATATTCTGGAGGAATCATATTAAAATGTTTCTCTGCAATTTTAGAAATCAAGTTCTCATATTTGAGATAGTATTTGACTTTATGTGTTCAGTTTATATGTTGTCTTGAACATGCTCTTTCTAAAACATGTTTGATATAAATCATGCTATTTCTTAGGCAATGTCCCCTTTTCATGCTGTTTCATGCTTCACTTTGAGTTCCTCCCTGTCTGATATTATTGTTGCTACTCTTGCATTTTCCCTCTTGAGACAAGGATTCGCTCTGTCGCCCAGGCTGGCCTCCATGAACTCACCATCCTCCTGCCTCAGCCTCCCAGGTAGCTGGAACTGCAGGTGGCACCACCTCTCTGGACCTTTTGGTTTCTACTTCTTTGTGTTTACCTGCTGTTCTTTGTCCCATTCCTTTAATTGACCCTGTCATGAACAACTTATCTGAAGTGTATTCATTCAAATGGCATCTAAATATTTTTAGTTTTTAAGCCTCTCTGACAAATATGTCTGTCTATGTGACGATTCGGTTGGTTTACATAGAGTTTGATAACTTATGTGCCTGCTTTTTTTTTCCTTTCCATATTGCTTTACTTTTCTGATTTATCAAATTGTTACCCATTTATTTCCCCCCTTGTTAATATGTAGGGAGTAACAAAACTCTCATGTCCTCCTAGTGGTCTCCTCTTTCCTGGTCCTCACTGTCAAACACTTACTTCTCTGTTATTATTAGAAACAGGATACCAGGTATTTCACTGAGTTGGATGTTGTCCGTCTGTCTTTCCCCTACGAGAAAGATGACCCTTCCCCCATCCTGGATGATCGCTGGGGACAGGACATGTTTAACCTCTTCCCCATCCTGCCTGACGTCTTAGTCACCCAAGTTGTTTAGAGTTTTTCCTTCCAGACAATTATAAGAATTTCCATTTGTTTACAATAAAAATAAATTAAACAAAAAGAATTTCCCTAGAGCTTTCTTTCTTCAGTTTCCAGAGTCTGTATTTAAGATCCATTTGTCACATTCCCAGAGAATCCATTTTTCCCCATTTGGAAATCTCCCGCTTTGTGTTTAGTTATTATCTTCTTCTATGTGATTCCTTTCCCCTTCCACAACCGCAATATTTTGCTGCTGGTTTTCGTGGTGCCATCTTCTCGCTCCCTCCGTTCTTCCTCCGTGACTCTCACCCCCTGGTGTTTTCTCTGTGCCCTGGCACAGACCATTTCCATTCTGATGCTCGAGGACACCGTCCAGGCCTCAGCAGTGGCCACCACTTCCTTCTCTTCGCCTACTGCACAGCCGAGTTGAGAAATCCACATTGTACCGTCAGGAAGTCCTTGGCACGTGCTCGCTGCTCTTGATCATCAACAAGTGCTCTGTTTTCCCATTCAGTCTCAGAGATGAGGATTTGAAAGCAGGCAGAGTCACCAGTACAAGAGAAATTAAAATACTTACAAGCAACTTTCTGGCATGCATTGTAAAACCTAGAAGAAATGGATAATTTCCTAGCAATTTCCAAAATTGACCCCAGAAGAAGTGGAGCACTTGAAAAGAAGAGAGAGAAAAGTGATCAGAAACTGCCATTTAGTAAGTAGCCAGGCCCGAGGAGCTCACAGTCAGCTTCACTAGTGTTCAAGAATCAGGAGAGTGACTCACTCTGTCTTATGTGTCATCCTCTCTCTGAGGTTCTAGAACCTCTGCAGGTGAGGTTCCCTGGAAGAAGGCAAGGAAACTGGATGGGGAAAATGGAGAATGTGAGCCTTCTCCACAAAGCCTGCTCCTGGGAAGAACTGAGAAGCTGCTTGTGTGAGGGGCTGGGCTTTCATATCCCTGCATCACCTGGGCATGGATATGGTCTTCCCTGGAAAGGGGGCGCAACTGTGGCTATGCAGAGGCAATTCCCATAGAAGGCTGACCATGGTGTGCTGTCCACCGACAGTGCCTTAAGTCAGCAGGGCCTCCCTTCCTGTAGGTGACCTGGGTGGCACCACTACAGAGCACCATCCACTGCAGAGGAGTTGTTATTTTCTCTGTGCTCCCCCGCCCCCTCCAAATTTCTGGACTGTTATTGAAATATCACAAGAGACAGTGGTGGGTGGCAGTATAGCGGTTCTCTCACAATGGGAGACTGCTACAGCCGTGCCAGGGTGGTCATCTCTGGCATCTGGAGGACATTTCCCTCGTCCCTTTTATTCTCCCAGTCACTGGAACAGGGAGAACATAGAAACGGGAGAGGCGGGGAGGTGGCATGTTCCTGAGGTGGACACTTCTGCAGGCAAGCTCCCCCAGGTTCTGCTGCTTTCCCACTCTTGCCCTAGAGTGCCTGGAGGAGAAAGTCCTGCTTCAGTTTTCTTGGTCAAGACCCTCATGATACCCAAAGTCTCACAAAGGGCACCACAGACCCCAGAGACAGTTTGACTTGGGAGAGTCAAATTGAATAGAGTTATTAGCAGAGAGGAAGAGAGGTGCATCCCTTTCCCCCACCTTTCTTACTTGTTCATGAGAATCATGTCCTTGTGTTCTGTTGCTATAACAGAATACCTGATACTTGGGAATTTATAAAGACAAGAGGTTTATTTGGTTCGTGGTTCTAGAAGCTGGGAAATCTAAGATTGAGCACCTGCATCTGGTGAGGGCCTCGTTCTGGGTCAACTTAGGGCAGAAAGTGGTAAGTTTGGATGAGACAAAACACAAATCAGGGACAGCCTTGCTTAATAAACACATGTTCTCACCACTACTAACCTAAGAACTCACTCCCAGGAGAAAAGCATAGATCCCTCTTAACAACCAAATCACCTCTTAAAAGGCTGCACCTCACAACACTGCCACAATGGCAATCAAACGCCAGCCTGAGTTCTGGAGGAGATAAGCCATATTCAAACACCACCATGATGTAAAATATTTTGTTGGTGAAGTAGCTGAAATCTCCGCTGGGCTAATTTAGCAGCCAGGGAGTGGAGCCAGAGAGAACGGGGCTGGAGGCAGAAAAGAGACAGACACACTCCCACGGGGCAAAGGCAAAGTTTAACCAGTCACTGGACCTTAACTGGGAGGCCCCAGCCCTGGGCTTGGACCTGTGGGGAACAGGAGGATCAAGGGACAAACTCTTGCCCTAACCCTGTGCATCCTTCGTGCAGCCAGCCACTGCTGCCTGTGTATTTACGTAAAGCCTTAGGTCTCTGGACGCATGTGTGCAGCGCAAGCCTTTGCTAGGCCTGATTGCGGGTTGCAGATCTCTGTGATCCGGGTCCTTTGAAATTCAAACGTATTCATGAGGCTGAAACACAGAGGCTCTTTACTGAGCAGAAGAAGTTGTCTGAAAAAATAACTCACAACACTGTGCCTCGGCTTGGAAATAGTTCACCAAGCACGCCTGTCGTGGAGGAGCGAGGGGTTGGTGACTCCCTGGCAGGGTGCTCTGCAAGGAAGGCATGGTTGGGGCAACACTGCAACCCTGCCGGTTGTCCTGGGTGCACAATCCCGACGGAGCTGCAGGAGGAACCGACCCGAGGAGGTGGAGGGGAGGCCACGGAGGCAGGCGCAGGGAGCTGAGCGAGAGTGGAGGTGGAAGAAGACACAAAAGGCAGGCAGAGCCAAGGACGAATGCTAGCATGCGCTCACTCACAGTGTCAGGAAGAGCTTCACCATGGAAGGAGCCGAGGTTTTGAAGGAAAAATCCAAGGACAAGAGAAAATTAATTTTTTTCTCTTTTTTCATTTTGTTTGGAGCGAGGAAAATATAAATGCAGCTACTGTTGGGGGGTGGCTTGGGCTTTGTATTACAAGGTGACCAGGTGCCCCTCAGCCCACAGGGCAGGCAGGTGTGTGGCAGGTGCACTGGCGGCAGGGCATGGAGACAAAGGGCAACAGCCCCCCCATGTTTTCCAAATGAGGATCCACCCACCTGGGAGGGAGGCAGGTGGTGAGGGGAGGGGACTTACCTGCATGATCACCAATGTCATACAGGACCCACATTCCACAGGTTGGGTTTCAATTATGAAAAGAGCTCACTCAGAGACCTTGAAGACTCCACTGTCTGCCGTCTCTGAGGACTCGGAGGGGACAGTGCAGGGAGGAGAATGCTTATTGCAAACAAGTTCCCTCCTGATGGAAAACAAGGGCTGTTTTCAAACAGGGAGTCAAAGACCATTGACCTTAGCATTAATTCCTGGGAAAATCTCCAAATCCAGTTGTTAGTCCATTTGAGAGTACTTGAGGAAGAAAGCAGTCAGTCCTTTGAGGACTCCAGAAGAAAATTCATGCCACCTATAGGCGATCTCATTTTGAGAGGGTGAGCTGACTGGCCAGGGTGTCTAGACTGTAGCCAAGCCTGTCCCAGTCTCTGGGGGTCATTTGGTCCATAAGGTGGAAGCATGTGGGCTCTGTGGCAGTCAGAGGCTCTGTGTGGGCCCCAAAAGGCTCCCAGAGGAGTGTGCCTTTGTGGACCTGTGTCAAACCAAAGGGTCTCCAGGGGTCCACCACAAGGACTGCTTTTAGTTCTGCTTGACTCTAAAGGGGGAACGGGTGAGCACAGTAGTTAAAAGTACAGTTTTTTTTAATTCAAATTAACCTTTTATTCTTAAATATTAGTTCTCTTTTGTCAGTAGATAATCAAAAAAAAAATTAGGCTGGGGGTGTAGCTCAGTGATAGAGGGCATGCTTAGAATGAATGCAGGAAGCCCTGGGTTCCATTCCTTGCAGCACTGCACCCACAAAACACTAAGGATCTCGGAACCTCAGTGTCCCCATCTATAAAATGGGAGGTCATTTCTACCTCTACGTATAGAGTAATACATTCACACTCACATATAAATTATACATTTATATAGAAATTTATATAGACACACATTTATATAAATGTGCACATGTTTTTATGTGTGTACAAATACATATACATGTCATATTTATAATATATTACATATTTTATATAGATGAATGCATATAATTCACAAATATATATAGGCAGTTATTTACATATATGTATATCTTATATAAATGCCTATACATGCAATGTACTTGTACACACACACCACACACACACACACACACACACACACACACACATGAATACTTAGCAGAGGTGTGGGGTGCCCTAAGTCCTGAACCGGTCATTGGGAGGTGGCCATTTGTCTGAGATACTGTTGCCCTGCCCTCCAGAAGCCAGGGGCAAGAGCTTTTCTTTAAAGGGTAAATTTGGGGTGGCCTCCAGGGCACAAATGTCTGAGAACATCAAGGACTTTATGAAAGGGGAAAATTTAAGGTTGAAGTAAGTCTAAAAGGAAGTCATAAATCCCGAGTAGATTTGCTAAATGAGAATGGATTGTGGTGCTCTGGCCAGAGGGAAATTTAGGAGTTAGTGCGGCAATTACCGACCTCCCAGAGTTATAGGGCGCACCAGAGAGTCTTTAACTGATGCCCTGTAGCCAGAGGGTAATTCACCAGGTTGGGCTGTACGTCTAGAGAGAAGCCCTGCTCAAAACCAAGCGGTTTTTTCCTCCAAATTAAAAAGCAATTTGCATCCTTAAATCACAAGCAGCTCCATTCCCCACACCACTCTGCAAATCTTATTCTATAGGCAGACAGACTGAGACCCCAGTAGAAAGAAATCACTGCTCTGTACATTTAAAACGTGAAAACTCTTCTCCCCTCTGCTTTGGACAGAGCAGAGTGTGGGTCCCAGAACTCACGTTGGTTCTGCCCCACAGACCCCCAGTCTGCTCACTTGCTGAGCATCTGTTGAGCATCTGCTGAGCATGAGACAAAGTCACACACCCACCTGGACTGCAAACTCAGCACAGGACCCAGAAAGCTCATCAGGTCCTAGGGGTCCAACTGGATCCCAAGGAAGAACTAGGTGATATGAAACTGAAATGCAAGAAATTAACAGCTCCAGAGCATCCATTATGCATTAGGGGCTCTTGAGTAGCCGTTCTCACAAAAGAAAACCCCGTAGGTACCACTATCCCCGTTCTATCAATGAGGACACTGAGCATCAGGGAGGTGAGAATTCTTCCAGATTCTGGTGACAGAAGCCCAACTGAAAGTAGTTTAAACAAGAAAGGGAGCATAGGAAAAGAATCCTGGTGAGCAGTAAGAACCCTGTGAGTCCTTGGGACATGGACCCAGAGCCTACGGCGTTCCTTGCTGCCTGCCCACCTCTTCCGACGGGCTCACCCGTGCACGCTTTCACCCTCCACCTTGCTTGGCTCTGATGCTCCCAGGTTGGGTTCCCTGCCCGCCCCCTGCAGCCCTCATAGTGGTACCATGACCAGCATGCTGGTGGTGCACCTGGTATGGCGAAGGTCAGTTTTCCCAGGGACTGTGTGTAGGTAGGGCAGGGGTGGAGATGGGTTCAGAAGAGATGAGAGGAGTCTGGTTGATAAAAACTACCAGCATCAGTATTTTTGTCCTAAGATAGCTGGCTGTGAAGAAACAGGTAGTGTTCATGTTTGAACCTAGAGCAGTACGGGAATGGTCCCGCTCGTAGAGTGAGAAAGAGGCAAAAGTGTCCCCATAGACCTCTGAGATTTGGTTGGGTAAATATGGTGTGTTTAAATGTGACTGCCAGCATCAGAATCTCCCCGGATGCCTGCTAAAATGTAGATGCATAGGCCTATTAATCTCAAATCTAGTGGGATAGAACCTCTAGAGTGAGCCTTGGAAATCTGCCTCAGAGGAACAGGGACATATCTCCACAGTTCAGGCACAAGGTGGCCAAGATACATGTTACCCACATCTTTCTTGTCACTCTTATGTGGTAAAGAGACCTTAAACTTTCTTCAGGGTACCAGAGACCTCTAAGAATACTGTGCTCATCAACTTGCTGTCACTATAATGCAACATCTGAGACAGTTAACTTATAAAGAGAAAAGGTTTATTTTGGCTCACAGTTTGGGAGGTTCTAGTTCTTGATTGGGAGGATCTGTTGCTTTGGGCCTCTGATGGTGCTGCTGGATGGAAATGGTGACGAGTACATGGCGAAGCAAACAGCTCACTTCCTCAACAGGAAGTAAAAGAGGAAGAGGAAGAGGCTGATTCAGTCATCCCCTTTGAGGGCACACCCCCAATGACTTAAATACCTCCCACGATGCCACTCCTCCTAAAGGTTCCAACCTCTCCTAACAGTGTCATGCTGGAGACTGAGGCTTTATCACACGGGCCTTTGGGGGACAGTTATCCAAACCACAACATTCATTCCACATGCACTGGCATCTATTACCCTCCAGGCTCTGGGCTACATGCCATTAGGTAAGTGTGACATGATTCTCAACTTCAAGAAGTTTACAGAGGGCATGGATTTCTTGTGTGGATTTTTTCTCCAGAGAGCCTGGTCACATGTTATTTTACGGAGTAAACATTGAGGATGAAAGGGTGAAAGAAGGGAGCATGCAGGACCACTAAGCTTTCATTTACTGCCAGTAAACACAAGCTTACTCTAATAAACAATTTAAACGAGAGCTTAGAGAAGCCTGGCATGCTAGAGAAACACGTGGAGGGTGTCATCAATTTGTTGAGATGATTGCCTTGAATGTGTGAGTGTTTAGGGCCCCTCAGAGGTCAGCCGGGCTCTGTTGGCTCAGGGCTGGCTGGCTCCTGAGACTAATGTGCCCCAGAAACCACAGGTGGCAGGTGTTACTTGGTGGCTCTGGGCTATGTTGTCAGCAGTTCTCGTTTCTTGGGTGCCCAGGTGCCTGTTGATGAAACTGTTTCCATCTCCCTCCTGTTCACAGGCAGCTATCATGGGGTAGAAGGGAGGGCTTCACATGCCAGCACACTTCATTACCTTCTTCGCCCAAGAGAAGCAGGGAGTGAGCAGGCTGGGGAGGGGCAGAGTACAAGCCCTCCAGGGAGGGTCCACGTCTTATTCTTGAGTTCTGCTCACGCTTGAGACGTGGATGAACGAATGGCACCACAGTCCTCGTGGTCGATGCCTGATGGGCTGGCCAACAGGCACAGCTGGGCCAGTCCCCCTGGTCTGGAAACAGAAGCACCGCCATGGGTGCCCCAGCCCCCTCAGACTGTGCCCTCTGTCCTGGCTGGCTGCCTGTTGCCTGCCTGGGCCTTCCTGAGCTGCAGGAGCCTGCCCAGCCCTGGGTGAGGAGGCTACAGAAGCTGCAGTGTGAGCTCTCCCTTGGTGGCTTTGCTCAGCACCCCAGGTCCCTGCTCACTCCTGCCTTGGCTTTGCATCCCAGCCTGGGGTCTTCCCCAGTGAGAGCCAATTCTAACTACATATCTAGGACCCGGTGCTCCCTCTGGCTGGTCCCCTCTTGCATGAGGACTGGCCCCTCAGGCAGCCTGGAAGATGCTTCCCAGATGCATCCAAGTGGTTGAGTCCTCTCTCTGTGGTCTCACAAGCAGTTGGCACATCTGCCACCAGCCAGATGTCACCTGGATCCACCTGGGCTCTGCCCTTGTGGGAGTTTGTAGAGTTTCCAGAGATCGAGAATCCTCTCACTAGAAGTTAAATTCCCTTCAGAAGACCAAGTCCAGGCACAATGGCGACTTGAGACAACCTCACCGGGCCTGGATGGCAGGAGGTTCAGGGGGCTGAGGGCCACACGAGGAGGATTGTGACAGTAGATGCTGGTTGAAGGGAAGAGAAAAAGCCTTAGGGAGTAGGGTGGCATTGAGGCTTGGACGAGCGACCGAAGTAAGGAGGGTGGTGACGTGTCCCACATAATATGCTCAGGTCGCTGGTACTAGTGTTTCAAATGCCGACTCTCACAGCCTTGGCACGTGTTTCCCTGCAATGAGTCCCCTTCCCTCCTGGGATTCCTACCAAACCCCGCCAAGGACCCCTCTTCTCCTAAGCCCACAGCCCAGGGCAGCCATCCCTGTTCCGGGTACCCCGGCATTGACTGCTGGACTCCACAGGCTCCCTCTCTTCCTCCCTGGGTGCGCCCTCCCTGCCGTGAAAAAGAAATGAAACGCAGCTCCGGGTGCGGGGCACAGCGCGGGGAGCGGAGGAAGCTGCCAGCGAATCACACACAGTTGCGCATGTGCGACTTTAGAGGTTGACCGAGCCCAGGGAACAGAATGGTGCTCGGGGTGCAGAGGGCCCCAGGGAAAATGAGATTAAAACTGTTATCAAATTCATGTGAAGTGTAACGATTTATTGATGGAGATTTAGAGTCACTGCATGTTGGTTTATTGTGCACTCAGTGTTGATGAGGTTGCTCCGCCCGACCAGGTGCTGTGTCTGCCTGCTCAGGTCCAAGAGCCGCCGCTGTGTCCTCGGTATTGTCGGGGCTCATTCCCAGCCCACTTCCTGTTCCCCACCGTGAGAACAGCGCGGCACTGCCGTGTCAGCCCGTCCTGCCACGGCTTTTGGGAACCCGTATGCACTAAAACCAAACAAACCCTGTGCCCGGCAGCTGCCTCCTGCTGGTTGCCATTGTCTGCCCTTGACTACCGACTTCCACAACGCTCTCCGAGTCCTTATTGTGCTGTTACTGATGGTCAGTCCAAGAACGCAGGGAAATGTGAATGACAGTTTGGTCTCCTGTGGTCTTTTGCAGCCGAGTGTCACATGGTCCAAATTCTACCCACATCCTCCCTTGAGTTCATTAGGTTGTGATCACACAGGCCCAGAAGGTCATGCAGCCGTGGCCTGCACCCCTGCCCCCACATGCTGCCACCAGCATGGAGGATCAGCAGGGAGAGAGAAGCCTGGCACATTTGTGCCAGGAGTGCCCATGCTATGCTTTAAGATGGGACGGGAGCATGACGTCAGTGCCCCATCAGCAAGAGACACATCGGTTAGAAAGGCCTCGTCTCCAAAGTCCTCTGAGCTGGGCACGTCCACCCACAGAGGCTGCCTGACAAGGAGCTGTGAAGTGCCACCCCATCCCAGTGGTGGGAAGCACATGGGGCAAACTCTGCCTGCCAACACCCTGCCACCCCTGGATGCCACTGACCTGAGGCAACACCATGGTGGACACACCCAGCAAGAACCAGCACGCAGTCCCACCTTGGTGGGCTCATGTCCAAGACCCCATGGTAGATCCACATGGAGGAAGGGTCTGTTGGCCCTGAGTTCCTCTGTTGGGCAAGAGTGAGAGTCCCCAGCTCAACATGGCAGTACTGTTCTGGGGGCCCGGGCTCATGCCGGCCAGTGAAAGGAATGACATCCAGTCTAGCAGTTGAGTCCCCTCAGCAAACCCCCTGCCTGGAACCAGAACCTGGGCAAGAGGACCTGGGACAGTCCCTAGGCACAGCTCCTGCTATGTCTTGGAGACTTCACATGCAGATTCAAGGGTCTCAGGGTCCCTGGAAGGGGAGAGAAATGGACAGAGACCGGTGCCAGCCCAGACAGCTGTGTCAGCCATGCAGGGTCTCAAGTGACAGAAGGAACCCTAGACAATTTTAAGAAGTGCTTCTGAAGATTGGGGCCTATGCAGGACCCGATCTGGACCTAGGGTGCCCTGCCTGGACAAATCTCCAGGCCCTGCTGGCCCCAGGTACCCAAGGGACTTAAAGGAAAGCACTGTCAAGTGGGGACTCCTGAGGCACAGGGCCAGGCACAGCAGAGCCATCCTGTCTGGCCTTAAGGGACGTGTTTTCTAAGAAAACACTGAAGGAGATTTTAAACCTGTGACTAATGAAAAGCTGAATTTCTCTGCCTTGTCCGTTATTCAGCCTAATGTCTGTGGGCTGGGCTGGTGGGCAGCTGGGCAAAGGGTTTGGTGTGGGTGGTGATGGCAGCTCCCCCAGGGAGGCCACAGCTGCAGAGGTGGCTCTACAGTGTGTCATCTGGTGCTCATCCCCAGACCTTCCTTTCCTGTGACAGAGCAGAGTACACTAGAGTGAACTGGAGATAGCAAACTCATGCCAGACCAGTTATATCAGATTCTCTGGAGACTTCTGCATTCAGAAAATGGATGAAGAGAGAGAATAAGAACAGCAAGGGCTTAGAGCTCAGCAGGCCTGAATCCAAATCCTAATTCCTCCACTGACAAACTGTGTGACCTTGAACAAGTTAATTAACCTCTCTGAGATTTAGCTTCTTCCTCTATAAACAGCAGGCTTATGCCTCACAAAACCATCATGAGTATGGTGATGGCAATTGTGGACTTGGAGGTTAGGCAGCTGTGCTTTTGCTCTTAACTAGCTGTGTGACCTTGGGCAAATTACCTAACCTCTCTGAATCTTCATTTCTTTAGGTTTTAAATGGGCAGTTTTAAATACTGAGCACAGTGCCTAGAACATTACAAGGAATTAAATGTGTGATTTTTAAAAATATAGTTCACTTGCTTAAAAGAGCAGATGATCCAATTCCCCCTTCCGGCTTTTAGCTGTCTCCACTGCTGCTCTCCTGTCCCCCCGCCCTGACAACACACGCCTCATCAATCCTTCTCTCCCCTAACTGCTCCAGTCATATTAATCTTCCTTGTTCTTTCTTATCTCTGAGCCTTGGCTCCTGTCAGGTGCGACTGAATGATCCCCCTCTCCTCTCTGCCAAACAGGGACAACGAGCACCTCATTCACGCCTTTGTCAAATTAAAATTTTCTCTGTGGTAAAAAATACCATGGAGGAAGCAAAAGGACAAACCAGGGGAATGTGTTTACATATTCATGGCCCAAGATATGAGGAGCTTGTACAAATTAGTGAAAAAGAACAATTACTCAATTTTTCTAAAGAAGAGGGAAATGAACACCTATCGGCAATTTACCAACCCGGAGGCACATGGCCCATGCGCAGGAAAAGGCAATCCGCCCTGTGCGTCGAGCTGCCATCTTTCACAATCACATTGGCAAAATAATGACGACGAGATACAGGGCAGGCAGGAGGGCGGGGAGGAGACCCATCAAGGTGCTGTGAGGGAGGTGGCTCAGGCCAGGCTCTTGGGAATCCTTGAGCTGGATTTACCGATGCCTTGAATGCACGTCCCTTTGAGAGGGCACTGCCCCCTCTGGGAGCTGTTTGACATTTGTAACGCACATGAGCCTCTATTCATTCAGCAAGTCCTACAGTGTGCCACACACTCTCCTTGGCACTGGGGATGTAATGTGGGGGTACATGTTACAGTTCCACCAGTATTAGTACTCTGTTGTTGCTGCAACAAATTGCCACAAACCCAGTGACTTTAAACAGTGCACAAGTATTACAATTCTGGAAGTCACGCATCTTGCAGTGAAGCTGTCAGCAGTACTGAGTTCCTTCTGGAGGCTCTCAGGAAGAATCTATTTCCTTCCCTTCCCCAGCTTCTAGAGATGGCCAGCATTCCTTGGTTTGTGGCCCCTTCGTGTTTTCTCCGCCTCTTCCTCTTTATAGGACCCTGTGATGACATTGGGTCCCCTAGATAATCCAGGATCATCTTTCCACCTCAAGATCGTTGGTCATGATATACATAAAGTTAGTTTTGCCACGTGAGGCAACCCATTCACCAGTATGGGGACCAGGACTTGGACATCTCTGGGGTCAATGGCTCAGCCTATGCCCTCCTGATGGAGTTCCTCTTCTAGTGATAACGGATATGCTAAGATGTTTACAGCAGCATTATTTGTAAGAACAAAGAATCTGGAAATTCTAACTGTTCTTTGATAAAGGACTAGTTAAATTGGTTGTGACACACCCATTCGGCAGATAGCAGGCCTCCAAGGACCAGAGCAGGGTAGAGTGATATGAGGTCACAGGCATCCATCTCCCAGATATGCTACTAAGGGGAAAAGTGACATGCACCATGTGATGGTGTGAATGTGAGGTGCCCCCCAAAAGCTCATGTGTGAGACCATGCAAGAAAGTTTAGAGGTGAAATGATTGGGTTGTGAGAGCTTTAACACAATCAGTGCATGAATCCCCTGCTAGGGACTAACTGGGTGGTAACTGAAGGCAGGTAAGGTGTGTCTGGAGGAGGTGGGTCATTAGGGGCATGCCCTTGGGGTATATATTTTGTCCCTGGAGAGTGGAGCGCTCTCTCTCTCTCTCCTTTCTGATCATCATGTCCTGAGCTGCTTTCCTCCTCCACACTCTTCTGCCATGACATTCTGCTTCATCTCAGGCCCAGAGCAATGGAGCCTGCTGTCTATGGACTGAGACCTCTGAAACCATGAGCCCCAAATGAACTTTTCCTCCTCTAAAATTGCTCTCATCAGATCTTTTGGTCACAGTGATGGAAAAGCTGACTGAAGCAAGCCAAGATGATTCAGAAGCAGACAAGATAAGCACACGTGCTTTTATATGTACAGAATACATTTGAGACGACATACAAGAAACTGTTAACCGAGACCAGGGATGTGAATCAGGGGTGTGAGGGAGGTTTGAATGACATTTCTCAATATTTTCTGTCATATTGCTTTCATTTTCCCCATTTGTGAGAATTGCTTTTTCAACATGGAAATGAGGTTTTTGAGTCTTTACTGCAACTCCATCATGTCCTGAAGACCCTGTTCCAACTCTCTTCCTACCCGACCTCCCTTCCCAGGGGTTGCTGCCCAGGCCCGAAGCAGCAGACACCCCACTCTGAGGGCTTCCTAGAGACCCAAGGTGCTTGGACTCTCTGGGCCAAGGCAGCCAGCGGGACTCGGAAGCAGTGTCTGAAGGAAGTGAGGCCTGGCCAAGAAACAGCCATTCACTCCACAAATACAGGAAGCACCACATGCAGGCCCTGGGACAAAGAGCGTGGCATGGTCCTGGGGTGTGGGGAGCATTTGCCAGAGTCTCTACCACTTAAGGTCCCCAGGTCTCACTTAAGGTCCTGAAGGGTTTGTCAGGTGCCTGCTCTGCCTGGTACTGGGCTGGGCCAAGAGAACAATAAGGGTCGATTTTAACTGAGAAAATTCTTCTGCCTACAGGGAGAAAGAGACCCTGCAAAGGGCAAGAACTGAGGCCGGGGACAAGCTGGAGACTGGCTGGCTGGGGTGGTGGGGGGCAGAGGACTGGATTAAGACAGTGACAGCTGGGAAATCAGAGGTCAATTGGGTGACAGAAAAACTGGGAGAACTGGACAGAGCTCCTTTGCTGGCTTTCTGTGAGATCACACGAGCGGTGACATCTTCACAGGAAAGGTGGAATGCGGTGAGGGGTTAGGAAAGCCAGGTCCCAGATTGGGACCGTTGGCTTGAAGGCACTTGTGGGACATCCAGAGAAAGTCCTCTGCTGCAGCACAGGGCAAGGTGGCCGGGGCAGCCGGAGGGAGGGGGCAGCAATAGTAATGCTGGGAGGGCCAGGGTTTGGCTGGAGGCTGGCTGTCGGCGGGACAGTGCCCGGTCCTCAGGTACCATGGACAGCAACAGCAGTCTTTAGCAGATGTGCTTAACTGAAGCTCGAGAAGACACACAGCTGGCTTATCTTTTCCCTCTCCTCCTCTTTCCTCAGCATCTCCTTAGAGGGGAAGCAGAGAGTTGAGGCTGGCCCCTCCTTTCCCACCCGGGCGCCATCCCTGCTAGGGAACAGGAGGGTTCCCTAGAAAGAAGAGTGGGCATGGCGGTCTTCAGGGGCAAGAGAGAGAAAGGAGCCAGAAAAGCAGGCTGAGGGGAGGCAGGGGGACAGTGGATGAGATGCCAAGAGTGTCCCAAAACCCCAGGGGAATGTTTCAAATGCATGTGATCCATCGAACACAGAGATCATTTGGTTTTGAAAGGGAGCAATGGTAAACACTGTCAAAGGCCTCCTCTCTCTCTCCATCCATCTCTCCAGAGCTGTCTGTCATCTAACCTGCCTATCATCTATCCATCTGATGTCTATCATTCATCTATTTATCCATCCATATTTCACCTACCTGTTGATCGTTATCTATAAATTTAATTATAAATTCATCTATCAATTCCTCTATCTCATCTATCATCCATTTTCTACCTATTTAATTTCTATCTTTTATCTATCTTTCCATCTATCTTTCATCTACCTTACTATCAATAATGGTTTATCTATCTATAAACCATTGAACTGTCAATCCATCTATTCTCTACCTACCTACCTACCCACCTACCTACCCACCTACCCACCTACCTACCTGCCCATCCAGTTAGACTCTGTAAGGCCCACCTTCCAAGCACGAGGTGTTGTGCTGGGATCTGCAGGCACTACTCTAAGCAGCTTACACTTTACGGGTGAAAACTGAATGAGCTATAAAATATTTAAATAACAGCTTAACCCTGGAGCCACAAAGGAAAAGATTGATAAAATCAACTACACAAAAAATTAAAAGGCTTTGTAAGGGAGAGGGGATGCTTCAGGACAGACTGTAAAAGGTATTTGCAATGCACATGAGAGACAAAAGCCCAATTTCCTTAATTTATCTTGAGAGAATCATTGAGAAAAATATCTCAAATGAGCAGATGTGAACAGGAAGTTCTTAAAAATATGAAAGCTAGTATGAAAATACCTTCAGCCTAACTCATAATTATAGAAAGGTAATTCAAAACAACAATGAGACTTCATTAGTCACATCTCAGATGGGCAAATATTAAATGCTCATTATTACCCAGGACTGTCGAAGGCATGGGGAAGCAGGCACCTCTTAGTACAGCTGGGAGTCAATGGGTATAACCTTTTCAGAAGGTGATTTAGCAGTAGGTCAGCATTTCAAATCCGTATGCATTTAACCCAACGATTCCTCCCGCAGCAAGGAGCCGCACAGGAGACTTTCCTGAGTTGCATGAAGGTGTTCTGGGAGGGATGCTCATGGCAGTTCCGCTGGGGCTAGTGAAGACTTCAGACGACCTAATACTCCCCAACCAGGGTTGGGGGCAGTGATTATGCCGCTTCCGTACGGTGGAATATCATGCAGCATGGGGAAGGACGAGGTACTCGTGCAGCCGGCGCAGCACAGAACGTGTTTAGCATGCTGCCGTTGGTGTTAATAAAAAGCCCATCTACTGTATATGAGTTCTACTAAATGATTTTTGCGGGGAGGATACATGTGAAAGCAGCCACCATTTCCAGTTTGAGATGCTGTATGAATGGTAGAAGTGAGATAAGGAATGCAGGAGCAGGTCTTTGGGTAGAAATAATTCGTCTGGCTTTTGACTATTGAGTTTAAAGTATGTCTGGAAGGAGGAGCGAGCAGGGCTCAGTGTAACAGGAAGACTGGGATTATGTGTTTTATATTCCCAAGTGTACTTTGAACTTTTTAATCATGTGAATGTACTACTTTTTATAAGAAATTTTAAATAATTTTAAATAAAACTTATTTAATCGAGTTGCTGGCTCGTGTATGAGAGATCTTGCTCATCCCCTAAGGTCCAGGATAGGGAGTCTCTCTGGGCATCCCTCTGGGCCACATTGTTTATTTTGAGAAATACTATTGTCTTTGCATCTTATTCATAGAGGCCCTTACGAAGTTCTCCAGTAAGGTGCCACCACCAGCACCTGCCATCTTGCCCCAGCTGCAGCTGTGGCGGGAGTCAGCTCTGTGTGTGTGTGTGTGTGTGTGTGTGTGTGTGTGTGTGTGTGTGTGTGATGTCTGACTCCTAGAAATAGCAGCCCAGTACAGTGGGGTGAAGGAATCTGGGAACCCAGGAGACCTGAGTTCCAATACAGCCCAGCAGTTGACCTGCTATTTTGGGTCAATCTCTGGACCTCCATGGTCTCTAAAGTGAGGAAACCCAACTCAAGTCAGGGCTACATTTTCGAAAATCTACCCCAGTCAGATTTCTATTTTTGTACATTTCTTCGCAGACCCCAACTCAAGTCTTGGCTACATTTTCTTCCATTCCTCCAATGTACTGGTAGTTCTTCCTGTAGAGTTGAGCCTGCAGAGAACTGGAGCAGATGGCACTGTGAGTAGAGAGTTTGGGCCCTGGAGTCAGATATCCATGAGCCTGAACCCCATTTCTCTCCCCCATTTCTGTTCTGTTTTCTCCCTCTTTGAAGTGCATTCTAGATAGTGCCACAAAGAAAAGATGCTTCATCTCAGGGATCCAGCACACAGAAGGTGCTCAATAAAAAGGGAACTTCTTAAGAATGCACCAGAAAGTATGTTGGGACAGCACCCCATGGCCCACTGGCTCCCTTCCTTCAAGTCTTCTCCAATGCTCATCCTCTGGCATTTGTGTCACTATCATTTGGCCAAATGTCAATGATAATGCCCTATTGGAACTGTCTGCTGATGCCTCCATCTCTCCCACCAGATTGCAGGCTCCCTGGTGCCTGGTCCTGTCTTCCGCCCATGGATCCAGCACCTGGCACAGTGCCTGGCACCGAGGAGCTGCTCCATGACTTGGTTGATGTGTGGTGCCTCCATGTGGTGTCCTGCCTCAGTGAGCCCTGAGTGGCCTGCAGGCTCAGGAAGGGAGCTTGGCCTCTGGGTCACTGTGTCTTCTGCCCCACACGCCTCAGTTCTGACTGAGACAAGCCTTCCACAAGGGCATGAATTGGAGTGGGAGGCTGTTAGGACAAACTGATGCAAGCAGTGACCCCCAGGTCACCTTGCCCAGTGGGGATTGAGCCTGAGGTTGTTGGGCCATCCACCATGAGGTTCTTGGAGAGGCAGGTTCATTCATCCAGGAGATAAACAGCATCATCCACAGACCAGGGAGTGTCAGTAAACGCAGTCTGCCAGGGGAGTAGGCTCATTTTTAATTAATTACAGGCTCTTTTATCAATGACAGCAGGGGCCACAATCAGCATCACTGAATTGCTTTAATTGCCTCTGAGAACTTCACGGCATTCCTTAGGTGCCCTGGGAAAGCCTCCTCCACAGGCTGGGCCGCCCACGGGATCCATCCTGCCCCTGCTCTTCTCAGGTCCACAGGCCAAACCCAAGCTGATCTCTCCAGGCTGCCCTCCTGGATTCTCTTTGCGGTAAATAGTGCAACACACTCCTGGGATTCCAGTCGGCCACCTGGCCATCAACTTAGACAACTCCCTGCACTGTGTGTGGAGGGTCCCTCCCCTCCTATGCCCCTTGTCCTGTCCCAGCCCTCACCCTGTCCCACCTGGGTCAAGTGCTGGCCTCCCCCACACCCAGCTCATATGGCTGCTCTTCCTACAGGTCTGCCCTCTCCCCTCCTGAACCTTTACAATCCACCCTGCTCAGGCAGGACTCCCATGGAAAACTTCCCATGTCCCCCACAAGTCCGGGGGTCCCCTGTCCTCTTTCCTGTCCCTGGACTCCATATTGGATTGGGCTGTCTGTTGATAGTTCTATCACCCTAACTGGGCCAAGACAGTTCCTTGAGGGCCTGACTGGCACAGGTCATGCCCCCTCCATGTCCAGCACCTATTGCAGGGCCTGGAGCTGAGAATGAGCCTGGGTAGGTTTGCTGAAGGGGAATTAAACTGGAAACACTCATGGGAGAAAGAGCCTGAGGAGAGAGGGAAGGGAGGCTGCAAAGCCAGGGGCCTCTCCTGATGCTAAGGGCATGAGGTGTGGCCAGTGCCCTGGGTCTTCCAAGGCCACATCTGGTCCCTTGCTGATGAGGGATTTGGTGCTCACCTCTCTCCTTTTGTAGACCATCTGGCCCACTCAGGCAGGCCTGGGGTGAGGGGCATTTGGGGGAGCACTGATCCTCTGAGGCCCACAGATAAAGCAGGGGGTCTTGAAATGACCTAGTCTCGACCTTGGTGGTCTAGACAGGAAACAAGCTGGCAAAGAGAAGGAGCATCCAAGATCTCAAGCTAGTATTTAACCCAATGGGGACAAGAATTCAGTTCCCCTCACTTCTTTGATGCTGTTCTACTGCAGAACATGACCCCCAAGCGCTCATCAAACACTCCCCCATCACCTCCTCCTGCCCAAAGTCCTCACCCCGGGGAAGGAGCATAGGAAATGGAAGGTAGGTAGAACTTGGACCACCAGCTCTGCTGCTCACCAGCTCACCCTGTGGTCCTGGGCAAATAACCTAACCTCTCTGAGCTTCAGTTTTCTTCCTGGTAAAGGGGAGGTACAGACTCCCATGGGATTGTGCTGAGGAATTATGACATCTCTCCAAGGAGGGAGCCTGGCGGAGGACCGGTGCTTATCTACGGATGAAGGGGGAGTATTTCTTCTGAGGTGGGCTGGGTCGGGGTGGTGCAGTCCCAGAACCTTGGCTGGGACCTGCTGTCTTTCCAGGACGGGATACTGACTGACAAGCCTGGCAATGAGCGAGGCTGGCGCCTGGCAGACTGAGCACGGCCTGCAGCGCCCCCTTGTGCCAGGAGAGAGAAGGCGACCTCCAACCGCGGCCGGATCTGCAGGTAAGGGAAGCCCCTGGCCTTCTGCCTTGAAGGAAATCCAAGCTCTAGGGCGCAAGCAGCCCGGATTATGTTTATGGGGCCAGCGAGTCCAAACCCATGTACCCCAGGACTATTTTTCGTCTTCTGCCCTGCCACCTCGACCACTGCCAATCATCATCCAGAGTCTACCAGGTTCTCATCAGGAGTCAACTACCTAACATCTCAAACTCCTACTGTGCACCAGGGTGCACCTGCTATGTACCTCCCAGCCCCCACCAAGAAGGGCAGAGAGGACTACAGTCAGGAAATCCAGAAAAGTGCTGTTTGCACATGCAAATTTCATGTTTTCTTTAGTAATATTTTGAGGAGGTACCTGAAAGCAGTTTTGTTGTTGTTCATTAAAATTTTACAATATGGATTAGGCAGTGGAGTCAAGGGGAAGCATTCCTATCTGGATCTGGGCTGGGAGTGGTCTGATCACAGAACAGTATCCGGGCCAGCCCAGAGCCTGACCTGGTGGCACACAACTGCAATCCCAGCTACTCCAGAGGCTGAAGAAGAAGGGTTGCAACTTCCAGTTCAGGCTGGACAACTTAGATCCTGTCTCAAAATTAAAAAAAAAAAAGAAAAAAAAAAGTGTTGGGGACATAGCTCAGAGGTAGAGCACATGCCTTGCACCCAAGGCCCTGTGTTCAGTCCCTGACACTGCAAAAATGAAAAAGAGAGGAGGGCAGGAGCGTCGGCCCTGGGCAGCCCAACCCATCCTTCTGTGCTGGGATGGGTCACGTTTCCTGGTGCTCCCCAGGGGCCTGACCTGGGGATTAGGAACTGGGTCTTTGCCTCTCACACACAGTAGGCACATGCAAGTCACAGGGGAAGATGAAGTGTAAGATGGTGGGGGTGGGAAACAGGAGCGTGGCACTGCTTTAAGCAAAGTGAGGGGATCTTGCAGCGGGAGATTTAAGGATCCCCAACCACTGATGCATTTAAGGGCCCAGATTTGCCACTCGTGGGAAATGAGATGTGACCAGGAGGTTAGTAGTGGCATGAAGTGGTGCCCAGCTGGGTAGAAAGGGGAGGTAGAGTGTGAAAGGCAGCAGGGTGTCTTTTTCAGCACGGGGAGGACTGTCCATTTCTGTCATCGCATACACCTGGTCTGCAGTCCTACCTCTGCCTCTCACACGGCTCCTCATCTGTACAATGGCCCTGGAGCATGTGCCCTGCAAGCTGTTCTGCAGATTAAGACAGTGAGAGCCTGGCTCAGGGTAAGTACTCAATGGGTGTCCCCCTGACTGCTCCTGATGTGTCCAATAAAGGCAGCCACAGAGCCTTCCCACCCCAGAGTCACATCGTCTCCCCCAACAACCCCAGCACCTATTCCTCTCGGCTCTGCTCAGCAACTGCCCTTGGCGCATGCCCTCTGAGAATACTGAAACAATCGGATGAGAACTCCCTCGCTCCTCATCTTCCCACCACCAGATCCACTGGCTGCTGCATCTTTATTCATAGTTCTGTCTGCCTTCCTGCTCTAATGGAAGAACTCCTCCTGCTCCCACCGATTGCTGAGAGTCCTTTCCCCTCTAGGCCTCCTAAGGACCTGATTCCTGAAATGAAGCCCTCTCTCCTGAATTATTAATCTCTCTCTCTCTCCTGGGTCATTGCTATCAACATACAAACAGGACTTTCTACATCTTGTTATAAAATACCAAGCCCTCCTCTGCACGCTACCTGACTCCTTCCGGTTGAGACCCACTTCTCTTCCCAGCCCACCCAGCAGAGGCTGCCTCCCATTCTCTGAGGGGTTTGCTCACCAGTGACATCAGACCCAGGGGGACAAGGATGGAGAGTTTGAGTTCAGGAGGGGCAGAGCTGCCTCTTCGATGATGCATACTACACTTTCACTAACAGGTTTTTTCTGCTTCTAAATGTATAGTCATAATGGCCAACCCCCAGCCATGGAAAAATATTTTTTAAATGAAGGAGAGCTTCCCATAGAGGGTCTTTTGAGGGTCCTGCTGCTCTTTCCCTTCTAGTCTATGTGCTCAGCACTGGCATCTGTCTTGCAGGCCAGAGTCAATGCACAGTGTCCCCAGGGGAGGAGAAGGAGAAGGGAAACTTACCTCGTCTCCTACCACAGTGTCATGCAGAGGTGATGCCCAAGCAACTGAGTTTGTCATTTTGCTGATTTTATCTGGTTCCTCTTCGGCCCCACAGACCCAGGGGGCTGACACCATGACTGCTACATTGTCCCCTAAACATCTCAAATTTCCTGGGAACTTTTCCAGGCACCCCTGCACAGGTGCCTCTCTCAATCTTATTGGTGCCAGACAGACCCAGGGCTGAATCCCAGCCCTGCTCCTTACCAGCTGTTTGTCATTGATGGAGTTAATTTTATGAACTGGTTATTGTTGTACAATAAGCCACCTCCAAACTAAGTGACTGTAAGTCATAGCTATGAATGATTCCCCACGAGTTTATGGGTTGGTGGGGCAGTGAGTCTTCTGATGTGGGCTAGTTGTGACCAGTTGTGGTTGTGCTCACTGGCGTCCTTGTGGTTAACTGGGCTGGCTGATGGAGGAGGGCCTCAGTGACAGCAGCTGAGCCCTGATCATCCTCGGGGCCCAGGCTTGGAGATGTGGCACCTCTGCCATTTTCTATTGGCCAAAACCAGTCTTAAGACCAGTCCAGATCTCACTTCAGGTGGCTGCAAAGTCACGTTGCAATGGCTCTTACTGTGGTTGTCTCCTCAGTATGGGGGGTTTGGTTCCAGGGTCCCTTTGTGGATATCCAAATCTGCAGATGCTCAGGTCCCTTACATCAAATGACACGGTATTTGCCTATAACCCATGCATATCCCCCTGTATACTTTAAATCATCTCTAGATGACTTATAATGCCTAATACAGTGTAAATACCGTGTAAATGGTTTTTATACTGTACCATTTAGGGAATAAGGAAAAGGAAAATAAGGAAAAACCTGGACATTTTTAGTACAGATATGATAATTTTCCCAAATATTTCAAATCTGCGATTGGTTGAATCTGTGGACATGGAACACAGGGATGCAGAGGACAGGCCATATCAGGGTGGCTGAGTGGAGCCAACGTGACCACATCACACACCCTCCCTGAAATACCATTTGCTTGTGTGCAGGATGGGAGTAACATGATTTGCATCACATGATGCCCTAGTATCCTGTGATATTTTAGGGGACAATCAGTCCAGTGCAACTACAAGAGAGGATGACCCAGTTTATGAAAATCACAGATCCTGGAGAGATATCTGTAGGGGGCCACACAGGAGACTGCTCAATGCAGCAGGTGGGGAGCAGGGAGTGGGCCAAGGCCAGGTCCTCAGGCAGGTGCCTTTACTGGGGTCCCGGGCAGGGGGGGACACACAAGTGAAGGGCCAGAAGGATTTCACTGGTGCCCTCCAATGTTGCTCAGTCAAGGTCAGAGGAGGCAAGGAGGGACTTAGGGCAGGAGCCGACTTTATCCCACTGTACCTGGTGGCCTGGGTGGGCTTGTTGTGGGAATGTGGAGTCAGCAGGGGAATAAGTCTTAAAATTTACTCTCTGTAAATTTTACATGTGGGCACCATGATGCTGTTTTGAAAGCTCACCTTATAAAACAAAAAAGGCAGAGGAGAAAGCCTTTCCTTCAGTCTGGGAACCTGTGAATGGGGACCTGAGTCACATAAATGTAAGGAGAGTGGCATGTGGGACAAGGTCTACTGCCCAGCTCTGCAGGAGCCCCAGCTTGGAAGTGCTAAGCGCTGTGGTCAACACCCATTCTTTCTTTTATTGGTTCATCCAATTCTTCATTTATTCAAAAATATCAATCCAAAAATATTCCCCAAGATCCTATTGTGTGTGACATTGCATAAGAAAAGCGAGTGAACAAAGGTGTTGGATGTAACAGGAAAGGAAACGTTTCTGCCTACTGGAGCCCTGGGTGAGCTAGATGGTCAGGAGTACCTCCTCGTGAGCCATGGTGCTAAGTCTGGCCCACACCTAAGGGAATGGGGAGCCATGGAAGGTTTTAGACAGGGCGCCTTAATAATTTAAAGATCTCTCATGCATCTGTATGAAGACTCAACAGTTGGTGGAGCGTGGAGGAGGGAGACTAGTTAGATGTTCAGAGCACCCAGGCCATGATGCTGTGTCCTAGGCCATCTTGGCAGCAAAGAGAGAAAGAATTAGGTAAAGGGGAGAAATATTAGAGAGGCAGAATTAGGGAGCTTGGTGCTCAGTGTGGTGAGGGCTGGAGTGGGGTGGCATGAATGAGCCCCCCAGGGTGCACAAATGGCAGAATCAGGAGGTTGGTTCCTTGTCAGGGTCAAAGGTCAAGTTAGTATTCCTAGGAATGGAGGGAGGGGTTTTCCCAGGCAGGAACCAATCCCTCACCCCTGTCCATCATTCTTGGAGGAGGCAGATCCTGGGATAGGAAATGAGGGTTGGGGAGCTGGGCCTGAGCCCGCAGGAGAGACCCTCCTTCTATTCTGCCTCTTCACTCCCACTTCCCATCATCCACTGTTGGGGGTGAGGAGTTCCCCCCACTTCCCAGGCCCTTCTTGCTTGCTCAGCTCAGACCTCCTTTACTTAAACAGCCAGGATCAAGTCTCCAGGCACAGCTTTTGATGAGCTAAATGCAAAACCTTGGGAGGCTGTTTCCACTTTCAACTCTTTCTCTGGCTCTCTTTCTGAAGGGGCTCGGGAAGTCAGTTTGGAGGTTTGGCTGGTGTGGATGCTGTTAGATCAGGCAGTGCCTGCCTTTTCCTTCCCTTGGACAAAAAGTTTCTAGAACAGGTTTTAAGGGGTGGTGGGTGCTAATAAACCCAATTAGTTACACATTTGCAAAATATGCAACAAATTCAGGGACCCTCAAAATGGCTTAAAATGTTTGTCTTCCTCTCTGACTTATCAATCCCCCATTCCATGTGTCCCCCCAAAGTGCTCCATTATTGAGGTTTCTGCTGGTTAAGGCAGCCCTACCCAATCAAGGGCCAAAGTGTTCCCTGTCCCCTGCCACTTTAGCAATGTTGCTGAACTCTGGAAATGCCATTGGGTCCTGGGGGCTGGATGAAGTCTCACAGGGAGGAGCCCAGCTTGTTCCTGCAGGGTAGACTTTTCCACCCTCTGCCTGGAGTGCTAAGCGGTTGCCATAAACTTAGGTCACTTCATCTCTCATCCTTTCCTGTCTTCTAACTTGGCTCTGCCATTTGCAATTGACTTTGGGCAAAGTTCTTGATGTTCCGAGGCTGAACCTCCTCACTGGTTAGGAGATGATGATGGGTTGGATTGTGGCTCAGTGGTGGAGCACTTGCCTACACGTGTGGGACACTGGTTCCATTCTCAGCACCACACAAAAAATAAATAAAATGAAGGTATTGTGTCCATCGACAACTGAAAAAAAAGAGGTAATGGTGACTGTGGGGTCATGTGACGCATGCAGTTCACTGTCCCAGGTTCCACATTCAGATAGACCATTGACAACACCCAGCGAAAAAGACAGCGACCCTGAGATGCCGTACACATCCTGGGGGTGACTGCTGCAGGGGCAGGGTGCCAGGCCCTCGGGATGAGTTCCTTACCTACGTGGTTTAATTTAATCATTTATTCAATAAATATTTTCAGAGTCCCTGCTGGGGTTGATTAAACAGACAGAAGTCCCTGCATATATGGAGCTCCCATCCTAATGAGAACTAATCTTCTGGCTGAAAAGTACAGTTCATATTTATCGTGCCACCTGGTGCCAACTGCCAGCCAGCCTCTCATTTGCTGCATAGACAAAGACAGGGTGAGAGGCCCCAGTGTGAGGGGAGGGAGCCCTCAGAGATGCCCATAGTTGAAGGGATGGTCAGGACCAAGGTGGACAGCAGGTGACCTTTCGAAAGGCACCATCCGCTCCTACCCTGCCCCTGGTGTATCAGGTGAAGCCGTCCCTGGGTGCGTGGGCCTGTGAGAATTCAAAGAAACGGTGCGTGTGTCGAGCGGGCATATCAGTAAGGGGTGGGCGTTGCTACCTCTGGTGTACATCCACCGCCCATGGCATTGCCAGGTCACGCCTGGGGCTTTATTCATGATCCCTCCCCAACCAATCCCAGGGAACCATTGGAGAGCTTGCTCCTGTCCACATGTGTGTGAGCCCAAAGACACTTTGGGGACAGAGCCGGGAGCTCAGGGCTTCAATCAGCTGCACTCCACGCCTGCGTCCTCGCTGTGCTGGCAGTTGTGAGAGCCCCAGTCGCTCTTCCTGCAGTTCCACAGGGTCGTTTCTTGGCCTGTGCAGGCGACATCATCCAGCCAGATTGTCCCAGTTCCTTGAGGTAGAGGAAGCAAAGTGGAGAGGAGAGAGGGATTACGGCAAAGCGAAGCTGCCATGTTGGTCCCCAGAAGCTCCCGTCTGGGGTAGGCTGTCAAGTCCTCCACATCAGGTCCGCCCAACGTGTTAAAAGCGCGTCTGGTCTCTTGGAATGACTCTGACTCCATTCTGTTCCCTACACTTCCATAGAACTGTCATTCAGAACCGTAAAACTTCATTCACGTCCTATTTGAAATCTCCCCTGGGGGCCCCCCAGCCTTTCCCCTGCTGATTCACTGCTACTGTGTCCACCTTTCCCAAAGTCTTTTAAACCATGTCATCTCATGGGTCTAAAGCATCCACCCTCTGTCAAACCCTCTCACTTCTGAGATTGAAAACAGTTACAATACTTGTTTACAGTCATTTATACTCATTTATACTCCAGCATGACTTTATATGGGTTAATCTATATGAGGAAAACATGTATTTTAAAGGAGTAGTACAGCCCCATTGGATCCAGATTAAAAAGCAAGGGTGTACTTTGGCGGGGGTGGGTGCACTTTGGCAGGGGGAATCAGCCTAGTGTCTGTGCTGGGTCAGCCCCTAGGAGCAAAGAAAGGGGCTCAGCCAGGGGACTTAATTTCTTTGCTGATGATTTCACCTTTGAGTAGAAAAAAAGACATAAGCTGAGCTGATGTCTTGCACCTCAAGACCTCTTCCCCAAATTGATTGGTAAGTCGCTAGGCAAGCATTGAGCTACCCCCAGTCATCTCATGTATTCCTTAAAGATAGTCACAGTCAAGATTGCTGGGAATCTGAGTTCTGGACAGATGCTGCGAACATCTGTCTTCACCTGGCCTCCATCTTTACTCCCTCCTCTGGAGAGTCAACTCCTGCAAACACCCATGTGGCATTCTGATTCCAGGACCAGATGGACACTGACCCAACCAGGCAAGCCCTAACCTTGTAAAGCCTTCACTGTCACTGCTGGGACAACCAAGATGGTATCTATTCCCTGGGGTGGCCAAGCCAGAAGGAGGTAAGTCCAGGGCACTGAGCCTCTGAAGCTTGAGCCACTACCTACTTTTCTCCTAACCCAAGCCACACTGAGTCACCTGCAACCAAAGGCTGTCAACACACCACTTCAGCACCCCCAGAAAGAGGCCCCTCCTGGACGATTCACTTACCACCCCCGTAACTGCCGATGGCCTTTCCCCTGGAGTAACCCAGCATGCGGCAGAAGACAGTGGCATCAGAGTCTTCCCAAGAGTCATCACAAATTGTCCCCCAGACATCCTTATAGTAAACTTCAGCCCGACCACGATTACTGCTGCCGATGATTCTGGCATACGTGAAGGACGTGCCTGGGTGAGAAAGTACATGGAGAGAGGTGAAGAAAGCTCCCAGGACCTCTGTAAATGCAGGCTCTTCCTGTTCATTTTTGGAGGTCCTCTAGCTATAGAAAAGGAATCCCCCTGGCTGGCTACCATGAGTCTGGAAAAATCTCACTTCCTGGCCTCCATTCGACCTTGCTTGCAGCCTTGGTGCACAGAGGCCACAGAAGCAGATGCCTGTGTGGCTGATCTTGCAAAGTCCACAGACCATGTCTTGTCATGAGAAAAGGGAGGGAAGGAAAGACTGGAGAGAGACATGAAAGGAGAAGAGATGGAGAGAAAGAGGAAAGGAGGAGGGTGGGCAAAGAAAGAGGAAAACAAGGGAGGGAAGGAAGGAAGGGAAGGAGGAAGGGACTGAGGCCAGCGGTCACTTGTGCCATTTGAAAGAGAACACCATCAGCTTTTCCCCCAAAGAAGGAATTTGAAGACCAAGCTCTCATCACCCGCCCCCACACAGACACACAGAGACACACACAGACACACAGACACAGACACAGACACACACACAATTTTCCAATTAACTCCAAAGCACAAAAAGAATGGAATTATCAATTACCTTTTTGACCTTTTTCTCCCTTTTCTCCTTGCTGCCCAGAAGACCCTGTTGTGAGGAGAAACCCATACAATTTGAAGGAAATGTAGCCAGGATGCCCTTGCCCACCTTTGCCAGCACCGGGCTGGGGGATGCAGGGGCAGGGAGGTAGAGGTCAGTTGATGTTTGACAGGTATGAGGCACGGGGTGGGGCAGGGGCAACTCCTGCTCAGGAAGATCCAGTGGATCATGGATGCTGGGGAGGCTGAGGGCATGGCTGGGCGTGACTCCAGTGCATATTCGTGGCTCTGCCTTTTGGAAGGTGGACTGTGCCTTGTCGCCACCATGTGCTCAGTGCCCAGGGCAGTTCCCAGCACGTGACTTGCCAATGGACTAGGCAAACTTCCTCAGCTTGGGTTCTGTAAACCCCCAAGCCCTTAAAGCAGGGCCTGTCTCCTAGGAACCCATGGATCACAAGATAAGCCATACCTTTCTGTCCTGGGTTCCCCTTCAGGCCAGCTGGTCCAGGTGCTCCCATAGGGCCTGGTGACCCAGTTCTTCCCATTTCTCCTTTTATGCCAGCAGGGCCTGAGAGGAGAAAGGTCACCTGTAGATGCCCTGCTCTGCTTTTCCAAGGTGGACCCAAAGATGTTGGCATTTAATGCATGAGTTACCCTTGACCACCAGGTTCCCTGTGAATGGTTCCTTGACCATTCAGTCAGTGGTTTTGTCCAGTTGGGGACTGTTCCAGGCTCCTTAATTCCAGATGAATACTATTGAGAATATGTGGATGGGAGTGGCTTGCAGAGTTCCAGAGGTTGTTGGTTCTCAGCAGATGACATAATTTTGTGGAAGTTCTAGCCATTCTGGGAGAATGTGCTAGAGCATTCCTAGGCCACAGTGTCTCCTTCAGTAAGTTAAAATTGTAATACAATATGTTGCTCATGAAGAAGAAAAGTTGCTCCGAGAAATTTTGTTTCAGCACTTGCTATGGATTGGATAAGGTTTGAGTGTATTCCCCAAAGGTTCACGTGTTGGGAACTTGGTCCTCAGTGTGATGATGTAAAAAGACATGGGGTCTTTGGGAACTGGAGCCTGGTGAGAAGTCCTTAGACCAGGGATTATGGGACCCCAGACTTTTTTAGCTATCTGGATATGTAATCTCTCCATCATATGTGCACTCTCACCTTATGACACCTTTTGTCATGAGGTCTTCACCAGCGCTGAACAGAAGCCAGCACCATGCCCTTGAACCTCCAGGTCTGTGAACTCAATAAACTTCTTTTCTTTCTAAAGTAGGCTGACTCAGGTATTTCATTATAGTAATAAAATGGACTAAAACAGCACTCACTCAGGCCAGGCTGTTGAGAAGACTAGAAATACTGGGTAGTAAGTGCTGAGCTCAGTAACCAACTATAAGCAAGGGTTCAGTAAGGATGTTAACTGACAGCCTAGAAGATGTAGCAGGAGGAGGATGGTGGGGCTTCAGGGGCCAAGGAGAGAACAAAGACCAAAGCAGAGATGTGGAAGCCCCCAACCAGGGTAGGAGAGGGAGATCGCCCAGCTCCATGGGGGCTGTGCAGGCTGGACCAGCGCCTGCACCATCGGCTCACTTGCCACCCTTTGCTGTCCTCAGCCTCTGCCCCATGCCCTATACCCTCAGGATTCTGAGTTGCTTTCCCTCCCAGGTTTTTCAGAAGAATGGAGGCTTGGATGGCAGAACCCTACAGTCTCAGCCTCAGCTTTGGGGGAAGGTCACAGCTGTGCATTCAAAGTCAGCTGACTTGACTTCCAGCATGCAGGGCCCTCCAGTCATCCTTCCGAGAAATTAAAATGAAGCCAGCCCTTTACCTGGCAATCCTGATTCTCCTTTTGTCCCTTTCTGTCCTTGAATTCCTAAGATCAAAACAAAGAAAAGGGGGAGAAGATAATAAAACTTAGATATGAGACACTTTTAATCTTAGACACCCTCTACCTTTTGTCTGATTAATGCATATGGAAAGATACATTGGTTCTCCACAATTGTTTAAAACCTCTTCAGCAGAACATAAAAGAAGACAGGCTGCAGATGAATGGAGATGGGGGTTTGGGGGTGAAATAGCAGCGTGATGGATGAAGGTCTGGGGTTGCAGACCCCAGACTCACCAGCTAGCCCTCCCTGTCCACCATTACCCTGACATGGGGTCTCCCTCCAATCCCTTCGTGCTGCATTTTAGCGAGAGATATTTATGAAGAGAATTGAGAGAAGGTTTGGAAATAAAGTTATCTTCATTTCCAAAAGACTGTGGAGGGAACTTAGTGACCACCTGGAGCGTTGGGTGTCCTTGCCCATAGTGAATGCTCCGTAAGTACTTATTGGTTTATTCATGGTGGCCTCCAGTATGGGTAACGAGTCCTGTGGCTCAAGGGTCTCACGTTCAGAAAATGGGAAAATAATAAACACATCATTGGCAAGGGTTCTGTTTGTGGCTAATGTGAGAAGTCCTCCCTCCCCCCTTCCTTCCTCCCTCCCTTCTTTCTTTACTTTTCTACCTCCTTCTTTCCTGTGCATCCTTTTATTCAATTAACTTCATAAAAGACCCAGGTCTCCAACATCCTGCTGGGACACTTTAGGATCACAATTTATTCACTTAGCCATATTGTGGATGCTCGATTTTCAGTGCAAACATTGACTTATTTCAGAGAACCAAGACGTCCCAAGACAGTTGCACAAACTTCAGGAAATGCAAGCTCATTACTGACTACCAAGCAGCAGTCACTGGAGAGTAACAAGGGGACACCAACGGCTATTCACAAGCATCTGTTCTCATACCATGCCCTTGATCGGCTTCCCACCCAAGACCCAGCCCAACTCTAACCACAGGGCACCCTTCTGATGACACCAGAAGCCCCAGGGAGCTTGGTCACCCTCCTTGCAGTTTCTGGGGGACATTCCTTGATGCCAACTTCACTGTCTGAATTTCCTGAGCACCTATGGTGTGTGCCGGTCAGCGGAGGGTCTCGCAGGCCTCTTGAGAACTACTTCTTGGGATGAGTGAGAGAAGTCTTGGTTCCCAGCAGCATCTCCATTGATGCTCACGAAGCTCGATGCTGCCTGAGGAGGAGTATCTGGAGCCAGGAGGAGCAGGAAGCCCTGGTAGGTTCCCAGAGGGCAGCCACTCCACCCCTCATGCTAGGGATGGGAACAGAACTGAGGCTGGGAGGTACCTTTGAGGTCAGTTTTTGACAGACAGGTCCCAGCCATCCTGAACCATTGATCATGCAGCCTTGTTGAGTTCACATCTGCCCTGTCCCGGCCCTGTGACCTTGAACCAGATGGCTCTACTTGGAGTCAGTTTCTTCTCTGAGTCTCCCCTGAGAGGCCATTTTGAGGCCAAAATGGAGTCATGCTTGTTAAGCGGGGAGCTGAGTGTCAGCCAGAGCTGAAGAAATGGTGTCATGAGGCCCCCACAGACCCTGTTGGTACTGCCTGTCTTCCCTCCAGGAGCTAAGTGTCTCTGTCTGGCACTGGGGTGGAGGCTCTGAATAGGCACAGGGAAATCTTTGCTGTTGACCTCTAAGTGCTCCACTGAGGCCACCCAGAGAGGTGCCTGATATCTCTGCTCTGCTTACTTATATCTGAATAGCATAGACAGAGACTAGGGGAAAGACCACATCCAGAAATACGTCCATGACGGTCATTAAACAGGGAAACGGTCCACATCTCGACTCCTGGCACTCTTTGTTCCCTTCCTAGAGGGTGCCATATTGCAGTAATCTCTATCTCAAGAGCCTGTCACTAGAAGCAAGGTTCACGGACCCTGGAGTACTGTAACCTCCCCTATTGCCCTCACTCAAATACATACACCTTTCCAGCTGTCCTTTAAAACACTGTACAACAAGCGACCTCTATAAGACAGGAGCCACAGAGGAGTCCCTGTTCATGAGGCCCATCTGAGACCCCCATTCAATCCCCACACTCTCCCTTCTCAGCCCCTCACCTCCAGGGGGCTCAGCATTGGCTGCTGATTGCACTGTGATGGGCATGGTGCCAGGGGCTTTACCCATGCCACCCCCTTTTATCTTTCACCTACCCCACATGGTAGTGCTATTTCCCTCCCTTACAGAGGAGGAAATCAACATTCAGAGATGCTGAGTGATTTATCCAAGGTCACACAGGACTTAATGGCACAATTGGTTGTTATTCAGCCTTGGCCTCCAATTGTACCCTCTGCCTGCCTTTGTACCACCAGCATGCCAGGTTCACTCCTTCCTGGAGTTTCACTCAGGCTATCCTTTGGTCCCTAAGACACCTCCAGATTCCCTTGGGCCATCCCTTTCCCCTAAGAGAGGTGAAATCAACCTAGAGTGTGCATCTGAATGACCTGGATGGGACTTGTTTTAAAAAACAACATGCTAGACTCACCCAGAGTTGCTGAGTCAGTGGCACTGGGCTGGGGATCTGAGACTCTGCATTTCTTAAAACTTCCAGGGGGTGCTGATGTTGCTGGTCCAGGGACCAC
The DNA here is from genome assembly GCF_902686445.1 of Sciurus carolinensis. Lineage (NCBI taxonomy): Eukaryota > Metazoa > Chordata > Mammalia > Rodentia > Sciuridae > Sciurus > Sciurus carolinensis. The sequence continues at coordinate 79,858,051 of NC_062215.1, forward strand.
ACTTTGAGTAGCGCTGGCCTAAACAAATCTCACTCATTCTTAGGAACTAGTTCACAGCCTACCTCCTCAGAGCAGCTTCCTGTCACTGCAGGATCTGCCATCCCACTCATTCCTGAGCTCTCCTGGGGACCACAGTTCATAGGATAGAATTTGTTCCTTGATTACATGCCCTCTGAGACCTGTTTAATAATGTCAATTTAATCTTCAAAGCTATTCCTTCAAGAGGAGGAAATCAGAATTTTTTTTCATATGATTTCTCCCCGGGCCTTGCTGGATTCCAAGGGTGCTGGCTGAATGGATGTCAGCAGTGATCATGATCATGGGTCAGTAATTACTTCACTGTCTACCAATGCAGTGTCCTGACTAGATTGACTAATACACATGGGAGTGAGGAATGGCTGAGCTGAAAAGTAGATCTAGAACTGCAGGCTCCAAAACTATTGAGGTCAGCTCTTCCTTCACAACCACAAGCAGACAGGTGCAAACCCTAGCAAACTGGGAATCTCAAACTTATAGGCTGAGAGACCCAAGGGTTTATTTGCAAAGTTGTTTTAGGGAAATGATCTCCCAGAATGGTTAGAGCACATGTGTTCCCTTTGCTCACGGTTCCGCCAATGCTCTGATGGAAGTCTTAGGTTGCCTCTGCTCCCAGGGAAAATGGCTGTTCCACACCCAGAGTGCTGTCAAGCTGGCGGGACCTGGACACTCTACACTGTGCCACCAGGAGGAAACTGTTGCCCAGTGAGGTCAAGTTCTGGTCCACAGTTACCTAGCTTGTCAGTGGCAAGTCTGAGTGGAAGGTCAGGCCTCCTGATTCTTCGTTAAATATTGAAGTGCCCCAAACATTAGGAAACTTCTGTAAATACCCTCTGGACTTAAAGGCTAGGTGCATCCTGATAAATTTAGAATTAATCTAACAACTGAAAAATTGAGCTGCGTTAAGAAGTGATATGGTGGACAGGTAACCTAAAATTGGGATGTGTGTCGACTTCTTCAGATGTCTCTAAGAAACTGGAAAATTAGAAGGAGTTTTATAAATGACCTTTTAGTAATCTGACTTAGTAAAATTTAGTAAATTCTGAAACTACCTGAGTATTCACATATGAGGGGTGGGATAAACTGAGAAATTATGTTCAGGATATAGGCCTTAATTGTTATTATGGCTTATCTCTGTTGTTCATCTTTATGGTAAAACATCTTAACATGCAGATGAGAAAATAGATTTCAAGTTATTTGCAATTTGGCTTTGCCTCAGTACAAAAATGAAAGACCCTAGAAAATTCTAATTGTTATGTGTGGACATAAATCCATTGAGATGAAAAATTTCTAATTTGGAGCTTCAATGTTTTGGTTGCTCCTCACATCATGTCACAGAGTGGAGATGGCAGAAAGTAATACCATGATTTCAAGTCAAAACTGAGTCCTTCCTTGTTTCCAAACTGTACTTTTCAAAGTAGCTAAGGGATGTAGAGATAGAGTTCAGTTGTTCTTTTGCAATCTTTTGAAAGAGAAAAAGCTGGAAAACTAAGTTGGGGGTTTGGATGAAAGCCTGTTACTGACAGGTGAAGGAAATTAACATTAGAGAAAATTTTTAATAAAATGTGGAGTTCATCTTCCCAGCAGAATAAATGGAATTTCCTGTTTTTTTTCTTTAATCAGAGATGGCTTCTCTCCCTGAAGCGGTACAAACAAGGGGGAACGTTCCACCTTCCAGGGTTGAGTGTGGCTAGTGCCCCTCGACTAAGGCAGGAAGGTCTGGTGACTGAGCCAGGATTTACCTATCATGGGATGAAATGTCCATGCTAGTCTATTCAATAAATTAGACTAACTTTATGTCATTTTACATAACAAAATCTAGAAAGCACAACTTTGTAATCAGATTTAAGGATTAACTCCCAGATTCAATGTACGCTAATCATGAGCCCATGAGTAAAGGCTTTACCCTCTTTGAGCCTTTGCTTCCTTTAGTTGCAAAGCAGGAAGGCTAACACTCGAGTGTGTAGATCAGATGAACTAAGATCATGGGAGTCAAGTTCTGCACATGGTGCCTGGCCCAGAGACACTGTTCATAATAAACGGAGCTCTTATTATTCACAATTAATGCACAATTAAGAAATCTAGCTGTCACCTAGGTCAAGCCAACACATTCTAATTTCTCTGTTTTCATCCAAAATGCCTAGATATTCTCTTGAGAGATTAACGATTTTATTTACAAAATGGGAAATACATCAGCTTGAAAATTGGGCTTGATGTATCAAAATGGGACAATCATCATGGTAACTTTAGTTTGGGGAATACCAGTATCCTGACATTGACAAGTATACATTGTCTTTCATGTTGGGGAGATCTGGTGCCCATCTCCCACCACCCCTCCTTCTCCCACTTCAGAAATCAGCAAATCTAATCTCTCCAGAAATTCAGTAGCTGGTGACTCTAACATGATATGCAGACCAGATATTCCACTTTTGGAATTCCCCTCCGAGAGGCCTACATGGATCATCTGCCCACTGATCGAGGCCAGCGTTTAGACTTGGGTGAGCTACCTTTTTGATTTTACATATATGGCAATTACCATGTGAAATGAAATATAATTCATTGTGTTTACTTGGATAGCCAGAATTAAGGGACGACCCCTCGAGTTTGACTGGCTGGTATTTATCACTAGGAATGATTAGTGAGGAACCCATAAAGGTGCTCAACAGATACACAAGGACTTGGTGATCATCAGACTGTGGTATCCGATGTTAAAATTAATGTGACTAACTAAGAACCATTATAGGGTCTGAGAATTTCATGTCTCCTCTTAAGCGTGGGAAAAGCTACTATTGTTTGTGTTCTGATCCTTTCTGAACTAGGAAGAAGGGAGAAGGTGAGTCTCCTGATGAAAATTGCTGGAGAGGAAGACCCCATGATAGAGTGTAGTGGATAAGACCACAAGCTTTGAATCAGCATAGCCTAGATTTCCAACCCTGGGTGCACCTCTTACTGGCTGCCTGACTTTGAGCAATTTATCATAAAATAGCACTAACTAGAGTGCTTAGCCCACGGGTTGTCATGGAAATGCTCACTATCATGAACTACTCTTATCACACACACTGTCCCAGGATGCAGGGTGCAGGGTGAAATTCCCCACTTCAGACAGTGGAAGACCAGGCGTGGGGCCTAGGGATGGGCACAGGGGCCCTGAGAATAAATTCATGTTTTTTGAATTTATTCAGAGCCCTTGCTTAGCCAAGAGCTCTGAGTCTGGCCATGGGGTTGGGGGCAGAGTGTGACTACTGGTTACAACAGAGGGATGAAAACAGTCCTCTCCAGGAAGCCACACAGAAAACTCAGGACAAGAGAACTTTGGGCCCAAGTCAGATGGACCGTAAGGTTGGGGACCAGATAATGGAACTAAAAGATTAGAAAGGTCAGTAAGGAAGCAAGGGATGTCTGACTGCCATGCCCAGAGGGATACTTTCTCAAGGCAAGAACTTGCTGGTGGCCTTCAGGTGGCATCTACACAGGATACCACCTGACAGGGTCCTGTCCACACCAACACACAATCCATGAAGGAGATAATGGCTCTGAGGCTGGGTGGAGTAGAAGGACAGAAAAGGTGCCCTTGTCATGGCTCCCAATAGCCAAAGCTCACAGGCCCAGAGTGCAAGGCTTTCCACGGAGCAGTGATGAAGGAATGAACAAACGAATCAGAAGTCACCTACCCGATCAACCAGAATGGGGAAGACCAGCCCTCGTACGGGTCTGATTCTCGGCCTGGGTGAGCCACCAGGTTGTCTCATACAGCATGCCTTCCACTCCAGCAGAGGAAAGGGTCAAGGCAGACCATCCACAGACATATCCAGCAGACACACAGCGCTTTCTCTCCACCCTGCACCCCCACAGCACCCCCGCCTGCCCTAGCTTTCCGAATGGCATGCAGCAGGTCTCCAGGCCAGCCCTCAATCAGAGCGCACTGCAGTCTGTCTCTGGCACCACCTTGTGTGTCTTGAGTGGCCGCCACCCAACACAGTGGTTGGGACTTTCTAGACTAAGTGGACACAAAGCAGAAGCCTAAACCTAGAGACTAGACAAAATCAGTACAGACTGGTACAGGGCATATAATCAAGACTAAATCGGCATGTCATCGCCATGACAGTGGACGACCTCGACCAAAGTTGGCAGGATGGTTTGTAAACTAGTCTTTGTGAGTTGGGTTAGGGCAGGCCAGCACTCTCCAGCACCCCCAGAACATGCAAGTAAGGGTGTCTTGGTCCTCCTGCCTGAATTCAGTGGACCCCACTGAAGATCAGCAGGCTGGAGTGGAAACTGTGTGGGATGCAGGTCAGGCCATGGTGCCTTTCCCTCTTCCCTGAGGCTGGGGTCTGGCCACAGCCTTCAAGGTCCTCCAGGGACTTTGAGCAGAGAAAGAATAGCCCAGGGACCTTGAGCACAAGTGGTTCTGCCAACACTACTCAGGGATCCACAGGAGAACGTCTGTCTCTTTCCATGGACTGCTGGAAGCAGTCCTCCTTCCTGACCCCCCGACACCCAGCAACCCCCCACCTACCCACCCCCTCTTACCTGTGTCTCCCTTGCTTCCTTTCGCACCCTCGTTCCCTGGTCTCCCAGGACTTCCTGGTGGTCCTAGACAACAGACCCCACAGACAGCGTGAAGGCTGGGCTGGGTGTTTGTGCAGCAGTGCTCCCCATGCCCACCATGGGCTGCAGGACCTCACCTGTTATTCCAGGCAAGCCAGTCCTGCCAGGCTCACCCTTGGCACCATATGGTCCTGCTGCACCAGGATGGCCTGGAACACCTGGCACTCCGGGTTGTCCTGAAAGTGAAGTGGTGACCACAAGGCTGGAGGTGGTTGACCGAAGGTCTGGCTGCCCCCACCCCTGCATGCCTGAGTTCTCAGCAGAGACACGTGACTCCTAACACCTTAGAGTCCCCTCTGCAGCTTTAACCATCTGTCCTACAAGACATAAACTAGCGCTATTAGTGTTCACTGCTGTGCAGTTTGGGACTCGTGGATGTGGATGTGTGAGGAACTCTGAGGGTGGATGCCCAGCTTGCACCTTGTGTGGCAGAGTGAGGTGAAGGTCTAACCAGGACTAGCAATGAAGCCAGCCTGTCACCGACTGCTCTGTTCCTCGCAGGAGGAGCTTGGTTTTGAGAACCCTCAGGTACTCTGGGTTAATATACAGCGCAATAACAGATGGTGGAGTCTGGTCCTCCATGTGACTGCACAGGCACAGCTGCAGCTAGAAAGACAGCCACAGCTGCAGCTGGCCCAGACTCCACAGTTCTTACCTTGATCACCTTTGGCTCCAGGAACTCCAGCTGAACCTAAAACAAAGAAGGACTTTCAGGAATGTTTACCCTTTGGCTCAGGCACCAAGGAAAAGAGGCATACATACCTACAGGTTAGTGGCCCTGACCACACGGCCTCTTACCTGGTGGGCCTGGCTTCCCAGAGTCACCTTTACTTCCCTGGGCTCCAGGGGGTCCCATGACCCCTGCATCTCCCTTCATGCCCATGTCCCCTTTGCTTCCTGAAAAGACAAGGAGTCAGGGTCAGGCATGGCAAACCCAGCCAGGGGGTCCCATTCAGATACTTCCCAACCCACACAAATTCCAAATTCAAGACCCCTTGACCTTCTACTTGGTGATCAGAGGTAGAAGATATGACTGCACACTGCCTTTCCCCAGAGGCAAGACACAAACTCATGAACGGTTGTCAAAGTGACCTGGCGTGGCTGCTGGTGGGCACAAGGCCCTGCAGCCAGCTCTCAGGACTCTGGTCAGAGCCCTGCCTCCCTAGGGGAGGACCGCAGCTCAGGCTCAACCAGCACTTTTACATTTGGGAAATTATTTTTTTAAAGCTTCTCAAAGTGCAATCTGAATATTCTAGAAAGCAGATCCCAAATGCTGAGAATCGCAACTCTGGGGCATTGGGGATGGAGAGAAAAACATTGCCACAGCTCATATTCATGCCAGCACTTCAGATACAGGCTTTCCTGATATCCAAGATTCCAAATTTTCCACTTGCTATCAGCATTCGGGGCTCATCCACCCTGTCCTCTCCTGAGTCCTCCATCTCTCCCTCCTCCTTTCCTGCCAGTGCCTGGTGCATATCAATCGAGGGTGGCTCCTCACAGGAGCAGGACTCTGACTTCTTTCCAAAGTGCTTTTTGGTTGGGAAGTGAGCCACACAACCCTGCCTGCCACACCATGCAGGGTCACTGGGCAGCTGGTGTTCATTAAGTTGCTGACATTCTCCTGTCAGTTAGTGTGATGTCCAGCTCCACGCCCCTGGGACAGACTTTGATGAAAGTCTAAGGAGGACCATCTCACCCCCAAACAGCCTTTCTAGAGATCTGAAGTAGACAGAGGAGATTTTGTTGGAATTTATTGCTCTGTTCAATCATTTTGGTAAGATGGCTCTGGAGAGGTCTCAAGCAGGATTCCAACCTTCCCTCCAGTGAATTAAGATCAGGGACACAATGCTCCCAAGGGAAGAGAAAGAGTCGGGCTTGCTGGGCCTGAGTTTGGAGTGAAGTTAGTGCAAGACTTGGAATTTAAATTCTTTGAGATACTTGGCTACTTAAAAGAATGATTGATGCCTGATGGGAGATAAGCCAATCATAAGGGACATGGCTACATGGACACAGAGACACAGCTAAGGAGGAGAAAAACATCCCGTGCACTGTCACACCGCAGGGGGATCATCCTGACAATATTGAGTTAATGTAAATCAAAAAAACTAGGAAAAGGAATTTTAATGTTCTCATCCCAAAGAAAGCATAAACGCTTGAGATGATGGGTAACCTATAGGCCCTGAGTTGTACCCAGATATCACACTGTACCCCGTAAACATGCACTTATTGTCAATTAAAAAATAATGAATTAATTGAAAAAGAAACTTGGTTTCAGTTGAGGTGTTTCATAACAGCCAAATGTGCAAACAGCAGAGAAGGCCGTTCTTGACCATTCAGGGTGTCCCTTTGGAGAAGGGTCCAGTGGCACCTATTAGAAGGGCCTGGGATTATTTCCCTGGGGGAATGTGTTGCTGCCTACTGATCTGGGCCAGAGCCATCAAGTTACAGCACTCAGCTTCCTGGTCCTGATTCTCCAGTGTGGGTTGGACCTGCATCTGTGTTGCTATAACTCCAAAGTTCATGCAGATGACATTCCCAGTCTACTGGGGCAAAGAGTGGAGGTAAAACCTCAGTACCACGGTGTGGGTGGACTGGGCAGGCTCTGAGAAAGCAAAATCTCGCCGTCGGCAGAGAGGGGTTCAGGGCGGGGCCAGCTGGGGCGAACCTCCCTTTCCAGAGGTTCAGGCCCAACCCCTGTGTTTCCAGACCTGGGTCTGGGACTGGACTCGCTGGAAAACCAGGTGGATCAGACTCGATCGACAAGGGCGAGCAGGCAAAGGCCTGGCTGTCACCCCTCCCCTGGCGTTCTGGGGCCACTCTGAGACTCTGCATCTCCCTTTCCCATCTGCAGAGAGAAGCGTGCGGCCGCTCCCCAGGAACCTCACAGCCTGCCCAACCCTCTGCGGTTCAGGAAGCCTGCGTGGGCCCCTCCAGGAAGGAGTTGCAGCCCCTCTATCCTCCTGGGCTTGCTGCCATTTCATGTCGGCCATTTCATCAAGAGTCAGCCCCAATTTCCGTGTCATTCTTGCTCCCTTACCTCTGCAGAATTAATTGGTCCCTCTGAAACTGTGGCTCCTTGGTCCTCATTCTTTTGCTGGGCACCACCCAGAGCCATGTATATTTTCTCCCCTCCCAGTGCTTTTCGAATATTTGAAGATGGCTGAGAGATCCCTGTTCAGGGCTCTGTTTGAAGTCAAACGTCCCGTTTCTCATAAGGTAAATCATTGCTATCTGCCAGGGACAGTGTTACCCATCCTATATGTATAATATTCTGTTTGTAGTTAATCCTCATTAAAGGTTAGTATTATACTCTTTTGGTAGGTAACTTGAGGCTCAGAGAGGTTAAGTCATTTGCCCAAGATCACAGAACTAGTGAGCCATATAAAACCTAGGTCTGTCTGATCTTGGAACTGAAGTCCATCCCTTTCTCCCTTAATGGATAACTATTACTACACTAATAGGTATCATTTATTTAGTGCCTATCATGTGGTGGACAACTTGAAAACATATCTAGCCCTTATAACTGTCCTGCAAAGTGTGTATAATTTACTTGCTATTTTAATCGAATAGCCATTCTTCTCTGAAGTGAGGAAATTGGAAGTCAGAAGGGTTAAGGAAGGTGCCTCATCACACAGGTGAGCAGGTGCAGAGCAGGGATTGCAACCAGGCCTGCCTGGTTCCCCCACTGCACCCAGAGCCCCCCATGGGGCTGTAAGAGGTCAGAGATGAGGAACATGAAGTTCTCCATCAGGTCCAGAGCCCTCGGGCAGGGCTTCTCCAAGTGTGGTCCCAGACCTTCAAGGTCAGAGTCACTCGGGGCCTTTAAATGAGGCTCTCAGGCCCAACGTGCACTTAGAGCAAGCACCCACAGCTTTCCACACGACCCGTGCCTGAGGACCACTGCCTGGGGACAGCACCTGCTGTCAGCGGGGGCTGCTGGCCACCTGTGGTCCCTCTCCTGGAGTCAACTCCTGTCCCTCGCTGCCCACCTGCCCTTTCCCCAAGTCCCCTCGCAGGCCCACCTCTTGCCTTCCTCTTGAGCTCCGGGTCTGGCTCTGACCCCACTAGGTGTCCCTGAAACCGCGTCGTTCTCCCTCTCCCATTTCAGCCCTGTCTTTTCTCACCTAGAAAGAAGAGGCCACCCAGCGCACAGGGGGCGTCTGTAGGCAGAGCCTTCCCCAGGGGCAGTGAGTAGATGCGGTGGCACAGAACCTGGGCCCCAGCTCCCTCTGGCCCCCACAAGCACCGCCACCCCGGCGCGCCCTCACCTGGTAGGCCCAGGTCGCCTTTGTCGCCCTTAGCACCGGTGTCCCCCTTGGGGCCCAGGAGACCCTCGTTGCCTTTGCTGCCCTTTTCTCCTCGGGGTCCCGGGGAGCCTGCAAAGAGAACATCAGTGAGGTGGGCTCAAAGTGTCCTCCTGGGGATGGGCTCCTGGGGAAAGAAGCAGGGAGAGTGTGGAGGAGAGGGGGAAGGGGACCCAGAGAGTCTGGGGATGCATTAGCTCAGGTCCTGGGTGACCTTGATACATCTCATCAAGACTTATGGGACAGGACTGTGGGGAAGAAAAGAACCCTCTGGGGTACGGTGGCCCTCTGGAGAAAGGACATTGGGAGCATCTGCCTCAGGACTCAGGCACTGATTGCTGATCCCAAGCATGGGAAGCACGAGTTACCAGTGGCTCCTTGCTCTCCAGGTGCGCCCTTGGGTCCTTGGAGGCCTGTGGAGAAGGGAGGGGGGATTCCAGCTCAGTCATTGTGGTCTGGGCTCCTCAGTCAGCTGACATTCGGCCACCCCTGAGGTGGCAAAAGACTTCCCAACACACAAATGCAGGAATGCATGTGGCAGAGTCCCAGGAGGGTGTAGGCAATGTTTACTCCCTTCCCAAAGGCTGGACAGTGCCTGGGGGTGTGTCTCAAGTGGCAGCAAAAGAAAGGCTGCCGAATAAGGCAAGTCCATTTGAGTTGTAACTCCAGCACCCAGCAGGCTGGATGACTGTGGAAAAACCACTGAAGAACTCCACACCTCCATTTAGTCTCTGTAAAATTGGGCTGCTAATGACTAGGTTCTTGGTAGGTGTGTACCTAGTGCTCCGGTACTCAGGACAAAAGTGGAAATTAGAAATGATGGTCCCCTCCTGCGTGGTCCTGGGGCCCTAGACTAGCATATGGTGTGCTGGGTGTTTCTGGAGGAGGAAGGGTGGGAGCTTGGTGCAGGGAGGGGCAGGGGCAGGGCAGTGGAGATGTGATGGGAAACTGAGGGATCCAGGAGGGAAACTGAGAGAGAAAGGGAGGGAGGGCAGGGACTAGTGAAGGGGCTGGAGGCTCTAAGCAAGTAGCTGATTTCTTCTTCTGTTCCCTGGGGGACCAGCAGTGCCCTGTGGGAAGGTGCAGGCGGGCTCACACTCTCCATGACACCACTGAAGTTACTTCCTTAAGTTATTTTAGGCTGAGACAGGAGGATTGCAAGTTCAAGACCAGCTTCAGCAACTTAGCAAAACCTTGTCTCAAAATTTAAAATTAAAAAGGACAGCGGGTGAGCACAACCCTGCTCTGAGCCCTGTGTGCATGCCTGTCAGAACTCAAAGAGGAGCAAAGCCTACTGACTCTGTTCCCCCTTAAAGGAACAGCTGGGTCCTTGGGTTTCTGCCTTCTCCTTTCGAGCTGGGCTCACCGGCTGCAATCCAGGGAGCTCGGGGAACCCAACCCATGTCCCTCTCCCGTTTGTTGTCTCTGGAAGGGAAGAGGAGGCAGAGAGAACCATGCCACTCTGAGCCAGCCTGCCCCGCTCTGAGCTCCCTGCGGGCCAAGCGTGAGTGTTTGTGGGTGTGAGTGTGAGGGTGCTTGTGTAAGTGTGGGGAATGGAGTGTGTGCATAGATGTGTCACACGCGTATGTACAAGTGGGTGTGTGAGCACCTGGGTGTGGTGGAGGGTGCACACGTGTACCCCACTCTGTGCCAGAAACTTCCCTCCTTGCTGTTTAAACCCTCCAGGAAATCCCCCTAATAGGGACTTAGAATAGGGTCTATGGCTCCCAGCTATTAAATTCCTTCCACAAGTCAGGCCCACGGAGCTTCCCCTCCTAACTGGCTTCCTTTCTGGGTCTGCTAGGTTTTCTTTCTGCCTCAGCAGCCTGGAGGCTTAGAGACCCTTGGTTTGTTTACTTCCCTCTTCCTCTAAATCCTCCCCTCCTGCTTTCTGCTAGGAAAGGTCTTACTGACTTTGCGTCTTCACATCTCAGAGGCCTCAGCCCCCTTGGAATTTGGAACTGGAGGGTCTAAGTGGAGAGTAGAGAGGCTGAACCATCCTCAGGTTCAGGGTCGGGTCTTTTCCCTGGGGAGGGACATCTCTGAGTCCCCGTGATCTCTGACTCAGCCATGCTGTTACGGTTTAGATCTGAAATACCCCTGCTCCAAAGCTCATGTGTGAAGGCTTTGTCCCCAAGGCAGTGGTGTGCAGAGATGGGACCATCGGGAAAGGATAGGATCATGAGGGCTCTGAGCTCATCAGTGGATTAATCCATTGATGAATTCATAGCCCAGTGGGCTATTTGGAGGTGGTGGAACCTTTAGGAGGGGGGCCTGCGTGGATGACGTAAGTCCCTGGAAGCATGACCTTGAGGGTATATTTTGTCTCTGTCCCTAAGCAGCTTTGCTCTGTCACTCACTCCCTCCATGATGTTTGGCCTCTCCACAGGCCTAGTGGAAACAATAAAACCAAGTGACCATGGACTGAAACTTCAAGCCAGACTTCTTGTTTATCTTAGGTTTTTCGTCACAGTGATGGAAAACTAACACACATGCCATGCCATTTGCAAGACAGCTGGGCAAGTCTAGGCTACAGTCTAAAAAATGGAACCTAATATTTCCCAGCAGCAACCATGATTTTTATATCATTATCTCAAATCCCCTGGCAACACTTCGAAGCACTCTCAACCCTATTTTACAAACGAACAAACAGACAGACAAACAAAAACAGACTTAGAAAGATAAGGGGACATTGCCAAGGCCATAGAGGCAGAAATACCAGACTCTTCAGTTCCTGCTGAACCAGGGAGCTTGACTTTCCCCAGTGATGCCCACAGGCTTGGACTCAGCACAGAGGGCAAGCTGAGCATCCACCCCTCCAGCTCCGCCCAGGCCGAGGCTCCATCTGTCTGTACTGCCCTGAAGGCTGCTGCCCAGTCCTACCCTCCCTGGATGCCTCCTGGCCTCAGCCTAGCCAGGACCTCCTGCCAGCCACCTCCCCCTGTACACACCCCTCCGGGGCATCAGACTCCGGCATGGGTCAGAATCTGTAGCCCGAGTATCACTCTGAGAAAGACTGCCATGTGCTCCTTTGTACCCTGGCCCTACTCACCTGCCTCTCCCTTGATGCCTGCTGGGCCTTGGGGTCCCGGGAGACCTGGAGGGAAAGGGAATTCAGAGCATAGCCCAGACAAGGCAGAAAAAAGTCACTGGGTCAGGAGACTCATACCTGGGGTTCCATCATGTCCTGGGGCCCCCTTGGCTCCCTTTTCGGCTTGTGGCCCTGGCGGGCCGGGCAAGCCGGGCACACCTGGGGCTCCCTTTTGACCTGGAAGTCCAGAAGAAGAGGAGCACAGGTATCAATGAGGTGACCAAAAGATGTAGGATGACAATGCCACTCACGCCATTCACTCAACGAACTTTAATGAAGCCCCAAGGACAAACCAAACTGTATGGAGGGTAAAGCAGAAGAAAAGAGGAGAAACTCCTTCCTCTGAGAAGCCAGTGGCCTCAAAGGCAAAAAAGAAAGGAAAAGAAAAAGAAATTGCGGAGATGGAGCCTCCTGAGGGAGGCTGAGTCAGTCAGGCCCGGTTTCAAGTGCTCGCGCTGCCCTTGACTGGGGACCTTGCGCAGCTCGTTTTGAGCCTCAGTTTCCTTGTCAGTAAAATGGAGTTAATGTGCCCGTTCCTGCAGGGCTGTTCTGAGGTCACACATGGGACCCTTCACAGAAAACACACCATGCAAGCTCTAAATAAATGGGACCTGTGATTTCTGCAAGTCACATGGTCCTCTCCCATTGCCAAGGATTGCTTTAAAGACAGGGGCTGGCTGGAGTCTCAGAACATCGGAGGGGCAGCACAGGGCTACTTGTCCTCAAATCACCGAGGAGGGGAATGGTGTTCTGAGCGGCTTGGGACTGGCCCAGGGTCACTCATTTGGAGAGATTGGTAGGTTCCAGAACTCCCAAGGACAAAGTCTACACCTTGTAGGCACCTGGGGCAGGAAGGCGGTGATGTGCTTTCTATTTCAGAGTAGACTCTGAGTCACTTTGTGAGATCCAGAGTGCTGTGTCATTTTATATACAAGACTGGGGGCCAGAAGGATGGAGCAGAACCGGGGACTAGAACACCTCACTTTGACTCAGGGTCCCTGTGGACGTGTCTCAGGAAAAAGAATCCATCAAGGGTTTGACAGGCAGCTCCCACTGACCAGCAATGGGACCTGAAGAAGTGTCTCCAGTTGTTCCAGTCTCCGTTTCCTCATCTGTAACAAGGGAATAGCAAAACCCACCTGACAGGGTCTTCTGGGGGACTAAACGGGCTATGGAACACAGCAGACCCCACTGCAAGCGGGTGCTCACTATGTTTTATTAGCAAAAGGGTAGAGGCGAGGGGTCCAAAGACCTCACAGGCCTCAGGGATAACAGGCCCCTGCAGAGGTGTCCCTCCTCTGGGCAGATCAAGGCTGAAGGTTTCTGTCCCTGGGCCTTCTGGGGAAAGTGCCCGCTTCCTGACAGGCTGGGCCCAGGCCCCAGGAGGTATTTTCCAGGGGTGCCCCCTAGGAGCCTGTGTGCCTCAGTATGGCTCTCCCCGCCCACTCGCAGGCAGTGTCGTCTGCCTCTGCTCCCTTATGGCTCAGGATTCTAACTCAGCTCCTCCAAATCTGCCTGCATCATCTTTAGCAAGTCAGTGTACTTCTGAACCTCAGTTACCTCATCTGTGAAATGGAGATAATAGCCAATAGCTGCTTAGAGGTAGTCTGAGGAGTTAGTAGAGCAGAGAGGAAAAGTGCCTTGAGCTTTTCCAGAGGGCCCCATCAACCTCACTCCATGCTGGGCCTGCCTAGTTTCTACTCTTGCCCAACCTTGTACCCCATCTCTGCTTTCTTGCTCTGGGGCACCCAGACATTCTTCTTTGCATTCTATAGCTTACCAAACTCCCTTTTCACCCCAGGTGACCCTCTCTGCCCAGGACCTCATTTCTTGGCAAACTTGCATCCACCCAGCTGAAAGGCAGCTCCTCCAGGAGGCTTCCCTGGCCTGGGAGAGTCACCCCCTCTGTGCTTCCTTACACAGAGACTTGCCACAATCAGCGGAGTCATCACTAGGGCTGTGACCACATGGAGCTGCTCCCTAAATTGAAAGGTTGGTGAGGATGGGGTCTTATCTGTCTTCTTCATATCTGGAGTCCTAGTTTCTACAGTGGTACCTCGTCTTTTAATTAATACTTATTGGGAGCAAGCATGAAGGTCTGGGATGGAGAGGGAGGGGGAAAGAGGGATAGGTGGGTTCCATGATTCCCTCCCCATAGGAGGCTAAGGACCACGTCTCCCCAGTGACCAGGAAGCCTAGGCTGAGGACAGAGCTGCTTGTGGCAACTGCCACTGCCTCAGCTCCACACCCAGCTCCCCTCTCCTGTCCTCCTGTGTGTCTCCAGGGAGTTTTGCCTCAAAATGAACCTTTGGGGAGCCCTGACCAGGGAAGGCGGGCCATGGGGAGGGGAGAGAGACCACAGCCTGCCCTGGGCAGGCCAGAGTGGTGGTGGGAGACCTGGAAGGTAGGTGGCGCCTGAGAAGGAGGCAGAGGTCTGCAGCCCCAGTCCTGGAATGGCAGTGTCCTGACTTTGGTTTGGTGGCTCCAAAAGAGAGCAGGGAGAGAAAAGAAGAAAAGGAGGAGGAGGAGGAGAGGGGGAGGGGGTAGGAAGGGAGGGGGAGGAGACAGAGAGCAATTGAGGAATGTGGGACATAGAGCTGGAGAGTCTAAACAACCAGCCCTCTGTATCTTTGAGTTCTACATCCTTGGATTTAACCAATATTAGAAATATTAGATAGCAATATTAGATATAAAATATTGGGGAAAAACTCAAAAATGTACTGAACATGTAGAAGTTTTCCTTGTCATTATCCCCTAAGAAAACTCTTAACACAAGTTGACCTACATACATAGAACTATCCTTGGAGTGAAATTTCAATAGTTCTGCATAAATAGAACTATCTATGTAGTTTCTACATTATACTGGGTATTGTGTACAATAAATCAAAAAATAAAATAAAATAAATACATAAATAAATTTTACCTGAAAGGAAAGTAAAAAGTAAAGTGTAAAGGAGGATGTACGTAGGTTATTTGCAAGTACTATGGCATTTTTATAGAAGGGATGTGAGCAACTGAGACTTTTTATACCCGGGGAAGGGGGGTCATGGAACCAATTCCCCAGGGGTATAAAAGGACAACTGTATATCATGCAGAGAGAGAGAGGAGGAAGCCTGTTTGGTACCCTGAGGGTGGGAAGGCTCCCAGTCTGTACCTGGGGCGCTGATCCTTGGTGGGTGATGGGGCAGATTTTCAAAGCCAGACTAGACCCACTGGGTTGAGAAGAGGTGCAAACATTGATTCTAAGCTAAAGACACAGAAGTTGCCAGGACATCCCCTCCTTAGATGAGACTGACCTGTATCAGGGTGGGGGCTATTCAAGTGCAAACTCTATCTTTCCAGTAACAACAGAATAACAGCAAAAAATAATGACACTATTGAGTGCTGACCCTGAGTTAGGCAAGGGACTAAGCCTTTCATATTTATTATTTTCTCTCCACACACACCCTATCATTATCCTCCTCTTACAGAGGAGGACAAAGTCCAGGAACTTAAGCAAAGTTCTCAAGGTCACCCAGCTTGTGAGGGGCAGAACCTGGGTTGTCCCCAGGTCTGCCAGCCCATAGCCAGGCTGCTGCTGCTACAGAGGCTGTCCCACAGCTTTCCCTGGCCAGAGGTGTGATGTGGGCTGTGTCCAGAAAATCAGGGACCAAAGGGTTCTGCCCAAGGACATTATGAATAGTTATCCTCAGAGTGAAATTTCAACCACTCAGCTGATGGAATGGGACAGGGCTGAAAAGGAAGCGTGTGCGTGTGCGCGCGTGCACACGCAAGGGGACCGAGGGAGGAAGAGAAGGCAAATTAGCTCCAGGCCTTGTCCTAAAGAGCACTTGCTATTGCCACATGTTTACGTGCATCATCTCACTTGCATCTTTTCCAGCAAGGTGAACCAAGCAATCTCTATTATTGTCTACACAGACGAGAGGCTGAGATTCCAGAAAAGTTACAGGCCCAAAGTCACACCGCTAACAAGCAGCAGACCTGGCATTAGAACTTTCAGGCTCAGGCATGTGTGGGCACGCAAGCGCATGTGCACGCACACACACACACACACATAATTATAGCTCTCTGGGAGAGTTGAGCTGAGCATCATGGACATCAGCACAGCACCTCCTGTGATAAGTGGTAAAAGATGCCTAGAAAGAGGACTTGTGGGAGATGAGAAGCTCCTGAGAGCTGGGCACCTGACTGGGGGTGGAGGGTGGGGAGCTGGGGAAACCAGCTGACCTGGAGGCCGGTGAGGTTTGAGTGGGTGGAATGGAGAGGGCAATTATTTTAAGCAACGAGGAGGGCAGAGGCCCGCAAGCTGGGAGTCCAAGAGTGGTCAAGGCCCAGAGAGGCAATTCAGTTGACACAGCCTTGGGACTGGTGGGAGGTAAGCTAGGATCAGACTAGACTCAGCCCCAGAATGGTGCAGGCCAAGGGCCCTGGAGGGCAGGTTTGTGGGTGGAGCAAGATGGGTCAGAGAGGAAATGAACTTACCTGGGGCTCCTTGTTCACCTTTAATCCCGAACAGCTCTGCAAGGGAAAGAGAGAAGGCTGGAGGTCCAACAGAAGGGCCCTTTTGGCTCTCCCCCAGAGATCTCCTATGTTCTGCTATAGAAAGTGGGACTACCCACACGGGGAGCAAAACCTTCAACCCACTAGTATAGGGGTGTTTGGGTAAGAGGATCCAAACCGCTGGGTGTGTTCAGGACAATGTTCTTGGGAAGAGCCAGGTGTTGAGCTGACACTTGTAGTCTGCTAGCAGTGTGTGTCTTACTAGTAGTCTCCCAGGGAGCAGATCCCTGGGGGGCCACGGGAGTGTGGAAAAGGGGTGGAGGCCACCCACACACACCAGCACTTCTCCAAACCAGCTCACAAGTGTTTGTGGGGTCTCAGAAGGGTCTCCTCATGTCAGTCAAAACAAGCTCCTTCACATTTTAAGGGAGAGACTCCCATGGTGTCTGAATGTCCAAGCCTAGACTCCATCTATCTGCCCACTAGCTCCTCCTACATCCTGACTCAGCCTTCATCTTCATTTCCTGGGGAGGCCACAGTATATGTTATGGTGTGGATGTGAGGTGTCCTTCAAAAGCTCATGTGTGATACAATGCAAGAAGGTTTAGAAGATAACCCAATCAGTGGATTAATCCCTGATGGAATTAACTGAGTGATAACTGGAGGCAGGCAGGGTGTGGCCGGAGGAGGTGGGCACTGGGGGCGTGGCTTTGGGTATGTATTTGGTATCTGGTGAGTGCAGTCTCTCTCTCTCTCTGCTCTCTGATCATCATGTGAGCGCTTCCCTCTGCCACACTCTTCCACCATGGTGTTCAGCCTCACTTCAAGCCCAAAGGAATGGAGCCGGCCTTCTGTGGACTGAGACCTCTGAAATCATGAGCCCTCAAATAAACTTTTCCTCTTCTACAATTGTTCTGGTCAGGTCTTTTAGTCACAACAGTGAAAAACTGACTAAAATATCATCTTACCCCCTGGACTTTGTGTCCAGGGTACAGTCATGGGACCAACCTCCTAAGTTCCTGCTTGCTCTTGACATGGGTTCAGAACTTTGTGTCACAGTGTAACTGTGTGACAGTTGGGTCACGCCTGGGCACTTTTTTGCCCAAACCAATCAAGGTCAAAGCTCCTCTTGTTGTGGGTCAACCTGAGACAATAAAGTATGCCACTCTAAGAATCTGAGAGGATGGAAGGAAGGAATCCCTATCATGTCCACCTTTGGCTCCACTTTCTCCTACAATCTAAGCCCTTCCATTTTCCCCAGCAGGTCCTGCTGGCCTCTCCCTTCCCAGGTCCCCACACTTTCTAGAGCAGCCTAGGGTCTTCAACTTTCTCTCCTTAACTGCAGGTCAAGGAAGGCAGCTGCATAAGAGTGGGAATTGTTCCAGACTGCATCTTACCCACTCTCCTAAGAGTTCTAGATCAGTTTAGGGTCTTGGTGACTCAGAATTGTCCTTGGGTTGGTTGCTGCAGTCTCTGGCCACACTTCACCTGGGTAGTGCCCTTAGTCCCCTGGTTCCTGACCCCACTGTCTCCAAAGCCCTATATGCGACCTCCCTGAAGCCTGTATTTTCATGCTCATCTCACATGGCTCTCACCCCCTGCCTTGTCCCCAGAGTCCCTGGTCCTGGAAAGCCCTCTTGCCTCATTGCATGAACAAACAGCTCCTCCTTCCTCATCCTCCTCTGAGGAGTCCCAGCCTGGAAGAGAGAAGGTCAAACCTGGGTTCCGAGTGAAGTTGTCTACCCTCTGAAGAAGCTGCTCCTGGCTGCCACGAACCTGGGCCATCTGGGCCTGCAGGACTTGCAGTTCTGATGCACTCTGAGCCAGGTGTGTTTTGGGGTATACCAACTGCAGCAAGGAGAAGGTTGGTCTGTCCTCAGCAGCCAGCGTGCTATTGGGAAAGTACATCTCCAGGGCCCAGAGCCGCTCCTGCAGATTCAGAACTGGACCCCCACCCCGTATCATCCCTTTAGAGTCCTCATTAAAGCCCAAGCCATCAGAACACAGCCCTGACATTCTTGTGTCATGTGTGTCCTGAAGTCATGAACAGAAATTCCATGTGCTGTCACGACTTTGTGTGAGCACAGAGCTTTTTCTACAACTAGAACAAGTGTCCTTCCCCCAGTCAGGCATGACATTATGTACCCCCATAACATTCCTGCATGGCCTAACAGTGTGCCCACAGAGTTCACTGTCAAGCTCCAACTTTCACCCAGACCTTCTTTGTACACTCTGGGTGTGAATGCATGACAACTAAATTGGTCAGACCTGAAGATGTATAAGCAGCGTTCAAGTGTAACCTTCATATGTTGGTGACAAGTGTTTATGACAACTGTGCACACAAAGTTCTTGAGTAGCTTCAGTGTCTGTAAATGGAATTGCTTTGTGACTTTAACATTTGGACTGGGATACTTTGAAAGTAAAATCATGTTCTATGAACACTGGAATCAAAGGCTGGGAATCCTTTGTGCCAGATGTGTGTGGCAGACCCCAGGTGAAATCATTACATCTTTCACGGCTTCACATACAAAGTCCCCAACTGCATTCTCACACCTGCCCCACACTACCTTTTCCTCCCCATCACTGTGGTGGCCCAGGGACTGAGCAGTCTCCCACAATGGGTCAGCCAGTGGGCAGCAGTAGTGCTAGGACTCTCCTCCCAGCCTGAGCCCTGTATTAGAGTAGCGAGTTCCACCATCCCAGGAGGGACCACAGAGGACCACGATGGCTTTACCTTGGACCACCAGCAGTGCAGCGCCTGCTGTGAGCAGAATCAGGTAGGTGATCACTATAGCCATGAAGCAGTTCACCCCATTTCTCTTCTTGGGCTTTGAATCTGAAACACAAGCCAGGCAGCATACAGTTGCTGCAGAGGGCACAGAAGAAGGGACCCAGCCTGTGCCAGGCCACATCATGTGAGCGGAGGTCTCCCTAGAAAGTCATGTAGCAAAGACATGAAATCTTCACCTGGACCCTTATTTTTGCCACCACGTAAGGGCCACTGGTGTGACTGAGCATTCAAACCTCCGTATCACGTTAAAAGAAATGTCACACCATCTTGTTCACTGTTAAAGCCCCAGGACCATGCCTGACCCAAATCGTGTGCTCAATGGTGTTCACGGAATAAATTAATGAATTCATGTGTTTAAGTAAAGTGGAAGGGCTGGAGTTAGGTAGAGCGCCTGCCTAGCATATGTGAGGCACTGGGTTTGATTCTCAGTACCACATAAAAATAGATAAATAAAATAAAGGTTCATCAACCACTAAAAAAATAAAAATAATAAATGAGTAAATAAATAAATAAATAAATAAGGTAGAAACAATCTTCCTCCTCCCAGACTTTTGGAATTTAAACACTTCCTCTAAATATAGGACTTATCCTCCTCCCTGCCACATGACCAGCTCCTACTCATTCTTTGTGAGCACAGTAGAGACTTTACTGCTTCTAGATTCTTCCTCTGGTCTCCTGGGCTGGGTGGAACACTTTCTGCTTCCCCACATCACTGTTTGTTCCTCTGTCATGATACCAATCACTCTTAATTGGGTCTGTACCTATCTCAGTCTCCTCAAATGGTTGGGAAGATTCTTGTTCTATATTCCAGCACCAACATGGTGGCTGGCACACAGGATATGCTGGAAGATGATGGCAGAATGAATGAATGGATCAGTGAATAAATGAATGGCTGAATAGTGTTGGGGGCTGAACATGTGCAGAGTTGGACACAGCCAGTGTAGAAGTTTTGGAAAGACATTGGGAATGCAACTCAGGGACTTGGGAAGCCACAACAGCATCATGGTGAGGCATGTGATGTGCAAGTGAATCTCACATTTGACACAAGGTACTGTCTAGGGATAGCCCTAAACCTGATGAAATGAAGCATGTGGTGAGAATGGACACAGGTATTACAGAGGTTGGGGTGGGGGGTGAGAGCAATCATGGAAATCTATACTAAAACAAGATGGTGGGAGCATGGGGAAAGCATTTGAATAAAGATAAAGTGAGGGGGAAAGGAAAGGTGGCAGTGTTGAAGTAGTGCATGGCTGTCCACACAGGCCTGGAATGGTTTTATAATTCAAAGCTACCACCTGGACTGGGGGAGGCATTTTGGGAACTGGAGACTTAGGATCTGTGGGTATATCTAGCTTGCTCTGTACAAAGTGAAGGATCTAGTGAAGCCTCCACCCTCTACACCGAGCATTTCATCTCTCTAAGGTGGAACAAACTACAAAGGAAGTATCTATTCTGGTTTGGCCAATAAGGAAGATGAGAGAATGAGAAAAGCCTCTGGTAAATCAGAATGGGCTTCCCTGGGGTAATCCAGGGGGGTCTAGGCAGGGATTTTAGAGAAGCAGTTTTCAGAAATCTAACAGCTCTCTTGTCTGACTCACAAGGAAGATATGCCTCCAGAGGAAAACAAAAGTATTTCAATCCCATAAAAGATCCCAATGTAGAAACAAATGGCTGCATACTAACTCTAGCCTTTCAGGCCTGCCATCTTCTCATGACAGAAGGACCCTGATAGGTGTTCTACGGCCCTGAGACACACACTAGTGAATGCCAGGCTGTCCACCTGGCCCTGTATATACTATTGTATAATAGACAAGAAGAAAATCTCCAAATATTTGGAAAATTTTTAAAAAGTACATTTAAATAAAATACAAGTCATAGAGAAAGTCTCAAAGAAAAATTTTAAGAACTTAATGAAAATGAAATTACAATAGATCAAAGTTTATGGGATATAGCTGAAATTGCACTGAGAAGAAAATTAATAGTATTAATTGTTTACACTAAAAATGTAAAAAGATTTCACATCAACAGATTAAGTTCTTACCTCAAGAAACTAGGAAAGAAGAACAAAGTAAACCCTAATCAACCAGGGGAAAATATTAAAGATAAGAGCAGATGTAAGTTAATTTTAAATAGGAATACAAAAAAGAAGCAAGAAAGAAGAATTATACAAAAGCTAGTTCTTTGAAAAAATCACTAAAATTGACAAGCCTTTGGCGAGACTTACAATGATAAGAAAGAAAGAAGACACAAATCTTAATATAAAAAATGAGATGGGATTTTACTACAGAACATGTAACTATTGATAAAAAGTAGGAGCATACTATTACTAACTTTGTGCTTAAAGGAAATTGTCCAATTCTTCAAAAGCCACAAACTACCAAAATACAAGCAAGATAAAAATAAATAATCCAAATATCTATAAACACTAAATAAATTTAATTTTTAATTTCTAATTCCCCAAAAGAAATATTCAGGCCCATATGATTTTACTTAAGTGTCCTAATAACCATTTAAAGAAGAATTAGAATCCATTTTATACAGGAAAATGGAAGAGGAAGAAATACTTACCAAATCATTTTGTGAAGTCAGAATTATTCTGATATGAAATCAAACAAGGTAGTAAAAAAGAAAGTCCTCAGAAATCTAAATACCAAAATGACTCATGAACTTTGACATAAAAATCTTCAGCAAAATACTAATAAATCATATCAAGAAATCTATAAAAGGAATTACATGTCATTACCAGATGGTATCTCTTCAGGTATGCAAGAATGGTTCAATATTTGAGAACCAGTCAAAACAATATACCAGATCAGTAAGTTAACATGAAAAATTATAACTAAAACGTAAAAAAGGCACTTGACAATATGTAACTCATAGCAAAACTCTCATGATTCATATATATTATACATAAAAATAAACATATTAAAAACTCTTAGAAAACTTGATTAGAAACTTTAAACAAACATGGAACTTAAAAAATAGCATGTACAAAATATCTAAAGCTAACATTATACTTAATTATGAAAGGCAGATTATAATGTTTCTCCCTTCATATTCAAAACAAGGCGAGATGTCCATTTTTTCCTCTTACTCAATGTAATACTGGAAAGTTCAAACCAGTGCAAAAAGAAAAAAAAGAGAAGTTATTGGAAAGGAACAAATAAGTATATTCCTATCTGCAAAAGAACTGACTGTCTATATAGATAATACAAAAGAATCTACAAAAAACCTCCTAGAAGTAATAAATAAGTTCACCAAAGTTGCAAGATAAAGATTAGCATATAAAATTCAATTGCATTTCTAAATACTAGCAAAATTAAAGCCAAAACTAAAACACAATATCTTTGATAGTTACTACAAAGAAAATAAAATATTTAGATGTAAATCTAAAAAAACATGTACAGGGTCTGAATGCTGAAAATTATAAAATTCTGATTTAAAAAAATCAAAGACTTAAGTAAATGAAGAAACATATGATGTTCATGGATTAAAACATGAATATAGTAAAGATGTTAATACTCTCTACATTTATGTATAGATGTAGTAGTATATTTCCCATCAAAATCATAGCAAGGCTTTTTTTGTTGGTATAGATAAGTTGATACTAAAAGTTATATGGAAAGGCCAGGTCCTAGAATAACTAAAATAATCTTGAATAAAAGAATAAGATGTAAGGAATAAATCTACTTGAGATCCAGTCTTATAATATAGCCACAGTAATCAAGACAGTTGATTACGGTACTGGCATAGTCACATAGGTCAATCGAACAAAATACAGAACCCAAAAATAGACTGACACAAACTTGCTCTATTGATTTTTGAAAATTACAAAATTCTGACTTTAAACAAGCAGATACTTAAATAAATGAACAGACATACCATGTTCATGGATAAACCTGAACATAGTAAAGATGCCAATTTCCCTATGCTTACCTACAGGTGTAACACAATCCTATCAAAATCCCAGAAAGATGCTAAAGCAATTTAATGCAGGGAAGAACAGCCTTTTCAACCTATGATGCTGAAACAACTGGGCATCCATTGCCAAGAAAACAAAAACAAAAATAAAAAACAACAATGGGGTAAAGGAAGAGTGGAGGAAGGTTGGATTGTATAGAGGGAAATGAGGGGAGGGGAGGGAAGGGGCAGGTTAAGTAAAGATAATGGAATGAGACAAACATCATTACTCGTGTACATGTATGATGATTACATGAACAGTGTGACTCTACATCATGCACAACCAGAGAAATGAAAAGTTGTACCCCATTTGTGTACAATGAATCAAAAAATAAAATTAAATTAAATTTGAAAAAATAAAGATTTTTCCTAACCAAAAAACAACAACAGCAACAGCAAAAACCTGATACCTCAATTGAAAAACAATTCAAAATGGATCATAGACTTAGTTGTAAAATGTAACTATAAACATTTTAGAATACAACATAGGAGAAAATCAGAACTAGGGCTTGGTGAAAAGGTCTTAGATCAGACCAAAAGCATAATCTATGAAGAGAAGATTGTTAAATTGGATGGACCTCATCAGAATAAAAGATGCTTGCTGTGCAAAAGACCCTGTTAAGAAGATAAAAACACAAGTTACAGACTGGGAGAAAATATCCACAGACCACATATCTGGCAAAGAACTTGTATCTAAACTGTATCAAGAATCCTTGGGGTTGTGGATTCAGCTCAGTGGCAGAGTCATTGCCCAGTATGTGTGAGACCCTAGGTTTGATCCCCAACAGGGGGAAAATCACACAAAATTAAACTAAACAATAAAAAAACAAACAATCCAATTAAAACACAGGCAAAAGACATGGAATGGCATTTCAATGAAGAAAGTGTACAAATGGCAGATAAACACTTAAATATATTCAACATCATTAGCCATTACGAAACGTAATTAAAACTACAATGAGGAAACACTGCACACCTATGAGCATGGGTAAAATTAAAAAAAAAAAAAGAATGCCAAATGCTAGAAAGGATGTGAAGAAACTATTTCCATTTTACATTGCAGGTAGGAAGGTAAAATGGTACCGTTACACTGGAAAATACTTTGACTGGTTTTCGTAAGACCACACATACACTTAGAACCCAGAAACATACTTTTGGACATTTATCCTAGAGAAATGAAAATTCATGTTCACACAGAAACTTTTCCATAAATGGTTATAGCTGTCTTATCTATAAGAGCCTAAACTGGAAACAACCTAAATGTCCTTTAGTGGTTGAGTAGTCAAACTGTGGTATATTCCTACCATGGAATGAAGACTCACTAATTTAAAAAAAAAAACCCTAATATTGATATCCAACAGCTTAAATGGATCTCAAAAAATTATCCTATGTGAAAAAAACCAATCTTTAAAAAGTTATATACTGTGTAGTTCCTTTATATACCATTTCTGAAATAGCAAACTATAGAGATG
The DNA here is from genome assembly GCF_902686445.1 of Sciurus carolinensis. Taxonomy (NCBI): domain Eukaryota; kingdom Metazoa; phylum Chordata; class Mammalia; order Rodentia; family Sciuridae; genus Sciurus; species Sciurus carolinensis. Next base: position 79,882,816 of record NC_062215.1, read on the forward strand.
GGAAATTGGTTAGTAATTGCCAGGGTTAAGGATTTCTGTGGAGGACTGAGGGGGATGTGTGTCTATAAAACACAGAGATGCATAGAACTATAGGCATACACATGAGTTCATGTACAGCTCAGAGAAACTGTGGATCACAGCAATTTTCTGGCTGTGACATACCAAAGCTATGTAAGATGTAACTGCTGAAGGAAACTGGGTGAAGAGTCATCAAGACCTTCCTTTAAGTATTTTGCAACTTTCTGTCAATCTATGTAAATATTTCACAATAAAAAGCTAAAAAATGTCTGTGTGGTAAAGCCAGATATTTAAAAGATATTGAGAAATATTGGCGTGATAAACAAGGTCAGAATTATTACATGAAGTGACAGCAGAACTGATTTGTCCGGACTTCAGGGTTAGGATGACTTAGGGGAATGTTTAAAAGTGTCTTTAGATTATCTTTAGTGTAGGAAGAAGGGACCGGACTGGGAGCTAATGGATAATATCAATGATGGCAAACAATGAAATCTCCATTTTTCTATTGGTATTTTGTTCGAGACTTCTTTGCCAAAAATAAACAATAACAACAAATGTTCTCCTTCAGACTGAAAAGTGTGGGGGGGGGGAAGAATATTGTAAAGAAAGATGGGAAGCTTGAAATTATTGAGAGGTCCTGATATTCTGTGTGCTAGACTCACAAGAGCCCACAGATGTGGAAACAAGTCTATTATGGTTTAGATCTCCTTTTTCTTTCCTTGAGCCCCTGCTCCTCATCATCCCTTGCTGTCACGCTACTCTCTGTCCTCACCCCTCTCCAGCCCATTCCCCAGTCTCCCCTCTACACAGTGAGCAACCTCAGATGCAAAGCAATGCCTCTCAGACCCAGGTCAACCTCCTGCACCATCTCAGGATCAACTCCACCTTCCTTGGTCCCGGCCTCAATTCCCCTGAGCTTCCCCTCCCAATGTTGGCCCTACAGGGTAGAGCCATTTGTATTTCTTATTATATATAGACATGTGGCCCCCCACCGCTGCCCCAGAAACTCCCCTTTCTGTAACTAATCTCCTTTTCCCTTTTAACTTTAGAAGTGACTCTACTTCCAGGTCCAATACCAGTAGTCCTCCCACAATGTCCTATAAAAATCTCTTTCACAATTGGTGACAAACTGTATGGAAAAGTTCAGCTTATGGGTAACTTTCATGTCACCACCACCAAGTGTGAACTCCTCAAAGCCTACGGTTCTGTTTATTCATGTCTCTTTCCTGGGCACAGTGTCCGGGTTGTAACAGGTACTGAATGTTTGATTAGCTGAATTTTCTAGAACACTTTCTGTATCCTAAAAAGCCACATAGCCAGAACACCGTATGCTGAAAAGTTCTGACAGCCAACAGTGGTTATAGTGAGTCACCCACTTGCCTTTCTCTGTATCACACCATAAATTCCTAAAGGCAGTACCCCAACCCTTCATCTTCCGGCACCCACCAATTCCAACCAAGGACATTCACAGACCAGGTCAGGGGACAGAGTTGTCATTGTTTCTACATACACAAAGTCCAGAAAAACCTGGGAGTGGAAATGCCTAATCCCTTTGGAAGGTGATTCCAGGAGAAAGTTCTAGGATGGGAAATCAGAGATTATCTGTGGGAAGTACTACCTGACTTTAAAGGCTATGGATTCTAGGAGATTTAAAAAATATATCAACTGTGTAGCATGGAGGGAGAAAATAAAGAAAACGAGGTTGATTGAATTTTTAAAAACTGTGTTCAATCTAAGACAAACTAATTCTGAAGCTATGAACATGTCCTAACCAACATGAAGTGAAGACTGTGTTTCTGGATCAACCCCTCAGCTATAACAGAATTCATAAAAGTATTTTAAAGAAATTGTACAAAAAACATATGGTGCTTGGCTTCAGCACAATGGAAGTTTTCAACTCCCTCAGTTTTGCATATTCATTTAACACACAACCAGTGTGTCAGAATAAGATACTCATAAAAAAGCAGGCATTTAATAAGCATTGGCATTTATTCAAGGCAAAATATTTAATTATAATTTAAAGAAATGGTAAAGCTTAAAAAAAAAAAAGTCCTAAATGCTAAAGATACAGCATCTATTATTAGCATTCCAGAAATTCCAGTCTGATACATTGCAGACCTGCATAATGAGAGTCGGGTGCAAAATGCTATAAAGGTGCAAACCTAGACTTTCTATCAACTTGTGTCTTCTTATAGTTCAACAGCAGAAAGACTGAATTACCAGGTAATCCTGTTATTGGGAAGTGGTACTTTACCATGGATTTCAAAGGTCTCCATCGCAGGGAACATGGTTTGGTCAAGAGCCTCTCCTTCTTCAGTGGTCTCCAAGAATGCTTCCTCCTTGAAGGCTTCCTTATTTTCCATTGCTAAGCTTTATAGGTGGTCAAAGTCCTGGAGCCAGCAGAAATGCTCCCCTAAGAGGAACCACTCGTTCCCATGTAATCTCTTAGCTACTGGTAGAACACGTAGGACTTCCCTTTGGCTCTAATTTCTAAATTCTCAAAATGTTTCCTGACTTGTTTGGGACTGGGTATTTCTCAAAAGCAGGTCATTCACATGTGGAGCTTCTGCTTAGTGCAGCTGCTTATTAAGGGGGATCCAGGAACTTTGGGGCATTGTTCTCAGGCCCCTGGATGACCCTGGCAAGGATGGTTCACTTCCTCCTCTCTCCTTAATTAAGTCCTAGGTGTGTCTTGAACCCAGCTAGTTGTTCCAGGATCTCTCCAGACCACACGGAAATCTCCCTCTTCTGACCTACTCGAACCCTTAGAGAGTTCATCCTTGCTACTCAGTGTGGTCCTTGGACCATCAACATCAGTATCACTTGGAAATTTGTAACATGCACAGTCTTGGCTCCCACCTCATAAAGACTGAATCCAAATACATTTGAATAAGATTCCGAAGTGATTCATATGCACATTAAAGTTTGAGGAGCACTGCTCTGTACCACATTTGAGTACCTTGTTAGAGTTCTTGTAGTTTTCCCCTGTTCTTTGTGGTTTGGGTATGCATATGTGTTCTTGCTCTAGCCCTGGTGAGATCTGAGCTCCTTGAGGGGAGAATGCTGTTCCCTCTCTGTATCCTGTCACCAACCCTACCAGGAATGTTGTATACAGCATGGTGGTTCAGATGCAGATGCTAAGAACCAGAATACCTGCTTCAAATTCTCTTTCTTCCTTTTCGGAGCTGTGTGACCATGGGCAACTTACTCAAACTCGAGGCCACACTTTCCTTGTTTGTAAAATAAAGAAGATGCTAATCAAGGGCACTGGCTAAGCATGCACCTGGTACATAACAAACACTGTGGCCATATTACTACCCTCCCTGGAGAAGCGGCGAAGCTGCAGGTACCAGGGAGATGAAGATGTGCCTTTGTCTTAATAATGCTCACAGTCCCATATGCAAGATGGACGTGGACACAATGAAATTCCAGAAAGTTGCTGTGCAGTGAGCAATGACAGATATTGCAAGAGGACAACTTCCTGGATGCAGGGGAGGCAAGGACAGGCATGGCACAAAAAGTTTCACTCTCTAAATCAAGGAGCTGGTTGTAGAGGGATGGTGGGGATTGATCTGGAGATCAAGAAAAGGTGACGGCCTCCCAGGTAGGAAAGAAAAGAAGTATAGACTCACTGAGGCAGGGCAGCTGGTGAGGGAACCTTGAGATTTGGAGTCCATTTGGGACAGAAGCACTAAGGAGGAGAGTGCGCAGCAGATGAGGTGGGAGCCAGGGGAAGTCGCTCTCTTTGGCTTGTCGCATGGCAGAAAGTGAAAGGGGAATGAAATTCTGAAAAGTGAGTTACTGGAAGTCCCCTGCAAGGCAGGCATCCCTGGCAGTCCCACAGTTTCAACATTAAGGAAGTCACTGGTTTTGGCAGAGGGCCAAGTGCAGAAGCTGGGAATGAGAAGATTGAAGGAGAGAATTGAGATGAGGAAGTTCAGGCAGCTGGCCAGAAGTTTGGGGCAGAGAGAGACCAATAATAGAGGCTTTAGGGGGCTTTCCCCTGGGGAGGTAAACATCCCGGCAAATAAACCTGCTCACTTTTGATCCCAGTACCTCCTCTTTGTCTCTGACTTAGTGCTGACCCACGTGGGGGTGGGGACAGGGATCATTAGAAATGAAATGGGCTAATTATCAAGTGCCTCTTTATTTTTGGAGGGATTATTTAGTGACTGTCAAATACAATCTTTTCAGCTCTGGCTCTGGGGCCAGATGCACCTGGGTCCTGAATTCAACTCTTTCATGCTTGCTGTGTGGAATTGGTTAAATGACTTAACTTCTCTGAACCTCAGTACAAAGTCATAGCTCCCGGTGCATGGTTGTTATCCAGGATTCATTGTTACTTATGCAACCCAACACTCGCAACTTATTACTTGCTTGAATCATGCAGTGAGGAAGGATTGGCATTAGAATTTGAATCCAGGAATACCTTGCCTCTATAACCTGGTTTAATTCTGGTTTAATCCAGGAGCTCCAATCCTGAGGTTTGCATCAGAGGAGCTTTTGAAAACACACACGCCAGCTTCCCACCTCCTGCCTAAGACAGGTCTTGATGAATTCCCTGGGTGACTCCAATGTGCAGCCAGGCTGAGGACAGCTAAGCAGAGTAATGAAGTGCTCACATGCAGCACAGACATCTGGGAGCCCCTACACCCCATTTTGGGAGGATCCATTTAGGTTGAACCATATGAAATTACTGATGTTCATCCCTTTTTCTCATGCAATAAATGGGTATTTTATATGATTTAAGCTAATCTATCCATTCTGCAGGGCCTGAGACCCAGAGCCTGGACCAGAATAGCCTTGAGTTCAGAAGATGCAGTTCTCAAGATAAATAATTCAACATGTAGTTTTTAATCAAAATCATACAAAAATTCTTTGATGAGCTGAATAGAAACATTTGAAATAAAGTTAGCATCCAAAACACTTATAACAGTGCTGATCACACACTCACTCTGGTCCTGGCCCTTTCATTAGCCCTGGGTTTCAGTGTCCCCATTACAGGCGAGAGCAAGAGTTTCCCACGTGCCCACAGGGTGACTGCGAGGACTGAAGGAAGTGACCCAACTGTAAGCACATTTGTAAACAAAAGGGCTCTGTGCAGAGTAGCACTCAATATCAGGTCTGTGTCAATGTGACACTCTGCACTGTCAATGTCACCCTGAAAAATCCCTTAAACCTGCCATCAAGCCTAAATCACACAACTGTACCACATTTCCTAATTTCCTAAGTTCCACTCAGACACTCTTATCTCCTGGAACAAGGATCTGGCTGTTTCTTCCCCAGACGAAGTAGTTGATTTGCATTTGGGGACCAGCTTGTTCAAGAAATGCAGGTTTTGGCTTTATTTTTCTAGCAGAGTGAATATAATTGGATTGGAGTATTGAAGTGTGTGTTCGGAGAGGCCACAATGCAGTTATATCAAGTTCTGATGTTCTTTGAAGTGACAGTCAAGTGACTCACGGTGCTTTATTAGACAGGAGAAATGGGGGTGGAGGACCCCATGTGAGTGTGACCCCACTTTCAGAAGCCTCTGCAGACTTTGATTTTCTAGCAACTAGTGGGTCCCAAATTAGTTCAGTGAGTGAGTTGCCTGGAAAATCAGTAAGAAGGACCCTTGAGCAACCTCATTACAGCTTAAAACTGGGGCAACCATGTTATTGCCAATCTAAGGGTCCAAAACAAAACTCACAGCAAACAGGCAAACCAAGCCTCCACACCTCTTCCTGCCTCCCATCATCACTGCCTCACAGTGAGGTCATTAGTGCTACTGTCCACCTGAGCACCAGTGCAGTCGATGAAATCATAAGTCAAAATAAACCTTTCCTCTTCTAAGTTGTTCTGGTCAGGCATTTTGATTACAGAAATGAAAACCTGACTAAAACGCTTAGTCACATGTCTATGGAATGCCTGCTGTGTTCCAAGCTCTGTGAATGCAAGAAAAACAAACACCCTTACCCTCCCCAGTGAGCTTGCTATTTTTTTTTCCCCCTTAAAAAATTTTTTTATTGTAAACAAATGGGATACATGTTGTTTCTCTGTTTGTACACGGAGTAAAGGCATACCATTTGTGTAATCATAAATTTACATAGGGTAATGTTGTTTGATTCATTCTGTTATTTTTTCCCTTCCCTCCACCCCTCCCACCCCTCTTTTCCCTCTGTACAGTCCTTCCTTCCTCCATTCTTGCCCCTCTCTCTAACCCTAACTCTAACCCTAACACTAACCCCTCCCACCTCCCATTATGTGTCATTATCCACTTATCAGCGAGATCATTCGTCCTTTGGTTTTTTGAGATTGGCTTATCTCACTTAGCATGATATTCTCCAATTTCATCCATTTGCCTGCAAATGCCATAATTTTATCATTCTTTATGGCTGAGTAATATTCCATTGTATATGTACACCACAGTTTCTTTATCTATTCATCAATTGAAGGGCATCTAGGTTGGTTCCACAATCTGGCTATTGTGAATTGAGCAGCTATGAACATTGATGTGGCTGTATCTCTGTAGTATGCTGATTTTAAGTCCTTTGAGTTTAGGCCAAGGAGTGGGATAGCTGGGTCAAATGGTGGTTCCATTCCGAGTTTTCTAAGGAATCTCCACACTGCTTTCCAGAGTGGCTGCACTAATTTGCAGCCCCACCAGCAATGTATGAGTGTACCTTTCTGCCCACATCCTCGCCAACACCTGTTATTGCTTGTATTCTTGATAATCGCCATTCTAATTGGGGTGAGATGGAATCTTAGGGTGATTTTGATTTGCATTTCTCTTATTACTAGAGATGTTGAACATTTTTTCATGTTTGTCAATTGCTTGTAGATCTTCTGTGAAGTGTCTGTTCATTTCCTTACCCAGTGAGCTTGCTATTTTTAATGGTTAATTTGAAATGTCAACTTGATTGGATTAAGAGATGCCGATGATTAAGAGGCTTCTGAGTCTGTCAGTGAGGGTGTGTCTAGGAATGACTGGCAAGTGGGATGGTGAACTGAAGTAGAGAGCTTCCCTAAGCATAAGCAGCATCATCCAATAGGATGGTGGCTTGGATGGAATAAGAGTTGGAAGAACAAGGAAGCAGCAGCAGATGCAAACTTGAATGGTGCTTGATTGCTGCTTCCATTGTCTGAGGATATCAGTCTCTTACTTTTTTCACTTGTCCAAAGCAGACTCTGCCAGTGATTCTCCAAGGAGTTTCCAGAAGCCTTCAGGACTAGGGTAGCACTGTTGATCTTTCTTGTTCTGGGGCTTCTGCATCTTGGACCGTGCAGCTGCTGGTTCTTCCAGCTCTCCAGCCTGCAGACAGCCATTGTGGACTATCCAGCTTCTGGTTGTGTAAGCTAATCTAATAGATTCTCTTTTATAATCATACTTTCTATTGATTCTGTTCCTCTAGAGAACCCTGACTAATACACCTTTCATCCTTCCTTACTGTTATGGTTTGGATATGAGTATTTCCCCAAAAGTTCACATGTGAGACAATGCAGGTATGTTCAGAGGTGAAATGATTAGATGATGGGAACAGTAGTCTAAGCTGTGGATTAATCCATTTACAAATTAATGATTTGAATGGAGCAATGGGTGGTCACTGTCAGCAGGTAGGGCATGGCTGGAGAAAGTAGGTCACGGGGGCATGCCCTTGAGGATTGTGTTATCCCTGGCTTCTTGCACTCTCTCACTCTGCTTCCCAGCGACCATGAACTGAGCTGCTTTCCTCTGCCTTGCCTTTCCACCATGGTGTTCTGCTTCACCTCAGGTCCAGAGCAATGAAATTGGCCAACCATGGAATGAGCCTCTGAAATCATAAGTCAAAATAAACCTTTCCTCTTCTAAGTTGTTCTGGTCAGGCATTTTGATTTCAGAAATGAAAACCTGACTAAAACGCTTAGTCACATCCTCCTGGGGTCAGGTTTTACTTAGTCATTTTTAGTAACTCTAAGTCTTTCCGAATCGTTCATCCAGTCCACTCTCTGGCAATTTCCTGAATCTAGGACCTCTGAAATATTTTTCTGCCACTCTTCCAAGGCCCATCATCTACTTCATGTCCAGTCTTCTACCTGGACATGATCAGCCCTTATAATCAAGATTAGCCCTTATAATCGCCTCTTGCACACCTCCTCAACTCCTTTCCCCCTTTTACTTGGTAAAAACCACAACTGGGGATGTAGCTCAATGGTAGAGTGCTTGCCTAGTGTGCATGAGGCCCCCTTCAATTCCAAGCGCTGCAAAAGCAAACAACAAGGACAAAAACAAAGAAATAAAAACCCCACAACCCCAGTAGATCTGATCCTGCTCTATGCTTGAATGTGACTTGGGGGAAAAAATCAATGTGATCATGCTGATGGTCTCATTTTAATTACATGACACAAACTGTAAATGAAAATTAATCCTCTCAGTAATTGTATGATGGTTCTTTGTTCAACTCGCTCTCCCAAGCAACTCTTTCATATCTGTCTTCATTTCATTTCCTGTCTTCATTCTCAGCTGTCTACCTTGCCCTCCTCTTTACTGAGAAAACTCCAAGACTCCCACCACCTCCAGCATCTGCACCAAAGATTCTGCCATCTCCACATGATGTAGATGAACTTTCCAAGTGTGATCAAGAGCCAGTCCCTCTATGTGAATATTAACCCACAACAAGGGAGGGTGGGGCAGGGAAGAATAGAAGTTCACTGGATTAGACAAAGGGGAATGAAGGGAAGGGAGGCGGATGGGAATAAGAAAGAGTAGAATGAATGCAACCTAACTTTCTTATCCATATATATGAATACACGACCTATGTAACTCCACATCATGTACAGCCACAAGAATGAGATCCTAATTAGAATAAGTTATACTCCATGTATATATAACATGCCAAAATATACTCTACTGTCATGTATATCTAAAAAGAACAGCAACAACAACAAAAGAGCCATTCCCTTAACAGAGGCATCAACTCCCATCCCCTCTCACCTACTCAAGGGCATTTCCCCAGCAGTCATTCTTTCTTCTTTAAAATCTACTGCATTGCTTTTATAGTCTCTACTGGAGCTTCTCAGCTACTGAACATCCATATCACTATTTCCCCCATCCTAACACACTGGTTCTTGACTCACTCCCCTATAACTTACCACCTAGTGTTTTACTCTCCTTTCTATGAACTTCCCCAGGCTCTTTGCCTTTGGTTTCTCTCCTCTCATGCTCATTTAGATCAACTCCAGTGGGGCTTTCACCACCTTCACTCAACCCAAACTGCCCTTGTGAGTATCTCTGACGAACTCTGCATGCGACACTCTATGATCATGATTTTAGTTACTTATAATAAGCCCTTCATAGAGTTGACTACTCTCTCCTTGGAATGATCTCTTTAGACACAGCACTTTCCTAATAATTTCTCAATCTCACTAGCATTCTTGGTTTATTTTGCTGATTTCTTCCTTTTCCTGTCTCTTAATGTTAGAGTGCCCCAGGGTTTCATCCTGTCACCTTTTCTTTTTCCACTTACACTCAATTCCTTGATGGTATTCCTTATATTATGGTCTTAAATTCCACCTGTGTCTTGATCCTAAATATATTTATAGTTCAGGCTTCTCTCTTGAACTCCATACTCACATTTCTACATATGTCTCAAGTAGACTTTTCAAACTCTATATGTCCAAACAGAACTCCTGATATTTCCTCTATCATAGTTGGTGGCATTTGTTTCAATCAAAAACCTTGAAGTCAGACTTAAACTCTTTTATCTCTATCACTCTCTTTCTTTCCTAACATTCAATTCATTAGGAAATATATTGGGTTGCTTTCAAAATATATCCAGAATTTGAAACTTTTCCCCAAATTCCTGGCTCATGCCACTATGACTTCTTGCCTGGATTACTTTAATAGCTTCCTAACTGGTGATCACACAGTGGTCCATGAAAATACACAGTCTATGTTTAATACAGCAGCTAGAGTGATCCTTTAATACATAAGTCAGAGATAATGATGGTGTAGGATATTGCAGGAATCTGATTCTTCACCTAGACAGCAATTGCATTGTCATGAATAGTCTGAAATGACTATTTTGTTACTCTGGTGTTTGTTTGAATAATTGCATCTTCCAGGAAACAGCTTGACTTGTAAATTGCAGCTAATTTCTGTCTATTTCAGCCATCAGCACAGTAGTATTGCCTTTCTCCAACTCTCTTGCTCTGTGGCAGGCAGCTAAAGGAACAGCAGTCAGTGTTTCCTGCATGGCTTGCTGTAGCTACAGTGGGCAATAAGGACCTTGCCCTACAAATTTTGGAGTTCTGTGTTCTGAGTATGAATTGTTGCTTCTGCTCACTAAGGGGTGGGTAAATATGGATAGTGTTTGTTATTGTCTCGATCCCCAACCACTGAGTGACTTCCAGGAGGCTTCAAGGAGCAGCATTTGTTGTTTTGGACATTCAAAAATGGCTCCACATAAGGGTATATTTCAAAAGCCACTGTGTATGTCCAGAGAAAGAGACAGGTTCAAGAAAGACCTGAGAGACTCTCAAGTTCATCTTAGACAGATTCCCAGCATAGAGACACATTGTAATGATCAAAGAACAAATTTGGGGAAAAGAAAACAATATTATTTTTGAGTTAAAACATACTAAGATTTTAATGTCCACCTCTCAGTGACAACATTAAGAAGGGTTATACAATAAAATAGTTAAGTGTGACTCATTCAAAGGAATAAAATACATGGGCAGAAAACATGCTTGAAGAAGCCCAAATATCAGACTTACTAGGAAAAGACTTTAAAACAACTGTCTTAAAGATGACCAAAGAGCTAAAGGCAGATATTGGACAAAGACAGGAAAACGATATATGGACAAAATGAGGATTTCAATAAAGATGTATTAAAGGGACCAAAAACTAAGTTCTGGAGTGGAAAAGTATAATAAAATGTGAAAATATACTACAGAGGTTCAAAATCAGATTTGATTAAGTAGAAGAATGAATCAGCAAGTTTGAAGCTACACCATTGAGATTACTGAGTCTGAAGAACAGAAAGAAAGAATAAAGAAAAGTGAATAGAGCTTAAGGAAAATGTAAGGCATCAAGAAGACCAACATACACATTGTGGTAATTCCAGTGGAGAAGACTGAGAAAAGATCAGAAGAAATATTTGAAGAAATAGTGCTAGGAAATATCCCAAACTTGATGAAATACATGCATCTACAAATTCAAGAAGCTTATTTAATAAATAAGTTGGATAAACTTAAGAAGACTCATGACAATATCATGAATCAGACATGAATCATATTTTCTATAAATAAGGAAAATGTGCAAAGCAGCAAGAGAAAAGTCACTCACCACATACAATCCTTCTCAACGATTTCTCATCAGAAACCCTGGAGACCATTCAGTGTGCTGATATATTCAAAGTGCTAAAAGAAAAATATCTGTCAATTGAAAATTCAATATTGGGTTAAACTATCCTTCAGAAGTAAGGGAGAAAGGATGATAGTCTGTGATAAAATCTGAGGGAGTTTGTTACCACTAAACCAGCCCCACAGAAATTTTAAAGGCAGTCCTTCAGGATAAAATGAAAGAAAGTACCATATACCATAGTAACTGGAAGTCAGATGAAGAAATAAAGATCTCCAAAAAAGATCAATTCCAAGGTTATTATAAAAGTAGGTCTGATTGTAATTTTGATCTAGAGCTGTACTTTTAATTTTATAGACTACAAAATATAAATGCATAAAAATTCCATTTCTTATCTACTCTACTGGACACATAATGTAGAAAAATATCAGTAACCAAAAGGGGAGATAGGGCACTTCAACAATAGGTGTTGTATCCTACTAGGGTGGTATAAATTCAAATTAGACTGTTAAAACTTTAAGATGTAAATGGAATTTCCATGGTAACCACAAAGAAAACATTTATTGAATTTACACCTAAGGAAATGATAAGGAAATCAAAATGTTTCTCTACAAGAAATCAACTAAGCAGAAAGAAGGTAGTAACAGGAAATAAAACACAAAATGTTATAAATCAAGTAGAAAACAAATAGCAGAAATGGCAATTCTTTATTATTGGTAATTAGTTTAAATATTAATGAATTCATGTCAAATGACAGAGCTTGGTAAATGGATTAACATATGATCCAGTTACATGCTATCTATAAGACACTTACTTTAGTTTTAAAGACACAAATAGATTGAAAGTGAAAGGATGGAATAAAATATTCCATGTAAATAGTGACCAAAAATAGGGGTGATGTGGTGATATTAAGACAAAACAGACTTTAAATCTAAAATGGTTACCAGAGACAGAGGACAGTATATATTAATAAAAGGTTCAATACAGCAAGAAGTCATAACTATTACAAATGTTTACAGATGTTATGTTTTGAATGTGTCGTTCAACTTTCAAATGTTGAAACTTAATGGCTGGGTAGGCGTGTGGTTCACACCTGTAATCTGAGCAGCTAGGGAGGCTGAGGCAGGAGGATGGCAAGTTCAAAGACAGCCTCAGCAACTTAGCAAGACCCTGTCTCAAAATAAAAAATTTAAAAAGGGCTGGGGATGTGGCTCTGTGGTTAAGTGCCCCTGGGTTCAATCCCAGGTACCAAAAACAAAAACAAAAACAAAAAAAAAAAAAAAAAAGAAAGAAAGAAAAGAAGGAAGGAAGGAAGAAATTTAATGTCCAGTGGTATTAAGTATTAAGGGGTGGGATCTTTAAGAGGTGATTAGGTCATCCCTTCATGAATTGGATTAGACTTATAAAAGAGGCTCCAGCCGCCTTTGGCTTGCTGACCTTCAGCCTCTGGAGGCTGTGGCGACAAGGCAGCATCTTGGAAGCAGAGATCAGTCCTCTCCAGACAACCGTGTTTGATCTTGGACTTCCTAGAAGTGTGAAAAAATAAATTTCTGATTTTTTACAAATTACCCAGTCTTGGATGTTTTGTTGCAGCAGCATGAATAGAGCTAACAGAAAACCTTCAGAATACATGAAGCAAAAACTGACAAAATTCAAGGGAGAAACAGGCACTTCAATACTCCACTTTCAGTAACAGATAGGTCAGTCAGACAAAAGATAAGTGAGGAAATCAAGGACTCGAACAGCACAATAAACCCACTAGACCTAACAGGCACATACAGAAACTCCATCCGACAATAGAATACTCATTCTGTGTTCCTAAGTGCACAAGGGACATTCACCAGGATGCAGCACATGTTAGGCCACAAACTCAGAATAGATTTTAAAAGGTAGATGTCATGCAAAGTATCTTCTCTGACCATGAGATGAAGTTAGACATCAACAACAGAAAGAAAAATGGAAAATGCACAAGTACGTGGAAATTAAACAGCATATTTAAACAACCAGAGTGTCTAAGAAAAAAAATCACAGGGGAAGTTAGAAAATGCTTAGAGGTGAATGAAATTGAAAACATCACAAACTTATGTGAACTTACAAATTGTTAAAATATGTAATATTTTACTAGGTTAAAAAAAATGAAAATGATATGGACCAAAAAAGTCTATTCCCATCCCTTGCTGAGTAACATGACTTTAAAACCCGCACATGTGGCAAAAACGACATCTATCTTCCCCTTTTCTCCACTTTTGAGCCTGTCCCTGCCCACTGTGCCCTAGAAGCCTGAGTTCAGAGGGACACTCCCTTTGGGGAAAAGCTGAGTTCATTCACTAGCTCCTCAGTGTCATTTGACTCCCTGGGAGACCCAAGGATGAATGGAGTGATCTGACCTAAAAAGGGAAGTGAGTCCTTGTGAAAGAGGACCCAGGACTGGGACACTTGCTTAGGTTTCTCTTCTTTTAACTTTCATTTCTGGGTTCTGCTAGCAGAGAGACTCTGGCATTGAGAGGGCTGAGTGGGCATGTGTCCTGGAAACGCAGGATGAAGGTTCTCATGCAATCTTGTGGTGTTTTAGGGGCTACCTAAAGGGCCGAGAGGGAGGAAGGGATGAGTTGCAGTTTGGTATGACGATCAGATAAGGAGCTAGATTATCAATGGTTGTTGCATCATGCTATGAAGCTGCTTTCTCCAATCCAAATAGAGTTTGGATCTCCCCTTGTCTCCATGCTGGGCACAGCAGGGGCACAGGTGGTTCCCAGAATAAAGGAGGGTATAGTCAGGCTGCAGGCAAGAGGGTGAGATCAGTGCTCACTTGACTTGTTAGACCTGAGGTAAGCTCATGGAATTGGAGAGGAACTCTAGACATTTAGAATGGATTAAAGCTTTGCCACATAGTTGCTCAGAGAGACTAGGGTCAACAGTAACAGATTTGGGAGCTGTCCAGCATCCATTTTCCCATCCAAGAGCATCCTAATTTCCTTCTGTTAAATTGTCTAGATTTGATTTCTATTGTTTATAGATAAAGAACCCAAAGTCTCCTAACTCCACACATGGGGCTTCCAGAGCCTTCTTCCTGCCCTCCTTCTGCTCATGTCATCTGTGTGCCCTCTGATTCTGGACTTGCGGTGGCTTTGGGTAATGTTCCTCCTTCACCAGCCATCACTCAAGGGACTTTACCGGGCCCCTCTCAAACCAGGGAAAAGGGAGGCTCACAATTTTCAGGATTAATATTGGATTCACCCCTCAGTTTCAATCCAATAATTACTGATCCCTTTCTGGCAATTCCCGATTTCACCCATGTTTGAAAGGAACAAATTTTGTAATAGTATAATAGGAATCAATAAACTTATAAAATGACAACAACAGCCTGGAAACAACCACAAGCTGGCAATGAATAGGACATCTTTCTTTCAAAGAGCCCCAAGAAAGGACTCAGAGGCAGCCCCTTTCCTCTTAGAGCTCAAGGTTTGGTGTCAAGTCAAGAACATTCCATGGGCTGCAGATAAGGCATTTTCCTGCTTGTTCAGTTTCACCTCAACTACATGTAAGCTCCCTTTCTATGTGTGGGTTTTTTTTTCATTTTTTGAGCATTAATGGAGGCAGAAATCATATCTGCACATAGATCTGGTGTCTGGTGTATGCTGGTTGTGTTAGGACAGTGGCATATGTTACTGAGAAGCCAAAGAAAATACCCAAAGATGGTGTGCAAGATATAAGGTTCACTGCAAACTTATGGGAATGGCCCAGTGGTGACAGGCTAGACACATAGCCCCTCAGTTCCTCATGATGCTACTCCAGAAGGTCCAGGGGTGGCTGGCGGGATGACACTTGTCCTCTCCACAATGCTTGTTCCACACCACTTACAGAGGGGAGAGGGATTTCATAAGTTGATCTACAGAAGTAGTGACATCATTAGCTTAATTGTTCTGTTATTTGATCAGCATTCCAGAGTACTTAATGTGCATGCAAGAAAGTGCTTCCCTACAGATAACTCTAACTTGCCCTAGATTCCTGACATGCTTGACAGAAAGTCAGCATCCTCCAAAACAATATTTATCTGGACATTCTGACCTAAGCCCACCTCATTATTCTCTTGACTTGGCTAGGTTCCTGGAGATGGAAAGGGGCATTTCAGGGACACGGTGTTTTATTGTCCTCTTTTTCCTCAAGTATGGTACACATTGCATGTGGCCACCAAAAATATCCATCATATTCCTTTAAAGGAGAAGCAGGGGTCACCACACTCCAGGGAAAAGACAGCAACTGGACGAGGCCAAGGGTCCTCCCCTGTGTCCCACCCCAGGCATAGGCAGCAGCAGCTGGGTCCTCACAGAACAATTTTGTGACATGATTTTGTCTGTGGCCTGGCATCCTGTCCCTGACCTTTTCCAAGGTCTGTTTTAGCAGCCTTTCTAGAAATTCCATGAGCTTCCAACAGTCTTCTAGAAATTTCCTTCTCAGCTTAAATTATCCAGATATCCATTGTTGTTTGCAATATACTGCAGACTGCTACAGAGAGAAAGAGTGGCCATCAGTAGGCTTGAGATAAAAAGCTCAATGGTAAAGCACTTGCCTAGCAGGCAGGAAGCTGTGAATTTCAACTGCAAAACAACAAACATACCTCAGGAGGCCCAAATGTTTAGGTTTTTGGAAAATAAAAGCTTTGAGTTCTTTAAATCAGCAAATAAGAGCCTCTGTGCAAGCTCCTCACCACTAGTATTTGCTGCCTTTTCCTCTGACTGGCATTTCTCTGGTTTTACCATAACTGTCCCTTTAGCCTGAAGACACTTTCCCATTCCTGCATCTCATCAGGTGGATGCCATCACTCAGCCTAGGGTGTCTTCCATGAAGCCTACCGCCAAGCAGAACTGGCCCCAGCTTCCTCCCCTTTCTTTTCAATGTGTATTCTGTACAGAAAACCTCCCACATCTCCAAGAACCCTGCAGCACTTGTATCTCCAGGGCTCTTCCCTAAACTGTGAGCTGTCCAAGAGCAGGAACCACACATGGCTCTCTCCTTAACCCCACTTCAAGCAGAACTGAAAACTGAAGAAATGTTTGAGAAATATCCAGAAGCTGAGGAGCTGCTCCCATGCTGATTTCCAGCAGCACCCAGAATTGTGTCCCCATAGGTCAGGGAGGAGAGAGGAGGAAAGGGCAGGACAAAGGCCCTTTTACTCTCTTACTGACTGTTTGATGGAATTGCAAAGAGTGACCATTCAGAAAGGCTTGGGGATCCCATGAAGACTCTAAGGAATTTGATGACCAAGTACACCTGAGATTCATTGTTCAAGATCTTCGACCTCAGCATCTAGGTTTTAACAGTTGTTACTTACCCTGAGATTCAACTTTCCAAGAATTGCACACTTTAATACAGAACCTAGACTAAATCAACTAAATTTATGCAGAGGAGAAAGATGAAGACTGAAAGCCTTCACTAATACTGTATCTCCTCTCTCCCCTGAGCTTGCTGGGAAATCAAGTGTACCCACTGGGGCATTTCCAACCATGCAAAACCAGACTCTGCTCCTCCCCCATTTTAAATGTTTGTTGAGTGGTTCAGTGTGCCAGAAGCAACCCACTTTGATACTGTCACCATTTGATCTGACCCTGAGCTTTGTCCTGCACCAGACTGACATCCAGGGGCTCATGGATCTAAGAACTGTGCTGAGTATGGTGAACTGTCTAAAACATAAATGCAAGGCGTTATATTATTAGTCTGCAAAATTCCCAGGCTTTTGTTTCCTCTCTTATGTCATTTTGGATTGCAGAAGGGAGTGAACTGATGATGATTGTGCAAACAGGATACAAATGAGGGACACAAAGTCCTGATGCAGTTTTAAAGAGCTGGGTGGAGGCAAGCTGAAGTATTTGAATTCCTGTAGGCTTGCTCCCAAAATAGTAGATTTTAGAGAATCATTTCCTCAGAAGAGGAAAGTGAACTGTCACGTCTTAGTATCCACCATGGGCCAGGCAGTTAGGCATTTACCCAGGATCCCTCTTCATAACAATCCACCTTCATGTAAATGTCACTGTTTCCTTTTTACAGCTGAAGAATGTGAGGCCAGGGTCATTAAAAGATACCTGTTCATGTACCCCATTTGTGTACAATGTGTACAGTGAATTAAAATAAATAAATTAAAAATATATACATAAATATATCATAATTTAAAAAAAAATACCTATTCAAGGTCCCATGACCAGGTCCATCTGACTACAGAGCTCAGACGTGTCCACCATGTCATACTGAATGCTGGAGTCACTGGGCACTAAAGGGAAGCTGGAGTTATTTATATGGTGCCCTTATGAGAGACTTTTTGCCTGAAGCAATAGTGTTAATATAAGAAACACAAAGAATTAGGAGCCAGTGAGCCCACAGGAAAAGTCTGAATTCTGCATCATGCAGATGGTCTTGGTATCCAGTTTCTGCATCTGTGGATGAAATGAAACTTGGATGGAAAATATTACTTAAAAAAACCCATTCTGTCTGTATTAAACACATATAGACTTTTTCTTACCATCATTCCCTAATACATTGGGTATCATAGAGATTATTTAAAATACATGGAGGACTGGGGGTATAGCTCAATGGTATAGTGCTTGCCTGGAATCCATGATGTCCTGGGTTCAATTCCTAGTACTTCCAGTAAAAAAATAAATAAATGGGAAGATTGTGTGGATTATATGAAAATATTATGCCATTTTATACAAAGGGCTTGAGCCTCTGAGGGTTTTATAACTTTAGGGTTCCTGGAACCAACTTCCTTCAGATATCAAAGGACAGCTGTGTGTCTTTGACATGCCACCTCCCCTTTCTTGATGTCCTTCCCTTGCTGGAGGTCCTCAATCTCCCACTAAAAGAAATTGCTCACACAGCACTTCCATAATCAGAATTTACTTGAAGAAGAGA
The DNA here is from genome assembly GCF_902686445.1 of Sciurus carolinensis. Lineage (NCBI taxonomy): Eukaryota > Metazoa > Chordata > Mammalia > Rodentia > Sciuridae > Sciurus > Sciurus carolinensis. Next base: position 79,901,060 of record NC_062215.1, read on the forward strand.
CTCCCATAATGCACTGTGAACCCGATACATCACAGCATTGTTGGCATAGCAAAAACCTGCAAGTAGCCTGAATGACTAGCAGTAGGGGACACAATCAGACTTTAGGAAATATCATGCAATAGTTAGCAAGACTGTAGCAGGTCAGATTGTGTTAATTAGGAGAGAATTGCAAGTTTTTATTAAGAAGGAAGAAAAAGGGACAGAGCAAATGAGTAATATGACTCTAGTGATACAAATTAAAAGTATATTTATATGCACACTGTGTTAATTATAACATTTCTTAAAGTAGACTAATATACAAAGACCTTTGAGATAAGAGACTGGATGAGAGGAATTTTGAAAATATGAACTTTCATTATCATGACTCTGTATTAGGATTTATGGGCCCTTATATTATATTTATATCACTTTGCACAGTTCTGAGATTTTTATGAATTGTAAGGTAATTAAGTTCATGGTAAGTCTGTGAAATTACAGAGAAGTTAAATACCCCATCTGACTATTAACTGCCAGAGTAGGATTTGAGCTCAACCATCAGGGTCCAGAGTTCAGACTCATAACCATTGTGCTACACTTGACACCTAGAGGAGAAGGTACTTGCACCCAGATGACACACACAAAAAGCACTTGGTATAATCCAATGACAATCAGTGTCAATTACTGATGAAGACTCTGAACAAATCTGAAATAGAAGGAAAATTCTTTAACCTGATGGCATCCATGAAAATTCTATATTCAATATCCCTTTTTCTATCCAATACTGTATTAGAGGTTCTAGCCAGGCAATAAGGCAAGAAAAATAAATAAAATAAATCTTCATTGAAAAAAAAAGTAATACTATCTTTATCCACAGATAACATGATTGTCTATGTGGAAATCTCAATGTTTTCTATACAAGTACTACTGAAACTGAAAAGTAAGCTTAACAAGAGTGCAGAATATAAAATCAATACATAAAAAGCAATTAAATTTCTATATGCTAGTAATACAATTATTTTAGTCATTTTTTTTTGTTGCTATGACCAAAAGACTTGACAAAAACAAAGAAAAGTTTATTTGGGGGCTCACAGTTTCCGAGGTCTCAGTCCACAGATAGCTGGGCCCATTCTTGTGCTCGAGGTGAGGAAGAACATCATGGTGGAAGAGTGTGGTAGAACAAAGCAACTTAAGACATCACATCAGGAAGCAGGAGAGAGCTCTGCTCATCAAAGTTGAAAGAAATACTCCAAAGGCACACCCCATGGACCCACCTCCTCCAGTTACATCCTACCAGCCTATGGTTACCATTCAGTTCATCCTTATCAGGGGATTAATTCACCAATTGGATGAAGACTCTCATAACGCAATCATTTCAACTCTAAGCCTTATTGCATTGTCTCACACATGAGCTTTTGGGGGATACATATCTAAACCATAACAGAAATTGCTAATTAAAATCTTTAAAATTATTTAATGTATAATAGCATCATAAATATAAAATATTTAGGGATAAATCTGACCAGAGATGTATAAGATCTATAGACTAAAACTTGTTTTTGAAAGAAAAACCTAAGTAGAGAGATACACATGGTTATGGATCAGAAAACTCAATATAGTTAAGATGTTATTTCTACCTATATTAATATATAGATTCAGTGCAATCTCAGTCAAAATTATAAACTTATTCTAAAACTTATGTGAAAATTTATAGAACCTAAGTGGATTTGGTATCAGGTGAGGGACAATTTAGCGATGTCTTACATCTGAAGCAATAGTTTCCAAAGGCACTATCATATTAGCATATTTGTATTCACATACTTGGAAAATTCAAAAGAAAATCAGTTAAAATAATAATAAAACATTAGCCGAACACACACTTAATTCTAGCAACTCAGAAGACTAAGGCAGGAGGATTGCAAGTTCAAAGCTAGCCTCAGCAACTTAGCATGGCCTTAAACAACGCAATGAGACTTATCTCAAAATAAAAAGTAAAAAGGGCTAGGAATGTGGCTCATGGTTAAGTGCCCCTAGGTTCAATCTTCAGTACCAAAAACAAAACAAAATAATAAAAAGCACTTTTAAAAATTCAGTAAGGAGGTTGATAACACAATAAATATACAACTATAGTTTTCTTGAGAAAACAACTATAAATTAGAAAATATAACAAATTAAGAACATATCTCATTAATATGGCAAAGAGATGAAGGAAAAAGTGCAAGAAAAAATATCAACTCCCCAGGTGAGGAAAACTTTGAAATTCTTCTCAAGTACATTTTTAAGAGACTTGAATAGATGTCTTGGATAAGAAGACTTACTGTTACAACAATGTGAATTGTCCCTAAATGAACCTAGAAATCTAATGCAAGCTTAATAAAAATACTAACAGGATTCTTTTTTGAAGGAAGGGAATTGGATAAGTTCTTTCTAAAGTTTGTGTAGAAAATAAACATGCAAGAATGACCAAAAAAAATTGGTAAAAGGTTATGAAAGGAACTAATATTACCAGCTTTTAAAAAGTATGGTAATAAATTTGCTTTTGTCTATCTATGATGAGGCAATAGCAATGATAGAGGAAAGTCCACAAATAATGAAAATATACATTGAAATTTAGAATAAAAGAGGGGTAGATTTGATATCAGAAAAAGAAAAGATGGACCTTTTAATAAATTATGTTGAGACAACTGGTTAGCAACTCCTTTGTGAGAAATTAAATACTGATGAAAGTGCAAGCACGAAAGACGGAATAAAAAAACAGAAAAGGTAATCTGTTTAGTATATTTTAGCTTTGTTAGCCTATAGAGAACTTTCCAAGCAAAACCAAAACACAGGAGTTATAAGTTTGATCACATAAAAGTTACAATTAGCTAAGTGGGGAGAAAATAAAATGAACTTTTAAAACTAAGGTTTGTTTTAAAAAGAATAAAACAAGAAAAATATTTAAAACAAATTATGAAAAGGGCTAATTTCCATAATATGTAAAGAGTTTATAGAAATAAATAAAACTCTTTCATAGGAGAACAAAACACATGAATGGGCAGTGTGTAGGGTGGGAAATGGGTCATAATTCATAACATAAGTCATACTTACATTTCTAAAGTCTATAGGTTAGAAAAAAATTAAAAACTTGACAGAATATTATTGGCAGAGGATAAAAAGGGTAGGCATCTGTGGCAAAAGTGATGAGACTATAAATCTTTGCACCTATTTTGAGGAGTGACTTGGCCATATCTATTAAAATAACTCTATTTAGACTCAATAATTCCACTTCTAAGCATTAATGTTGTAGGTTTTTGTACATGTGTACAAGGGTATTCATGAAGCAGTATCTATAAAGACAACTGAAAATAACCCGAATGTCCCTCCATAGAAGGTAGGTTGAATAAATTATGATCCATTTATATAATGGAACACTATTCTAGCACAATATTTTTGAAATATCATCCAATGTACTTTCCTAAGTCATAATAAACTTCCTCTTCCTTTTCCTCCTTCTTTCCTTTTCCTTTCCTCTTCCTCTGCCCCTGGGCCATTGATGTTCAGCCTGCAGCCCAGATTTGTGGTAGGGGCTTGCCTTGCCTGGGATGAGGGAAAGCTAATACAGCCTAGAATGAGTTGGTGTTTTGTACCAGGCATCGAACCCAGGGGTGCTTAACCACTGAGCCACATTCCCAGTCCTTTGTATTTTTCATGTTTTAAATTTTGAGACAGGGTCTTGCTAAATTGCTTAGGGCCTTGCCAAGTTGCTGAGGCTAGATTCAAACTTGTGATCCTCCTTTGTCAGCCTCCTGAGCCACTGGGATTACAGGTATGCAACCCAAGGAAAAGTCATTTTTCAGCTTTGATTTCTGAAATTTAGAAGATTCAGAAAGAAACCACCATCTTGAAAGCTCATCCTTTCCAGAAATAGAAAGGGGGTGCTTTTCAGAACTTTCACAGCTGGATTTTCATATTTCAAGAGTCAAATTTTGGAGGGCAGGTATAAAATAACAGAGGATTAAATGACGAAAAGAAATGATTAAAGGGTGACCCCCGCTGGTGCCAGAAGGGCAGCCAGCCAGGAGACACTGGCAGAAGGCTGCCCAGTGCAGGGACAAGCCCTCATCGCTTGGACAGGCAATCTCCACTTGCTACTTGGAATGTTTATCCATCAGACCTGTGATCGTGGAAGGGGCCAATTTGGTTCCCAGGAGACAGTTGCTTGTGCTTGAGGGAAGACAGTCTCGTCCTGTGATGTTCTGCCTGCCAGGCTCTGCTGTTCCTGGAAGGTATAAGGCTATGACCTGAGACTACTAGACCCCTCTCCAGGGAGCTGGAGTAAGCATTGTAAAGGCTGGAGCAGGAATGTCCCCACGCCTCTGGAACTCCCTCAGATCCTTTTATCTGGGGGTTCCCAGTCTTGAAGGGGTCAAGATAGGTCAGGTAAGTTCAGGGCTGATAAACCTTATATTGCCAGTTTTCAGATGAACACTCCTTGACTGACAAGCCTACCTGCAGAGCTGAACAGGAATCTGAAGATAGATACAAAATGGAGGCAGAGATGCCAAGCACTATTCTGCTTTTAATTTCCCACCAGGTGCCTGCAGGCCCCAAGGGAAGAGTCACTGGTTTTAGCAAAGGAAGTCTCTAAGTCCCTGTGATAGTAAGAGTGTCCAAAAAGGGCAGCGTCTGGTCCCATTTAGGGTGCCACTAGCTGCAATGGGAGGTCAGATAATCTTGGGGCCCTTGCACAATTTTTCCAGGACATGCCAGGGAGATGGCAGTCCTTTGTCACACTGTCACATCCTACCTGGCTGGGGAGTGGCAGAGGCCACACCTGAAGGTCAGGGTGAACTGAGGGCAGTCCTCAGACTCCACTGACTCCCATGTGATGTGGAGAAAGCTGGGGTCTAGGTGACCAGACTTGGGCAGAGGGAGATGTCTGGGCTCAGGGTGGAAGGCCACCCAGGGCAGAATCTTGATTCTGAAAACCCTGAAGTCTGCCATCACATGACATTGTGAGGTCAGCACATCTTGGTGGATACCATGTGGGTGCTTGGTGGAGCAGCTGATCACACCGCAGGAGACACCCCCCACACACACACACATGTCAAATTGGATAAGGTTGTGTTTGCTTTGCCTGCTCACACGAGAGACCCAAGAAACAGAGGCCAGGTCATCCCTGGAGAAAGGACTTGAGGGACTGAGGGTCAAAGAGTTTCCAGGCAGGCTCAGCAGGATGTGAGCGCCCGACAGAAGGTCAGGGTTGCTCCCAACAGACTAGGCACTCACAAGGTCAAGGTCATTGCTCAAGGTCTCTAGTATCTTCTGGGAAAGCCAGGAACATGTTTTCCCCAGCAAGTGCAGAACCCAGGGGCTTCCTGGGTGTCTATGAAGATCTCACTGATGGCCTTACTGAGGCTCTCTGGCCACTAACCACCCTTTCCCCAGACTTTAGCAAATGTTTGCTGAAGAAAGCAGTAAATATGAGTTGAATGGGAATTAAGAGAGGGCTGAAGAGGTGGCCTAAGAAGTAGGCCTCACTGACTTTGTAGGAGGGCAGTCCCAGTTTATTGTTCCAATGTGGCTATTAATAGTGCCCCCTTTGCTCTTAAAAGTATCCCAGTTTGGGTGAAAAATCATGCAATCACTATTTCCAGATAATCCAAAAACAGTGTCTCCTGAAGCCTGTGAGGGAATCAGGACTTCTCCTCCTTTGGCCTCCCAACCGCCTCTGCTGACCCTCAACTGGCACTGGTCCATCAGCTGTGAGCAAGGCCTGGATGCAAGAGACAGAGCGCCGGGGGTCAGGGAGCTTCTAGTCCCGCAAGGGAGGCAGGCACCAAGCAGGGCAGCCACAAACACACCCTCCTCGTGTCTCCACCACCATCCTCGAAGAGCACGCACAATGTAACTGTCATGGTTACTAATCAATTACCAGGCACCTTCCCTGTAGTGCTCTGGTCACGCACGCACAGGCCGACACATCAGTACCGGCAGGCATTGCTCAGTCTAGAATGCTAAGCACAGAAAAACTAACAGGGTTGTTCCCCTGCCCAAGGAACTTGTAATCTGGCAAGGGAGACAAGAATCCAGGCTCAGAGGCAATTACGACCACATATAAGGGACAATCAAGGATGAGCCAAGAGAGCAAATAAAAGCCATTACCCTTTCGTAAAACAACTTTCTAATAATTATTATTTTAATTGTACAAATATATGTGGTACGGTGTGATAATTTGATACATGTATACAGTGTGTAATGATCAAATCAAGATAGTTAATATCTCCATCTCCTGAAATATTTTTAAAATTTTTGATTAACACATAGTAATTGCACATATTTATGGGGTACAGTGTGATCTTCTTTCCTTCCTGCTTCCTTTCTTTTATCTTTCTTCTGCAGTGCCATTCTTTCCTTCCTTCCTTCCTTCTGAGATGCTGGGGTTGGAACCCAGCCCCTCATGCAGGCTGGGCATGTGCTCTATCATTGAGATCCACTCCCAGGCCCAGTGTGATTTTCAATACATATATACCATGTGAACACTTCATTTCCTTTTGAAAAGGTTTTTTTTTTTTTTTTTTTTTTTTTTTTAAGAACACACAGGGAAAGTGGCCTTTTAGGCTGAAATCTGTGACTGCAGATTGCTGAGAAATCAAGAACCCTGCTTTGACCTCCTGGGAACTGGGAATGCCTCACTCCCTGATTTCTTTTGAATGTGGCCAATTCCCTTTCCAATTTCCCACCATGTTAAGAAGGGGTTAAGGGTACCCTTGCCAGGATGCTAGGACCAACCTGTTTTGGTAGATGGAGGCATCTACCAAAAAACTCTTTGCTTTACACATTGTCCAGCATCAGGTGTGTTGTTATAGCAACATAAGATGAACAGCATTCATTTAATAACTTGGGATGAATCAGGCCTCCTCCTTGAACTATGTTGGCATGGCACCAGGTTTGGAGGCCTCTGGAAACCCCAGATGTTGACTGAACAAAGTATTCAGGTATCTGAAAAAACCTTTCCATATTTCAGGAGATGTTCTAGAGTCAGAGACTGTTATAGCAGCATTCCCTAGCCTATCCTGATTCTTCACACAACCCAGAGTACTAATGAGGTGTACAGGCTGAAAGAAAGGGAGAATTTGGATGGAAAACCGTTTCACTGTTATTAGTACTCTGTCTGAGTACTAGGTATCAAAGTCATTATCCTCAGCTTCTTCCCCTTTTTAAGTCTTAACTTGATAGAGGAGACTGGATGTGGGAGTATGGAGAGAATTCAGTCAGGGCAAGATTATGGTTGTTGCTAGACCTGTTCAGTCTTTCTCACAGACACTAGCTCCATCTTCACTAGCAGAATGGTATTCTGGGGACCCAGTTTTTGCTCATCAGGAGAATCTGCAAGAAGCATATACCTCTAAGGCCCCCGAGGACAGAACCAGCAATTTACAACTTCATAGGCTCCTGCCTTATCAGCTCAGCTGGTCACTTTTGGAATTTAGGAAAACCCTCCCCAGGCAGCCAGGAGCTAGAACAAGTTCTCCTCTACCTCCTGATGGCAGCCCTTGAGTCCAAGATTCTTGCCCTTCAAGATGAGGCTTACCCTGATGTTGTGACCCAGAAACTTCTACAGGGACTCACTGGTTGGTTTTCCCTTCTACCTAGAGCCACTGCCATGTCCTCAAAAATCTAAGACAGGTTAGATCTCCAGCCCCGGTAAGCAGACCCTTCTACCCAGAGGAAGCTCTTTCAAATGTGGCTGAGCAAACTTCTCAAAGACACCCGTGTCCTTTGCTTGTCCAGGAGCCTCACCGGGGCTGAAGGAAGCAGTTCGTCTTGCCTGTCAGGAGTTATCCCTTCCCGCAGCAGCCGGTGTTTATCATTCAGCACAGGGCTCGGGATGGGACTGAGTGGATCGGAACTAAAGTATCTGATTTATATTCAGAGTGGAGTTTAAATTAACTGCGCAGAAGTCAAATCTCACATTGCTGGTGTTTACTTTTCCTGAGCAGTGCGAGGACTTATGCTTTGGTCCATCCAAATTCCTAATGGGCCAAGTGCCCCAATTATAGATGATTTTGTGAACATCCATAGCTTCTGAGAGCTGACGCAAGGATGATTCAGGAGAGGCCTCGGTGTCCTTCAGACGGTTGTGGGCAAGTGACTGCAGGGACCAGGGCTGCTCTGGGCTTACAAAAGCCCTGGGAGGGGTGGGGTGACTTTCACGGGTCTTAGGTCCTCTTCCCCAGCTGGGACTTCAAAGGCACATGTGCCCCCGTTAGGGTCTTTCAGCTGAGTGGATGCTGGGTGGTGCTCGGAGGAAACAGGATTGGCCCCTCGGTTCACATATTGATGGAGTTGAAGCTGGGAGATGCGTCCATGAGGGTTATCCCACCATTCTTTCTATTTTTAATATGCGTAGACATTTCCATAGTCAAAAGCACTATGTATGTGATTTTATTTGTAATTGGAAAAGTTGTGGGTTTTTTTTTTTTTTTTTTTTTTTTTCTTTTTCTTCTATTTGTGGACCAGAGAACTGAGATTCTACTAAAGGAGAAGGACAGTCTTTGACAACTTGCTCTCAGAACAGCCCCAAAGTCCGGACAGACCCTTTGCATCCCCCAGTCCTGCCTCAGGGCTTAATAACCTACTAGAGCGGCCAGGGGTCTGGAGCGGGGGTCTGCCCCTGATGTCAAGGGAGGAAGTCCTTGGACCAGGAGAGTGGGCCCAGACCCTGGGAATGATTCATGCTCATGATTGGCTGAGGCAGCCATGTGACCCAGTTCTGGCCAGTGAAGTGCAAGCAAACTTTCTAGGTGGGCGGGACTGCGGGAGGGATTTTCCTATTTGTTAAACAACAGATGCTTTAGAAGAAGGCTTTCTTTCTTTGGTGCCTCCGCATGCTGACATGTCCTTTCAAGGAACTGTGTCCCCTTTAACTTAGCCTCCTGCTAACTGACCCCTTTCATCACACCTCTCCGGCTAACCTGGACTCTTGTTTTCCCAGAACTTACTAAGCACTCTCCTGCCTCAGGGGCTTTACATGTGCTGTGCCGTCACCTGGAATGTTCTACTTCCACATCTTCTCTGGCTCCTTTTTTCACATCCTTCAGGTCTTTTCTCAGACCTTAGCTTCTCAGTGAGACCTTCTCTTGTCTCATTCGAAAACAAACAAGCTGGGCGTGGTGGTGCAGACTTGATCCCAGCAGCTCCGGAGGCTGAGACAGGAGGATCTGGAGTTCAAAGCCAGCCTCAACAATGGCAAGGCACTATGCAACTCAGTGAGACCCTGCCTCTAAGTAAAATACAAAATAGGGCTGGGGATGTGGCTCAGTGGTCGTGTGCCTCTGAGTTCAATCCCTGGCACTCACTCCCCAAACAAACAAACAAACAAAACTCATCCTTTTTCTCTTTCCTTTTTAAATTGTTCTCCATAGAACATACCATCACATACTAAGTAGTTTTTTTTTTGTTTGTTTCCTTTGTTCATTGCTTCTCCCAACTTCCAGAATGGAAGCTACGGAGGGCAGGGCTTTTGTCAGTTTTATTCACTGGTGTTCTCCCAGCACCTGGAAAAGTGTTCAACACAGTAGAACTTACTAAATGTTTGTTGAATAAATGAATGAAAGAATGTTGTACTTGGAGCTTCAGCATCCAGTTTGTGACCATGAGAAGTTAAAAGAATAACAAAGAAACAAACCTTCAGTCTCATTCTCACTGAGCTACAGAATTAACATCTGTGCTGCCGAGTTATTGTTATTGAGGTAATTATGTCCTAGTAACTTAAACCACAATTATTTGAGGGTTTGTTTGTTTGTTTGTTTTTTCTTGTGGCTGAAATCATCCTAAATGGTAACTAGCTTTGGGGCAGCGAGTGCAAGAGTCAAAGGAGCATTGTCCTGGTCTCCTGAGAGCACTGAGGCTCAGGCTCTCCAAGAGAAGGTGGAGAGCCCAGTGGGTAGAGTCTAGAGTGTGGCCGGTGGAGGAGGTGGACACTTTGTTGCTGCACTGCTCTCAGCTCTCAGTGTTTCCCTCAGTGCAACTGGGTGACGTGATGCCCACTGTAAAGGCTGGATCTGGAAACTTCCAAGGTCTCAGGTCCTGGAGTTCAGGAAGTGACCTGCCTGGGAGCATGTCCACCTTCTAAGTTAAGGGTGAGTGGCATCACGTTAAGTCCCCTTTAGCCATCTGGCTCTGGCAGCAGGTTGGGACAAACGCAGAGGGCTTCTGCTTTCCCTGGGGATCTTTCTACCCACTTGCACCAGCTCCCAGACAGCTGTCAGTGGGAGGGTGGGGCATCTCACACCACCCCGTCTCACACAGGGACCTGGGGGTCAGCTACAAGCTGGTCATCTGGATTTGCCTAGACGGGAGAGTAGACAAGCCACTGGCTGGGACTCTGGACAAGCACAGGCCAGATGACGTTGGGCGATGGGGACAGCTGCCTGGTCCGCACATGGTACCAAGGGCCCTGGTAAGGTGTGATCACATCCTGTGCCTCCCTCGCTCAAGAGCCTCCCGTGGGTTTTCATTGCTCTGAAAATAAAACCCAAACTCCTTACTGGGACCCAGAGATCCTCACGGGATCTGGCCCCGCTCCCCACCGGACTTCTGTCTCCCCATCTTCATCTGGCCAAGCTCCAGGCTCAGACATTCCACTGTCTGTGCCTCTGAGTATTTGTGACCACCCTTCTGGTGCGACTGGCTGGGTCCCACCCGGGCCATCTCCACGTGGCTCTTTCTCTGGTTGTTCCTGATCTCCCCGCAAAGCACGGTCACCCTGTTTACTTCATTCATAGTCTCTGGAAATCTCCTTTCCTTATTCACTTATTTATGGAATGTCCCCCCAGTTGGACGGTCCTGGAGGGCAGGAATTGTCCTCTGCTGTTGGGGACAGTTACAATGCTTCAGCTGAACACCCAGTAAACAATCAGTGCCAAATAATTGTGTTGAGTGAATCAGTGAAACAATGAATGAGTACTGCCTTCTCTTCAACCCTAGGCCCAGGTGGTCAGGCCCCAGCAGGACCCTAGACAAACCCAAAGTGTCACAGCCACCAAGACAGGGGTGCTTGACTCCACTCAAAATGAGGGAGACGTAGGAGGGCTTGGGCGCCAGGGCAAGACGGTGCATGAGGAGGTCGGGGCAGGGCCACAGGGAGCACCGAGGGGGTCTTCCACTGATGCATGTGCTCATGGACACAAGCGGGGACCCAGCCACACTGTCATGCTTGTGCTCCTAGGCAGGGATCCGATAGAAAAACTAAACCAGGCGCGTGGACAGAGGGACCCATCAATAATAGCGAGGCGAGCGTGGACGGGGAGAGATAGGGAAGGAGGAAACCCCGCGACCTTAAAAAGAACAGAGGAAACGCCCCACCACACTGCCAGCTCGGGGCCCCTTGTCTGCAGAGAGTGTCTCTGTGTCTCTACCTCTTTCAATAAACCTGCTGCTTGCTCGCTAGCTCTGTGTCCCGTGCTTCAATTCTTTGCTGGATGGAGACAGCGAACCCAGGGGCCCCTGAATGGTAACAAAAAGGGGACCACTCCACAGGGGGCTGGACGAGCTCTGTCCTCCAGGCCATGGAGCCTTCAATCCCGGACCCCAGTCCTGCCCTGCTGCTGCCCGGCAGTCCAGCCACTGAGGGCCACCAATGGGATGTTGGGGCAGCAGCCGGACTCCCAGGGACCTGCCTAGGCCTTTCAGGTGCTGGTCTGATTAGTGGGGACATGGTTAGAAGAGCTTCCCACAGCTGGGGTGTGTTTGGGGGATTCTGAGGATTAAGGGAATGGAAATCCTCACCTTCTATGAGTGGCGAGTTTTGCTGTACTGGAAAGATAACCAGCAGGACCGCAAGCCCCCTTCCTCAAGCCCCACACCCGTAGAAATGGTTGCACACACGTGTTCATGCACACGCTCTGTGTGCACGTTAAGCAAAACACACATGCCCGCATGTGCACTCCATATGCCTGCACAGCCCCCCACACCAGGTATGTGCACGAATACACACACACACACACACACACACACACACAGATACAGTCACTCCCACCCAGAAGCATATTCCCCTCCCTTCAGAAATATTTAGTGTTTCAGGGAAAGCTATTCTGAGTTCAGAAACTCCCTGGCCTGGACCGTCACTGTGCAGGGGGTCAGAATTGCCCCACAGACTCAGCTTCTTGGCTTGTTCAGGCCAAAACTCTGTCTCTGCTGGAGGTCCCTGAGAAATGGTTGGTGGAAGGACGGGAATGTTTCCCCCGATATCGGATTTCGAGTGTTCCTGATGTGAATGTATTAAGTTTCCCTTAATATGTTCCAATCTGGATCTGTCATCCTTGTCTTAAATCTAGTTATAATTTCAGCTGTCAGCTTATTTCCCAAAGTGAAAGTAGCAAGCAGGACTTAATGAATCAATCAGCAAGTGCTGTTGTGCAAACAGGAGCCAGGAAAGGAATGGATATAATACTGGGACGCAAAAGTCCTGTACTTGGGGCCTCTGTACCACCAACTGACTGAAGAGGTGGGATTCGTACATAGGTGCAGGTGGACGTGTGGTCACTTGCATCTGCAGGGTGAAAATTGCCAACACCTCCCTGCCTGAAGATGGACCTTAAGCTTCTCCCTGGGGCTGAACCATCTGTCCAGCACCATGTTCGATGCCAAGGAGCACCACCAGAGGCCCAGCTCTGCCCTTGGAAACTCTCAGTCTCTCTGTGCTTATCCAGGAAATGTCAGGGGTGAGTGGAGAAAGACTGGCATATGGAACTCGGGTTCTGGATTCTCCTGACACCGTTGGGTCACTTCACAACCGTGCTCCTCTCCTTTCTTGCAATAGATTTAGGTGGCAGTGTACTTTTAGGGAGGATGAACCCTTGTCCACCCCAGAGGAAAGAGCTCCGTTATTATAGTTAATCAATGCTGCTTCTACCCCCTGGACGGTTTAATAAACATGTGACTCAGTTTTGGCTAAGGAAACCTAAAAGAATCTCCATGGGAGGAAGGGAACTTGTGGAAATGTTTTGGTCATTCTTAAAAAGGGACAGGAGAAGGGAAGTTCTTTCTATGACATCTGGATATCATTGTGTGAGGATGTGATGGCTGGAGCTACTGATGCTACTTTGTCATGCTGAGGGGAGAAAATAAAGTGCTGAGGCAGGTGGGAGAAAAAATACTTGAGGCTGTCATTGAGGCTCAGAATCGTCCAAACTTAGAACTACTTTATTTTCAGACTTTTTGTTACAGAGATAATAAATGTTCTTATTGTTGAGTCACTTCCTGGTGGGTTTTTCTTTTTCCTGCAACTGAAAGGGTCTTAACTAGATTGGTCAGGATAAGTCAGGTTAGGGATGACAACAAACAGCTCTCATCCACATCTCAGCGGTCCTCCACATCTCAATGGCTTAGGACAAGTTAACTTCCTGGCGGCCACCAGCTCTTTGTGGGTGGGCAGAGCTCATTCCAGCCCTGATTACTGGAGGACCTGGTTACTGGAGGCTGGGAAGAGAATCTTGCAAATTGCTCACTGATCCAGAAGCTTCTGCCCCTAGCACTTCCGCTCACATTGGATTGGTTAAAGTAAGTCACGTGGATATGCCTTACTTCAAAAGCTGCCAGTGAGTACTTTCCTGCCATTTGCCCAGATGGTGAAAGCTGGGGCTGTGTTGTGACCAACCTAATGTCTAGCACACCAGCTGCTACAGAATCGAATAACAATGGCAGAATACCCTGGGCCAACAACTCAGATTCCTCAAAGCTGGGTTTCCTCATTTATAAAACTGAAATGCTCCAAATATGTCTTTCTTTTTCTACAGTGGTGATGCTAACATGAGTAATAGATAGGAAGTCATTTTTTAAAGCATTGTGAAGGCTACGTGAGTGGGGATCTGCAGACTCCTTGCTTGGGGTGTTCAGCTTTCTCCATCTTTGCCTGCTGTCTGTGACCAGGCCCCTGGGTCATGAAGACGCTGGATGTTTTCCACTTCTGTGACAAAACAGAGAACATGCTGAGCCCATGTTTTGGCAGTGGAGGTGGGATGAGGCGTGGTGCCTGGGGTTGTTTTCCCCAAGGCTCTTCTGGGAGGCTGGAGGACTAGCTCCATAGCAAAACCCCAACACTGGGCAGCTTCCACCACTGAGATTCAGTCCCTCGCCGTTCTGGAGCCTAGACGTCCAAGTTCGAGGTGTGAGTGGGTTTGATTCTTGGGAGGCCTCTCTCCTCGGCTTGCAGATGGCTGTTTGCTCCTATGTTCTCATGGCCTTTCCTCTATGTGTCCCTTCTGGTGCCTCTTTGTCCTCCTTTCCTTCTTACAGGAACACAAGTCATGCTGGATTCAGGCTTCACCCTAACAGCCTCATTTTGACTTGATCACCTCTTTAAAGACCTTACTTCTGAATATAGTCACATTCTGAGGTGCTGGGGCTAGGACTTTGTTACTGAACCAGGCCCTTTTTGCCCATGAAATCATTAAGTTTTGCAAAAACAATTCATGAGACAGCCAAACATGAGGAGATCTGAGCCCCAAGTCTCAAAACACTTCTTGAGATAGGATTTAGAAGTATTTATGGGATCAAGAAACAGGATCTGAGGCATGGGGAAAAATGATTGGAGTTCCAGTGGCTCTGGAGGCTGAGGCAGGAGGATTGCAAGTTCAAAGTCAGCCTCAGCAACTTAGCAAGGCACTGAGCAATTTAGTGAGACTGTCTCAAAATAAAAAATAAAATGGGTTGGGTTCAGTCCCCAGTACCACCCCCCCCCCAAAAAAAAAAAAAAGGAATTGGAGTCAGGGAAGACTGAAGCAACTGGTGTGGTCTACATATGTGTAAATAAACTTCATGGACCTTCAAAGGATGTGTGTTCCAAAAAATGGCAGCATTACCTGCTCCAAGGGTAGAGTTTTGGCCCTTGGATATCAAAAAGTCAACCACCGTACGTTTGCATGGGCACAGGTTAAGGGTTGATGGTTTCAATGGGTTTGCCATAGACAAAAGCAGCGTCCAAGCTCTGAAAGATGACTTAGGCAACCATTGTCATCCTGACCCATGTGTCAGAGGTGACTTTCAGGGAAGTTAGTGGGAATGCCTTGCTTAGCTTCCTGACCTCTTAGCTTCATGACCTCTAAAGTCAGTAAGCAATGCAAGGAAATAAAACCAAGAGAAGCTCAAGAGGGTTTATTCAGGTTTTCCCCTGGTTTCAGATGGGGGGGGGGGACAGACACAGTTCAGTCTATAAAAGATGTAGTCCTTCTTTCCCTCCCCCAACAAGATGTCCTCAGGAGAAAGACATATTAATTTCCACTCTATGTGAGAGATGGGGAGAAGATTAAGGAGAGAGAGAAGAGAAGAATAAAGAGAAGGAAGAAGAAGGAAAAAGAAGGTAAAGGGATCTTGCAGGTCTTTCTAGCATGGCTCGCAGAGCCCTGCAGGAAGCAGGGGTGACGACTGTGCACCCAGGTGTTTCCCACACATGTGGGCATCGCTCTGCTCCCAGGACCTGCCCACCTGGGTTGCCTCTGCAGATGACACCGGGCATGAGGAGCAGAGAGAGCCAACTGAAGCCACTTCTGGCCAGTGAGTGTTGCCAATTTGCTGTGTGCAGAGGGATTGGTGGCTAATGAAACCCAGCGCCGTGGAGTTTACTTACAGATAGAGTTGTATAAGATATTCATAATTAATTGTGTAGGTTTAAATGCTTAAGAAAGTTTATTTATAATCTTAACTGTAGTCTCTGCATTCAGTTCACTTTAAACAGAATCCTAATTTGGGAAACTCAGCAAGATACACATCATCGCCAGTCTATTTAAATCTTCTCCCTTCGGCCAGGGAATGAGATAACGCAAAGGCCTTCCCTTGGTCTCCTGCAGCCCCTTCTTTTTGGGCAAAGTAAAGGGGACACAGAGAAAGATCCACACACAAATAAAGTAGCATGGTGATGGTTTACTCCAGGTGAACACCGAATGTTCTCCTTTCTTTTTTGTTTTAGTCCCTGTGATGGACTCAATAGCGTCCCATGAAATTCATATATTGCAATTCTAACACCCTTGAATGCAGAATGTGACTGTGTTTGGAGACACGGTCACTAAAGAGGGATCAAAAAGAAAACGAAGTGAGAAGCATGCACCCTCATCCCGTCCGACTTCTTTCCTCCTAAGAAGAGGAAATCAGGATACAGACACACAAACAGAATGACCACGTAAGGACCCAGAGAGAACATAGCCACCTACACGCCAGCGAGAGGACTCTGGAGAAACCCACCGTGCCTGTACAGTGCTCTCAGACTTCCAGCCCCAGAACTGTAAGAAAGTAAATTTCAGTCGTGTAAGCCACCCAGGGCAGTACTTTGCTGTGACAACCCTAGCAAATGAACATAGTCTGAGATTCCAAGACCTGAAAGACAGGACAGTGGGCAGTGAAAGAGTAAATCCCCAAATTCACCCTTGGGGCAGGGGGCGCTAGGCAAATGCAGCACAGGCTTGAGTAAAAGCACCGTGGATCCAGACGTTATTTTGAAAGTTCTTGACTTCTTCATCTTTCCTCCAAAAGTCATTCAAGTAGTCACGGAGAGGGAAGGGTTTTTTTGTTTGTTTGTTTTTGGTACCAGGGATGAACTCAGGGGCACTTAACCACTGAGCCACCTTCCCAGCCCTTTTTTGTATTTTATTTAGAGATAGGGTCTCACTGAGATGCTTAATACCTCGCTAAGTTGCTGAGGCTGGCTTTGAACTCTCGATTCTCCTGCCTCAGCCTCCCATGCTGCTGGGATTACAGGTGTGCCCCACCGTGCCTGGTAGGAAAGGGAGGTTTATTGCACCTCCTTGCAGTAATTTTATATTTTAGGGTTGGGACAGGGACATTGCCAGCCTCATTAAGATTTTTGAAGGGCTCTCTTCTTAAATGAGGCTGGTGAGTCTGTACCTATCTGCAGAGGTAAAAGATGAGAGGGGACAATTCAGTCAGATCAGGCCCCAAACATTCCACTGTGCAAGACCCCCAGACGACAGATGTACAGGAATTTCCTACACAGCCCCAGCAAGTCCCTTCCTCTGAATCGTGAAGGCCGTTCTCAGCCTGGTACTGGCTCACGAAGGACTTTGTGCAACTGCAGACACAAAGTAAGGATGGAGCAAATTTTTTATTGTTATTGTCATCATTAATCCTTTAATTAAGGTCTCCTTTATTCATGTCAATATCCTGCCCCTTCCTCCCCTCCCTCTCTTTGAAATCTCATTCGCTGGGCTGCCTTCTCCGAGCTCTCCCAGCACAAATTTTAATTAAAGTGAATCACACGCCTAGAATCTCTAATGAGCCCCTCTTCCAGATTCCATTAGAAATCAGAATTGCTCTACTCTCTGTGGTGCTGTTCATTAGCATGGTATTATTTTTTGAATACAGACGGCCCCTGTTCTGAGCCTCTTTGCTTTAGGTTGGCATTCGGATGCGAAGCTGCCCCTTTCACACATTGTGCAAAGGCATAAGTGGTAGTTGCATCTAAAACACCAAATGAAACAAGCAAAAGTCACACGGGGGAAACCCACCGCATCCTGGGAGAAGATTCACCATTTGTCCTGCATCCTTGCGAACTGAGGGGCTCCATATCGCGGAGGTATTCAGATGATGGAGACCTCTCCTTCCAGACATCAAGGCTTCTTTTGTTTAAACAATTAAGAATGAAAGTTTCCTAAGATGCCCCCTTTCCTTCGACAGAGGATCTGAAGCCTAAACCTATGCTTCCTTGGTGTGATCCCCTGTCCTTATGATGAGCGGGCAGCAGAGGTTTGGATGGGGCATCCTGGCATCTGTGCTGGGCTACAGAGTTGCACTGGTCAGGCGAGGTGACCACAAGCTGGACCTTTGGAAAAATTTGGAGGATGGGGTGCTCCTGAGGAGAGTTGTTCCCTGCAGCTACCCTTTAACCCACTGTCAGATTAAGAGCTGGAGAGAAGTCGGTACTCATTGACTGCAAGCCTACGCTCTCACAGGCTGGGAAAGCAGGCTGGTATTTGGTCAATGGAGTTGTGGCAGAGGTGGGCCTGGAGCCAGCCCTTCTCATCCAGAGCCTGTGCTCTTACTGATCCCCAGTGGGTAGCTCACCCCACAGGCAGCTTCCACCTTGCACAGTCTCAATGCCAGGCCTATTTTATGATGGGGTACCAGGTGGTGGATCATCACTTGGGGGCCAGCACAGAGACAGGAAACAGACCCCGATGCCCCATCCAGATGATCACTGTTACTGGAGGAAAACCACATCCTTCTTGGTTCTCTTATGCCCAGTTCCTCTTTTTAGCTTCTCATAACACAAGTTGTCAAGCAGTGTACTATGGTTTGGATGTTCCCTCTGAGACTCACGTTGAAGTTTAATTTGCATTGTGACAGCATGAAGAGGTGGAGCCTTTAAGAGGTGATTAGGCTGTGGGCCCTTGACCTTACGTTATGGTTTGAAGATGAGGTGTCCACCAAAAGCTCCCGTGTTAGTGCAGGAGTGCTGGGGGCAGTGGAGGGTGATGGAGCGGCGACCGAGTAGTCACTGCAGGCATCTGGGATGTGACTGGAGGAGGTAGGTCGTGCCCTGGAAGGGTCCCTTTTCTCTGCAGCCCCTTCCCCTTTCTCGCTCTGCTTCCTGGCTGCCATAAATGGAGCAAGTGCTCCTCCACCATGACCTTCTGCCGTGATGTTCTGCCTCACCCCGGGTCCAGAGCAATGCAGTCAGCTCACAACGGACTAAGCCTCTGAAACTGTGGGCCAAAATAAACTTTCTTTCCTTTAAGTTGTTCTTGTCTAGTATTTTGGTCACAGAGACAGAAAACTGATTAGCGTACCTCATGAATGGATTAATATGGATTAATGACATAATCACATTATCATAGGATTGGGATCCTGATAAAAGAATAAGTTTGGATCCAATCTTCTCTCTCTCTCTCTCTCTCTCTTTTGTGTGTGTGTGTGTGTGTGTGTGTGTGTGTGTGTGTGTTACTAGAGTTTGAACCCAGAGGCACATCACCACTGAGCCACATCCCCAGTTCTTTTTATTTATCTTATGTTGAGACAGAGTCTCACTAAGCTGCCCAGGCTGGCCTCACACTTGCAATCCTCCTGCCTCAGCCTCCTGAATCACTGGGATTACAGGTGAATGCCAATGAACCAGGCCCAATCTTCTGTTGTCTTGTGCACTGGCTTGCCTGTCTGCCTTCTACCATAAAAGGCTCTCACCAGGTGCTGGCAACATTATCTTGGACTTCCCAGCCTCCAGAACTGTGGGAAATAAATTTATTTTCTTTATAAATTACCCAGCCTATGATACTCTGTAATAGCAGCAGAAAATGGACTAAGACAATTTGCAAACCTGAAAGAAGGATGTAATGACCTTTGTGTGCCATCTCACATCCTCAACAATGAAGACTTGTTGCCAGTCTTCTTTCATTAGTCTTCATACACACTTTCCCAGTTCAGCTAGATTCAGATGCATCATTTAGCCTGAAAGTGTTTCAGTATGCTTCTCTCAAATGCTACTGCTGTTGTTATTGTTAACTCTAATTTCTTCACATTAATGAGGGACTTGGAAAGTTTTAAAAGGATTCTGCTCCTTCAGTCCCAGTTACTTGCAGTGGGGGGCAGGGAGGAGGGCTGAGGAAGGAAGATCACAAGGAGTTTGAGACCAACCTACCTAGGCAACATAGCAAGACCCCATCTAATATCGATAAATAAATAATACACAAAATAAAATGATGCTCCTACGCCTATCTTCCCAGACTCTGTCCCAAGTCCTGTGAATAGCATGAGGCTTCTGGTTTATTTATTTTTTGGTATTGTTGTTGTTTGTTTGTTTGTTTTTAACCCAGGGTGCTAAGCACTGAGCCACATTCCCAGCCTTTTTGATTTTTTTATTTAGAGACAGGGTCTTGCTAAGTTGTTTAGGGCGTTGCTAAGTTACTGAGGCTGGCTTTGAACTTGTGATCCTCCTGCCTCAGCCTCCCGAGCTGATGGGATTGCAGGCGTGTACCACTGTGTGCATCACCTGTATCCTGGAGCAAAGCAGAGAGTGCCATGTCTAGATAGCTTTAAATTTTTATTAACTGATGATAAATGTGGTTTTTTAGTTAACTTTCAATCTCTGTGACAAAATGCCTGTGATATTCAACTTGTAAGGAGAAATGGTTTATCATGGTTTCAGACATTTCAGTCTGTGGTCTGTTGGTTCCACTACTTTTGGGCCTGTGGCGAGGCAGAGCATCATGGCGGGAGGGTGTGAAGGAGCAAAGCTGCTTGCCTCATGGTTGCCAGGAAGCAGAGAGGAACTGGAAGAAGCTGGGATCCCGGTCCTCTCTTTGAGGTCATGTCTCCCTTCACGAGGCTCCACCTCACTTCTAGGCTCCTCCACGGAGCAGCAACCAAGCTTCCAACACGAGGACCTTGGGGGACACTGGGATCCCATCTATAGCAGTTATTTTCCCAAACTTGGAAAACACAGCACAGAATAAAGGAGAAAATTAATATTACCTGATATAGCACCACCATAGAAATAGCCACTGTGTCAGTCTGGAATTTTTTCTTCTTGCTTTTATCTAAGCCATTTAAAATACACATATTTTAATTGAGATCACTAAAATATTTTTGTCACACAGCCAGAGACCCATGCAATTTACCCTAGGGAAAGGGAGATTAGTATACAGTTGTGTGTAACCTAAAAATACAAGTTTAATGAGATTCCACCAGGAACCATGGCCGCCTTAGGGACTGCAGAGGTTCATGGTTTCTCTCCTGGATGACATGCTCTGCTCTCTGGCTTCTCTATTTTTCTTGTGCCTACTTTCCTGTAATTTCAGATTTATGTGCTCCATCCTGTCTTCTTTCTCTATCATAGTCCTTCAACCTTAGCTCCTACTAGTAATGGGCTCATTTTCTGGATATTTTGTAGTCTAGATTCCTCAGAGAGGGAATTGGTTGACCCAGTTTATCTTCTCATACGGTTCAGAGCCCATCAGTTCAATCAGCTGTGGCTGAGAGGGGACAGGTCACCTGCTAGAGAAGACAGGAACCCTCAGAATTTGTGCATGATGCAAATTTGTGAGTACGCTTAGGTAAAACAAATGATACATATATATCAAGAGATAGAAATTATATATGTATATATAAAATGTATGTAATAATATGTATACACACATATATATAGTATATATGTTGTTTGGTATGACTGGTGTTTCTTAACTACAGTTTTCACACTCATATGTGCAGTTACAATTCTTTAAAAACAACCTTTACATCATGATTTGAAAATAGCAGGTCAAAGGTTTTTATTTTTTAAACTTTTTCTCTTTCACTTTATGTAATAATTGCACACATTTATAAAGTCAGCATTTTAAACTTTTTTTTTTTACTGTGAAATACAACACTTATGCAGAAAAGTGTTCAATTATAAATGCACAGTTTAACGGACAAGTACTGTCAACACACATGTAACTACCATCCAGGCCAAGGGAGGGGACCTCGTCAGCAGCCAGAAGTCCCAGGTACTCAACATTCAAGAAGCCCCAGCTTGCTTCATGAAATGACAAGTCAGGTGCCATTTTATTCTTCTTTGGGGGAGACCAAGAGTGAGACTAGGGGTTAAGGATGTGGCTTAGTGGTAGAGCACTTGCCTAGCATGCAAGAGGCCCTAAGTTTAGTCTCCAGCATATTAGAAAAAAAAAAAAAAGACTGACCCTGCACCCTGCTGCTTAATTCAAATGTCCAAACAGAGGGATTTTCTTCTCTAACAAACAGAACTGTGGTGGTCCACGCAATGAATACACTCCCTCTCCAAGATAGAGCCTTCCCTGTCTCCAAAGATGAATGGGGCCCCCTACAGGACATTATAAATAGCTTACCCACCTCATGGTGCACAACAGCCCAACAGCAAGAACTGTACTAACACACTGCAGAGAGAGGTATTGTTCCATGTGGCTCTCATCAGGGAGTCTCAGAAAGCAGGCATGAAGCATTAGGCAACTCCAAGGAAAACAAATTCCAGGTTAGGAGCTTCATTCCTGTAATCCCTTGCTGAACAGGGATATTGAGAAGAGTGATTCTCAAACTTTGTTAAGTCTCAGGACTGTGGATCAAAATCAGCTTGCTAAGTCAGCTTGCGCCCCAGTCCTAGAGATTCTTATTTAGTAGGTTTGAGTAGTCATCTGCATTGTTTTTAAAAAAAATTATCAGTTGATAGATATTTTTATATATTTTTAAAATTTTTTTATGAGGTGCTGAGGATGAAACCCAGTGCCTCACACGTGCTAGGTAAGGGCTCTACCACTGAGCTACACCCCCAGGCCTGGCCATCTGCATGTTTAACAAGTCTCCCAGGTGAGTCAGATGCTTTTAAAAGTTTGTACATCACTGATTTGGTTGAGTCCATCTCCCTATCTCCAAGTTCAGCTGCTGATAAAGTTACGTAGGTAGAGGTTCACAAAGTCATCCCTGACTCCAGCAGAGGTCAAGGGCAGCCTGTTAGTAGCGAATACTGCTTCAAGACCAGCTCCACCTTGGTGCCCACGGGTGAGGTCCACCTCCCACCTGGTGCAAGATAGAGCACTCTTTGACAAGAGTCCTTGTCTTAAGTTAGTCGTCAAGACAAAAACATGCTCGGAGGTGTTAGCAAAGGAGCTGATTTTAGAAATAAGGGCACAAGAAATGTTCCAGAGGTTTTACCACAAATACTTCTGCCAATTTCCTAGTGGTACTAAGAATGCTTTGGGGACTGACATCAGTGGTGCTAAGGAAGTTTGGCCTAAGCCTGGTTCCATATTTGGATGATGAAATTTTGTCCAAAGTTGCCTCCATATGTAGCAAAAAGCAACTTCACTTAGTACTTAAACAAATTACAACCTAATTTGAAAGTATATTCTTGCTCAAGTAGTTGAGTCAGAGCCAATCACAGCAGTTGACCCTTAGCCAATCACAGGCTGCCAGCTGATCAGACTATATACATATAAGGTAAAAGCTGCTGTAGCCAATCAGGTTATTGCTGTATGCCACTTCATTTCCTCTGGCTGTAAATATAATCTGTACAAATGTTAGGGTCAGACCTTCTGAACCAACTTCTTCCAGAATGCCAGTCCGGATTCTAGAATTTATCTTGTTCAAATAGCTCATACTTTTCTTTAGCAGCACAATGATATACTCCAGTCCCTTCCCTGCAGATTTTGGCAATACTCTCTTCTGATATGAGAGAGAAATACTCAGTTGAATCAATATTCCTCATTGTGGGGCTTCATTCTGAGAAGGTAGCTGATGTTTGGACTGGGTCTGATGTACAATGGTAATTTGGGCAGTATTCCCTACAACAGTAGAGAAACTAACAATAACCTAAATATCCAACAGATGGGAAAGTTGTCATTAAATCAGGAAACATTTCTCATTTTGTCACTATCAATGATGAACAGGTGTTACAACATAGAAAGTGATTATGACAGAATGTTAAATGGGAAAAGAGTGTAATTCTAGAAAAGTTAGGTATATAGATAGCAATATATGGTAGATAAAAAAAATTAACAGGTTTTTCGGAATGGTAGCAGAATTTCTGATGAATGGTTTCCTCTCTAATCTTCAGTATTATATTATTTGTGGTAAAGAAAAGTTCTCATTGTGCAGATCCTACAAATAACCAAATGGACATTGAATTCTCCCCTAGTGCCCAGAGCCCAGAAGTCTCTGGCCCTGTCCATTTTGTTCAAGTTGGCTGTCCACTGGTTAGAGACAAGAAAAAATGATTGAGTTGGGCAGAGGTTGCCTCTGTTCAGTTCTGTGATTTCTATAATTTTAAGAAACATGTTTGGTTAGATCAGGTTTCCTCGACAGTACTATTGACATTTTGGATCAGGAAATTCTTTGCTGTAGAGGTCTGCCTTGTGTTATTTTAGAATGTTCAGTAGCATTAACTGGCCTCTATTTCCCCCTCCCCAGTCATGACAATCAAATATGTGTTCAGATATAAGGGACAAATGCCCCTTGTGGGATAACGTTTTTCCAGTTGAAAACTGCTGACTTCTATCCAAGAAAAGATAAATGAATAGCTTGCTAAGTGTTCCAGGTGTGTGAGATTTGGCCTTAGTAAAAGTGTTCTTAAGTTGTCTTGGTTTCAGGAACCACACAGAACAATTTTTCATTCAACATAATCAAGAGGAAAATTTTGTCTTCAGAATTCTCTTAACTTCTCTTCAGAATCTCCTTCTATTTTTCTCCTGTAAATGATTCAACTTTCATAACCCCCTCCAAAAAATACAGTAGCTTCTCCTACTGCCGTACAAACATGATCTCAAGAAAAGAATTAACGAGGAATGTAAAGGATGGTACAAACACAATTTGGTGCAAGAAACTGAACTGTCACTCAAGCAACCTGGGTTTCTGTTCTGGTTTTCACAACCCACATGAAGTCTTAGGCAAGTCAGCTAATCATTCTTGGCCTCTGCTCTCTCTCCTGCAAAGGTAACTTTTGGATCAGATGATCTTTCAGCACTCATTCTCACTGAAGGGTAAATGACTAACGTGGAACACTTGTTAGGCTTGCAAGAGGTGGTTGTACCTTTGCTGGAAACATGGCTAAGATACACTAGGCTAAGATACAGCTAGACTTGGATGCTGGGCTGAAGATTTTCTAACTGTGGATGAGAAAAAAGTATAGAAGTTTCTGGAACAAAAATCCAGTCATAGAATTTAAGATTCCAACAGTCAGAGGGTGTTAGAGATCATTTTGTATGTGGAGATCCTGAGGCCTAGAGAGGACAGGTGACTGTCCACTTCCTACTATGAGTAGCACAATTAACATGGTGTTTTAAATACTGGGACCTTGGATGCATGGGGACAGATGCCTTGGGTTGGTGGGAGGCAAATGCATTACTCAGTTCTGTGCACTTCCGGGTCACTCCTCTGAAACCACCTTGCACACTCATGCCACCTGCCCGTGGTGGAATGAGTGTGCCTATTTCTTGTTACAGTTCTACAAACAGGTCTGTTAATGGGCATACAGATGGAAAAACTGCCAAAGTAGGCAGATTTTGAAAGACAAAAGAAAACTGTACCAGTCGGGGTTCAGACCACAGACCTAACTTCCACAGGATCTTAAACAGGTGAAGTTGAGAACTATTATTGAGTGATGAGTACATGTGGTACTCAGACACTGGCCTCTAAGGATAAACAGAATTCAAAAACCTCAGAAACAGCTGGTATAAGGGGCAGGCACTACCCTAAGACTGAGGAGTCCTCTAGGGGACTCCACAAAGACTGAGATTGAGACCGTGTTGGAGAGGGTAAGACTGGGGGCCCGCTGGACGGTGGAGAGGCTTGCTGAGGTGAACTCAGTGAGGACTGTCAAGCAGGCAGCTGCCCTCTGGGGCGACAAGGAACCTTGCAGGAAGATGCTTGGTGGGAATACCGTTGAACTTTCTGGAAAGCTGTCTAGGGCACTGGTGAGACTCACAAGGAAGCTTCCGGGAAACACTCGTCAGATGTTGCTCTTGAACTCACCAGAAAGACACAGGGGTGCTCTTATGCCTCTGCGGAGGGAGACTGCACTCAGGGTCCCGCACAGCGCGGGAGCGAAAGAGAAGCCCTTTCTCCTCCCGTGTGCCTCTCGCGCCCTCTACTGGCAAAACCGAGTACTGTGCCAAGGGGAAAAGTTTCCAAGGTCAGTATCACATCAGTGAGTGCCGGCACCCGGAGAAGAGCAGTGAAGGATGAACTGGGAGACGCCGGGTAATAAATTCATAGGTGACATGTTCACAATCAGGAGCACAGTTACCAAGAGTGCACACACCTCGTGTCCCTGTGGCCCAGGCAGTCCCCCAAGAACTCGGCCTTTCTAGTTTTCTTCCTCTCCTTCTTCCCACAGAGCTTCCTTTCCGGCTGCACTGGATGAGCAATGAATGTCACCGAAGTTGAAGAAAAGTCTCGCCTGAGTCTCACAGATTTGAGGTATTGGCAAGAGCTTAGCTGAGGTGACCTTGCATCCAGGTTTGCACCTATTGTCCTAAACACTTTACTGTTAGTGTCCCCTCTCCCCATCAAAAGTGCTCTGCTGCAGGTGGTACACTACACGCCCCCCCACATGCAGTCAGGACCAGTCCGTTCCCTGTATTCACAGATAAGGAGCCCTCCCATACTGATGACCAAGGACAGGCTCCTGGAAGTCGTGGGGAGGACTCGACTTGACTTTACTGTGTGATCTGGCTATTTACTAAGTGTCTCTTTAAAATGGCCCACAGGATTGGAGTTCTAGGTGACCAAATGAGATGATGTGTGCGGAGAATCAGTCACAGGGCACCTGTCCTGTGGGCGACCTCTGCCCATTTCTCTCCTCCCAGTCTCACATTCTCCGTCTGTCTTTCACACAGAGATGACAGGATACATATGCTATGGCAGAGCACAATCACACTTCAGTCACTACCAACAATTTGTTTGGAAAAAGGATCACACTGGAAGTGCCCAGAAATTGCTCAGCCAAAAGTCCACTGAACCCTCTTCCCAGTTTATGCTTCCCTCCCAGCAAGCTCCATCATCCTGAAGGCTACCGGCTTCTTGGAGGGAGGAACCAGGAGCACAGGCCACCTTTTAAAAAGGCAGGTGAGCCCAGGCGCAAGAATTCACAGACAAGAGCATCTCATAATCGCCATCTGCTGGCCAATATGTAGAACACACTCTGACCAATTGGCTGGCCCATCAGGTGGACAGTTATTAAAACGGCAGCTCAGAATGGTACCCTGTGTAGGAGACCTCATGGTGCCTGCTAATGGGGGCTGTTTGAAAACATGTGTCTTCCTTAGGTGACACTATCAGATGGCATCAGAGTCAGATGGTACTATCAGATGGTACTACCACTATCAGATGGTACTATTGACATTTGGACCAGAAAAGTCTTTGTCATGGTGGGGAGGGGGTTTCTTGTGCTATGCATTGTAGGATGTTTAGCACCATTCCTGGTCTCACTTACTAGATTCTAGTAGCAACCTCTACCCAGCTATGGTGGTCAAAAATATCTCCAGATGTGGCCATGTATCCTTTGGGGAGAACCACTGGACTACTCAACTGGTTATCTGTTCTGTTAACAAACACTCCAGCTCTTAGCAAAATGGCAGGGATGGCAATGTGAATGTCCACGTTAGACCAACAGCAGTCCCCAGGCAGCCACAGGGTGCGGACTCTAGGAAGCAATGGTGAATCATCCCTAGGCTCAGTGCCCCAGAATCCCCTTCCCCATAAAGCTTTGCCACAGGACCCCCCACCGAACAGGCATTTTTGAGGCTGAGTTCTTTCAAGTATTAGCCCAGAGGCTGACCTCTGTGGAAAAGAACACCTGTTCAAATGAGGTTCAGGAGAGGACATGGTGGCCACTGTCTCAGAATCAGAAGAGCCCTTAAGTAATCATAAGAACAGCATGAAATACACATCCAGCCCCATGCTCAGCACTGAATTTTCACAACTCTGCAAGGTAGGTGCCATTGCACAAATGAGGAAATGGAGTTGCAGAGAGGTTCGTTCACTTACCCAAGGTCTTAGAGCCAGGGCTCTAAAGCTGAAGTTTGGACTTTGGTTCCACACAGTCTTCTGCAAAAGCCCTGCAGCCACCAGTTAGCTTCCCTCTTGGATGGTTTGGACTTTGACGAAAGATGATGCCCTGGGTATGCATATTTTGTCTCCTTAAATAAGTTGGAAGCATGTCAAAGAAAGGGACACTGCCTTTTGCTTCTGGGTGTTTCCTTCAGAGCCAGCACTCTGCTTGGCACGTGAATATTTGAAAGCACCTGCAGGTTCCCAAAGGCAGTTCCTTTCCAGGTAGAGCAGGGTCTCTCAAAATTCCAGTTGCCCGCCTGGAAGTCTCCAGAATCCCACAAACCTACTTGGCCCCTTTCTCCTTGGAACCATAGTTAATGAAGAGATCCAGCTCATCTCCACCTACATCTCCCGCCGGTGGCAATCTAATTAGGTTCCTTCTACAATTAACTATTCGTAATTAAAGAGGAGCAAAGCCCATGTGTCATTCTTAGACTTCATCCATTAAACAACAATGTCCAATTTTGAAATCCCCCTTCAGACAAGGAG
The DNA here is from genome assembly GCF_902686445.1 of Sciurus carolinensis. Taxonomy (NCBI): domain Eukaryota; kingdom Metazoa; phylum Chordata; class Mammalia; order Rodentia; family Sciuridae; genus Sciurus; species Sciurus carolinensis. Next base: position 79,929,071 of record NC_062215.1, read on the forward strand.
ATCTGGCACATGTGTGGGCTAAGAATTCTCCAGCTATGTGAACCTAAATTTAATTATGCAAGGAGAACAGAGGTTTAACTTCCTCCCTCCTAGAAGCACTGTAATTAAAACTCAATTAGGGGCAGCACCGGCCAACATCATTATTTGAGTGTCACCCATTGAAGAGGCAAACAGCTCAGCACTGCTCACATGGATGCTGCCTGAAGTCTTTGCTAGTAAAGGGGTCCTTCAGACCAGCCTGTCTTTCAACAGTCTTCTAAAAGCAGCATTTGTTAACTACTTTCCTTCATTTATGCCTTTTTATAACTGACCAAGCATTCAGGTCAAAGGAGGAACCAACCACTCAGGTGTCTTCTTAATAATAATTTGCTAGGTGCTTATGATGGGATGGGTGTTTCACACAGTATCTTATTTAATCTTTACCTTCATTGTAGGAGATAGGTGTCCATCTTATTTAAAGACAAAGGAATCAAAGCTCAAAGAATTTCAAGAATCTTGCAGTGACACCAATGTGGAAAAGTGGGGCCAGGATTTAAGGTGACCTGTGTGTCTCCATAACCTGCTTTTAACCATGAAATGATATTGATATTTTGAAATAATTTTCTAAAATCTGATATTGGAGACAGTCTTACTCTCTTTGTAACTGCACACACACACACACACACACACACACATACACTCTCACACACCCCAAGAGCAGGAGATTCTGAACTCTTCTTGCATATAGTGTGTTAGCAAGATGGTCAATGAGCAGGGAGGCTCCATCGGCCTCTGGATGGGGTTGGAGTGTCATTGGGTCATTCATTCATATGGTCATTCCTTCGTCTGACTGGAAAAGATGCTGTTCCAAGGAACCTCCCTGCTCCCAACTCCTGGACACAGCACTTCAAGCCAGGCAGGTCCAGGGTGCACAGTGGCAGCTGGTGTCTTTCAGGATTCACGAGGGTTCAGTGAAATCCATGGGACTCTCTGTCAGTGCCCCTGTTTGAAACTTCCAGTGATAGGGGACCATGGGTTCACATACCAGCTACAAGGAGATGGGACCCAGTCAACACACCACTGCCAGAGAAATGGATCCCAGACACAAGCCTACATTTCCGGTGAAGCTGTGGGGCAGATTGCCCACATTCGTGGATAGTCCTTGTGTCTCCTTCTCAGGACCTCCACCAAGAGTGCCCACCAGTGAAGTTAGACATGGCACCGAGGGCCACCACTTGCACATGGTGAGTTGCGTACTTCTCAGGGACCTCACCCCTGCAAGGGGGTGAGTGACCTGAGGGTCATCTCCCACTCCACTCCTGCCAAGGAAAGGCACCTCTTGTTCTTCACTCAGAGGTGGTGATGGGCTCACAGCCACATGAGTCCACCAGCTTCCGAGTGCCCAGGCCTCGGCATACTGAGAATGCTGCCTCTTGCTCATCCCACATAGAACACTGAGTACATTAGAACCTTCTGGAAGCAACCTTATGAGTCCACCCCGGAATGGGTAGCAGCAATTAGAAGGACCTGGAGGGAAGGATCTGTTCAACCCCTTTTGTGGGGATATAAGGCCCTCTACACTCAGACCCTGTCTGTCCAGTTACTTCATTCTTTTCTCCCTCGCCACCCTTCTAGATTCCACTTCAGAAGTTTCCAGAATGAGGACAGGCAGAGCTTGGTGTTGAGATTATTGCTTCTTTCAATATTAGAGAACCATAGCCATAAATTTCAGAAGGCTCTAGAAGCAACTGAGCCATCAGAGCAGGGTGAAAGTGCCAGGAGGGAGGTCACCCAAGGAGGCATGGAACGGGCACTGCACCAGCTCCTGTCTACCCTGTAATCCACAGGACGGGTCGCTGCTCACAGTTGACCTCTGAGAGCCCAAAGCCAAAGGACTGTGTGCTGGTCCCTATAGGGAGGGGCATCAAGCTCATGTGGAGGGCTGGTTGGTGGCAGAGCAGCGGGCAGTGCCCCGGGCTGCTCTTTCTCTACAGCCGTGGGCATCCGCCCTCCTGCTCTCCTGGCGAGTGGGTAGGTATCTGTAGTAATTCCCAGGTTTCTTGCCAATCCATCCGCAATAGAAACGTGGTGAGCATTGAGGAGGGAGGACCCTGGGAGGGCTGGGGACTCTTCACGCTGTTAGGGGACAGACAGATGGGGATGGTGGGAACATGAGGTTAAGAGAATAATTCCATAAGGTGGGCCCACTGTGCTGACCCCCACCTGCTTTATTTTCCCAGAAGCAACTTACCTGTAGCCCTGCCTGGCCTAGGTGGACAGGATATGTCACATTCCTCAGCAAACTACCTGTTCACTGCAGGAGAAATGCAGGCCCAAATGTTGATAAGAGAAACCCAAGTTACCCTGAAGGAGGAGACTTTTGGGACCAGATCCTGAAATTCTGGGAGATAATCATGAAATCTGTAAAAGTGTATGGTTAAAAATCCAGTTAGAGCCTGCCAGCATGGGCCGAGGTGACACAGAGTTGCCATGACAGTGGGGACTGGAGAAAGTCTGATATCACCCTGCTGTGAGTCAAAAGTCAAGAGGTAGGCCCAGTTGGGACCCTCTGGAAACCTCCCTGGGATCCCCAATAAAACTGGAGTACCGGAGAGGTACATTGACCCTCTCCTCTCTGAGAGGACCCACCCTCTCCCTTGAGTGCCCCCTTTCCCTTTTCCTGTCCCTTCAACAAACTCATTTCTGTTACTCTGAACGGCATGTCTGGAATCTTTCTGACTTGATGGAAAGAACTGGGATTTGAGGAGGGGTCTTCCTGCTGCCTCAGTTTCTCAGAAGGCCCCAGTTCCGTAACAGGATGACTTGCTGAGCAGAGGGAGCAGCCATGAGCTGGAGAAGACGGTGGATGAGGCTGATGAGCAAGAGGCGCCATGGTGCTGGCCGGAGGGAGGATGGTCGCCTGGGCATGGCCCGCCCGCCTCTTCAGTCATTCCTTCAAAACTCACTGACTCCCCAGAGGTGTTGAAGGCCGCTTGAAACACACCTAACGTGGAAGGCTGAATGAAAAAATAACGTCGCACAACCACTTTAAGAACTGTCTGGAAGTTTCTAACTGATGTAAGCAATCACCTACCCCTTGTCCCAGACATTTCGTTTCTCTCAAGCATTTCCCTGAGAGAAATGAGTCTGTATATCTCACAAAAGTCTCACCTGGAATATGTGTATCCATACGAGTCATAATAACCCTAAAATGGAAACATTCAGGTATCTATGAAAGGAGAATGAATAAACAAATTATGATATCAACACAGTATATTTTTATTCAGTAATGAAAGAGGGCAAATTTCCCATACATGCAGCATGGATGAAACTCAGCAATTATGCTGAGTCAAAGAAGCAACATACAAAAGCCTACATACTTCTGAGTCCACTTATGCGATGGTCAAGAAGCAGCAAAACTAATCTGTGGTGGCAACATTGAGGACAGTGGTTGGCATTGGAGCTAACTTTCCCTCTCCAACAGCCCTGTGGGAGGAAGGGACACACCACCTCGCAGTTTCCCTGTTTTGGTCCTGGCTCCCCAGGTCCAGCGAGGCTCCACAAGGCTTGGGTGGTCCTTGCCCACCTTGGGGAGCAGAAAGACCTTCCATCATCTCCTCACACCAGCCTTCTGGATGGGGAACCATTTCTGCAGGGACAGTGCTATAATTTCTATATTGGGAGGAGTAGGGGTGGGAAGGGCAGGGGGTGGGGTGGGTCTTGATCAAGTCAAATAAGTTTTTATTTAAACTGCATGTTATACATAGATTTGTACAAACGCTGCTTTAATTCCCACTTGAGAAATATGGAGAAAACAACTGTTGAGATAAACCAACATTAGTAGTGCTATAACTGTTACTGTTACTATTTCTTGTGCACAATCTTTTATTGATGATCATCAATCCAAAGACCTCAGAAAATCATGTTTTTGCATAACCAGTTTGGCAGTAGAACTTCCTCTATGGCTAGGAAATCAATCTCATCTTGATTTTTCTGGCTTTGTTTGAAGACTCATCCAGGTCTGTGTTGTATGCTTGATTACCAGGTGCTGCCTCAGTCCCCCTGGGGATGTCAGGTACTGTGCAGTATTGATGCCATTGTCACCTTCCTTAAAACCTTGAAATTCTGAGCCAGCTGCATGCCTGTAATCCCGGACACTCAGGAGGCTAAGGCAGGAGGATAGAAGGTTGAGGTCAGTTTGGGTAACTTAAGAGACTTTGTCTCAAATGGCGCGCTCTCTCTCTCTCTCTCTCTCTCTCTCTCTTTCTCTCTCTCTCTCTCTCTATACACACACACACACACACACACACACACACACACACATATGTATGTATATGAAGGCTTGGGATGTAACTCAGTGGTAGAATACCTTTGTGTTCAATCTCTGATACCACCACCACAAAAAAAAAAAAAAAAAGGAAAGAAAACACCTTGAAATTCTGTATTCCCAAATGTAGATGTTCGGATAAAGGACTATGGACCTTATTATAATAATTGTCATTGGTGGTATTGTGAACTAGGACCCCACCCCACCCCCTACTCCTGCCATCAGTCTGCAAATTGCTTTTCTGGGCTCTTGGTCCTCAGTGCCATTGCTGCCCACTTCAGTGTGAACCATGGAAGGTTTTGTTAGCTCCACCTGCTAACAGCTGGTCACTGCCAGCACTGGAAGTTGTAACCAGGCAAATTTCCCACACAGGGCCCCCTAAAACTGTACCTGCTTTTCCAGCACAAGAGCACATGGGGTAGCTTTTCCCATTGGGTTGCAGGGTGTGTCACAGCCCCAAGCCGAAGGCAGAGCCAAGCAGGAGACAGGGAATCTGTCAACACAGCAGTAATGAAGTATGGGAATCAGATAACGAGACCATTATCTCTGTCACCTTTGTCAAAGGCAGCTCTCAGGAACCTGCTGATGCTTGAGAGCCAGGATGCCTCTCCCCCAGTGCTGGTCCCACCCCCTCAGCCCAAATGTCAATCAACCTGAGAAGCAAGGGGAAACCAAGTCCCTGCCCAACGAGACCTTGGCACAGAGGCAGGGGCTGCTGTGACCCCAGCAGGTACCAGTGGCTCAGAGGAGCCTGTGGACCCTGTGTTCCAGGGTCCTAGCACAGTACTGGGCCCATGGTTTTTGAGCTGAGTGAATTCACAACTCCAGGTGGTACTCATTCATGTCATCAGACGACAGAAGGTAAGAGGATGAGAATGGCACAGCGGGACAGGAGCAGCTGTGCAAGTTTCCCTGCAGTACCTACTGAGTGCCAGGCCTCTCCAGTCGAGGCTTCCCCAGACCACTGAAGGAGAGACCTTTATCCCCATTTCATGGACAATGATTTGAGGCAGAGAGAAGCAAAAAGCCTTTCTAGATCACCCTGCAGGATGGGCCGGACCTCCAATCTCAACCCACCTGCCTCCAGGTCTGAGTCATCGCCACCCTGTTCACGTGTCCATTGGGACTTCACCCCACCATGGGGCTAGGCCAGGCTCCGCTGCCCTCCTTCATTTTCTAAGTAGAAAAAACTGCCAGAGCCTCAAAGAGAGACCAAGAGCCTTCTCCTGGGGCAAGAAGTCAGGAGGTGAGGATGGAGATGATGGAAACGGAAAAGATCCTCTGCTCTGAGGCTGGGTTCCCACTCCATGTTTTGTCTTGCCTCTCGAGCCGCGTTGCCTTCCTGAACTCCTGAGCCTCGGCTTTCCTACCAGCTCAGAGTTGTCTCACTTCCGCCTCCTGTGACCAGCCCTGCCCTGCTCGCTTGGCCCAGAGGTCCACACAGATGCAGGTTGGCAGGGCTCAGTGCCTGGCCTTGTTTTCAGCTGTCGCACTGCCCCAGCACCCCCAGCACCCCAGCACCCCCGCACCCTCATCACCCTTTGTTATCTTCAGAGGATCTGTTCCAAGACCTCAGTGCCCTCTTCGGGACAAAGTCGCTTCTAGGTTAGAACCACTGGATTCAAAGATTGAAAGCTAAATGTACAACCCGCTTACTCTGCCAGGCATGTGAGAGATTTGACCTTAATAAAATAAAAGTATTCTTAGTTGGGCACAGTGTCACATGCCTCTAATGCCATCAACTTGGGAGGTTGAGGCAGGAGGATCATAAGTTCAAGGTCAGCCTTAGCAACTTAGGGGGATCCTGTCTCAAAAACAAAACACAAAAAGGACTGAGGAAGTCACTCACTGGTAAACCACCCCTGGGTTAAAAAAAAAAAAAAAGTGGTTTTGTTTGCAGGTCCTACATGGAGAAATTTTTTCATTCACTATCAGCAAGAGGAAAAAACTGTCTTCAGAATTCCCTTACCCTCTCTTCAGAACCTCCTCATATTTTTCTCCTATAAATGATACCCACTCACACATCCTATCCAAGTAGTTTTTCTTCCTACTGCCCTTTACACATGATCTCAAGAAAAGAACTGACAGGGAATTTAAGGAATGGTACAAATTCGATATGTGCAAATAACTGACCTGGGACTCAAGTAGTCTGGGTTCCGGTCCTGGATTTGTCATAACCAACCTACAGCCTTAGGTAGATCTTCTGGGCCTCTATTGTCTCCTCTGCAAAAGGACTATCAGACCAGATGACCTTTCTGTACTGTTTCTCACTACAGGTAAAAGACCAACACAACAAAGTGTGTTGGTCTTCTGAAAGGTGTTTGCACATTTGTTTGAAATGATGGTTTCACTAGGCTAAGAAACTGCTAGGCTTCAAACTGCAAGATTCTTCAATTGTGGATGAGGATAAAGTATAGAAGGTTCTGGAATATACATTTGGCCATAGTATTTAAGACTCTCACAAATGGACAATATGTTAGAAACCACCTTGTCCAACCCTCTCCTTTCATAAGTGCAGATCCTGAGGTCTAGAGAGGGGAGGTGACTTGCCCACCTCTTATTGCCAAGTGGCTTAATCTACATGGTGTGTTAAGTACAAGGAACTCGAGAACTGGGGGTATGGTTGAGTGGTAGAGCTCTTGCCTATCACGTGAGAAGCCCTTGGTTTGATGACCAGCACCCAGCACAAACCTAGCTAACAAGGTTTGAGTTATACTGCTGGTTGCCCTGCAGAAAGTTTGAATTAATCTACTGTATTACCAATAATATAAAAGAGTATCCATTTTCCCTCATCCTTAGCAACATTGGATTTTATCTTTTCTAAATAAAAATTTGCCCAATTTGAGAAGTGGAAAATAAGCCCTTGTTGCTTCATATTGAATATCAGCATTAAAGATTATATAAAATGTTTTCATGCATTATAAGGAGTTGTAGGACTACACAAACTAATGCTGTTGATACAGTACCTTGAAGGTGTAGTTAGTTACACAGGGAAGAGCAGTACACAGTTGAGAACTAACCACTTGCTCACACTGTTAAAAGGTCTATGTGCAGGACTCTCCACACCTCACAACCATCCTGCAAGGCATGCAGCATTGTATCTATTTTATAGAAACCTAAGTAAAATAATTATAAATAATGAGTTAATAATTATAAATGTACAGATGTTTATTGTGCAATTATTCTGTGCCAGCTATTGTGCATAAAGTTCTTTTGAAGTCTCATCTAATTTGCACAAAGCCCTACCAAATATAATATATTTATATTTTATGTTTTATATCATAGTATATTTTACTTATATTATATATATATATATATATACTTATATTATATATATATATATATAAATTTATATGTATATATAAATTTTTGACAAAGATATCAAAGCAGTTCATGGGAATAAAACAATCATTTCAACAAAGGTGCCAGGAATTTTATATTAAAAAAACCAACCAACCAACCAACCAACCAACAAAAAATTGTTCTGAACTAACTAGAACTCCATATGTGAGGTACCTTTATTTCTCATTTCTTGTCTAACACTGTATACAAGACTTAAGTTGTGGCAAATCATGGACATAAAAGTAATGACTAAAACTTCAAAAATCATGGAAGGAAATGTAGGGCTAAAACTCTGTGGCCTTGATGTGAGCAATGATCTCTTAGAGAAAACACAAAACTGCATGAATTGTAAAAATAATAATAATAATAATAATAATAATAATAATAATAATAAATAATAATAAATTGAAATTGATCAAAATTAAAAATTTGGGCCTGTGAATGTAGCTCACTGGTAGAGCACTTGCCTGGCATGAATGAGGCCCTCGGTTCCATCTCCAGCACTTCAAGAAAAGGAAGAAAGGGAAAGAAAGGAAGGAAGGAAGGAAGGAAGGAGAAAAGAACAGAAGGGGAGAAATCGTCAAAGATACTATTAACAAAATTAAAAGATAAGCCACAGACTGAGAGAAAAAATTTTCCCAAACGTGTATCTGATAAAAAAAATTATAACCAGAATATATAAAGAATTCTTATAATCAAATAAGAATGCAACTCAGTTTTCAAAATGACAAAAAATTTTGAACAGCACTTAACCAAAGAAGATATTCAAATAGCCCATAAGCCTAAGGTACTTAAAAGCCAAAAGCAGATACATTTACTCATTTCTACAATTGGTTAAAATTCAAAAGACTGATAATGGCAAACCAAGATGAGGCTATGGAGGAGCTGGAACCCTCCAGCACTGTGGTGGGAATGTAGAACAGTGCAACCATGTTGGAGGAGTTTGATGGATTCTTTTCTCCCTCCCTCCCTCCCTCCCTCCCTCCTTTCCTTCCTTCCTTCCTTCCTTCCTTCCTTCCTTCCTTCCTCCTTCCTTCCTTCCTTCCTTCCTTCCTTCCTTCCTTCCTTCCTTCCTTCCTTCCTTCCTTCCTTCCTTCCTTCCTTTTCTCTCCCTCCCTCCCTCCCTCCCTTCCTTCTCTCTCTCTCTCTCTCTCTTTCTTTCTTTTCTTCCTTTCACAGCACTGCGAGTTGAAACCAGGGGCCCTCTACCATTGAGTTTCATCTCCAGCCCTTTTTATTTTGGTACAGAATCTTGACTAAATTGCCCAGGCTGACCTTGAACTTCTGATCCTCTGATCTCAGCCTCCCAAGTAGCTGGGATTGCAGGTGTGTACCATTGTGCCTGACTATTGGCTGCTTCTTATAAAGTCAAACACATACATATGATAACACTTGATCATCCCACTCCAAGGTCTGTACCAAAGAAATGAAAACACTTTTTCTTGTAAATAACTATAGCAAATATTGGCAACTGTTTTATTAATACAGGCCTCTGGAATGAGAAGAAAACAAATTCCAAATGGTTGTCAACTGATAAAGTGTGAAATGTCACAATGAAATATACACCCCTGTACAACAAAAAGAATTGAATTACTGACATATTTGATACAGAGGCATCTCAATTATGCTGAGAGAAAGAAATGGAACAAAAAAGACTATGGAGCATACATGGTTTCCTTTGTATGAAATTCTAGAAAGGGCAAAATTGTAGTGTTACAAATCACATCAGTGATTGCCAGGATTACGTGTAGGAGAAGTTGGTTGCAAAGGAGCAGGAAGAAATATATATATATATATTTTTTTTCAGTAATGGGGATTAAACCCAGTGCCTCAAGCATTCAAGGCAAGTGCTCTACCACAGAGCTACACCCCAGCCCTGTGGAGAAAATGTTTTGGGGTGATAGACTGTTCTCTATCTTGATTACAGTGATGGTTAAACACCAAATATCTGTCAAAACTCATTATAGGGGATGAGGTTGTGGCTCACAGGTAGAGCACTTGCCTGGCATGTGTGAGGCACTGGGTTTGATTCTCAGCACCACATATAAATAAATAAATAAAAATCAAGGTCATCGACAACTAAAAAAATATTTTTAAAAAACCCAAAAAACTCATTATGTTGTGCAGTTAAAATTGGTGGACTTGATCATTTGTAAATTATACTTCAATTAAGCTGACTTTTAAAAAAAAAACAAATAATAAAATTCAGTGTTTCACATAATCCAGCTCCTGGTGCATACCCAAAATAAAGGGTTACACACGTGGACCAAAAGACATGCACAGTGGCGTTCACAGCAGCCTCATCCATAGTGGTCCCAAAGTGGAAGCCACCCAAATGTCCAGCAGGTGGAAAATGATGAGTTGTGCATGCTTTCCAACCACACTGTGATCGACAAAAGCAAACTACAGCTACGAGCAGCCCGGCTGGATCTCACAGACATAAGGTTGAGCATGAAAAACCCTGAACAAGAGTACATGTGAGCTAATTCCACTCATGGGGACTTCAGAGACCGGCAAAGCTAATCGGTTGTGATTGAAATCTAAAGCAGCCACCTCTGTGAAGAGACACAGGTAGGAGGGACCCAAGGAAGCCTTCTGGGGGATGGGAATGTTGAATTTCCCCATCTGGGTGGTGATAAAACAGGTGCCTATAGATATACATGTTTAGTAGACTGGATACTTCAGATTATAAGCTTTACTAAATGTAAGTTATACCTCAGTAAAAACTTCCTTTGAAGATACACACATAAAGCTGGGTGTGCTGCTGCACAACTGTAATCCCTGAGATTTGGGAGGCTGAGGCAGGAGGTTCACAAGTTTGAGGCCAGCCTGGGCAACTTAGAAAGACCTTGTTTCAAAATAAAAAGGGCTGGGATGTAGCTCAGTGGCAGAGTGCTTGCTGAGTATGCATGAAGCCCTGAGTTTAATGCTCATTACCGCCCCCCCCAAAAAAGATATAAAAATATTATTTCTTTTTTATTCCAGAGAGACAGAGAGAATCTGGGTTTTTATCTTCTCTCTGCACAAGGAACTCAGTCTATACCAGGGACACACCAAGCCTCCTTATGAGTAGAGACTTGTTTGAGAGCGGTCTTGATAGTTTGGAAAATTGCTATCTGCACAATCACATGTGCTTCACCTTGAATGTGCTAATTATAACTATTTCTTATCTGTTCATCAGATCAGATTTCCCAACCACTGCCTCCAGGGTCCCTGGAGCCTTTGGAAGACCTAATTGCTGCCTCCAGTCTCCCCGACTGAGGACCTAGTGAAAAGTGCTTTAAACACCGGCTGAACCACAGAAGTGGTTCCTCTTGCAATGCTCAGAGGGCACAGTCCCTTTTTACCATTGCCATGTCACTCTTTTCAGTCATGGAAGTGCAAGCTTGCTGTAGTCCAGAGCCCTATTACATGATGAAAATCTTTATTGAGAGTAAAACTCTGAGTCTTGCTCCCCTCGGTGGTGAGCTCAGGGGTACCCGTCTCACCATGCAGATGCAGTGTCCTAGGCTGACCATGTTCCTAGCCTATCTAAGTTAATCTCTTTGATGACACTCTTTGGGAGAAATAGTTAAGTCAATATGTCCCTTTTGGAGATGAGACAACTATGACTCAGAAATATTAAGTGATACATCCAAAGTCACACAGCTAAAGAAATGGAAGAGCTGAGATTTGAAGTCAAAATTTCTGATCCATGGCTCTCATGACCAAGGGTTTGACTCAACCAAATCCTAAACCAAAGCATTTCCCCTCCTAGTTCCTTTTCAGTAGCCCTCCTACTGGGATAAAATTGGAGCTATTCAACCATGCATCATGGAACAAAAAATGGCAGGAGACCCTCTGGTAACACACCAAGGTTGTGGGGTGGGGTGACTTCTTGTCTCTTTGGAAGCCATAACATGCTCATTTTGATGGCTAATCAGTGCATCAGACCTGTTATCTCAGGGCCCAAACTCAGGGCCCTGATAACAAGGTCACTCAGAGCACCTGTCTACAAGGGGCAATCAATTAATTGTGCGGGAGAGAGGACTTGCAAAACAAATTAATGGCACAGCATTTTGGTTCAGAGCAGGAGCTTCTGAGTAAAAATGGCTCTGGGTCAAAATGGTAGCTCTTCTAACTTGTTGAGAGACTGGGGGAGGTCACTTGACCTCTCTGAACCTCAGTTTCTTTATCTGTAAAATACAGATATTAGGAGAGCTGTGATATGCTTATAGGTAGCAAGACTCCAGATTTTGAACATGTCAATTCTCTTCCAATCTGTGGATTCAGAACTGGGTCTGTAGCTCAGTGGTAGAGTGTTTTCCTAGTATGCTCAAGGCCCTGGGTTCAATCCCCAGCGCCAGAAAATAAAAAGAAAGAAGAGTAAGTCTATGAATTCGATGCAATCTCAATAAGATTCCAGTGGGAATTTTTTACACAAAACTTGACAAAATGAGATGGGAGTGTTGCCTTGTGCTTATAATCCCAGTGATCCGGGGATGTAGCTTGGTGGCAAAGCTTCCCTGGGTTCAATCCTTAGTATTGAAAACAAACAACAACAAAAACCCACAATGACTTGACAAAAGGATTTTGAAATAAATATGACAGTCCAATAATCAAGACACCTGAAAAAGAATAGGCTGGGCATTGTGTTTGCTTTCCATTACTACAACAAATGCCTGAGATGATCAACTTATACAGAGAAAATATTCTCTTTGGCTCACCGGTTTGGAGGTTTCAGTTGGTGATGACCTGGCCCCGTTGCCTTTGGGCTTGTGGCAAGGCAGCACATGACAACAGGTGGGAGAGCAAGTCACTTATCCCATTGCAGGGAAGTGGGGGGACAGGGAAAGAAGAGCACTTCCAAAATGCACTTCCAAAGCCCTGCGACGACGTCCCACTGGGCTCTACCTCCTGAAGGTTCCACCACCTCCCACAGTGTTATAGGCTGGGACCCAACATGGGGCTCTTCAGGGGGAACATTCCGAATCCAAACAACAGCAGGGGTAATTTGATATCAAGTCTTATCATAACATTCTAGAAACCACAGGGCAAATGAAACCACACAGAGACTGGCACTAGACTTACCTGTACATGCAATTGCGAATGATATGCCACCAGGGGTGGGAGGGGCCAATGGGGGGAACTTCCCATTCAAACAGAAAAAATAAAGTGGAACCTGCTCCTCCTCCTTGTACTCTGTATTTTGTAGTAAATCACAAATACACTGAGAACTTACAGTAAAAGGGAAGGCTTGAAAACTTTTCTAAGAAAATAAAAACATCTTTCTGATTTTGAATGTAAGATGACTTCTTCAGCATGAGAGAGAAAAGGCATTAACTATGAAAAGGAAAGATTAGCAAGCCAGACAGTGAACAATCCTGTTTATCCAAAGGCACCAGAAAGACAGGGCAGGCTATAAACTGGGAGAGGATATTTGCAACTTTGGTAACTGGTAAAAGATCAGTAACCAGAAGGTATAAAGAAGCCAGGTGCAGTGACTCATGCTTTGAATCTCAGCTCCTTGGGAGCCCGAGGCAGGACAATCATGAATTCAAGACCAACCTGGCCAACTGAGAGAGACCTTGTCTCAAAGCAAGAAAAGAAAAAAAGGTAAAACAGAACAAACAAACAACAACAAAACCCAGAATGTATGAAGAATTCCTAACACATTAGAAAGAGGATGACTCAACAGAAAAAAAACAAAAGTCATTGATAGTATTTCTGGAAAGAGGGAACACAAGATGTAACCCCATTAAAATCAGGAAGGCCCCAAACAAGAATGCAGTGAAGTACTATTTAGCAAAAATGCTTATTTCTGGGGAAGATATGAATTAATAGCAACGTTTACATTAATACCTTTTCATGTGTCTGATGAGTATATATTGATGGATTCTGCAAGCAATTTGATGTTTTCCAGAACTGAACATTTCCATACTCCTTGATCCAGCAATTTCACTTCTAAGTAATTTCACAATAGAACTGGCATTGGAAAACTGTTCGTTGTTTGTTTTTGGTAAATAAAGTTTTTAAAAAATGTTTTCTTTGTTTTGTTTGGCAGTACAGGAGATTGAACTCAGGGCACGGAGCATGCTAGGCAAGCACTCTGCCACTGAGTCATATCCCCAAACCTTTGTATTTTATTTTGAAACAGGATCTTGCTGAGTTGATGAGGCTGGCCTCGAACTCAGCAATCCTCCTGCTTCAGCCTCCTGAATCACTGGGATTACAGGTGTATGCCACTGCTCTCAGCAGTACATAAAGTTTTACTGGGGCTCAGCCATACTCAGTTTATGTATGGAAAATGACTGCTTTGGTGCCATGATAGCACAGCTAAGCAGTGGCATCAGAGACCACGTGGCCTGAAAGCCTAAAATATTTTGAGACAGGGTCTCACTAAGTTGCTGAGGCTGACGGTAAATCTGTGATCCTCTTGCCTCAGCCTCCCAAGTTGCTGGGATCACCGCTGTGCACCATGGTGCCTGGCTTGACCCATACTGATGCATTATTATTAACCAAAGTTCACGTTTCATTCCTATTTCCTTGGACTTTTATCTAACATCTTCCCCTGCTCCAGGACTCCATCCAGATGCCACATTACATGTAACTGACTTGTCTCCTGGGGCTCCTTTTGGCTATGATAACTTCTTGAATTTCCCTGTCTAATGCCTTGACAGTTCTACGAAGTACTGGTGAAGTATTTTGTAGGAGGCCCCTCTATGGAATTTATTTGATGTGCTTCTCATGATGGACATGGGGTATGGGCTCCTGGGAGAAAGACAGCAGAGGTAAAGGGCCATTGTTACCGTTTCATCAATGGCACAGGCTCATACGACTTATCACTGCTGCGGTGGACCTCGATCACCTGGCTGAGGTAGTGCTTGTGGGTTTCACCTTTGGATTACCTTGCCCTGCCCCCTGTGCTCTGAGGAAGGAAGTCACTATACATAGCTCACATTTAAGGGTGGGAATACTGTTCCTCTTCCTTGAGAGTCAAGTGCAATAGGTCCTCCATGTCCCCTGGGTTGCACACTGGCAGACTCAACCACTTGTTGATCAAAGGTAACCACTTGTATTTACCTTTAGCTAAGCATGAGTTTGTATCACTGTCTCCAACTCCAATCCATCACTGCCTGGATCCCTCATGCTTTCTTCCTTTGCAAATAAACTTCCATTTCAACTGTGAATATGTTTTTCCATCTGCCATGCATTTACTTAATTGTTTAACTCCAACAAACCAGCAAAGCTATAGCAGCATTACTAACACACACCATGGGAAAGAACTTGATCAACCAGAAAGCAGTGCTTGTGTGATTTTTCTTTGATCTTTTACTTAATTCCAAAGTTGCTTAGGTCAGCACTTTCCTTCCACCTCCACCCCTTACACTGAGGTTGTTTCATCCATTTGCAATGTGAATAGATTCTCTTGTCACAGTCTGTCCTGGGATCTCTGACCACCTGAATAATGTTCTAATATTTGCATACCTTCCCGTTCACTTTGTTTATGAAATTCCATGGGTTTTGTCAAATGCATAATGTCAAGTATCCACAGTCACAGTATCATATAAAACGGTTTCACTGCCCTGAAAGTCCCCTGCAATTTACCTTACCCCTGTCCCAAACCACCAATATTTTTACTGTCTTCTAGATTACATCTATGAACTAATATACACAAATAAGAATGGTCACAAAGAACGAGGGACAGCGCAAATGTCCATTGATAGGAGAGAGTTTTATTCCAACAGGAAATCATACACAATTGTGAAAATGAACTCAAGCCCAGTTATGTGCAACATTGATAACTTTTAGTAGTAAGTAAAAATCCAGTCTTATCAGACCACAATCCAAGGACCCACTGTGTCTGGCTCTTAAGGAAAAGGAGCATAAAAACATGTACAAGCAAATCAGGATCATTGTTCAAGTTGCTGGTGGTAGTTGATAGGTCTCATCCTTGCTAGGGTTTGTCCCTACGGGCTGCGTTGGAAGCTTGGTCCTTAGCATGGTGCTGTGAAGGTGGTGGGCCTTTAGAGGGGGTTCTGGTGGAAGGCCATTGGGGGGTGACATCTTTTATGGTTTAGAGATGAAGTGTCCCCCAAAAGTTCGTGTGTGAGACAATGATTAGAGGAAACGATTAGATGATGAGAGCTGTAACCTAATCAGTGGATGAATCCATTGAAATGAATTAACTGGTGATACCCATAGGTGGGTGTGGTATGGCTGGAGGAAGTTGGTTGCTGGGGGTGTGTCTTTGGGGTCTATGTTTTGTTCCTGGTGAGTGGAGCTCTTTCTGCTTCCTGGCTGTCATGTCCTGAGCTGCCTCCTTGTGTTACACCCTCCACCATGACGTTCTGCCTCACCTCAGACCCAGAGCTATGGAGTTGGATGACCATGGACTGCATCTCTGAAAACATGAGCCAAAATAGACTTCTCCTCCTTTAAGTTCTTGTTGGGTTTTTGGTCACAGTGATGAAAAGCTGACTAAAACACCATCCTCAGAAAAAGTTAATGTAGCTCTTCTGGAATTCTGGCTAGTTCTCATGAAAGGACTGCTGTAAAAGAGCAAACCTGACCCCGCCGGGTCCCTGTTTTGGTTTCCTGTCTTGCTGTGTGATCTCTCTGTCTCTCCTGTGCTACTATCATGATGACACCCAACCATGAGGGCCTCCCCAGGCTGGGTCAATGCAACATCATGCCCCTGAAACTCCAAAACTCTGAGCTAAATTACACTCTTCTTTACAAATACCCAGTCTCAGTCGGGTGCGGTGGTACATGTCTGTTATCCCAGATGCTTGGGAGGCTGAGGCAGGATGCTAGCAAGTCTGAGACCAGCCTCAGAAACTTAGTCTTGAAATTCAAAGCTCAGTGGCAGAGAGTACCTGGATTCAATCCTCAGTACTGCAAATAATAAAGTATCCAGCCTCATGTGTTCCATTATAGCAATGGAAAATGAACTAATACCATCATTTACTATGATTTTAAACTTTATTCATTTGTAAATATGTATACCGGACATTCTTTGTGTTCTTATGTCAAATATGTTAAATATACTACAAATACTTCAAATATTTTAAAACTGAGATCATAATTCCTAATTTGTGGTATTGTTGTGAGGATTAAATTAGGTAATATATACAAATAATTAGTCTCAACAAATGACAATGCTCCTATCTGTGAGTGTTATCACCTCTCACACATCATAGTTGGCCATCCCAGCTCCATGTTTGGGTCATCTCCCTGAACTGCAAGTTAGACTCAAGCCGGGGCCTTTCTTGTAGATCACCACTAATGAAGCATTATTTAAGCCTTCCTCGTGGATGTCTCAAATCCCACCACTAGACTTACAGATTTGGGGGGCCAGAGATGTACTTAGAAGTCATCTGCTCTGGCTTGTTTGTTTTGCACTTGAAGGGAAGGGCCCTTGAGAGGTTGGATGATTTTCCTAAGACTACTCCATTCTTTTGTGAAGTTGCTGGGCTTGGATCACTAACTTCCAACCCTGAGAGTCATTTTACCTGGTAAGAAGGAAATCCTCTCAGTAGTTTAGTGTTGGGCCCAATACTACAGATGTGGGAGAGTTGAAAGGATGGGGGAAGAAGTAAGAGGAGGTGACAGGATTAGAAAGACATCCCTCTGAAGTTAAGCATTTCTAATGTGCTGGTGTATCTGGCGGGTGGTGACCAATAGACGGAAGGCATCTGGACCAGGGACCTGAACATACACACAGCCTGCAGTTGGTGTAGTACCAAGAAGTGGCCACACGATGTCACCAGAAGACAGTATTTGAAAATTGGTCAGCTACCCTCCCCATCTACTCCACCCTTCAGTGCCTACTTAGCAGAAAGAAATTTTTACTGAAATTTTGAACTATCCCCATAGCTAATAAGAGAATGAAACCAATGAGCAAGTTCTCAAAATAGTTTCAGAAGGGTCAGAGTTACCTAGACCAGCACTAACCAACAGAAATACACTGAGTTCTAAATGCCAACCACATAGGTAATTTGCAATGTTCTAATAGGTACATTAAAAGAAAATAAAAAGAAACACAAAATTAATTTAATAATGTATTTTATTTAACTCAACATATTCAAAATGTGATCATGGAAACATATAATCAATACAAAATATTAGTGAGACACATTGCAATTTTTTCCTTGCTCAGTCTTTGAAGTCTATGGTGTGTGTGTGTGCGTGTGTGTGTGTGTGTGCGTGTTGTTAGTAGAGATTGACTCTGGGATTACAGGTCACTTGCCCAGCTGACGTGTTTTCCACTAATAACTCCTCAACTCATACCAACCACATCTCCAGTCCTCAGTAGCCACTGGGGGTAAGGGGCCACCATACTGAGGAAAACAGCCACAAAGTCACATCCATCATCTCTGAGAAGCAGTTTCCAGATAGCAGGATGATATAAGGATCCAGGAGCACTTATTCTAAATGCAATGATGATTCAGCAGATAGCACTAAGCTAGCCTGGACTCTCCAACTTCTTTATACCTGTTGGAAAAT
Source organism: Sciurus carolinensis (assembly GCF_902686445.1). Taxonomy (NCBI): domain Eukaryota; kingdom Metazoa; phylum Chordata; class Mammalia; order Rodentia; family Sciuridae; genus Sciurus; species Sciurus carolinensis. Next base: position 79,947,207 of record NC_062215.1, read on the forward strand.
TCCTAAAATTCTACCATTTGCTCCTTTTAGACTTCATATCTCTGTATGTGTCATATGTTCCTCTCTCCTTTTAACCCACAGGCTAGAAAGTTGAATCCGAGTTGATGGAAGGATGTGGGCTAGGAGGTGTTCTCTCCCTGAGAAAAGACATAGACCACAAGGACAGAGAGGAACAACTTCTCTGGCTCACTAGACACTGGCCCCAATTACCTTCCCCAGCTCCACACTGAGAAAGCTCAGGCCAGCCCAGTTGGGCAGACCTTCCAGCAAACTGGCTCTCATGGGAGAGGTGCTAACGAAAGGCTAGCCGTCAGGCTCTGCAAACCTTGATCTGCTCATGCCTTTCACCAGCCAGGACCCAGCTCAGCTGTCCACCCTGGGCAGAATCCTCTCATCTAGAGAAACTAAAGCAGTATCCATTGGATAGAAAGATAATCGACTCTGCTCTTCCCACTGCAGACGAGGGAGGGATTTCAGGCTGGTGGTTTCTATGGGCCTTTGACCCATTTTACTGTAAGGACTCCCACTCCTCCAGGCTATTGTGGGACCTGATAACATGCTATTATCTGGAGGAAATGCTGAGCATTTCAACTCTCAGGCCCCACACTAGTGCCAAAGAGCCTGCAGTGTGGAAATGCTTGCATTTCTGGAGAGAGAGTTTTCCAGCATTTGGCACTGCAATGACATCCCTGGAGGGGGAAAGGGCTGGCTACATCTGAAGAGAAACCTCGCTGCCTGAACAGTGTTTTCTTAAATTTGCCAAAATGGTGGCACATGTCTGTGATCCCAGCAGCTCGGGAGGCTGAGACAGGAGGATGGTGAGTTCAAAGCCCACCTCAGCAACTTAGCGAGGCCCTAAGCAACTTAGGGACATCCTGTTTCAAAATTTAAAAATTAAAGGGTTGGGGATGTGACTCAGTTGTTAAGCACCCCTGGGTTCAATTCTCAGTATCAATCAGTCAATAAATAAAATTAATTAAAATTTTTTTTTTCAATTAACCAAAGTTATTAAACAAAATGCTTTGGTACCCGTAGCCTAAGGCAAACAGTGGCTGGTGTAGAATTGCCCATACCAACTAAAGACTGGGAGTGGTCCAAGAGTCCTGGGGTTGAAGAGTATCAATAAAGCAAGAGAGGCTGCTGCTCAAGGCCCCCTACAGTTGGGCCTGCCCCTTCTCCATCATCACAATGGTCTGCTCATGCCCCACATCTTCTCCTTACATCTCTCCCCTGACAGAGCACCTGGCCCCTCTCCATGCTCGCTCCACCCCTCACTCCCCTACCACCAACTGCAGGGAACCAATATGGAAAAAAAGTTTTAAGAAATTCTCTGTGAACTTTCTAGGGAACAGAATGCAGTCCAGTGAACCATTATCTTCATGAAAGCGAAAAGACAGGCTCAGTGACTGTTGCCAAAACCTTATCTACACTATCAAGTGTGTCTCACTGAATTGGAAACAAATTCTTCATGATGTACCAAGAACCTGAGATGAAGCTGCTTAAAACAATGATAAGAGCAAAGCTAAAATGTAAAAAGTTACAAAAGTAAAGCAAGCATGTGAATTCCCCCACTTTCCTCCAAAGTTTCCCAGTGCACTGGTCCCCTTCACGTGAGGTGATAACTGGGCTACAGCCTCAAAGGAAATAAGCCAGGGATGTGGAAGGGACATTATGGTTCACTGTCCCATTGTCCTGGATGTGTGGCTGTATAATCTCCATGGAAACCACCTGCAAACCTGTGAGGTTGCTTATGAGGCTGGGGAATGTTTCTGAGGGAAAGGAATTACGTTTTTGGGATGTGTGTGGACTTTCCCTTAATATGAAGAACAAGCAGATAGATGGCCTGTCAGAAAGGATACTGCCCTGCACGTCTGTCCCTGCCCATCACCAACTAGCAGTGTGTGCTCAAATATGCCAGGCACCTCTGTCACAAGGCTTTCCCAGAAAGCTGGCCAGGAGGCACAATGAGCCCAAGTTTCTCATCATACACAAGAAATGAAAATCAAAGCCTATATATGGGCAGAAGAAAGTGAAATGGCAAACTGCGAAATTCCTTTCAACTACGCAGGTGTCGGGTGTGTGTGCATATGTGTGTGTGTGTGCACGCGCACGTGAGTGTGTGTGTGTGCGCTCCCGCTCTCAGTGTCTGACTTCATAACCCTCCAGCCAAAGTGCAGCTCTGAAGATTCACATGCTCTAAACCTGAAAACCTAATGCCACCACTCTTAATAGATTCTTATTTGGATGTTTTTTAGAAAAGAATTACTGGGAAAACCACCTGTTTCTGTATGACATCTTTAAAAAGTGTCATTTTTAAAAGGAAGGCACTTTTGAGTTGTTGATACCTACCTTAAATGAAATGAAGCATTTTGTTTTCAAAGCTGAATGTAGATAAGAATTTACTTTCTTTATAATAATAATAATAAAAGCAAGAACAACAACATAATAATAATCAGCTATACTCTTCCCAAATGGGGAGGGGAATGCTATCACATAGCAACAAAAATGGACTCTGGAAATAAATTAGGGAAGACAAAAAGGGGGAGGAAGGGAAAAGATCTCAGATTTGTCTTTCTTCTCTAACTTGCTAAGAAATGAAATTAACCCAAGTTCAAGAGTAGGGTGTCATTAAAACATATAGGTGACTCTATAAAACCCTGAAAAGGCCCAGAGATTTCTGGGTGGAAAGTCCCAAAAGCCTCAATGGTGAGTCACTGTAATTTGCTGCCCTCAAAGTCTCCACTGGCTTTGGCAGAAACAAGCACCCTGAATCTCTGGAGTCCAGCAGTGGCAAGGATGGGTCTAGCGAGAGGATGGGCTGGCAGGATGGGGCAGGGGGTCAGCAAAACTGCCTTATAAGGAAACTCTGAAGTCCGAAGGTCTGGTGATTCACTAAACCAGAAAAATGTTAAGGGAAGATGGGAGGACCCTTGCTTCTCGATCAAAAGTTGAGAGACAGAGGATACATTTTAATCTGAAACAAACTTGTAGAATATCCTTTCTTTAAATATGAAGGGGGAACTCACAGAAGGCAATAGAGTGATTTCTTAACCAAGTTATGAAGAACAGAAGGCTCTAAGCTCACAGGCCAGCCATGATGTGAATAGGGATGAATCCACTGGATACATTCTGAGAAAGATGAATCCCAGGCAAGAGGCAGCCACACCCTGGGAGTCACCTGGGCAGGGAGGATGGACTAGGGCAGAGCTAGATTGCCATGTCCAGGACTTCTTAGAGAACACGATCTTCCTCTCTGAAACCTATCCTAGTGACAGGAAACTCACTCTTGAGAGTCTTTCTTCACTTCACACAGGACTGATGTTGCAGGCAGAGTTCATTTTCAAGGTAGTAAAGAGCACCCACAGCTTCCCCTGGGCCTTCCAGTAAATCCCTGCATCTCAGTCGGGTGAGTGGGCATAAGAGGGAAGAGGCAGGAAGCCTTGACAGGTCAAAGGGCTCCAGGCTTAAGCACTACACCCCATGACACTGGCTGCTCTTTGGTCCTTTGGCTGACCATCAATTTGAAAGTAACCTTCTAAGAGCACAGATAATAAAGTAGAAGTATCCCCACCCCACTTCCTGTCAAATAGGAGAGGTCTGACACCCCAAATAATAGATCAGAGCTGAACAATGTGACTACCTGATAGGCTTTGAAACCCCCATCTTGATCAAGCAACTGGGGCTGGGTAAAGTAAACCAGATCAATTGCTACTCCTTATTTAACATAACCTATTTGCCGCTTTCCCGAAGTGTGATAGACCCGCTATGTCATTGGATCCCCACCACCATTCTAAGCTGCATATATTATTCTGGCTTTATAGGTGATGGACTTCAGTATCAGGAACTTGTTCAAGGACTCTCAGCCAGGATTCAACCTGTGCTGCCTCCAGGTGATGGGGGTGTAACCCCAAGAATTTACCTTTCTCATGGCCATTCAGAGCTGACACTCAGCTCAGTGGCAGAAAGGGTGGGTGTTCCTAGGACTCCTCCTAGACAGGTAGCACATTTGGGATCAGCGCTGGGCTGTCTGGGAATGTGCTTCCTGGAACATAATTACCACCATCAAGATTATTATTAGCATTAGGCATTTACATGACACTTAATATTTCCAAAGCATTGTACTGCCGTTTAATTAGTTTTTCCTTGCAACATTCCTGTCGAGTCCACACTTGATAGCTGGAGAAACTGACAGGGGAAGAGATAAATGCAAAAGGGTGATGGAGGGGGGTGGGGTACCCACACAGTCTCTTGGCTTTCATTCTCTCTGGTCACCCAGCCAAGATAAATCACCTCCCCCACTTCTGCAAATTGCCCACCTCCGACCCTCGATGGCTCATTGTCAAGGCACCTGTAATTGCCCAGAGTGGTGGAGAACGGGTGGGAATCTTTTCCTTGATGTATTTGGCTCAAGATCCAGACACATTTCAGAAAATATTCATGTTCTTTCAGAACTGCAAGTCCCCTTACTCTCTTTCCAAACCTCTTTACTAAAGTTCCCATAAAACCTCAAGTTTGGGATTCCCAAACCTAAGGCAATCTCTGATAGAAAGATTTTAGTGTTTAATCCTAATCAGATCTGTTAAAAGAGAGAAGCGGTGCAGGCCAGCAGGGCTGCATCTTGCTGGCAATGGGGCTTCACCCTCCTCCCGAGAGCTTTGGTAGAACCTGAGAAGTCCCTGGTTTTACCTCTTCTCACTGCAAGACCTCTGGTTCTGCTTTCTGGTTGAAGGGAAAGGGGGCCTGGAATATCTATGGGAGTAAGGAGGGTTAGGAACCTGGGATGCTTAGCTGGGAACCCCCATCCAACCTTTCCATCTCTCACACCTGTCCTGTCCTCCAACAAGCCTCCCTCCCACCTCGGAGCTCTCTACCAGGCAGTCCTTCACCTGGTTCAGAGGAGGTGAAGTCAAAGGAAACTCCATCTGCACTGGTTCTAGGGGTTTGGAAGAGGTTCTGGGGGCTGGTCAAGTTCCCTGATGCCCTGTGGGTAACCTAGGGTCAAGGTAGATCTGTTGTCTTCTGGAGATACTGGCTGATGGTCACTTTTATCCCTCCTGCAGGCTGTATTTTTCTTTCCTCCCTATCTCTGCCTACTGAGACCCAACTCCAAGGCTCCTAGGCAACAAGTGCTCACTCAGTGCCAACTGGAGAGAAACACTGGGCTTCAGTGACCTGGGAATGCAGCCACCCCAGGAGGTGACTGCCCCATCAGGGTTGGAACACTCCTAGTCCTCCCTGTTTTGACACATAGGCCTCAAATGAACACCCACCTCCCTCATTCTTGCTCCCTGAGAGCTCAAATGGCACGGAGAAGTCACAGCCATGTCCTCTCTAGGAAATGTGCGCTTCCTGAATACCTTAGGATACTCATCTGGTTCCTAGAAGCAAATTTGGGAAAAATCTGCCTTGGTCATCCACCCCCCACAGCCTTGGAGACAAGACAAGAGCTTGGAGGTGGGAAGATGCCCAAGACCAGAGTTGTTCCTGAGGCCCTTTTTAGACTAATATTTCTGCTGCCTGCCCCCAGATGCAGCCAATTGAGCCTGAGTCCAATGCTCTGCCCTTCTTGGGTCACAAAGCTTGGAAATATGAAGGACAAAGGGAGAAATAATATCAAGAAGGGGAAGTTGTGGCCTTGGTAGCTGCTCCTAGGTCAGCTCTGTCTGGGTGACAGACTGGGAAGGTTGTCACCCCACCCCAACACTTGCAGACCGGGCTTTGGGATTCCTATGTCTGACAGGTGGGGACCTCCCTAACCTGGCAATTGCCTAAAGTGGAGGTGGCCAGCCAGGAGCACACATAAGCTTCCTTGACCCAGGCTGGCAGGCATCAGGAGGCTGGCCAGATGGGGGTGGGACTGGAGGACCTGCAAGTGCTGAGACCCAGTGGGTACAGGAAAGTGTAACTCAGGTCTCCACCCCCTCTGGTGCCTGCAAAACGACTAGGTGTGTCTTTTGAGAAAACTGGTGTGCATCTGGATACCTGCGAGTTGTGGATAATGGATCAGATTGTTCATTTCTCATTTTCTACAAATCTGCCAGGTTATGCCTCTCAGTGCCTCATTTGTCAGCTTCCTAAAATGGACAGGATGTTATGTACTGTATAGGTTCCTGTAAAGATTAAACATACTAACCCGGATAAAACGTTCAGAGCTGAACCTGGCTCACAGCAAGTACCAGACATACACTGGTTATCACCATCGTGCAAGCCTCTTCCAGAAGGGGCGACCCCGAAACTGACTCTCATTCACTCTGTCTTTATCTATCTCGATTTTTCTTTCTTTGCATCTCCCCTATGTAGAAGAGCAACGTCCGAGTGAAATGTGGAAAAGAAGTTTCATATACATCTGCCTGTTGTCCTGTGTCATTTCCACCGCGGAAGTTGGCCTGAGCCACACCAGTTGCGAGTTGGGGCAGAGGTTCGCCCTCGCTTCACGGCGGACTCTGGAGGTTCCCCGTTTCGGTCAGCATCCCGCAGCGCACTGGATTCTGGCGTCTTTATGTTGACTCCTCAAATCCGGATTGCGTGGCCTGCCTAGGAAGGGCGGTTGGACACAGAGCCAGCCGCTTTCTGGTCCCGTAGGAGTGGTGTTTGCGCGGCCGCCGCTTCAGCCCACTGCTCCCGCACCAGTCGGGCTCGCCGCGGCCTCGATGGGCCCGCAGGGCTAGGCCTGGAGCCCTGGGTTTCCAGGCCCACCTAGCTTACCCGAGCAGCAGACCCCTGCACCCGAGAGGCGCATGCCAGAGGGCGCCTAGGGTGTCTGGGGACTAGAGGGGAAAGTCGGGAATTCCACCTTCCAGGGTTGACAGATTGGAAAGAGTTTGTGTCACAAGCAGGCTGTCACACTGGAGCACAGAGAACAGGGACCGACAGATCCCCGCGGGCGGCAGGTGGGACGCTGCCTCTCTAGTGATAAATTCTGAACGCAGAGAAGGCGCCAACAGACCGCTCAGGTCTCATTTGGAGTTCAGGAGGCCACTCACCAGGACAAGGGACCCGACCTCCAGTCCCTGGACTTCCTGGTCTCTAAATAGTAACATTAACCCACACCCAGAAACCACGTGGGCTCTGGTTCTCTAGAAGCCGGAATTCCCTGCCTCCGGGGAGTATGCGGCCCCAAAACGATTCCTGGACTCGCAGAAAGACAGATCAGAAACAACCCCTCCATCTCGAAAGCAAAGGGTTCCGGGTTGGATGTGGCAGTTCCTCCAAAGGTCCCAAGAGGAGATTCTTAGCTCAGAATTTGCGAGGCCTCCGCCCATATTCCCCGACGAGGCACCTGATCCGGCCTTGCTCTGCCAACACCGAGCTAAGGACGAAGACCGAGGATCGCCGGCTTTGTCCCTTGAAGAACTTTCAGCGGCTCCAGAGGGGTGCGCCCAGCTTGGACACCGCACCACCCCAATCTTGAGTCCCGTACTTTGTTGAACTGGAACCTCGTTTGAGCTCTGCAAACCGAAAATTCGGAGCTGAAGTTACATGCGATCTCCCGGGACCTCAAACTATTAACAAATATCGCCTCCTTCCCTGCTCTGGTTTCAGTGCTTTATTAATTTCATGGAAAGGTTAAAAAAAAAGTGACTTGAGGTCTGAGCTATCCTTTATGGGTTTGCAAACTTGCCTCTTCTGCTGGTCAGACACTAGCAGGGCACCTCCAGTCAGGGACCTCTGTCCGTGGCCTCAATTTTAGCTCTATTTCTTCCTGCTTTAGACCTTCTTCAGGGTCTTCTCTCTAACAACAACCCTCTCTAAGTCTCCCACGTTCACATTCATTGTGTCCCCACCACCCAGATCCTCCCCTCTACACTTCAAAGTGAACAAAGTTTTCTTGTTCCTCTGATTTTTAAAAAGTTGTAATTAAATAAACATGTAGGATAATTCGAGCCAAGAAACATTCTGACCCCAGTGAAATAAAGTTCTCAATTTACAAAACTATTAGTAACATAATTGAAACACCTATACAATAAATATGTATCAGAAATTAAGATATAAACAGCACGTAAATGTCCAGCATCTATTAGAATGGAAACAGAAGGAAGACCAGACACAGGTGTCTACAAATACTGCTCGGATTCAGTGTTAGATTCAAAGTCAAAATTGGAGGGGGTCAATCCAACTCCTTCCGTTTAGGATTAAGCAAACTGAGACTCAGAGAGAACCAGAGTTCCACCCAAGATCACACAGTAGGGAGCCGGCAGAGGGAACAAGGAAATCTAGTCCCTGGTCCTAACCTAGCACCCATCCCACCGTGTTTTCAGTATTTTCTGCTTTCAAAATCACAGAGCAGACAGCCCCTGAGGGGCTTCTCTCTCCAGCTTTGGCTCTTTTGAGCTGAGAGGATCCAAAGAAGGATGCTTCTTCCGGAAATTCTGTTGTCTCTCGGGTTTCAGGAGTCAATGGTCAGGTAAGAAGCCCTTTGTTACTCTCCGGGGTTCCTGCCCAGAGCTTTAAACACAAACCTCCCGCACAACCTTGCCTACCCACTGAGAGCCACACCAGTGCAGTTCTCCAAAAATGCCGACAGGTGGCGCTTTTCTCTCAGGCAAATCGGCGGGGAATAGGCCAGCGCCACTCTGACCCTGCTCTCTATCTTACCCGCCTGCCTAGGGTCACTCTCCCTCCAAAATCGAAGGGGTGTGGTGGGGAAGCTCGGGCTGGATGTCGCATGGTTTGAAATGAAAGACCGTAGAAAACCCCAGTTCTAACCCTCCACTTTAGAGCGGACCCATGCTCCATCTTTTAAGGGACCTGTAAGTGTCGGGCGCAGAGGGCAGGGCTCGGCCCGCTTGGCCAAGCGAAACACCAGACCCACTAGGTCGCCCCTAGGAGGCGTTATCTCCCCTCAACAAACACACACCCACTCTCAAGCACGCTCTGGTGCTGCCTTCCTCGGCCGCCAGTCCCAGCCCCCATCCTCCGTCTTTTTTTGTGGGGCGGGGAGGATGAGGGAAAGAGGCCGCGTTTTCAATTGCGGGAATAATTGTCCGCGAGATGGGTTTCTTAATCTGCTCATCCATTATTGACTTCTCCTCTAATATTTGGCTTTGCCGCTTTCTTTGATCGCTGGAAGATCACATACTTGACTTCTTTGCATAACAATTTTGGGGCGGGCGTCCTTGGCGTAAGAGGAGAGGGACGTGCCTGGAATGGCTTTGGGACGGTATTCCACTCCCACCCCAGCAGAAAGTGGAGCTAGCCTTTCCCTCACCAACCCCCTACCCCACTTTTAACTGTACCATTCACTCCGGGAAAGTTCTAGACGGCGCGGGGCGGAGGGACGAAGAGGAAGACTCTAACCTTGGGGAAGGGGGAGAATCCTGAGTGGGATCCGGTAAGGGGAGGGATTATGCCTTCCCCTCGCTTTATTTCCATCCCCAAGAGGTCGCCTTGTTCCCCACTCCCACATTCACTGGGAAGAGGGTGAACCTTCCTTGGGACTAAATGGAGACTGTGGAGTCGACGGCCGGGAGAAGGAGACCAGCATCCCCTGCGGCTCTCACCTGGGATTTAGGCCCAAGGACAACACTTGGAAGCCCGTTGCTCCCCAGCCGGGTGTGGCGAGCCCTGAGACTAGTGGCGGCCTCTGTGGGGCCCTGCCATAGTCCCTTCCCTTCTCGGAGTCTCAGTTCCCTCATCTGGGGAGCAGTCGTTTGGTCTTCCTGCTCCCTGAGGTTCCTTTGATCTTGACCTTGGCACGTGTTGCCCACCCTCCCTTCAATCAGAGCTCAGAGTTGCTGAGGTGGGTCCTGATAGAAAACCAAAAAATCAGTAGCTGTTTTAACCTGGATGTAAACTATTTCCGGCATATTCGATGACTCGCGTGGAGGGGGTTAGGAGCGAAGGGATAGGCTTAGACCTCCAGCAGTTGAATGGGGTTAGATCTTTAGGGTCCGTATAACTTTACACCCTTCCAAAACCTCGGTCAGAGGGAACTGCTCTCCGTTTCCTAAGTCACACTCAAACAGACACGCATACACTGACACTATGCATATGAACATACATAGTCACACGGCGCGATGTCCACGCAGGCACACACGGACACCGTGGCGCAACCACACAAGGATTAGGCACCAAAAACGCTCACAATACTTTCGTGTACACTCGGACACACATTTGTACACACGCGCACTCACCCGGAGTCTTTCATGCACAGGGTCACGTACAAACACGCACGCGCGGGCCGCACACATGTCCCCCCGCGCCTCCGCCCCCGGCTCTAAGCTCGAGCCAGCAGACAGAGAAGCTGGCCCGGGAAGGCCTCGGCATTGCAGTGACACCCCTACTCCCGCCCTCCGCCCCGCTGCAAACCAATCTAAAGAAAGAGGTGAGGCGGGGTGGGGGGAACTGAAGGTCCTCTCCCCTCTTTCCTTCACTCCGTGGCTCATGGGACTTTCCTTTCCCTGCCCGTTTCACCTTCCGGACTAAACTTTTTCTTTTTATGTCTTTCAGTCAGTCCCCAGACAACGCCGATTTGGAACCCCAAGCTTTTCCTGCACCCTCCTGGGGAAGACAGTCTCAAGGATGCAGCCCCCAGGGGCGAAAGGAAGGAGTGACACCCTTCACGCTCCTGGGCGGGCGGGCAGGGCGGCGGGAAGTCACTGACCTGGAGCCCCGGCGCCGGCGCCGACGCCGAGAGCTGGGTGTGCGGACTTCCGTCGCCTTTTCATCGGTCAGTGGGAGAAAAGCCCCGAGAGACAATCCTTATCCCTATAGAGGGAAGGAGAAGGAGGACAGTTAATCCTGGGCAAGGAAAAAGAATATGGTTTTGGAACAGCAAGGTTGTTCCTGTGCAAAGGACTTGGATGTTGTTTTTTCTTCTTTATACTCGTTGATTTTTTTTTTTTTTTCTCCAACTTTGGAGTGGGGTCAGGACCTCCCGGGGAGGTTGAACTGAGCCGAAGGGTGGGGGTGGGGGCTGCAGAACCCGGAAGCCGCGCTGGCCCCTCCTCACTCGTGCCCACACTTGCACCCACCGGCGCACACACGCTTTATGTCAGTCGGTGTGGACCCCCCGAACCGCGCCGAGCCGGATGCAGGCAGGAGCAGCTACTCGGACAGGTGGGGACTGGAGTGGGCGAGGGTTCCGTCGGCCTGGGGATGCAAACCCCCGGGAATCTTCTGGGAGGGGAGGGAAAGAGAGGGAGAAAACCAAAAATACAGAAGAAAATTGGAGCGTAGATGCCGAATTAATTGGCTCACCCACGGAGTGGGGACGAGGGATAGGAGTTGAATCCAAATAAGAGTTTAGGTTCTGGGTTTGGGATGGGTTTCAGAGTAAGGAGAAAAACGGGATGTTTAATTAAAGTGAAGAAAAATAAATGGAGAAGTCTGTGTAGTCGCTTTGCTTTCGTGAGCCATAAGCTCTAAAACCCTTAGTCCAAGGGCCTGGCCGAAAGGTTTGGGGTCTGTACAGAGGGGCTGGTGAAGGCTCCACTTCTCGTAATGCGAACCAAGGGGCCCTGCGTCTCGCCGGAGACATCCAGGCGCAGCCCGAACGCCTCCTGTAAACCAGTGAACAGTGATTAGTCGGGTGTTTGCGCTCGGGCATCCTCCGAATCAGGTAATAACCTTGGCGGGCATTCAGCCCCGCCCAAGGAAGCCGGGGCTCCAGGAGAGCCCCTTCCGAATCAATTTACGGAAATCATGGAAATCTTCCCGTTTCTCACAGTTAGGAGAAAGATTTCAGTTCGTCCAAGATATATAGAAAGAGAAAGAAAGAGAGGAGAGAAAAGAGAATGTTTCTAGAACAAAAACGTCCGTACTGTGAACTGCACCCTCCGATAAGAGGAAGAAAACTGGGGAAAGACTGGATTATGGGAGCAGAAATCCAAATATTGAAACTCCAAAGGTGACAACCCCCAACACCAGGGCTTTCTAGGAACCTGGGCATTTAGAGATGTATTTCATATACACAGAAAAAAGAAATCCTCTCCCCATGCCCAAGATTGTTCTGGGTCCTTTGCAAACAGAGCTGATACCCCAATTTCGTGAGTCAACAAAGAATCTATTTTCTAAGATTCGCCTTACCTACACCACATATCCACCTGCTTTTTCTCTTTTCTTTTTCTTTCTTATTCTCTTTCTTTCTTTTTCTTTTCTTTTTTTTTTTTAACCTTCTTTGGCCTTCCCTACCCGACCCCCGTCCCATTCTGAGCTTCAGGCAGAATTGCTTAGGATACCTAACTAATACCTAAGGAATCCCCCAGCACCCACCCATCCCCACATTATTATCGCCTCCAAATGAAGACCGAAACCCCGAGCGCTAATTGAATTAGCCTATTGAAAGGACTGTCAGGTACAATGACGTGGCTCGAGGCCCCACATTTCCCAAGGTCTATAGGCTTTGGGGACCTGCGATGTATAGTCTGACCTTCCAGCTCATAATAATACCGCGGCACTTGTAGCAGAAATCTCCTCGCATTCACTCCCAACAAAACCGCTGGTCACCCAGTCCCCGTAGGAAGGCTGTGCGCTATTGTGTTGCGACAACTCATTCATGTCCCGCACCACGAGGCCCCACCGCCATCTGATCTACACTCGAAAATGCGATTACCACCGTGTGCATGCAACACGCTCCTACTCCCAGCCCATCGTGCACAAGTCTGGCCAGCCTGCAGGGTTTTCTTCCACAATTCTTCTCTTCACCCTCAGAAGTGGAGGCACACGGGACCAATATTTGTCTCTGCTTAAAGGAAATCCAAAATTCTGTGAAAACATAGGGTGGTGGGAGATTTCTCTTCTGAGCAGCACACAGCAAAATTCTCAGCCAACACATTTCTTCCTGCTCACTGGTGGAGCTGATTTGGGTGTACATGCTAATGTGCACATGTGAGGGTCTCCTGCTACACACAATTTTATGCAGACACATAAACAATACTTTTATAGACTGGGCTTCTCTCTTATGGTTCTCACATACACAAGCAAATAGACACAAATACAAGACCCTGGGTCCCACAGCCACTGGTCACTCCCCAAGATCACACTAAATGTTTTTTGCAAGATTAGGAAAGGGGGGAAAAGGTTCAATTTGTCAGTGTTCAACCCTAGAATACTCATTGGTATTTCTATTTTGTGATTCTCAAACTTCTCTAGCAACCCCCCAAATACATTTGCACTATCCCCTCTGTTTGGCCAGATGTCTTTTGCTTACCAAAGCTCCTGATTAGCTTCAAAGAATGGAGGCTGTCTAGGGATGGAAGAGGAGCAGAAGGTTGGGGTCTCTCCCTATCTTATTTATTCCACTCTCTACCAGTACAGGCCTCTTTGGACCCCCCTTTTCCTTCAAGTAGGTTCCCCTTTTTACATTTGGAACAAAACAATCATTTTCTTCCTTGTCATTTTTCACTTTATCTGGGTTGGATATGGAAAGGAAATTTGGAGACAATCAACCTTTTGCAGGGACTTGGCTCAGTTCTGGTGGCCTTCTGTGGGACCTCTCACTTAGGTAACTGCAGCAGCACTGTGAATTTCAAGGCAATGGAAATAGGCACTGGGGTCCCCAGCCAGTTTCCATACAGTTGTCCCAGTAACAGATGGCATTTGGAGAAAGAGACTGCATTCCATTTTGGACAGGTTCCCTCACCTGCTTCCTGCAGACTTACCTCTTTACCATCCTGGTCTGAGCATCTAGCAAATTGGAAGAAATTCCTTTACTGCCCAAGGCAGAAACGAGTACCCCTGAAAGGGCAACCACTGCAGTGTACCCACGTGTGAACAAATCCTTCACATGCACCAAACCCCACAGTAGTGGTGGTAACTCACCCTGCCCTATAGTTCCTCACTCACTCACCCAGTCCTCTGGACTCTTCACATACCCCTCTCAGCTAACATTTGCTTACTCAGCTCGCTCACACCTCATCTGAGCCTTGCTAGGTCTCCAGCGTGCTCATATAGAGTTCCCAATAGTACGCTCAATTTCAGGAGGGACAGGAGGGACAGGGCCTGGGTGGGGGGTGTGGAGCGCAGGCGGCGCGGGGCGTAGAGCATCCGACCCAGGTTCGGCCTGGGGGAAGGTGGGGGGACAAGCCAGCGTGCTGC